>NC_063282.1:9232500-10530000 GCF_910591885.1 Bombus terrestris
GAATTCGTGTACTCTTTTTACGATCACGACCACCTCGGTGCGTTCCCTTTCCACCGATTCTATTTGCTCCAAACAAAGACGCTTTCACAGATGAAGTCTCATGATGTTCAGGAAGGAACTATAAGTAATTCGAGACTATTCCACTCTAGAGAGCGAGACTACCTTTTATTACTTGCTCGTTATGTTTTTGCTAAAAACAGATTTATTTGCATAGAGGAAGAAATATCAAAACAAAAATTCATTAAGCTTTGTTCTCAAAGTATTTTTATATAAATTGTTTAAAAAATTTGGAATATTTAGAAACAAAGTTTTTTTTATATGACACATTATTTGATATTAATTATTTTAATAAAAATTTAACTTAATATTAATTATTTCTATCATGAAATTGTAGGAAATTATTTTAGTAAAAATTTAATTTAATATTAACTATTTCTATTATGAAATTGTAGGAAATTGTAGAATCGCTTAACACCTTTTGCTTTGTAATTCGCATTCGCAAGCTGAATTCGAGTGATATACGATGCCCATGGAGCTTGACAGCGACATAGGTTGGTAAAACTGATAATACGTAGCTATAAGATAAATCAGTATCTACATAAAGCCAAAGGTGTTCAGTAGCAGATTGCACTGATGCTAGAAAATGACGTTTGCGTGATACCACAAGTATGTGAATTATAGGCCATTCATTCACCTCATTAGTACATACACGTTCCATTGCTTCTATAATGTAATCGAATTTCGACATGCAATCTTGCAAAATCTGGCGTGGAAATAATTTTTCGTTGGGTAAAAACTCATACAGACCAGTGAACTGTAAAAAAACCAATATCGTATTTCCCGTAACATTACTATAACGCCACATATGCGGATCGAAAAAATATCACAAATGTTCGTTTTCAAGAACTGGAAATATTTTTCATCGGTCATTATAGACCACTTGTATTATATTTGTTATATTTTATTTTTCCAACAATTTCGTATCTAACCCATTCTTATAAAATCAAACGCGGTTGAATTATTTATATATTTTGTGAATGTTTTGATTCCCAACGATCAAATTACTTCTACACGTTACGAATTTTCAGGCTGCCAACCAGAAAGCTCTCGAAACAGTTCCCCGTAGTAATATTACACCAAATGATTGCGCAACCATATACAGAAACATTTTCTTACCAGTGCAAGGAAAATGGTCCCATCGAGGGATATTGAAATTGTCTCGATAGCGAAATAACCATTACCAATCGGCATAGTATTTCGAAGAAATTTTAAAACAAGAGGCAAAAATCTACGTAATCCTATGACTAATCTACTTTGCAATATTTTCATTATTCGCTAATCTTGTTCCCATCGTCAAGAGTGCGCCGTTGAAAAATTGCAAATTGTTCATTTTGACTACTGTGAATCGAGGAGAGAATTTGCCTGAATCTTGTTAGCGAATTACACGCTTTATAGAGCATGTACGCGCATACTCCGTAATATTCTCCGATAATTTAAACGCATACATAGCAAAAGCACGGGCAAAAACGTACATGAAATATAATTTTCTTCTGGCTTCCTTCTGTTTACAGCTTCCTATAAGTTTTATAAAATGAAAACGTCGTCATTAAGCGAAACATTTATAACCCTTATCTGTCTCTCTGTCTCTCTGTCTCTCTCTCTCTCTCCCTCTCTCTCTGAATGTTCAGCCAAGTTCCTAGGTTTAATTTATTCGTGTTACGTCACAGGAGAACGAGCATGTAGCTAAACTTATTGATATTGTATGTTAATAGCTAAGAATAGATGGAGTTTTTTCACAAATAATAAGAAGGTCGGGGAAGATTAATGGGAGAGGACTGCAAATTTTTGTAAGCTACCAGAATTTATTAACAATAGTACGGTTAGAAACAGAATATATTTTAGCTTTTTCATGAAACAAGAGCATAACTTCCGATAAAAAATAAAATAATACTCACACAGATGTTACGACTATCAACTGATATGTTCTACAAATGCGCAACAAAATTTATGAAAAATTTACATCGTGATTATACTCAAGCAATTTCACGATGAACAGGCTTCTCATTTTTCCTTTTCTTCTTCAATTTCATCAACTGTAAGTTTTATTACATCGAGAAATTTCACTTTAAAAAATGGAACTAGGTAAGAATGAATCTTACGCTGTTCGCGAGATTAATGACCAAGGGTTAAAATATGATCACGCTTAATCTTTTCTATGTACCTTTCTCTCCTTCGCTTTGTTCTCTGATCTTATTAATGAAAACATCCAATGGATCGAAATTGATTTCAAACCATTTTCCTACGCTGAGTCGTAATATCTGCAATTTAGAAGACAAACGCTCTCCTCGGTTTTCTCCAACATATCGACAATGCTGCGTGAAATTGGAACAAACTTTCATCATATAAGAGTTATGTGGTGTCTTCGACCGACATTGCGAGATCAAATTTTAGAAAATACTGCATATCAGATATCAGAAGATATTCTTCGGCATTGTTAAACGCAATACTTCGGAACATTTAGCACGAACTTTGAAACAAATGTTTATAGAAACGCTCTTTTCCTTCTTCAAAAATGAATTCTTTTCCGACACAAAACAGAAGACGACGAAAGTTAGAAATCGACGAAGAACATACAACCGATTCGCAGCCCAAGAATGCAATGGAACATCCGTAAGTTGGTTTATTATTGCAGTTCCAATCAGCAAATGCTTCGTGGTCGTAATAGAAATAAACCATAAAAAGTAGGACGTTTGTTTTAGAAAGCGATTTCGTATTGCTGCGTAATATGTTCACTACGTTTTGCACAACGCGGAGATTACACCGTAATTTTCTTTTACGACTTCCATGTTAACGGTGTTTTATAGATGCCATGGAAAAAATTAAACAACGCGAAAGATTGCTGGCACCTGCTGGTTCAGTGTGCAAATCCACGAGGATGAGGAACGTTGTTGTTAAAGCTTCGCCAAGAATTTGGGAATTTAGGGCACCCGTAATATGTTTTTTTCCCTTCTCTTCATTAATGCGTTTTACTCGATGCTCTGGACAATGTACTTCCGGAATGTACGGAAATCAACAACAAAGGTTACGAGAAGCGGGAGAAAGCGCTGACTCACTCGACAAGAAGGAAGTAGACTATGGGAAATTTATGGAATTAGCGATCTTTTCTCTACCGCTGCCATTTTTTGTTTGAAAGCTTTCAGTGAAAAAGCGTGTTAGAAGTTTGTAGAGTTACGATATTTACGATGATGTTCCCAGTTCTAATTTATGCGACGCGCATCATATTACGAAATAGTCGCCAAGCTGATAATAAACTGAATACCAGTGACTGAACAGCAACTTTGATATAAGTTAAGACATGTACAAGTAAAATTCCTGTAATTACAAAACTCAGAGAGTAAGTCATAAAGCGTTAATTTAATTGCTAGACCGCCTGTTCGTTATGAAACTTTGCTAAGATGGAATAAAATCAAGATGCGAGATATATAAAGCTAACTGAAAATAAGAACGAAACACGTTGCTCCCTAAAACATTTTTAACATTCTTTCGCTATTAATGAACATAATTTTTGACTCTTTGTAATTAATGAACAGAACCTTCTTTTTTAAAGTAACTATTATAAAATGTTGCGTTACTAATTATAAAAAGTAACATGAAATAAAATTCTAAATTTATGGTTTCTATGTCGAATATTAGTACAATAGAACTTCGCTTATCTGAGACAAATAGTTTATATATCACCAACTACCTATTATTTTTCGTTCACATAATAGGAGCTCGCGTTCAGATGAATTGAACGAATGAATTGAAGCAGCAAAACTTCAGTTAATCAGGCATTAACTAAAATTTCGTTCGGATAAATGCAATTTGTATAAATGGAGTTCTGCTATGCGACAAAATACGATGAAATTAAACGAGCAAACTCAATCGAGACTAATCGCGTTTGCCATTGATCACTAGTTTGATGGATCGTGTTGACACAAAATTGATGAGCACCGCGAGAAAAGAGAAAATAATGCTGGTCAGTTGGTACATAGTTTCATAAACCGCAATCGATACTGTGTACACGTTAACGATATCCTCTAACAATATTGTTCTTTGCACGGAAGCATAAAAGTAAACTATATGCCATATGTTACTAGTTTACGTCAGACGTAAATAAATAAGTGCATAAAACAAATTATGAACGCGAAATGGGATTTCTTTCGAACGTACTGACATTTTGTGCTTAATAAAATTTTTATCGTAATACGAGTTTATCACGATTGCAATGAGATGCCGTGAAAACAGATCACAGTTTTCGCAGCGCGACACGACGCATCGTATCGCATCGCGTTCAAATATCGATCCCATGTTGTATTTTAGATCCTCCTATGCGGGTTTGATTAAAGCGCGTTGTCTATTTAGCTGTGTAATTTCGGCAAAGGCGTGAAGCTCATAAAATTCGAATGACCGAATCGTATAGCTTTATCGACAATTTGAAAGTGCTATAGCAATACACGAATCTCTTTCCGTCTCTCAACTCTCGCGAGAACTTTATCCCTTACTATCGTCTGTGACATATAAACTACGATAGCATAATAATTCAAATCTCGGATTAGTATATACATACAGACTGCGGATATTTAGTTATAAATTCGTCTATTTCGCAATACAAATAAGTAGAATCTAAGTAGAAATTCATTTCTTCCACTAAATATCGATTACTTTCCTTCGGGTATTTCACTTTGTATATTTACATTTGATCGAGAATGACTGGAAAGTCAAGATATAGCAGGGCTAATATAACAGTTTCTTCTGCTTCGTGAACAAAATTCATAAACGGAGTAGAAAAATAGGAGCGAACTCATAGATAGGGATGATCGCGTGAAATAAAAGATAGCTTGTACAAGTAGATGACCAAAATAAATGACTAAACACTCTGTAGGAGGTTCAGGCATTCGAGCAAATGACGTTGAACATTTTCGTGCAAGGTAGGCGAACTATGCGATAACAACAATCCAGAGAACGGATACGGCGTAACACAAGCGTCGCATTGGAATGTTCTATTACAGTTAAAATTATTTTAAGAATTTAGAAGATCAACAAATGTGATACGAATATAGAAGTTCCAGCGCCTGATAATGATTTATACGATTTATTTATCTTTAACAACACTGAAAATCACTGATATAACAGGGAAATAATTACGATACAGAGATTTACAACATCTTTCTCGCTTGGAAACTAAAAGTGTAATAAATTCATTTCTTATGTACACGTATCTCCAAGTATCTAAGTATTAATCTTTCGAAACTATTAACTAAACATATTAACTAAAACATGTAAATCAGATATTTATGTTCGTATGTCTTCTAAATTTCATTTTATTCAAAAACTGTACTTGTATGGGATGACCTAATATTTTATTCAGTTTAAGGCATATCGTTCAACCCGATTTATAGACTAAACTAACCATTCGAATATAACCATTCAAAATAGACGCAAGGTTTTAACGTTTGTATTCGTTTCGAACGTAATATCAACCATAACAGTTGTTTGGAATTATCTAAATGTTGGTCCGACATACCACGAAGTTCCGCAATTATTTAGCTGAAAACGAAGCGGTTGAGAGGCATAGTAGCTAGCTATAGTCGTTTGTCGGGGGGCGGGGGACGAGATTATAGAACAGGCCAGTTATCTGTGGTAGTCGAAGCACGGCGATGGATAGATCCATAACGCGGCGAGTTTATGTTTCGTAGCAACAGCCTTCAAACTTCATCGGAATAAAAATGCACGAACGAAGAACGAGGGGATGCATGGACGAAAAAACTAAGCCGGATTTCCACATTAATTTGTTGGAACTGTGATATGCTTGGTGAATCGTTCCACGCAAAGCTATCACAGACCGACGTTATTCAGTCATAAACGTAATAATAGCTGTCGATCGCAGAGAAAAATCGTGCTAGTGCTTACGGTTCCGAGCAGGACTATGATTTACGACATGTGCTCTGCTGAATTCGTTCATATAATATAATGTTCCGATTACGTAGAGAGAAGATATAACAGACTAGAATAGACGATAAGCTTGAATTCGATTTTAACACAATCAACGGAGTTTCAAAATTTCGAAGAATGGTTGATTGTTAATTTCATGTTTTTTTCGGCCACGATACGCGATTATCAGTTTTTCCGATACAACATTTTTGTATTAATTCTCCTTCGTCCCTGTCAAAAGATAAACTTGAACAAAGCACGGTAGATGGAAAGAATCTGCTTCTCCAGAAGGGAAGTAATAGTGTCTTTAATCGAGAGCGGCGAGATTTAATGGATTAAGAAATCCCTTCATTTCCTCATTTCATTTTCATCTTCCCTAAATCTCATTTGCGACAAAGGAAAAGACTCGCTTTAAAACTGAAGGGATTAAACGTGCCGTGTATTAAAGCTTTACAAGTTCGCGCTATCGCTGACAATCCTTAAACCCTCAAACGAGACAAGACACATCAGCGGACAGAATAGCATTTCGACAAAATTTATGGGTAAACAGCGTTTATGTATCGCGGTACGATATCCAGCATATTCAGAGTGTTTTATCAGCGCGCGAGTCGCGATGTTATACGAAAAGTTGCGCGACACGATAAAAATTTGTCTACTTTCGCACTTCTCAAGAGGAAATCAGCGAAAATAAGGCAGCGCATATATATTTCCCTATAGTGTCACGCAATGATATTTGCAGCCAAATCCATGTCGTCTTACCATTTTCTGTGACAAATTTCTCCCAAGCAGCTAAAAATACCGGTAGTGCGCCCCGAATGTCGCCATGCAACTTGACTCCAGTGATTCCGCCTCTTTCGGGTTTTAAAGTGAAACAGTATTTTATAGACTTAATAGCGCTCGTAGATCTCGAGAATGTCAAGAAATTTAGAAGAGCCAACACGTTACCTTACTAAACAAGTTTAAATTGAAAAAGTATTCGATCGTAGAACGCGTGTTTTAAAGCCTCTTTCGGCGCTATTTTACGAGAAATCTGTACGAGATTTTTCGCTTGTTTTTACACATACGTTCGTCCGTATTTTAGTAACGTACACAAATTATTTTGGAGAGAAATAATCAGAATTGGTAGCAGTATAAATCCTCGAACGTACTCGTTTAGAAAAAGAGACGTAGAATGCAGATTACATTCTTAAATAAAAATCTTTGAAAGACAATTTGCAAAGATCACTACGACGTCTCGATAACGCGGTACAATTACAAGATCCTACGACATAATATTGCTTGAGCGGAGCTCTGAAATTTGTTTCACAGATAAGTAAATCGAGTTGGTGCCGTAATCGTGGAAATAACTCGAGAGAAATTAAAGTGGCCGAGGATCTGATGTCGTCTACTCCGAGCCGTCTATTTATTTCTCCTTTCGTTTGCTCCGTTTCTTTTTTTCTTTCTCTTTCATTTTTTTTCTTAACTCGATCTCTCTTTGTCGACTTCGTCGACTGCATTTTGCTCGAACGTGAAAGGGAAACAGTCGCTACCTGTTCGGTGGAAATATTCAAACAGTCGATAAAACCAGCGAAATGCGAATAATTCGTGCGATTAAACGGAAGTTACCGTCGTCTCAGTACTCAGATTTCTAACCACGAAATGCGTTTCAAAGGCTGATAATTATGAAAATATGATGAAACATTACGACTTCGATCAGTCGTTTAATAAATTGAAGATTTTACCGCTTTTCCACTAAACGTTTTATTTCAACGTATAATATATTTTCACGAATGTTATAGTTTGCAGTGATATTAGCATTCTAAAAATCCTATATATGGCTTATACTCTTTCTAACTTTATCTTAATTTACGAAACTATATATATTCAAATATATATAGCCTCGTAAATTAGAATAATATAAATCGATTTTACATATTCCGGTGTGATCCTCGTGCAATTGAGTAGATGGCGAGCCAACTTCCGTAGATATGATTTCGTTGATTCCTGAAATTCTGTACGACACTGTCTAAAAATTTGCATGTTGTGTCTTTGGAAGGGGGACCTAGACCTAGTGCTATGTGAGGGTGTGCGTCGAAGCGATGGAACGAACACTCCTGTGAAATGTTCGAATGGGTCTGAGTTATGTCGCAAGAACCACTAGGCTAATCGTGAGCATGAGCGTTTCGAAACGCCAAGGTTTATGATAAGGTCGCGACTATTGAGCTATGGAAAGTTACTGCGGAGAAGTTAAAAATACATGCTACTACAAATCCGTTAAATTACTCGCAATCTAGTACCATCTGAGTACTGCCACTGAGTAGCGCTGAAAATGTATTTCTAAAAAACAGTGATTGTTCTTGACCGTGACATAAACCTGGCTTAATACATAATCCTCGACACATTGCGTTATAACACTCAATAGTTACCTTGCTACATAAATAAAAATTGATGAAGAATTCGTTGATAAAATCGTAAAAGATTGGGTAATCCAACGCCTATTTTTGGCAGAACGTAATTTAATTAGAAAATTGCGGACTTTATTTTATACATATAGTTTCTAAATATTATAAGTTATATAAATAAATGAGTAGTGGGGTATATTTGTAGCAACTGATTTTCCCGTCTAAAAGATATATAATAGAGAATAATGAACTGAAAATGGTCAAAAGATAATTCGAACGAAAGGAACTGCGGGCACAAAACAGATAAGAGACGAATGGGTGGATTTTCCTGCGTTCCTTTCGTGAAAAGTCCAAGATACTGGCGAACAGCACTTCTAAAATTAGTACCATTCTTCCCTCCACTCCTCACACCCGGTTTTATCCCTCTTCGCCAGGGCTTATTATCTGTTACTCGTGGATTCAAAAGTAGAATTGCAGAAAGTTGACCTGGTATTTCGGTATGAGAACCGACACTTTCTAACTTTCCCATTCTGCTCATTCCACACGATCAATCAAAAGCAGTTGATAAACTCTGATAAAGGAATAACGATATTGCTTCCACCACTATATTCCATTCGACCAATATTTCTTAGATGTAAGTGATATACGAGCCGTATTAGTATCGAAACTTGAAAGGAATCGATTTAGGCTTCGGAAATCAAGAAATTAGGTATTCATAATATGCGGACGCGTTCGATAAATCTTTCTAAATGACACGTTTCCTATAACCGATTTCGTTTTGCTTTGAACGTTTCAAAATGATCTATGACGCGAAATTTCCATTTTACCATCTTCTTTCTTTCTTTCCCCTTTTTTCGAGGAGAATACATCTGAAACGATATCGTACGTAGACATATTGTAGCAAACAGAATACATAATGATTCTGAGAAGGAAAATATTTCGATCTAGGTAAAAATTCTGCGTTGTTTAAAGTGATGTTTTACGTGTTGCAACCTAAGATGAAGAAAATCTACTTTTCAAATATTAAATGTCAGGACGCTTGATGAGAAATTGATAAAGAAAAGCTGCGACGTAAAACTTCTGAAAAAATACATGAAGAAATCACGAAAGGGAAGTCATGTGAAAAATTAATTCAAGCAACAATAGCAACAACTTTTCGAGCATAATCGGATTAACAATCTTTCCATGCTAAACTTTTCATCACCGTAAAAGTCATCTTGTATCGTTCCATCTTTGTATTTCATTTCCGTCTACTCTTTCTTCTTTACTCGTTGGGTTACTCCATCCTACCTATCTGACGAAACGTAAATATTTTCCTCCATCCTCCGCCGCAAGACAAAATTGTATAATAGAAAAATTTTCCCGTTGAAAACAGGGAAGGGGAATTCGATTCGATTCTGTTACATCACACGGATGTTTTGATACGGGTTGGATATAACAAAATCTCCACAGGTGGATGTAACAAATTGCAATAGAAATATCGTTCAACAAACCAACTTATTACCAACTTATTTACTTTTTATCGACCTTTCCGTCGCCGATCTTTCGATCATTTTTAAATATTTCACGATGATAAATGATACGTACGTATGAGGTATATGTATCTCATAAAACTTCTGTCGGAGGATATAGCATAGTTATAAAAAAGGATACGTTGTAATAATAGTTACAAGGAATAAAAAATATTATAAAATATCCCATAAAATATTGATTTATTTTCTATCGATTTATTTTTCTGTCATTTTTTTCTAAATACTTCACGACATGAAATTTCAATAGAAGGGAGAAAAGCTTCAGACTCGTTCGTTTGCGTTACTATAGAATATAGAATTTAATTAGCTTGTACACAAAACTTCATCGTTTTCGAAGTCTTAGTAATGTCCCCTATACGTATTTAGTATACCATCCACTGGTAACTATACCACTAAACGCCTACATTGATCTTCTTTGAAAAACGAAGAGGTATTGATTTTTGCCTAATAGTTTTGAAGGAAACCTCATAAAATACGTGGCAAAGTTTTGAACGCAGTGTATAAAGGAACATTAAAGCAACCTTATAGGCACATTAACTCCTTAATGAACATATAAAACGAGAAAAATGTGCTTCGTTCGCGTTAATTTGTCCAGAACAATTGTTGTTAGAGTATACAATGTGTCCAATGTCTCGTGTCCAATTTTTCATTTGCTTTACTAACAGAATAATAGAGGCAGGCATCACGATTTTTCTTGAGACAGCAAAGACATGCGCGTTTACAAACATTTGTTCGTGAAGTTTGCGACGAAAGAAATCTCTATCCCCAGATACAGAAGACAGATACTTCAGTGAATTGAACGAACGTCTGCCAGTCCTCGAAAGTATGATCGAAAATACTTGGAAAAGAACATAACTTCCCTATAGACGTTTTGGCAGGATTTTACGAGAAAATTTTAGGCTACGAATGAAACGTTGTCGGTATTTTAAAACAATCACTTTTCAATTCACACGATTCCCGCAAAATCTAATTTCGAATGTCCGTACTTATCCTGATTTATAACAGGGATTCGTTGCTTTCTAGCCACTTTAGTAAACGCAATCTGATTTTCCAGCCGTTTCCACTTTCCGTCCGAAGAATTTCCTGCCACTTTATCTGCAGTCCGCGATACAAATATATAAAAACTCCTATTTAAGGACAGTATTGCATAGTCTTTACCGGATGGGGAGGAAAAATGCGTATCTCCGGTGAAATCCGATTTTCCAGAAGGAATACGTTCGAAAGTACATCGCAACTCCGATCTTACGTATTCCTATCCGATATTATCCTCTGATAAGCTCTTCCTATCTTACTCTTACAACTCTTAGAAAATACCTGTCAGTGTAAATATCTGATTGTAATAAAATGTTGGAAATTGACACACAAAAAACACAACCATTGAATTTCAAGTTGATTTTATGATAATAAACGCAAGAAAAATTAGTAAAAACATTTATTTCATGTAATTAACAAGGAAAAGGGGACATGGTTGAAAGTTGATAATGAACGCAGCAATGAAAGATTTCTCGATAAACGTGAATCGCTATATTTGTCTTCATTTTTATGACTAATCTTATTTCCATATCTCTTCGTCCGGCCAATATGCGGATCACGTTCTAATTATCGCTTTAGAGACGTTAATCGAGTCAGCACAATTTGGCATTTCCTCCTTTTCGATGAAAGTTAGCTGAGCCATAAACGACGTCGTGTGGTCTAATGAAAAAAGTTCTTCCAATCTCCTCAATTCGGAGAAGCTGCATTAGCATTGATAACGATAGGCATCGAACATTCCACGAATACTTATTCGCTTCATTCCCTTTTACAAACTTTTTTAAATGCTCTGAATATTATACGAAGAATTTTTACGAGCGCAATTGAAAATTTCATAAATTCGTAAGCTCTGCTGACGCAGATAATTACAACAACGATATCAAATTTATCAATTTCAGAATCATGGAAACGATTTATACGAAAATGTGAATAACCGGGGATGAAACGTTCAGCCCAATCCTCTCACACTGCTTTATTTGGTATTTCATAAGCGGAAACCAATGTGTGATCCGATATTCCTACATAAGTGACGCTCGTCTTACGATCAACGAATTATACGGACGTCTTTCTGATGCAAAAAGGGAAAATACGCTGACTCAGACTGAAGTCAGCGGGAATTCTACAACGAGAATGAACGTCGGTAAAAGGCAGTAAGAGCAACGTGCAAATGGATATAACACGAGCACTATTTGTCGAATAAGAAGACTGTCATTCAGGCGTTCTACAAACGTTCTCGGATGTCGTTGGGGAACGTTAACGCCTCAGCCAATCCCTACCCTCGCAATTTCATCCTCCCATATACCGTGTGCCCTTCCTTTATCCTGCAAAACCTTCGGGAGCAGTTCGCTCTGTGGATGTCGCGCACGCTTCTGTGATTTATTATCCGATACCTATTCCACAGCCTCCAGTCATTGAAACCTCTACAATGTAAGTTATGTCGTGCAGTATTATTAAGGATAAAGATTGTAAGCGAACGAGGTTGAGAGTAAGTGAAAAAAAATGAGAACCAAGTCGTTCGAGTTTATTTCTTCTGGATGATTGGCGGGGTGAAACAAAGCTCCCGCGTTTTGCTAAGTCCCGACGGGTCGATTGAAGCTTCCACCACTTGTAACTTCGCGGGAATTTTCTACAGAAATCGATATTAGGAAGAAATTTTGTGCGCTGGCGAAACAGAGAAAAACAGTGAAAATATATTCTTCGGTGTTTGTTTTATTTATCGAGGGTATGTCTCGCAATGTGCTTTGTATCCGTAACACGTGAAATGAAAACATTGTCCCTACTGCTGAATATCTCTATGAAATGTTCTATACGAGCCGCAAGAGACGAATAAGGAGACAGGAAGAGAATAGCAGAGGGAGAATGAAGAAACTAGTTCACCGGACTTTATTTTTCGGATATTGAAGCGGAATGTTTACAATGAATTTTGATGTGCACGACGTGTATTATGTATAATAGAAAGTAGTAAAACCGTGAGACCTAACATACAAATAATATCACAATCTGCAACTACGATAAAAGTAACTCCCAAATTCAAACAATGCTCCGTAACAAAATCTAAATTGTGTATTTGATTGCAAGTTCTAATCACGTGCTTCATCCGAGATACATTTTGGGTAAAATAAACAGAAAAGTAGGCTGCGAGGCCGGTGTAACCTAGACATCCTATGAGTACAGTAGTCTCGATGGCCTTGCATTTTCAACTTGAAGATGTACGCCTACAGCGATACAAGTAGCGCCGGGTGTTTTCAAAGCCTCTGACTCGTCCATAAAACAAAAGAAGCTTTCCGGAAGGTCGAAAAGCTACTAAGGTAAAAGATGCGTTTCACTTTCTCACTATTATGAAGAGCTAATTGCCTACGAAGTAATTAATTCTATCGTGCAATTTTAAACGAGAATAGGAGAAACGTGAAAAGAGAAGCGCACACTTATGCGCGTTATAGTTTAAAAACCGGTTATTTGTTCAGGAGTTTAACTCCGTTTAGAATTTTATTCACAGTTTTAATTGTTAAGCAAATTTCTACAAACATGGATCCTACTGCGAAGTAAAACGTGAAGAGCTATATAGCGTTTTCTAATTTCGGAATAAATATTGAAACTATTGAAATTGAATTACCACTTTATCTAGGAACTAAGAAGTCGACGAGAACCAAGAAGCGTTAGTAAAGCAAATCGATTCTCTAATCAATTTTGAAAAATTAATCACAGAAAATTATCGATCATTAATTTTGAAAAACTAGTTAAAGAATCGATCTTTCAACAAACTCTATTATTAATTTTCAATATCTGTTCAATTAAAGATCTTCAAGTGATTAAGATAGATAGTACGAAACATTGAATAAGCATTCCTCACTTTTTAATCATATCAGCAAAAGCTCCTTAATATAGCATGTAAAATAAATTAAGCGAGGAAAATCTTGGAACAAACAACGTTGAAAAAATAAAACTCACCTAAAGGATGTCACCAGTACTGGCAGCTCTCGTAGTCTTCGTCAATGGTCCCAGTTGTCTGGTTTGATCTGGTCGAGGTCTGCAGTAAATAATTTTTCGAAAAGCTTTCCGAAAGCTGTCACTGAGAAAAGCGTAAAGAATAGGATTGACGCAGCTGTTCGTATATGCCAGAATATGACTCGCTATTTGCACCATTATTGTCGCTGATGTCAATCGGTACACATCCAATGCTTTTGTCACTAGGATTACCTTTTGTAAAAAAAAAAACAAAACATGCAAAAGATATTATTATAATCCTCGAGCGTGGAGAGTTTGGATTATTTCAAACTTATTTCGGATTAAATATGTTCGCTCATAACCGAAGGATGAAATTTTCCATGAAAACGCAGCAAAAAATCTGTTTTATAATGAACGATTGACGATCACATGTGTAAATATATATTAACTGTATGTCACAGAAAGTACACCGATGGCAGTTCATTTCCGTAATGGCGATATTGCCACTAAAAGTACCGAAAAGACCGATAATAAATAGTCTATCAACTTTTTGGCTAAATTTTAACTCACTGATCCCGTGTCCTACTTAAAAGGAACCAAATTAAAGGCATTATGCGAATATTGTCAAAGAAATATACGTTTAATACTTGAACAGATAAAAACGTACAATTTCTGTGATATGAATTCAGCAGCTAAGTTAATAAGAGCCAATAGGAAACATTTGTACAATCTATGAAAACAATATTTCTCGTTCATCGAATAAAAATCGTATAAATTCTTCGTTCTGGCTGCTGCAACATATCGGCGTATTTCTGTTGCGTTTCGATGTATGGCTGATACATTTTCAACGGAGAATATTTTACACAGAAAGCTCAATAAACGCAGTATATCCGATATATATTTAGTGCCGTGAGAAATACATAAAATATTCATTATGAAATAGGAGACAAGCGAAAGATACATAAAACATCATTATGTTCCATTTCGAAACGCGAAAGAACAGAACATCGTACTGATCTTAATAGTCTTGACATAGAACCGGGTGGCTGAACATATTTTTGCGGTTTCATAGAATTGTTTCGCTCGCTATTTTCAATTCGCAACATCCTACGATGAATGTCTGAACATGTAACCATTATTCTTTTTGAACCACCGTTCGATTCATGAGTTTTTCTATTTCATTCAATTTAGAGAAATTTCGTAATAAATAAATAAATTTCTATGGACTGTACCATATTTTAAATGTAACGATATCATTCGTGTAATTTAACTATCTCACAAAGCCAGAATTAAAAAATTAGTAGCATTGTTGACCGACCGATAAACCTCACGCCGATATTCCGTATTGGCCACGAAATACACCGAATTACCGAATTACACCGCACAATTTCCTTTCGCGATTTATCTTCCATCTCAATTAGCGCCAATGGCGTATCAATTAATTAATTCTTGCTGTTCTTGCTCATAAATTTTTTCCGTCAAAAATCAAACTCCACAATTGCTGTTTAATTCTCTGGCCGCCGTTTACGATTGATATCACGGCGAATTATACGATACGAAAACCGTAATCTTTCGGATAGATCATTGCACGATAGCCCTGTCAAATTTATACGCGGTTACGTAGCACATTCCACAAGAAATGTTTTCAAATATTATTAAAGTATCAAAAAAATAATATTGTTACGAATATCTTTATAGTCCAGAATAAATAAAATCGAAAATAGAAATCTGTTATTTAATAACAAAATATTGAAAAACGTTTAACGACGAAATTTTTGTTAGATCGTAAAAATGTCATATATTACAAAATTCGACGCTGATCGATATTCACCTATTTCGTTATGCAAAAGAGCATGACACTACTAACCTGTATAGGACACCAACAAAAGGCGAAAACGCCAACGACGACGAAGACTAGCCTCGTAACTCGCTTTCTTCCGCGTCGACTTTCGGCGCTGACGCGATCAGTGCGCCAGAGTCTGATGAGCATGCAAATGTAAAAGAAACATATCAGCGTCAGTGGCAGCAGATAGCTCATCAGGAAGAATGACAACTGGAATAACGGCCAACTATATTGCGGTAGGATTCGACAAGCCGTCAGGTTCTCCGACGACAAGTCATCCATGTCCTGAAAGTAAAGCAAATCTACATATATAACAGAGCAATTCTGGGCCAAAATCGTACATGGAAATAAAATGTATGGAATATCCATTCAATTTTTTTAATTTTCTTTAACGCGTTCCACACCACCGAAAAAGTAAATTGTCTTTGTCCCTTTAAGTTTAGACAAGGTATAACTTTAGCAGAATGGGCGTTTTCAATTTATGACGAAGAATTTCTTTAGCTACTTTGAATCTATGAAACTTTAAAGAAATCTTTCACAGTGCTAGCTGGAAAAATACGTTTTAGCAGCGAGGGTAGGATATGTGCTTGCATAGTAAAGTCAAAGTGACCGCTTAAATGTACATAAGTGTATACGTATATGTAAAACGTGATCGATATTTCATACAGCGCACAAGATTTCATACTCGCAGTAATGATCATAGCAAATCGCATATCATATATGGATAACGTTCATACTCAGAGTATTTAGTGCTCAAAGGGCTAATGCCATGAGTTTGAACGCTTTCACTATGATAGTTATTATTGAAATCGTGTACATGCCATATGCCAGCGTCTCTGTGTGTACGGGGAGTAGAACTGTAAGAAATCGTTGCATATATGTGATATGAAATAAATATTCAACTTTGGACATGAAGGGATAAAACATTTTTTCACTGCATGTTCTTAATTCTATGGAACGATGGAAAAATGAAAATATTAATAGTTATCCGAAAATGAGGTTGAATTACTCCAAAACGAGATAATTGTCCCTGATTAATTTAACACGTCCACCAATTTCGTCTGGTCAAACTGTGGTGTGATTCAATCGAAATGTACATTTGACGCGTATATGAAACGCGTATTATGATTTGCATTTCCCCATCGCATCAAATGGCGCGTGTCATGCACGTAAACCTAAAATACTGTGCAGCTATAATCGTCGAACGATCACAGCCAAGTAGGAGAATGGTTGTTTCTCCCATTTCCGTTTGTGGAGTCGGGCAAAATCATATAATGCACGATAATGAGTCGTGTTTGGAGAAATTTGTGCAGAGCGCGTACAATCGCGATAATCTAGATGCGTATTCAATGAATGTGTAGTGTTCGGTTATCGTTCGCGGTGTAATCCAAAAATGCTTCTAGCAATTACACATTGGTAAACATTGTTGACAGATTAGTCTAGCAATTTCATAGCTTATCATGTTCAAATAACGCGATTCTGTACCGGTGCGTCATATGTTTCAACGATGAATCGATACAATTATCACGTTAAATTATCCGAAGTTAGTGCTTCGTATGATCTCGTAGGGTTTACATTTACAAAAAGAAAACAGAATATGGACATACGATCGCAGAAAGTACAGAACGAAGAATAAAATTCAGCGATTCAGAGATAAAAATGATTTTCGATTTCACAGAACTGCGGATAAAGTTAAGCTAAAAGATAAAATATATTGAAAATGATTTCAGCAATAAAGAATTGAAAAAGAATATATGATACAAATCGCTACGACTTCTAATAATACTTTGATCCCGACGATACCGATCACGTCTGTTTTGCGTTTATAAAGCTTTATGAAAAACGTTCTATTATGAATAATTACAAGTTGCAAGGTTGGCTGCGTCCATTTCATTCGAAAATAATTAGAGTGGTTGCACTCAAAGGTGAATTACTGAATAGAGGGACATCAGCGAACTTTCCTCCCGTCCACTTCAATCTTTCAGTACCATTGCCGGATTATTATTTGAAGAGCTAATCTGTCTTTTTGTCAATTTTAATCCGCCTATCTCGTGCTTCCCTTCTTTCAAAATCCCTGTCGACTATGAATCAAATCGACCCGCTAAATATCAAATAAATCGTGGTTTCCGTTTGAATGATAGACAAATGATTGAAAGTGCGTTATAAACAAGTTGGATCAGTAAAATGGCATATTCAATCAATTCATAGTATTGAAATCTGACCATTGAGCACATTAATGCAACGGATAACGAATAACCGAATCGAAGTAAATTGAAATGAATCAAAAAAGGTTACTGGATCGATGTAATTTTCAACATTTGTTCGATTGTAACTAATAAAAAGCTCTGATAGAGATCTATCGTTATGTATTATATATTGTACTATTAGTAATATTATGAGTTAAGTGAAAATTGTTAATCCACAAATTTAACAATATTATGGGAAGTGATTGTGTGACTTACCTCACCGTGGACGATGAATGCAGGAGTGGATATTGCGAAAATCATCGCCCAGGCGATACAGATGGCGACGATTGCGTGATTTTCGGTCCTCCATGACATGGAGGAAATGGGATGAACCACTGCTAAGTATCTGTAACAATCAAGATACAACATTATGTCGCCATCAACAAATGCTGCTCCTTAATTCATTATTAATATACACCCTTTCACCGAATTCAAATACTCTCTACTACTACTACAAAACAATTAAAGAGTTCCGATATGTATCAACGGCAGTATAGGCCTCTTCTGAAGATGTCTTATACATAATATGCTGAAGCAAATCAATATGCTAATTAACTTGGATGTAAGCCAATAAGCCAAATTATGCAGTCTATCAAGGGATACTAGGTGAATGGATTTATGCGATCTATCAAGGAAACCTGAATCAAACACATAGCTTCGCTTGCAGCTATAGAAATTAATGATACTAAATATGATACTAATGATACTAAACTTTAGCGATTATAAATTGATTCTTCAAGCATGTAAGGCTATCAATCATATAGAAATTATTCGAAATCCCGTCACGATCACATTGTAATTACTGAAGACTTTGAAAATTCTATTTGATATAGGAGATGGATGCCGCTAGGTTATTGAAAACGGAATTGAGAAATAAAATCAGAAACCTGAGCACGTAATGTGACTCAAAAAGTTTCTTCAAAACACAAAATGAATGTATCGTATATTTTGAGAGGAAATCAAGATTCTTTCTCACGTATGACATTTCTAGACATAGCACATGATGCTGCAGTCTGCACCACTGCATACTATACGATATCTCGAAATGTAACGGAAAACAATGCTGATATTTATAGAAGGATGAGTTACATCTTACGTTGAGGATCGAATTTTATCGTACAATATCCTTCTTCGACTATTTCTGTTAACCCGTGCCTGATCGAGTGATTCTAAATTATCGTCTCTACCTCTGCGTACTGCTTTCTTTATAGGAACTATACTGTGAAAAGCATTTTGAGCAAATTACCTAATTTTTCTCTTTCTTCTTAATTTACTCACCTATCGAGGCTCATGAGGACTAAGGTGTAAACACTGGCGTAGGCAGTGACGATGATGAGATATTGAACCATCTTGCACCAGAAGTTGCCGAAGGGCCAGTAGGGTAGCACAAAATCGGTCGCGGTAAATGGTATACAAAAAATGACGAATAATAGATCCGCTACGGCTAGATTAATAATTAGGATATTCGTAGTTGATCTCATTCCAGGATTCGCGGCAACCACGATAACAACCAAAGAGTTCCCAATGAGTCCAAGGATACCAATCATACCAAAAAATATCGGCACCACAACTACTACTATTCTTTCCACTTGATGTCGATCGAAATTATATTCCAAGTCATCGAAGAGTTTCTGAGTTTCGTTGTACGAGCTGTTTGAAAAATTTCTGGCTATTCTGTCCAAAGTCTCCATCTCTTGAAACATCGTGTATCACAACCACAGATCGTTGAAGTTATATCATAGCAGATCTTGAAACTGTATCTTGGAGTTTCTAATCACTTTCGTTCATATCATAACAAATGGCCTTGTTACAAGTTTTAATATAATTTTCTCCTATATTTCAGTTTCATTTTAGTTTAAAAGAAGATAGATATGAAAGCTGTTGTTTATGACAGTAAATGTATCACGTCAGTGAACACTGCAGTTAAAAACTTAATACTCTGTATTTCTAAATCTCAACGAAAAATCTAGTCGATGGCGTGTATCTAATATACGAATTTCCCCCAAAATTCCTTGCGATTAATGGAATTTTAGTAAATTCTTACGTCGTGTCTTTGAGAGATTAAGTATGATTTTCTTTCCGCCAGCTGTCGATCTGTAAAGAAACGGATTTTCTATTCAATATAACACATTTGATACAATAAGTAGTTAATACATCAGTAAGCAATATTAGTTGCACAGTCGAATTGTTTTATCTCTCAACGACTAACTAACAACTTTACTTATCCAAACACATGGAGCTTAAATTACACACGAGGCACAAAGCGTTCTGATTCAAATTTCGTATCCATATTTCAAATTTGACTAATGCGTTGGATATAGATTCCTCTTCCCTTTAAACACGGAGCCATTAAACTAAACTAAAATTAGATTTCGCTAAACATAACATACAATATTCTACAATTCTATGAAATCGTTTGGTTTTAATCGTTTTTATTCAGACTGATACCGAACTTCTATTTATCACGTCACAGATAATAAAGTCAATTCTTGGAAGATAAATAAGTTTAATTCGTCACAGAAGCATCTACACTTTAAGAAGTTCCTTTTAATTCGATGAAATTACTCGCCGTCTATCACATCCGAATCGAATTATTTAAGACTGTTGCTTGCAATCACGAGATGGACTAAAGGAAGTAATAACTTGATCTACGCAATCAAACGCTGATTTTTCAATACCACATTAAAAATAATCGTCACGTAATAAATTACTGGCATGACGCAACTAAAGTCGTTCAAAGCTATTAAAGTGTAAAATATGAAATGCAATGTACGTTCAATATCACATTTTCTCACAGTTCTTTCCTCAACGGGAAGTCATATTTTGGTAATTATCGATATCGCTATACTGAATTCTGCCTATAATTATGCGTCCGTGACAACTTATGCGTTAGTATTGGTTGGTACTAGCCAGATGAAATAACGTCTAAATCAAGCCTAATTCTTATCTTTTGTCTATAATTTATATAAGATTGGGTTAGATGTCACTTTATCTAGCCGTCGTGAGGCGGCCGCAACCAATGCTCATACGCTGTCACGGATAGCACAATTATAGACAGAATTCACTGTGCCGATAGCGACAGCTTTTCGCGAATATCTGGAAAACTGAGGCCGAGTGACCCTTATATGTATAAAAAAATCGATTACAATCGATATTTTTATAAAATATTCTAAAAGCGATAACTTTCTGACTTTTGTGTACATTCTTTTAAATTTCTCTTTGTCAGTTAAAAATTGACAATTCTCCTAATGAAGATCGAACAAAGAAAAGAGAAGAAATAATAAAAATTGACCCGTTTCGAGTCGTGTTTGACTGATAGCAATGCCTTATCAAAATTCAGGTCACGTTGAGAGCACGTGCGATCCCCTCTTTGTGACTCCGTAAAAAGAGTGTTTTATTTAGCCACCGTTCTCACTTAGGCAAATATAAATAATATAGGTAAATTCAACATAAGTGGATATTCAAAATATTATCAGATTAAATTAGAGAAGCTAAGTGGTCTAAAGTGGCAAGAAACTTACGATAAAACCACTCGCTTTATACAAGTAACATATAACATCAAAATACGCGAACAGATAGATGAAATTCTATCCAGGCAGAGGGAGTATAAAGATAAGAAAAATATTGTGTTATTATCCAATAAATTTTGTCTCCATCCCATATATTCGCATTTGATATTTATAGACAGAAATAACGAAATTCTACTATTACGATATTGGAATTTTGCAAATTTATATAGTAATTTTAATTCGATATATTTCAAATTACGAGTCTCACAAATTAAAACTGTTGGAGGAACTAGACGTAGAATGCATATGTTACAGATAATAATTAAAGACCACGTATAATCCTATAATAAATTACCATCAAATAAATAACATTGTGCCATTGTATAAAGTTCATTAAATAACATGGAATATGAAAATTAATCATCACATTCAAAAGAAGTCTATTGTGTTTCAGTTGGCTAAATTAAATTCAAATAATACCGTAAAATATGGGAAAATTACATATGCATTACATGTTTCTATTATTCGAAGTTATATTTCTGCATTCTGCAGTACGTATAAAAAACTATGGTGCTCCAGCTACCAACATTCTTTACTTCGTTATTCGCAACATTTCTGAAGAATCAAAATTTTTAATTCATGCCACTTTACCGCCCACTATTTTTTTACGACTCTTTCTCTTTCTTTCTCTCTCTCTGTCTCTATGTTCTATACTATTTTAAACAATAAAAATGTCAGTTCCACCATAAAGCAACGTTAGATCGTAAAAGAATTTCATTCGTCCAGTAAAACGATATAAAACCACGTATCTTTCATATATAAATGTAATATATCATATAGATTGACGCAAAGAGACTTCCTCTCTCAATTTGTACAATATTATCGTGCAATACATTCTTTTATAATACATCTTGTTCTCGTACTTTTTACTCTTGTTCCAATCAATTTATTAAAGAACGAGAAATTGGGAATAAAGAAAAGATTTCCATCGAAACGTCATTGAATATAAAACAACATTTCGTGGCTACGCTCACAGTTGAATATTCCACGAATATAATAATTTCACAAAGAAAAGAATCGTCTGAAAGCCAGAAAGATTATCGATAGAACACGTGGCTTCGAATCCGACAGGATGTAACAAGCATCTCGTGGCTATTAATGAAATTTATGACGATCTTCATTTAATTACCTTGGTCCTCACGCGCTGATATCGAGAGGGTTTAACGATCACCCGCCCTTCCTTTTACCGGATTAAGGCTCATAAGGCGTAACTGATGCAGATAGATCGATTCATGATTGGTCGTCCAACGGCTACTAATTGCTGCAACTCTCGTTTGACAAATATGTCCCTGATGAATATCGTTGATGCATCTTTGATTTCGATATCATGATAGCACAAAGACATCTAAATGCCTGTATCCTTATACCGAACTCGAGCGCATTCACATCCAAATTTAACATTCTATCACGTCATTCTTTCACACAATAAACGATGTTTTAAACGATGATTAGAATTTGTAATATTCTTTATTGTAATTTTCTCATATGCGTGTTAGTTAATCGATAATCCAGCGCGTGAAGAATTATTCAGTGGACCGTCGATATAAAATTTCGAAGATCTTCCTGTTAAATAAAATCTGTCAACTTCAATCTCTTTTTCCTTTCCTCTTTTATTAGTAAGGAACTTTGATTTAATGAGCACGTTAAACATCAGAATATCAAGTAACTTGCATTCGATCTCACACTTTTCTGGGTCACGTTTTCTTGATCGTTCTTGCGTTACAAAAGATGGATATCATATTTAAAGAAACATCACGTGGAAACTTTCGGTAAAATATTCAGATATTTTGGGTAAATTATTCGCACTTTCCGCACAGCTATCACCATTCACGCGACTTAAATTATATTTTTCAACCTGAATCCCACGAAACTTTCTTGACACATTCTCGTCAAATAGCTTTTTATGATATCGTCCAGTAATAAGACTCTCCGTAAAACGTACGTCACTTTAACAAAATAATCCACACGAATCTCAGAGCTAGTTATTCGTTGTAAAGTTGTGAAATATTTAATTTGCGCTTAAATTTCGTAAAAATCATGTTGTTCTTTCGTTTCTCGTGGGAAAACTGCGCGTGTTAACGAGACTTAGTAAGTACCGTCGTCCATAAATAAACGAGCGGTAACAGAAAAATAAAAAATTTATGAAACGTAACGACACACGTGCTTAGACAATATCAGAGTCGGGAGAAAATATAAAAACGACTAAAAATAAAATTATTTCCTATCTCACGACAAAGTTTTCAGGAACATTTCACTGATAATAATTTCTTCGATTATTTGTCATTTACACGATCGATTTTCGTTTTCTTTTTGTTTTTTTTTTTTTTTTAATTTACTTTAAAGCTTCTATTCTTCTTTTATTTTATTTATTGCGATTACGCGACAGAATTCGTAACATGTTTCTATCACATTTAATTTTGAATACAACTCTCAAGAACTTTTATCGGAAAGAGATGCGTATACAAAGTATTTTGAAGACCGCGAGATAGGTACGCAACCAGCGGTGGATGCGGCACGACTGTGCAGATTGAAGAAATATCGCCGTCGAGTTTACCTGAAATAGGGGTGCAGGACTATCCTCGCAGAGAGGGTGCAAGAGCCATCTAGCATCCTTCGAAGAGCAGGGATTTATTGATCTGTTCCCACAGCCGCTAAAATCGAGGTACGATTGTATCATCATATAGTAATCCTTCATCATTTTACAAAATGAGATTAAATATTACTAACGAAGAAACGAATTTACACCACTTAAATAAAATATATTAGAATCAATTATCTAATTTGAAGATAGTTTGAAAAATAAGTAGGTCAGAATTTCTTCAGTTTTGTGCTGAATATACATATACAATTGATTTTCCTGTATTACCACAAATTAGAAAATAACAATATTTAATTAATTAACATTTCATTATTTCATCATTTTATAAACACGTTTTCGAAATTTGTCGCTTAACTGTTAAGTTTGGATACTAATGTTCCGATAATCGATAAGTAACGTATAATACAATTGAAATGTTTAAAAATCATTTCACCTTGTTTATAAATTTGACACATTGATTATAAATAATTAGTTTACTGATATGATACTGAAATTTAGAAAGCAAGAAAATATCACATGTAAAATTATCGTTATAAATTTTTAACTAGTTTATTCTTTTTATTTTTTATTTGTATTTAAAGATAAAATTCGCTTTCCGCAAGAATAATACAAATTTGTATTGCAATTATTATATACGATATAATATGTTTATTAAATAAATATGTTTATTATTAATAATATGATTATTAAAATCAAATTTTGTGATTAAAATCAAGAATTTTGTTATTAAACCCAATAATTTTTTTACTAAATCCAGGAATTTTAACACCTACAGTTTCGTAGCAACAATCGACCAGTTTTTAAACGTGCCTAAAATAGTTTCGTCAAATAAACAGGGTCTAGTCCTCAGGCGACGTGTCATATACACCAATTGTATGATAATTAAACAGAGTACGAAGTTATTTAAAGAACTGCACTGGTCGAGTGGACGGAGTCAACTTTAGCTGATTCTTTCTTTAATTATGAGAACAGTAAACCTAAAATAGGAACGCAGAAACTAACAATTTTCCGTACATTAAAACTTATGTTATTTGTAAAATTATAAGGTACTGAAAGAAAAATGTCCCATTAAGACAATAAAATGCAATGATATAATCAGTAAATGATAAATCTTACTGAAGAATTTATTTCTACAATTCGTTAGTAATTCTATTTAACATAGAGTAATATCGCTATAAGCAGTGATTATCTCGAAGAAAGCATAATTAATCATATATATAATAATATCTTAAAAATATATAAGATCTTCTAAAACTCTAATGCGATCTTCCACTAACTTTATCTATAATCGCTTGAGTTAAAACTCTCCCAGCAAGATCTTTAGCTATATTAGTTAACTGGTCTCCAAAGTTAGGCTTTTTACTGGCAGGAGAAGGAGGAGGCTGATATCCTTGCGGATATCCTTGTGGATAACCTTGCTGATATCCTTGTGGGTACCCTTGAGGATAGTTTCCTTGAGGTGGATATGCCTGTGGGTAACCTTGATTATATCCAGGATAGTAATTACCATATGGGTTAGACTGGCTAGGATATCCAGACTGTGATGGGTATCCAGATTGTGAAGGATATCCTGACTGTGAAGGATATCCAGAATTGCTTCGACTAGCCTGACTAGGATATCCAGGATATGCAGCATTCACCGAATTGGCATCTACCCTTTTAACACTTTCTTCATTCGTCCTGGAGCTGCTAGGGTAACCGGAGCTCGCTGGATATCCTCCGGAACTGGAAGGATAACCGCTAGATCCTGATGGATAGCCCGAACTACGCGATGGATAACCAGATCCTGATGGGTATCCCGAAGAACTTCTCGAAGGGTAACCAGACTCCGAAGGGTAACCGGAAGAGCTTCTCGAAGGATATCCGGATCCTGATGGATAACCAGACGAGCTTCTTGAAGGATATCCAGATTCAGAGGGATAACCAGAACTGCTTCTCGATGGATAACCGGATGAGCTTCCTGATTCAGACGGGTATCCCGAACTTCTTGAAGGATAACCTACAGAGCTATAGGGATAACCTGACGAACCACTGGATGGATAATTGGAGTTCGAAGGATAACCAGAGTTACTTGGATAACCGGACGATCTGGTTGGGCTTTCGGATTTTGGTTGACTTGCGGAGAATGAATCGGGATTTTTGGAAGAATCAGAGCTAGGATATCCGCTTCCAGATGGATATCCCGATTGCAATCCCTTTGTCGACTGAACGTCAGACGCAGAAGAGTCCACGTCGCTGGCGCTTTCTCGTCTTCTGACTATCTTGTTGTCACTATCGAACTCTGCGAACAATTCGTTATCTATCTCCTAATTTTTTAGAAATATTCTCTTCCGGTTTGTGCCCCATGCCATGCCGAGTCCAACTTAATTGTTATCACACTTCTGTGTTGCACAAGCAGCCTTGCTGATACAGTCAATATCGCTGCCAATGCCCGAGCAACTGTACTATTTGAATTAGTATGTTATTAAGCTAACTATAATGTAAATGTATTTTAATCTCGTATGTGTGATTGAATTATTTTTGTATCTCGATTATTCATTTCTTGTTACTGTTTGAAAGCTAGGCTATGCAACGAGTAATTCAGTCATGCAATTTCATGTGTTTGTTTTCCTGTTTGTTAAAAGTGTTGAAGGCTGTAAGTGTGCTACTGCAATAAACGATTCACATAGATGTGTCTCGACTTCCTAAATGCGTGGAGTATTTTAAACAATTACATAATCTTATTTATAATTCATTTTATTGGCATCTAATTTTTGTATTGTTTTATAAAGAAAATATATTTCTGGAATTATTCAAATTAAGAGCACCCATAGTATGCTGAAGAATTACATATATTTATTACATTTATTCGTTACATAAGAAAATGTTTCAAATGCTTGTTAAGTACTATACATTTAATAGACTTATATGTCATAACAACATAATAAAAATGAATCGCACAACCGTAACATGGCACTATAATGAAAGAAACCACAGTCATTCATAAAATAATAAGACACCTACAAAACTGGAGATAACATAAAATTAAATTAGTTCGTCGTCATAATTTAGGTTATTGAATAAAAGATTAAATATCAGAGAATCCAGAGTAAATATTTTAAAGATAAGTACTTCTTTATCGACAAGATATCTCGTATATCGACACTAGATACAAAAAATAACATAATTAGGACATTTTCTTTATATAAATATAGTATGTCTTGCGATATAACTGCAGCTTCTAGTGTAGAAAGTAAGATGCGATCCTAAAGCGAAAGCTAAACGTAAGGTAAGTAAGTTATAAATTGACAATGAACTCCACTTAACCAAAAAATCTCCAAATTCGGTTTCCCTGATCATCCACAGAGGTATGAGTATCGTAATAGCCGTTACCACTTTGCTGAGTACGGCTCCTAGGAGTAGTTACGCCATAACGATCATTCCCGAACAAACGGTTAAAAATAGAACCACTTCCAATAGTGTTTCTGGATCCCGAGTTACCGCTGACTCTTCCACCATATCCACTGGGAGAAGATCTCGGTGGTGGAGTAGGTGGAGTTGGTCTAATCTTTCCTGGTCTTGGTGTTGGATACACTGTCACATTGAAGAGTGGTAGTCAAAAGCTATATCGTACTTAAAAGTCAACTAAATTCGACGCACACAATATATAAGCCGTTAGTTAATGTTAGAAATAACGATTACTGCGTACCAATGTTATGATGAAGTTATCTCTCCTTAAACATGCATTCTAATAATTAATTAATAATAGTTAATTCGTTTACACTTTGTACTTCCACTCTTCAATTTTGGGCATCAATTCATTTTTGACAAGTAAAAATATGAATTGCCTGAGTTAACTCTTAAGCCTTTAATGGATATTAATAAACCTGTAGCTATAATTAGATGAAATAAAAATAAGTAAATGTTTTAGATAATGTATGTATAATAAAATAAAGGTAAATTAAATCGAAGTAAAAATTAGAATAAAAGTAGATATCTTAAAAGTAGCTGGAAATTGTAGTTTCTTTTGAACAAAAACATCGTAAAAAGAATATGCTGAAAGAAACGCTGATAAAAGTAAAATGACTATCCGCCAGCTAAGAACTGTGACCTACAAAGTACTTCTACGTCGCACGCTGAAGTAGATAAGAGGTGTCAGGGTTCGACACGATAACGAGATCAGTCGGTGTTTGCTACGTCTTCGAGAAATTAATCCTAAAGCCTGTTCCCAGGCGACTGCAGCTTAATGAGAGCAGATGACAGGTAGTTGTAGTAAATCTATGAATTTGATAGAAATCGTATTATTTTTATTCCGATTTAACGAGTTCGCACAATAGCCAATATTTCATATATTCGTTAATATAGAAATAATTCTATACGTATTATAAATATACATCAATACAGATATATCGATTTTATTAATTCTAAGAGAAATTATTTTTCGGACGGCAAAAATATCTGGCTCGCAACGAAAACGTATTATCTCAGTATCTAATTAAGTGCATTGTGTAAAAAAAGGAAGATAAAACAATTTACGTGACGATAGTTTGTTCGTTTAAAGAGAAGTGAATAATTTTGTTCGTCGATCATACTCAGAATATCAGGTACCAAATTAATCGGCTCATTGCGAACAGCGTGCTTGAGGAATTGGTCAACTTACGTGCTTGATGACATATTTCTTGTTTTTAATTTATCGCTGGAAACATACATTTTGACAAGTTGTAAAATCATTGTGTACATCAAAAGAAAAAAATAGGTCATCAAATTCTGAGGTAGAACACGAGTAAAAAGAGTACATTAAATGGAAGAACTTTCACCTCAAACAGCGTGACTTTAATCAGTCAAATGCATTTTCAGCACCCAACATGTTTGAAAATCTTATTCTCTATGGAAAATGTAATTATATTTTCTGCGTCTCCATTAATCATATATGCATTACAAAAAGAACGATCGCTGGGCTGGCTGAAAGACACGTTGGAAGGCACGTAATGCATCATAGTAAAATATCAAATGGTAAATACAATTTTAAGAATGAATCTTTTATAAAGATAAGAAAATGTTGAGCAAAAAAAGAAAAATGATAGAGAGATAATATCTTAAACAATAATTCCTTAAAGCATCTTGTACTTTCGTAAAGCATTTTGTAATTTTTGTATATTTTTTTCTTTTTCAATTATATTATTCTAAAAGAAACAACAGAGAGTAATGAAATAACATAACATTACTACAACCTGTTATTGAATCTTCTAAAGATATTAATTTACCATAATGTATTTTTAAATGATGGAAATGTAAAAAATAAATTAGTAGCAAGAGAGAGACAGATAAAGAGAGAGAGAGAAAGAGAGAGGAAGAATATACATTGAAATCACTAACTTCAACATAAAAATATCCAGAAATTATATACGGTACACGCTAAGAAAGTTTCCCTAAGTCTATTGGACGAAAGTAGTGAAGGTACTTATAATCTCTTTCCATAATTAAATGTACATATTATAAATATATACAATTCCACTAAGATTTCTGTATAATTATACATATATATAATTCAATATTGATCAGACAAACAAAAGTTCGCCGCCTAAGATTCGTCTATTATTCAACCATATCGAATAAAGCATTAACAGACACTTAGAACCCAATGCGCATGTAATCATGATAATCTATTTACCAATACCATGATAAGACTTGCTGAATAGATAATCATTAAGGACGGAGATTGCATGATGGCGTTATTTCTTCGATAACCAGAATGCACATTATTGTGATACATACGATTCTGATTAGGATAATTCGCATTAGGATAATTCGCATAAGGATAATTCTGGTATCCGGGATATTGTTGAGGATATCCTGGCGGCGCTGGATAACCAGGTTGTCCTGGATAAGTAGGATAATTGGATTGACCAGGTTGTCTAGCGGGATAGGATTGTCCAGGCACTGGCATTCTGTTGTGCGTTGGATATGGCGGATATCCTAAATCTTGTTGCCGATTTCCTTGGTTCGATGAGGGATAAGGCGGATATCCGCTGTTAGAACCGCTGTTAGAAGCGCTGTTACTGGGATATGCTGGATAACCCAAATTGCTGCCAGAATTCACTTGATGGTATCCTCCTGCTGGATCAGCAGGGGCCGGGGGTGCATTAGCATTCGCGTATGGGTTCGAATTGCTAGCGCTGTTGCTGGTCTTATCGTGATTCTCGTTGTTGTTGGTTCGCTGTCCGTTTACGTAAGAAACGCCCGCCGAATCGTATCCTGAAAAGATCGTCCTCTTCTACGTCGTATTTTATCTCTAGGGTATTCCTCAATTATAATTAAGGAATTTTAAAAATCAATAGGAACATCAGACAGAAAGAAACGAATATTGTCAAAATATGATAGGAGCTTCATACTAAAAACGGGAGACACCTTGGTTACGACTACGTGAACGCATTCCGACTAAAAACGTTTCGCTAGAAAATTGGAGATTTTTAGAGTGACTCGCTTTAACGGAGTTAGTCGAACGAAGGTGCTATGCGAGAATTCTGAAAATTGTGCTGCATTATTTTCATCCCCAGTTACGTATGCAAAGATAATTGGAAAGCGTTAGAAGTGAACGTTAAAAAGATCCATGCTACATGCTGAAGCAATCCTGCGTTGAAACCATCGTAGAGAAAGTTAAAAATATGTCGTACTTCATAATATTCGTTTGTACAAATAATTAACCTCATTATTAGATAGTGAAAATTGAATAGGATTATACAATGAGTAATTTCAGACGTTATTTTATTTTTGTGGAACGAAGAAATTTTAACGCAACTGCATAAACCACGCGTTCGAAATCAACTTCGCTAGCAACTAGAATAATACATTTTTTCTTTCCTTCTTCGACAAGATGTTAAAAGTTTATGCGTTCGAGAGCAATTTCTTCAAAATCCTATAACGCTACGTGAGTATACGTGCATCTATACGTTTGCGTGTAGGAAGAGACGATAATGGAAAGGTCGTGTTCGAAAAAGTTAAGAAGAGTAAAAAATCTGCCATACAGGTTCTTGGGGTTCGCCACCTTACGTTACATCCCGCTCTACACTTATCAATATGTCGAAAAATTATGGAAATTCTATGTTCTTAAATGCCATTTTATTTCTAGAACTTTAATTCCACTTCATAAGAAATGGATTTTATCGAACTGTTGCACTTACATTAAAGATATTTCATATCTTAAACTATAATATGCAATAAAAAATCTTCTTACAAAAGTGTATTGTCAGAAAGATAAATACTGTGAATCAGCTAGACTCGTAAGATAAAATAAATTTGAATAACGAAGATTCGTATGGAACATTACGTATGATATTTAAGACCAAGAACACCGGAAGTTTTAATGAATCCAACACGCGTGACTGTAATTTGAACTCGAAACGATTCACGATTTTATACGTTAATAAAGAACGATGTAAATCACGTTTAGTTTTGCTTCAAAATTAGTTTCAAAATCTAGTTTCAAAATTTTAAAGCTGAGATATCTAAAACCATCAAATGGATAAAACTCAATGGAATATTCCAACCAATTAAAAAGTTATAAATTTCAACAAAGAAATAATTCCATTCATTTTATAAAAATATGCATATATGAAAAATAGGGAAAAAAGCCTGGTATAAAGCTTTGTTTTTACCGCAATGGAGAGAGGATTACAACAGCTTAAAGTTCCATTAGCAAATATAGAATGAAATTATTCCATAACTCTTATATAATATCGTATTACAAGTAAAAGTGTTCTTTAATTAATATATTTTAATGAACTATAAATTAATAAATCGCATATAATAATACATGATTAATTGCATATATTTGATAATTTCAACGAAGTTCATAAAGTTTTAGATAAAATGTAATATTGGCAATTCATTTATATCAAATGCAACAATTTTTGCCAATATTGTATTCCTTTCTCATCTGCGTAATTCAATTTCATACATTTTGCTCGTTGTACCTCTGACATGCGCTTAAGTTTTCATGCTAATCAACAAGCATGTACGCATAATCAATCACAGTAGTAGCAAATAAAAGATGAAATAATTTAAACACTCACCAACTGCCGTTGATTTTTTCACGCACGTCGGTGCGTCATTTTCGGTTTTACAGTATTCATTTTCCCCGCATATAGTGCTTGCGCAACTAGCACCTACAAATAAGAGAGATTAAATATTTATATTGAATTCCTCGCATTTTCAGTTCACGATCAGTCGCGTTGATAATATGGATAATATTTAAACGATAATAGGAAACAGCGACTAAAATGATAAATATAGTTCTCTTTAAAAAAGAAGCAAACAACGAGATCGATAATGATGCATTTAGGTTCATCGGATGTGCGTTTCGAATATGATAGTATTGAAGTTAGAAACGTGGCTAACTGTATAATAATTATGAAGTTTGATCAACGCGATTAATCGGTGTAATTTATTTTGAATTCATTGAAATATTCAAGTACTATTTATTAGTATTATCGATCATAAAGCGAACAATTTCATATGCGATTGGTCAGTAACTTACACACAATAGATTAAAATTTAATGAGCTTGTAATTGATTGAAGAGTAATGGAGCTATCGATAATTTATGCACCGAAAGGGGTTGAAACGTTCGCGTTACACACATTCTAATTCAAAACACAACAGACTATATTTGAATAGTAACATATTCCAAACACGCTTCTATGCATGAATCATTATTATATCCTAAATTCTCTACACTTTAATTTCCATTGATACGACGACAAGTATTCATTACTGTGTATTCGCGTAATACGTAATTCGAAATAATTGTGCAGTATTCGTTACACGACTTCGTTAATTGATAGAAATATCGATACGTTAATATCTTCATTTCGAAAATGCTGTATCACTACAGGACATAGCATTCGTGAATCAAAAATTGCATTAAAATGAGTTTCGTTCGATAAGAAACGTAATCGAATTAAAATCATTGATTATCATTTATGCAAAGTTAACAAGAACCGCCGTCATCAACCCCGATTCAATCGTGCAGGATTTTATTCCTCTTCCCATTTTCCGTGTCCCGTCCATTCCTCATCGAGATGAGACAGCAAAACTATATTTATGGATAGGTCAACAACATTCTTACCGCCTGGATGAGCTTTTGCACAAGTCGGATAACGACCGCAGTTATCTCGTTGGTAAATTGAACAAGGATCCTCGGCCATCACGCAGACCTCATCCCTTCTGCAACCGATGTCCTTGCATGTCCTTCCATACTCTGCAAACCAGAGAGTAACCCCTCCGTGAGTTTTCGTTTAGTGGCGAAAGTTCCAGTAATATACCATGATCTCGCAATTGGATATGGTTCGTTAAAAGTTCACTCGAAGAAAGGGACGTGTTATAAATAGAATTTATACCGGAGACTCTGATACTCCTGATCAAATGGCTTGTACGGAAGCTTTAATTTCGGGTCGCGCGAAAAGTGCACGTAAACGATGCGTACTTCGCCGAGAAATACCACCATTATATATTCACAGGATTGTGGGTTTATACTGTAGCATAAGAAAATATACTTCTGGAACTTTTTGATGCCACCAGCGTTTCTGAAATATACATGATAGGTCTACAAAGTTTCAGAACTGATTTTATTTTTAAGTACTATTTAAACCATCTAGAGACTTTAGCAAACTAATTAGCAACACATCTGAATATGATGTATGCGATGTTTTATCTATGTAATCAGTAGAGTATAAACATTTATGGAAATTTAAATTTTCGAGGACACAGCTGACACTGAAGAAATAAAACTTAAATGTTCGATGTGATGTATATTTATGTAATCATAAAATATTTACTATAGACAGACCATCTGATAAAGGCTAGTCGCAGAGCACAGTCCTTCAGATTGTTTTATACTGATATATCACTAATGACGTTAATGTAGTTGCCAGTAATTATTTGTTGCATAGATAGCTGTTAAACTTGTTTTAAAGACGTACACGCCTAGATGCCCGGCCATGTAACGTGAAACTATTAAACAGAGTAAGTATATTTACATTTAAGTGACTTTAACTCAATATCTCACATCCCATGTAGAGTTCCACTAAAAGTTCAAATAGTAACTGGGCAACTGAGTAACTGAAGCTGCTGTTTAGTGAATAAAGTATAACTTGATAAATAACTAAATATCTATAGTCGGTCAATTCTGTCATTTCTTTATATCAGCGTCCTTGGCCACAATTAATAATTGTGTGATTACGTATTCAAAGAACATGGTCTTGGTATTGTATTACATTTTATATTTATCCTCAACTGTTAAGCTTTGCTGGTTGACAATTAAGTCTTGACTTAAGCCTTGACTGTTGACAATTGCTGAATTGCAGATGAGCGATTAGGTTCTAAAAATTTATATTAAATGTTTTCAAATAACGAATAATAATAACGAAGCAATATAAAACGACATTATCCCAGACTGTAACTGTAATAAACAAATCGAAATGTAAATTAAGTAGAAATTTTGGAATTCTTCTCTCGCAACTTGAATCAATATTCACAAGAACATAAGTGTCTTTGCCAATTTCGTTTGACGCGGTGAAAAAGCTCGTATATCCGCATTTAGTAAATACTAGAGGAAACGTTTCTTGCAGTGAAAATACAACTTCCAGCGCACATTTACCTGACATTACCCAACCAAGCCTTGCATCGGTGTAACGCTGCTAATCGTAATTCTATTCAAGCACCACAGCGTCATCCCCATATAACCCCATCGATTCTCAATTATCCAGCAGCAAGGGAAGGAGAAAGAGGATAGAAAAGGAGAGAGAGAGACAGAGAGAGAGAGAAAGAGAGAAGCAGCTGCCGAGTTAACGCCCAGCTTGGTGTTATCCACCTCTGCCTACGTGTTGGGAAGATACGAAGGAATGGAATAAAAGGATGGGCAGCTAGAAAGAGAATATTAAAACTAGGCTAATGATCCTCTCTCTAAATGTCCTTAAACGTTTGTCATATCCAAGAATAAAAGGAAGAACGAAAGAATCGTAGAAACAATAGAGGTATTATATATATAGGTTGCAAAATAATTCTCAAGCAATGCGTGGTGTTATGTGATAAGACCGACAAATGTAATTGTAAGGAATCAATCGAAATACGTTAATACAGGCGGCAAAATGATTCTCGAAGTGATACACGGTGTTATGTGATAACCGTGGAAATAACGATAATTATGAAAAATAAATTGAGACGGAGTGAACAGCGTTCCAATTCATCTTCCGTGAAAATGAAATGTACATATGCGGTTATAATAGTCACATTTTGCGTAAATATCAATTCAGCGATAGCAATTAAGATCCGGTAATTAATTATATCAATTTGGTCAAGAGCATTGGGGCTCTGATCAAATAATGACATATTGGTGATAACGGGTACTCCTTATTTAATATATGTATTACGTTTAACAAAATAAACGTAGAAATAGAAATGTATATGAATAAGATTACTTTTTTATAATAGCATTGCAATAAATATATTAGGAATATATTTCAGAATATATTTTGAATGGCGAATCAATATTAACAAAAAGGTTTTAATCTCGGTATTTTTCTAGCCATTTAAGAAAAACTCCATTTTCAACATTTCATTTAACTCGAAAAAAAGCTTCACAGGAAAATTAAGAGAGAAGTTCTGGAACAATTTAAAAATTACTCCAACCAGTTATAATAGTTATAACATCCCTTTTAACAGAAGTGGTAATTTTTAACTTTAAAACAAATACTTTATTCACTTTGGAAATTTGCTATTGGATAGTTAATGAATCGGAAATATATCTATTAATCTTCTAACTATTCTATACATATCTTATACATATGTATTATTTAGATCATTTGATTGTGTAGTAAGATTGCCAATTCAGCGGAAATAATTAATGAGATATCTTTGTTACTGAAACGAATTCGGATATATCTAGGAAAATTGTTTATTGGCATGGTTTTTCTCGAGACGCTTGTAATAAGCTCCTAAATAAGCTTGATTACGTAAAACTTCTAACAGGAAATTATTCTTATGCGATAAACAGGAATTGTGAAATATATTTCCAAGCCAACGTTAAAGTGTTATATTCTTGGAAAATCCAATACAGGGTCCTATATAATCCAATATAATTCCAATAATAAAACAAAAATTTGGTCGTATAAGTATTTTCAAAGGTTGACCATTAATAAGAATATAAACATGGACGACTAGAAATAAATAGTTGAGTTTAGGATTCGAATATACGTGTCATTAAATCTCTTGGTTCCTGTCACGGTTTCTTCTTCCTTATTTAACAAGATTACGAAGCGGAAAAGGACAAAGACGACGATTACGACGAAGGTCGATGTAATTACATTGGTCGAGTTAGAGATTAAAAACGATCATTTGTTTCCATTAAGCCCACTTAATCCCGATCAAACGAAACGATTGGCCATTGGCAATTGAATTGCAACACCATGATTTAAGCTGGCTTGTAATACCACAATTACAACAAATTAGCAATTTAAACAAGTACTGTAGAAATATACAAATTGAAATTTTAATCGATATTTTATTAATACGATATATTTTATGTATTATTTTATTCATTACAGAAATTTATATATACCTGAATTAAGAAAAAGTTTTTTAAAATGGTCTACTTAAATTTATTAAATTTTTACTTACTAGTGTATGAGGCTGCATCGGGAACCGAAGTAATAAGTAAGAGTGTCCCCAGAAGGATACCCAGTATAGAACTGGACAACATTTTCTGTAATTAAAAAAATGTTCTTCTTTCAACCTAATTTTATACGTAGATATAATTATTCTTTGGTCGTTTTAAATTATATTACTTTAAGTACTATAATAATAAAATTATTTGATAAAGGGTTGATTAAAAATTAATACGTAATAATACTATGTGTAATATTGTGTAATATTTTATGGAGTCTTTACACTATATATCGCCTGGAGATAGATAAACGTCACGCAACGTACAACGTATTTCCATGTCATCAGACGTACATTCAAGAGAAGTACGCCCTTACAAAATATCGAATATTTAATACTGACTTAATAAAGAAATGTAATTAGAAAAATTTACATAACATTTATTCCAAATAAACTGCAATCATAATATAAATATCTCGTGGAATTTTGCAGAATTATAATAATATAACTATTCTCTCTACTCTTTTTATTATTTAAAAAACAAGAAAAAAAAGTTGATAAAACCAGAAGACGTGTCCAACATTAAAATTAATAATAGACGCCAAAAGTATTTTATCAATGATTCTATTATAATTTTAAACGAAGTAATAGAAGATGTTTTGGATTTCTATTAAAGTTCTATTAAACAAATATTAAATAAAGAATGTTCACCAAGTGGTAAACATATCAAAGCTGACAATCAACGTTTAATGTTAATTTTAGATCACAAAAGTGTATAATGAAAAAAAATAACTAGATTTACAATTTCAGCAGAAATTATAGGCAACATATAACCTAACTCTGCAGGTGCTCTATTCCTCACCTGTCCTTATCTCACTAGTCTCACTTTTTAACCTCACTCGTCATACCTATCCTTGTACTCCTTAGTATAGGAATACCTAACCTCAAACGCATGAAATGTACTAAACGTACAAATGAAACACGTACTTCTCGAGTATGCATAACAATTGAATTAAATTGCCAACAATTTAGATCTTAACACTAGAAAACACATTGGTAACATTGAATTTGCAATCTTTTAATCCATTGACCTTGCCAAGCCATGGAGAAACCGTAAATTGCGTCGTTCGTTTCAACGTGGCACATCGCTATACTCAGTTACTTACATCACATAATTAAAGCGAAAATTCTTAAAAAGACACAAAGCAATAACGTTATATGAGGAAATGATGCAAACTTACCACAAAATCTCACTCACTATATGCACAAACGTCTACTCCAACGCGTAGTCAGTATAACACTGAACATTCGGTGAAATGCAGTATCGTTACTGACCTGACGTTGGCGTGAGTCGAACAAAGATAAACAACGATGTTACGCGCGAGAGACAAGGAGAGAAAGGAACTCCGAAAAGGAAACTTATATAGCGCCAACGTGACGTAAAAGGAAATAGAATATGTTGAGCGTAAATAATCGCTTTAATGACCACGAGAAAGGTAAAAAAGATACGATCTTCAAAGGGAGAGGCTTCAATTCACTTTCGAGAAAAATTTTTAAACATGATGTTGAATGTATAACGAGAATTTCTATAATCATCACGGTACTTTGGAGATATTTATTAAAAATTTCTTAAATTCTGACTACCATTTTTGTACAGTTGTAAAATGTGACACGTGTACAAATTCCAGTAACGAGAAATTCCTGGACAATGTTGTTTGAGTTTTAATTTAACAACCAAATAAGATATTGACAGAAAATTCGAGATAGAGGTTGAATCATGGAACTCGACATTGCAATTCCATGATGTCATTATCCAATTATGATGTTGGAACAGAGTTTTGCTAATCCGGGCCACGAACAAAAATATTTTTAATCCATTTCTTCCTTAATTTTTTTTGTGCTTTTATATCATTAATTCTATCTTCTATTTAATAGCTTAATTATTACTTAATTTATGCTCAATATAATAACGAACTCTGGTTCAATATAGAATCGTTCTACAGTATAGAACGATCTTGTCGTGTAATGTATCACACATTATTATAGCGTTTATGGAGACTAGAGGCTATACTATGTATAACACGTTCCTATGACAATTTAATACCTCCTTTTAATGCCACTTATTCTGCGCATTGCAGCGTACGTTAAAGTTCTTATTGTGTACGCGATATGCGAATGGAATAGAAAAAGATCTTAAAAATTGTCTTATCTCAGTTAGTAGGATCAAAGTCCCATCGTAATATTTGTAATTTATTCTGAAACTAGATATTCGATTCAGCGACTCTATACATTAAATTTCATATAATATCATCTTTTAACTTAATTTCTACGATTTTCTGTTTCTATAATAAAAATTCTACTGAAACACATTAAGCTGTAAATAATTTTTATTTGGCATCCCTTTTACGAAATATTCTAATATTCCCTTATTTATTTTTCTTTCGTGATATCATATATAGATATCTACAAAGAAGATGCTAGACGAGCTTCGCGAACATCTCACGCGTTGCAACGTGTTTCTCTCGAGGGATAATTTTCGAGCATCTCTGTTATCCTTTATGTTATTTTTTTATACTTTGTATCTTTTTCAAATAAAAGCACATTGAAATTAAAAACCGTGATTCCAGATTATCATCCATTATATTGCATGTCTTGCCTAGCTACCGCTTTTAATAATTCGTTGCATACTTTTATTAATACTTCTTTGTATAATTACACCAGTAAAGTTCTTAGCGGATAAAACGGAAAATTTAGAGTTGGAAAGTGTAGTTAAAAGATTTATTACGCGAAATATTAGCAACAACTATCAAAGTTACTTATATCAGATGTATATAACTTAACACGTTTGAGTTTTACATTTTACGTGATAACAATATTCCTAAAATTAAATGTCAACGTTTCTTGCAAATTCTAAACTATAACTCGCGGGTTGATACCGAAAACTTGAAGAAGTTCACTAATCGATGATGTCTTTCGCGTTCGTATTACGTCTCCAGTTTAACGGTAATCGAAGAAAATATTTTCAGTACAATTAGATAAATCTTCCCTGGTGGATCTTAGGATCACACAACTTTTCGGCCAACACATCTTGTGAAAGACGATTTATATTACGTATAGCTTTCATCGCACTGTCCGCTACATCCCCAAACTCGCCTGTACAGTATCCGCAGTCACGTTTACCAAGAAATCTCATCGACAAGGAGTTCCGTCAAACTCTCACGTGTCGGAACATTTCATCCTTGCAGAAGACCTCACTGCGTTGTTCCGAGCTTTTCGTGCTCTCAATGGCAGGATGTTCGATCTGGAGACTGCGCAAAGGTGCTCGCTAGTTCGACACTGGGGATAGAGAAACGTTGAATGAGGGGGATCCGGGGAACTTTCGTAGAACCCTTTTGCAGGATGAACACTAAGTGGTGGTGGGTTACTATCACAATCACGCGCACTGAGGTCGCTTCCCTTTCCTTTTCCCATCCACATGTACAATCTCACGCATGCTACTAAAATACATCTTCCTTATCTTTTTTTATTGTTTCCTTTCAGTTCAGTTTACTGCACGTGCTCTCCCTTTCTATCCTCCCATCCAATAGATTTCATATCACGCACCTAGCTACATATCATCTTCTGTACTCATCCGCATGACTGCATAAAAACTGTGAGATCTCATTTTCTTTTCACTCGTCGATACTTTCTAAGAAATTGCAAGTAACATTCAGAATCTCTTTTTCCAACCTTTCTATGCATGCATTCGAACTTTACCTTCTTTCCTACATCTAGTCAAAAACCGCACGAAATTTTTTATTTTCTTTATGTTGCATCTTCGGGGCCGTTTCTCTCGCGAATTTATACACGCGCCGGTCTACCTTCCGTTTTCCGTGTTTCATATGTTTTACTCTCGAACATTATTTTCAATCCCCGCGCTAGATTTATTAATCCTTTCCTTGTCATATCTTTTATCAAGAACCTCCACACATATACATCTATATATATATAAAGAAACTACCACTGCTAGTTTCTCATTTCCATTACCCAGTATTTTCAAAATTATTCCGTTTCACGTTTTCGTTCTACCATTCGTAAGCTCTCAGATATTAACTCGCCAGAACCACAGGGTCGAAGGTATCAGTGACAGCCGAAGCAACCCTTATCCTTTGCACTTGTTCCTCGTAGATTTCGGTGCGTTTCTCCCGCGTGTATGCGCGCGCGTCGCACCGCGCTTTCGAGAGGGTGCTGCGCGGTCGACGGGCGTCGTCCGGTAGTCGAATTCGTCGCTTCCTCGAGGTAGGTGCGCTCGTTCCTCGCGTCACGAACCAACGCTCTTTCCTCTGCGATCCTTTAAAATCTCCAGGAGAACCGCCGACCCGAAGAGTGGGGGTAGTACACCCCGTTTTCTTCTCGAACGAGCTTTCAGTGTTGATTCGTGGTGCACGAGTTTCGCGTTAACGATCGAGGAAGCGCGGTACTGCGAATGTCGCAGCGCCGTGTGGACTCTGCTGCAGTCAGTGATCGTGCAAGCTTCTGAGAGCAAAGGGGTAAGAGAAAAGGGATGAACGTAGGTGCGCGCGCGAGACAGCATCTTACGGTTCCCCATGAAGAGACTGCTTGCTGGTGAAGGAACTGACAGGACGGTGTACCGATTGGTATACAGACTCATCGAGGAACTTCAGGTATGTTTGAAGAACATCGCATTTGGTAATCGAGAGACGAATCTTTTCAATCAGACGATAGACGTGTTGATCTCTTCCAGCGCCGATTCTTTTCCTTTCCTTTCCTCAAGTGATTTTTCTGTGTATACTCGGTAAACACGGTTTCTTTGTATACTACTAGATGTAACGAGTGCACGGGTGTTAAAACGACGGTTAGAATTAAATTTACTGCCCCGTGCTAGTATACTTCTTTGGTACTTGTTTCTTTTTATTTTTTTCTTTTCATCATTTATTTTCTTGCAGAGTTTTTAGTTGCCGCAAACCGCTTCACCGAACGCCGACTGAATAAATACGGCTTCCCTTGTAAACGCTCCACGGAAGGTTTAGCGTTGTACGAACGAGTGTTTAAGCGAGTACTTTCGGGCTTCCTTGCTTGATCCCTTTCGGGGAAAACTTTCTTCGAAGTAACTCCTGTTTCATTTCCTTGTTCCATTTTCGATGTATTCAAGAATTGTTATCAATGAAAAGGTTTAAGTAAAATAAATGATCAGTGGAATTTGCTCTCAGTTTTTATAATTGGTTTCCTACAATTTCTCGAGAAAACTTCGAGTGCCGTTACCGTTAGGATGCAGTAAACCAAGCCAATGATATATCGATAATTTTTGCGTGACATGTGATCCCTGTGATGTACTGCAAATAAATTTTTGTCCAGATATTCCGATTGGTACTATCGAAATGCTACCGATTTTTAAAACTCGGCAAATTGTTGGAGTTCGGATTTTCTTGTCACTCGCATGTGGTTTCTTCCTTCGTTCTACGAATTGAAGCAGGACGAAAGTTCTTTAGTTCAAAATTCAATACAGGTGGTATTCTTCCTCTTCTACGCCACAGTTTTAAAATTTGATCCTGTTTTTCGGAGCAGAATATCTTTTCAAATAATTATTCAAATTATGTAATTTAATAAATAAAATAATATAATAAAAGTAAATTGAACAAGTAATCCCATATTGTCGAATGAATTAACCAAAGCCTATTAATGTCTGAATTTTCAACGAATTTATTATTTTCTTCTTGAAAACAATTTTATGCAACAAATAAATGAACTCCTTAACGAAAAAAATATTTATCCGGCAGCTTTATCGATAATTCTGGCGTGGAACGTGCAGCGTTACAACACGCGTGCTGTATAACGATACAGCATTGTAAAAAGGAAACAAATTGCGGAAATAAATCACAAATTCATCACCGAGAAAACGGAGCGATAAAATTACTTGTTGTCACGTTCGATCTCCAAATTCTCAAACTCATAGAGAAACACGAAAGTGAATTATGAAATCGAGATAAAATATTTTCCTTTATACAGTTGTTTTCAGTGTATGGTTCAACAAAATTCAACTAGCTAAATAATACTATATGCGTAATCATCTACTTGAACTACCGCACTATATAGCAATAAAATTCATACAGAAAATAAATAAAGTAATAAAATTTGTATGCCCAATCGATTATATAAACTATAGCCCATTAATATGTATTAGAAGGAGAAACCTAATTAATATTCGTGGAAGTTGAATTTACTTTTCACATTTATAAACTATACAACACGTGTTTATTATTAATATTAATACAAGTATTTTATTATTCAGCTGTCATGCGGATTGTCCCCTGCACAATTAAGCTCTAATGTACTGTACAAGCTAGTCAACGGATTTAAATACAAGCACCATGAATGAATACGTTTATATTGCCGTAGTTATATAGATACATATATGTAAATATCGGTACCTTTAAATTCTCTTTTATTGAAAAAAATACAATTACTAAAGTCTCATACAAACTGTCAATTTTCATGTTATAGAGTTTATTTTTTCAAATTTTAAATACTAACTCAGTTTACGCTATTTAATAATATTTTTCACGATATCCTCATTTTCAAGCTCCTATTTATATAGACTAATAGGTATAATATTCTGTAACTCTTTGATGATTCGACACAAACTGAAAATTTATTCCCAAAATCTATTCGACGAATACGATTACGAAACAGATGCCTGATGTTTAGTTAATTTTCTCAATTACCTTTAGTTGACGGAATTATAAATTTAATTTCGACATGACTCGTGACAAGTGAAATAATTTGAAATTGTTCATTTTCAGGTTGTACAATGACAAAATTCTTATTGACAAGTTGCGCCTTGTAGTATATATTTATATTATATCGATTCGTTTGCAACATACGTGATTCGAAGAGGATACCGCGGATATACGTCATTCACAATTATCTCTTTGAAATTGAACAATTTTCATTTTGCATGACTGTAATACCATTTTGAACGTTTTTGCTTTTATTTGAAACTTTTATGTTAAACTTCGTAGTATACGTGAAGTAGCCTGCATTGCGGAATTTTCAATGCATTCCCTGTTAAATTTTCAAGCTATAACAATTCTACAATTATAATTAATTGTCACGGTACTGGACAAGGACTGTTTATTGTAGTCATGAAAGCGTTTGAAGCATTTTGCATATATATACTTTTACAACGAATTAGCAAATATCGCGAGCCATTCATTCATCGAAAATATAAAGATTACGCGAATAAAAAATAAAAATTTTGAAACAGAAAGCGATAATAACTGTGGCATATTTCTATGTTTACATTTCAGATTTCAGGAAACTGTTGCAAGTGTGGTTTGCACCGAGAGTGCAGCATTTTGAGAAAAGTCAGGAAAAATAACGAAAAAGGCAACAGTACTTCGTTTGTCTGTATTTTCAGATTGCAGACCTAACGTAATATCTGTTTGAAACATTTACGTGGGTCACCAAATTGCTTATGCATGTGCTTGTACATATTAGCATGTCGCACGTGTGCACACACCATGTATAAGTGTACGTACAAATGGCAACCAAAAAATCCTTGCTTCTAGCCTAGGAAAATCGCAAACCGCAATTCTCATTATTCTAGTTGCCGACTGAAAGTTATTTGTACGATCAAAATTAGAACTCTAGCCGAAAATAAAATACATTCTCTTTTTGTCGCCAATTGCCATCACGAATAACGATTGTTGGAACACAGAAATACACGGGAATAAAACCATTGAGAAATAACTTGGAAGTGGAAATACTAAAAATAATACAAAATCAACAAGCCTGTCCTTCTCATAGAAATTCTTCAAATTCGGATAAATTGTCGAAGTAAACGTGGTGGTATTTAGCGAGGATGATTATCATGATCGTTATCACATTATATGTAAATTAATTCACGTGCCGCTGCTTTGCGAGATAGATCAGATCCTATTAAACTTATGACGTGAGATTTCGAAACTTCTTTTTCTTCGGAACTTTATTTTGTACGGTCCATTGGCAAGAAAATAGCGAAAAGATAACAAATGTTGCGAGAATTGAAAGAATTCTTTCAGCTTCATCAAGAAATTCTTGGAGTTCCCATTAGTGGACGTAAAATTCCAAGGCAAAGGGAATTATCCGATCTCTGTGAATTCAAAGGTAGATTTGTGCATATCGAATTCTCCTTCTCCTTGGAACTTCTCGTTACCTCCACCCTTTCGTATAATCAACAGTATTATTTATCGACGCAAAATCAGCATGTAGCTGGCTTTGAGAAATTTGCACGGAATACAATATGAGGATGTTGATCACCACCGGCGTAGTGCCGCCAAGCTTCCAGATTTCTTAATTTAGAAAGAGTATTATTCGCATATTCAATCAAAATCAATTTTTTCATATGTATAGATAAAATTGTACAGTACGCTATAAGTAATAGAATCTGAAGTGTTGATTGTTTAATGCGAAAGGAATAAACGATATTCGTATATCGAATTACAAAATAGTAGCGAAGCTTGATTAAATTGTCAATACGTAATGTAGGTTCTTTGTGATGCTTTATAATTAATGTTATGATGATAACGCTTATATTATTACGTTATTATTGCGTTATATATCGCATACATAATATATATTAGGTCATCCGAAAAGTTTCTTTCGTTTTATAACGAAATAATGAATGCGCAACATTTTCCGTTTTATATCATTTTATCGAATTACGTATGATTCATTTTGTTCTATCAAATTAAAGATCACAACGTTCGACAGATTACGTTTCATGTTTGTATAAAGATGCGTCGTTGTAAAAGACGTGTCTGTAAAAGAACGACACTTTTCGAACAACCTAATATATATAATAGACCCAGTCGTAAAGAAAGACACGTTTGATTGAAAATAACATATGAAGTTAATAAAGGAGCATATAAAGAAAGAAAATAACATATAAAGATATATATATTAGGTCATCCCATAAGTTCGTGCCGTTTTTCGAGCGGTTATATATGTTAAGATTATTTCAGTTTCATGAAAAAATGTACAACTTCTTCCCATTTTTCTTGTAGGGCCATTATTCCGTCTCGATAAAAGTTCTCTTGTTTTTCTTTAAAATATTTTTCTAAGCTATTTTTGAGAATGTCAATATTTTCAAATTTGTTACCTACTAAAAAGTGTTGTAATGCTCTGAACAAATGGTAATCATATGGGGCAATGTCTGGGAAATATGGGGGATGTGGTAAAATTTCCCAATTAAATTCAGACAATTTTTTTGTAACACTTTTCGCGACATACGGTCTAGCGTTGTCGTGATGGAAGATAACGTAGTTCCTATTCACTAAACCTGGTCGTTTTTCAGCTAGTGCTTCCCTTAATTTTTCTAACTGAGTGTAATATTTGTATGAATTAATGGTATCACCACTAGATAAAAGTTCAAAATAGAGTATTCCTTTATAATCCCACCATACACACAAAAGAACTTTACGTGGATGTAACCCTGATTTTGCACAGCGTTGAGGTGGCTGATTTCGTTGGGACCAGCTACGTTTCCGTTTAGGGTTTTCGTAAAGTATCCACTTTTTATCGCCAGTTACCAGGCGTTTAAGGAATGGCTCATGTTTATTACGCGCAAGTAATGACATGCACGCTGTCGTTTGTTTAAGACGGTTCCGTTCCGTAAGTTCATGGGGCACCCAAACGTTCAACTTTGACACCATCCCCATTTTTTTTAAACACCTATGAATCGTTGTCTTAGGTATTTTCAGAACATTTGACATCTCTTGAACTGTCAAACTTCGTGATTTTTCAACAAGATCCCGAATTTTATCTTCGTCTGTCTGAGGAGGACGCCTGGAGCGTTCCTCGTCTTCTAAACAGAAATTCCCAGCTCTAAAACGTTGGAACCACTTCCTACAGGTGCGAGATGAAAGCGCATTTTCTCCGTAAACAGCACATATGTTTTTCGTGGCAATTGTTACAGAACTTCCTTTCCGAAATTCATATAACATGAGATGTCGAAAATGGATACGCATTTCACTCATGATTTCTTACTGTTAGAAGTCACTGTGTTCACTATATTACGATCTTATACCCACGAAAATCTGCTCTAGCCTGTCCTCGACCAGCTAAGCTCAAGTACAGTGGTCTCTTATCGCCGTATGTTTATAAATCGGCACATGAAATGTATACACAAAAGTGGGCACGAACTTATGGGATGACCTAATATATATAAAATGATCACGAACCGCGGTCTTCTCAGCTACTCGATGTTTTCAATTATTAATTACGAAAGAAGCCCAAGGATTCTGGTAAATGACTCTGTTGGGTGTAGGTTTGTAACAGATCATTCACCAACATCGTTAAGTTCATCGGGGCGCCCGCGGAATCGACTTCCTTTTCAGACGATAGCAGCTCCATGAAAAGCAGACCCAAATTATCTACGTTGCAGTATCAATGCCTTAAAACTCAACGTCTTTGAAACAGAAAATTTCCTTCATTTATAGCGCACATATAGCTTTCCATTTTTGCTCAAATTTATTGTCTTCTTTTTCTAAGCAATTGACAACGAAATATAGGCTGAATTCTTATTATCTAGCCACGCCAAGAATGTTTCCTCTTTTAAGCAGATTGTTGTTTTTCTTAAAAATGCAATGTCGATAACCAACCTAAATGAGAACGGAAATGATAAAATCTTATACCGATTTTTGTCGAGAAATATTAATACAGTGTTTAAAAAATCGTAAAAGTATGATAAACAAAAATCCGACCATTTGGACATGTATATTCTGTATAGTTTTTTACGCTCAAATTTCACGCATGGGCGTATGATCATCCGCGGTATAACTTCGAGTTTATCTCGGTTGTGACCGACGTTACCAATGCACGTGGAAAATTGCTTCACGCTTTCATCGTCGCGCGAACGTCAAAATTTTTGTGTCATTAAGGAGAAATCCTTGGCTTTTTCGAATCAACGCCACGCGTTCGAAACACTAGCTGAAGTTTTTATCTCCGTGTCTATTCGTGACATACCCATTAATGGATTTTCGATACGTGACGTCGCAGTGCAGATCATTCGTATTTCACAGCTTTACTTTCCAATTTCGTTCAAGTAGCAAAAATGTGGAGAGTTCGCACGCCCCTCGACTGCATACAAATCGACCAGCTTAAACAAACCGTCTCATTTCTTCAAAAGAACTACGAAGTGCGATCTGTGAAATTTACGAAAGTGATTGCTACGTTTTTTTTTCAATTCTCTTATACAAAAAAGACGAATTCCACATTTGTCGCAACTTTAGTTACTGTGACATACATCACTGTACATGTAATTTACGATTCAACGAGTTTATTTTTATTTCAAATGTATTTTTCATCCTCTTCGTAATCTTCGCCACGAGCCATGTAATTCCGGATGCACGACACTGTCAGTATTCATGGCGGTATTACTTTAAATTAACTGAACTAATAATTATTCGTATAATTCAAAGGAGAGAACTATTACGCGCCTCGCGAAAAATATTATTACCGGTATGGTGACGGCTGTACGCATAAAACTGAAATCACAATGCGAAAGAATAAAAGTTTTAATTGAGAAAGGGAGGAACAGGCCTCTGCTCTATTTTTGTTAACTTGGTCACTGTAACAGCACCTCCGAGATTAAGTTGGACCATATCGCACGAAACTAATTTAAGTTCGCCATACGCGAACTTCTGTGTTCCGCCAGGAGCAACACAATGCACATGCTCCTTTTCGATTTATGTTTCATTTCTAATTGTTCATTGTAGTTTCTTAACTGCAGCTAACGCAACGAGACCCAGCTTCTCTTTTGAATTGTAACCGGGAACCATAATTGCTGCTCTCGCATACTCTGTGAATTTACAAAACAACTCTTACTTGTAACGCTATTATCTTACGCAAAATTCGGAATTAATTTCGCTATTGTCGCTATTGTATAATGCTATTTTCGATTCACTGTTCTTTGTAATAGAATAAGAAAAGAAAAGACGAGGGCGTCGCTCTTGCCATCAATTAAAAATATCAAACTAAAAATCGATGATCATAATAAATATCTAATAAAGGGACATTCAATTTTTTCTATGAACCTCTACATTTCCCAAATCGGCAATTGTTAGGTTAGAAAACTTTACTCTGTTTGTTACGGAATTCTAGAAAAAAATCCTTACGCCAGATAAATGTTGCGGTAGCTATGAAATATGTTCCGCGTTATTCCAACTGGTGGTATTTTCCCTACAACGTTCCACGTGAACAATTTTCCACACTACGATACTTAACGCAAACATCATTCTACGGGGCTGTACATTCTACGACGTGTTTAACATCTATACACTCTGCGACACAGTTCGCATATTGTGGTTCTTTTAATATGCACAGTACTACATTTCTAATTTAGTCCAGTCTCTACGTTCATCAATATACTTATACAAATAATATATTGTATAATCTGCAAAATTATCGAACTAAAAATAGTAATTTTCCGATATGGCAAACACGCGTTGCATTTTAGAAACATCACTTCATGTAAAATCGATATACATAGGTATCTTGATCTATTTACCTAGTAATGACCAAAGTGTTCAGTAATTAATTCAATGAAAGGTGATACGATTACGATTTAGCGAAAAATAATATTGTAAAAGGATAGATTCATAGAATTGTCTAGTCGATCGAAAATAATCGCTGCCTACCTGATTACGTATTAAATTTCTCAACATAGTTAACAGAGGCAAGGTGGAATAATATCGCGTCTAACGAAGCAGATATGAGATAATGCAACACTAGGATATGACTGGACGTGGAAAATATCCCACAGAATAGCGTCACACGATCACCACGGATATTAACTTGCATTGTTATGCAAACTAATCTAACGAGCAACTAGCAACATTATAAAACTTTCAGTTCTTAAGTTTTTAGTTGATAATAAAGTCCATTGAATACATGCATGGTAAAAAATGTTCTTCCTCCGTCAAATTAAATGAATGTAGTTGCACATTGTTGATTAAAGGCATTCATGAGTTCTACTCGAAAATATAATTTGCGGGAAGAAAAAAGAGGGACCATTTCCCATAGTGGCTTCATTTTCTTTAACAATCTTCCATCACGAATGTATGGCAAACGCATTTTTTAATTTACTCTCTATTGGATCTCTATTGTTAACGCATGAATTTCTAATAAACTAGAGCGAAAATAAGCGCAGCATACTCCACTTTCGACATACGGTACCACGCAATAACTTATTTTAATCCTCCTTTTACGAAGCGTCCTATTCCAGAGTTATTGATAATTTGTCGAAGAAATATTTCCTAACAATATGATTAGTCGTCATTACAAGGTCGCTATTGTAGATGACCCAAGATTTTTCCACGTTACCGTATACATCCAGGTATTTCTGAGCTCCCATCGTGGTACACGGTACACGCTTTCCGTTTTCGTTTCGCAGTTGAATTTCAATTTATTAAAATGCCGGATCTCTCTCGAGCAGGGCTCGGTGATCCTTTTTAACGTCGTCGCTTCGCTTTCCTCTTTATATCGCTTTCCGGAAGCTGGCACGAAACACCGTGGTCACGCCGCCTCGAATGTCTGAATATAAACAGCGACGCTTTACAATTCATGACCCATGAACGGAACCACGACTCTTCTTCGTTTTCTTCGTTTTACCAATGAAACACTGCCTTCTCCCTGCGTTCTTTTCCTCTGCCCGTAAAAAAAGAAACTACACACGCGATTATCCTTCATGATAATTTTGTAATTCGCGAGGTACTTGAAGAATCTGTCATGCAGGTCGTTAGCAGGAGCTCGCAATTTGCGGAACTCTTTCAATCTTTCAGCGACGATGTAATTCGGATGCACCCTCTAACGCTATACGCATATACTTTGATTCAAACAAACTTTCTGATAATAATTTCTTTCTGCGAAATTCCTCGCTAAGACCAAATTACCTCTAGCAATTAAAATGTTACATTTAACGTGCTCGAAATGTCTCTCAGTGGAATTTCAATTGAGATCTTTGTTCGAATAAAACTTTTCAAGTGCGTCGCTTCCCTTATCGGGATTGGTTATTATGGAAACAAGGAGATCGCAATGTTTCTGTGAATGCAATCGCATTCGTTAAGCTTCATAGAACTTGCAGTTGCTACATTGTTTGGCAAAAGTCCTCGAAACCAGACGATTCAGAAAGTTTTTCGTTTCTTTGCTTTTGCGTAAAACTCCGTACGTGCAGCAACGTGACTATCAGCGCCGAGAATGTTAGCCCTTAGAAGTCAGCCTCGAACTCGGCAACCTTTCGACGACCAAACGAGCTGCTTGAATACCTTCGTCGAATGCTACGTCGAAGAATACAAACCCCGGTGCGAGTTGGAATCTTGATTTTTGAAATATCACTGTGGACATCTGATATTTTCTTTAAACCGGTTGCGCATTTTATCGATACGTCCCAATTGTGCAGGAAGTCAGTACGATGTATAAATAATAAATAGACATCACGTTTATACATTTATACACGTACTTTGTATTTTCTATTCTTTAAACAATACCGTAAATAATTTCATTTCAAAAGATACCACGTTCTCGTTGTGAATCGAGCGTAATTGTCCGTTTCTGTTGTTTCAACGAATGTTAACGATCTACGTATTTATAAATCATATTTTTCATCAAACAGAAAGCTATAGTGTGCTCAGGAAAAAAGCAATTTACGTTTAAATCATCCCCGTGCTTTGGACTTTTTCACACACGAAAGTGTACAATTATGGAAGGCAAAAATGTATTGGACCCCAGGGTGTTCTCATGATACATCACCATCCGTGTAGCAACTCTTGTCAATTATCGCGGCATTTCAGTGCAACGACCATCAAGCAAAAACAGCGTTAAAGAACCTACGATAAATTGGCAAAACGTCTGGGTAATTGTACCGTCCATGCAAATTTTCCAAACAGAGTTTCACCATTACGAGCTACGTTCTAAGCGAAGCTAAGAATCCATCAACTTTAATTCAACGAACACTGAAGATGAATTAAACTCGAATATTTTCTTCAAATTGAAATTCGTAATTTTCTCGTTTCGGAGAAAGTACACCGAGGATAACGTAAGTTTCTTCTTTTTCTTCATGGTCAAAGTTATTTGGCAAATTACGTACGACGCGACGTGACAAATTTATTCTCTTTTATCTTTCCTTTGTTCTTCGAAGAAGACGTGTTTTCAACTTCTCGTCTACGGTTTTTCTCAGCTGCATTGCTTATGGAGTAACAAAAAAGGAGATACTGCGAAGATAAAAATAGTAAGACGGATGATTGCGTTTCTGTGCGAGCCACGCCATTTGTCTCACCCTTCGCTGCGCATCTTACAACAAAACTGTCGCACTTGCGACAGTGAAATACCGATTTCGGACAATTTTCCTATGAACCATAATAAAGCGCAGTCGACGAAAAAAGTCGAACTAAATTTTTTTTCATTTTCTGTGAAAATCGGTGACATTCTATCGAGAAAGAGAAAAGAGTACGTTTGTACCGATCGTCCATTGAATTCTTCGACTACCTATATCAAGAAATTTTATGATACTAGTAAGTGATGCGAAGAATAAAATATGAGAAGAGACAAAAGAGACAGAAAGATAAAGATACAAAAAGGAAAGAAATTAGAATAGAATGATTTAAAAGAATCTGAATTTGAACGTGTTCCGAAATTATTTTTCTATATCGAGGTATTTGGCAGAAATTTTGTTTTCTTAGGACGGAGTATTTTTTAAATAAATTTTCCACGCGAAATAGAGTTTACTCAGGTCGTTTACTTGTCTTACAGGGATCTCGATAAATTTCCAACCTTTCCTCTCTCGTAGAAATTCCCTATGTGGGGACACACATGATTATAAATGGTAGGGACGGCTACCCTCGGGGGTTGACCTCAACGCCTGTCGGGTCACCTGCAGAATCTTTCGACGACCAAAAATATCACTTGAATACAAAAGCCTTTTCGAAAATATGGATCCATAAAAATGTTGTGATCGTAAAATACCGTGCCCTATAATTTTCCAATCCTTAATAAATAGAAGTAACTCGCGTAAAATGAATTGTGAACACACGCTGGGATCTTAATTCACAGTTATAAAACATGGAAAAATTCTGTGCTGTAGATTAACGGGGCAAGTTGTTAGTTTTCTTTCGACGAATTTAAAAGTCAAGGATATTGTGATGTTTTTTTTTAATTTAAGAGGAAAATTAGTCCTACCTTAGTTTCTTTGATCTCGAAATCATAATACCAATACTGATCCGGCGATATTGGAAAGCGTCCTTAAAATATTTGAGAGGCACCTCGCAACTCAGCTGCACCGAACGATCGACCGCGAAGTAAAAGTCTGGCAACGTGCCGTATTCCCCCACATTTTTCATTAAAAGGAAGAAGAAAAAGCAAGGGCAAGGAAAACGCAAAGTACTTGGCCGAGTGGAACTAAAATGGCGGAAAAACGGAGCTTTCTTGTCAATTAAATCGTCGAGATAGAAGTTATACCGATACTAAATACGAAATTTTATCGCTATATTAACTTTCCATTGACCTGAATAATCAATGTTACTTGTTTTGCATGAAACAAATTTATACGGCAACTTTTTTAGCGGCAAGATTTTACTACCTGCTTCGTGTTAATTTCAAATGAATTCTAAATCCTTCGAAAGATGAAACGTTAATCAAATAAATGGAACGTAATCGTTAAAATTATATATTGGTATGTACTTATTCCTTTCCCGTTTATTTATTTCTTCTTTTTGCATCATATATTTATTCATCGTTTCCTGTAAAAACATTTCGTTAACATGGGAGATGTCCAAGGAAAATAGAGGAAATGAAAAGATCACTGTGTGAATCGCTTTTAGTCTTTATGACAGTTGAGGGAAAAGTAGCAAAGGGATGGCAGTCAATGGCCGCACGTGGTGGATGAGCGCTTTCAGCTTCTTTTAGCAAAAATCAATTTCGCTGACGCTACTTATAATCCGATTAATTAAAACCTAGCCGTGAAGGATAGGACGCACGGTTCTGAAACCTAAAATACGAAATATTATACGGCATATTATGAAATAAAAAGAGCGAATTACTCTCACTAGCCTCGGGGGCGAGCGGCGTTTTAATGGATATAAAATCCATCTACCGTTAGAACTTTCTCGCATCACGTAAAGTTTTAAAGTATAGAACGGAAAATTGCGTTTTAATTGCGTGTTCCTAGCCGAAGGTATAAATGGGTGCATATTTCACGAGAAATCGATACACAAGTCTTGTGGTGCACTCGTGCTGAAAAAACAAATCGAATCGTTTCTTGAACCCCGTGTAATATACTTCTAAAGCTAACAAATATCTCGTGTAAGAAACACATTAACATCATTGGATTAAAAGATGTGATTTGATAAAAAACAAACACATGCATGACGTTAAAGAACATTATTGATAGTTCTATGAAAATCCCTTGTTTAACGCAAATTTCAGCGCAAAATTTTCAATAATCCAGTAAATATATTATTTCACATTTTAATTATTACACGTACGGTATTCGAGAATTCCTGATTAAAGTTATGATCATGTTGAAGGGAAAAAAGTTAGATTTCTTGAATCATTCTACCGCTAAAGCCAAGATTCATCTTCGCTTCGTCTAAATTATTTCGTTCCCTTAGTTTCATTCATGCGTTATTTAATCCAAGCTCAGTCTTGCTCACAACTATATCTCTACGGAAATTTGCGGAATGCGACGGGCCTCTCTCTCTCTCTCTCTCTCTCTCTCTCTCTCTCTTTCACTTTCCCTCCTCAAGGAGAGTGGTTCAAAGAAATTTAATTTCAATGCTAAAGTCAAACTGTCGCGCTTTGACGAAAGAACATTCGTTTGAGTTTATCTTCGATTCTTGTTATCTACATTTTCACTTTGATTATCTTCCTTGTTCGTCCTTTACCGTCGTCGCTTCCATCGAAACTTTTACCTTTCATTCTTATTCATGAGCTAATAGGGTATATTACGGGACGTAGATTTAAAGTTTTGACGAAATTTAAATCCTTATACGGAAGCCAATATTGGAAACACTGTTTTAACTGCAGATTTCCTGCAAATTTTCCATCTAAAAGTTATCGTCAGTTAAACCTTATCAATCGCAAAAATTACCAACGATTACGTTGCAGAGTTAAGTAACCACAAGTACATGGCAGATTGGTAAAAAAAAAAAAAAAAAAAAAACAGGAAAAACTAGGTTTTGCGGAACGATCGACCTTAAAACGTTTTCCTGGCTGACGATGGCCTTGTTTCAGTAACCGTAATGAGTAATGGGAAAAGCAATTGCAATTAGATTCGAATGACGTGATTGCAATGATACCGCTTGCGCGATTACTTGTTCTTTAGCCGCATGGTTTGCGAGTAAGCAAACCCTGCTTGCGCTTGGCGCAGTTCCGCCTCATCGTTGCTTCATTATCCGTACTTAACGAAGCTTTTCTGCAAAGCACTACGATCGATTCGAACCAGTTCCTGTGGAAAAATAAACCATCAAGCGGCTGGGAGGAAATATTCCCTATTCGCGTTACCATAGATACGGAATAAATGAAATTATTTTGCAATTATTTCTTGTACTGCTGGAATTTATAATAGCTACATGGTAAATTATTGTATATTGGATATTATTATACTTCCATTGTCCTCTGCCACGGAATTTAAGTCCTCTGACACAAAAGAAAATCGCGAAATTCTGTCAATTTCGTCGCTGATAAGCTACGCAACAGTAGATGTAAAATTCGGAATTAGAAAAGAGTAAATAGATATAATCGTCACATAAATCAGAGTGCGATTATAGATATTTTCACACGTCGTAATGTGTCCGTTCATCGTGCGAATAAAAATCTCCGAGCCCCGAAGGAAAGTTGATTTTTCTTTCTTAGTAATTTCGAACTCGCGAGTGATCCTCTCGAAAGAACAGCACGAGAAAGATCACTTTAAAGTACGTGACGAGAGCAAAGAAGATACATTTGCATCTCAAACGGCTGAGATTAAGAAGTTGAATCATTCCCGCGTTGCATTACAGTACAGAAGCTTCTTACGGTGTGACCAAATGTTCTTCGGCAAAGTAGGTTGCGCGAAACTCGTCCAGGATACTCAGTTTGGAAAGAACTTTCCAGAAACACCTGACAAATTTTAACAGCAACTTCTTCAGACACATTTATTATACGTTATCGATACAACTTGGTAATTGGGTTTTAACAACATTACTTAAAAGCTTGCTGCCTCCTCCGTTTATTAATCGGAATTTTCATCGAAGAATTTTTTCTGAATTAAACCGAGAACAATTCTTACATTTCTAATATCTCGCTAAATGGAAGCATATTTTATGTACCACGATATTCTCTCGTTTCCTACATTCTGTTGTTTCAGAGAAACATGCCACGTCTCTCTTTTTCACAGAAACACGTAGCGAAAATAAAACAAAGCAACGTGATCTTCGAGAAACACGTTCGTCTTCGTAAATCCTTCAATATTGTAAACTTGTTCTACGTTCTCTCTGCGATGTTTTCGCGCTTTTGTTCCAACTCTGTTCTAATAATTACAAATAAAGAAGGAAATGAAGATTCACAAAGATATAAGAATTTCTAATTCGACGTTGCGCACCGTTTAACCAATTACTTGTACATAATTTCCATCATTCTTTGTCGCAGAATTACATTCAGAATTTTCCATAGCTGCTCAGATAGAGACAGCTCGAAAAATTCCAATCTATATTATTGCGGCAAATTAATTGCACTTTTTGCGCCAGTAACTAAGCTACAAAATCGTGTTAATATTTTAATCACCTGTTGAGCTGCCATTTCCTAGTCTCGCCATTTCGCTCGGTACGATAACAGCTTTATTAATGGTTCACGTTTTTCATTATGTTACTCTAATGATACATTTACCTCTATTCATATCTGAAGATTTATAACGTGCAAATATCTACGATTCTTTCTCTTTTTCCCAACCATTACGAATTCAATCATCTAAAAATATTCATTGTTAAAACGAATTAAATAATCATGCAAGTTAGCTCTTTTGTTCGGCGAACTTTCAGTACATAAAATTGCCTAGCACATTATCCATCGTCGTCCTGTATAATTCAATCGGGTCAGAGAAGGCAGTTCAATTCTAAATCTAAGCCGAAATGAAATCAACGTTTCTGAATCCGGTGCAATTAACAGTGCGGTTAACCAATAATCAAATCACAGAGCGTGAAGAGAATCGGCGAAAGAAGATTCAAGTGGTAAGAGGATGAACCTCTTGATATTTCCTTGCGAGAACTTCACAATCAAGTTTTGCAACCGACTCTTAGCAACAACCCTCCTAAGTTGGAAGAGCCACTCAACTATCGAGCACCCACTTGAAAAGTAGAAACTGGAAGTCACATGTTACGATGCGAAACTGCGCAACCAGACCAGAACTTCTATTGCTCCGCCCCCGCACCGCGATATCCCGATAAAACCGCAACGTGCATTTGCACCCCGTGAGCAGACACCCGCGTAACTGCACATCGCCCCGAGCCACACCTGCGAACGCTACTTTGGAAGTTTTCCCGGGACCAAATAATTCTAAAACGAAATTACAGGGAGGCGCGAGTTTTCATCTAAATGGCTGAATTTTGTCGCCTCTGTGCGCTATATTCGCAGAAGACATGGAACTCACGTTCAAACAACCGAGAAGTAAAGCAGGTGCGGCGCCATCATTTTCAATTAAATGTATTGAACGACGACGAGTGACAGTAGCTTTTTCGAACGTGAGAAACGTCGGGAATAAAACAGTGACTTTTAATTCTCGTCCGTGCGTCTTATATGAATTTGACGATTGTTGCATAAATATAAAGACGTTGCGTTTTTTTCAAATTTTTATCAAACCGTTCCAAATTTCTCTCCTCGATACGAACACTCCGGTTGTTACTTAAATTTTCTAACAACAACAAGTCGAGTCAAGTACGTTAACTTGTATGAACACTTGAGTAGATAACTGGCTTAAAGTTAAACAACTCATTTATTTAACCAATTAAATTGGTTTAAGCCAATCTACTCTAGTCACTCTTATGAGCTATCACTCGATAATATCAGAGAATTAAATATCATCCATCAAAGGAACGGATCAAGACTTCAGGGATTCGAATCGAAGGATCGTAACTATCTCGGATGTTGGGTTTTCAATGTACATTAATCTGAGGATCTTTTCTTTTGTTTCGATCGTTTTCTGCCGCTGTCGAATCGAAAGATCCGGGCTCGTCTGAACTTCGATAATCCTCACGGGATAAGGCACCAGGTTAAAAAGAGGGTGGCGATGGGAGGGTTACGCCCGATGAAAAGTCGCGACCCAAAGGGTCTTCGATGAGGCTTGCCGTGGCGAGTTCATGGATTACGCTAATAGGAACTCCATGAAATTTATACGAGTAGCGGCTTAAAAGTTCAATTTCTGTTCGTGGCCCCGGCAAAAGGCCGAAACGTCGATTCAATTACGATTAAAGGATTAACAAGATGCGTAAGGGTGGCGGGTTACTTTTTTCGAGTCTCTTTTTCATTCTCGTTCGGCCTCTTTTTCTTGCTTGAGAACTGGGATATGCTCGTCGAGGATCCTCGAGCATTGCCGAGTCGACTAACTCAAGAGGGCATGATAATCCAACGAGGCTTCGACACTTGACTATCTTGCGGCTTCCATCACCGCTCTTGCATGTTTCGCTGTGGATTTTCGTCCATGCTTCTGCTTAATCGTCTATAATCTATGTCTTTTGTATCGCCGCCTGTGAAATATCATGCAGTAGATTCGAGTCCTTTCACGGACGATAGGAATCATTATTTCCACCAATTAAAGTCAGATGAAATCAATATATGCAATTGGCCAAATATATGCAGTAGACCAAACTGTAAATGTCAATAGATTTGTAACTTATTCAATACTAATGATACATAAATGTAGAATGCAACAAATTTCATTGTACGATAGTGAAAAGAATATTCGCGTTAACTTCGTTACTGACTACCAAAAGATTCAAGAATTTCCTGCAAACTCTTCGAAGCATTGGAAACATGTCAAACAATCTTTTATACTGCTTGTTTCGTGCGCGGAATATCAAAGAAAACTCAGCATACCCAGATGATGGATTAAAGATGTAGAAACGTTTCTGCTCTAACAGTGCTGCCTACGTCTCTCGTATTTTCTCTGCGTTCGATATGATCCAATAAAGCAGGAAAGTTTGACTTAAATTTCAGAGTTCGTACGTAGTTGTCGCTAGCTCAGAAGATTTATGAATTTCGGTAATACACCCTAAATTCTAGAAATGTTTCGTTCAACAGCTTCACACGTAGCTCATAAATCTTAGCTGCAGACCGACCCTTTCTGTTGCAGAGTTTGGGAAAGGACGACTGGTGGGCACCTTGACGAACTTCGAACTGCAAACTGCAAACTCCTAAGTTTGCACGACGGCCGAAGGGTACGATCCTCCACGGAATAGTCTTCGAGTCTTCCTTAAATCTATCTAGGATACAGCGATCAAAGTGTTTGTAACAAATGAAGAATATTCCTTGACGCCGGCGTGTAACGCAATACTTCAAATTCAGCCCATAACTATTCATCACTACGCGTACACAGCGCTGAAACTATCACGTCGAGCTCCCTTCGAGCACCGAATGAAAAATTACGCGTCAACATCCATTGCCTTCCCTTCAACGATGAAGTGTTTATTCCAAAGCCTTGGGAAAACAGTATGAAAATGTTGCAAATATCTCTCACTCTCTCTCGATAAATTATACCATTCATCATAAATTGTAGGCGAAAATGTTTATTCGATAAAAATTTATCGAACCAAGAGTGGTTTGTCATCGTCTGATGGACGACTTTTTAACCAGTTCGCTTTGGAAATGTTTTATCAAGAATTTGCTACTGTTTAGGCTATCTTTTGCAATTACTGTAACTTCGCAAACGTGCGTAACCTTTTTGAATAAAGGAGAGAGAACAAGACACGACAGAAGAAAACTTTCGATTGCAGATACCCGCGATAAGACTCGGGTGGAAATAAGTTATTGCCGTTACTTCCACTGCATTATCGATGAAAAGTGTTAACGGACGAATCCAGTGCCAACCGATTTCCAATATCGGCTTCGTCACGAACTTTCGCACATAACTTCGAGAATAACGATGTATAAAGGGGAACCTTGAAATAAAGGAGAGAACAATAATTTTTCTTTCCATCAAAACCGGATTTTCACAAGTTTCTTGGTCGCCAGCCAGATTTTCTTGAGGAATATTTTTAAATAAACGCAATCCTTCAAGTGACAAAAGGAAAATTCTTAACATGACGAAAACATTATAAAATTGTTAAATCGTTAATGAATAGGACTGTGATTTTAGTATTTGTAAATATCTAATAACAGAACTTATAACCGAAGTACAGTCCTTCAGACACTCACAAAGCGACCTAGTGCTTCAACTCAGAAGATTTTTACTCCAAAGATATATGCCATTAAAAAAGCGTTATGAAGTGTAATAATGAAATGACCAGAAGCGCCATTAAGTTCTTACATATCGATTATAATTACTAACCAAGAGTTTTAAATTTAACATTTAAAAAAAACACATACACAGAAAAATATTAGAACAAGGAGGCAAAATCTAGTGAGAAAAATCTTAGAAATAAATACATCATCAAGTTCTATCGTCATCGTCGTGATTAAACCAATCCAAACGAATCCTTGAGACAAAGAAAAGAGAAAAGAAGAGATTAAAATATAAAAACGAAAAGTACCAAAAAGCTTTTGATTGCTGGTGCTGGGATGCCCCCATGACAAAAGGGAGGCACGTGGTGATGTCTTGTTGTTGTTGGTGTTGCGACAACCTCGGCAGTGCCGGTTCTTCAAGTGCTGGTGCTGGGGGTGTTGTTACTGGTGCATCTGGTGGCAGTGTTGTAGTTGGTACTAACGCCAATAACGCCGGTGGTAGTGGTCTCGGTATTGCTTCCGGTCTTTCTGCGATGCTGTCGTTGGTAGTCGTCACCGTCGCTATCAGTACAGGAGAGTGGCTTTTGACGGAAGAGAAACTACCGAAAACTTCATCGAATGCTTCTGTGGAGCCTGACAGCAAAGTTACGTACAGTGGTCTGTGGAGAGTCTGCGTTGCTATAAGTAAGTAGCTTTCACAAAGTTTCTATACCTCACGATACAATTGTAAACACTCAGCTTCGATCAAGCTTATGGTTATGTATCCATTGGGAATTTATTTATAACTTTGTTTCATCCTTCTGGCCAATTATTATTTTCCATTTTTATCTCCTTTGTAATGAAATATTTGCTTTTCAACGAGGAAACGTTCCGTGCTTATTTGTTAATATTTATTTTTATATACGAAGGTTAATAAATCATTGAATAATTCAATTACTCGCTGCACCCATTCGCGTGCTAAACAATGAACAAATATAAACTTGGGAATAAGTCAAGAAATATATTTCAGCATTAGCAAAATCCGTAATACTTGAGGGGGTAATATTATGCTAATCTTCATCATTGCTTCCATAAACAAGATACGACATTCCTTATAATTGCCGGAATCAGCTTAATTCGTAATCTGCTTATGAAGTTGAGAAAAACAGCAGAGTTACGAAGATTGACTTGGAAATAAATCGGTGGCAAAACTGTCGCGATGTGATTTTACTTCTTTTAAAAAAGAATAGTACCAAAAATCTCAAAATCATACGCTTAGAATATATACTTGACGATATCTTGTTACAATATAGAATCATAGTGGATTTGAAAAATATATTATCAAGAGTAGAATAACATGAGACGATATCCAAGATGCGAAAGGTGACGAATGACAGTGGAAATTTTGGAAAATTCGCGATAGCATCAATAGTAACAGAGGCGCTAAAGAAAATGTTGACTCAGCACTTGTCATTGCATTCACCAGCCGGACATACCAGCTCGGAATAGATCAAATGTACATGTGAATGAAAGTTTAGCTATCTGTTCAAAAAAGAGAGAGAGAGAGAAAGAGAGAAAGAAATAAGAAAAACGAGTAAAATACTCAAAATTATTACTACGCAATTTCTTTCCGTAGTATACCAGAGTATACTTTCCATTCCGTTTGTCTTTTTATTCTTAAAGACATTTTAAGCCAACCTCAATTCCGTGGGAAAGCATTACCAGACACTTTGGAGAATTCGCGAGCGAATTGTAACGACCGATCCGCTTATACTATTCGCATCGTGTTTGAAAAGTGATATAGAAATAGATACGATAGTGGGAAACGATAACGGAAATTGAAAAAAACTCCCGGTGAAAGGAAGCACCGTGAAACCGGAAAATTGTTTGGGACCTTCTTTGAAAGTACACCGAAGTACTCCAACGAACAAAATTGTATTTAAGGGAATCTAATTCAGCGTCGTTCGAGCTTTTCCCTAAGCTCTGAACCGTATCAAAGGATAAAGGGGAAAATAAAATAGTCACGTATATGCCGTAGTTGCTTATTAGGTAAAGCGAAAAAATTTCCAAGGAACAGCCTTATACGTTTCGCAGAAAATACCACTGAAACTATGAAAAGATACCTTATATTATAATTTCACAAAGAAAATGGTTCAAAAATTAATTATATAGTAACTTAAGAGAAATGAATCGTCTACGATAAAATTGGGGAGTTCCAAAGAAACTTAATTTTCTTCGTTGAAATAAAAATAAAATAAAATGACCACTGTATTGCACATTGGACTATGTTGGTTAGTATTCAATTCTAAGTTCTCAGGAGAAACTAATTTCCCTCGAACAATGCGAATTAGCTAGCTTCTTCAGAAGAAAATTGAATCACTCCTGTAACACGAAGACCTACAGTTTCTTTTAACCCGTATTTCTACAAAACTTGTTAACCTCTGTGAAAGGATTTTCTACTTAAGAAGTGATAATATCTTCTTTTCAAGATATGCTATGCTATGCTATGATTAAAGAATCTACAAACGAGAGAATGGAATACATTATCTAATCTCATTTTAATCGATTGTCTGGAATATTTTTAAAATTGATACATTTAAATATGTTAATTAAAATACAAAGGCGTGAAGCATCGAAGTAATTAACAGAATGTATAGCTGTTTAATCTTCAAACGTCCGCACGTGCTTGACGTGAGAACTAACTTCTAGATTCTGTCCCTCTTGGGTATCACGTATTCCTAACTTTTCTACCTGTCGACAAACATTCAGTGTCCTGTGGGCTTTCTCGACGTTTCTCCGCGTGACTGTTCACCATGCACGCTTACAATAATAAAATACAAATTCAATATTATTGGCGACAGCAGATATCGATAATACATCGAATTAAACCGTATGAAAGCTAAGATTAAAATAAATAATAATGAAACGAATAAATATGAAATCGAAATTGTGTTAAAATATCACGCATCGTTTGGATGACTTTATCGTGTTTTAATCACATTATATCGTAAACTAAATTAAAAGTTTCAAAATATAGCCAAGCGAATGTACAAAGATAATAAAATGAAAACGAATTTTCGATATCATCTGCTAGAGATAGGTATCTAATTCAAATGAATACGAGTTTCCGTTTTGTCATAACACCATCAGTTTATTTTTCATTTTTCGTTCACATTCAGTTTATTTTTCAATCGACACAATAGTGTCAACATTAACAAATTTCCAAAACGATAAATGCCGCAGTACCAAACGTTTCTGTCCGAATATTTTCTTTTTTAATGGAATTATTTTACCATAAATTCGTCTTTTTCTATAGTACAATTAAACTAAAATCATTTATAATTTTAAAAGATAAATAAAGCTATTAATTTTAGTTTAAAATATTTTCGAAACTATTTTAATCAACTCTCATCCATACTCGTAAGGGAACGTGGACGTTCTACGAATAAATTCCACGACTAACTTGTGCACTTAAAAAGTAGATTTTTCATTTCGACGATTCGAGATATCGCCCTCAATTTCACAGTTTCAACTGTTTTGCATAGCCGTTTGTGAACTTTTCTTGAATACTTAACCAACAGGACTTACGAGATCCCTCGAGTAACGTTATAGCTAGAGTTTAGTGCGTTCTATTCTTAAGGCTGGATAGTACCATCTGTTTCTACTGGCATTTGTCTGTCGCGGTCCTCTCTCTGCTTTACAAGTATTCATGAAATTTTTATTTTAATTATCTATTTGATATTCATGGTATCGTATTCATTGCGAAGTGATATTAAAGTTAAAAATATGTTCATAAAGTCAAGAAATACACGGAAAAGATTAATACAAATAATTAAAACGTTCATTTCGCCAACAGTAAACAAATCCCAGGATTTTATGTATTTTTCTAGCACTTTTAATTTCACGGCTACACAACACGTAGTATCATATCTTATGCATGAAAATTATAAATCGTTTCATCCTCTGTTAACTTTCATACGTACGACACTGCTGGCGAGCTACATGCAGGTCCAGCCTTAGCTGCATTGCTAGACACGTAGGTCTACGTGCTTCAACCTTTGAATATTAATGTCTAAACGGAGCCGAGATACCGCTGAAATATTCCTCCACTATAACTTGCAGTGTTCTGTCAATGTACCAACTTTATCCATTATTGTCCTACCGTTAATTGATTATGACGTGGTCCAATCTGTGTTATTACCATCCTATTATTATCATAATGTGGCAAGGAAAAAACGATTTCTATGCATAATGTCTTAATAATCTCGTTAACCATAGTTGAATATGAGACGAACGCAATAGGTTGAAAGTATTCAGAGATACCTTTGGCGGCTGATTGCAAGCTTTTCAAGATCTTTCTGTTCTCAAAAGGAAAAGATTTCCCTCGGCCGAGGAAAACAACGGAATGGCATTTAACTCATAATACTTGAAAAGCATTTTACTTTTACCATTCCACTTTGTTATCTCACAACAGAATTTAGATATACATATACATACTCTACGTATACTCCACACACGGCACAGTGAAACGCCATTCCTTATGTTCCTTGATAAGAACAATTTATTTTAATTTTACTGCTCCATGGCTATACATTTCCGTATCGTGATTTGATATTGTATCCTGTTGCTCTATACGATTGCCATAGCTTTAAATAATCAACTTAACAATTACATACATCCAATTAAAGTAAACGGATGAATCAATATGTATCCAAAATAAAGCTACGATCTTTTCTCAGATTCTATCACGCGAATATCCTTCAACGTCTTTAATACAAATATAATATAAACGTTCAAATAATTTCGCGAGTCTTATTCTACCTATTAACGAATTTCATAAATACATCCCGAACAATTACCACTCCACTCTTCGTATATTAATAACCGAGACACAAACAGAGAATTCCTCTTTAATTTCTTCTTCCATTTATCCAACGTAAAAACTCATCAAGCTATATCAATACAGAGTAATAATCTCCACGAAACAAAGGTGAATCATCGTTGATTTCCAGTATAAACGCTTCTTATCCTGTTCTTTATCCATTCGCCAGACACCGCTGAGATTTCAGTGAGTAAAGGGGCGAGGGCAGAAAGCATTTAACTGGTAATATTCGCGAAGCGTTCTGTGATTCCGGTCCAGGCTCTCTCGATAGGAATGACGGCATGGAATGGGAGAGGATCTGAAGGAGACGAGTACAGTGGGTCGGAAATGACTCGTTACCGAGGGCACCGGAAACCGCTCTCCTTTTGCTGCCGCCATCACTCGGCCTCCAAGCAGTTCCACGCCTACCAGGAGCGATGCCCCCTGGCTATGCCAGCGGATAAAGAAAAAAGAGCAAGAAAAAGCAAGAACGAGAAGGAAAAGAAATAGAAGAGCCGACGGTGGAGAGCTTCGTCCTCATCCAACTACCGGATAACTTCTTATCTCGGTCGAAGAAACTCGAATTTTGTAGATTGAGGCAAAGACGAAGAGATCGAGAAAGAATATTGCGTATAAAACATAGCCGATTTAGCCAGAAACGATGGTCGCTTGTTTCTCTTTTTCGATTTAGGCTACTGATTCGCAGACGTTCTCCTTTCTTATGCTAGTCTGTATTCTTCCAAAGATTATTCGTTTTATGATAATTACATTTTGCGATATATCGTTCGTAACCATTTCGTTTTTCAAAGAATGAAGGTTATTCAAAGGTTTTAACTGGTTACGCAAGTATCCACGGTGAGAAATTAATGTGGCTTTAATGCTTTCATGCGAAGCTTAATACCACTATGGAACCGTGCTTTTCTTCGGAAGCCCGTAGGAAGGATTTATGATGCATCTCACCCCGTTAATTCTGTTAATCTTAGAATCTTCGTTGCGCTTCAGTACACAATTTTGCAACTTGTTGCGAAAGTCAGCCAAGCCTTTTTGTTTGCCAGTACTTAACAGAGTTGCCAGCGCGTTTATCATTATTTCCTGTGGAAACTATCAAACTTGCGACTCTTGATATTAAAATTCTTTTTATATATTTAACATCGAATCGTTCGAGTATCTAGCGGTTTTTAATATCAACGTACCAGTAATACAAGTAACTCGTATGTATTTCATGATATCATATATGTATTTCACGGATACCATGATCCACTTCTTTAATTCTCCGGTCCTCTGATATTATTTGTGCATAAAAAAGGTAACTGGCGAGATGTGAAAGAGAATTTTTTCACAGAGGCAACGAGACATAAACGTATCAGTATCGTGTGACATTAAATTCACCGAAGACAAATTTGATATTGTTATCCAATAGGAGCACGCATATACGCGGTCGCTACGTTAAAACTCGGTTTCTGTAACAAATGCTTCTGGGTATTTAATAGAGTAATCGTGCCAGGGTAGTGTCTTCGTAACATGTCCAGGTAACCAGACCCGTTTGTTCCAATTAGCCACGCTGATGTTAAATAATGTCACGCCGCGCCGGGGAAACCGGTCGCACAACGTGCCGGCTACTCCCACTGCAGTTGTACTGGATGATCCCTATTTCGTTGTAAACTTCATCTCCAGTTCGTGGTCTCGCGTGGCGCACTACGAATCCCCGCTTCTTCTTTAAATGGCCATCAGAAAATCGAAACTTTATTAGACTAGAACACGAAAATACGTATCTGCCACGTATTCCTTTTTCTCGGAAATTTCAACGGCTTGAGAAATGAAAGTCCGTTTTAATTAAAGTGCTTATGACATGCTTTTCAATTAGACCCGTAGATTGAAAAAGTTTCTTTCCATTTGGGACTTTTGCACATCAATTCGTTCTCCGCTTGACCGAGATTTGATAATTTTCGTGCTACATAATATGGAAAACAGAAGATAAAGTCACTGTTTAGATTGATGTTGCTTAAGTTCAAGCGACCCGGAGTTGTTGGAATAATTTCTATAATTTTCTAAAATAATGTTTCTAATTTCTCTAAACACGAAAATGTTGAAAGCAATGTGAAACATTCTATTAATTATGCTCTTATTTTGAATTCTCTGCAGACGAGTGTGATGTACAGCATGTAATATCGTAACGAGTTACATTTATGAGAATGACACACAGAAAATTTAAACTAAGCGAATTATATTTTCATCGTGAGTAAATTTAATTAAAGAAACAAGAATTTTAAATGAAGCCGTGATAAACAAAATCATGTATAATCTGTCTATCTGTCTGTCTGTCTGTCTGTCTGTCTCTCTCTCTCTCTCTCTCTCTCTCTCTCTCTCTCTCTCTCATTCTCTCTCACTCTCTCTCCTTTTGAGTTTAACTTGCAAACTTACATACCATAATAGTGCACAACCATAATTATTTGACAAACTTGGAAACATTCCTCCATTTTTAACCAAGAAATAATACTGTCCCTATGTGCAGTATTCTCTATACTAATAATTAATATGTCCAAAATTTGATTACAATATGCGAATTTCTAAAATAGATGGCCGCATTAGCCTGCCAGCGGAAATTAGACAATATGGAGCCCAGCAGAAATTGCCGAGTTGAAAAAATGAAATTCTCCGACGAACAACTTTAATTCTTCATTAGCGAAACTTCTTATTATATTCGAAATATATTCCCAAAATGACCTCCTTAAATCATAAAATACTACGTATCTGCATATGCTTTACAAACTTTCTAACCAAAACTTTCGCGAATTTTCCAGTGTCAGAGGCAAGCAAAGGTTTGAACACGTAAAACCTCTTCCAGATCCTGACGCTTTAAAATCACTCTTGCGCCCTACGACAAACATATTTCAACAACTTCCACAAATATACAGATGGATGTAAGAGCCCGCTTGGCACAAATACTACTTGTCACCAAAAACCAAAATACATAATAATACTATTACGACCAAGTTACAGCAATCTCGATCACTGAAATGGTTTCATAAGAATCCGATCGAAATTATGCAATCCCCTACCATTTGAGGGTACAATACGGCTCACTGAAAATATGTGAGACGGCAATCCCGTGAACGAGGCTCTATCATTCCTCGCGGAAGCGCGGCTCTCGAAGAAAAACGAAATTGCCAAAATGAGAAGTTGGCAAAGGGGCGCGTGTTTCCAATTCTCCCATGTTACGCTTAAGCGGCGACCGCAGTGCATAGTCGAACCGCGGTGTACGTGGACGTGAGCAAGTTATTATTTCTGTTATACGTATACCTCTGTCAGTGGGCACGCCGGCAGCGAAACTGGAATATCGATTCTCAACTGTCGAAGGTAGGCAATACGGCCGACTTCCGGCACGAGCCGGAAATGACTGTTCCACGCCTGCCAACCCAATTCCCCGTTCTCCGTTTTCCCGTACCCATAGCAGCCACAGCGAGCTGCGTAACTATAAAAGCCCGACGCTTTGCGTTCCCTTGCGAATGATTTCGAGAAACGCTTCGATAGTTGGATGCACCACCTCGGCATTTGTTCCAAAATACCGAATGGTAAGCATGTTTAACGATCGACGCTTGATACGCGCGTGCCTGTAATCGGTAGAAACGCGAATCCCACTTTTTAATGCCCCGTAACGCGTAATAGTTTCGGTTTAATGACAATTACCAAAAGTAAATACGCTGGAAACACGGTCGCGCTTCGCCACCTGTTTCAGCTTAGTTTCGGCATCGAGTAACGGAATGTTCGATGATTTGCATAACGTAATTATTTAGTGCGCGGCTCACCGTTTAATTTGGGTACGATGTTACAAACAAGTGATTTATGCTGTTTATCTTTGCGGTAATTATCCAACTTCTTTGCTTTGGTCATTTATTTATATACATTTTTCGTTTTGTTTTGGAAAATGTTATTAGGAATATTAAAAAATATTCTTTACGCAAACGTTTTGTATCGTTTGGAACTGTACGTATCGATTTGTCGATTGTATTAATTTTAAAACATATGGGGAACGTTGTCGGTACGAAACGAATCGATAGATTGATTCGTAAAGATTTTCAAATTGAGATGAATTACTATTATCGTACTTGTTTGTGTAAAGTAGAGCTGTTTAGATGGAAGTAATGATCGATTCATGGGCTAAATGTTCGTAAAACGTATTTGTTGGAAAAGCGCGCAAAAACTAAAGTAGCTTTGTTAGTGGAGCGGAATTACAAACGAGCATTTCAACTTCAGAACGTTATAAAAGCATACATTTGTTGTTTTCGTGAATTTAACGATGCGAAATAGCGTTTCTTTGATTCATATTTGAAAGGCAGTTTTATAAATCTCTGCCACAGTACCGTAGCCATACATCATACGCATATAGCGTACGACAATCTTTCAATCGTGACAAGATCTACTTCGCAGAACTTTGATTGTGGGTATTCTTTTCGTACGCTCTGTAAAAATGTTGCCCGACAATGTTTCCGCTTTACCGTTTCCATATTTTAACCGACAACTAAAATATTTAATAGGCCAAGTATATATTAGTCCTTTCTTCTTACCTTTCGATTTCACAACATGAATGTGGACACTGATTTTTGGACGTTTCACGAGGATCCGATTTCGCACCCGTTTCTAGACTTTACATCAAATACATGAACCATAAATAACGATTGGATGAACATGGAGGGATTTACGAAAAATTTACTGACTGACAATTGACCGAATTTCACAAATGTTTGGATGTTAAAATTAATCCGTTTTGAATGACAAGTTTTTAAACGCCAAATAAAATATTAAAACTAGCTAATTGCTAGAGAAATACATCGACCCGCTTTGTCTAAATATACATTTTACTGCTTTATCTGAGAGAAAAGGTCTTTCATCCTTATACTATACGTCCCACTTATTAAAAAGAAAACTCGTTGCATGGCATACATCTTGAAACGAACGCATCCGGAAACATCCCTCGATCATCTGCAGATGATATTAAAATAGAGACATATCTCGCGTTCTATTTACGTGAAGCTATTGCAAGCCTGTCATTGCAGTAAGATTTGCCACAGAGAGATATCGATCGCGATAAATCAAATCGTATAAAACAGAACCATTGCGTTGTGACGAACGACTGGTCTAATAACGCGACATCGAAGTAAAGTGTGCGAAACTCACAAGTCACGGGTTATCGCTCTTTGCCATACGGTTCGTTTCAATTAAATCTAAAATTGTGAGGAAAACGTGAAAGATAGTACGACGACGAGAAGAAAGATGATTTACTAGTCCAAGTCTTATAAATTACATTCATGCGCTGCTTCCCGTATTCACTTTGAATTTAACTCGTCTAACTTTTCCCTCGCGACGCCCTTTGAACATTTCCATTTTTACGTAGTCAAATGATCAAAAGATAATTATGCTTTTAGTTCTCTTATTACTGCCTCCTTTTCAATCCACAGATCAATACTAGACCAGCGAATACATCGTCACACGCAAAAATTTTAATTTAAAAGACGAAAATTAAGATTCGATAAATCAAATCATCGAGTTTTCCCTCCGAGAAGTTAAATTTCTATTTGACACCATCGTCTTTAAATCTGATTCAATGATGAAATAATAATATTTGGCCAATACAGCAGTAGAGGAGATGATTTAATATCACAGTCCACATCGAATTACGATATTTCTGCAATTGAATTTAGTTGCTTTATATTATGACGGAAATAATACCTCGTTTAACGAAAGTATTAATGAACGTCTATCCAGAAAAATCACTTTTCTCTCCCGAAGACTTCCACGATTCTGATTGCGCGGTCCAAGTATTATTTTATTATCGCTTCTTAAGTTATCAAAAATAAATAAAATTCGAAGGAAATTATTGAAAAAAAAAGAAAAGAAGAAGTAACCCATACAGAGAAGAATGAATGGTCGGGTAATACTAGTAAATGTAAATCGTACGAGTCGTGTGACAGAATAGCAAGTTTGTCGGAAATTGAAAACAACCATGTATAATTGCTCCGAGGTTTCAACGACGAGGAAGCGTCTAATTCGCGCATTTTCTACACAACGTGCCAGGTAATAAAGAGAAAAAACGGAAAGCTACAATGCGATGTAACGTTATCAACGACCACCTGTGTTCTGGCGACAATGAAATATAAAACACAAGAGCCATAAAGCTAGAAACCGGAGAAACGAAACACTCGTTGCGCATCGCCGGTGGAACTTCCAACTAAACGCGTAACTAAAAAGCAGGCGACGAATTTATTTTGGTACTTTTTCGATATGGTGAAAATAGGCTACAGAAGCTTGCGCTTATCACAGATGCGAATCGAGGCCAGGATACGAATCACTTTCTTTTGTTTTCTAGGCTCCCGCATGGAATACGAATGCTCGAGCATCGACTATTTTCCAAACGAGGAATACAGCCCAGATCCCAGCGATTCAACGATGGCAATACCATGTGAGTATCAATGAGACACGGATCGAGTATATGGGACGTGTGCCTTTGAAGGGGGTTGATTAGGTGTCCTCTGTCCGGCACTGAACTCGAGTGTGACACGCTCCGTAAAATATTCGGCGGGAAAATGCTTTCAGCCGGGAGGATGTTCCATCCATGATAAACTGGATCCGACAATTTGTCCATCCCGATTTTCACCCGTCCTTCGGAACCTCGTTCTTCTTCTTCCATCATTCGCTGAACCGTGAGAAAGAACAATACGAAATTTTAGAACATCCTTCCTTTTTTTTAACGTTTATTCATACATCAATCATTTTTTACGGGGTTTTTCACTATAATTGAAATAATTTTTATTATTTTATCGTTATAAAGCGCTGGTGATTGTTGGTATTTTATGCATAGAATTTATGATTTTTACGAGGATTGTATTACAAACATTCGTTGTTACGCTTTTAATGTGAAAATTTTGAAAATAACGACGAATTGCGTGGATGTGATAGGATTTATTCAAAGTAAGTCTAGAGTGTTTGAAACAGTAGTGTAAGAACATACATTTAGTTTCGTATTCGACTAAGTTATATTTTCTTTCCCTGACAGGAATGCTTTTATAACTTCGAAATACGTATTGAGTTTTGTATGGTGAAATATGGCAGTGAAAAATAAAAGGGAAAAGTAGCGAGGGAAAATAACAGCGAGCTGAATCACACCATGATTCTCAGGCTAATTATTTCTACCGTAATAAGTTTCAATTTTATTCTGAAATCCTTTATTCGTTGAACAAAGCGAAATATATTCCTACAAATCTCATCGGTATCCTCGTATCTACGCGTGATGATCAAAGGATAGTTGAATGGAGGGAAGAAAAATTTCGGCAAGAAACTTTTCCCATTCGTCGAGCCCGTCATACTCATATTTTTTACCTAGATGCAGTTACCAAGTCGGCAATGTTCTTCTTCGCTGCAACATCGCTGCTGGTGGTAGCCGAAGTTTGTTACTTCACGGCTCACGTTACTCACCCGAGACACAGACTTTGCGTCTTTGTCGCCGGCGTAGTCTTCATAGTTTCCGGTGAGTAATAAAGTACACCAAGCTTATATTGCACCTAATACTTCGCGCACACTAACTTTCTGAAAAAGGGTTATGAATACAGAAAGCAGAAAAACAAGCGATAACTTGTTGGTTCGTATAACGTTCAAAATAAAAAAATACACAGTGTATCTTGTAGAAAAACGAACCAATCGAAAGATGGTAACTATTGTATGAAATTAAACTTCGTTTTATTATATTATAATAGAACTACCAATTTTTAAGATAAAAAAAAGAGAGATCGTAAAATAAATTTTAATGAATTTCGTAGATCTAGTATTACCCTTTTGTTCATTTAAATAGCATCGTTATGATATTTTATTCGAGTTAGAAGAAATTTCGAAACTATTGTTTAAAAAAAGATCTTGCAGAAAACGGATAAAAAAAGCTAAAAAATTATTGAACTACCAAAGGATTAGAGCATGAAGAAAGCGTCTTTCTGGAGCAATTCCGCTTTGAAAAACGCGCACTGCGTTGTAGAATCGTTTTGCCGAGTGCAAATACAGAAAATTCCATCTCGCTTTTCAAATATTACGCGTTCGATATACACAGGCTCGCCAAAGTATTCGAACAGTTGTAGATAGCTTTTTTGAATATATCACGTGTGTTATACGAGACATTTTGAAATTTCATTAGCACCGTTACAAGATTCGGCTATATTACACCGTTCTCGAAGATGAGTTTATATAAGCATCAGTAGGTTAAATCTACATGCAATGTCCACCTTCGTAAATGTACCACGCACGAAGATGGATTAAAGTTTAAATAATCGCGTTACCTAAACTGTTCAGAGCCCGTGAAATTGTCGCCAGAACTGCTGCAGAGAGATAACGTTCAAGTTATTAAATCGGTTTCCCTTTCAGGTTTGTTAATGCTGGTAGGAATGGTGATGTACATATCTGTGTTCAAAGCTGAAGTTGGTAGCAAACTTAGACCAAGGTCGTCGTTTCAGGTCAGTCAAATATCCAAAACTCATTTGATGTTCACATCCTCAAATAAAGAAAAAAGAAAAGGAAAGGCCATATTATTTTCAATCGATATTAATCTCAATATATTTAATCTCAAGTTTCAGTCGGCTGGAAATTGTTTACATTTTACAAATTTCCGAAAAAATAAAAGTTTATGTTTCATTTGAAACGTAAAAATCTCGAATAAAAATTTTCAATGGAGGAATTTTAGTTGAAATCATAGCCTAACCGTGGAATATCATACGGAACGATGAAATTCTCGATCTCATATTTCCTTCGGTGCCATTAGATTACTTCTTATCTGTATCATTGCCCGTGTGAATGAATATCTTGGACGCAATCTTGCGATTTCAGGGACCACCCTTCACCTACAGGTACGGATTCTCATTTTTGCTGTACGTGAGTGGCTTCATCACGACCGAGGTCGCTGGCACTTACGCCATTTTCTTGTATATTTCTTGGCACCAGAAAGAACTGCTACGGAGAGATTCCAGGCGAAAAAATTACGGGGTTGGTAGTATTAGCTTCGTTTCTACGACTTCGTAAGATCGGATGTGCTCGCGTTCGGAAACTTGGACCGAATTAACATCCGCTTAAAAGTTTTCGTTATACAAATCGCAGTCGTTAGTCTTCGTTTGGCAGAATATCAAAATATCGAAACTATTTGCTTGGCCATCAACAACCAAGTGGTGAAATAATACAAGCGTATCGCTTTCCACTCAAATTACAATTTCATTAAAATTTTGCAATTTTAATATAATTCTAATGCACATTCGTCGATTGGACGTGATAAATTTTCTACAAATTCTTGAAAGTCTTTATCACTTATACCGCAAACTTTGCGCCTCTCACTTTGATAACTCGCAATCAACGTGCTCTTTTCTTGGTTCGCGCGTGTGCTCGGAATTCTTGAAACTTTCAAGGTGTATAAGTTATTCTTCTAAAAAATTCAGCTACAATCTCGTGCTTTCAACGATAAAATAAAACTCGCGCAAATAAACTTCCAACCCAGCTGAATACAGATAGTTGAGTCTCCTGAATGCCAACTAAAAATTTGAACGTGAAGCTTATATTTTGAAGCTTATATTTTTTACGGTGAAATTTAGATATTTTCCAAACGTGATTAATAACTGTTTAAATATTAACGAATAATCGTAAGGCTGGGTTTTGCTAAGACGTAATTCACAAAAATATATTCTGTCCAAGTTAAATTACTCGTTTAATATCTATACAATAGAGTACGAAATATTCTGCATAAACCCCCATCTGCATGCAATTTAATAAGTGCTCGTGCAAAATTTTACTCAAGAACGTAGCTCGCGTGAATTACACTTCGGGACGAGTTTAATTTAAATTTAACGAACGTTGTGCTACTTTGAGACAATATTATGAGTACCAACAATGGTACATTAATATGATTACAAAGCGAATAATGTCGAAAGAAAAAAAGTAAATAAATTTTCTGAAAAATGTGCGAATATTTCTGCATGCTTTTCACCATTGCACGATTAAATCTTCCATCCTGCTGTCAATTAACCAACTCGGCGCGAATTCAGCGACTTATTTTAACTGAATTACGATCCGGCAGACTAGGAGTTAAATTACATTTAACTAGTAAATAGACACCTGAATGAAAACGAAGCGAAACACGAGGCAGAGGCAAGTGTTAGCTCTCGGCCTCCAAGTACCTGGGATCTCATTCGCGCAATGCTATCGCACTCAGGAAACAAGTGACACTCTTGACTTCGCGTCCCCAGGTAGTTTCCACCGCACAGAGTAAAGATTAAAAGCATTGGTTTTCTTGTATAGTACTGCTTTGAAATTTTCCCTGCGAGGATGCTCGAGATACGTGAAACATACATAAAACTCGCCAAATTGAGTTGAAAATAGAGCAAGATGATAAAAGGCAATAAAGGGTTATAATTAAAGCGATACGATGAAAATAAAAGAAGTTCATATATATACGTTTCAATCATATATCACGTTTCAATCTCAATAAACGTCTGTGTATCAATTTTGTCAAAAATTTCAACATGTTTTTAGTCAAAGAACGGGAATCGAAGTCCGACGAATTTGGTATCTATAGTGCTAAGTATCGCGTCGAATATTAACGCGTGGCGTAAAAAACAATCGGCTAAACACGACACAGTTGTACGAAACATACCTGTTGCAGTATCTGTGAGTCTACTATACTATAGCGGTAACATAAGCAGGCACAGTTAAAGCTTTACAACTAACTTACCTACGACCCGATAGAATGAGATACTCTCGAAAGTCATTTCAGAGATTAGAACGCATACTCGTAGAATTTTATTAAGCCATTTTAATCCAGCTAGAGTTTCCCACTTGCACGTGCTTCGAGATGCAGATATTAAAGGTAAACATACCTCATAAGAGAGGGAAAGAGGGAGGTGTTCTTTAGATTCACCATTGGATTAAAAATATTTTCAATCGATTTATTTTCATCCCTCGTAATAGATCAATTTTTGTAATCGGATAAAAGGAACAGACGCGCGACGAAATAAGTGTCAGGACAAATAATAAAAGAAGGAACGAGCGAAAAGGGAACAAGATAAACGCCGGCAGTGCGTCGAAAAGCAGGAAGAGGAAACACAATAGAGAAAGGAAAAGAACAATTCGCGACCTACAGTGATCCGTGTGGCCTCTGTTAACATCGAGCTGGATTCATCCCCTTTATGTCAGTGGAAATGCAATACTTCCGTGTAGTAAAACCGACACAAGTGGAATAGGTCAGTCATACATCGACCATCAACCTTGTCCCTTCCATATATCTCTACGTATGTTTATACATGTATCTACACCTGTATCATTTTATTTCTCCTTGTAAATTTTTGCAGTTACATTTATTTTACTTCCTCGCTTTCGTCCGTCGTAATTTCTTTGAATAATCGTATCTTCGATATTTTCCGCCTCCAAAAATCAAGCTGCAAGAGATTCTCACGTATTTTCTACAGAAACACAGCGAGAAATATTTGAATCGAAGGGACTGAATATTCTTTCCTAAACTTCGCCCGATACAATTACGCAGATTGGGGTTTAATGTATCTTTTATACGTTTGACCTAATTCCCCGCTGAAGCAATCAACCTTAACGCTTCCGGTATTAAACGAATAACCTTATATACAGAATCGTTCGTATACGCGTTGAACGCAGTTTCCTCCTTATTTAACTCTCGTTTTAACGTGTTTTACTCAAAGATAATAAGAGATAATTGTCATTACGCGGAACAGAGATCCGTTTGTTTGTTCATAACGTCTTTTTTCAGGGCGTGTATCACTTGGACAATCACCACGTGCATCATGCAAATCACGCGACTATAGGCCACAGTGGTTTCCTCTGCGAGAGGCATCAGAAAAGATACTTCTTCGGCAGGGATTCGGTAGATCATGTCGACTTCGACGAGTTCTTACCGCCACCTCCGAATTTGGAATATCACGACCACTTTTCCAGGCAATTCCCTAGGGACCTTACCACACAGACGGTAAAAAAGAAAACGAGAAAATGGAATACAAAAATGTTTAATTAGACGGAATATTTTCATTTTAACGTTAATTTCTTTTTCACGTTTCCTCTACAAAATATAACATTTAAATAAAGTTGAAATAAAAGGCAGACTGAAAATGTAATTGAAAGAAAAATTACGATTAAAATAAAAATATTACGCGTTAACCGTAAATATTACATTTCCCAAACGAATTTCATGCTTCGTAGCTTTGGAATTTCATAAATCTTTAGTACTTTAGAATTCGATAATTTAATTAATCGCAGGTCAGTACAACAGCCGATGTCCTGCAGGAAGAGGAAGAAGAATACAGTCCCAGTGTTCAACACGAATTCGTGACGTTTGATCTTGACGAACCTCTACCTCCCCCACCACCAGTTAGGGGTGGTGAATGGACCTTCGACACATTGAGAAAAACGACTCCCGTCTGATATACCGTCAGGTATATTTTTTAGTCTTTCTTTTTACCTTCTCCTATCATATTTGTCATTCTATTTCTCTTTTATCAAGCATTTAATTATATCGTCATATCAGTTTCCGCAACTCGTATCGAGTAACATGCCAATGATTCATAAAATTCCTCATATAAAAAGTCATGTAACGTTTAGTTAAATTGGCAATTAGTATTTTATACTACATTCGAAACATTTGATTCAAGGAAATGTAATTGACTGTATCTTAAATTTATTTTGGAACTTAAGGTATCGTTAAGTTTGTTTCCAATTATGAAGTTTCCATAGGACTAAATTTATTTGAAATTTGTTTCAAATATATACATGCACGTTAAAATTGCTATTTAAAATCGATGTAAAATTTTTTAATATTCGAAGACCGCCTAGAGAGGAGACAGAGAAAAAAGGATTCTCTTACGTTAAGAGAAAGGGTAGAAACTCTACAACAGAATATATAACGCAAAATTCATCGCAGATAAAATCACGAATACGGTCCGAAATGAAAGTAGTCGTGTCGTGAAATCAAACGAACGGTTTATGATTTTGCAGATACGCGAGACTAGTGCAAAGCGTTGAAAGCGACGAGGAGGACGAAGCGGAAACCGAGGAAGACCACGACATAGCTGGCGATTAAACAAATCGACTCGCTTTTTAATGAGATACCTGATACCTTACAACTGAAGATCGGATAGCTTTCATTGTTCAAACTCCAGCAGAAAGCCACACAAAAGCAGACACTGAAGCAACGAGACTTGGGGGTTGATGGATTATCGAATTTCGAAATTAATAACTCGCCGAACTCCTGTTTTACACAGCGTAACTCTGTAGCTCAAGATCGTGATCAGGGGAAAAAGTGAAGGGGGGGAAAACATGAAGTACATAATCCACGAGTAAGGATCAAGTGAAGCAGTAACTATTAATTAACATGTTCGATTTCTCAATTTATTTTATTGTGTATTTTTCTATTCCATATCTTTTTTTTCTCTCTCTCCCTCTCTATTGAGAAGAACGCGAAGAACACTTAAAGATGATAAATGGTGACTCGGTGAACGTAAAACTTAAACTATGGACTAAGATTGAAGAAAATGAATCGAGAACAAAATCTCGATAGTTCTTTTAATAATTTTAATCAGCTAAAACGACTGCCAGCCTCGATCTTCCATTATTAATCGCATATGAGATGAATATGATAGCTTTGTTGAAACGAACCGTCCCATCGTCGTTGAAAGAAAAAGAAAAATTCCAGAATACGGGAAAGAGCTTAATAATTATTAATTTAATGATCGTTAAATTTCTATTCGTATGGAAGTCGTTGATGATAATATGTTTACGTGATGTGTAGAATTTTTAGCAGGTAAATATTACCTAGATATATTGTGTAATACTCTCGAATTCGTAAAAAAGAAACATTCACCGTTTTATATTCTGACTGTTAATGGGATTGTCATTTTCTAGTTGTTAGGATTGTTTGTATTCCTTCCTCAGATAGAACTTTTATGGAAAGGAATTAAGCGAAAGTTTCCTAAAAGACTGTTACATACATCTACCGTAATTGAAAGCAATCGAAACTGTAAATCGATTAAATCTATAGTTACATAAGCATTAGTGTGTTTACAGTAATCGAATATCCAAGGTTTTACTTTTAATACTGTGGGGACCAAAAAGAACTGTTGTTTTTCCCAATTATAATCATTTTCTTATCCTGTTTTTAATACAATTAAACGATTCTTACGAATTACTTAAACTTACAATTTCAAACTGGAAAACAAGGTCTTCGTGGTGTTAAAATTAAAATGAATATAAAGTCATACCAAAGACTGCAATGCCAATGAAAATATTAATCGATTAAATCGAGAAGAGGAATTATTGGAAATGAATATATGATAGATTATACTCGTGAAGGAATTTTCCCAGATGGAAAACAAGGAATTGCAATCATGAATTTCAGAAATTGATACAGACAACGACGGCGATTCATTGTTTGTATCACAAACTTGTTAAAAAGCCCACCTAACTAAGGAAAATGTGCTGTACAGAACATATAATATTGTTACAACATTAGTATGTCTGAGAATTTTTAACACAATTAAATAGTTAATAAGTTTTTATACAGTAGTCAATTTTCCACCAGAATTTGTATGCAGACTCATCGATTAAACAAAGATGAAAGTTATTAAGATTACCTATTAATAATTAGTCAATCAAAACAGATAAAACAACAAATTTAATTAAAGATCTGATGAAATGGTACACATAAATCTTAAACTATATGACCTTTTTCTAATTTTGTGTTCATCACCTTGAATATCATTGTAAAACATTGGTAAATAACTTCTTTAGCAATAACCATAATTTATGAACCACTTTCATAATTTATGAAAATTTTCCTGTTCCTAAATTTTTAAGTAAGTTTTTATACATGTACAGCTTTCCAGTCGCATAAAAATACACATCTTATAGACTGCTCATATAAACATGAAACAAAACTTTTTCATATAACATACTTAACTTAAACATATAGAAGTAATTCATCAGCAAATTTAATTGGTGAGTAAGATTCTGTAAAAAAGATATTAACCTATAATTTTTTATAATACCAATAAAATAATATGTTCCTTTTATGTGACTGGTACACACGCTAATACCGTTACTATATAACTTCAATAATTTTCTTTAATTCTACACAAAATACTTGTAAATAAGCCCAGATACTTGCAATGCAATATATGATATAAAATGCATTGCAAATGAAAGTTCATTTTGTATTGTACATTTGTAATGCTCAGAATCAAACCATTATATATCAGTCTCTAAAAGACTTTTTGGTAGTTTTTAAGTAAAATAAACCAAAAGTGGGCAACTGTCATCTGATAAATTAAGAAAAGAAGCGATTGATCTTATTATATATGACATTTGCCCTGAAAAGAAAGAGAAGAAAACTTTTTCTTGAAATGTTGCCATTGTTTATAGAATAATCCATGTTCACTAGCATGTAATAGAAGTTTATTGTTTATGTATTCAATTATGATAAGCTTGTCCAAACTTTACAATTTGTACAATAAAGTTTCTTCAAATTTAATATTCAACTAAACGCATATCCCATAACATACAAATCATTTAGGTTAATTAATAACAATTTGATGTAATTTTCAAGTAAGATTTGAAATATAACTTGTTAAATTATAACATACAAAAAGTATCATTCCATAAAGATTTCAATTTGACTTAACAAAAAATAAATTTATATTAATTTCAAGAAAAGTACATCAGAATTCTTTCTATCAATGTACAAACCAATTAACCAATCAATCAATAAGAAAGAAAATTTACATACACAATTCTTGTCTTATAAACTCCAAATTGTCCAACGATATAAGGAAACAACAAAATCACTCCGCGCAAATCGTATCTACATTCTGCACTTTAACTTCTCTACTTAAACAAATTATACGTCGAAATTTCATTATAAAATCCTATATTATCCTTGATAAAGAATAAATTGTACTTAAATATCCAATTGAAAGTAAGTATATGTATAGACTGAACACTTTTTATTATAGGAACACATGGCGGGATCTCACACGCGCCATCTGTAAACAGAAACAACTGTGGCGATAATCATGTGAAATATGATCTGTAATACCGACTATTCAGAGTTTTTATTACGCCCTCTACGATCTATAATATGGTGCCGAATGTAATTAGTCTGTTTAAACGCGCTCCGTTTATTTAAACAAAACTTTAGTTAGTGTTAGTATTAGTGATTAAATTAATTTATCTGAACGTAAATCAGCATTATATGAACGAGAAATCGTAAGTAGTAAGAAGAATCAGTGTACTCTTACGTATATATGAACTTTAGTTATACGAACCTCTTATCCCGCAACGGTTTCAAATGAACCAAATTCTATCGTATATCTAATTTTAATACGAAAGTTGATAAACTTAGAAACAAAGCATATGAAGACAGAGTTAAATTAAAACACTTCAGCCAATCAATTTTGGCAGAATATTATATTGAATCCAGATCACTAGTATATGGCTTTGACAAAACTACTGTTATTGCAAAAACATCTTCATATCTCCCACCAGAACATCGCGAAGCAAATAGAAATTTAAAAATATCCATACAATGTGATTCGATGCAATGAATACAACACCAACTGAACTTGGCACTTTATCCTCCCTTTTCGATTTTCGTTTCTTAATTCGATTGAAATTCGAATCAAATTAAAAAACAACTTCCGGTTTGAACATCCAGTTGGAATTTCCGGTTTGATAGACCAATCATGGACAATGAATTGCAAATTAACAATTGTTATTATTTGATGTAGAAGTACTAATTGCATCGTGATATGTGGCTACAATTAGTAATTACGTAACAAATAATACGAGCCAATCGTCTGTGAGAGCATTTCTCGTTCTATAACGATAATTATTGATATTTTACCGTACTTGTGAATACCCTTTATTTCGATCGTGGAAAAGAGCAATTACATTTATTTTCATGGTCTTGTACACGTGTATAAAGTAAATGTCTTTTATCAGAACGCGTGGGCAGCTGCTTATACTCAACAAGCAAAAGGCGAAGGAACTTTTAATCAGACACTTTTGTGCAGTTCATTCTGAAATCAATGTTCGCTAATCTATATAGAGCAATCAATCTGTTCTTCAAATAGTATAAGAACTTTAAACGATAACAAGACTGCGCTAGTTTTGTAAGTTAAAACAAATTGTAAAATCACGTACTCGTTATTTTACATTAATTTACTATAATTCGTATTTCATTTCTCGAGTTATACTGGCACTATGTGTATATATATATATATGTATTTGTACGTTCCTTTTTAATTGTTACGATGAACAATTAGTATATTTGTTGTGAAATTAGAACCAGAATTTTAATTAGCGAACTTTAATTTTCATAATCTTTTGTACGGAGGACAATAAAATTCTTAAAGTTCAAACAACCACAAAGAGCGATACAGTATATAATATAAGTGATATCGATGGCACAAATTCACCTTTTATGCAGACGTAAAAAGACTCGTTTAAGTAATACTTACTCGCGAGTTCTCAAATGTGCGTATGGATTTATGCCATGAATAAGATGACGAGGAATCATCGTCGTAGAAATCGCGATTCTCAGGATCCCAGAAAGTTACTGAAACTTCCTGTAATCGAACGCTTGAAAATGAGAATAGTGCAAAAAGCAGATATCTCGTTTCGAAAAATTTATGCTTGAAACACGAACACTTTGTACGAGTAAGTAAGTAGAGAAACAATTTACAGTTCGATAATATTTCGCTTGCACCATTCTCAATTTATCGAGAGATAAAATTGGACATGATATTATTCACATAGAGTTAATCTTCTATAATCTTTTACATGAAGAATCATGTCTTTGAACTTTGATTAACGTGCCCTTAACGAGTGTTAAGATAAATCTTAATGTAAAAGTTGTACGATTGAATATTAAATCTCTATCGACTAGCATCGTGGTACTTAATAAATAATCATTCGAAGTAGCGGAATATCTTGATATTAAGTATACTTTTGTGCAAATATTTCATTCGCTTAGTCATTGTACAATTGCATCTTTGATGACTAGAATCGTAAAATTACCTAATAATCATCGCAACTTTGCACAGGTCCTTAAGTCTTTTACGCATCTTAATTGCTTGCTTTTGATAAAAAATAATTTAATTATCATTGCTTAATTAAATAGCTAATGTTATGTAATAATAATTAAATAACTTGAGCGTAAGCTTTTTAAGTACATAAATTATTTTTTAGACGCGTAATGAAATTATGGACCTTGGCAAAAGTAAGCAACACTCTTCCTTCTGTTAAACATCAAGATTTTCAAAATTATACGTATATTACATACGAATATATCGCGCTTATTAGCAATTAGTCAATTGCTAATTAAACTTGTTTTAATTCGCGTAACTAACAATAACTCCATTCTATCCAAGAACTTGTAATATTCTCGTGTATCTCGAAATAATTCCATTCCTAACTCCCCCAAAATTGCTGGTTCGTGAAGTTTCATAATTGAACGTTGTTCTCTGAGTTTAATTAATACAATAGCTTTCACTTATGGTATAAGGTTATTCCAAAATAGTTTCTAGACTTGATAGATTGTACAGAGAATATGGGTAACTACTAATTGTTTCGGCATTCCTATTTCTAAATATCTATCTTCTTCTTTGGGCATAATTTCGACACCGAGTTTCACCTAGAATATCGAATATCTATTTATAGAGAAATATTGTCTTTTCAACATTGTTACATATACATATTGCAAATTACGTCGAGAAGATTCAAAATATTTTCTCGTTTACTATATCTCTAGTCTTTAAAGTTCACGAGTATATTGTTGAAGAAGGTAGAAAAATATACACTTTCGTGTAAAAAAATAAATAGTTTGGTGGTTATCTCAGAATTTGATTGTTGTATATAATATCTTATTTTCGTACTCAGTTACCATTTATTCAAATACGCATGCAATCGTCCATTGAAAGTTTTGCTTCGGGCCGAGTTTTAATATCAACGCCTTGCAAACAAGTTGCTTTTAGAATTTTTATTTACGTTAAATTTATTACGCTCGTTTCGGCAGATATTCGACGAGGGATATTTCAATTTCTGTTAAATGGTCCCAATATTCTGAACTTCCATATTCCGATATGATAGAAAAATAGTATCTGTTGTCAATAAATTATTTCTATCCTGTTTACGAAATGTTCAATATATTTTTCTCTTAGAGTATCGATGCAATAGCATCGATTAATCCAACCACCTGGGGGAGATGGAAAATTGAATATCGAAGTACATTTACGTTCTGTCTTTTAACAATAACGTTAACAATGTTGACGAACTGGATAGAGAAATGTATGCGAAAGTTAGTTATTTAACCATAAAGATAATCAGAATTAAAATTACCATACAAATGCACCGATATCCAATTTCTTCTTCTTTTCGTCACAAAATCCATTCAGCACTTTATCCATTTTCTTAAAACGTTTTCTTAACACACATACAGCTACGAGCTTGCGCACGATATGTAGTACGTTCGCGTCTTTTACTTTCATCGAATTCACTCCATGAATCACGCACAGGCGACAGTCTCCAATAACGTACGACGAATTTATCAATTATTAGGAAATAATCGAAGACGAATCAACGACCGATTATGGTCGGTTCATCAGCCATCGCAATTTCTTCCGTCGGTGCCTTGTCCCTCTTTCGCTTCCTGGAGAACACTATAAAGGCACAACCCGCGAACAGGTTGCAGAGAAATACTATCCAGGCCAGAATCAGAGAAAAGTCGTACCTCATGGTTGCGCCCTTTGGAAATGTCGTGTGTACATGTTTGCTTTCGAACTCGATCGAGGACAGAAGTACTTGTATCACCACCATGTTACAAGCGGCTGAAACGAGATAAAAACGATGATTGGATCGTTAAAACGTCGTAAGTTAAGGATAATAAAACACAACTTTGAGATCTATTATACGTGGAGCTACTAAAAATTAAACACTAGATCGGAAGTTTACGAGATTTTCTCGTTAATAAAACGAAACATAAAGCGAGAGATAGAATAAAAAATGCAGAAATTCAATAAACCAATAATAAATCTGTATCCATGACAGTTACTAAATTAAACTAGTAATTGTGTTAATTACCACTAATGAAATGTATTCCACCAGCCAATCGTTTGAACATATATCGTGGATTACGAAACGTGTAGATCGAGAAAGAAAAGCCCATCATCATTACGAATAGGCTGATAATCGCGAACGATGCCTGTGTCCTCGAATAATCTGCAAATGATAGATTGAAAGTGATAGATTCAAGTGTGGCGATGCTTTCACAAATTTCTTTTATAATTAATAGTATCGTCTATCTTTCGATTACGTCAAGTACATGTAGGTTTCATTTTGTATAAGGTTCACAATGATAATGCATTTTTTAAACAAATGTCTCCGTGTATTTCGAGCAAACGTATTTCAAGTGGATGATTCCTCGAAAAAGAATTTTAAAAAAGACAGAACAGTACGCTGGTAATTTAGTTTCACTTACTGACTACGGTGTTTAATCCCGGGTTCAACTTGAACTGCTTCTCGGTCGGGAACATGTCCTGATTCTTGCACTCCTCTGAAAGAAAAAAGATAAAAATGTTGGATATTAAATTAAAAGTTAAACTACCGCTTGATTAATGTAGACTTCGACCCGTTGTTTGCAAGCGTGATGCACGAATCAGTTTGCGTTAAATCCCTGGTTTACAGTAATCACCCTATCCATCTTCATTTCTCTCCCAGCTTCCATTTACTATTTTCTCATCCTGGTTATCTTTCTTTGCCTGGAACGCCTCGTTCGTGTCTCGCGTCATGGTGAGTTATTTTTACGCGCAGCCTTTAAACGGAACTGGAGAGACAATGAGACCGTGATCAATATTTATACCACATGATATTTAATCCTTCGATTACGCGAGCTACGGTCGACGAAACGTGAATCCATCACACCTTAGCGAATATGATTAGGAATTTCCGCGTAAAGACGTCGAATTAGATAAACAATTTAACGATAAAAATTCAACACGTGTCGTTTGTGTTAGTACAAGGATAAATTCTGAAAACAGGTTAGAAATGAAGATACGATGAGAGAAATGATCGATCCCTGGACAATTTATGATGATATTACGGTTATCTAACTCAGTTCTGGCATATGCATGATGAAGCACAGGTGTGGAACAGTGGACGTGACGTATGACAAGTCAGTGTACAGCTACAGATGCGGATTCTGGCATAGCCATAATTAACTACAAGGAGTGAAATTAACTGTTTTGGTTAGAAAATTACTCCTCTTTCTTTTTTAGGTCTTTAATTGCTTCGAATCTGCGACATTGTAACGACAAATTCGAAGAGAGAAGATTAAAAATTCTATCGACGATATTTGGCTTAAATCGGCGTATTTTAAAAACATTACGATAATAAGAGGAGTTGCAGCAATTGTGAAAGAAAAGAGAAATCTGTACTCGTAGATTTTTATTTAAAGTTTACCAGGTTAGTGCATCAAAGTGTGAGCAAACGTATAAATTAAGTACCAAGAGAGGTATATAATCGAGCTTGGTTTATTGAGGTATGGTAAATCTCCGGATGACATAGTGGATGAATATCCGCCTTCTTTAAGCAGAAGTGTGATAAATCAAAGTCTGTTGGGCAACGGTGCGTATTGGTTTAACGTGGTGTAAATGATGGAAACTGTAGGCGAAAGAGGGTAACTCTGATCGTTCAACGTTGAAAGAACGTATGCATGCGTATACTTTGTTGAAAATGAATTATCAATGTTGCAGAAGGTCGTTTGCCTAACATAGTGTTACAACTAATGCAATTTTATTCTACTGTTTCTATTTAAAGCACGGGAAACTAACGAGCGAGGTTTCAGAATGCATTTGTTCTTTATGTATATCGATTATCGAACCCGCCTTTTTTGAAACGACGCCATCGTCATTCGGACAGGCGACATATCGTGGCACGTCTCTTATCCCTCGTTCCACAGGTGTGGAATTCTTTGCCATTAATTTGATGAAGATGTAAAATTTCTCAGTAGTCGTTTCCAACGGAGTGTATTGTCGTTTCTGTCACGAGCTCGCCCGAGTCTAAATTACGTATAGCTGGTTTAATTATTGGGAAGGCATGACGAGAGTTGTTCGAGCCAACTACAAAGAGAATAACTTGGCTGTGTTGGGTTTACTTCTTTTTACCATGACTTTGATCAAAGTTAAACTTCATAGACGTAAATCAGTTACAAGGCTCCGTTTTTCCAGTAAATTTCGAATCATTAAACTCATTTTAGGTGACCGATAAAGTATGGCTATCCGATTGAACAGCAATTTCCTTTTTATTAAGTTTTCCACGTTTCACAGCAGACCGAACTTTCCAATATCATGTGAAAATAATATAAAAATGAAATGGGTCGTTCTTTCAAATTTCAACGGTGTGTCGAGAAAATACGGAGCAGAAGGATAATATTCGATAACATTTTTCAAACATTCCATACACTTACTATAGGGGATCATTTCGGTGGAGTTTTCTGAATGTGGCATGGTCCCTTCCACACAACCTCTCCAGAGACCCATATGCTTGTAGATTAATCGTCTACCTTTGCTTGGATCCCCGAGGGGTAAACCTCCTTCATCCGGTGCTTCGACTGTGAACCAGTGATCGGTTCCAATGGCAATCGACCATATGCACACTGACAGGCCAACGAGAACAGTACAACCAAGAAGAATTCGCCTCTCGAAGATTACCTGTACAACAAAACGCACACGAAATATCCAGAGATTTCATCTCGGTCCCGTTTCCTTAGTTTGTAAAAATAAACACTTATAAATATATACAAATATCTAATTATAATATTTTATTTTCATTCAAAATTTTGTTACGTTCGCAGAGAAAATTTAGGGAATCGTTCTATTAGAATCTTTTATCGCACATGCAGTGAACAGGAAGTTGAAATGAAACGGTTAATTATAAAATGAGACGAGACAGAAATAAAAGCAAAAACGTATGATATTGTACCTGATTGTATAACGCTTTCATTCGACTCGCCATTTTGTTCAATCCTTTGAATACCTGGAGTTCCTATTTGGTAGACGTAACGGTCTACTTCTCCTTTGTGGTCCGACTTAATTACTTTGCTTAGTGCGTTACCATATTGCATTCGTTATATATTCAGAGCTGACGTTTTCAGATGGCACAGAAAAGTTTTGATAAAACTAATATCTAATTATGTACTTGTCAGTTTTCCGAATATTCTTAATATTTACTGAATGAATAATGTTTTCTTACAAAGAAATTATCGATATTTCATTAGACGTGAAATTTACAGTGACATTTGTATTAAATCTTTAGACATTCATTTACGTAGTTGTTCTGATTGGTTCGAGATTTACTTTTATAGGAATCAATGAGAAGCTTCCTGAAAGGTTTCAACTTCTTTGCTTTCTTTCTCTTTAATTCTCGAACATCTTCGTTATTTCTTTCAGGCATTCATTTCGATTATTTGTGTCACTTTTCCCAATAATATTCCACTCAGTAGCTTCCATTTCTTTTCTTCTGTTCTGTATTTCGATGATTATAATTTTAATTCTTTAGAACTCTTCAAAAAGAAAGTTTCTTCTTACGATCACTTTGAATTCACGTAGTTTCACAGTTTCGTGAAATGTTGTTTGATAAAACCTGCAAAAGTAGAGAAAAGAAAAATTCATGATAGAGAAGCTGCGTAGACAATCGATACGATAACAAAGAACATCCGAGTTCTTTGACAGTCAATTCCAATCATGTATCCATCTTTTCACAAATCACTTACAATTATTTGGCACGAATTTGAAATTTCCATGGATACTTGGCGCTCTTCGTCGCGATTAGTATACCGTTATTCTTTACACTAATATGGTTATTAACTTTGTAAACTGATCAAACATGCCTTAACATAATATGTACATTACACGTTTATCTAAACATGAAATACACAATCACAATGGAAATTAGAAGGACGAATTTTAGATTCATTAACTTGGTAACAAATTTGTATTGCACAACGTAGCTTGTATTCATCTTCTTTATCTGATGCTTTTAAGATTACTTAACTTATGTTGTACAGTAATATTTTAGTGTTGAGTTGAGCGAAGTTGAGTAGCTCGGACGCCAGTATAATTTTAAAATTCCTTGGCTTTAAGTGTCTTTAGGGTTTATGGCTGAGAGTTGGGCGTAGTCAGGAATAATTTGTGAGCTACTGTCATGTCTCCCATTTTAATTATTTATCCGTTTTATCACCGCAAAATTTGATATGTGAGCCATTCAGGGACCAGATTGCGTAATAATTGAATGGAACTCCTTACAATTAAATTAATGATATCAACTTTGTAATATTCCGATATACAGTGAAATAAAACGCAGTATCTCCTATGCAGACAAAGAAGCTACGAGTTTGTGGTTTGAAAAACGACAATGCAAAAACACGAAGAAACATATATAAGTAAATTATACTACTACGTGCCTGAAATAATTTGGCAAGAGCTGGACCTTCTGCCGAAACGTATCAATTTCATTCTATTCGCCTTTACTACAAGGTTACAGCACGTCAACTCCTCGAAGCAGCCAAATTAAATAATGCACCATGCCAAGTGTAGAATTTTGTTGTCATGTTCTCAGAGAACGCGGGATTAGGAAGAATAATCTCAATGGAAAAAACGTGAAATGTGAACAATCATCCTAGACAACGTGCATAGTCACGTGTGAATTTATTTGTTTTGTCAACGAAATCCACAATTTTGTATCATGCCTGTTCCAACAAAGTAACTTCGTTAATCTAACCAATCATTTGTTAGCTCTCGCGCCGCTATTATGATTGAATATAAAGTATCCGAGCAGTTATGAATGACTGTATTAATTACAATCCAAACAATTTTAATCATAATTTTTTCCCAATCATAATCCTATGCGCCAGTCTAAATGTAAATAAACTAGAACAGGATTAATCGGACATGATGAATGTACGTAATTCCTCCGTCTGTTCGGCTTATAATTTTTCAAAATTGTTGTGAAAAGGGAGACATCGATTCTCGAGTGCAATCATTTTGCCCTTTTATACTTCATCGGCGCGGACAACGACGTTGACAATGCGAAAATTATTTTTGTATCGTTTTCACCGATATGAAATGGAAAATGTGAGAAGGCTATTACGACAATAAATTTAAATTGTCACGATCATTGAACCATCTTCATCCAGGAATCTTAATCCAGAGATCTAGAAAACACTGTCTAGAGAAACTCCTTCGAATTCGTCAGATGCGCGAGAGATGAAAGTTATCGACGTGATGTTTGAATAATTCGATACAGAACGAAAATAGAAAAGAGGCGGTTCTAGCTAGAGATCGTGAATAGAATTTACAGATTATAAAGTAGACAATTTATGGATTTCTTTTTATATTTTTCTGGTTAATCGGCCTATATTCGTTGAGCGTGAATCGTACAAAGAGAAAATAGACACGACGAACGCAGGTATAATACGGGAGTTGAGAAACTAAGTATGAGTCGCATGAGTTGTTTACCAGAAACGGAACATTTTGGCAAGACAACATCGACTGGCAGGCATCGGTAAATCGAAGATTTACTCTATATCGTTTCGTACTCTTCGATGAAATCTACGCTTCAATGAGACTATTTACTAATTAAAGTTTTCCGAACAATTAATTCGTAGCACTTTTGGCATAGAGTACGCAGAGTAAACAATCCAGGATAGGAATATGTAAACACAAACAAAGTATGTATTGCGTTACTGGCATGTGGCGACTGTTTCTCCTGCAGAGTGTTGGCCCGCATCGTACAAGAATAAGTAAATACTGGTAATATCCATTCTAGGAATTTTTGGTAATGAATGTTATTATTAAATATATAGAAATGTAAATATTGATTATACGAAGCAACATATTGTTAATAGTGACTGATATCTATAGGAAAATTGGTTTACATTTGTTATCCGGACTTCTTTCAATTATTATACACGCGGTATAGAATCCTTTCGCTGTTAATTAAAATTTTAATTATGTTTGTTCCACGATCTGACTCGTCCGATACAAAATACATCCATTTTGCTGAAATTGGTCGTATTTCAATAAAAGGCGGTTTAACGCGAACCCCTTCTGCGCGCAAAGAGGCAAAAATTTAATCGATGTCAAGAATACGCGGGTAGGTTTCATATACGAAATTAATGGTAAGGTAAAATGGAACAAAAATGTTTCTTTTTATAGAAATCGTAAATTAAATGTTACTCAACTACTAGGAAAATTCTACTTGTATGCTGAAAGCAATATTTCAACAACAGTGTTTAGAAAACTGGGACTTGTTGTAAATAATATTAAGATTAAATTCGTACGAGATCATAGGGAAAAAGGCTACTAAGAAATCCATTTCAGAAAAGATAATAAACGCGCAAACATATTCTAGTAATGAATTATTATTCTCGATGAATGCTACAACTGTCATATCGTGTTTCAGTTTTAATATCAAGCGATCAAACGATCAGAATATCACGCAAAAGAAACTACCACTGGCAATCGAACGATCGCCAAAAGTATCTTAAAGCCTACGATTTGTCGATGGATGTGTTTATCATAGCACACATGCAGACACGAATTTATGAGACTCGCAAATCGTGAAAAACGATCTTCGTGATCTATCTGTAGACATAAATTATCATGTACAGTCACGTAACACAAAGTAATCATATCAATATACCAATATTCGCTGTTGTTTAAAAATGTTGTAGGAAGTTTTTCCTAAAATCTCTCTTACAAAATGAACCAAGCGGAGGAGAGAAAAAACAGGCTGTTTTGCTGATTTTGTATCGTATAGCGTGTTTAACTTGTGACATATGAAACTACAGAACCGCATATTTTTTTCTTTTTCATCTCTGATCAGAGAATAAACTTTGCAGAATTATTTCAGATCTTTTTAAAACCTAAAACACGTTCGTATGCTATGTTTCCCAGAAATTGAATATTTTTTTTTTTTTTTTTAAAGAAGCTATTTGACGTAATTTTATTTCCCGGGCAAAGTATTCCAATAACATCAAAACATTCCTTTGTGCTTTCAGGGTGGGTGTTTTATAAAAATGATAAATAATTTTATTAATAATGCCATTGCGGCAGATCGTACAGGTATAATATAGCGAAGACAGGGTCATAGGAGGTTCCATCGAGCTGAGGAATTACCGGCATTTGGCCTAGTTTTTACGAAACACGTTCCCTTTTTCACTTTTATGACGCATTAATGAACTTGGTTTTTTGCCTCCACGTGAAAAAAATTCCGTTACGCGAACGTTGCTAATAATTTGATTTTCCCGCACAATTTTAGAATGAATTAACCTTATTTCCATTGGACAGGGTTACTTTCATTCGTGAAACGAGAAGCTGTGTTTTCGGTACAAAATTGGAATCTCTGTTCCGTTCATTAATTTTGCAACGGAGGAAAAGATTGTAGCTTGACTGACATTTGCTAGGAGAAGCTACCAGGAAATTAAAGTTATAATTTTCGCGATATTCCCAAAGAATTATATTTCGATGCTGTTCATAAATTCATTCGAATATGCGATGAACGTTAATTATAATGTTGGAGGCGTGTAACGGCGCGTAAGCTAACAGGATTTCGAGCGAAGTTCTTTTTTAACTTCCGGATTCTATAGTACGCGCGGTGGTCTCAAACTTCTGGTCGGTAATTTATACAGTATTAACAAGAAATTAATTAGTGAAATAATTAGACTTGGCATTATTCGTCAAAATTTGTCGCCAACAATTTCTAACATGTATAAATAGCACGATTACATAATTTTCCTAGTGCATATCCCAAGGCACCTAATGAAATATTACGAATATTTCTGGAAATGAAAAAATAAACACGCACGTAAAAGTATAAACATATTTACAAGTCCATTGGGTAACGACGAAGAAGATTGGCATTTAATTTTCATTCCAGATTCGAACTAAAGTAATAGTGATTTAAACTCTTGTTATTAGGGTTGAGAATAGGGTAATGGCATTATTTACTTATGGATCTTATAGACTTATATATTACGATACATGCTCCATTTCGTTATGTACTTTGTCCTAGTTTAGTGATTATAAGCACTACTACTTAACTTTCAAGTTGATCGTACAATTTTTAGTTGTGAAACAAGTGGCAAATGGCAAATCTTTAAACTGTTGGCGCGGTGTACTATTAAATCACACAAGTTAAGTAGGTTTCAGTGGCAATTTGTTCAAATAACTTCGTTGACTTATTTTGTAATATTACAATGATACGAATTTTGTTAACATCCTCGGTATGCCAGTTTCATTATTTGGTCCTCTCACAACATCGCTGGCCCTTTTACATCACCAGAGAAAATATGTTACAGATTGAATTTTATCCTAACTTCTTGAATGAACGTTCAAAGTTTGGCACGAATTACGGTAAAACTCTATTTGTCCAAGTCCATTGAATTGATTCCCAATAGGAATTTACCGATCTCTACAGTATCTATATTTTTTGGTACAAATGATGGGAATCCGCACTCTTGATAATCGAATTCATTCAATCGAACGATAATGAAAATTTCGGTCAAATAAATGAGATATCTCGTCCAAAGCGTTCAGTAGGCTATGTTAAGAATCCGTCATACCAGATATAGAGACGACGCTGGAAAAAAATCCCATTATAAACTACAAACTAAAGTTGGCATAAATTCATAATTGTCGTGAAATTTACGAACGATGTCGCTGTCCGAGTGAAAAAGTTCCTTGCGCAGAGGCAAACTGTACGAAATTAAAAAACGATCGGTGCCGACAGAGTCCAACCTAAGATTACAGAGTGCACGTGGCTCAACCATTTCATCTCAAAGTGTTAACGATACATAAAAGTCAAGCGTTCGATGTTATCGATGTTCATCGTTTTTCATTGCGACGATGACGTCAATGCACTCGCTATTGTTTTATTCGTTTACAAGCGCAGAACCGCAGAGCACGACGCTGCACACCGGTTTATTTAACCGCAGCTGCAGCTGCGCATACTGCGCATGGAGTTATAAATGCTGACAAAGCGAACCGTGCAACGATCTGTCAGACTGTAGACACGACACCCACAGTGGCTATTTTTGAATATCGCCGCCTTTTTTCCTCCCTACGCCGTTCTTTTCTAATATTTATCCGCCTTTTAATGTACCGAAATATATGGATCACCTGTTCATTCGCTGAAACGGACCAAATACTCTCCAAATCGATGTAGAACTTCTTAACACTACAATTACCAGACTCATTAAAATGACTAATTCGCAATCTTTCATAGTTGTTTCGAAAATTTGAATGTTTCTTTTTTTTTTTTTATTAAGTGCACTGCCATAAATTTCTGCCACAAGTTCAAAAAGCAATTCGATTGCTTCGAGTCTGTTATCTAATCTACTGCAAAGTACCTTAAAAGTGAGTGATAAAACTGTCACGAACAGTCTTTACAGCTGTCTGATTTTTTATCTCGACCTGTTGAGTTTCTCTCTTCAACTTTTTCTGCTTCAATAGTACATAAAACATAGATCTACGTAAACATATGTAAATCTGTTTCCCATCGGTACGTATTCGAGTTTCCGAGGAAATATTAGAAAAATAAAAGGAGGTGGAGGAAATCTATTTCTTCGAGCCTGTACCTTGAACAACGAGAATAATAAAATTTGCACAACAATGACTATAAGAATCGACGTAAAAAATATTTGGCCCACATTCAGAGTCTATTGTTACGATTGTGAAATCTTTCTCAAACGAGCTTCTTAATGTCGTGCTGTAAGGATGACTTTTACAATCACGTTGTTCGCCAAATTGTTAAAAACGAACAATTTTACGACTCCGTTACGTTGAAGAAAGGGGGATACTTTTCAATAAGTTATAGAAGGGAGAAATAAGAAAGCGAAACGGTCGATTATTCCGCCGTTTGAAAGCAGCAACTTCTTTTTCATCTTCGTTTCAAAGGTAGAAAACTAAAAAGATAAAAAGAACCTACCGGACAGGATAGCTTTTGCCAAAGGAGCAAAATAAAAATGATAGAACGAATGCCACTGAGACAATGACGTTCCGAACGAAATGTTCGTCGATTTATCGTCATCGTAGCGTCCTCGTCTCCTTTTTTTCCTCTTTCCTTCCTTTCTCTCTCTCTCTCTCTCTCTCTCTTTCTCTCTCTCTCTCTCTCTCTCTCTTTCTCTCTCTCTCTCTCCGTCTCATCCACTACGTCGATGATTGATCGTTGTGGATGGCAGAGGAGTTTATGGGACTTACCGTCGAATATAACGGCGAAACACGAAGTTACAGCGTTCCTAAATTTCCGTCGATGCTATTCTCGCCCTGAACCGTCGAAGACAAGCGGAAATACACGGACGTCTGCTTAGAATAGAATCAGAGCCAAAGATCTGAGGGGTTTGTTTGCTCATGAGCAAATTCAAATCAACGAACACGATGACTACCTGACAGGAACGTCATTGTTGCTCTCTAAATGCACCGTACCTATCGATCGATCTAAGCGTCTGTGTCAATTTATTATTGGCCTACATTCTCGATTCATTGTAATAGAAAATTCAACACCCGCCAGACTAGTCAGCAATCGTTCGTGCTTCAACGCGGTTTCAAGCGGATCAACCGATAGAAAGGAGACACAAGGATAACAGAAACGAAAGATACCGAGAGTCTTAATCAACTTTTAGAAAGTGCGAAGTCTTGTAAATAGGAAAATGTATAATTTTGGTATTAATAACGGCGATGCTTTAATATCAATAATAATAAATTTGTCATTCTTTAGTACTCTTTTGGACCTTCCAATGTTGATAAATTAATCGAAGAATGCGCAAAAACTATGATATTTTATTCTCAAGAAATAAAGTAAATCAAAATGGTAAACATGTAAGGAAATTTTGCAAGGAGATTTTTCAGTAAAGTTGGTTTCGAAACTTCGGCAAAAATATTGATACACGCATTTATATGCATATAAGCAACGGAATTTTTCTCCGAGTTCTGAGAATTTTTCAAAGTACGGGAAATACAATTTCGTTCTGGTATATCGGTTTATACAAGGTAGTTGATCTGACAGGAAAGTTGCTTTCCACGTTATGACATCATTTTAGTCAACTTCATACACTTCGAAGGAAAATAAATACGAGAATAACATACAAGCTAAGAAGCACGATTGTTGACAAGAAGTAAAATTAGCAGGAAGAATAATAATCTTACGTCGAAGGCGTCACGGTGAACTTCAAAACTTTCTATGTTATAATTATAAATCGAAATTTCGTAATTATCCTCGTCATGCTCGTTCAATATTTACTCCTTTCGGAAATGTAGAGATTTTATCAATAATTACGTTGATGTCTAATCGTTGGAAATTTTAGTGAATCAAGGATAATACTCAATTGCGTATTTACACATGTCAGCAAGCTGCCAACTCCCTTGATGGAATCCCTTGCGGATCGCTAAATGCGATTAACACTAATTACTAACGCATCGCGTGCTACGCGAGACACGGTGTTGGAAACACGTCGGAAATTACCAAATATATTAATTACAGTTTCCCGAAACACTAAACATGTTAGGTAGTTCCGATTAATTAACCGAAACCGACAGAAGCTTTCGATTAATTTCACAGATAAACACCGATACCGTCTAGGGTATGAGATCTAAGAACTCCGACCGAGCGTTTGAAATAAAACTCCTGAAACGAATCGATCAATTTGCGCGTGACAGGTATCTCTCACATATCTGACAAATCGATCCACGTAACTCCCTGGTAAATTGAGAAGACAGGGTAACGTTAATAGGCGATTGACACCGAGTAGAACGTCGACACGTGTCAGTGCAGATCGCGTGCGTATACTCAGCCCAACCCGACGCGACGCGACGAACGAGCCTCGAACTCGGAGCGATCGACCAGCCAGTCTTCGCCAGAAATAGGTCCCTGGCAGTAGTTATATTTTTAAATAATTTCTCGACGACCTACGACAATTGCGTGGCACGCAGCACGTTTTTGTTGATTAAACTCGCGGCTCTTATCACTCGCGATCTTTCTTTAAGTAACACCGATGATAAAATAATTTCGTTATTATCCAGAATATGTATAGTATAGACTTTGGAAATATTTTTGCCAACTTTTCATTCTTCTGTGGCTTCTTAATAACACGCTCGCACTTCGTAGCTTCGGAGAAATGGAAATTTTTATACAGCCAACTGGAATAAAAACTGGACTAAAAAAGGAACAAAGTTACTTTTCACGACGGGCTTTTGTCGCTTTATTCTGTCTCATTTCTACGAAATAACAACTTTTTTCGAATAATATATTTCTCAACGATGGAATCCGATTGCTACGAAATAAATCCCACGCCTAGAATTTCAAAGCTTTTAAAATTTCCATACAGCTTTGAATCATTTGAAACACGGACGAAGTACAAACATATTCCGGTTGTCTAAAGTCTAAATGTTTTTCATTTCGACGCGCAAACTGTTGCAGTCGTATATTATCTATGAGGAAGAAAAACGGTCACATGTCAGTCGATAAATACGAACGGAAAGAATTCACAGTTCAAAGCCAATTCGCTTCATCTATGTATCACGACAGTTCCAGCTTCCTCTGTTGCTATTTTTCGCGTCTTTCGTCGATTCGGTTCATTGTATCGAATTAATTTGTAATTCCAGTAACATTGACCAGACTCCTTACAATCTGTTCTCTCCTTTTGTTTTTCAAACTGCTGTGTTTTAAAGGCTGATGTATGCAGTCCGTCTGTTTTGGTTGGACGGTATAAATACAATGGTCAAAAGCTGGGGAGCTATCTTCGAGTAAACACAGACGTTTCCCGACTTCGTTGGTTGGCACGAGAATACGTGAGAAAATTCAGAGTAGCGGTACCTTGAGATGACCGTAAGGATTTACAACGTGATTAGGGTAAGAAACGAGGATTTCCGTCAAAGGAAAGGCTGAATCCTTTTCATTCAAATGGCCATGTAACGAAGATAAGAGGAGTTTCCCCGGGGATAAGAGCACGCTCGGAAATTTTCTTAACGGCTGTTTGCTAACTATGCGGAACTACAATCGTGTCGAATAGAAAAATTGCCGGCGGTAATATATTTTATATGTTCCGCCTCTCGAGAACAGATAGTATTTAAAATCGCTAACCACGCTAATAAATGAACGTATGAATAGGATAATGGGATGACAGAGATAAAGTTAATAGAGAGAACGGTAATTCCGTTAACGCTAACGACATTATCAAGCAGAGATTAAACATGCAGAAGGATTGTTAATGGTGGTCTTAATACGCTCTTTTTGCTACTTCGTCATTTAGACCTCCTTCTGTCTCACGCTTTAATGTGCTTACGTAACAGCTCCATAATATAGGACAGAAATGAAGAAATGTTAGTCACGTAGCATTATGATTAGCTTGAGATATTTTTAAAAAATTTAGCAGACCAGTAACACATGGAAGCGTGGTATTTTTCACGGATATGAAAATGATAGATAGGCATACTATCTTTATCAAGCTTTGCTAACTCCGTTAAATAACTAATCCAAAATTTCTACACGGCGTTATACCGTAACATATCTTCCGATAAAATTAATAAATCAGTATAATTTGGCAAGTACATCAGAGGTGCTAGCTGACAGTAACGAAATATCGTACAGAAAGAAACACGAGATAAATTCAGCGGGATTTGCAAACATTGTAAGACGTATACGCATTCATCCGATCTTTAAGAATGAAAACAGCTTGGAATTTTTACATCGCAGTTAATAATTCGAGAAACGATAACAAATTACATCATTATTGACCGAAAGCGGTTTCTCAGATTACGAAAACTTTTCATCGAAATAAGATCATTCATCTTTACTTTCGAGGATATTGACAATGTCTCTCCGCGATTTACAGTAACCGTAAATAAATTACTAATAACGTCCGTAAAGTTCAAACGGGTAAAATACGTGAAAATTTTGGGCATGAACGGGCGCGTTCAAAGGAACATACCGTCTGCCAAAATTCGCTACCAACCGGTGACAAAAATATTCCTAAACAAATGATTCATAAAGATAATCACATTTATCATTTGATAACGTTTAGTAATGGTTCTGATCTAAAATCGGACTAGAGGGTCTGTTACCGAACCAAATAAAGCGTTACGCCTCGTCGCCGAATATTGCAAGCGCAGAAGAAATAATTGATGCTGTTGAAGCGCAGCCAATTTTCACAGGACTCTCTGTGCACTCATATATTCGTTAACTTGACGATAACAAATACGATACACTCTCTTGGGCGAAATTGATAAACATATCCCTTTATCACTCATTATTAATTAAAACCGGAGAAAAATTTCAAAGCATTTTCCTAATTCCAACTGTGCTGAATCTTCTACTTTTGTTGTAGATTCAAAATTTATATTACACCGATCGAGTGATTTTTCTATTTTATTTATATTTCGCCACTTTTGTTAACAGCTTGTTCAAGAAACGTTCAAAATAACGTATCGAAAAAGTAAAACCTTTACAAGTCCTTCGGATGGTGGATAAGCAACGAAGCTCATTTGTGCTTTCAACCGTGACACCTAAACTGCGAATATTTTCACATAGAACGTCTAGTAGCTGTAACTGATTTATCGCGTTTGGTCAGTTTTCATCTTCGTGTGTGAACATAAACCGTCGAACAAAAGACATTCGGTGACCCGTGACAAATCCTTGCTATAAGCAGTAAAAACCACCTTACTATCGTTGCCTGCAAAAGAATCTTACGCATCTCGCGACAGACATAAAGATTTGTATACATTTGTAAAGGTTGTAAAGATTTTTATATAACACAGCGAAGAAATAAATCTTTGTACTTCAGGGAATACGACAGAAAGTAAGGAGGGTAACAAAAATGTTAATGATGTTCTGCGTTGTAAAAGTAAAATGGGATTTTGGTAATGTGAAAAATAGTAGCCTGAATGTTGTTATTGTGAATGGCACCAACTGTAGGGCACGATTACTGTTTAAAACTGATTATAACTTCTGCCGTATTCTTGAACTGTTTGAAGAACGAAGGACAAAGAGTAAAGAGGACACGAAAAAAAAAGAAGCGATATAGTGAAAATAGTATAAATTGATTAAACATAAAAGAAAAATAAGTAGAAAATGTGATATCTTTTACGTTTAAAAAGTTTTACGATCGTTTTGTAAAGAAATTTGATCTTTGATCTAGAAATGTAAATTATTTTAGGTTTCAATAACACACGTGTCCGGAAAAGAAATTAAATTGACACCTGACATATAAAATTACTGTTCCTCTAACACGTTATGATTTTAAACGTGATAAAAGCTTCTGCTGTTGGCCAGGATCAAAGGAAAATCAAGAGAAATGCAATATCGAATAACGCAATCGCTTCATACTAATTGCCATTAGCCTGCTGATTGGTAAGCAAAGTTACGAGCAATTTCCACCTAGTATTAGGACGCGATAATCAGCATTTCCTTCATTAATCCTCAAATCCTCGACGAGGATGCCGTTATAAAGATTTCGTTGCGCCAGAGCAGAGGTTAATTAGGGTGGCGTATAAAATGAAAAGTTCAAGGTACATTACAAAGTCTGTTGTCAGGAAAGTCATCGGCGTTAGTACTACGCGTTTCAATGGCACTTTATTTGTTCGAGAAATTCATACGAGTCCTGGTCGAGTGAACAAAAGCGTGTCAATGCCATTCCACGATGATTATTATCGATCTCAACCACTGTGAGAAGAATTTATGTGTTATACATATACCGTGATTATTATCGTATTACTTTTTAATGGATTCACCGCGGGAATAGAATCTATGTCTCGTATTTACAAAAGTGGAAAAAAGCGTGATATTCAACTACCATAACGTATCGCAATATACATCTGGATTCATTCATAAATTATATACATAGAAACAAGTACGATCTTTCTTTTTTTTAAATTACAGCAAATCGTTCCATAGATTTTAAGTAAAGTAAATAATTTGTAAAATGCAAATAAAAACGAGATACAGCGATTTTCCGAAGCTAAATCTCTAGTTTTGATTTCAACAGCTTCAAAGAAAAGTTCCTGCTATTGTGGTGCGATGTATGGGGTTCGCAAGATGCATAAAGGAAATTTAGCCAGAGGGTGGAAACCAGGGGTAGACGAATATCGAACCCACACACCACAGCCACGTTAGGGTGAAAATTCCAAACTTAGCCCGCAGTCAATTTACAAGTTACGAAAGCTAGTCGTAACATGCGAAACTGCTGTTTATCACGTGATAAGAGGTAAAAAGTTTCGTGGAAAAATTTCCTCGTACGAGCGTGATTATCGAAACTCGAACGATTGGAATATCGTTGTTTACGATATCGAGAAAATATTTTGCATTCTAAGTACATATAAACTTCTTTATGTATATCCAATATTCCAATCGATTTTCTCCCTGGTCGGATTATTTAAAGCCGTAGCTGAACAATAACAACATAAACAGAAACAATGTATCCGCAAAATTTCGTCGAATTTTAAGAATCACGGTGTGAAACCAAGTTGTAAATAGAACGAGAAGGTATTCACCTCGCAAAGATCGACGACGTTAATTCTCGCAAACAAAATATGTACTCTGGAATAATAAAATTCCCGCGTGACAAAAAGGTAACATTCTAAGTACTCGACGTTGACAAAGTAATTTTAGGAAGTACCAAAACACTTATTTCGTGACGGCCAACAAAATTTTAATGAAATTTCTGCAAAGCAGACTTCTACTTTTTCATTATGACAGTACCTTTGGACATAAAAAGCTTCTAGACCAGAAGATACTATTGTATAAGACCTGCTGAGTTACTGACGCTATAAAATTTTTCCTAAACTCAAACCTTCTTTCGTTACTTTAAATTAGTTTAAACATAGCATTGTATAATTGAAAGAAAACAATATTCCATAATTCCTTCCACGTTTGATGACAAGCAAATAACAGAAGAAGACTGCGGTTGTTTATGCATTTCAGAAAAATTTAAACTGTATAAAAATATACGGAATATACATGATATAGAGAAGCGTATAAAATATTCAAAATAAAGTACTCATTACAGTATTAGCATAATAATTATAAAATTATGAATATGCATAAACATCTACAATCCACGTATAAGAACGTGTGAGAATGTTTTATGAAAACAATATATAATTACCACTATAAAAACAGTAACGTAGATGGTTTAAAATTGCATACTGCATGGTTTAAAACGGAATAAGTATTGTATACTGTAGCAGCGGTGCTGGTATTACGTTTCCGTTGAAATCGTGTTCCAACAAATCTCTTCTGCATGCACGTTTCCGATTAAACAAACCTCGTAACACAAACGATCGACACGTGAACCGACATGAAATTTCGCGGCGGCCACACGTTTAGCCACGGATCGGTGTCCGCGAGGTGGGCAACATCAAAAATAAAGTCAAAGCGGCCGCGTCGTAGTTGTCGTGGCGTAAAAAACGGAGATTACGAGGCGCGGAGAGCGAAAAAATCAAGATTCATGCGGCATGGCGTAAGAGAAACAATAAGCGTGGAAGGAAAGCGTGGGTGACTGTTCAACGAGGCACCTCGTTGACACGTGTCCGTATACCACGATTCGGACTTCCAGCTCTACTGTCGACTTTACCTCGATCTTTCTTGCGTCTGACGATGTGTTTCGATGCCCGAGACGACGCAGAATTCCTTCCACTGGCGAGTTATCCGGTTTCGTCTCGTGGAACTCGAACGAGTTCGAAATAAACCGCGAGGGTAAACGTACCACCTACACACGTTGCCGGTTGGCCCGACACTGGTCGTACACTGACTACTTGCTGCGTGGCTTCGCAGCGGTGAGCGGAACTCCCAGTGGGGGTAGCGACAGGAAATGGAACGTGGGGAAACTGACGAACCAAGGGCTAGAAGGGAAAATACACGACGGAGAGACTCTAGGAAAAAAGAGTGCGATATCGAACCCTCCGTTCGTATAGCGTTCACGGCCGACTGCATTTTCAGATGCATTTATTTGGTTTTCATGGAACTGCAGAATTTATCGTACGTCTAAAATTGCGACCCTTCTCTCTCTCTTTCTCTCTCTCTCTCTCCCTCTCTCTCTCTCTCTCTCCCCCTCCCTCCCTCCCTCTCTGTCTGCTTCTCTTAAGTAAGTGCGTTTCAGGCCTTGAAAGATCGAAAAGTGCGAAAAACTCATACAAACGCTTCGTCGTCAGGTTTATCGACGGCGAAATCATAATTGTTCTTTATTTCATGTGAGAAAACGTGTTGCATAGGATATTGCTGGTTATTAATAGTATCTAAATGGTTATGGATATTGATTTTGAACGTTTAGCTATTTTACACGTAGAGACATGACTTTATTAGGTGAATATTTATCGCGTTCGTTACAAGATATATTTTTTGAAATGCTTTTAGTGCTAAGATTATCGATATTTGTTACTTAAATCGTTAGGATTATTCAGTTTTATAGACGAAACTTACAGCAACGCAACGCGGTCAAACATGCTGAAAATAAGTTGGCATTTCAAGACACAGTTTGAAGTACAGGATCATTAAGTTGATCCTAATATTAGATTGTTTAAATATTACTAAGCAAAGATTTGTGTTCAACAAATGCTCAACGTGAGTTAATAAGGATAAACAGTTCGAAAAAGATAACGAGTTTGATGGAAAAATTCGGCCATCCTTTTCCAAGAAAAATTCTTGTATTTCTAGTCACGTGAATTCCAAACCACTATTTATATTTCAACTACGCACAGTCTCAAATACGTGTAACTTCACATTCTGTTCAAAAATTTTTTCGTCCCCTTGTCACGGCGGAGATAGTGTATTATAATTTCACCAAAAAATACTAAAAGCGACATTAAAAATCCACTGCATGTGATGTAAGCCAGATTCCATGCGAGAGGCAATGTGTACGAACTATTAACTTCCATGATGTGAGTCTTTCTTGGCCGAAATTTACCAATATAATCGTTTAACCATTTCATGCGAATACCTGCTGCATCCAAACGTATTATGATCTTTACAAATTGGTCTCTATACGGCGAATGTTTTTTCAAAAAGTACGCACTCGGTGGTTTCGCGTAACACAATTTTTCGCAGATTTTCAGGACCCTTTTACCTTCGCGCGCATGCGAATACATTATCATGTTTACACTTCTCGTCTCAAGGAAGCAAGTAATATTCTTGTGTTGTTCCAAATAATTCGCGCAACTCTCTGCATTATCCATCTGGATCGCGTTTCTCTTTAACCGAGAAGAAGATTCGTCTTCGTTGAGGAAAGTTACGTTCAAAAGACCAGTCAAAATAACGGGAGTTAATCCAGTGTCGTCCAACTCCTTGTAACTGTTATAATCTATCACGGTGTGCTCTTTCATGCTTATGTTGGTCAGATCAATGAACAGATTCGCCGAATACATCGACGAAGCGAGTACAATGAGAAAGAATATAACTCTTTCCGTCGTCTTCTTTGGCCTCGATGAGATGGTGGTAGCTATCAACAGACCGAAGATTTTCAATGGTTGCCACAGGTCCGATTGAAATTTCAATACGACCGATAATCCCCAGAATATAAGGAGAACACAGAAATTTGTGGCGATTCCAATTAAACCGCGTATCTCGGCATGATTGGATTTGTATTTAACCGGCACTACTGGACACCAACTTTCGAAGCCAAAAGGTAAAGTGAAATCACATTTTACAGCATTAGCGTCCGCGAAAATCGACAACGTCGGAATAATCATGTCGATTTTTTCATTGATTATATCAACGAATACCTCTTGACTGGGATATACTGCGATAGTGAAGTTCATAATCCGAGCAAGTGTTTTTATAACTTTTACGTCCGGGCCTCTATACATTACAGGGTATCCCTGTGAATTTTTCATGTACCATAAATAGCCTGCACGTTTCACCATGCCTATTCTTATCGGGTAACCATGAAGATTGTCCATTTTATTGGGAAACAATTCTATACCCGAAACATAAGGCCGTTGATCGTAGACGTCTGTAAATGGGTTATACTGATGAACTTTCGTAGCGATTGTGTGTCTATTCAATTTTGACAACTCTAAAATCGCTATGTCGATCAAATGATTGTGCCACGTTTGCTTCAGAAGCGGTTCAAAGTTGCAATCTGTTTCCTCCATCATAGTTATCAACAGAATTTTTGGTCGATTCTTGGACACGATCGCGCGTGTGATATTTTCCGTTTGTTCGAAATTCGGTGAAGTTTTTGCGACGTAAATGTATAAAACCAGCGTTGCTTGAGATACCTGAGAGGATGGCAATCCCAAAGGATCTGAGTCGTTCACCAAAATGTAACTCGTTGGTATAGTTTGAGCCACAATTTTATAGATCTCGTTGATTATTCCGAAATTGTTTCCGTAAGGATTTTGAACGACGAGTTGCACATCCGAAAATTTGATTCTTCGAAGAACATCTATAATAGTTTGTTCGACGTTTGACAAATGATTTAAATAATTTATCTGTTGAAGCATTAGTAGATATACTGGTAGCATCATAGTGATTTTCTCAACGTTCCATGAATTGAGAGAAAGAAAGTCCTAAAAAGATATAATTATCAAAGTTAATGTTGTTAGATAAATAAAAAAGTCATATACTTACACTTTGTCAATGATAAGAAGGCTACGTCTTAGAACGACGCCACTCGCAGAATGAAAGTTCTTAGATATAATTTTTTATTTGTCATTTAACGATTCTTTAATTCTCATAGATCAAGTACGCAGAGGTAAGACATCTACAAAGCTACAAACGCAGAAGAGGAGTTACAATCGACTGAAAGAAACACCTTTATACCTCTTAACCCTTCGCGCAAAATTTCATTTATCTTAAGTGCAGCAATAGCGTACATAAACGACGTTCGTACTATATATAAAACAAGTTCGTTTAATGGCACGATACTTATCAAATGCTTTTATGCATTATTACAAATATGTCGTTGACGATTTGATTAATTCACACAAATGGAGAAAAGTATTTTAGTATTAATTTCATTAGTATTCCATGCAATGTTGATTCCAACACCATTCCTTATATGTTTAATTAAATAACAATTTCAGCTTAACTTTTCAATGCATTATGAAAGAATTAAATCCATAATATTAATGGAAAGAAGGAAGGAAATCTTTCTCGTTTAAATGATATTTGCTGATTAAGTGAGAATTATTTTAATAAGATAGGATTTTTTCACTAGCAAATTTCATTCGCAGATAGTAGACCGGTGACGTACTTAATTAACTCTTACAACATCTTCCATTTATTGGTAATTTGCCCGCCTATTGCAAATTTTATTGACCATAGCCTAGAAACGTATAAATTATCCTTGACGATGCATTATTTCCCGCAGTTATGATATATTCACTACAATTGTACTCTTTCAAACAGCTCAATGGCGACGACAAATTATACTAATTAACAACCCTCGGTTTGGCATTTTATACTATGAAGGTGTTTGCTAATAATTATGGTAAATTAATCGAAGGTCACAAGCGAAGAAGCTTGAAACAGCAAAAAGTTAAACTTGTTAAATTAAGACGTAACAGTTTTTAACATCTGTTAATTATTTCCTTGACATCATCTTCCTTTATTTGATATGACAACAGAAACTATTAATAATTAAACTTGTCATCATCTGAACTTATATGATTACCAGCAATATGGGCCAAGGTGAAAATAAATATCATTATGCCCGAGCATTTATGGTATACATATATCAGTAATTTATTTATTCATAATTTATTTAGAAAGTAATTCGAATTACGAGTACGCAAATACAATATACGAAGAGAGGCCTTTTTGATATTCAAATCTTCTACATTTATTAAGCGTATAGAAACATGTTTCTCTTACTTTTGCTGTGAGATTTGAGAAAGTCTGAGGGAGAATTCTAAGCAACAATGTGACGGTAATTGTGCATTATGTTTATACTTATGCGTAGTCATCACGAGTCGGACGGACATCATTAGGAAGAAAGATAATTTAAATAATATTTCACTTATACGAATACATATTTACGATATATAAACAAATGACGATGACGATAAACAACAATAAATGCATATAAATTACGTATAGAGCGGTAGAACAGAAATAAAAAACATTAAATATACACATTTTGGCGATTTGAAAGCGCAGTGAAATGTTGGCGAGTCGCAATGTTGAATGCTTGGAATTATTTTATTTTAATAGCCATAATGATAATTAATTTTATACGCGTTACGTTCAACATATTATGCGTTTTCTCTAAATTACGAACATCGACAACACGCATACACCTGTTTCCTTTCTACTTTCTAATAAAGACTAGAGAGAAGCATGAAAGAAGGGCGAGGAAGAAATTGGTAGCGTAAGTGGTGGCACCACTTCCGTTCCAGCAAACATTAAGATCACAATGTTTAAGCATTGGATTGAACTTCTGCTTGAAATATTCCCAATCGCAGAGACCAACATCACATCCGTCGAGCATGACCAGTTTCTCAGCCAAGTAAAACATTACTTTGTTTGGTTGACTAGTGATGTCGCATCTGTGAATAAAAATAGAAACACTCTATGATCAAGTGTAGTCAATTTACCACAAACGTTTGTGATCTTATGATTTTAAGTCATTGTTCTTATTTAACGACATAACGCAATATCGTCTAATACGTAAACAATTTAGAAGGAAAATTTACATTATGTTTTATTTGTTGGGATTAATGTTTCAATTTAATTCGATAATATGTCATTACCTGTAAAATACAGCGACAAGATTCGCGGCGAAGGACGACATGAAAGAGGTTCGCCAGTGACGTTTTGCCATATCTTTGTAATTAAAAGCTGTCAGTTGCGTTTGATCCTTATTAATATTCAACGTGGTCAAGAGATTCTGCAGACTTATAATATCGCCGAAGTAGAATATGCCTTTAGGTTCGTTAGACTCTCCATTTTGTTCCACTCTCCTACAATATTGATACGTTCATTGATATCGAGAGATGACAGCTTACGAAGCGATAATAGATATTGTGAGATAGATATTGTGTCAAAGCAGATAGAAACTTCATTGAAATAAAGACAAAAAAATGAAATTACCAAAAGTGATTCATCATGTCTTGCAAAAGGGTACATCCTAGCTGCGCATTGATTTCACGTCCATATCCGGCCTTGTAATAATAGTAGAGATCTTCGCGATACTCTAGCACACGAAGTTCTTCTTTACTGAAAACAGCACACCAAGGAGAAAGTTTCGTCACTGTCCAGGCCTTTTCGTAACGGCACATATTGTACATCGTTAGAATTGATTCTGAAAAACGAGACAAAACGTCGATAAAATGAATGAAAAATACTAGACCTTTTTTTGTTTCTGAATTGTCGAGCTTACCTTTGGAAATATCGTACAAAAATCCAAGACTCTGACTGACATTCTGTATCAGATTTTTAAACTGCGCTCCTTCTTCGAATATAATTACTTCTTCGATGGTAGCATTACTAGGACCATTATTCCACATGTTGCAGGATTTATACATCTGATATAGATAAAGTTAAATTAAAATTGAATTAGATTAAACTTAAAATTAGATTTCCATTTCTTGAAATGGTACAATTTGAAGAGCTTGCTAAAAGAAATAGTACAAGTGCATTTAAAGGAAAAAGGAAAAACGAGATAAATATCGGGATCTGTTTATGCAATATCTAGAGAAAATTTTCTTCACAAATTTCCAAATCATTATGAATACGTATAACGTTTATATATTGCAACTTGTACATTACCACTATTCCTTATTATTATATGGGAAATAATACACTCACTGTAAGCAGAGTATCATTTATGGCAACTTCTTCTGCATCCACCGCTTGTCTGTCACCAAACAATCCCTCCATAAAGTAACTCATGCTGCTTTCGCGTGCATCGGTCGTTTTAAACTAAAATGAATATTTTCCAACTTAGTAAAATTAGTGAATAGTGAAATAGGTAAATTTTCATATTCTTAGTAGGATCGATCGTGGTGTATACCACATAATTTTCCGCCGTTATATTTTCGTTGATTGGTTGAAGAAGCTGCGGAAAATTGCTTTGCAATCGTCTCGCAAGCAATCTCATATCTTCCACACCTTGCGGTGTCAAAACTTCCGCTCTTTCGATTGTGAGGTACTCGTCCGGTTTCCATCTCTTTAAATTTTCTAAATCTCTGATGCACATACGGCCATCTGTGAAAAAGAAAATTGTCGAAGAGCGTATATTTCGAAAGTTGAACGAACAAAGATCGAACCACTGATGTAGAAAGTGAATTTTTAGGTTTCCGATGGACTAATAGCTCAAGATCAGACGTGTTTCAATTCAAAGGGACGAATTTATACATGAACTCGATAAATCTAGGGTTAACCGCTGGACTATTGATCAATATGTAAAACGACGCGTGGCGAAGATCGATACGAAAAAGTGTCAATGACCTGAATTAGAGTTTAACTGGTTTACTTGCGTTTGCTTTAACGGGAACACCTCCTTCTCGGAATTTTTCCAATGAATACTGAAACGCGGTCACACGTAAAGACGTATGAATATTTTAATCTAAATGGTGGATAATTTGAGACTTGCTTTTGTTCCAATTCTAATCTAATCGTCTGTTAATTTCCTCATTTTGAAATGAAAAAATATGTCAAACTCACTGTTTCGAACTTCGTGATTGCTAATTATCTGATTCTGTAGTTCTGTTAATTTTTGCATTTCGATATCCTCCGTTTCAGACGGGCATCGTGTACCGTGTGTAGCAAACATCCAAATTTGCTCTGCATGACAGTCTATAAGTCGATTAAAAATTGAAAAGCTTCTTATTAAATGAGAGGTTTAATGGAAAAATTATACGAATACTCACTGGGTACATCTTGAAACCGAGTTTTACCGGCGTGGACAAAATGGTAGGCAGTTTTAGTGGCCATATATAAATATGGATCATCTTCGTCCGCAAAACAAGAGTCACCGTCACGCGCGTAAACGTGACTAATTAAAAAAGTCAAGAATAGTACGTATGTATTCATTTTTAAAGTTTGTCTCTTTGATCTGCAACAAGGAAGAGGTAATTATATATACATATATATATATATTTTTAGCAAGTTTCTAAAATTTTCATAATTTTATTTTTAATTTTAATATTTGTAATATTTCATAGTAATCTTAAAGAGATGCTACCAATGTATATGAAATTTCATACGAAGATTGGAAATTATTCTGTTGGTTAAACCTACATTACGTGGTTCGTGCATAAAATTTGAATTTTGTTTAAGTAATCACCGAATTAATTTACAAGCCTAATAATATGATACTAATTTTGATCCCTTTAATCGCGAAGAAACGTAAAGCAGCTACAAATAACTCTTGTTCTATAACTCTCGCAATGCATAAAATGCTTTGTTTCATTGAAGTACAGCAAGCAATAAACCTACATTTTCCTGTGCTGATGTCACATGTTACTTTACTACCGGCTTTACGAATTATCTACGACCAACTATACATAAAATAGATCTTATGTAACCAACAGGATATTTATTCATCTCTTCCTTTTTTATTATTTTTCACGGTTAAATGCAGATACATAAGTAGGGAATTATCCTTGTTATCTTAAGGTTTATATAATTGATAAATACACAATACCGATGAATTTATCAACAGACACTACATTTAATGAAGTTTCGATTTAAAGGTAAGTCGAAGACTATCTGCTTTGATTTGAACATATTTATAGAACGTCATACGATTCAAGGTATCGATGAGTTTAATGTTTAATCTCGTCTTGAATTTTCCGATTCTATGATGTGAAAGGAATTGTAATACGTACATGGAATAGATATTTGCCTACCAAGGTTAAGGATAGATGTAGAACATGCACGTGAATGTGAAAGTTAAGATGTGTTCACGCATTACGCGTATGAACAGCTACATATATTGCATAATTCGCGTGTAAGAACAGGTTCTGGCGAAGTTCTAGTCTTTACTGTACGGTTACTATTTTTGCGGCCGAATTTAAAGCGTAACATTTGTTCTGTTTTTATCGATATTCGTCTTCGAAATTTACACCGACAGTTGTTAATTCTTTACACGCCGACTTTTATTAAAATTCGTTTTGCATGTCTCAATGCTGCTTGAATAAACAACAGTTAAAAGTGTACTTATATAGATAAAAATTAATGTTAATACCGTAAATGAAGTTAGACAAAGATACGAAATTTTTAGGAATATAATTCTTAAATGATCCATATAGATATTGAAACTTAATTTCCGAAACATAAATTGTAAAATAAAATGTGCAATGATTCGGTGAACCTATGAAGACGGGAGGCTGCTGGAAGAGTAATTCAAGAGTAAGTTAGATTGACGATAACGAAATTGGTAGTGGCTTGATTAGCAAAGCCTTCTCTTAGTGTAATAAGTCTACTTGGCCTACTTATTGTCAATTTCTTGTGTCCGCAAGTGCCAAGTCTCGTGTAAGCCTGGTACCGATTTGATTCTTCCGGAAAGCCTCAACGTATTACGTTACACGCTTATTCTTTTGCCACATTCCGATGGAACACAGTTTCTTTCCGTAATTTCAATTTTAAAATGTAAGATATTTGTTTCGCGTTATTGATATACGCATACCAACATGGAATATGAAATGAATAAAATAAATTTCCACACGAATGAATATTAGCACTTGATACCGATTCAAAATCAATTGTCTAATGTGAATCGAAAGGAAAGTAAAACAAACTAAAACAAATTGATTTTATTCAATATGATGAACTGTAATTTTTTGTTGATAATTGAGAACAAAAGTAGGACGTCGGCGTCACGGTTGGCGATCCGTACTGCTACTATTCAACAATTTAATTATTCACAGACGAGCTTATTTATTCAAATGAAATTCCTCCTAGATGTGTAAGCGGCATTCCATCGAAAGTTGAATGAAATGAATTTCGCCACAGCGTTTCATTCGCACCGCTTTCACGACCTGTCTCACATAATTTTTATTTCGTAAAGGGGCTATTTTATCATAGATATAACGCGAAAATATTGTATTTTAAATCTTATTACGAAAATGTACAATCATAATATTATCAGAAATCAAAATGATTATACTAATCTTACTATAAGAACAAAAATTTGTCGAAAGAATTGTTCAAGAAATTACTAAAATTATAGTATTATTGGAATTATTTCGTACTAGAAATTAAACAATTTTTCATACTCATTAAGAAATTACCGTATTCTTTACGTCCTGTTCAAGCGCATTAAATCGAGTACGGGTTTATAGACCTGAAAAGAGAGAGTGCGACCGACAGTATTGTTCACTTTTCCTCAATCGGTGGAGTGCTTTGCCCTCTGCAATTCTGGGCAAATGAGATCGTATCAATGTTTCATAAACACTTCAACACAATCGATCTTTTGTTGAAACTTATGATTATTTTCTTCTCATTCTTCGAACTAAAACGACATGAAAACCATTCGATGCGATTCGTACGATAAGCTATGTCAGATTCAACTTTTATCAATAAGTTTTGGTGTTCTTTCTTTGTTTTTCTTTATTTTTTATGCGAAGATTGTACGACCAAGTTCTAGAACTTCACGACCCGACGCGGCGCTTGGAACGATCGATCTTCGACGATAGATTCCACGGATTCTCAAGCAATATCGAGGATTTGTGCATGAATCACTGAGTGAGGCACTATATCACTGTTTAAAATACAAGTCAACTATGACAATACCATGAAATGCGCGTAGTCGTTGTTTGTATGCCGATCGCGACCACCTTTCGAGGCGGCAGCTCGTGTGGCACTGCCGTAAGGTCGTCGAGCTTCGTTGCTCCTAGCGTGTAAAAGTCGTATAGTTTCAGCGATAGACCCTGCGAATTGTGTATTACGGTTTGTAGCCTTTGAACCCTCGTTGGCCCAACGTAGTGTTTCATGCGTTCTATAAAATCGTAAAGGTCCGTCACTTTGAGCACGCGCAATCAATAAGAACCTGGGGAAACAAGTCCCCCTAAGTTCCGCTAAAATAACCTGCTATAATAATTTATTTTTCGTCACGACACATATGGACGTATTACGAACGTTTATAAGACTCTGAAAATAAATTCTTCGTACCGTTAAAAATCTTTCTTTCGTATTCTGAGAAACTGCTGGAAAGATTGAAGGTAAACTACTGAAAAAACTAGATTGAAATTTTTTTCAAGTATTTCAAGCATCAGATTATCATTCGTTACAACGTTTAAACGCACACCCCTGCTGACCAGCATTGGTCACGGTATTCCAGGTGCCACTGACATAAGGTCGTCAAGCTTCGTTGATTCGTATGTGTGCAGTCTATACATTTTGTACTCTGCTAAAGCTATATAGTTACTGGAACTGAAGAAGTAATTACGTTCTACGAGAACATTTATTGATACTGTAGAATGTATTTAAATATCGACGGTGAATTGTAATTCATAAATCAATGAATTATAATCATAAATCAGCAAATTAAAATGACTAACGCGTAATTGATTCAAGTATAAATTGATATATTCAAGTATAAATACATTAATCCTAATATTCTAATTTCACGCAGCAGGTAGATTATATTTATGTATTTAAATACAGTACAGTAATTATGTAGTAATACAGTAGTAATTACAGATGGCAAATAAAATAGAATAACAAATGATAATAAATATTATTACTCCGCTATCTCTTTCGAAGTTAAACAAATATGTATAAAGATTTTTCTGATGATATCAAGTAAATGTGATTAAATTTGAAGGTGTCATATATGAGCATATCGTTCATCACACCAGCTTATATGGCAGTAATATAAGGTCGTCTAGCTTCGTTGCTTCGAACATATACGTACAGGTTGTCAGACTGTAATTTCTTCAACACAATTCCTGACAAAGGCACATATGATAATCTACGTAATCACTACGGAATCACTCCTGCTATTAAATTACTTCACTGTTTTCTTTTGCGTAACGCTTACCATTAATACCATTAATAATAAAATAAGATTCTACGTTACATGTAATATGTAATTATTTTGTTGTATCAGCTTTACAAAAATCTGTGTTACAGTCGAAGGCATTGGGTCCCATTTTCTCCTTCAAATATTCCCAATCGCACACGCCCAATTCACAACCTTCGTAATCTAAAGGTTTCTCGTTTAAGTAAAATCTAACTTTATTCGACGAATCGCACCTGAAAGCAGTTTTAACGCGAGAAAGGAATAAATCGATCCGAGTAGCTGAAATATGAGAACAAAATCCAAAATAATCCTTGACATACCTATAGAAAATGGCTGCAAGATTCGCAGCGAATGGTGCCAGACGGGAACTATTCCACTTTCTGTTTCTCACATTTTCAAAGTTCGAAGCTTTCAAAGGTATCGAGTCTTTTGCAACCCCCATTGTTGTTAAAAGCAACTGAAGCGCCGTACTATGAGTGAAATAGAAAACGCCTTGTGGTTCTTCGCTTGAGTCTTCGTTCTCCAATTTTCTAAAATATCGGCAAGTACTTTAACACAGTATTTGTAATATTTATATTAACAACACTGACGCTTACCTAAAACGATTAAACATGTCCTGTAACGGTGGACATCCAATGACACTGCTCATTTCTTCGCCGTAACCGGCGTGGTAATAATAATACAGATCCTCTTCGTACTCGAATAGTTCATCTTCGTATTTTGTAAAAGCGGCACACCAAGGAGATCTTTCATTTATGTACCAAGCATTTTCAAAAATGCATGCGGTGTACATAATTAAGACATCATCTAAATCAAGTTGATCAATCAATCTTCGCTGATAATAATTAATACGAAAAATAAATTTATTCAGATTCTCCTGCAATAATATTTTATACCGAAAGAGAGGCTGTTCGAAAAGCCAAGTCGCTGACTAACATTGCCAATTATTTCTCTGAATGATGGACTATCTAAAAATTTATCAACTTCGGACTTGCCCGTCGAATTATGCACTTGTTCCAACCATGCCTTGCAAATTTTATAATACTAAAAACGAAGTAGGTATATTCTCATACGAGAAGATGCTATTTTAATGACCGATGATTAGTATTAATATTTTTATCAACCTGTAACAGAGTATCCTTAGAAGTTGGTACTACCACCGTGTTGTCGATGGTTACATTACCGAAGAGCCCATTAATAAAATGTTCCATACTAGCTATAGTTCGTTGCAGATCTGTCGACCTAAACTATACATATATCAAAGTTAAATGAATCGATTGTCATCCAAGTACGTAAACATTACGCGTTAAAGACTTACTTTGTATATTTGCTTTAAAATATCAACCGGATAGGATTGCAAAAGTTCCGGGAAATAATCTTTAAACCGTGCACCAAGCGATGATAAATCTTTTTCACCTTGAGTTGTCAAATACTTGGATCGGTGTTTTTTAAGATTTGGATCTAACTTCCACGTTTTTAGTTTCTCTAAGTCCTTCTGGCATAAACTACCATCTACAAATACATCGTGTTATACGAAAATGGAAAGTTATTATGAACAGACAAAAAGATCTTTCGAGGATCTTACGTACTTCCATATTTTTCATGATTCTCGATGATGCTACTTTGAAGTTTTGGCAAATTATGTTTCATGCTTTTGATCTGATCCTTTCCAGGATTGCGAGTTCCATGCCTAATTAACATCCAAATTTGGACTGGCTTGCAATCTAGGGAAAAAAGCAGTAAAAAATATGTAATGTATAAATAAAAAACAGAAGTAAAAAGTATCAGTGCAAGAGTTGTTACGTTATTCAAAATATTTCAGATGATAACAGTCTGTAATCACACAACTTTCTTATTCTTTTGCCTCATTAATAATCGTGCGACCGCTTAGTACAGTTATAAATAATCAAAGAAGAACAAAATATATTAGAAATTACGATACTATTTATTCTATTCGACATGTTATAATACATTATGTATTCTAAAGTGACAGTCTGCAATTACTTACTTGGAAGAGTAGTATTTTTAATTAAGCCATGTTCGACTTCATAAGCCGTCTTCGTACCAGCGTATAGATAGGGATGTTCATCGTCGGAATAACAATAATTACTATCACTTAAAACTAACTCGTTTGTCAAACAAAAAAGTGCAATTAATATCGCAAAAATTTTTACTCTCGACATACTTCCTTTGCGAAAGAACTGCATGCTGTGTCTGTAATCTAAAATGGGATAAGTACACAGTGAATAATTTAAAACGTATGTTACATAAGTTACGACACATTTTAGGAAGAACGTATACATCTAAAAACGTTATGTAAAGCATATGTACATTATTTCACAAAAAATGGAACCGTATTGTATTTGAAATAAAAAGTAAAATTATCATGCGAAGGCAACTGTGGAATGTAAATTTTGTATAGTAGGTACGTACGTTCAAACAAACTCACGTTTAAACTCTGCTATTCACTTGCTCCAGCTGTGCGATACAAATGTTACTAACTATACGTTCCTCTGTTTTATAAGAAGGAACTGCCTCGACTATGCCTTATCAGTAGCCTCAGGTTATAATACTTTACGAGGCTTAGTATCTCCGAATATATATTCAAATTGCTAATAGATCGCATATAGAAAAGGTCTAACGTAATTCGTATATATGTGTCGATTAGAAAGTCGATCGTACAGAAAATTCGACGGGTAAAATATTTTGATGGTCGATAACCGGTTTGGCAACTAGTTTTATAAAACTACCTTAAATAAAACAATTCAGTCTGCGTATGTCATGGAAAATCATCCGTATAAACTTTGTATTTTGTATTAACAATTTATGATAGTACATACGTATATTGATAGCATTTCTTTTATATCAATTATCGACGGTTATAATTATGTTTTAATAATTTACTTGTTGAATATACTTATTGAAAAAGAAACTGCAATCGTTAAATTTGTTGTATACTAATTCATATCAAGCTAAAACATCTTATTTTACTCAAACTAGATTAGATTACCTTGGATAAGCAACGCACGAGATAAACGTAACAGTAAAAAAGACCTGGTTATTGATATACATATATCAATAAACCATAGAATCATAAAAACCATAACAGCAACAAGGTAAATGAAAATCTTTGATTTTATTGATCGTAGTGTTGCGATAAATACTTGTATTATTTGAACTTGGCAATTGCGAAATAATTAGAAAAGATATCGTGTCTAGCTTTAAATAAATTATGACAATAATTTTCTTGAGTACGCAATCGGTAGAGATAAACAAAGGTGTGTTTAAATCAGTGTATGCATACACGAATTGATTCTTATTATTACTACATGTTTTTGCTATTTCCACCAATTATCGGTAAAAACTTATCACTCATTGACGTCGATACCATATGGAAAACGTATGATCTGATGAAAATCAACAGAACATTGTTCAAATTTTAACTTCGTCGTGAATAAATATTAACATACAATCAGTCTCAAAAATATTCGGACACTTTATAACTCACCCTTTTGTTCAATAACATATTTTAAGCAGTTTAGTATGTTGATTATTTTTTATTAGTAACCGACGCTGTATTTTATTATTCTATTAACTGAATTTATCATTTTTCCTTAGTGTTTATTGTTGTCTTTTTATTAATTCTACGGTTCAATTAATTTTTGTTTTAAGTCAAAAGTTTTTTTCATTCTGACATATATATACCATACTTCAATACATTGTAAAACATTTTTGTTGTTTTATCTTCATCTGTTTCAAATATAGAACATAGAAGTCAAAGTTATAGTAGTGTCCGAATATTTTCGAGACCGACTGTACGTAGTTTGGTAGGTAATAAGAGCGAAAAATTACTAAGAAGGTGATAGTTCAACTTATTCACAATAAAGACCAAATACACAACAGTAGGCATGAAAAGTTCGAGCTCCGTATGTAACTGTAGAGTAATTGTCTTTTCTAGCGTCCCAAAGAAAGCCTATAGATGATTGTATAGATTGATTTGCTTTCTCTATGATGGTCACATTGACTACGATTTTATATCTGAATAGAAATGTAACTCATTAAAATATATAATAATTCCTGAATTTATTAAGATAAAGTGTATTAACAATAAGAAAATAATTACCTATCGAAGTTCAAGGTTTTAATTTTTTCTCTAATTTCAGTGGCTACTAACTCACAAAGCTTCAGACACTCCACAGCATTATAAGAAATATTTTCTAATTTAGTTATCATTATTGTCTTTACAATCTTATCCACTGGATCTATTTTAAAAGGATTGTAAGCATTCAGACGATAAGTGTTCTGATATTTTGGCGCCTACAAACATGTAACAAATCAAAGCAAATAGAAATCCATATTCATCAGATTTACCAAAAATTAGGTATCACCAAAGACACTGGTACTACTTGAAGTAATAAAATTATAATGATCCTCACCTCTCGTTCGTTATCGTGGTTCGTTAAATGGTTATCCATATCTAATTGAGAAAGTATATAAAATATAATAAATAGAGTATATGATTAAAGATATGGCTACACCTGGCAAGTTGCATCTGATAACTAGCGCCTATCTTAATAATTGAATAATTTTTCCTCGAAATACTTGTCACTCATATCTATACAGTAGAATCACGAATGGTTACTTAGAAACCAAGCTAAACATGTTGATTGATCAATTTTGTGCTAAAATAGATCAATAAAAATAGTCCATCGATACTGAATATTTGGAAATATAAACGAAATATTTCCCTCTTGTATTGAACACGACGTTAGTATTATTATTTTTTTGAATATAAAAATATATTTCAAATTTATTTAAATATTTATTTATTTAAAAATATGTTTGTTAGATGTTAGAGTTATTTGAGTATTTAAATATATTTTTAATTAACTTTTAAAATCGTCTCCATCATACAGAATAGAGTAAGCATAGATAGCATTCAACTAGTATCGATCTATGCAATATATCGAACTGATTTGAATTATCGAAATATTGCGCGCTTCCGTGGAGTTAAGAACCTGGGTCTTTTGACATCATTTCAATCGGTGTCATTCAGTTAATTGAAATTGTATTGTAAATTGTATTATTTAGTGCAAAATATTGTTCCTTTTTATAAATATTTCTTGTAGTGTGTGTGATATGAATTAAATAAAATGATTCAACCAATCTCTTCGGAGCAGAGTACAATCTCAACCGTGACGAAACTGAAGCCAACAGCCTACCAAAGTTAGTCGAATATATTCAAATAAACATTATATCTTAAATCTTTTATAAAATTAAATAAAGTTACGCAAGTATAGTTAAACAATCGATGTACAATTTCAAAAATTTATTTATTGTGACATAAGTAACTTTGCCAATATTGCCTATTTGGCCCCCCAGCATGGTCATGGAGTAATACTTAATTGAACCAAAGACAAAAGGGTAAAGTATACTTTCAAATGATACTGTCCTTATCAATAATGAATTGTGTAGGTATTCTGTCAACAATCGAATTTCATTTTGATATTACGGAATAACATACAAGATATTAAATAATACATAAATATTCATATATTTTTTATAATAACATATTTAAAGTTTTACATCAATTTAATCAGTTAAATAAAATAAACTGTATTATACGACAGATTGACGGTTCTTTGGCTTCGTTTTACATTATGTTACTTTTACAACTGTAAGTTTAATTTATATGTAATTCAATATAACAATATTTAAAATTTGCTCATTAGTTGAATACATACAAATTTCATATCACTTACAAATATTATACATGTTATACATTATATAATTTAATTAGAAGCAATCACCAAGACACAAACATATATTTTAATATTTAAAAATTTATTTATGTATTGTTAGTATAAAAAGCATTGGTAAATAAATTTTAGCATTTTATTGTTGAAACAAATATGTGTTAGAAATGAAAGCATAAAAAAAATAAACATAGGAACATTTAAACAAAATTAGAATATAATTTTAACACAGAAAGATATACATTCATGCCTAAGATTTAGCATTGGAAATGAGAGCTTTATAAATAATTTGTTTTATTATGAGAATTATTTTTATTTAATGAAACAGACTCTATCATATAATTTTGATACTAAATGCGGGACATGAATGTACTTCTTATTTAATAATATATTACACTTCTGTATGATGTCTGTGGACATCCATCACTTTAAATACTAATACACAAAATATAGGCTTGTGCTACTTTACTCTACTTGGAGATCAAAGTCTACTGACACATTAAAAGAATTATGTGTCAATTGGAACCTTACTTCTTTCTTTTTAATTAATTAAGTAATAAACATATTTGGTAACAAAGACTTCATAAAGATACATCTTCCCATGCATAAAATTCATTAATTATCCTAAGACAACAATTCAACTTCAGCTTGAATATTTTGTCGTGCTTGCTCTTCATATTTTTCTCGAAATTCCTTTGTGGCAAAAATATTTGGGATCTGCACAAAGTTCTGCAGTACCTAATTTTTTTAACATGAAAAAAGAGTAATCAGAAAATAATGTGTACATATGCGAAGGAATAGATATATTTAAGCATAATACATTCAATAGTATTATTACCTTTAAACGTAATGCAATATACATTGGCTCACTAAGAAAAGAATATTCTCCACGTACTTTTTCTCTATATTCTGCATAACTTTCTGGACAAGATCCTAACACAGCCATGTCCAAATCTAAAAAGTAATGAGCATCTTCACTACCAAAGGCACCACCAATTTTATGTGCATCAGTACTATGTGTTGCAGCTACTTTCAGAAGTTCACAAGCTTCTTCTCTTAATTGTGCATCCTACGTGCATAAAAAAACAATGTAAAAAATGTATATTCTTCTATCTAATGATGAGAGTAACAATCTTATATCATAAACTGATAATTACAGCAGGAATTTCAGCTTCATTTGCAAATGCATTAAAATGCTCCAAATTCATGTTTTCATCATCTAAAGCTTTGGGGTCATATTCAAAGCTACAAATTTAAATTATTAAAATTCTAATTTATTCATATTATTTCTTTACTTGAGTTTATGATGCTACTTACTTTTGAAAAAATAAGGCAAGAAGCACAGCTTGAGGATTCTTCAAGTTATTCTTAATTTCATAATAATGATTCAATTTATCATGAAGAGAATCTAGATTATGATAAGTACGTTTTTCTTCTGAATAAGCTTCCTGTAGTTTTGTGAACCATGTGTCACAGACATCACTATTTAATCCATCAATTGCTTCTTTCCAGCTTTCTTCTATTGATGCCATTTCCCTCTGAAATAGTTTGTAGATGTTCTTTAAAATATTTTCACTTAGAAATTTCAATTAACTATTTTTTACTAAATCTACGATTTCAAATTTGGAGGAAACAAAATGTTTTCGTATACAAATGAATAGTAGTACTGTTATAGTAAAGAGAAAATTGTTTGGAAACGAAATAAATTATCTTCGTTAATTCCACATACTCACAGTGTATCAAAGGAGTCAAACAATGTGATAGTATAACTTATTGTTAGAGACGAAAAGTAAGAAATTGTGCTACGTTGAAATTCTGATTACCGAAACATAATGCGTCGCTGCGGGTGCTTGCTGACTGAGTGAATCTGCTTGGTAAAATAAAGTCGGCTTCCATTTATTGATCGGATTGTGTTCGAGTTTTATCAACGAAATATAGCGTGATTTATAATCATCATTATTTGTATAAAACATTATATTTGATCTTTTTAGAATATTTAATATGTTAAAAACTAATAAAGTAAATCTAAAGGTATGAATTTAATTTTAATTATCTATCAAAGAAAACATATTTGCATTCAATTGTATGGTATCTGCGGTTAGTTGGTAACCCTTGTCGAGTATTTTAGAATTTCCCGCATAGGAGATATGTATTTGTGATCAATTAGAAAATTATACATCAATGATCCTTTTGTTCTTATTGTTGGATGTATTAAACTATTTATAGCTTATAGGTTTGACAAATTTTAGTAATTGCGGAGAAAGCATACATCTGTCGCTAGTTTTGTTTGGCTTAAAATTTACCGCTACCGCGAGAAAAAGAGATTAGTTTACAGTCTTCGTATAAAATATGAAATTGTTCTATATAGTATAAAATAATGTTCAAAGACATTTTATATCTATAAGTGATAGCAAATTATAGGTTGTAATATTTTCTTAATGAGGAAATGAAGACTGACAAAAATGTATTTAAGAAACTGTTGCATATTCGGTCTTTTGATAGCTTAACCTTAAAGTTATATGAAATAATATGGAAATAATAGAAAGTAACACGTAGATAGAATTTATAATAAAATAAATTAAATTTTTCTTATAAAAATTTTTCCTATAAATTTTTCTTTAATTGCAGAAAAGGAAATGGATAGGAATATTATTATATTATTATATATAATTTTTGTTGGATTCTTGTCTATTGCATTATTTTTGTATGGGTTTTTTCCTTTGATGTATTATGATAACACTATAGCAACACAAGATAATATACCAGAATTTATTGAAAATACAAGGTGAGTTCAAGAAATATGTAAAAAATATAGGTAGGCAAAGGAAATGTATTTTATATAATTTATACCACAAATCTTTTAGAGTAAAGGTAGATACATTGTATCAACCAATAGCTAAAAAATTGATCATTATGGTCATTGATGCTTTGAGGTGGGATTTTATAACAGGCTCAATTGGAAAGATTGCAATGCCTGTAACAAGTAGCCTTATATCAAATTCTTCAGCTTCTCTATTACAAACTAAAGTACAACCACCAACTGTTACTATGCCTAGAATAAAGGTGCAAGGTTTTAATTAATATTCATTGTGAATCTTGCTCTTGAAAACTATAGAAATATAAAGAAAATAATATTTTATATAACTTAGGCAATTACCACCGGTATGATACCAAGTTTTATTGATGTTGTTCTAAATTTTGGAAGTAAACCAGTTACTGGTGACAGTGTGCTCCTCCAAGCAAAAAGAACTGGTTACAAATCAGTATTCTATGGAGATGATACTTGGATCACTTTGTTTCCCTCTATATTTGATCGTTATGATGGTACTACATCATTCTTTGTAACAGATTTTACTGAGGTATTTTCTGTTTTTGTTATATCTTTATTTAGTATTATATATAATTACATACAATAAAATTCTCCAATTCAGGTTGATGATAATGTAACTAGACATATACACAAAGAATTATATAACAATAATAACTGGTCCATAATGATTCTTCATTACTTAGGACTTGACCATATTGGTCATGTTCATGGACCATCTAGCCCACTGATCAAAACCAAACTTAAAGAAATGGATAATGTGATAGCAGAAATTCAGATTAAAGTTCAAGAATGGGTAGGTTTGGTATAATATCTAAAATATTATGCTTAATCAAAGTATAATATGAAATATTTTTTTCACAAGAATTACAATTCATTTCATACATTTATAAAATCAATGTAAACTTATTATCTTCAGAATCAAAATAATGATTCTACTTTGTTTATTGTCTGTGGGGACCATGGGATGAAAGATTCTGGTGGTCATGGTGGTTCAACAATATCAGAAACAACTGTACCATTTATTGCAATTGGTGGAAAAAGTCATAAAAATCACATTGAAGATCCCATAGAAATATCACAAATAGATATTGCATCTACATTATCTGTTATCTTGGGAGTGCCAATACCATATTCTAATATAGGAACTATCTTCTTGGACTCTTTATATGATTTACCTATTTCAAAAAAGTTATTTATACTTTATTATAATTCGAATCAAATATTTAATCATTTCAAAAAGTTAGCTAATTATGAATCTGAATGTGAGTAAATCAATTATATTTAACTATATATAAACTTTGAGACAATATCATGTATTTATTGATTATTACAGATGCATATCACAAATATTTGGAAGCGATAAAGCTTCACAATGCATGGTTAAACATTAAAGATCATCCAGATGGTATGACAGATGATATTGTGCTTTGCTATAAGACTGCATTGAAGGGGATGAAAGAAGTCCTTATGAATAGCATAATAAAATATGACTTCCAGATAATAACAATAGCTATAATTTTCTTATGTCATGTAAGAATCAAAAGTTAGCTCAATTCTCCATTATGTTAATTCTTCTATATAACAACTTAACTATTTCAGATTATTTGCATCTTATTAGGGAAAATGTCTTCCAAATCAGCACCATTGAAAAATGTTGCACTTTTTATTATTCTAAATGTGCTTTCATGGCTATTTGTCAGTTATGTTTGGAAAGATGAAAACACTGTACTACTTGATGCAAAGAACTTAGTTACCACTGTGATAACGTTATGCATAATAATTGTTTTGATAATAAATTCTTGCTTGCTTGCCAATATTAGAGGTTTTCACATTTTTAGGTTTAAGGTAAAAGAAATTATATAGATCCAAATACTTAAAAGATTTGCTTGCATACATTGTAATAGAATTCTTTTTTTAAAAATTAGAAAACTGACAAAGGAGTAGAAAAATGGCTCCTTTCATTTGGGAGCCTAATACATGCAATTAGCCTTGCTGGTACTAGCTTTGTTGAGGAAGAACATCAAACTTGGTATTTCTATTGGGTTACAGTCCTCGTATCGCTACTTTATAACTTTATCACAAAATTTTTACGATCGTAAGATAATTTTTTTTATTAACATAAAGTACTATATTATTTATGATATTAAGTTTTTAGCATCACGTTTCAGCCACTACCAACAAAATTTACATGCACAAATTAGTATTAAGCTTTTATTACTACTGATAGGACACAGAACTCTCAGAAAATTAAATAGTACCGGAGATAAGTATGCTCATCTTCCTGACATAGCAGGATTTTTAATAAAACAAGAAAGCAAGGTGGGCATGACGATTGTGCTTATCATTGGTAATTAAATTACAATTTACCATCTAAAGTAACAAAATTAAAACATATTGTAAAGTCTTAAATCCATTTTCTCAGGTCTCGTACTTTTGATGTGGATCGATCTTATTCACGGGAGTAGGAAGCGTAAAAATCTATCGTTCTTGTTGAATTCAATAGCTTGTATGTGCATTTATCTTCGCCATATGCATAATAATATGGTTATCAAAATACCATTTTACCCTCAAACTAGGTAAGCTTGTTGCTTACATTAAAAATCTGTGCATATTTTGAAATGTGATCGTTTGTTACAGAGGAATATTCGAAGTACAAATTTATTGGTTTTTACTCATAATGAATTTTGGAAATTACATTTACGATCTTATCCATATAAGAAAATGCAATGATAGCTCCTTCCTGAGAATTTCATTGTATTTTATTCTACAAATGTGGATTATGATCGCAGCAATGGTTCATCAGTCACACAGTGTTATACTCTTGCCATTTCAAATAATCGTTAGTAGCGTGATTTATGAGATTAATAAGAACGATACTACGCAAGATATTCAAGTATTATATGCTCTGATCGGCAACGTGTTTTACTTTTATCAGGTAATAGTCTAACATTAGATAATTTATGATGTTATTACTGCCGTAAAGTGAATTTTAAACAAAACAATCGACTTTTAACCAGGGAAATTCTAATAGTTTAGCAACTATCGATGTAGCTGCGGGCTACGTTGGTGTACAGTCATACATGCCATTTATTAATGGTTCGTTATTATTAATTAATACTTATGCAGCACCGGTTTTGGCCTATTTTTTACTTATTTATCATGCGATCTTACAACATCCATATAAGTGAGTAATTGTGATTTAATTTTTCAAATAATGGAATACTAATGTAATAGTGGTAATGTTATTTTTCAGTACTCGTGAAATTATTACGCGATTTAGCAAAACATATATTACATGGAGATTGTTGCCAATAGCTATTTACACAATTATAATCAGTATTCAGCGTCATCATTTGTTCGTTTGGTCAGTATTCTCGCCGAAATTATTATATGAAGCTGTACACTCTGTTGTTATTTGTTTGGCCGTGTTCGTTATGCTGATTTTAGCTACAGTTCAAGAAATAATAAATGATTATGAAAGATGACTTTATATTTCTTGTGCGATTTATTTATCCAAAACATCATAAACATTAAATTGGAAAATGTTGGAATTAACGACAGGAATATATTAAATTTAAGGAAAAAGTTTCTGTTACTTTTAATAATTATTATTTCACAGTCATTATATTTAACCAAATACTTCGCTTTTATAAAAATCAAAAATATAAAAGTTTCTAGTAATATACATAAACTATATTCTTTAGACATCCTTTTTACAATTGAAATTGTCTATTGATCTAACGAAGCTCGAATTTTAAATGAACTGTACACGTTTTTATTTTAATTATGTATAGATTCGTAACAATGTATAATATACAGATAAGAAATAAAATGATATAAAATTCACTTCAATATAATTACGAAAACAGAATATTTTTTAGAATAAAAGAAATATAAGGTATTAGCATCTTAAATGTATCGTAAGGTACATCGAAATATTTCAATATTTCTCGGGTGCTATAACAGTCATCGGTTTGAAATATTAACTTCTCGTTTTTCCTACTATTTAATTGTAACCTATGATACTTTGCAAAGTCATTTCTTTAAAACATTTGCACAAAAGAATGTTTGCAAATAATATAACCGTAATCATGTAAACCAGGCATGCAAAAAAATTCGATTGAAAGCAGTATTCCTCTATCGCTAAAAAATAAATTATTTTCTATAGGAACACAACAATCCTAAATCTATACATATTTGCTAGAAATAATACGTACTATGTCTATTAAATCTAAATAGCAGCGTTATTTCATTATTTCATGTAGTATGCTTTCATTATGCTTATTGTTATTTAAGTACTGAATTCGTAAAATTAAATGAATTATTTTGATTTTTGTTTCTACATATCACGCCGAATTATAGGTCGAATTTTCCAACATATATGAAATTATCAATAATTTTTATCCATAAACATGGATTTTGTCTTCGCAAAAGAATGCATTCCAACAAGTTAAATTGCGTCAAATTAAATTCGAATTAAGATAGGGTATTGCACAGTACTCTTCTGTGTATAGTGTACAATATTTATAATTCGAAAATTAAGTATATCATATTGCATAAATCTGAAATAGCTATCTTGCAACACGTTAACTTCTAAAATATAAAATACCGTTATCGTTTCGTATTATACAAAAATATAAATACTTTGATATCAAGTTATCGAATTACGAAAACAATTATACACATTTCAAAACTACACTGTTTAGAATACTAATTTCGATTATCTCGCAAGGCTGCAAGATCGCCAGTAACATTGGTTAATTTTAAATAGACGATTTCAAATACTTTTCAAGTGTCAAACAGTATACAGCTATTCGAACAAATTTATACTCTAAATCGTAACGTTATTTTTATGATTTTCAGTTTTGGATAGAATTTTTAGTGCATTTTTCAGAATAGATTTCTAATAAGATAAAGATCTCGATTTTCAGGAAATACATGTTTCATAACTTAGCTACTATTACCATCGTATCTCTTCTCTGACATATTTAAAATAAAAATTCTTTAAAACGGTGAATTCATTCCAAGTTTTGTACCAAATTCAAGTCGTGCCCTCTTTTGATATCTCACGTTTACCCTAAACATTTTCGACGTTAGAAAATTATTAAATGCTTTTCCTAATGCTTAGACATTTCTATACTTACTTGATCTCTTGCCACTTGATTAATTCGTTAATTGCAAAAATTAATGGCAATGAAACTAAAAAAAAGAGAGGAAGATGTAGAGGAAAATCTTCGATATTCTGTCCTTCGTCTTTCCAAAATTTGCAGAACACCGTTCCTGAGAATACTGCTTGTGCGCATAATCTACAAAAACGTAATTCGAATAGGATATTTTTTTATGGAAGATGAAGTTTTGCGTATACTTAGTAATCGTAAATCTTATACTCACGCTATAAATGCACTGAAGAACCATACATAATTGTTGAATGGCTGTTTCTTCCAAATGGAATATTCCCTATGTACAAAGCCTACGGATATTGTTACTGTACAAAAAGAAATATTCAATGTTCAAATAGAATTTAACTCGGTAGATCGTTTCGAAATATTTGAAAATAATAAAATTTACCTAAATGTAAAACTAACAGGGACAAGGCGAAATGTTGTATCACTAAAATAATATTTGGTTTATCCCCCCAACCACCCCATGAAACTTTTCCTTGCGCATCGGGATACACATACAGGCACTTGGAGTCTGCTGTGTAAATAGGACACAAAGTCAAGAACGAAATACATTGCGATAGTACTATCGTTATGATTGTTGGTAAAAATTTGCTGCCGTAACACCACAGAACGAACAATGCAACCTGAAAAGTCAAGAATTTACCTATCTATTAGATATTAAAAAATTTATATAGTATACATAAGGTATTTCGAAATACTTCGAATTTAGTAGAGAAATGTAAAACTAGCGACGCATTTCTTACCTCGCCATTTACAGTGCACTGATTTTTCCCAGTTGCACGTTGCATTATGGTAGGATCCATAGGCGTAGCGATCATGGATATAGATAACATTGGAATGATTAAGCAACACAACCATAAGACTTGATCGACCGAAAATAGAGGTGGTAGCAATAAGAAACCAGACAGAGCTTGAGTGAAGGAGAGAGTAACTGTACAACAGAGCCAGAATTGCACGCAATTCCAAAGGCACGTCATATAATGTCGAGCCTAAATATGCAATAGATAATATCCAGTAATTATGATGACAATAATAAGAACTGGATTAGAACTGAAAATGTAACTGAAATAATCCTGGATTGCAAATATTTAATTAATCGTACTACGATCTTTAAATTTTTATATCCTAATTTCCGTCTTATTTCAACTATCAGAAAACACTTTTGGATAGAAAATGATTCAAAAGAAGTAATAGAGTTAATAATTAGATATTTTGAGGAACCCATCATTTACCTCCATAATTAAATGGAATATCGCAATTGGATCTTCTCGTTTAACGCTTAACGAACAGGCAATGGAATTCAGTGCTCTACTCAAATCGACTGGAGATGGACCTTGGTCTTCTTTAGTTGGTGTCAATGCTGGAATTCTTTGACAAACTTGTGGATAAAGTGGTTCCACTGCCACTCTAAAAACACAGATATTTTCCATCATTATTTTATGCTTGAACATTGCATGAAACAGTTGAATGTACGAATGTATGAATAATATTTGCTACATTTATTCGTGTCGATTAAATTTTATACCACCTTATTTTAAACAAAATTCAATTTTTATAAACATGACGTTTATTGCCGACGTTTCTCGACGTACATCGACGATTTTAAAGCAACCAGATAATTCTATATGTCAGGATGAGAATTTTGTATATCTGCAATCACGTAAAGTGCGTCCTATGGTATACTCTAAATCTTACAAGAAACCAACCTTGAAAATTGAGTCAGAGACCACATATGGTTTGTCATATATGAAATACGATTGTATTTCTAAACCAAAATTTCATTACGGGCTACACGAAAAGATAGTGCCTAGTAAAACTGGAAAGTTCGACTTCGACACGGTGAATAAACTTTCGTACCAAGCTGCAACTGGAAAATTGTGCAGAGCTTTCGTTCCAATATCATGTTTATCTATCAGTGGTTCTCACGACATGACGTCTACTTTCAAGCAATCTTACGTAGATCCTGGATACGTGAAAACAATTTCTTATAAACCGTACCAAGGAAAAGCTCAGCATCCAATATCAGTGGATTATAACACAGTAGCGAAGGAATCTTATCAAGATTTTGGTATTCCTATAGTTAGAAGACCACGAAAGAGAGAATTCTGGCAAACTAAATTCAAAACAGACTATCACACTACGAATCAATTGTCGTATCAATACGTAAAGCCATCTTCGAAAAGGGTTCGTGTATGCTATCGACCAGTGATATCTGCTCAAATCGAGAAAGACACTGTTTATAGTACGAGTTATCAAGTTTCTGGTCGTTGCGTAGCTAAAGATGATATAGTTTGTGAATGACATTATATGCGTGTAATATATCTAATAATTTTGTAGAAAATCATTCGTTAATTATTAAAGTAATAATAATATTTACCCTGCATCCGCTTGCATAAAGATGGGCATGTTCTCTGCATTGGCTGAAGAGCCAAGTACGCAAACAACTTCTCCGTAATCTTGCATAATGTGCAACATCTCCCTTGTAACAGTAGTGTTGCAATCAGTAAACAGAGATACCAAAAGGGGAACATTATCTATTAATTCTATATGCGGTCTAATTTTATCGATGCCTCGAGGTAGTTTTGCCTGAAGAATATGTAAAGTATAAAAATACATCCAGGGTAAGATTTTATCACAGAAACTTACCCTGTTTGATAAATCAAAATTTACGGGAGCGCTCTGCTCCGTGCTGTCTGTAAGACAACTCAAAGAGCGCCATGCTTCTTGTCCGGAACCTAAATCTACGCTTTGTACGAGTACACTGTCTTCGCTTCGCACTGTATCCTGTTCCCTATTGAGAATCGATTACTTGCTAAATATTTTATATATTTATTTTTGTTATAAATTCAAATCATTAACAGAAGACTTGATCATCTACGAGTATGTAAAATCAAAGTTTGAGTACAATGGTAATGAAAGTACCAAACGTGAGAGATATATATCAAAAAGAGTCTAGACTATACAAAAAGTGTGGGAGAGAACGAAAAATAATTACGAAAAGTGTGACGATTCCGTTCTCGTAATCCTTCGTACTAGGTGACTTAGACTGCCATGCAAAATCAGAATAATATCATAGCTATAATATTATAACTCGAAATAATCATAAAGACTGGTAATCTCAAAGAAACGTTTCAAGTTTGGATAGAGACGAACCTATGGCTCATAGCGCTTTTGACTTGAGATGTTCCTGTATCGTTCCATTCCGTGGTCTCATCGTCGAATTTTACCGTGGAGAAATCGGTGTTTATAGCGCTCGGTGCGGACATACTCATCGCACGACTATTATCCAGATTAGTGCTACAATGTAAAATAGATCATACTATGTAAAAGCGATTTTCTCGTGTATCGTTCATGCAGGATAAAATTCTTAGAACACAAACACATCGATGCAGCATATTTATGCAGCAGAAATGTTTGAATGCATGCTTTTAATGTTCAAGTATTCAGCGATATTTTAATCGACTATCGTATTCGTGAAGCGAAAGCACATTTTTTAATCGAAAATTGATACGTGTATATAATAAGATATAACGATGAATGTATTATTTCTTTAGTGTATTATGTGTGATAAGAGGGTAAATATGTAACATACCGAGGAGAGACACGATTAAGCAAGTGGCTGGCCTCATCCATGCAGGAGTAATTATGTTGATGAGATTGGGCCGAGGGAGTGGGTGAGGACATGGCTGCTGCCTGGCTCACCCACCAACCCACTGGACTCTCGGACCTAATATTGGCGTGTTAGTTACATACATTTATTTGTGTATATCATGTATGTCACGTAAATTACGAGATATTAACACATGTGCATTAGAATAACTGTAGAAAGTGTATAAGAATCGATGTAGTTAAAATGTTGTATCCGCTAATAAGAAGCCATTAAAAACTATGGAATGTAGTTGACCAGTAACTACCAGCGCAAATACAATCAATTTAACTTAATACTCTAATCATTAACATAAATAGAATACATGGAAAATATCGGTAAGAGACAGTACTTAAACGTGAAAGTCGGCTAGAGTATTTGACAAGACTTGAAATCAAACGGGATAAGAAAATCATATAACTGCATTCGAAGAACGTTTAACTCTATGTAAAAACTGATAAGAAAGAAAAATTATTAATAAGGGGCGTAACGAATAAACATGCAAATTAGTAACAGTAATGAAAGAAAGAGGTATAGACAAACATATACGATGGGGGCATGTGCGGATATCTCTCCAGCCATTGCTGTCTCCTGTAACGTACATGCATATTTTACATTCACATCCACAGTTATAACGAATAGCTAGTTAAACAAATTTATTATATCAGTTGCCACGATTTATTTTAGACTTAACAACAAGATTAGAGAAGAGAGAAAACATTAAGAGACGACATATATCTATATATGTATATATATTATATAATATATATGTATATATATTATATATATATATATATATTCAGATTAATCGACGAAGAAGAAGAAATATAAGACGAAAAACATACAATTAGTGTAATACTTTGTGTCGAACATGTTTTTGTACACAGACTTTACACGTAAAAATAGAGAACATATTTATACTTTCCAACGTGAGGACATGCCCCAAACTTTTTAGATTAATCCAAAAGCAAAAGAAAGCAAAGCAAAGTAGTTTATAGAGACAATGATATTTGATAGAATAATGAGGTACGGTACCTAGCTCTTTCACTGAGCAACGATATGTGGCAATTCCATCCGCTTTCCAGTCCCATTTTCTCCGAGAACACGCGTGATCTTAGTTCGTTTTCTTTGCTGAAGTGAACGAATCGAATGCACGCCCTGTCGAGTTGCTCGATTAATTGTACCTGTTAAATATTTTATGTAATTTCTTTTGTTACTTTATCTTATGTGCATCAATTTACTGAAATATCTTACCATATCGATTTGGGCTTGGTACTGCATAGTCACCATCCCAATAAAGACTTGATTGCATTGAATTTCAAAGCAACTATCAATGTCGCTAACGTTATCATCTTTATTTTCACTACATAGCAAAGAATCTATAAAAATTCGCATAAAAATAGATTAATTAAATAGATTAATGAGAAATATATACAGTAATCATAATTACCGGTTGAATGAAATTGTCCAAGTATTCCTTTTACTCTGGGATCGAGAACGTTTCGAAAGTCCCAAGGTAGTGGAGTAGGACTTCTGTGAGGTGCATATAAATGTTTGCTATCCGCGGGAAGTTCTAAATATATCTTAGTCATTCTATCGCAAATACCACGTGTTAGTGGTCTGTACGCAAATGCAGTGCAATATGACGTTAAGCTCGTTCTTTGATAAAAATCTTGCACCTTTTTTCTGAAATGTACATGTTCGATAAATATATCAAAAAATAAAAAAAGCATTATATGTCTTAAAGGCTAATATTTCTATGTACCTATCCGATGCTGAAAGTGGACACAGATCATGACCATCCCAAAATTCGATACAGGAGTCCAAAATTATGTCCGCTGTACCCTGTGTAAGCAGTTGCAAACCACCGCCACTCCTTTCTCTAACTACCACGGCGACCATGTGTGGAAACGGGAACTTTAATTTTGTTGCGATACTTAAAGATCGTGCGAACTTTATATCTCGTCGAACCATTTCTGGTTGCTACAACAGGAAGAATTGTAATTTTCCCATTTAAAGATATGCAAACAGAAGGGTTCGATCAATGCTTACGACGTGTCTAAATGTAGACAATTGTTGCTCCAATTGGAATATATTTTGTGCCTGGTCTTGGAAACCTATCTGCTTCGCTAATTCACATAAACACCTATACGAATCATATACGTAAATTTAAATAAATGGAAATTTACATCGACGAATGAAAAGGGAAATAGAACAAAAATGTGAGTTTGCTCCATGACTAGCATTCCTATGAATATATGTATGCTCGGAGATACATTCACCCATATAAACGGATTAACTACAAATACAGAGGATACGTAAAATAACTATGGTTGGACTGACCACATATGTCCAAGGCTCCCTGATTCGTCGACTAAATACACTTGTCTCGAACTTTGCATTGTATCTTTTGCTTGATTTTCACTCTTATCTTCTATACTGTGATCCTGGTAGCTGACAAATGTATATGATCAACGTTACTAGTAATTGGACATGTTACCATTTGCATTGGGCTGTTCTTGGAATTATGCGTATGATAAAACTGGATGTAATTAGCTTGACATTTGGAAGAATTAGTTTGACTATTGCACACAAACAAGGGGAAGAAATACAATGCGATAAAAGACAAACGAAAATGTGATTCTAGCGACATGGATACGTACCGTCTGTTTGTAACCGGTACAAGATCCTCATTATACAGAGCTTCACACGTGACATGGCAACAAAACTGCATGTAATGCTCTTGGGTGTCCATATTACACGTATTGAGGAGGATGGCTAAACCTAGGGGTTTTAATGAGTTCAAGTGTTGTCTCCAGGAATGGTCGTCAAACTGTAGACGAAACGGCAAAGCGTGATCGTGAGTCAGGTCCAAAACTTCGGCTGCTGAGTGAGACAAATCTGAAAATTTGTTCATTTTTTAATAGATATTTTATAAGACATACTTTCCGCATTTATTTATTACCATGTGTTATATATGATGTCTTGTTTGAATCTTGTTTAGAGTCTTCAGCTTGTGTCTGACATTGAGGTTCTGAGGTTCTATCTACACTACCAGTACTGTAAAATAATCTACATGTCACATTTATGATCTTAAGAATTCGTATATTCTTAAGAAGTATATTTACCTTGAAGACGGGGATAAAGTATTAGCATTTCTTAAAAAAAATACTTTCTCTGCAGTTGGATTAGGCCACGAAAGAATCCCTTTTTTATCTACGCAACACAGTGCCTGGAAATTGGTTTGCTTTCATTCATTCTTTCACATTATTTAAAAATTAAATCGTCGTGTATTTAAAGTACCGTGACTGATCCTAAGACGTGTAGAATACTGGCAGATCTCGACATCATATGTTCTTTACCAACTAAAATATTGAAAAAGTATTCTTTTAATTCCAACCAATTGTACACTACTTCCTGGTTGCTAGGCCCAGAAATATCTGCGTCTTCGAAAGGATCCACAAACTAAAACCAATGTATTTTAGAAAATATTGTACAAATAATTTGGTCAATAGTCGACGGAAAGTTTCTTTTATGTTAAAAATGTATTAACCTGAAGTTTCTTCGAAGATTGATAAAGCTTAAACAGAGCTTTGAAACGAGCCATTCCGAAACAATTTAAAAAGATCCAGCAAGTTGGAAATACTAACGGAAGCAAAGGGATACTAATAGCAATCGGTTGTAGCAAGAACATTTCGTTCCAGTAACCGACACCGAAATATTCTGTCGCGTATAAGTATCGAAACAAATTGACAAGTAATACGATGATCAGAAGAACTGGATACGCCAGTTGTTCGATGCAACAAATCATTAAAAGATGCCGTTTGCGATTGTGATATGTAACCGGCCTATCAAGAGCTTGGTCAAGAGCCATTCTGAGATTCATCAAATAGGGTGTCTCTTGAAGTTTATAGATTTTATTTTTCAATGGCGTTCGAGCTTGTGGCGTTGAAAAAATTTCATTTGCGCTGTGGACCTGCGGACTATATATTTCTCTTGCGTGTAACATCGGTGCATCAGCATCCTGAAATGATTTCTCATTATTATCCTTTATTTTATATGATAAACTGTATTAAGCTCTAAAATGTCAAACTTACATCATAAGGAATACAGTATCCAGGTGATTGTTGTCCAGGTTTTATAACAATTATATCACCAGCAACTAACAATGCCCAAGGCAAATTAACTATACGACCATCACGATAAGTCCACTGCAAAGTTAGACAGGGGGACAATGGACTGCATAAATGTGGATAATTTTCGGGATTCCATTGAGAATTATTCTTTGCCACTGAAATATGGAAAATAATATTGCAGAAAAATTTAAAATATAATAAAGTAATAATATTTGAATAAGTACCTTCCAATTGGTCAAGAAGAATTCGTACTCTATAAGGAATTTCTTCATGTCGTAATTTATTATCGGATATGACTAAAATAAAATTTAATACTACCAAACAACAAACAGTCAGTCCTTCATAAGGCAGTGTAGGATGCCTATAACAATAAAAAATTGTATGCATTATATTTCTTTATATATCAAAGGAAGCAGTATTCAACATTCGATACAAAATATAGTTACAAGCTACTTTCAACAGCAAGCATTAACTAAATGTACAATAGGACATTATGTTTGATACATAAATAAAAATTAAGTTAATTCATACCATGTATCGTTGGTTGTGAAGAATGCAATAACAAGGATAATGGCATTGATCAAAAGTGCAATTGCTGAAGTCCAACAAAGAGTTGTGTACTGACTACGATGATGTAAAGTGTCCTTTAGCCAAGCTTTATATTTTCTGCACATAATATATACAGTATACAAAGTATAAAATATGGAATTCGTTCTTCAACATAAATAGCAAATAAGTAATAAAATTACTTATTTCTCCTATATTCTTCCTCATATTCTTGTAATACTCTCCTAATATCGCGTTGTAATGTTTCAAGAGCAATTTTTGTACTTAGCCCTAATGGTTCTGTGGACTTATTCTTAACATTTTCACTTGGTTTAGAAGTGTTGTCCTTTGCTCGATCACCATCCATTTTCTATATAATCAAATCATTAAATTGTTGTATGCTTTAATATCTGGTATGCATTGAAATTCACATATACAGATTCCATAAATTATAACACATATATAACACAAATATGCATACAAAAATCTACTGTGGTAGCACTTTTATGTATGAAAAGATAATATAGGCTAGAGGAAGGATAATTATGTTGATATATATTACTAGGTTTTATTTATAAGAAATAAGAACTGATAACTATTTAATGAACTAATGATAAATATATCATTTTGAGATGTACATATATTTTAAAAAGTAAATATAACATGTAGGGTAAACAAAAGAGAAAAATATAGACAAACAAGATTTCTAATAGTCTATGATCCATTTCAACAACATTGTTTTAATCTTGCTATAATTTTTAGATCATGCATTTGAATCTCAAAATTTAATAATATTCTGAAACAACACCAATCTGTCTACATTCTAATCCACGCCATGAAAAAATGAATAACTAAGGACATAAGTCGATAACAAATTTAAGCAACACTTTGAATTTTTATTACGGCATAAGTAGGTAGAGGAAATCGAAATAAATAAGGAAAGAACGATGCAAATATGATTTATTAATACAGCCAGTTTCGAGGGATAGAAGCAAATCAAAACAAACGGAGTGAGGTTAAAATGCATTAACACTTGCATAAATCAATTAATATTAACGAACGATATCGTATTATTTAGGTTTTATAATCTCTTGCTTTAAAATTTGGCCGTAAATCAGTAAACTAAAGGTAATGGAAAAAGGCATAATTTTGAATGACCTAAGTCAGAACGAAGAATGCATATTCAGATCAGTCAGAGCACAAACACGTAGTCGAGCACATGACGCAATGCTGACGACAGTGATGTGTATGTAGTTTTGTTTTTAAGTAAAATTTTGTGCGTGATTTAATAAAAGTTGAAATTAATACACCTCAAATTTTCATGCATCGCAATGCATGGGTCTTGGTATAGTACACAAGTAATTTTGGAGTGCACACACTCATTTTCATAGTGTTTGTTAAATTGTAATATAACATAACCTCACAACAATGGATTTACTGTATACTGTAAATAGAAAAGTCACACCAAAACCGTTTCTAAATCAAGAAAGGTATGTGATTATTATAATTTTTTAAAATTTTCATAGATATTAAATATTTTATTGAAAGTAACTTTTCACTGATATAATATATTTTGAGCATTTGTTATCCATACTAATATATTACAAACAAAGTATTAAAAGATAACATATATTTCATTTACCATAATATGTATATCTATTAATAGTTTGATATAATTGGTATACTTATTTTTATGAATTTTATGCATATATTATAATTAAGTTTGACTCCGAGAATATACTTTTTAAAACATAATTCTTTAATGTTTATGCAGTAATCAAATTTTTAGCCTCTATGAGGGACAATCTTTATGCTCATTATCTAGTCGTAACATAGCTGCATTTACTACAACTACAGAATTAGATGATAACAGTGGAAAGACATGGGGATCTCATGTTTATGTTTGCGACTTAAATATGCCTTGGCATACTCACAAGTATGAAACATTTTTAATTAATTTATTACCTGTCCAAAAAATTTTACAAAATTAACCAATATTATTATATAACATTAGGGTATTATCAAATAAAAATATTATTACTGCATTGGAGTGGGATTTACCAGGTGATAAATTAGTTGTTTGCGATTCTATTGGACATGTCCAATTATGGATGTTTAAAGATCATGTTCTTAATGATTGGGTATTAATTGGTTCCACCTGTTTTGTTGGTGAACATATATTAGGCGCAGCTTGGTTTCATAATGGGAAAAAGGTATTTATAATGTTAAGAAGTTACTTTAAGGATTCATTGGTATCATTATTTTATAGAGGAAATGTATTATTTCAGACAGGACTTGTGACAGAGAAAAAAGATAGTATTCATTATAGTGAGAAATTTAATCATTTACCCTTTGTTCCTTCTGTAAGACAGTTTGGTGGCAGAGCAGCAGAAGGTGCATTGGTAGTTTCAACCACTGGCATGGTTGGTGCTGTTATGATCACAAAAGACTTTCAGAATCCTATTTGTTCCTCTACTGAAAGTTTAGGCAGCACAAGGCACAGAATAACAGCAGTTGATTTATGCTATGGGAAAAGTACATATATAATCATGTCTTAATTAACATTAAGATACTTCAATAACAACTAATAGATCAATATAAAATATTGTAAACTTTTAGATGGCCATATTCTGGTAGCCATAAGTAGTGGAAATATTTGTTTGCCAATCAGGTGTTATAGAGTACTAGTACGTAAAAATGATGATAAGTGTACCATTACATCACAAGCACTGCCTAGTTTTTTCCTACAGGATGGTGCACCAAAGGACAATACATGTAAAGTGGAAAAATTTATAATTAATACTTATAACTGATCATGCATTGTCAGATTTTAAAATACAAAAATTTTCTTTTTCTTAGATACAAGTGTAACGCATTTAAAGTTTGTAGTTCGAGAAGATGCAGATTCTTTAGTTATTGCTGTTAATAGCGATAGTGGTGGTATAGTTGAAGTATGGGAATTAAGGGAAAAATCGCAACCTGTTCATAAGTTGTTTCAGCCCAAAACATTGGAACCATTTAAAACTGTAGTGGTATGTGTTCAAATTGGAAGGATTATGTACATAAAATTTGTCTGATTTCTGTTTAATCGTATATTTTTGACACAAATTTATAGGTATGGCAGCATCAATCGCAATATCGTTGTCAGTCACCAATAACAGCGATAACGACTACAAAATTATCTATAGTCACCACATTACCTCCCCCAAGTTACGTTGTAGTAGCTTTAGCAGATTCTTCAATACATTGTTTAAGTCGTGATTGCTTAAAAGAAGTAGCTTATTCTTCTCTGAATATGGCATGGCGGTCTGAAGAGCCAAGTAATAAGTACTTTAAAAATTCGATTTCAATAACGAATATAGATCTATCTTGGCTAGGTTGTGTACTTTTAGCATGTGATACACGTGGAAATTTGTATGCATATAAATTGCTACCTGATGGAGGTAATTCAATTTACAATAAATTTATATAAGAAACAGTGTCCTTAAAAAATATAGTATACCATATTACTAATTCTTTTTACAGGACCATCATTGACATTAAGTTATGCTTGTACGTTATTAGAATATTGTTTAGTAACAGGATTAGATTGGTTGGATATACTATTCTGTTTGAGGTCTTCAATGATCGAACCATTGTGTGAAAGATTAGATGTTTCTTTTAATAGACAATTACAATCAATACAACCGTATCATTATATCCAATTTCTTTGCATCAAAATATCATTGTACAGGTTTTGTATTACTTTTATATTTAAAAATTGTTCTTACGAAAGTCTGTGGACCTGCTTCGTGTAGTTTTCGCGCAGGATCACCGCTAAAAATATATTTTCAGGATGCTAGTATCAGGACAAAGTAAGGCGGCAGATTTATCGTCGTTGCTTATGATACATTCAGTAGCAACAGCATTTAAGTCGTTATTACGTCCATCAGATTTAATTTCTCATGATAAGGGACCAGCAGAGAGTTTAGCAGCAGTAATTAATGATGCTATCACTGATGTAGATAAGGTAAAAATAAAACATATTTTTCCTACATTTATATCCTAGTGGATAATTAATACGTAATTGCATGTAATATTTGTAGTAGATAATTAATATGTTATTGCTAGGTACTTTTACACCTCGATCCCAAAGAATTTACCGTAGAACCAAGTACACTTCAGTCGTTGCAGCAATTAATTCAGTGGGTTGCGGATCTAGCTCTGAATCTTTTAGCTCGTCTTCCGGAGCAGCGATTACAAATGAAATCTGGCGGTGTGAGTATTATAAATAAATTTTGAAAAATATAATTATTCCTTTGTCTAAACTAGCATAATCGTACTCATTTTTTTTTTTTTTTCGTAATATCGATCCAGTATGAACTCCTGAAAGACCACAAGGCCTTAAATACATTGAGAGAACTGCTCGTAATTATACGTATATGGGGTTTATTACGTCCTTCGTGTCTTCCAATATTTCTTCGTAGTGCCGATAATCTTGATGTATTGGCCTTGTTATTCCGTTTATTATCAAAATTGGTTCAGCCGAACGGAGATGGCCAGACTCAGCAGGTAGACGATGGTTTAATTGGTAAGCTCGTTCATCATTGTTATGTAGTATTATAAATAGTATAAATGGTATAATATCTATACTTATTTATATGAATAACATGTAGTAAAATGATTGATAATTTGTGTATAACATTTATAACTAGCCGTTGAAACTTTATCGTAATATGTTGGTTAGGAGGAAGTAAGATAAGACACCACTTCCTCATGCGTTTGAAAGGAATTACAGATTTTTTCATTCAGTAGCGGTAAATGCATGCTAATGAGTATACATGAAATGCAAAAATATAAGAAATATATAGTGTGATAGTGTTATAATTTTTCGATTTTCTTTTTGTATACTTTAAAATGAGTGAGAAACTTGCGGCAAAACATACAAATTCGGTGGCTTTAAAAAAACACAAGCTATTGTTAAACAAAAATGAATCGAGAAGTTGTTGCCCATATTCGAGACCGCATAGATTAGCTATATTTTGTATAATAACATGCTGTATATTTGTACTTTATTGGATCATATTGTCTCCTCTTTTAATCAGTACTTATCATTCAGGCAAGGCTAAAAATTGGCCCAATGGATGGGTCATTTTAAATTGGATTATCGCATTTTTAATTTGGCTTTTCATTATGTTATGCTTGCTTTTAATTTGGAAATGTTTTGAAATTAAACATCATGATGACGATGTTAAACTGCAATCCTATGGTACAAATGATTCTTTGAAATCGGGGACTTCGATTAATACGAAACTCGATCATTTGCAAAATGTAAAACTGAAAGATACAAAACAAGATGGAGCTCCGAACGATTCAATTTCTGATAAAGATAAAATTGCCTATGATAAATCAAATATAGATATTTCGGATAAATCTCGGCATAACAAAGTTAAAAAGCATAAAGATCTTCCTCCTCTTGTGATTCATCGTCGTAATTCAGGTAATAAGGTCGGACGTATTGGAACTATAAATATGGAGAAAAATGTTAATAAAGATGAAGATATACCCAAGTCAGGAAATGATACTTTAAAAAACCAAAGAGAATCAATGAAAGATTACTTAAAATTGGTAGCAGTTACGCCGCAAGATGAATTGGACACAAAGAGTCCGAAAGGATCTCTTTCTCCAAGAGAATTATTTTTTATCGACCTCATAAGAGAAGCTGAGAAAGCTGAACAAAACAGAACAAGTAATTCTCAAGGAACGGAAGGGAACCAATTTTTTCCAAGTGACTTTTCGCTGGCTAGAAAAGATGTTAACGAAGATAAGAAAGAAAAGCAAAAACCAACTGATACTCCAACAAATAAACAGCAAGAAGTAACGTATTTTATCGCGGATGTAAAAAGTCCGAAAAGGGAAAAAAATGAAGTATATTTAGAAATCGAGCCCGATCAAGAGTCAGCCAAAAAGTGGTGTGTGTGTTTGAATAACGAAAAACCAATCCTTGTTTTACAAGCTGATTCCAAGGACGATTTCAAAAATTAAGTTGTTTTATCCGAAATATAATTAGATATTCCGTAGTTTAACAAAATATCTAAATCATTCATTTTACTACTAGTTATAATTTCTGCGCTATATTATATACATAGAATAGTACATAATGATAGTAGGATAGTCAAGGAGTCATAAGAAAATACTTCATAGTAATCTTTTTAAAGGGGACAATAAAATGATAAATATAATAAAGTATGTGCTATGACAATGACTGTCTTCCAGATGATTGTTGCTTGCTACCTAATCAGATTATGATACCACAATTACATCAGGGCAATAGCATAACAGCTATAGCTACACCTGTACTATTTTATCAAAGCTTCCCTTTGCAGGTAAATAGAGCAGAATATTCTCTCATCAATTCAATAAATAATTTGTAATTATCTTCAATTTTATTTTAATCATAGTTAGAATATGGCATAGAACCTGAACAATTGCTATTTGTACCTGAACTCAATCCAGTTGAAGGTTGTATGCATAGTGGTCAGATTGTAGATGGTATTAGGCATTTGTATCTTGGGAAGCAACCACTTCTCGTGAAACAATGTACAAGGTATTAGATATAAGTGCATTGACGAAATAATGACAAAAAAATGACGAATAAAGTTGTTGTAAATTAAAATTCCAGGTGTGTTGGAAAAGCACAAGTTCAAAATATGACAAGGACAGCTGCAATTAGAGCATGGGATCAAAGGTGGGCACGAGCTTGTCGTTGCGGTGGCATTTGGCGAATTCATAAAACTTGTCCCTAAATTTAAATTAAATTTAAATTTACTGAAAGTAATGTACTGAAATTTATATTACAATTACTTACGATTTTATACATGATAAGACAAATCACATTAAACATTTTTATTCAAGATACGATATATTTTATTTAATATTTTTGTAAATAATATTTTTATTTGCATAGAAAGGGTAATTAGGTAGAATATTTTTTAACTTTTATCATTCATTTATTATGAGCACAACAATTTTTATTTTTTGCAACTTTGCACCTAATCATTGATTGATTGAGCACGCATACACGTAAAAATTATTTAAATACCTTTTTAATAAAAAATTTTGTATAATCAGAGAAACACGTATCGTAACTATAATGTAATTTATTTTATAGAATCTGTCAATAATTTATTAATAAACAAATAATTTTTGATTTATATATATGTGTTATTATTCAATGTATATGATGAGTGTGTGAATTTTCGAATTTTATTATATCATTCCATAATTGGATTGAAGTTATATAATATAATATATAAATAAAGAAGAGAAAATTTAGTTCTTTTCAGTATTCTTAGGAAATGTAATGGCCATGGAAAATCTATCTGACATAACATAGTCTTTTATAATCCTTCACATGTTAACTGGTTGTTAATGACTCTCCCCTTTTTTTCCATTCACTCTTTTGAATTCTCCCATGTTTGTTGTTGAAATTGGTGAGCCAAATATAGCTAGATGATCGATTCTTGTTGTTTCACCACCATTTTGATTGTCTTTTACAAATATTTGTATATTCTGTACATTTTGAAATTTCACATAACGCAAGGAAATTGGATTACCTTCCTCAATATCCTTTGGTGATAATCTGCACAAAAATTTAATATAATTAGAACAGATTTACTAGAATGCTATATAATATAAGCAATGTAAAATCAATGAGGTCAGTATTACGTTAAATCTTGGACACTTGTATTAGAATCTGCCATGTCAAAATCAATAGTTCTTGGTTGATTAATGAATAGTTTTATATTTTTTGGTCCCGTATCTTTGGGAGCTTTAATCTTCAAAGAATGCACTTTAACTGCTTGTGAAAATGCAATAGATAGAATCAGCTGTTCATCGCATTCACTTTCTAAATACCCATTGTCAGAACTTAAGCATTGTAAAAAGTTGTGATCATCAGATTCGTTCAAACATTCACATTGTGCCTTTGTAATGAAACTAGATAGATCCATCTGCAAAAGGTATCCTTTGAGGATTTTTGGAGTATTTATATTTATGTAGTATCATCTCATACTTTTATGTCCGATAAAGTTGGGTACAAACATCCAGGGAAATATACATATATAAATAAGAATTTTTATTAAGAGTAAAAACATCTAAATGCAATACAAGTTTTGTTTTGAACATATTGTATATTAATGACAAATTTAACTTTGGAATATGATATTTACAAAATACTAAAAAATTATAAATACATGCAATTGATGAAGCAACATAATATATGTTATATATTTCAATTAATGGTTTTTTCTTATTAATGAATATGTTATAATAATGTTAATATCCACTGAAAGAAGGTTACCACAACTTTTTTATTGGTACTTATTCCAGAAGTACAAAACTGCAACAAGAAATATTCCAAAAATATGGTAATAAACATTATCACTATTTCGTACATGTCCAGACACTGGACTCTCAGAATCCTCTGAATCTCCACTGCCATAAAATTGTTGTATTTTTGATTCTAATCCAGCCGGATCAGCTCCTTGACATAAACCCAATTTTGTTTGGTTACGATAAAATATAAATGTGGGCATTGCACTAACTCCTTGCATTGCAGCAGTCTCTGCACACTTGTCTACATCGACCTTAAGAAATACTGCATTTGGGTATTTAATTGATAATTGCTCAAATATTGGTGCAATTCTCTGGCAAGGGCCACACCTGTAGAATTATAAGATTAATAGCAAGAGATATTTTCAAATAGTATAATATTTTCGTTTGCATTGGTACTAATCATTATATCAATTACAGAAACACGTAAAATTAAGTATGATTAATTGTAGCTACATTAAAATTCAACAAATTACATTTTGTAAAATACAGGTGTTTAAAACGTCGTGAGCATTATTATTTATTGCTATATCAATGACAATAGACATATAAAAATATTAAACATAACTTTGTTGGTAATGTTATAAAATAATAATAATGTTCTAAATATGTATGAGCGTAAAAGGAACGAAAATTTGAAAGTTATAAGTCGGTGTACATAGCAAATATAGAAATTAAGTTCTTCAAGTTTTAGTAACCTTTCATTTGATATAACCCCAAAAAGCTCACCATGTTGCCGTAAAGTCAACTACGACCAATTTTGCACCTGCACTAGCCATTTCCCCATAAAATTGGCCATCGTCATTGATTACACGTACTGCACCCATTGTATTTTTATAGCGATCTAATCCAACATGAATAAAGGAAAAACGTATAAACTCCTATAGAAATATTGAATGACTGGCAGTTTAAGCATACAGCACTGAATTTTCGAATACGTTCAATTTTATGGCTAATTCACGTTAAAATATTTCGGATTCGCGATTGGAGGTTCAAGCAAAGACTGTTTACACATGAAGGCGAAGAATCCGAATAGATTGGAAACGTAGCTATATTGTAATACACATCAAAATGCGGCTTCAGGTAACTTAACGCGCCAACTATGGAGAATTTCTACTAAGTACAGAAAGGAGGTGTACGACTTTTTGTTGAATTTACTGAAATTTGCAAGAATTTGGTGAATGAAAGTAATATTTCATATTGGAAAATCGTTTTTAACAATTGGTAATTATTTCCAATCTAATTTATACGATTTCTGTCAAAAAAGCATCGTATACCTGTTGGCTACGTAATTTTCAAATTGCTATATTTCTAAGCCACGTTGAAAATTCAAACGTAATGCGTATGTATGACAATGTTATATCTTTAATTGGTAGATATGATCCATATATAATAACAGAATTTGTTTCACTTTTATTCATGAAATGAATGTATGAAATATATATACTTATGTATATATATATAAATAAGTATATATAAGTGTGTGTGTATATATATATACTTAGAAACATTCCTAAGTACTAAAATACCAATAACGTGTATAATCTTGGAGTATTAATATTTTATTCGCAGTATTAAATGTTACAATTAATAGTAAACAGTACTTGCTATGCAATGATGAAATATATTACTACCTTCTGCAAATTTGGTCCCTAAATAAATTTTGCATCGGGGGCAATAATGTGCGGTATTTTTATATACATTAGTACAGTATGGTATTATGCACATACTATGGGAATGAAATTTACTCCTTTTTTAAAGGATACTTAATTTAAGAATATTAAACATTTATATTTGATATATACTTACCATATGGGAAGCAAAATTACAGCCATAATATGTGTTACATAAGTATTATAATGATAAATTTTCGTTCTGATGTAACATGAACAATTTGGACAAGTTGTTTCATGCGAATATTTATCGAAATCAGTGTGTTCTATGAATAAATGATTAAAATGTAACGATTATTATTTAACTTGTATATATTTTTGCAACCGGAGGTATGTATCAAGAATAGAATTATTTTAATTTACTTTTACTCACCTCGCGTTGTACGAGGAAATTTGTATACATTCGTTCGCTTTCTGCAAATATACTTTATGTTACACTTGAATTTAAAACGACGTTTCTGATCTGATTTGTAGTTATTTAGTGTATACGTTTCCATAGATTTAATAAATTCATTGGAAGGATAAATATCTTAAAAACAACAGTTTTATATATTTTTAAAAACATCGAAATGTACATTTGAAAGTAGAATATGCAACTTGTACACTTAAGAATGTTTTCGCTCAAGCAGAGCTATTTAGAAACATCGTTTAAAATGTACAGTGTAGTTTCATAGAGATTAATAATTTAGTTTTAATCACATTATAGATAGTACTTAATTAAATGCCTTTGTACACGTACGTAGAGTCGTTTCGTGTGGAGATTCTTCAACCATAATTAGACGTTTTTAAATATTTGATTGCTCCCTGATGCGAAAACTTTGTTACTTTAATCAGTTTCTGAGTTAACACTGTAATATATTATTTGTTTGCATCGGAAATTAATTACATCTCAAATATCAATCATTTATTAATGACTTATTTCTCTCAAGTATCTAATTTTTAACCATTCTTTTCTTATATAAATCTTTAGAATCTCTTGTTTAGAAACTCTTACTATAATTCATATAATTACATAATGCACTAGCAACTTACAACAATTTCTTTCTAGACCATTTTCTTGAAATAGTATGCATTAATTACGATTATATCGTATTTTTGGGTAAACAATTGGTGTGTGACAACGAAAATGCACTAACGTATATATTCATTTCATTCATATCACAGGAATTTTAACCTTCTAACTATTGTCTGTATTCCATGTCGAATTAAATTAGCCGAAGAATACTTGGTATTAAATAACGTATTATCAGAATTACGAGCGGTAATTCGATAGAGTTCTTTGAATTTCACGAAGAGGATACGTGGAAATTTGGCTAAAAGGATCGATAAAAATTTCACTTACGCTCTTCCAATTTCACTCTTCAGCTTGTGACGTTTTATCAAATTTCATCATTTCTATCTCTCATGGCAAGCTAAGTTTTTAGGTGGCTACTTCTGCCCCTATACGTCAGTGTTAGACAGGAAGTCGTATTATCAATCAAAAGCAGGAAGATGAGACGTCGCAATAGCGCAAAATTCGCATGGGTGCTGTGAATAGGAAAGGAAGCGAGGTTTGAACATAGTCAGAGTGGAAAACGATGAAACGGTACTATTGTCTGAGGAACCCGATTATCAAACCAGGGGGTAATGTGGTTTTCAAAGGAAACTTGATACTTGACCTCGTAATAATCAATGTTCGACTCACCCAGCGGTTTAATTTTACTAACACTCATCGAAATTGGCGGCTCTATGAAGCTTGTGGAAATCAATTAGGTGGAGAATCGTCGACGATGGAGTAGATCTGTGTTGGTGAAGTTGAAGTTATTTTCTCGCGGTGTCTTGAAAGAGAAAATCTTGATGCGATTAAAAGGTGAAATTTGATTCGATTAGGGGTTCGTTCTTTGTCTACGTCATTGTTGATCGATTTCAAAATTCTGGATAATATCCAGATTTAATTCTGTACTAGCTAACGTAGCTAATCCAGTTAGTTTTGTTTCATCTGTGAAAGATTTAACGTAATTTGGAGACAGACCTGAATCTATATGCAGCATTATTTCCTAACTAATATTATCAATGAATTGACAAGTGGTAGATTCTAAATATTAAAGTAATTCTTACAATTTTACATGGAATACGATAATCTTGTCAAATTTTGACCACCTTTCAAAGAGTTTTGCGAAACTTATGTAACGTGCATCCAGTGATTGTCCGGATTAAGAAGTACGTACAAGTAAATTATAAGGTATAAGAAAGTAAAAGCTATATTGGTGTATTGAATAGGTAGTGGGATGTGTCGGCGTAGGGGGTATCTAGCTAAGAGAAAACCATTGTCTGGGGAACGTGAACACTATTTGCTGGTAAAGTAGATTAGGTTGGTATTGATAGAGAGAAAGAGAAAGAGAAAGGGAAAGGTAGTGGCGAAAGGGTGAGAGTGAGAGAGCGAAACGAAGATGGAGAGAGAGGACGAACGAAACGAAGGAAGATGATGAGAAGAGAGGGATGAGAGAACGGTTGTGTTCTCAGAGAGAGGCCAATATAGACGCTCGAGATGGGATATAGCAATAGAATTTCGCTTACGAGGTATAACCGCGTTAGACGATGCCCTTTGTTGTATCAGTGCGCAATTGCCTTAAGTTCTGATCTTGTCCGATATTGATGTCCGAGAGACCGGTGAAACCTCCGATAGGATACTAAGAGTTCTATTCGCCTTCGGTCGTTTCTTGACTGTGTCCAGTTAGTTACCAACTTCCTCCATTTTTTGATCCTTTTGCAAATTCTCGACAAATCAAATTTTATTTATCTCGGAACGATATTTCGGAGATGCTCGTTGCTTTTATGAAATGGCTTTCCCTCTGAATACTTCGATGGCGAATGGGAAGGACCGCTGCTACGAAGAGTACGCTAGAAATTTGAAAAGCACGCACAATGTATCTCTCGTTAATTCACGTCTCATAGCGACAATTCAAATACAATTTTCTATGCGAGTCGTCGAGAAAAAGTTGTAATTGTTGAACCGTTATACGCGAATTACGTTTTCTTATTACATGTTCATAGAATTCAATTTTATGGAAGTGTGTACAGGAATAGCAATTTCACGGTGCATTTCCTGAATAAGTAGAAACGTAGAATCCCGGAAGTCGGAATGTTGTAATTGAAGTACATTCAAAGTAGAGAATATCGTTACGTTACACGTATACATGGACCTCATGGGAACTCACCTAATTCTCTACTCTTAACTTCATATCGCTTTATCTGGCATTTTAGGTTGAACTAGGAACTAGAATGGAGATGCCTGGCAGTCCGATATTCGACCATAATGCTGAATTTAATTAGATGTCATTGTAGTAATTTCCATAAATTCTCTTCCTTCGTTTCACTTTATCGATGCTCCTTCGCGCATATGGATACGAATTTCTTGCAGATTGGGATAAAAACAGCTGTAAGGAAATGCCGCTTAAGCGCGATGATAATCGTTTCATCAAATTTTCAATTTCATATATACCAGTCTTGGTGATGTATAATTTTTCCTTGAATACGCGTTGCATTATCTATATTACTGATCGAAAGAGTTTAGAAATGGCACGAGCTGTGCGCATTACGTTATTCATAATATACGACATCGTATATTTAAATTGTAGGAATATGCTCAACGCAGATGTTCTTGTTCGAAAAGTAGATACCGTATTCGCGTGGAAATTGTTGTAGCCGCGAACGTGAGCATTCTTAAATGTTGCATAGAGCGTTTCGCCTGCAGACACGAAAGCCGATATGGCAGAATAAACAAGGAGAACGAACAACGTTGTTTTATACGCTATTGGCGATTCGTGGTTGAAACGCGCCTCTATGCTGTACAACCGTGTTGTGGGCGTAATTTAATAATGAATACGTATGCGCACGTGAAGTGGTACCTGCTGATATGTAGGTACGTAACATCTGGCGGCCTATGAAATGCACGACTGAGCAGTCTGCAGTTGAACGTTACGACCGGCAAGAGTTATGAGCCTCAACTCAATCTCCGACTACCCCTGCCTCGATATAATTGCGATACTAAAATCCGTACAACTTTGAAAATACATAAATTTCTCTCTCCCTTATCCTCGATTTCAAATGACTCGAAACACCGTATTTAATGATTGCTTTCCTACAAGAAAATAATTGTTACACTTACGAATTAATTGTCCTCTTTTGTTTTCCACTATTTGCAAGTTGGAAATTTATTCTGTGAATGAAGATAACTTCGAAACAAACTGAGAAATTTGGAATAATTTTCGGTTAAGAGGTGGACAAAATCTGCAGTTTCTTCTTGCGTCGATGTTGAAAGAAGTGAAAGAGATTAAAAAAGTGAAAGTTAGGGTAGCTACCCTGCGTTCTCTATCTTAGCTAGGGTACCTTCTCTAGCTAGAGAAGCAGGTATTTTTGTACATATTTCTTTTTGATGAAACTGTCGTGTATCTTAAATATCATTGAAGTCATTCGTGTTAATCACCTTAAAGAGAGCCACGCGTTGAATACAAATTTTAGCTTATTCGGTTTTGGTTTCTTCAATCGATAAAGATTTATTCAAAGAAGAAAAACTTTTTCTGCAGTTTCAAAGAGTTCAATGCTCGCACGTCGACATATTTTTAAATCTCAGTCCCGTATTCAATGACTAATTAAACAGTCAAACGAACGAACAGGTGAATGACTCCACTTATCCGGGAGAAAGGTAAATTTAGTACGTAGTAAATTTGGCGTGTATACATATATCAATGGGCGGACTTCTGCCATTTGCCGGATGAAAAAGAAGTTTCTGCGAGCGATACCGTTCGTATAAAAAATCTCTGCGTTCGCAATGCTCCTCTCATCGAGCCTGTCGACTTTCCAAAAGGACTTCCGCATTTCGACTATTTTCTCCTCCTCATGAAACGAATTTCACGTTTTCTCGGGTGAATTCTTTTGTGTTGTATTAAACTGATTTACATTTCATCGAAATACAATCCACCTGCGTATAATTAGGGACTCCTGATGTCGTTGCGGTACGGTAAAATTAAATTTTGAATATCGATGCGAATTTCGTGAAACAATAGAGTTTTAAATTATTATTTCGCGTGTATTTTGATTATATATTTCATGCTTCATAAATATAAAATAATTTTAATGTTGATAATATGACGTATAATTAGCAATAATGTAATTGAATAATAGAGTAGTCCGGTATTCTTTTCTTGTAAATATTATTCAAAATTACATCACGAAAATTGTAATTATAAGCTAATTAGAGTAATTTACTTCTTTGTTTAGGTTCATAATATTCTATCAGTTTTTATTTTTGTACAGTTGTATCATAGTTGAAGATTCTAATTTTGTATTTGTAATTGAAATGAAATATTAATGTCTGTATGCCCAATTCAATGGGAACTCGTTATTAGAATATTAAATTAATAATGACATTAGCACTGGTATAAATATTAATGGAGCATAATAATATATTGTATAATCTCAAAAATTGATTAGGAGACGAACACGTTCTAGAATTTACATGAAACTATTCGTTTTATCACCAAATGAATATTAATGGATTTTATAAATTTCGCAATGGAACTTTTCGTCTTGTTGCTGTAAATGTAGGACATATGATCAAATATCAACTATTTTTAGTATTTAGAACGTCATTTGCAATAGCACTGAGGGTATTATCGATTATCAATCATCCAATTATTGGCAATTTTCATGGAACACATCAATGATTACTGGAACGATGATATGACTTGATGATCGCAGTCAGGGGTTAACTATCCAGGAAAGTGTGAGATGTATCGATGGGCTGGAAGAACGAGCTCCCTTTCTCGTAGCACGCAATCCTTTATTACTCGCTGGATTAATTGATATTGATGTGACATTCCTTTCAAGATAACTGATCGATATTAATGTGCCGCACCTTACCGAGGAAGTGGCGATTAAGGTAGCAAGATACCTAATTTGAAATCATTCAGACACGTTTAAATTCTTATGAAAGGGTAAACATTTAATATTTTTCTAAAGCTTGTGGGATAAATAACAAGGAAAGTATTATAAATCTACGATATCTATTGTAGTCGCGAGATATGTTCTTTTTTTCTGTAAAGAAAGTAAAATTTCTGAGTGTATTATTTGACAAACGTACTACGTTGGAGCAAATACCGTAACATCGACGATAAACGCATGCTTATGCATTGTGAAATAGCGTTCTTCTTGAACGTGATCCATATTTTAACCGCCTATACACTTGCACGACTTATTCGAGGAACAGAGGACCGCGATGAGCCGGAAAAAAAGAAATTCTAGACGTTTGCACAAATGATAAATCTACGGCACGTACAAGCGTGTCGGGTCCTAACAGCAAAATCGTAAAAGATATCATGCACCGCGCTATGTGTGGAGCTACGAAATTAAAGTTGACTTAAGGAAGAGCGATGCGCTCGGTGGGTTAAAGAGGTTCGCAGCTTCCGCAAATTAGTTTACGTCCGACGGTTGAACGAATAGGGATTAAAGCTAAATGTATTATTAGGGAAAACTGTGAAAATCAAAAGAAACCGAAGACAAAGAAGGTTAATCCGCTAGGCGAGGCCAACACTCATCTTGGCCTAGCTGCTTTCCTGGTTGGTTAAGCTGCTCGACCAACCGACCATTTATCAAAAACGCATAACACCTATGCAAGAAAAATCGACAATGTTTTAGCTGTAGCAAGTGGAGGAAGGTTGGCCTGCTTATGACACGGGAGATGGATGTACGAACCGAAACCTTGTACATTCTACAGGACGGCAAGAACATTATGTATTATACGCTCCCTCGCGCCGTACGGCGTACGCCAACGTTGTGTACTTGCCGATAGAATCCTCTGTGACGAGAGGATAGAGACTTTAAAGTGCAAAATCGTTTAAGGCTGATATACACGTTTCCCGACCAGAAAAACTACATGTCTTCTCGTATCCTGTGTGTTCTCGACATGACTTTCCGCTCGATAGTCGATGGGCGATCTACTATTTCTACTATCACTTTCGATAGACAAACTAAGGTCTGCGAGTTCATAGAAATATTACTAATAAAAATTCATTCATTTTTCTTCTTTCTCTCTTTTGTTTTTTTTTTTTTTTTTACTAATAGGTTGCTGCTATTTTTTTAAGATCGGAAATAAACAATTCGCGTCTGTATCTCCTATCGAAGGAAGGAAGCGTTTCCAGGTTGGTCATGCGTTAATTCAAGTAGAGATCAATGAAAGTAAGAACTATTTGTGACCAAAGGAATTATCAGACTCGAATGGTAGATTAAACGCAGCGGGATTATAGGTTGGGCGTGGCGAACATTTAAAGCCGACTTAAACGCATCGGAGTATAGGAAGCCTAATAAAATGCACCCACATACTGATGGATCGCAATACCGGCATTAGTAGCTGGCAGTAAAGGTTAATGTTGATTGCACGGAGTTTCGGAGCGGCCCGTAAAAATTCTGATTAACCTACCAGACGTGACAGTATGCTCTTCCTGCCCTTAAGTGCTTAGCCTGATAAAAAAAAGCTCTTGTAAAGAACGAAATATAAAATGCACAACGATGCGATGCCGGCGCGGCGGCACGTGTTTACGTACAGCGACATTAAAAAATACACGGGGAATAGAAATTCTGATCTGTCCGCCAGTTTATTTAATTAATAAATAAGAGAAATTGCACGGGATGAAATGGGATCGTTAAAGCAGAATCGATAAAGTTCAACACCTTATGTCTCCTTTAATGAAACGAAATTTATCGTTATATTAACTCATCAGGCTTGAAATACTTTTTGACACGGAAACTTGGTCTGAATAATTTTTCTCTTTTGACAGACGCGATATCGATCTATGTAATGTATGTCTATTAATCTTTCATCTTGAACTCTTCGTTTTATCGATCGGCTTAATGTTTATTTGCTCTTGTCCATCAGCAAAAATAGGCAGGTACTTTTTAGTTTTCCGTACATTCTTTCGTTCTGTATGGCAGACTATGAGCATAAATCACCCAGATCTGGTTTGCTAATCCCGATTAGAACATTGCACGATGTATAAATCACAGGGGTTTCATTTATGCTTGTTGATAACGCCACAAGGTAGACTGTATCACTAAGAGTAATCCTCCTTCTCCTAATCTGTAACCTTGTTAAGATAATTTGATAAGGGTCAATCGTCTCCCTCTGTAAATCTTTAACATTCCGTGTTCCGATAACTTTGAGAAACTTCCATTAATTCCTCTAACGACGTGTAAAACCGCGTTTTAACATTTCAGAATAGATACGTTAAAATTATAATTCAACGTCTGTTTGATAATCGATCTCGATGACGAAATTCTCACGTATGAAAATAAAACTCCCTAATTAGAAAAATACTGCGTAGCTTTACGATGGTGACATCAGGTGTTGAGTGGAAAAAAGAAAAAGTAGAACTGGCGGAGGAAAGGAAACGAAGAGGCATGGTCGTGCAACTATGGAGGAAAACTACTCCTCAACCGTGAGCCGTAATTTTGACCTTTCAGGAACATCTGCGTGGCATCTGTACGAACGAGTCGCAGTTACCTGCAATTGACAAATTTCCAATGGGCTACTTCGTGGCATCCGCCTTCACAACAATTAGTCGTGATGAAGTTTGGAAACACTTGGTGTGTGACACTGATCGCAACTTAACGAAGCAAACACGAACTCTTAGGTGTACCTAATGTTTAACGTGGTCAAAGAACTTTCGTTGGAGGAGTAGCGGTGACCGTAAAATTAAGATCGAGTTGCTCTGCAGAGTGTGATCGACGTTTGATACTCAGTTCCCCTTGTGGTAGCAAACTTATTACAAATCTTATGTTTAATGCTTCATTTTCTTCCGCTTCACATCGATCGATACAATAATATCGTCACGTCCAAGTGTTTGATTTTCAAACGGGTACACGAAGTGCAATAATTAAGTTGAAATTAACAGGAAACAAAGAAAATCTTGTAAATACATAAGTATATACTATACCTTGATCTATCGGAGATGATTTTGTCTCGCTTAATTAACCTTTCCGGAGGCTCGATAGCGCCGAGAAAATCTTGGGCGAAAATTTCGCAGATGCGCAGAATTGTTTCCAGGTTTGCGCTGACGCTATTTTCATCCGCGTAACTACCTGGCGGATTATTCACGCGGCTGTAATGTAATCCAGCTCGTACAGGCAGTCCGGTAGTTTGGGTTAGGAATTGGCGGTAGTTTCTACGCGAAATAGCAGCTCTATTCTTCAGTCTGCGGTTACGTAGTGTGAATATCTTGTGGATAGATACCTGCGACCGTGTAATCCTGGCTCGATCTAGAGAGCCAGTAATTTGGATTAGCTATTGACGTTGCATATATCACCTGCCAATTCAAGGTGTTCACGCGTCGTGTGGTGTTAACCAACGTTTCTAACAGACCAGCTGATAATCACGTATAAATGTAAACGATCTTTGCTTTCTGCGAGGTGTTTCTAAGATCGCTTCTAGCTTAAGATAACTAAATTGAAATGGAAGTAATAAACAGGTATCTATAGTTGGGATGCTTAATTTTACACCAATTCTTACATTTCACTTTGTTTTATCCGTTATATTCGTTTTCGATTAACGAATCGATAAATCCAACAGCTAGTAAATTTCTAAAAAATTTCATCATGGATATTTCATATAGTTGAAAAGTCTGATCTCTATATTAGTCAGCTAAATATACCGGTTTCGTCGTTTCGATAAAATGAAAAATTTGTGCAGGTATATCGATTACGGATACATATCTACACAATGGTCAGTGCGGAAGAATTCAATTCAGCCCAAGTTCGCGATGGTATTTGTTTTGCCGTTTTACTTGGTACGACGGAGACTTCCTAATCTTCTAAACGACATACCAGACGTACATGTACAGAGAACTTGCACATAGAAAACCGAATAGCCGAACGTGGGTGCGGCTGGTCTCTAACACTCAATTGCAATCGATTATCCGAACATGAAATTCCAAAATAAACAGAGTGCCATTCCAGGATATGTCCGATGACTTCTTGGTTCCATTAAGAAGCTATTTGCATTTCTCTTAAATTCCAATATGCAATAATTATAGAATGACCTGCGATGACACTATCGAATAATTCAAATTAGATGCTCTGGTACGTAAAGCATCCGCTTATTCGGAAAATGGCAGCTATAACGTTCCTTCGGTCCAAGGGAACGTCGGTGCTGTGGTTCTGGGAATCAATTTAGTCTTTAGAAAACTCTGGGCTGAAGAAAATTCAAATTTCAGGAAACTCGAGCTTACAGAGCTGAACGTACGTACGATAGACCGTGATATACGCATCGTGACGTCGGATTGGAAAATTGTATTGTATGGAAAACATGGAATGTGCATCAGGTTTAATAGACAGATGCGTTATTTACAATGCGAAGAAAATGGTTGTGAAAGCGAGGTGTAGCAGTTAACAAAGTTTCCAATAACAGGATAAACAATCATTCGTTCGCAAAACTACACGTTTAATGCGCATCCAACTTTCTAATTCTTCGAAGCGCTCAACAGAGACGCGGAGTTAGAACAAAAGCATTCATTACTGTTACACGCTAGTTTTGCTTCCTCGTTCTATGTATATTGATCGGTTTCGCACCCATGTAAGTTCTTCCGCACAATCAGTTGATTGCGCCAAGTTCGAGAACCTGTGTCCTACCACATCCCCTTTTCATCGTATTCCTACGTGTGTGTCTAACTGACTCTTCTTTGTCGAGTACATCGTGCCCGCAGGTGCAATTCGCGTTTTCCGCTCGATGTATTGCGCTACATTAACGAGTACGACTCATTTACAAATCGCACTCTTGGGAGGCGGAGGATGTTGCTCCATTTTACCGAGTTATTTTTTTAGATAATTCGCTTGTAGATTTTATCTGTCTGGAACGTGTGCATTAGGCAGTGTTAACCTCCCGAGACGATTAGTAAAGAATCGTGTGATTTCGCGTTCCTGTAAAAATCTTTCTTTTTTCTTGGACCTAATTTTTTACTTGCAAGTATATTTGCATAATAAAATAATAATCGATACTAAAAATAATAATTGTGTTTCCAACGATGCCGTCGACTACAATCGACTTGAATATTTACGGTAGGCGATATTAGATACATTTACTTGGTTTCCGAAAATAAAAAGTTTCGATGCATCGATTTCCTAAAAGCCGATACGCAAATGCCTCTACATTGATAGATATGACCGTTCTCTGTTCAATCCTACTCGTTAATTATACATACGAACGATTGGTATTCTCAATTATTGGTATTCTCACAAGCCATTATTCTCAATTCCCGCGTTCCCGTTAATCTAGACAGGAAAAGCATGAAGGCGCGCGTCCAACGGGTGTATCCATGAAGGCAGTATCGAGTAACGTAGCAACAATAATAATTATCACGGAGAAGTTTCCTATCCAGCGCGTCTCGCTGCGCCTTTGTGAGCTACTGGACGTTTAACAGTGTTCCAACGTGTGTGCAAGGTTGGCACTGTTGGTATGGGGTTGGTCGCGGTGAAGGTGGTAGGAGAGCTCGGGTGAATGTCTGAGCGGGCCCTGGTGTGAGAGAGAAATTCCCAGGAGGAACATAAAGCCGTGGACAGCCGCACCGACGCGACGCCACCCTCTTTCCGGTGGCATCCTGACGCGGAGCTTGCGCTACCGCGTTTACGTGCTCCGTCACAGTGCTCGGTTACAGTGACGACGCACCACGGTGACATGCAACGACACCGAGGAAGTCGACGCGAGACGCGTCATACGAGCAACTGTTGCATCCGCGTACTCTCTCAATTCCGAGTACCGACACTCTTTTTACTTGCCTCATCTCTCATCATGCCAAGAAAAATTGCTAGGGAATCGCCCAGGGATATTCGCCGGTTAAACGATGCTAATGCAATAACGTGTCGCAGCTCGATTCCGCGTCGTGTGCGCTCGTAAGGATACGATAGCAAGTATCCTCGAAGAGAACGCCCGACAGAGGATACCGGTAATTGGGAATAAAATGCTCGTTTCGAAGGGCTTTCGGGGAAAATTCGCTGGAAAAGTTGAAACAAATTGGACCAAGTCTAGATCTTTGTGTAATTGTCTGCGTTGATGGAATTTAAGCAATATGCTTTGAACTATACCTTAGGCAGATTAATGCGAATAATGAAATTGAAAAATCGAGAAACGGTATCAAATGATTTTTCAGCGCACTATACAATATTATCGATAAGCAGAGTAGGTACTGGAACGATTGACATTCGATAGAATAACAACGCGAAAGTGTGTCTGAAACGTATAACGAACCATGTACATGTTGTTTCTGCGCGTGTATACAGTAATTCGTAATACATAATATAGAATGAGAAGTATATAACGCTATTTGCGAATCGTTTTGCATCGTGATAAATTTCCCCCCCTCCCGCTTAAGAGCGGTGGAATGTTAATGCAATCCGAAAATAGTATACGCGATGTTACCATGTCGTCATAAATATTTTAATAACGACTGTTGATACTCATTAATCGCGAATGCGTCTCTGGCGTAGCGAAATCACGGATTTAAATAAAGCTTTGTGCATTATTTAGTAATTTATTATTTCGCGTTGCGTTATAACTGCGTGTACAGAAACATGGATATACGTATCGCAATTCGTTGTTTCCCTTTTTGTTTGCCCTTTTACACTTGGTATCCGTCAATTTTATGCGTCATTTTCAGCTTTACCACACGGTAATAAAAATGTTTGAACAGCACAAAGCCCCACTTGTGTACGATGACGAGTTCCGTGAAGAAGTCGTCGCTGCCAGTGTTTCCAGCATTTTTAGAGTATTTCCCTCCTCGCCCCTCCGCATAAACGTAGAAAATGAACAACTGTTGCACCCGTCCGTCCATTTTTCTGTACGTGATACTGAAAATCAAACATTCTCTTTCGCTGCTTTGTCTTTCATCTCTTTACCAGGCAGAGTTGTGGCCAAGGACGTGTGTTACGACGCGACGTCAACGCCCTCGACATGCACGCTATTTGACACTGACATTATCGACGAAACAATTGTTTCCCATTCGATTCCTCACGCTATTCGAAAGCAAGAGGAATTATGGAGGAAGGAACAAAAGCCTGTTAAAACGTTCGGTACTACGGTTGACGTATTCAACGATTTTTACCTTCTTGTTAATTAGATTAATTATTTTTTGCATCATTTTCATTTAGAAAGTTTAAGCCGAATGTTTTCTTTTTCTCCTTTCACTATTCATAGGGTAATTTTATTTTCGCCATAAAAAGGAAGAATCTAATTACATCGTATGAATTTTTGCGTTAAAACGCTTGAAAAGTTTCTCTTTAGAAAATTCTCTGTGGCAATTGCCAGTACATAAGCAATCCGAATACGTAGGAAAATTCCGCGTCATTCTTGTAACTTCTAAAAGATGCACAACTGTTGTGCTCATTCTCCGTTTACTTCTGTACCAGTTTCGTGCTAGTGCGTTCGTATTTTCTTCGTGCCGAGCTTTCTTCTTTCGAAAAAGGTAGCTTTGCAACATCAGTTCTGCGGCAGTTTTTCTGGATTATTCTGCCAGTGACCTTTCTACCAAGTTTTTCAAAAAGTTTGCTACATTTCGTGCGGTAACATCGTAATATCCCGTAATATGTATATTATTTTTCAACATTTTTACCGCAATACCCTTTTAACGTAGAATAATGAAAGAACATATAAACGAAATACGTGTGTCTACTGAAAAGAATGACGCAAACGTAATCGTTGCGTTTGCTCACGATCTGAAAATGTTGTCTTTTACAAATCATCCATCATTTCTCCCTAACATTCTTCTCTACTTGCAATCATGAGGCAAATGTGACGTTTTCGGTTGCATAAATCACTCTGTATAAGACATTCTTCAAACATAAACTTTCTAAATATCGTTTAAAAAAGTAGTGCATGTAAATGAAACGCCTATGAGGATCCAGTCTTCACACCTGAGATCTCTGTTTTTCTTTTTTTTTTTTACCCTGCGACGCAACGTTGAAGTAGCAATTGACGACGAAGTCGAGCATAAAAAAGGAACTTTTCTTAGGATGTTGCCGGTTATGTAGTATGCCAGGAGATTCACAACTGTTGCATTCGTCTTTGTTCATTTTCCTAGCCTTGTTTCGCGTTCTTCTACTCCCGTCTCGTTCTTCACCCTCTGCGAAAAATACCATAAAGAGGAGAGCACGCGTCGTGCTAGCGAACGAGAGAAAAAGAGAGAGCAAGTGAGAGATGGAAAGAGGGGAGAAAGGGAACATCCCGACGTCGAGCGTCGCGGTGGACAGACCGTGCGCGTCGAAGAATCGCAAGAAAAGGCGAGGGGCGGAAAGCTACGCAAACGAAACGGCACGAACGACCGTGAGCGCCCTCGACGAGCGGTGTCGGGACGTTGAGCGTCGCGGCGCGCCGTGAAAACCGAGGGACGACGGCGTTCGAGTCAGTCTGCGTCCGCCAGTCGTCGCGACGTCCTCGCATCGCTGTGACTTGCGCCGATTCTTCGTTCATACGTGAATATCGCATATAACGAGGGACCGACGTCAACGGCCAAAGTCTTTGCAGGATATTCTGTTTGTAAATTCGATACCATTGAATCAGAGTTATATTCGATACGAACATATATCGAATATATTTTTCGGAGGATCCGATCTCACGATTCAAAAAGAAAAAAGAAAAGGAAAAAAGTAGGAGCGACTAATAATTTTGCTTTGGAACTCGTTTCTCCGAAGATAGACCTTCGTGCAAAGAGGGGTTGGTTGGATGTACTTTTAAAAAATATATTCGAGCAGAAGACAGGACTATCCGGAAGAATCGCGAACATCGCGACTAGTCGCGATTCGTCGTAAAGTGCCACGAGGACACTGATCGAATTATCACGAGCGTAATTAATCGATATACGACGGAAGAGTGTTTTCACGGGGGTTGTTCCCCTGGCGGATCCTCCGCTTCAATCATAAAACACCGCTGATTCGCCATTCGATCTTGGTTACCTTGTGCTAGTATTTCGTTCTTTGCCCCTGTTTTACCCCTTTTTTCGCACCTGTGTACCTATGCCAGCCGCTAATTTGTCACTACACTAGGTGAGAGTGAGATCAACCGAGAAGGAAAAGAATCGAAGGAGAAAAATAGAAAACTCGAGTCTACTCGTGGACCTCTTTTCGATTTTTCTCTTTTATTTCTCGCCACCCTCTTGAATCACGAACGAGTTTCTGTGCGCGCCGCTGGATGGATCGTCAACTTTGATATTCAACTCGATATTTGTCGGCAATCATCGTTCGGTAAGTAATTTGAAAAGTCAGACATTCGCATACCTCGTGTGACCGACTCAGCGTTGCGATTCATTAACCTGGATTAGCATTTAATTTGATTTTACCCAAATTTTTATTCTAAAGTCTTTCGTTGTTTCTAGAATTATTCAAGCTATTGATTATTCCCCGTTTCTGTTTCTACGAAGGCTTGAAATATTTATAACATTTACAAAAGATCATTTTGGTTACATCTATATCCTAATATTATAGTAACATTTTTTGCAGTGAAGTTGCCTGAAACCAAATGTTATATTTTGAAGTGAATATTATCAATGCAAATCTATTTATACGTTAATTTTCACCCTCCATCGGTGAAAACAAAACCAAATAACAATTTGCACATTATTGACGCATATCGCCAAAGCAGCGTCAGTGCAGTGTAGGCGGTTAAAGAATTTATTTTCACGATTTGGATTTTCGTTTTTCTCATTTTCATATATTTCGCGTGGGAAATATTTAGATGTGAAATGCTTTTTAATCGCCCTCGCGATATACCAGAATCGTTTCGATTTCCGGAATATTTCAATCCCATTTGTTCGTTCGTCCATGTATCGGTATATTGCTCTGTTGCGATGCACGATTAAAAGAATAGACTCTTACTGTTGAAAATACGAGAATTGCGTCGTTGTTCCTTGAAAATCTCGGCGGTAATTAATGCGTGATCGTTACAGGAGAATAACTAGTGTTGGATTAATTTTCACACAGGCACGTGGTATGCTACTGGATTCAAACAATTGTAATTAAATTCTTTGGATGCTAATCACCGCAAGCACTTGTGTCTCGTGCAAATGATATTTAAATTAGTACGCGGCCTGTATATTAATCGTACCAAACAGGGTACATTTTCGTGACGATCGTGCTACTTCCGCAACGTTGTTAACTGATCCTGCAACGGTAATAAATATTTTTCCGTAATTTACATTCTCCGTTTTTTCATTCGTCGCTCTTGAATATGTTTAGCAACCGGGTGGCGCGTTGTTGATACTTAACACGGTTCCCGTGAAAGAAAGAAAGGGGTTCATAAAAATGCACCACGATCCATTGTCCGTGTCTGTTATCATGATAACAACGCGTTGTTCTAGAATAATAAATCGTCGAAATTTTCTCGCAGCACGCGCTATATAAAAGGTACATTATCTGTGATTTTTGTGGATGGGATGTTTAGAAATTCGTATCGCGACGAGGAACAGGATAGTTTTCATAAATATGAGGATACTAGGAACGAAGATAGCAAAAGTGGATAGTGAGTAAATTTTATTCATATATAATATGACTCGCGATACGTAGTGCTGGAAAATATGGAATGTATTGATAAGCGGATTAATGAAACGGAAAACCCGAGCGTAAGATCGAAGAGTTCGTTACATGGAAGGATCTCCATGACGTAAATATAAAATCGTGGCTACGATATAACAAAAAAAAAAAAAAAAAAAAAAAAGAAAAAAAAATCAATGGGAAAAATAATTACGAATAAGCGTAACATATGGTCGTTTAGTTTCTTTGTGTCAATGAAAAATTAATATTTCACGTTTCTTTATCGTTGTGTTTGTTCTTTCCTTCACCCGACCTGTGCATTCAAACGTTTCATTTCCTCGTTGCTTCTGTGCGGTGCAATCTTTTCCTTTTTAATTTTCGATGAGTCGGAGCATTTCGAAATAAAGCTGCAACTGATAAAGTATTTTAAAAGTATGAAGAGTGCACGCTGGTGAAACTTGTCTGCCATACTTTTGTAGTAATTTAATCTTTTTTCGCTTCGTCATACGATGGTTCCTCTTTTGCAATAACTGTCCAAGTATTTGAAGGACAGCTCATGGAGAGGAAAAATGAAGATGTTGAAACTAACGATATTACGTCAAAGTATCTTTGCATAAAAATTTAGCAATTAATTTGATTAATTTTTCTCGTCTGTTGCTTCATTTCATATGCATAGAGGGTGTTCTGTAGTTGGTGGTAAAATTAGAGGATGATCAACGATATATTTCGATAAAATTATAGCTATCGAGTAAAATTGAGATCTAAATCGAAACGTAATTAAGCGAATACGTGCCAAGCAAATATTTAAAGTTGAATTTCGCGGAAATTAGGCCTCGTATGGGAAAATGTTACTCCAAATATTCGTTTCCTTTCTTTATCTGCCGGTTGTACCATCGATTCCACCCACTGCGTCTATACACATTATAATTTTAGTAGATGTTTGCAAATAAATCCGAGTAACAAGAGTGGCTTCGTTACGGTTTTATAAACGCGCGCGAAGTTTTATGGAGATTGGTTCGCTTGGTTTGAATTCCTTCCTGCAACAGAGTGCAGACTCTAAATAGACAGGAGGTGAGAAAGTTTCTAAATGATATCTACCTTGTAAGTTCATAACGAAGAGGGTTTCTACCCTCAATCATAACTTACAAGTTATCGGGAAAAGCAAAGGAGTTTTGTAGCCTGTTCAGGATTACAGCGGTGCCAGGCTTTCAGGAGGCCGTCCTACTACTTTTATTTTCTTATCTCTTACATCTCCTTATCAATTTTTTATGAGACTGCTTGATTCTAATTGTTAGACGTAATTCCATGACGAAGTTACTTATTGCAGTAACAAGGAGTCATGAATTATTAATACTATCGACAACGTCTTAATCGTTTATAAATTCAGGGAAACAATATAAATTATTAATAGAGGATACGATCAGGAAGAAGACGAGAGAGAACCTTCGGTATGGTAAACGAGGGAATGTTACGAATAGCTAAAAAATTGCTGGAAAAACATTCAACCGAAATAGATACCGTTGTCAATGTTTAACATTTTTTTTATTCGATCGATATATGAATGTGATGCGAAAAAAATATCAAAACATAATGTAAAAATCTTCTATTATACGTATCGCTTATTACACATTATCCCTTATTTTAAATTGGCTTAATAATGGAACGAAAACATCGATATCGATAACCATACGCGAATATATTAAGCTGAATAGTACTCGAAATTTATGCATCCATTGCGGAAACACATTAGATTAATCACTTATTAATGTATAACAAATATTCCACATATATTCCCCTCAAGGAGAGGAATGTATACGAGCGCCGTTGCGTGAAATATAGTAGACACTGTTGCACTAACGCCCAACAGACTGAATTGGTTTTCAACGCGTTCAATGCATATTACCCTAATAGATAATTTATCTCCTTAATTACTGATTTATACATGTAACATCAAATCATAATTAATTAAATAATCATTCATAGGCAAATTGAAAAATTCCGTGATGCTTACCACCTCCTGTGTTACGTTATACGATCATTCATTGCGTCGAACGTTTGAAACTTTCTTTGATGAATGTAAAAATTCGCAGTAGAGAAATTCAAAAAAACGAAAGCTTGCTCGGCTATGTGTGAACGACTCGAATGTTCCTCTATAGCTACCGAGCACATTACGCAGTAACGTAACGAACAAAAAATCAACAAAAACAAATTTACTATATTTTTCACGTGTAGCTTTTATATAGGAGAGTGCGTTTGTAAACAAAGCAGCTCGGTTTCTAAATATCGCGCACGTAGTATTTGAGGAATCGAGCTTGTCGACATGAAACGTGTTGGATTGTAAACAGTCGACATTTTCTGTTTCATTCGGCTGTAGACGCTGGAGCATGGTTGGGCACGTAGCTGGAGCGCGTAGAGAAAAGTGACGGGCGACGTAGTACATATGTTAGTGTGAAAGTGAGCCGAAACGAGCGAGGAAAAGTGCAAGCTGGCAAGCCTACGGACTTCTCTTTCGATCTTCGACATCCTGTTCGTCCGAGAAAAATGTAAGTTAATAAAAAAACGTTCATGTCATTGCTTGTCGGATGAAATTGTTAACACCTTTTCGAGTAATCGGATAAGGAATCGAATACATACTTCTGCGATCAATTTAAGCTTCGATGATGTTTATCGAAGTGAAAATTACGATCGAAAAGTGTTAACATATTGTCTGAAACGATGTTTCTTGCGTTTGAACGTAACGGAGCACTTGTCGTTATCTTTTCTACTAATCGATTATAGTAATTCCTTAAATAAATAGCTCATAAATTAGCTAAATATTATTCTTGTTAGCAACGTGGGAGGATTTACATTAGCTAGTTTAATTAGGAGGGTGTAGAGTGTATATTCGAGAACTTTTAATTAGAATAGGTTCGGTAATTTCTAAATTCCATGTACTATATTTATTTCGTATTTGTTTTGAATAATCTATGCAACATACATAGATATACGCATTGACAAGAATAAAATTGGTATCCTAGCATTTCTATAAAATTTCGTGATCGCTCAGCACCTTGTGTACGTTGCATAGACACGATTCTTTGAAGTCTTGTTTTCTCTGGAATCAATTGACGTATCGGATTGAAAGAAAACATACAGGGTGGCCTAAACATTAGCCATCACGATTTTTCAAGCACTTCCGATAGCCAGGCAAAAGAATGTCTCGAATAAAAATTGATCAGCTTCCAATCGATTACAAATTGCAATATTATGAATTTCGAAAAATGTTTTATTTCGATGAAGAGTTAAGGTCGTCTGAATTTTTTAATTGCCTACAAAATAGTATTAAACAAAAGTGATTAGTTTAAAAGAAATTTTAACTTTGACGTTGTAAAACTTATCGCATGAAAAACAAGGAAAACATAAAAACAAAGAAGTTCCGTGGCATTTTTTCTTCTTTTTCATATGATAAATTTTACAATATTAAAGTTTAAATATTTTTTTAATTAATCATTATACGATCCAAGTACCTCAATACCTTTTTATAGAGAATTAAAAAAATGCATCGAATGGAATATAAAAAAAATGCATTGTTCCATTTAAAATAACAAAGGTAACTTTAACTTTTGATCGAAGTAAAACTTTCTGTCAAATTCATAATATTGTTATTCGTGTTCGATTGAAAGCTGATAAACTTTTGTTTGAGACACTTTTTTGTCCGATTATCGCAAATACCTGAGAAATCGTGCGGACTGATCTTTAGACCACCCTGTATATTTGTCAAGGGAATATCTTTTTCTGTGCTCGGAATGTATTTGCCCTAAATTTTTCAGATCGTTACTGCATTCTACTAGATTGTCCGAAATGTTTCTTTCGTTTTATGAGGATACAATAGACTCGCAACGTTTTTTGTTTGATATTATTTTGTCGAATTACTTACGATCTATTTTGTTTGATTGAGATAAACATCGCGACATTTCACAGATTTGGTTTCACGTTTGGATGAAGGTGCATTGTTGTAAAAAACACGTTTGCGAAAGAAAGACACTTTCCGGACAACCTAATATATTCGAATACGTATTAGAAGATTTCTGCGCCTAATATTCGCATAGCATTATCCAGTTATATAGCAAAGAACATTTATTACAATTTGAAAGCAATCATTTTTATCTATCCGGATCGATCGACATTGCCTCAAATGAAATTTTTCTTCCGCAAATTAGATTTATTCAGAATGGCTGAACAATTGCTTCTGTCAAATCATTTATGGATGGGAGTAAGTATTAGTATTTCAAAGTTGACACGGCTATCGAATGAGAGCAATCGATGCAGTAAATTCTATACACAAAGCGTGTTTACGCAGTAACGAGAAGTGCTTCCCGTTTTGATCTCGATTGTTTGAGATATTGCGTTCAAAACATCGATAACTATTGTTACATTCGATAAAATATATCCATTGAAAATATGTCTTGTACAAAGTTATTCGAAAGTCACTATAATTTTATATATACTTTTTTCCTCGAAAAAGAGCAATCGGAAGTACATCTTTTGTATTGGAAAATAAATTAGGCAAGCAATATCGATTAATTTGTAAAGCATTATTAAATGCAATTTATGTCCAAATAAATAAGGTTAATTAATGTAGAGAAGAAGAAACGTACGCGTTAATTATAGTATTTGTGAGCCTTGCGTATCTTCGACATGAATGTTTCTTAAAAAACAAAGCCTGACGTTTGCAATTTATTTTATTAAAAAAAATCTTTTCGGCTTGTCTGCGTACTTTTTAATATTCTATTGAAACATTTCTCGTTTGACGAAAAAGCTCTATTGTATCGTTTTAAAATCGTGAAACATTTCTGTACATGTGTTTTTAAAACTATTATCGAACAACAAACTTGTTGTATGTTCAGTGTTACGGATAATCAATTAATCATTTCTATCAATATACATGATAACGCGTTTCACGATTGGTAGGCGATTTATGAAAGATCTGTTACGGGGGTCACGTCCATTTACTAATTAGATACTATTGCTCGATAGTGTAGCGACTTTATGGCACTCATTAGTCACATGCGTGTGGAAACATTAGCCGTATCGGTTTTATCATTAGCAGAACTTTTATTTCACGTGTTATAACCTCGAAAGAGGAAAGGAAATACTTTGATTTTCTCTTCGTGCGTATAATTATGAATATCATAGTCAGTACATTTTAATGGAAAACATTGATTGATCGATATTTAGTTAGCAAGCAGATCTCTATTTTTATTCTAATAGACTTTTAAAAACAGCTCCGTTTAATCAATTACCATTTTATTCCCTTTTCCGGTAATTTCAGCTATTAATTAGTTTTATCTAGTAACATGTAAGAGCATATATCGTTCATGGCAATAATTTCAATATTTTATTTTTTGTTTCTAGAATGGCAGACATATTAGCATTAATCAAATAGAAATTAATTAACGAAACCTTCGCCATTATCATCGACTTATTTATTTTATATTTCGTTCTTGCATCAAATACACTGATGGCCAATTTATTACAAAGAAACATTAATTATCAAGGTAGAATAAATAAGTTCGCAAATAAACGTTATTCACGCACCGCTTGAATCTATAAACTCGCAATACGTAATTTCAGAAACGTTAAAGTTTTGCTCGCCGTTACGTATTTCATGGGTTACCATACCAATTCAGGATATTTGTTTCTTTTTTAATTCATCAAAAAGCTATTATACAATTTTTCATTCTGATTGTTCTTCGTTGTAAGTCCGATGGATGTATCGCAACTTTTCGATGTGTGGGCCCTTACGCTCTGAAATCCAACGTGTTAGTATGGTTTACTTTGAAAAAAGCTTTCGTGAAAGCTTGTGCTTGGATAAACCTGAAAGCAGCACGGGACGTAGTCATCTTTCAGGACTAGCTCGGCAGCAAAATTGCCAAATGGTGTTTCTCGTTTCGACGCCCACGGCTGCAAAAAGCGATACGTTTGGATTGAAATGATCCATTGTATTGCTTTGTATGCGAATGCTGCCCCGCAATGCAAATATCTGCCATTCCTACATAATTTCGTTTCACTGCGAATAATGATGTGTCATTGCTGCTATTTCGTGTATCGTCCGTGCCGTTCCTGTAATATCGCAAAAAAAAAAAAAAAGAAAGAAGAAAACAGTAACAGAATACATATTCAACGTTAAATATTTATATAACCACCTGCGTGTTTCCGTGTACGACGAAATTATGCGTGTGCATTTGTACGCAGAACGCGTGTTCGTTTGCTGATGTATGGGCAACTTTATTAGAGATCGACGGCTTATTACTACATTTAGATATGGAGGTGAAGTTTGTTTTTTAGATTGGTCCGAAAACATCTTGCAATCGCAACGATAATTAAAAGTACCAAGAGCAAATAGAGCAGCGTATGTATATTGGGTGCGAGGAAATATATGCAGACGTAGGTAATAGGAATGCGTAAAGAGGGAATAAGGGTGGGGAGAAGGCTAAAAACGGGAAAGAAATAAACATAGTGAAGCGGAGTGAATGAGGCACGGGAGAAGCGTATACGCAAAGAAATAAAGATGGAAGAAAATATAGAAAACCTGGGGAACAAGGAGGGGCAGAGACAGAGAAATAGAGAAGTAGGAGATGAGGATAAAGAGAGATTGGGGAAGAGAAAGAGAGAATGATCCCAAAACCCAACGGAGTTCCTGGCACCACGAAAAATAGGGCTCTGGAGCCCTCTTACCATTTCCAAGTTACGAGCGACATTACCGACATATCCCGCATAACACAACGGTGGGCAAAAGTCGAGGATAATCGAGGAAAATTCCGGTGTGAGATAGGTCAATGCGAAGAAGAAAAAAGAGAAAAAAAAAGAAAAAGGAAAAAACGTAGGGAAATTGCAGTGACCGGCGACTTATGTGTTTCGTCAGTGATTGAAGGAATCAAAATGATATTACGTCCGATATCATTCTGCGTTCCCTAGGGGTCATAACTATCATTTGCCGATGACATACGATCGTAGTAACTCTCGTGTTTGACTTGAGAAGGGGAAGATTTCTGAAGCTACGAAGTTATTTCTTTATAAATCGAGATATTCGAGCAATTACACGAGTTTTGTATTACCGAACCTGTATCATTTATATTGCATACTACGGCGTATATACCCGTAAGTAAATAAATAAAATGAATTGCTATAGAACCTCGCTGCAATGTATTATAAGTTTCGAGCGTTTGTTTTTAGACGTTTATATTTATGATTTTCTGTTCTTAGTATGAAATTTCCAGTTGCGTTTGAACGTAAATTGTAAGGCCTTGTTTGTTAATACGATTCTACATCATCCTGATTGTGCTTGGTATTCGGATTGCATTAATTTTTAACTGGTTGAGGCGATGATGATGGATTAACTGAAAAGTAGCCTTTCATATATCGTTCATTTAATTGGACATCGAAGATTTTCAACTGCGAAGCAATAAATTTCCAGGCGAATGTGAATTATGAGCATGTAAAATTTTAATCCCCTTATGATGATCGTTTTGACGCAGCATTAAACGGAAACAAGATTATTACAAGCACCGATGATCGAAATTGTTAAGCGCCGTTATTAATGACTCCTCTGAGGCCGAGATAGAACGCGCATCCTTCCAAACCGTCAGTGTAACCAAAAAATAACGTCCAACTTTTGAAAACAAAAAGTTATTCGAGTAATTACGAAGTGTCATTATTATTATGTAATTTATTTACGTTAATTTAAACGATGACCTCGGCAGTCCATCGGTACGATAAACGTTACAATTGGACAAAACATGTTACTTCAGGTGGAGTTAACACAAATACTAAAAAAAAAATTACGGTATTGTGTCGTTAATCTACGTATTGGTACAGATCGCGCAGTTTCTATCTCGCTGTATGTACCGATTACATTTAAAGATTACGCGGACTTCTCCATGTATCGAACTGTTCTACATTTTATCCTCTTGGCAAAATTTGTACAGTGACTTTGTCGCATGAGAACGCTTAAATGCAAACTTATTGTAGCGAACGATGTAGAAGATTCGTTTCCATTACACGGAAAACTGCACACGTACAACATGCAACACGTGCAACATGTACACGCACACAGAAGAAAAGAGAGAAGGCTGAATATATCGGTTTAATCATTCATATGTTATATCGGGAAACGTGAATGAATAAAAAAGATAGGAAATGGTTACAGATTGTCGCGTCTAGTTGTTCCATTGAATTTTCATAATATCAGTAGAATATCGATTCGCGTAAAAGACGAATTATGTCTGCTGACTTTACATATCTAATTATTAAGTAGAATATTATTATTATTACATTTCTTTCCAATCGCCACAGAGACAATCTTTTGAAATATCAGAGAAATATCGTTCGTAATTTTCAATTGGGTTATTACCGTTATTTATCGAGTGCTATATTTCCAATTCTAAATCAGCGCAAAAACTGGGAAGCAGGGATCATTTCTCAGTGTTCTAACTCGAACAGCCGCAAACATCGGCCCCTTCTAATCTTAACTACCTCGTTCAAATCCCGCCAAGCTGCGGTAACATTTATCTCCATTCCTTTTCCTTAACTGTATCATCAGTTATTTAAGCACCGCGTACTGTTCATCAAATCCGTGCCAGAGTGATAGCAGGATTGCGTGGGCTGCAAGCTCGTCGCTGAAACGGCCAGACGATATTACACAGAGTCTACTCAATTTTACGCGATGCATTTTAATCGCCAGTTTAAACGTTACGACTTTCTGACAGCCAAGTTCAATTACAAGTATCGGGCAAGTTTGACGAACAAGTTTAAAGAAACCTGTCTTCGCTATTTATTTCCTTCTCTTTCGTAGGTAATTCGAAGTGGCCGATATTTTTCTCGGCTTCCTCCTGTATCGCGTCTTTCGAAGGTTTCGATGAGTTTCTGAAAAAGATTGAAGAAGAGCAGATCGTAGACACTTATCGTAGGCTTCTTCGGGCCACGATATTCGTTCGCTGCTCATAATTAAAGTCTGGAGACACCGAGTATTTTCTATTAACATTCCTGGGTAACCCAGCGTACTCAAAATGACCGCAGCCGGTACGGTATGTTGTACCATGGCCATTGCACGTCGTAGACACATTTCTAGCCAACGGGAATGTCAGGCAGATGTTCTCTCGCTTCTCCTATTCGTGAACCGTTTTCTATTATAAAGAGGAATACTTAATTTTCACGGTCGATTAGCTTCTCGCATTTGCGACAACTTCGAAAGTATTTAAATCTATTTAGTCGATCGCGGAGAATGCGAATGGGATGGAGTTGGTGAAGAATCTTTCGCTTGTATTCGAAATTTGTCTCCCTAAGAATTTTACTAAATCGTAAGCAGAGAACTTCCATGGAGACTGTTCGACGGTGTTCATTCCTTTCCTTCCCTTCTTTCTTTTTTTCTGTACGAAGGAATTGTTCAGTTCTCTTTATCGTTCCAGCATCGCAGATTCTAGTAGTTTATACCTCATTTTCTTATAAAGAAGATGATTTTCGAAAGCTTGTTGTTTTAATGGAAATCAGCGTAAAAAGGCTAGCACGACCGAAATCTGTCAGATTTATGAAGAATTACTATTACTGGACTTGCGAGTGAAATAACCACGTTACTGTAGTTACGTGCTAATAACATTACCTTGTTGTAATACGTAACTAGCACTTGCATAACAAGTTCCGAACCGGTAATAACTAACTTTGGTTGTTTAATCATTTTCGAGATAGGTTTAATAGCATTGATTGACTTGAAATCGATACGTTATTAATGAATTATGAGCAGCGAATTAAGTAAAATCTAGCAACGAAATAAGGTGTCGTTATTTCGAATTATTACATTAAGCAAAATACACTATGTTTGACAATTCTCACTTATACTGTTATTAATATTCGACCTAGTCTATCATCTCTTATTGTTTTTTTTCCTTGGCAGTTTGAGAAATTGCATTTTTACATTGTACTGTTATTCGATCACAGGCTATAAATTTTGAAAACGCGAGGTGGATGTCTCTTCATCTTCCGTAAAATATTACAGTCTATCTCGATCGAGATTCATATCCATATTTATCAAAATAACATGTTACCATTCGAAACACGCGTAGAAAAGGACGAATGAAAAACAATCGTTTATCTGTGGAGTAATTGTTAAAAAGTGAGATCTTCTCTTAGCAAACTATTATATATATATGTTCGCGTTAGATTTTAATAATTGACAATTGTTATAAACGTAATTAAAATAGAGCAATCGTTTCGTAGAAAAATGACCGCACAGAATGGTATAAGTAGGTCGAACATCTTTCTATGCTCGTTCGGCATGAAAATACGTACTAAACCGGCAGCGAAGTCTGCATATTTTACACTTCGATTCTTGCTACAGTTCGACACCAGAATGTGACATTCGCCTTTTCGACGACCTATTCGCTTATCGTGCTATAAATTTGATTCACTTTGAAGCGTGTCTTGCTCTAGAATATCAGTGACACGAGCAGTGATATAACCTATGTATAAGCAGACAGTCGAATTCTCAGTTTCATGACATAGCATTTGAATCATAAAGGAGATTTTATATTTCTATCAAAAAATGAATGGCGAAAGAAAGGAAGAGGGCGATAACAATGAAACAATCATATTTTAGTTTTCGAAATTTTGTTCTCTATTGTGTTACGTTACCGATTTCTAACAAAGTACGGTTCACAAACGGATTGATAAGAATGTATCTACGTGTCTTACGATCAATTGTATTGTTTATCATGTGGCATTGATTTTATGAAATGGAATGTTTCACTCGTTTTAATGTCCTCCTATAACGATTCATTGCGGCACGCAACAAGATTGAATTGTGTTTATCAAATTTTCAATATTATATACAAATTTATTTTATATTACAATATCATTTTATATGACACATTAAATTATCGTTGTTGTTATTTACCGTAAATACACCGTATTGAAATAATGAGCGAGGCAAACAGTGCGAAGCAAAGTTGGCATCGTTTATTCGTTGATACAATGCTGGCCGCTATAAATGCTTTTTCCTCTAGAAGCATTTTTATCGATCCGTACACGATCTTTCTATAAAATTCCACGTCGCCGTCGTTAAATCAAACAAAACGTTATCGCGGCGCTCGAAGAAGATAAATCAGACTTTTCGACAAATCCCAGGAAGTACCGAACGATTATTTAGCGCGGAAAATATATCTCGAGATACGGCCTTAAGTCAGCTAACGACACACCGAAGATTTCCGCTGTTTATACAGTTGTCGGAAAATTATGAGAAAGTTCCAAAGTGAAATCCGACTATCTCCATGTCTGTATTAGCAAGTATCATCGTTAGTGGGATAAATCGTGTACGAATTCGTAACTTATCGAGTTTCACAGGTATCGTTTGAAATAATCGAAATTTAGTAGATTCATCGTGTTTCCTACTCTCATCCTATTCGGATATCCGAGATAGATCTATTGTATAAAAATAGACGTATAGAAATAAATTTATAAGCATTTGATAGAAGAATAACGGATAATTGTAGGTATTACGTATCTGTAACATTCATTTATTTTCATCAAATAAACATATGAAAGAAGAGCCGCGTTACTTATGGGACGAGCTAATATTTACGAGTGTCTGGAAGCGCGTTTCGCATTAGGTTTACTTTCTTTTGGGGAGTCGCATTAGTTTCTTGGCGGTGCACGGGTGCCACGGTATTTCGTTTTAACGAGATGTCTCTCTTAAAAAGTTTCCTCCATTAAAAGTGTGTAATTGCAAGTTCTCCCTTGTTCGTTCGCATGCTGCAATTCCGCGTGTTTCAAAAACACATCTAGCTTCTTGATGCTAATTGGAATTATGCCCGTTTTGTTTCATCTTGGCTCCATCGTTGTACAGCCAGATTTGCTTCTGCTCGTTTTTCCTGTCATATTCAGAGCAAACCTAGCCCGGCCCCATAATTACTTCTTATTACGTTCGATTATATTTTCGATGATCGGATGAAACCCGTGGTTGCATTATTGGTTTAATAAATATCCGAAATTAGACGTTTGTTGCGGGGAGTTTAGGGAAACGAAATTGATAAAACTGGGATTTGTATATTCCAATTAACGGTCATGTAATTATCGTAATGCCATTATTTGATGGTATTTTAATTAGAAACATCGTATGCAGCTTATGTCGGCGATAAACAGTATTGTATTATATATTATTATGTCGGTCAATGTTATATTGGTTATCATCAGATCAATACGCTATATGTGTTATTGGATTCGCGATAGGATTAACTGGAACCGGTTAAAACATGTTGAAAGTATTTGGTCGACTGCTAATGTTCTTAAAGGAAACTTTAATTAAACCTTTGCACTATAATACTCAGTCGTGGTTATGAAAAACTGTGATCGTATTATGCTCGAACTCAGTGTTCTGAAAGCGAATAGTTAAATTTAATAAGCGCAGCTATGGAACAAACTAGCAAGCTTGATCTCTGATTATCGGCAAATTCGAATATCGTTCATGTTTTCCGAGATACCAAATTTCCATCGATCATTGAAATCGCGTAGAATATTGGTACAATTCGAAAATTTCCCTGTACATCTCCGTGGGCGAGCAACTGCGGTGTATGGGAGACGAATAATATTCTTAAAACTCTGGGCGAATCGAGTATATCTCGGTGCAAAGAGGATTTGCAAACTCGAATGAAAGTTTCTCAGCTCGTCTCTTGGATCTCGACAGTGATCTTCCAGGGAAAAGTTTCGGACCGGTGATCGGTGATTCGAAATTCTGTCGGAAACCGATAGGCAGGAGTTACATGGGCGCATGTGGATGGATACGTAGTTAAAATCAATTACAGACAGTGGGGAGAGAACAGACGTTTGTTATTGGTCCAAACTTCGATTTGATATCGGTTCCGTTTCCGAAGAAAATCCAACTTGGGGATACCAAGTTACTTTCCGTAGTAAAGTAGGGATCTTACCTTCCATTGAAACTAAGGTACATTGTTCGTTTATTGTTGGCGGAGTTGTTCTAATTGAACCGTATAGATTTTTGCTATTCGAATTTACGTTGCGAAATTACATTTGAAGAAACGATAATAAAGGCTGGCAAAGTGGAAATCTTTAGAAAGCACGGAGAAAAATCTTGTTGCGCGTGATAATTGTTCGAGCAGGGGAGAAATCCCATTGGCCTGTCTTGTTTCGTATGATTATTAAAACAGACGGCGTGGAAAGTTTTTTAATTTACTTCTCGGTAAATATAAAGTATGTTACGTTGCGAAAGTTATTACACTTCCACTTAATTTTCGATCGATCGGCCGACGAGATTGCCTTATCATTCCAGCACTTGGTCCCAGTTCATTATTCATACACGCAAGAAAATCCGAGAATTCGCTTTAATTCGAACGTAACCGAACTTTCCTCTTTCGAGAAACTCCCGTTCTTAAGCATACGAACGCTTCGTTGCAACGCCTTTCGAATAACGCCGGATATAGTGCTGTTTCAGCATTTAGTGCTTATAAAGTTAAACACTCGTCTTACAGTTATATGCATTTAACATTTAACACCGCGATAATGACCGTAGTTTTATAATTGAACCACCGCAGAAATTATACAGATATCTTTGCGTTTTGCGTTACTATTACCTACTGCTATTATTACTACAGACATGCACATGTATATACATGCGACGGCAGGGAAATGTTGCACCACGATTCCGTTCAAACTCGAATCATTTTTTCTATAGAAATGTTTCCACGCGCGAGAAAATATACGTTATACGTATTTACAGTACCGATGATTCGTTTTATCGTCAGGGAGGAAGCATATTTCATAATATTTTCATTGATTTATATATTTAGGCAGAGTTCGTTCTTCCGCATGGTCAGTACGATCAGCAATTTTTTTTTTAAACGGCTCCGAAAAACAAATTCGCTGAATAGAGAGATTTCAAGCGTAATTTAAAGGATAGACACGGTAAAAATTTGTTCGTAATAATGCTTATCCTCGTCGATGAATATGCGCGATATTTTATACTGGCTAAGTTAAATATCTATTTCCAATTATGCGCGTTTAACGGTATAACGAGTGGAATCCCATAATATGCGCGCCTCAGAATTTCATTTCACTGTGTCCTTAATTAAATCGGAAGTTTCGGTGTTTATATATTCGCCGAAGTAGTATGGTTAAACGTTCTTTGAATAGTTAAAATATTAACAAATAATTAATAGGAACGATATAACCAATGTACAGTCGGAAGCACGGACAGTCGATAGCTTTCAGGTGTCCGTAAAATGAGGTTAAACGTTCGAATACAACGCTATTTCAATATCGATTCAAGTATCAATATTGATATGTTTCTTGCTCCGCGTCCTTTGTATTTCGTCTAAATAAATTTGTTCGAATTAAGGCAAAACTTAAAATAGGATATGTTGCAAAGTGAGTAGTATTTGACTATCGCACGAAACACGATTTTTCCGGGTAAAATAAAACGGAAATAACAGGTTCTCGTTTTCAAGAAAGATGATTTTGAAAATCTGTCAGGGGTACGTATATATATATCTTGTTTCTGAATCTTCTTGTATTACTAAACGTATCCAGTGTCATAGATTTATATCTTATCGTTTATATTACCCTGCTATCAGGCTGTATCATCAGCCTTCTCCATTCTGTAAGTATTCAGTTAAAATAGTTTTCTAATAAGGCAGATGTAACACAACATTTTTCCAAAATTTCCAGTTGTATATTTAATTCCGGAAGATCTATAATTTCCGTTATATTCTGTGTGTTATAGGGGAAATTATTAAATTCATAGCACCATGTACAAATTATCTGTCCGAATGACCCCTTTGAAATCCAATTTAGCATCGTGCAGCCCCGAATCTGCATATAGCGAATAATAATCAGGTTACGAACGCCTCGAAAATATTACGAGCTATCAAGTGATATCAATTTACAAACTTTCCGTGAGATTTTCCTTTGTTTAATAAACATCTCTGGCAATTACAGCTTGGAAAGAACGTACAGGCATACCAGAAACAGCGATGTATCCAAAGGAAACAGTAATAAACAATTTCGTAAAGTTCTTTAGGCATTTTAGTAAGTTAAATATACAGGTGGTATTTTCGTAATTACATAGGAAAGGCTGGTGGTTGTATTAGGTAATAAATTAGTGCGTGTGGAATCGCGAGTGTAAAACGCGAGGGTAGAAAACATAATAAACTGATTTTTTTTCGATGGGAAATTTAGGAAACGTTGGAAATCTATTCCCGCGAAAAGCCTGTATTTTGATGTTACTCAAACTATGCTCGATAATAAATCAGTGTCAAGGTAGTCTTGTAGTGGCCGTTGAATCACCGACAAGAACGACATTTACGATGACAGATGACGTGCAAAATTATCTACAACATCGAGAGAAAGAAATAGACGAAAAGACGACGTGGAAAGAAATTATGGTCAACCGGAAGCGTAAAATGACGATAACAAGAACAATTTGTAACCTAGAAACGATAGGTTGAGAGAATAGCAATTTTTATAATTACAGAATGTTTTGTAAAAAGAAAAGAAGAAAAGAGTTTAATCGATTTATATTTTCGTGTAAATCTCCGTCGAAATCTTATTCTCTTTCTCGATTGTTATCTTTTAATCGCCTATGATTTATGCACAAGGCAGTCACCTCAGTTATTTCATCGTACGCACATTTCACGTTAAAAATAAGCGTGAATCGATGTATGCGGGATACGTGTGTTGGTCGGTTTAGTCATAGGTACAATAATACGTGATTTCACGGTTCTTCGAATTTTCTTCGCGAAACGTATTGTACGGTTATGAATATTCTCAAGGACACAAATTTCTTCTCCTTTATAATACAATTCAAAATTGTTTAAAAAAATCGTCTACCAATCACTGATATCGCATTCCAAAATTTTATACGACTTTTCCCCTCTGCTATCATTTTCCTTGTATTTCTTCTAAAAAAAAATGGACGCATGACGAACGCCAGACTCTTCGTAAATTAACCGACGGCACATTCGTACCGTGTGTTTCGTGGAAATCTAATTCGAACGTTTCTGATTACACTGGCGCGTATTTTTGGGCGCATTAACAAGAAGCTCGAAACAACAGAACGCAACAGAATATACGTACGTAATAGCCTTTTTACGATTCTCCCGACTCGAATTTTCGTGCAGGTTTGCCAGCGAGTAGATAACGTTGAAATTTTGTTGGCGAATCGCGTGCAAAAGTACATTTGTAAGCGACACCGGTAGTCGCCGAAAAAGAAGGCGAGAGAGAGAGAGAGAGAGAGAGAGAGAGAGAGAAAGAGAGAGAGCGAAAGAGTAAGAAAAGCGCAAGAGTCGATCAGGAGGGACGAACATCTCGTTGGAAGAGATACACCGTTTACTTAAGCGCTCTTGAGATATCGAAAATGGTATGTACACACTATCGATTGCTTTACATGTATATAGAAGTGCAAGCTGTACGCTGAATGCTTCCGATACTTCAGAGGACCGGACAGTTATTGGTACTTAAAAGAAGAGCATCGGAGAACCATAAACTTGGGTGTTCGATGGGTGGCGGATGGGGGAACGCGAGGAGTGGGTAGAGAGGGTTGGAGTGAGTAAAGGTGATTGTGGAGTAGAAGATGTCTCCAACGTGTGCAAGGTGCATCTGCATTTAAAGTGGCTGTGCTTGGCAGCCACTCTTCCTCCGTCAAGTCAGAATCACGCGTGCTTTTCTGTGTGTGCTTCGGTATATCCGCATTCCGTCCTGGAATTTCGTTCGCGTAATTTCTTTCCCTTTCCTTTCACTCCCGCCTCTGCCGCCTCCTCTAACGGTTGTATTTTTCCCGTATTGGATATGAGACCTGTTTCTCTTGCGTTCCGGTTCGAATATTTTTCTTCGGGAATTTCTAGGATTCCTTGATACGCCGGGAATACGAATCGTTGGTCCAACAATTAGGAGGAAATGCAGCAAAGGAGAAAGCGTTAACGATATCCTATTTCGGTTTCAGGCGATTCGTCTGTCAATTAATCTAGATTTCGATTTACCGTCTCAACCTGTTCGAGACGCGACGTTTCGTGAACGCAGGAATATGAAAAAAGAACAGGCGAAGCTCTCTCATTCGTTTCCTTTGTATTAATTTTGCAATCTGCCGAGCAAACTGCTTTACATTCGAGAATTCTTGTCTGCAGCTTCTCAGAAATATCGCGCTGTATCTCTACGACAATATCGTAACGAGTAATTCTTGCTTTGCCAGTGAGACCTTACTTCTCATTTATTTTTCACATAAAACGCGTTCAATTTTGTAGAGAAGAATTTTTTACGCGTTTCTAGTTGATGTGCTCTTCGTGGCTCTCTAGGGAAACGTCCGCAGCGATTGCATCAAGGGATACTATGGTTAATTAAAGTCGTAAATTAAGCATTGCGCATTCGTGGTCGCACCATTGCAAATATACTAGCTTTTTTACGTTTGCAAATTCTCTATTTCGATATCATGATAAAGATATAGTCAGATTTTCCAACGATCCTTTTCGTTCATCCTATTTCACGACGTTTCGTCTCAATTAAAGATGGCAATACTTCCGGAAAAAAAGGATGTTTTCAATTACATACGTCTAACGCTATAGAAAAGAAGATACGATAATAAAATAAAACGACTCTAATGTCAGGGTATTTTGGTTATTTTAAAAAGTAGATTAACGTCGTACGTTTAGCATCAATTTAGTTAATCTCGCCAAGCATAAGCTGCCTTTGTAGGTAAAAAAAAACTTGAATATATCTGACGGAAAAAATGTCGCGACGAGTTTATACGCTTTGAACTGCGATCCCGCAATCCCGAGCATTTTTACGTTTGGTAATCCTGCAAAGCGTAGCGCGCGAGCTGCGAAAGGTCGACAAACTGTTGCAAAGTTGAACGCCGGGGCCGTGAACTAAGCTGTATCCGTAACGTAAGGACTAAGGGTCTATTGTTTGTATTCTCATGTGTGTATGGTTTCTTGAAAAGCCAGGCCCATAATTTTAACGTTTTTGCTGCTTCTCTTCCCCTACCCCCTTTTTTCCTGCCATCTCTCCCTTTTCCCTCTGTTCTCGTCTCCGTTTCTCTTGAGCCTTTATCATTCGAGACCAGGATGAAAGCGCCGACCGCATGAAAGCCCGCCTTTTTGCCCGGCGAAATAAAAATTACCATGTCAGACATAAACTGCTCTCTCTTTTTCTCCCTTTCTCTCTCTTATTCGTTTTTCTCCCCACTCCTAACTTCCCTTCTTTTTCGTCTTTTTCACTATACTGTATTCTGTATTCTGTAGGTCTTTTTTTTCGTTGTCTCTATCATTCCTATACGTGTCTTCGCTCGTCCTCTTCAGGAGAACAAAGATTCTCTAGCTTGTGTTTCTCTCACGAAGCTTTATTAACGCGATATTCAAACCATAACGGATGCGAGGATTTTCAGTTGCGTGTACATACACCTTCGAATATAAATAATATTCGCGCACGTCGTTGGCGCACGATTCCTCGGCCCTTTACACTTTACAGAGAGCAGCTTGCTCGTATATACTTCGCTATCTTTGAAAAATCGCTCTCTTGGTCCAGAGTTTTCTTTACCTTGTGATGTAGTTGGATTGCCAGATGGGTAGATACTCTCGGAGATTGTGAAAGTATCTGGGTGATCACCGGATGCTATTAGCTTCGCATTTAAGATTATTTTCCTGATAAATTCTAATATGATCATTTGTAAGATTTGTGCACGAAGTTACCTTCCTTTAGATTAACAGCATTTCCTACATCTTTTTCCACTCTTGTAAACTTCAGATTTAGCTGCGGATTTCAGATTGAACTTCTTAAATGTTAAACAGGAAGATATGAAAATAACTGTAACAAAAACTATATCGTGTCGCTTAGGGAGTTAAGGGGAAACGTAGGTTTAATGAAAATTCGATGCTTACGTGTGATAAGACGATTGGAGCTTCCTTAATTTCAAAGTTACTTTATACCGGTGGTATTTCGTATGATTTTCCTTCGTTTCACGCACGCCTTTGAAAATGGATAGATTATGAAACGTGGACTGTCGCGTAATCTAAAGTTATGGCGACTGAGCCGACCATATCTTAGTTCGCAGCAGATTTAAAATTGGTTCTCTCTAGAAATCCCATCGCAATTTCCCCACCTCAAGTACTTCTGTGGAAAGTCAAACGGTATTATACTCGGGCGAAGATTTCGCGAAATTTAATTAATTTTATACCAGGAAAGGGACGTGTGTACATATGTGTGTTTTCTTTTCGTTGATACCGCGGGAAGAGCGTTTCTTTTGTAAAAATATCGTTTGCGCTCGCCGTGAACGTTCAGTTCGCCTTTTCGTTCGACATCCGGCTTTAAAACAGAACTTCGCGTTAGATACGGATGAATTGTGCGATAATCTCTGCACGCGGCAAATCCACGAAAAGCTTTAAAAGTTTGCCAAACTCCGGCGAACTTAGTCTTCCGAGAGTCATTAATACTCGTGTAAATTTTTAACGAGCATCTTCTATCACGGTCGCCAAAGATGTGTAGAATGGACTTTACGCTTAATGAACTTTTATTCACCTCGAAGAATAAATTCTTCGCTCTGTTCCAACCAAGTTTCACCGAATGATACGTCGGGTATATATTACAATTGGAACGAGCAAGAGGCGAGCCGTAGTCAACCTGTGAGTGCTGGGTTCATCGAGACAGTTTGTCGGACTATTTAATACTTAATCAACTACTGTCACACTGTTAATATATATGACAGTTAACGTGTTAAAAGATATCTGTCTGCGATCTAACAGTTCTACGATAGCTTTGGCAATCCAATAAAGCGTTAAATTGAAAGCGCTAATCTATCGCTGTTTTATACGTACATACTTCTTTCAATGTGTCTCGCGATTCACTGAATCATAGTTAATTGCGAGTCATATTTCACGCGATTCACGCCCGAGGTTTCAGATCTTTATCTATTCAATTTTATGCCGACTCCCTTGTCCGGAACACGTAAACTTTGACGCCTCAGCAATTTTACGATCTCGCTATATCGTCAACTATGCTATAACATCGCTTCTGGCGTACAGAAACGACGATGGAAAATAAGGAACGAGCTGGTGAACACACACAGATACACGCTAGAGGACCCGCGTGTACACACGTCAAGCGAGGACCGAACTTAACGCTTGACTAAACCGGGTTTTCTTCTCGCGACAAGGAAGAAAACACGATGCCTGTTTTACCCTTGCTTCCGTTACCCAGCTGATGTTCCTCCTCCTTTCACTCCTTTTTCTTCAGCGTTTTCCTCTCTGTCTCTCGCGGCTGCTTCGCTCTTCCAAGAATCCCATGAATATTTCAACGGTGGAACCTCGGCAGCAAGCTTAAATCATGTATGTGGGCACACACGTGTTTGTATAATAAGTAAACACTCGAAGCTTTGATTTCACTCGCCACGTGAATTATTCGACCCGAGACAATGAGATTCTGAACAGTTCTTGAAGAACGGTGTTAGTTCGTTGGCTTGTCAAGAGGATTGTTGATTATTCGATTGATTTTCTCGTCCCGAGTTGGTCGAATTCGCGTCCATTTTCACGTTGGAGGTTTTTCCCTGTACGTCGAATAAATTGCTTTGTGATGATGAGTGGCGGATAGAAAGGGGTGTAATCACCTTAAAAGTGCTCCATAAAAGAGTCGTCGTTAGCTGAATGACCCTACATTCACCTGGCCATATTATATCCGCTCTTCGATCAAATGCTCATCATGTAAATTACGCCGCACTATACTTTGTTATCCTATTAATGGCGCGGAGAGACGGAGCGAAACTTCGTTTTCTTCTTTTTCCCTTTTTAGGATAATTATTTCGATTGCTCGAAAATATGGCAATCATCAGTTGGACGTTGACGAGGTCGAAGCAAATGGTGTAATTTTAATACGATTATCTTATCAAGGTGATAGAAATGAAGTCTAAAGAATTAGAAGGAGGAGGGAAAGAAAAATACACGAAAAATACAAGTAGAATAGGAACGTTCGAAACGGTCATGTATTCTTAACGAATTAATTTTCAAAGAAACGGCTAATGAAGTTTCACGAATGGCGAAGGTTAGAGGGAAATTCCAGCAAAAGAGTCTGACGAACGCTTCGTTATACTTACATTTCGCGCGATGCATTCAGATAGCAGTAAACGCTATTATAACGCGGCTCGTTACAGCGATCTCACGTTATCTCATAAGACCAATTTGCGAAACGGAACAATTGTAATCGAAACAAAATTTATTCCATCGGGGAATTATATAGCTCGATAGTACTAATGCCCGCTGTTACCGCGGTTGTTTTATGAATATCCGTTGTACGCGAACTTTATTATAATTATCGGCGATCGTTGCTATGAAAATTACAATAAAATTCGGCCCGCGATTAATTAGATCGGAATGCAACCGGGTTGATAAAGTAAGCGTGTTCGACGTGCTTCATATAACCCGATAGCGGAACGGTGGAACAAACAGTAAAACAAATGGTAAAATGAACCGCGTCTCACCGATCTTTTCCAGAAGTAGGAGGGTGAAATGGAAAACCATAGTGTTCGCGGGAACCGCGAACAGCCCTCGTGAAACGCTACAATACGCCTCGTTATCTGGCAAGGCATATTTCGAAAACGAATCGCGACAGTTTCCAAGCGTTGGCGTTTATTCGATCGCATCGACACGGTCGGGAATATATAGGGGAAGGGGGTGGAATCGAGCATTGTCCATAGGTAATAAACTTTCGGCTAATCGAAATCTGGTGTAAGCGGCATCGCATTGTGCATTCCTTGTACGCGGAGATTTGCGTAGCCGGCTTCGAATTTCGCAGGCTGTCGCTATGCCGGGGCATAAATTGCCCCTTTGTGTATCTTCCGGGATTGTGTAACAGGTTGTTGGCAACGTTGGATACGCAATGAACGACTTTGGAGGAGAGGGGCTGGTTTGGTAGTGAAGGGCAAAGGGAAAGGACGGAGAGGCCATCACCACCGCTGCTGGATACAAAACACCGTTTCGCTGGGCCGATTGCTTTGTAACAACAACGACATGTAATTAGAATGCGCGGACGGCCGCCATGTTATAGTTAAACGCAAATGAATCAACGGGGAAAACAGGAAGAGAATAACGAAACGATGGCTGGCCGAATAAAGAGCGGCGGTGGCTCGAAATGCACACAATTACAGATCGATATCGATGTATGAACGGGACACTGGGGTGAGAAGAGGGGGAGGGGCCACGAGGATGGCAAATGATTCCGCTACGCGAAAACAGAAGCGGCTTTAACGAGCTCTCTGCGCCGCGCAGATAGCTATGCAAAATACGTTTTCTCACGCGCGACGATACGCCCGCGCTCGCCCTCGCGCTCAAACCTACGGCCGAGGACAAATTGACTTTGATATGGAAAGGAATAAAAGCCGAATGAAGGAACGAACGAATAAAGCTTTGGCTGCTTCGGGTCAAAAAAAGCTGAGTCCGATGTTCTTTCTTCTTTTTCTTCTTTTTCTTTATTTCTCTTAGCTCCGTGCAACCTAGAAAAGTTATACGGTGAAAATCTCCAGGGAAAATTGGCCGACCGTTTGCATTCCTTCAGCAACCAAATTTCCACCGGTTCCATTTCCTCGATGTGCGCTACGTCAAACACGAGTCGCCCCGTAGCAACTTCGGCTGCCAATGACGTCGACGAAAGTTTGTCGAGGCAGTCGAGCAACCAGCGAAGATTTTCCTTCCGTTCGTTCCTTACGATTTCCTCCAACGTCGTTCGTCTTCCGAATGATCGATTAGTCAATTACGGCTATTTATTTATTTCTAGGAAGCTGAAAGCTTAAAGAATGCACAGAGCGTACTCGATCGACTTCTCCCGAAGACTTTTCCATTCCCTTGGGAATTCGAGGATTATGCTCGTCGCTTGCCGCTCGATTCGCCAATGGTTAAACGAACGTGAAAAACGGCATAATTTGAATGGCATTGCTGAAAGTTTGGATCTCGCAACAAATAAGTTAATCTATTCTGTTTTCGTTTGATCGTCTCGCCGATATGTTTGGAATTCAATACGCGCTTTGATCGGTCTACCATGTGTCCCTATGAAGAATTTACAGCATCGGTTGTTCGACTGAACAAATGCGTTTCGAATACTCGCGAAAATAAACACGAACAGTTTATAGCACGCCATTAATGTTGTGCACAATCGTTTACAGACTGCTGTCTGCTAGACAGCCCCTTTAAAACATACTTCGTTGGATTTTCGAATTACCGGTGCACTTTGCAAAATCCAAACAGCGGCGAAATAACATTGCGAGCCACTTTGAGGTTTGCGAAACATTTCCAAATGCACATTTACTTTGGGCGGGCGGCAAAATCAATAACAAGTCCACCGACTTGTTGAAACGAGTATTGCTAATAACTAACAGGAAAGAAGTTTGTACCTTCAGTCGTACGGTTTGTAGCTATTTAGATTGGGATATCTCAGTACCCTGTAACGTTTAATTTTAGAAATATCGTGTCGTCGTGTGTTTGCGACGTAATTCAGAAAACGAATTCTATTTGCGATATATTGCAGGACACCGTGACCGCCAACAATGTGTTTTATCTAAGTTTTAGCTTAATCAAAATTCCGCTGGAATTACAGAAATTATCTTGCTACTCTTACAGAGCCAAGAATTTTTATTCTCCGTGTAACATTTAAGGAATAGGAAGAAAACATGTACCTAATGCCTTCGTAAGTTTTATTGCAAAGACACCTAGTGATTGTAAAAAACTGTGCGGAATGTCATTTAACCGAGCAGTATGTAATATTCGTAACTAATCAGTAAGTCGCAAAATAATTACCGCTCGGGATGTCAATAACAGATTAGCTTCTTGTCAGAGAGTATCCATCGCTCTGCGACAGAATTTATGATAGGGCTGTATGTTTTTAGAGGAGACTTTTTATTTACACGACGAAATCTCCTCCGTAGGTGACGCGGGAGTTGCATAAGTCACCGATAAAAAAGGAACTGCGTATCAAAATTTTTCAACATGTGCATAAATCGCCGGTCAACTCGCGTTCTTTTCTGCTGGAAGTATGATCGATGAGGGTTGCGATCAACGAAACGTAAGGAAGAATGTGGTTTCAATTTTTTCCTGGCTGACAAATGATTCTCGCACCTACCAATCGGACAAGAACCTGAAACGTTATGTATCATCACTTGCACAACAATACCTCCACCATGTTGCCAGGATACGCCTTATACGACGATTTATTTATTATGACTTTTCAGCGACTCTGCGCCACCGCCACTGAAAGATTTTATGCTCTTCAGAATCCAATTCCCACGAAATATATAAAGCGACGAATATTATATATCCCAAGTTTCATTTATTGTATTTTAACGATGGAACTTTCAATCACATTTGCGATAGAACATTTTTCTCCGACTTTCAACCAAGATTCGTATTTTTCGTTTTGCAAAAGTTTCACGTACCGCGAAATTTTTTTCACGTTGAAAGCAGATAATTTTATAACGTTAGGGAGCGAGCTTGAAGAATTATATCGACATTCTGTATCGACTCGACAGAACTAGAAAATATTCAGTGGGGAATTTTAGGCTGTTGGTGCGGTTGATGCACCGATTAAACGTTCTACATCTATAGGGCTTATCTTTCTCACTTCCGTTTTTCGACGTAGTCTAATTCTGGATAAATTATCCTGCATTGAACTGTTCAATTAAAATAATCCATTCTCAAGGATACGAAAAGAAACGGTTAACGACTTTTTCCAGTATATCGACAGTTTCGTAGTCCTCGTATATCAGTTTGGCACGATATTTTCGTAACTAACCATTGAGATAAAATATTTTTTAATCGCACGGTTAACTAAAAATCTATGCTATTCGAAATTGCTTTAGGAACTGCTAAAAAGAGTTATGAAATCACCAGGGTACTAAAATAAAGCTAGCAGTGTATGCTTAAAATGTGTATGCTGCTGTTTAAAAATAGAGATTTTAACATGAAATAGGAACATGAGATAAGCCACTCCTGCAGATGGCTATAGATTTGTGTAAGCAAAATAATAAAAGCTTCTGAAGTGGAAAAATGTTTACATATCTATAATATAGTTCGCGTGAACGATAAGCGAGGTAGATTGAAGTGTTTAATTTCCTACTACAAAAATCCGTTTCGTCGCTGTAAGCATTCCTAATCGCTGATTACTGGATCGAAGAATACCAACTCTTTTTCACTTTGTAAATAACGTTTCGTAAGAGTTTTCTAATTTTGTAAGAACATCGTAATCACTGGATAAAGCTAGAGGGTTATGGCGCGGCCGCAGAGAGTATGGTAGATACTTCACTCGAGGATTTCTCGGTTCTTGTTCCGGTGTCTAACTTTTTATGTTGTTCCATGCAGTGAAATGACGCAGTAAATTCTTGTTGCGTGAATTTAGTTCCGTCTTGTATAATAAAGTAGACGTATTTTCTTCTCGGTACCTTCACGCGACTAAGAATATCGTACTATTCTAAAGTATTGTTCACGTCGTGGCTAGTTTGATCGTTGTTCGGAACGATTACATCGTTGTTACGCGGAATAAAAGATAATTAATAATTTTGCATCGAAAAATCGGAAATTAGTATTAAAAATCAGGACGGGAAAAGTAATGGAAAGTGGTACGTTTCAGCGCGCTAATAATTTATAAGAATGAAAAATTCATAGATTTATGGATTCCCATTATCCATGTTGTTTCCACTACAACAAAAAGTCAGGCTTGTGCTCGCCAAGCTCCAGTTCGTTACCCTTAGTTACCATCGGCTAGCCCGATCGATAGGGAGACATTAATCTCCTTAACAAAATCTCACCTTAATTGCAAATTACCTCTGAGAGCCGTGCCAGCGTGTAATTCAATTCCGATATTTGGCCACAGAAATGGCGTTTCGTCGGTTTACGATCACTGTTTTAAAAACAAATTGCTGGGTTAAGTCTTTGGTCTCAGGCAGCGTTTTCAGATCGCAGGCTGTCTACGACGGTTGTTTGTTGTAGTCGATAAAAATAAAATCGCGCAGTGCGTCTATTGGAAATTGCGATCGATTTAGAATAATTAAATTTGAAGCACGTGGAAAGACTAAACGAAACTGTGAACTGTGAATTTAATGATATTGTGCGATTTAATGATAAATAATTCGCATCATGTAAACATGTATCGTAGAGCTTAATAGGAAACGAGGATAGGCTCGTGTCGTCGGAAATCAGTAATTTCAAGACTGCAGTTACTGCAGGGTTAATTAGTGCTTGAAGCTTGCAAGCCACGAGTCTCTTTACTGCATATTAGGCGGGAGTAAAAGCGGTACGACCTGGTACGGTCTAGCCACTTCTTTTTTGAGGGTGGTATGTGGTATTAGCGCTGTTTCGCCAAGGTACCCTTCAATTTAACCCCTTTCATTTAAAGCACACACTCGCAGACCGACGATTTCGCCTTTAGGAGAAATTCAGGTTAAACAGCAAAAGTTTGACTTTGAGAAATGACGGACAATGTTTGTACGCGAAGAACTTTTTGCTTTATCTGTACAGAGCCGAAAGAAATTCAACGAGCTTTGCATGCTACCTATCGAATGTTATTGGATAATTCGCAAACGTCATTATATTATTGAACTAAAAATAAATTTGAATCGAAGAAACGGTCAACAACCTTCGTTCAGAAAGTATCGTATTTCTCAACATTTTCATTTGCTTTTAGGAAATTTACTGACTTCCAAACTGTTATATATATCGTGTATGTATGAAATTTATAAAATTTGTCGTTAAGTCAACGTTCTCGGGCATATCTGCACCAACATGAAGTATATGATATAATAATACCTTGCTTGATATGACGCTCGCGTAATGTCAACAAATTTCTATAATTATGTTTGCTAATGTAACTCCGGCATGTAGCGCATGGGAAAGTGGTGGGCAGCCTAAGTAGTATTTCTGAGAATCTTAGTCTCGCAGAAACCTCCGTAAGCTCTCCACGCGGATATTTAGGTAATGAACACCAACATACTCGCGTTAATTACTGTTTGTAACCAGCTCCTGCGTAGTCGTTTCTACGAGTTTTCTTACAATATTGCCCGTTGAAGCTACCAGAGATACCCGAGTATAAAATATTTGCGTTTTGAATAAATTACGAACGACCATGAATTCAAAATATTTCTTACGCGAACTGGTGCTGCGAAAAAACACGTACGAACAGAGTTCAAACGAATTAACGATTTAACAAACCTTCTTATAAGAGAAATTTTTCAATTTTGAAACAGCATCGTGAAAGATATCGAGAATATGAATTTATTTAGCGACGGATAGAGACATACTTTATGCCAACTAAAATCATTCCATAGAAATTTCAGGAACTTGTTTTATTCCAGATTTGAGAATTTTTAAATCTGCAAATTCTTGCAAGAACGCTTCATTATGCACCGATATATTAGATAGATGGAGAGTCGTGAGTGGGAGAGATCAATCGTGAACGTTAAGTTGCCGAGCGCCGATTTGTAACATTCCGGCATTCGAGCGGACAGGAAGTGCAGCTACTAGGAAGAAACATGTTTCACAGATTAATAGCTGGCGTACACGTTACCATCGAGATAATTAACATACCGTATTTACATAGACATTAGACAAACAGTTGATTAGAAAGATATAGGTGTGCCTCGACGTCGTATAGGCACCGGGAAGGGTGGCTGACGCTCGTAAGGGAGGGCTAGCGTGCCGTTGTAAATACAGCCCGTATTCCACTAGATAGGGGTGTGATTCATGGGGGACAACCGCCACGATCTATAGATCCACCCCGATACCGAGACATCTCCTACCCTGCCACCCTCTTACACCCTTCCCACTCCGGACAGTCCTAAACCAAGGCTTTTCCTCATGCACGCAAACAGTCCATACGTTTCACCTGGATAAGGCGCGTCCGTAATGTATGGAATCTCTCAAGAAGTTAATGAACGGGCTAACACGAGCCTGGAACGAGTGGAAGAAAAAAGATTTCTTTTCGCTGCGATCGCTCGGCTATCTTCTTTCGCAAGTTCTCTCTCCTTTCCGAATCCACAACTATTGTAATCCATAGGAGAATCCTGTTATTGCGCTATTGTAATGTCTCGTTTAATGAATGGGTTAGCCGAGACGGGCGAAAAAAAGTTTTCCTCTACCTGATATTACGCCGGCTATTTTCTTCGAGATCGTCGAAGCACGTTGCTATTTCGTGATGCTCATAAAACGATATCTCGATGAAGAAGCTTCTTATTTCTTTCGTTTCATCGTTCATTGGGTGTACTTTGGTTGGAAGAGATATAATTGATAGTCGAAACGAGTTAGGTTCGTATTATCCATTTTTAATCTATCCAATCAGTAATTTGTTCGATACGTTTCCGAGTTCACCATGTTAATTATCTCGATGGTAACGTGCCCATCGACCATTAATCTGGAAATCCGTTTCCTCCCAGTGCTATCGTTATTGTCTTTAACAGAGATTGCATGCTCGCGACTGAATTAAAGAACCACACAATTATCTGGCTCGTCGTGTATCGTATACGCGAACGCATATGCATAAATCATTTCTGTACAAAGCTGAAGGTAAAACGGCTGGAAATACGTCGAACGAAAATTGATATTTCTGGAAGGAAGAATGTGTAAATGACATTAATACCCAGCCCTGCTAAATTGTACGGGTGCATTTTGTAGACTACAATCATTACTGCGCCCTGCACCAGCCGGGTCTTTCTTGAAATGCACTCTCTTCATGCAAACTTCATCGGGTATCGATTTTACAATAACAGGCAAAACTGTGAAAACCGACTCAGCCGATGTTGCTGGTATCTGTTACGGTAGTACCGTTGCTTATAGGGTCAGTCTCAACGACGTCACTTTCTATCTTAAATCGTTAGCCACAATCGCGAAAGAATGCGTTTCTAATATCGATTATACATTACCAGATGCGAGTCGAACTGATCTGAACTTTGAAAATCATCGTTAGCAGATTGAGAATGTTCATTTACTTTGGCTACTCGATATATTCTTGCATAAGTATCTGCAAATACATAGATATCAACGGTACGATTGTTACGTCGATCTGGAATTATAATTTCATTTAATTTAATGGCATTTTAATCCAAGAACATGTATCGAGGTTAAGAAAGTTGAGTAGAAATAGTTTTATGTAAATCGTAAAACGGATTAAAAAGCAAAAGTCGATGTGAGAGATTACGTTTTATAACTACTGTAGATTTAGCGGAATACAAAAACGCCTTGCATCTCGCTACGTTCGCTGTCTCCGGGTGTTTTACATAGGTTGTATTTCTGAGAATTTATTTTTTATTCCTTTTTTCAACCCCTCCGCAAGCCTGTTCTCCATGCGAATGCCGTGTGCACGCATTGCCGCGTATCCGCAACGGTGCCGTTCTTTGTTTTAATGAACGTAGTTTACGCTGGTTTAAATTCCGTCGCGCAGGATTTTTAAATATCCAGCATCCACTCGTAGACATAATTCAAATGGCACTTTAGCTGGCCGTTGATTAACGAAATAAAAATTTCCCTCGAACGTTGAATTTCATTTATTTTGGTGCAACGGAGAAGGATCAGGCGCACCTTTATTTCCCTGCTCTCTGGAGTCGTTTATAACGAAGAACTATCAGCCGACTGTCACGCAGTTTCTACGGGATATTCGTCGGAAGAAAGTCGGTGGAAAATTTGTTAAATCGCTCGTTTACGAGCGTACGTTAACGTGCTCTGAATCGTAACGGGCGGTTCTTTAATTTAAATTTTAATACTAAACGATGGCTACTACGCGATAAATCGAGAGATTGGCGAGTTTCGGTTAACACATTTCCACCAACACACACGTTTTTTGCTGCGAGGTTATTTCTTTGAAGTTACAGCGAAATTACTTTTCTAGGTGTGGCCTCCATTGTTTTAGGACGTGTAATTTCATGTATCTTGATGACACCCAACAGTGCCGTAATACAAACCAAAAGACCCGTCAGCAGTGCATTTTCTTTTGTTTCCTCAGTCTTCTTTTAAATGTCGTTCTTTTGTCGCTCAGCCTGCAAGAGAGCGGCAAAGAATGTCTAATGAAGCACCACCTTGATCTTACAGTAAAAAAAAAAAACGACTTTGGAATCGTGCAACGAGGCAGCGAGGCTACACGTCTCAAAGTTAGCTCTTTTCTTTACTTAATTTCGGGAGAATTGAATTCACCGGAGCGGTGGTTGTTAATTCACGAGCAAAAGGAAACGTATGTTCGTAACTAAATCGTGTATCCTAACAATTAGGAATCGAAGGAATACAGGAATATAGGAATCAATATTCCTAACAATTTTTGGCTGTGATGATATCAAACTTTGATATCTTTAATTGTTATCAACGCCAGATAACAGTAACAATACCCGTTTCTTTATTCTTTTCTTACTCACAACTGATAAATCCGCGAGCACACGTTTGTCCAGAATTTGCGCACTTTTTTAAGAGTGAAAAATATCTGAACTCTCTTGCAATAGACGAGCAGAAAAGAAGAAAAGAATAGAGAAATGAAATTTCTGTTGATTAAACGCAAGCGATATTCGATTCAGAAGAATTCTTCGTGGTAGGGTAGGTGAGGGGGTGAAAAAATCTCTATTTGGGTTTACTATCTGGAACCGGGCATCGTTTCATTTATCCAACGGTCGCGTTTTCTGACGACACGGAATTGCCGCGCGTTCGCGAAGATGTAGCTGCATTTGCTGGATAATGAAAACTTTAATTGCCTCTAAGCAAGACGGCACGACAATTCGTTCACGGGGTTGAGGCAAGGGCTGAGGCAAGGGAAAATTGTACTTACGAGCTCTTGCTTCGGAGACAACTTCTTGGTGGACTTTTACATAAATGAAGAAATCCCGTAACTTTGGCCGCCTTTGTACTTTCAGATACAACGATGTCGTATTTTCTCTCGTATAATCGTAATTGAATTTGTTTTTGCATCTCGCCCGTCTTTGAAGGGAAAATGCATTACCGTGCAACGAGGCGAAACATTCGATTAATAAAACGACCACCGGGGAATCGTAAAATTATTACGCTTGAAAATTATTTTTCTTTCACCGTCGGGACGATTAAGGAATTGGGAATCGGACTCGTTTTCTTTTCGTCTTGTAATTTAATTGCTCGATGGATAATTGAAAAGTTTTGAAAAGCGAAAGAACTTCCGACGATTTCTCCAATCTTATCTTTTCCATATCTTCTCTTCAGGTGAAGTTAGTTATTGTCCTTCCAAGTTTCTCCCGCGGACGTATTTTTGTAACGTAAATGTTTAATCGAGCATACCACTGTTCACTTAATGCCTTTCGAGTGTCTCAACCCACGAAAATCCCAGCCCTTTCACTGGCAGACGTCATGCATAAAACAGAATTCAATTATGTGCAAGACTTATCGCTTCTTGAAGTACAGATAAGAGAGAAGAGACTGCCTTTGAGATGGTCTCCTTTAGTATTCACCACGCTGTCTTGGCTTTTTTAACCGAACTTTGGAAAAATCTGGTTATCTATACGATTTCCTTGGTGAATTTAATTAATTTGCTTGAGTAAATATAACCTTTGTGCGAGGAGAAGTTATGAATACTACCTTCGGGGTAGGACTTGTTCCACAATTTTTAGCGATTGTTCGCTTTTTAATTGCATGAAAATTTAAACTGACTTTAATATTTTCTTCTCCTTTTTTTTTCTTTGAAGAAGTATCATTGAGATTTTTATTCCAACTACCTTAAATTGGATAACCGAAAAACAAGCTGTCAATTTACGAATGATAGTACGGACAGTAACGAGTAATTTATTGACCTTTATTCGATAGAATAATTTTGAAAGGCAATGAAATTTATGTTTGCATAGAGAGCAATGGATGTAAGCGAACAGGAAAATGAAATATTCATGAATCAATTCGCGTAAAAGCTTGTATCATCTAATCTGATGTATCATAGTGATTATCGCAAATTGTTGCAATATGCACAACGCATATCGCAAGTTCGGGAAAATGTGCATTTTAATCTAGGTAATTTGCTTGAAACTTTGTTTCCTTCGTAACCAGTGGAAACGCGGATATCTTTTCTCGTGTATTAGAGTTGTAGTTTGTTCGTGTATCATTCGTTGAAAACAAACGTAATTCAAAGGATTTCTACCTTGAAACAGACATACATAGCGAGAAAGGATATTACATCGCATCTTTCTTTACGCTTGTTTCTAACAGAAAAATAATTATTTGCAAAGGATTGGTATATTTCTTCGCGTGGCTCGGGTATTAATTATTTCTGAAATAGAGGTCGGAGATAGGATCGAACTCCCTGAAAATGAAATAAATTCGAAAAAACGATCGTTGAACGTTGAAAAGATTTTTGAAATTTTAATTTCTTTGTTTTTTGATTTTTCTGTTTTTTATTATCTTTTTTTCGACCGTATGTCAGACTTAGAGATACTAGCTTTCGGAGAAATTTCTCAGGATCTGCAACAAAGGTATAAAAACTCTTTGGAATATTCAAGAATACTTTACCGTTACACGCTTCTAAAGCGTAAAAATGATATTTTACATGCACTATATGAGATCGTAAACGCGTAAAACGATTCACGAAACGTTTAACCAAGCTCATAAAACCGGTTCACGTCGACCAGGCACGTACGTGTCGGTTTTCATCATTTACCTTATCACTACAATCCTTTATAGCTCATGAACAAGCGTGGACCACGTTCGCTCCAATGATAGAGTATTGGATTTGTACCTTATGTCAAGTAACTATAACATATATAACTACGATATCACGATCGTATTTAGCACTTCTTGTCGTCTAAAGTGTTTCAAAAGTGAGCGAGATGACTTACACAAAACGGTCGGGGCACATTTTATCGGTCGGTGTTATATTTAAAGAAAGTTACGTATGTGACTGGTAACAAGATAGACTGTAGCTTCTATAAATTTTCGTTCTTTGGTATACTAGATTAAATTATGATTTATATTAGAAGGTAGACTATATTAAGATATTCGCTATAGTAACACGTATCAATAATTTTGTTACGAAACTTTATGATAAACGACGAATGAAAGTTCAATTGAGATATAGGTACAGTTTACGTATGATAATTATTTGTTATTATATAGCACGGTAGATAATTAAAATCCAATTAGAACACGTTAAGCAATGTAGTTAATTAAAATGATTAAATTATTATTTGGTTGAATTATTACTGATCGATTATCATCGCATTAAAGAACAAAACGTGACAAAAATATTAATACAAACAATTTCAATCATTATTTAGCCGAGGAATAGAAGAATATTTGCGGATATACGGTCATTCGGAAAAACTGAAATGATTTTTACATGAATGTAGAAATGTATAAATGTCGGGCGCAGGGCAAAAGAAAAATTAAATTCATGCGAGATAAATTGAAGTGTATGATTTATGACGATAAGTAGAAAGATCCGCTCGCATCGTGCCAACAGTTTGCAGATCGTATACTGACACGAAAAATACAAAAAGAGAAGAAGAATCGGGGGAGAAAAACGCAGTGCTAGACCTCATTAATTATGTATAGAGGCGAACAAAGCAGATTATATCAAATGCCTGATTCGTTCCGCGAAATATTCAAAATTATCTCTCAGGATGTAAAGAAACATAAGATGTTAAATTATAACATATGATATCGTCCAATTATAATTTTTGAAACTAGCGGATAACTTAGATAGGACAAATCGGCGATAAAATATTTACAAGTGCTGGGTAATTAAAATAAAACCTAGTTCTAGATAAAAGTCTGAAATAAATGTAGTTGTGCAGCAAATGCTAATATAACGAAAATGAGGCAAACAGCACCGTGGTATCTAACAAAAAAAAAAAAAAAAATATGTTCGATAAGGTGAGAGAAGTGAAATGGTGTATAGCGTGTCTAGAGGAAAATTCAATCAGCTTAAATGCACCGGGATAAGCGTAAATGTAAAAGAAGTCATCGTGAGTCGAGCGTGTTAATCAATACTGACTGCAAGATAAGCTGCTTATATTGGAAGACTTCTTCGTTTCGCGCAGCAAAGGTATGAAACTTATAAAAATGATCACGTAAAAAAGATAGATTTCAGTCAATCTGTCTGTTATTTTTCAATGACTTAACTTTCGCAGAATTCTAAATTTATTTATTTTTGTTATAATTTCATTTAATTATAACTAAATTGCAGTTTCGACGAAGTAACAAATAGAGAACTTGATCGAAACGAACTGAAATTAGAGAAACGATTATCAGCGATAATTTATCACAAGTAACAAGCTGCACAAATTTTCCAATATTTTTGAAATCTTTGGTGAAACAGTCGAGCAATAAAATTCAGCCAGTCGAAATTCCAGAAAGTCGCTTTTGCACTTCGCGGAATCGTAAATAAACGATGGATACATTACACCTTTCAAATCGAGCGTGCAATTTTCTCCCTATCCGTGGCGGAGAACGCGAGAAAGGGTACGGGAAGGAGAGAGAGGGAGAAAGAGAGAGAGAAAGAGAAAGAGTAAAGGGTGTTCTGGAAGAGCGTAGCTGTAATCTAACAACCCCTCAATTTCTGCACGCTTTATGGTTACAGACGGAGATGATACCTTTTCTCCCCTTTCGCATTGAATATGCAAGAAGAGCATCGCTTGAAATTTACATTTACGCTCAAACTCCTGGAGTAACGACGAAACGTTTTACAGACTGTCCTGCTCGTATCTGATTCCGCTGGCCATTTCGGAGCGCGTGAATGATAATCGAAGTAGCGGAATAGAATTAGTGCGAAAGCGAATTCATTGGATAGTCAATAACAATTTCTCCGGTTTCAAATTTATCGAGCGGATAAATGATAACTAGGAGAAAGGTTAAGAAGGCTGAGCCACGATCGAATATTATTTGAAGTATTTGCCAACGCATTATCAGTTGTTTACGATACACGATATTTCGTTTTTCACATACATTTATCGATCGAAAGTTTGGAATCACTTTTTCAGTCGTATTTCTTGCTAATTATTTTTTTATTTACTCGAAGTTGATTCTGCTGATCGTTGGCGGAGATTTCGTTAAAATTTTAGTAACAAAAATTATTCGGAGTAGCAAGTTTTCTACTTGTTGCACCGTTTTACAAAACAACACCTTTTTTGCGCGAAATTAACCGCGAGCCGCGCTGAGGATCGAAATAACGAGACTTAGGAATTCGCATAGTTGAATCGACGAGGCAGTGGATGAAGAGCACGTTAGATTTTAATTAGTTTTTTTAATGTCTATGCAGATCGCATCCTTCGGGCTATCTCCTCCAGATCTATTGCATGGAAGATTTACCACGCAATAAAGCACTTTATATTTTCCCATCTGGCCTTCGCACGTTTCCGAGAATCACGGACGTAAAAATGGTAACAGGACACTTATCCCGGAAAAATTTTTACCCTCGCCGCTGTAAAGAGAGCTCATACCGTATATTATATTAAATTTTTTCGTACCGCACAGGTTAATTAAAATAAAACAGGCCGTGTATTGTAAACTCGAAAACTCATTTAAAGTACTGGGTTTATGGAATTGTTATTACACGTTTCTGTATGTTTTATCTTTTTCCGGAGTAGTTTTTACGCTTATAGCATTTTCTTTTGTGTAAAAGTCTGCAACAAAATTAAGGCCAGTCTTTCGTTAGACTAAATCTGGTTTTAAGTCCGTTCGACATTTTTTAATCAAATAATTACGTTTCCATCGATATAGAGCAGATAGATTCGCAAACATTTTTTTCATTGATCGTCTAAGAATGAACGCTATACCGTGTAATACTTTGGAAGTCGTGTGTGTTTCATCTGATTCAATTGTTGGGAATATTTTCAATCGATTGTTCAATAAAATACCGGTGAAACGTTTGGTGCAAACACGACCGGGACAACGATGCGTTGGCAATTTAATGGAGCGATGCGACATGAAGCATTTCCATAGCATTCTAGGGGACGCATTATCGAGCGTAAATTCGTTTCATTAGACTTTATTAGAACACACACGGCCGTTTCCACGTTTCCAAGTTCCTGCGTCCAACTATATGCACGTCGTCGGATAATCCATGACGGCCGGAACACACGGCAACGCCGAGCGAATGCAGTTTCGCTTTGGCATTCGTTTAAACGGCCGACCAACGCCATGTTCCCGTGATATTCGATTCATAAACTCATTTTTGCTGTCTTGTCAGCGATGCGACGCGCCGTTTGTTCTGCTTTCTTTACCCGTTTATCCGCTATTTCTCCTGTCACTTTCCTTCGCTTTTCACCAATTTTCTATTGAAGAATCGTTCTCTCTTTCTGTTTCTACGACCATTTCGCACGTCCTTCCTCTTCTTCGATTCGTGAACAGTACGTACAGGATTCCTGATTGTTGTATTAGATTACGTTCAAATTAGAATCGCACACGATACGAGAAAAAATATCTAAATAAAAAATCAATGAAATCAGTAAAAAATAAAAAGCCTCTTCCACCGAGGCTCTACTTATTTAATTATATTATCGAGAGTATAAATTTGAACGAAAATCCGGGGTTTATTCATAACTTCTTCATTTCTATTTTTACAAGCAAATCAATTTTCCCTTCCGTTCATATAATTTTTCATAATTATCTGCCACCGTTTTAATAAATCGGGCCTCGAATTTCTATTTTACCAAACGCGTGCGACCGTAATAGCGAATCGGATTGACGACGTATCATAGGTTAAAGGTCTGTAATGACAATAATCGGATCGCGGGATTCCGCGAACACGAAGAGGAGAAGACGGCCACGTGATATCGGAATGACGGCCGAAAATATAATGCAGCTGGCGGCCATCACGCATTCCATGGAGTACGACAGCCTGAACGTGCTTTACAAACAATAGCTTCCACGGGGCGAGTGAAGTGGAAGCCGCGACAAGACGGCAAAAACGGGTTTATGAATCAAATATTATGCGTCGTGTGTTTCGCGTCTGCTCTCGTTTGAATGACCGACCAAGTGAAGCTGTGTATTTGATGCGCGCATAAATTCCCCTCCAACCGGTACTTTTTCAACTTCTACGCTTAATCACCGACATCGGACGTTTTATGACTTCTAATCGGTCAGCTGCATTCTTTCGCGCGGTAATTCCTCTTTTTCCAAGCATTTTTTTTTTGTTCTGGATAATTTTTCGCAGCTCTGCGCATGGACTTTTCCACCAAAAATATTTACGATATCAGAAATATACTCCATGACTTACCATTTGACTGCGGATTTTTATTCATTTATGGGAAATTTGAAGATGTGAAAATGCACAGAGTGCACATAATATGTAGAAATATGTAAAATATTCAATGTACAGTAGCACTTGCGATATTTAATATAATATTTTATTTTGTACATTATATTTACAAAAATACGAATTTGCCTGAACACCAACAGTCTAGTTATCGTTTCTGATGATGACAATTTTTGTAAACTCGATACATTTTCCCTTGGTCCAGATTTGCCCCAATTTTTGTAACTCTACACCGTACGAGTAATTAGAAACGCGTTTGATCCGGTTAAAACGTTTTTTAACGAACGTAAAAGAGTTATATGGACCATATGTTGAGCCTTTCAAAGATACAGTCTTAAGTTTAGTCACTTTGGATCAAGATAAAGGGTTCTTTAGTTTTTGCTTCTATTATTCCACCGAACGTTGCAGCCGTATTATTCTTTCAGAACGGCATTTTCCCGTTTTGTTCTTTTAAATTGTTTGAAAGCCGAGATTGCGGTATGTTTTGCTTTGATGTTAGGGAGTAGGGAAAATTTTAGTCTCTGGAAAGAAACAACAAAAGATTGTTGCAGGATAATTTTGAACAGTTTACGAAACTTCCTCTTTGCGGGTACAAAGTAAAAAGCATAAAAGTTTCGCGAAATTTGCAATGCTGATATAACTTGTCTTCGATCATAAATTATATACGTATTACAATTATATAGATTTATATACACTAATGTTACGGAAAATGTATATAAATTACACACATATCTCCTAATATTATGGAAAATTTATATAAATTATATGCATATATTAGGTCATCCCATAAGTTCGTGCCATTTTTCGAGCGGTTATATATGTTAAGATTGTTTACATACCTTTCAGTTTCATGAAAAAATGTAATCCCTCTCTCGTTGTACAACTTCTTCCCATTTTTCATTATTCCGTCTCGATAAAAGTTCTTTTGTTTTTCTTTAAAATATGAAATGTATACACAAAGGTCGGCACGAACTTATGGGATGACCTAATATATATATCACAATATTAATTCACCGAAAAGTGAAATCTTTTTTTCAGACGTAGAAGCTTTCGTATCACGAATCATCGCGAGACAAAACAGACGATAATTACCGAGAATTCCCGTTTAATTATTCGCGACGATTAAACCGGATGTAGGAAACAACAGGTTCACATCCGTGTCTGGTAGTATGCGCGTTTCCCATGTCGAAAAATTCAGCCGCAAGTACACACGTAACTTTCAAGGTAGCTTTCGCGGTCGATGCTTTTTTATTGCGAATCGCGCGTTCAACGAAGTAATTAACGTCCTTATTTGCGTTATATTAAACGCACGCCCGCACACACAGACACAAACGAACGCGTGTGCGAACGGACAGACGAACGGACGAACGAGCGTACTCACCGTGAAAAAAATAGGTGGACAGAGAGAACGCGTGGCGTTGCGACGAGACGCGAAGCGTTACGCGCGTCAACGTTTTTTTCCCAGCGTGGAAAATATGGAAATATCGCGAAAATCTCGTTTCGTCATGGCGTTGCTCGGAAATTCACCGTCTGAACCGTCCCAACGGAGAACCCGTTTCCCTAATAAATGACTGGCGGAAATCCTGGTAGAAGCTTTATAATCGTACCTCGCGCGAAATGTGACAGGACCCTCGAGTGGGTCCAGGTATGTATGTACCGGGGCAAGTAACAAACTGAATGCCTCTGGCTACATACAAAGCAAAATAACGTTAGACGGAGGTAAACGGCTGTTTATTAGGTTTCTGCTAAACTCGGGGATGCGAGTCTGAAATGAGATGGCACTGCTTACAAAGTCACCTACGAAAACGATTGTAATCCCTCAGCTTCGAGCTTCAACGTTTACATGCCAGCAGCCGTGCGCTCGCTTTATCAGCAACGACATATTTGAGGCCTTTTGCCCGGGCCACTGCTCCTCTGCTACGTGATGAAACGTTTTCCAAAAGCGGCTAAGAAATTCCCTTTTGCTCTCTGTTGACGTTTCGCTGGCAACTTGATTTTCACGCTCTTAACCGGTTCTATTGTCAACCAGGGTCACGCTGTTTCGTTAGAGCGATTGTTATATATATATAAAACGTAATGATATATATTGGGAATAAGGGAAAATGAAATCTAATTAGTCTAATCGAATTTTTGAGAACTGGATTCGTTTATCCGAAAGTTTTCAGTTACCTTTAGGGTAGGTTTGGTTATTAACGACGTTAAAAGGTATCGTTCGGTTAAACATTGTCGACGGAAAATTCGATTATGCAACGAATCCCGTGGAAAGCAGAATATTCTGTTGTCTCGTTTTTCTGGTTAATCGATGTAGCAAAATCGGCCTCGTTGCACGAGAGAAACACCAGGCAGAAAATGAAAATTGATTCGCGATCAGATTGCGTAACATCTGCGATAAAAAGTTGAAACGCTGTCGTATTGATATTTGCATATGCACCTTATCAGTTTATGATATTTCCCGCGTGAGCAATTGTACGGTTGGAAATCGGCGGCCAAATTTACATTTCACTCGACGTCGCGGTTTAATAAACGTTTTTTCGTTCCTTGATTAAAAATGCTCGCGTAATCGTCAGGTTAATTTTATGAGACGCCGTGTCGTCATCGCCGAAGGTAGAATGGATTCGCGCCGTTTATCTTCCGAGCGCTTCCATTGTTACATTGTAATTCGCTTAGCAGCGGCTGGACTCGTCCGAAACGGTAGGCTCTGCACCTTATATTTCTTTTCCTCCTTTTTAAAATATTCGAGAGTCGCGTATATCAGAATAGCGGAATTTTCCTGGCTTTCGTTCCTTTTTTCCGGGCCGAATTAAACGTTCAGTTGAATTAAACGTTCGACTGCGTCACCGTGACGTTTTATCTAATCAACAGGTACCAAATTCACTTTGCTCTGAAATGTTAAACACACCGGAAGCTCCTTCAGCACAAACGAACGTGTCTCCGCATGCATGAGAAAAGTCATGCGAGAAATTCATTGAGTATATACGAAGATCGATATCGATGGTAATATTGCACCTATGTTAGTCAGATCGGATATATCCTAATGTAAAGCGAAGCACGTTGTAGAAATGAGAAGGAACGAGCCTTCTCCAGTTACCAAAGCGCCTCTTCTTTTTAATAAGAAAGAAAACGCGAGTGTACGAGGATACAGCTGTCGAATTGTGTGCTTAATAAAACAAGCGAAGAAGATGTGACGTGTGGGAAAGTAGAGATGGACCATTGGCAGCGAGTACACGTGTCATCATTTTCCTTCAGAAGCGGTAGCTCGCTGCTGGATATTTTCAAGCCAATGAATTTTCTCTACCCACGCACTGTATATCATATAGCCGCGATAGGAGAAGCGACGAGTGGAACAGAAAGGATAAAGAAGAGCGCGAGAGACACGGAGGAACGGTATGTGGAGTGACGCAACGCGGCGCTGCGCTGTGTGGCGGCAGACGAGAAATCGCGGAAGGGGAACTGAAAATCCTGAAGCACGATCTATGCCCAAGAGTACTTAATCTAATTCACCGGCGCCCCATGCATTTAATCACGGGCTCAAAATTCCAGACTATACGGTCAGTTTGCTTTTTCACTTTGCAGTGAAAAGCGGATGACGGCCTGTATCCACCGATAAAGCGCAACACTCTTACGCGTTCCGCTAGCGTTTCCCTCGCGTTTATACGGAAAAATTTATATGCACGTGTGTCGCCGCTATACTTTCTATACTTCTCTCGGTATATCGGCATTTCAGATTTTCTTCGCAAAGAGTTGAAACGCCCCGGACGCTTGTAAAAGTATCGTTTTGCGTTCGTCGCCTACAACACTGGCTGGAATCCGGGATTAATTGATGCGAGATCACATGGTTTCGTTTGAAGGAAACTAATGAAACTACCAGTGTCGAGTTTTATCTCTACCTTTTTCTGATCGCCACGGGAAATATTGAGATCGTACATCCTCCGGTAAAATTCTTCGTTGCTGTAGATATGGCTTATATCGGTTTCGGCGTGATTCAGAGCATTTGTAAGAAGGGATCTGATTCGTAAGTTAAAGCACTGTTATAGTTTGCTGCAATTTACAAGGAAAGGAGATTTAAGCGATTTTAAGGGAAATTCAATTGTAGACATGCTGTCGATAAAATTAGCTAAAATCGTTTTAGTCGATGTAAAATTGTAGTAGGTTGTCCGAAAAGTGTCTTTCTTTTACAGACGCGTCTTTTACAACAACGCATTTTTATACAAACATGAAACCTAATCTGTCAGACGTTGTGTTTTTTATTTTGATAAATCAAAATGGATCATACGATAATTATGATATATCATAATTCGATAAAATAATATAAAATGGAAAACATTATGCATCCATTATTTCCTTATAAAACGGAAGAAACTTTTCGGACGATCTAATAGATAATATTTGTTTCTGATGTACAACTTGTCGCTAATCACTAGTGCCTTAAAATCGATTCCTCAAGAAATGAAATAGTAATCGGATCAACTTTCATGTCAAGTAAATAAAAAAGTTATGTTGCGATTGGCAACATCCAGGTGTCACGTGCGAGGATACCTTTAGGATCATTGGATCGTATTAGTTGTTGGTAAGGAATCTCGATGTATGTTATTGGAATAACCGAAGGAGGCTGAAATAGAGGCGCCTACTCGTACGTGTATGCGTAATATAATCCGAACAGATATATGCGACTGTGGCGTGGAATACATTCCACGATCGCTGGGAAAAGTGAAGACGAAGAAAGCGGGGAAGAGAAGTTGTTTTGCACGCGGGTAAATTAAATTCAACCAGGCAACCGTGGGCGTCGATACGAACACACAAGTAGCGCAAAATTCGATCGGCTGGCAAGCGAAACGTGAAGCACGTACTCTCATCTGCGTGTGTACGTTCGGTGTGACGAGTCGAGGTTTCCGCACGAAGATGAGTTTCCGTTCTCGTCGTAGTTCTCTGAAAAATTGTTGTCAGGTGGTTTTCAGAAAATTCGATTTCTCTTGTACCATTTCGTTCGCGAGTATGTATCAACGTACTTACGTTGCCAACTTGATCTTTTCGAATTCACCGTCAGATCTGTCACGATGTAATTCTTTACGATCCACGATTTTCTAACTATTTACAATACTATAACTCTTAGAATATCGAAAATACTTCGAAGTTAGGAACGAAAAATGTATTTGTATTAGCCTGAATCTGAAAATCAGAATCTCAAGGCTACGTTGATAAATTATATCGACACGATTAAATATTTAGATCTGTAATTGCAAATATTCCCGCTGCGAAGCTTTCAAACTCCTAAGGGTTAAATTAAGGAACGATGAAGCATTTCGCGAATAATTCAGGATTATTTCGAAGGGGAGTTCAGCGTGAGCCAGATGTCCGGAATCGAATCGACGAAACTGTTGATATGTTTTAGAGCATACTCAAAAGCATTAAAGTCCCACCGTCATATTTCGTTATCACGAGTAAATATTGCATAAATATTGGCAGTTCGTACTGAGTATAAAGAACGTGAGTAAATACGAAAACAATGATATATGGAAGTCAAACAAGCAAGCTGCGCGGCCCCCGTCGTCGCTTCCTACGTCTACCGAGATCCAATATAAATAAATCGATGGATTAATTTATCAGTTTTTGGTAAAAAAAAACAAAAAAAAAAAAAAAAAAAAATATAAGTCGAAAATTCAAATCCGTCGGATTGACGCGTAGTGAGATTTATGAAAAATTGTAATTGGAATTTATAACGAAATAGCGAAATTAATTAAAACTGCTAAAAATGTTCGTAATACAAAATTACACAGTGAGCGCGTATCACTCTGCTTTTGTGTTTTTAACACTTTAATCTCCATTTATTTACAATTTTTTTATTTAATTGTTTTATTTGAGTCGATACAATATTTTCACCTTAGGAAAACACGAGGTGGAAAATATTTCGTACCACCGATTTCCAATAAAAATTAAACATGATCGAACGTTCAATGCAACGTATTGGAAAACATAGCTGGGCAAAAGAGATTCGAGGTACTTTTTATTGTTCTAGGAGAAATATCGCTATTTTTGCTAACTTCACAATCTCGCTGCAGATATAAACCAACTCGTTTCGATGCGAAGTTTCATCGCGTGTACAAACTGTTATCTTTATTACGATCGTAACGGCGCGAGAAAATCGTACCGCAGCGATGATTTCGAAGCGGAGAATTTCGCTGCTATTTTATTTATCCCCGACGGTCAATGAAATATTCAAATATTTCGCCTGAACTGAGGTACAATAGAGCAACGAAGCAATACGGTCGCTTATGATTTATGACTTTACGTACAGAACGATCGACTGACTGGCGAGCTCATGTTTCTGAGCTTTCAGCTTTAAAAGATTTATAAGAATGCACCAAATGGTTCGCAGCGTCACTTTCGTATGTATACATATTTGCTAGCTGCCGAAAAAAGAACATATGCAGAGCAATATGCTTTTGAATAGGAAATGTATAACAGTCGTGTTCAAGCATAGTTGCACGTTCGAATAAATTTTTTTAATTTTTCGTCCACAGACTCAATATTTGAATAACCCACGCTTGTTAAAGCAAGTCTAATTATCCAGATTCATGGAAGATAATTCTGAAAGGGCTTGGATTAGCTATTTGAAATCTTATTACCTTCCCTGGAGGGTAGATTAATTAACAACCTCGAGTAGTGTGACCCGGAGTCACCTATTTTAATATACGCGGAGTAACTTGCGGTTTCTATTTATTCGTAATAATCAAGCCGTTTTGACAATAAGTAAGAGTACAGTTAAATGGCATGCGTTAAGAGTATAGCTAAAAAAAAAAATAGTTATCGTAAATTAAATATATCCGTATTTATCGTCAGATTTCTTCGGAAATTAAATAACCTTTCAACGCGATTAACTCTATTTCCATTCGAGCATCGCAATCATACTACTACTTTCCAAGGAAACGTGTGAATCTGAACTCTAGAATTTTCAATTCTATCTGCGTCTGTCTCTCGAGTTACGAGAATCGATAATTAAGCGGCGAACGAGCGGCAGGACCAAGTATTCGCGTTTCCGCGAGATAACTTGCGCGTTGGTAGAGAAATGCGAGCAACCAGTATCTTACTCGGAACACGTAAAAGTGTTTCTATACGTGGACGATAAAATTCTCAAGATTACAAGCTGCACCGACACTTCCTTTCTGCGCCCTGAGGCGTTCCCTTATCAGCATACTGCGAAGCGGCACAATAAGACGGAAATCTGGTGGAAAGAACGGATACCGTGCAACGAGACCGAGCCTCTATCGTGGAAATAAAAGTAGCAAGTAACGGCTTGTAGACGGCCACGAGAATAGGAGTTGGGATCCACCGTTGTAATATGCAATACGCAAACACCTCGTCCTTGCCTCGATCGTACCACGCAACCCGACATTCCCTTTCCGCTCGAGGAGAGACGTCTTCGAATACTCGAGACACGGTATAACGGTTGGAAACAGTCACCCAGCCGGCTATGTAAATGCGCCCCGGCTAGCCCGGTTGTTCTTCCGGCGTGACATTACTTTTCCTCGCTGTTGGATGACGTTAGTACGACTCAGTTCTCTGATGGCCACCATCAATTACCAAGACATTGATAAATTCCGCGGCATTGTCGAGGAGACCTGGTCCTCGTCCTTCGTTCGTCGCTCGTCCACCGAACCTGTACACACGGACAAGCGAGCAGAGTGTAAGCGTTAAGAGGGTGTACAGCGTACACGCTTTCAGAAGGATGCTTGCGGCATTAAACCGACGCGATTCAATTCAATCGTGCTACCTGACGCGCTGCTGACTCCAGGCGCCCAGAAAGTCGATAGCCAAAGAGTTTGGAGTCCGTTGGTTTTTGAGTATCGAACAAGTGCCGCACGAGCCTCGGTTTGTTGTCCGATTGTGTCGGGCTAATTGGCTTGTGGCTTCCTCCCCGTTCTTTACGGCCAATCCAATTTCCCTGGACTTTTGAAGTTTTCCGAATAATGATTTCACGCTGCGTTCTTTCGTACCGGTGAATCTCTTTGTTGGAATTTTTTTTTGGAACGTCCCACATGGTCTATGAACTTTCTGTAAAAATTCATTTTCAACGTTTCCCCGATATTTCGCCGATTGCCATACACCGTGCCTTATAAACTGAAACGTCCTGAAGCAAATAACTATCGCGTTAAAACAAGCTCTGCGAAAAAGTTGCCTGCGCATCCTGCATTTCATCGACTCTTAGCTTACTTACCAAAAATTTTTGCTCACCTCAGACCTCCAACTCGTGGCTCTTCGGTCGTTTAACGAGGCGAGTTTTCGCTTCCCAAGACGATTAAAAAGTTGAACGAGGAAACGACGATTGAAGAGGTACGACCCTTCCTCGGATCGGTTCCTGAAATTTCTCCGGTCTAGATAGTAGAAAGGGTTAGCTAGAGGAAGGAACACGGTAGTCGGTTGATGGGGTGCCGCAGGTTGGTTTCGGGCGCGAGGGTTGGAGAGAAGGGCGCGAACGGGCTAGACAGTAAAGTTCCTTCTTTGTCGGATGGGCGCGGTGAATAGCGTGCGGAGGCAGACGGACGGGTTAAATTTGCATGGACGCTTGTCTGCGTTTCCAATTTCACGCATGCACACATCCAGCAGTACCGATAATAAACGGCGCCAGTTTTGGCATAAATCAAGGCCACAAATCCTACCGCGCCTTCGTCAGTTGGGAGAGCCAGTGGCCCCCTTCAGCATATATTCGCGACTCGTTCGCGCACGATCCTCACCACCCTCCCTCCTGTCCCCTCTGCTTTCCCCTTTCTATCATTTTTTTGTCCGTTCCTTTCTCCCTTGCTCTTCATCGACAGACGGATTAATCCAACATGGAGAGCTAAACAAGCAGAAAGTACGCTTACCTGCCGTCGTTCCGGCGGGAGAGAGGAAATATCTGTAGAATTTCACTCTCGGCCTCGTCCGGTAATCCCCGGTAGGCCGTTTGAACTGGACGTTTGAATGGCGCGGCTTATTAAGATCCGTGTTTTTCGTGGCAGCTTGACCGGCCTCTGCCCCATGCGAGTTTTCGAATCGCGAGCAAAAGAGCGTCAGCTTGATAGTGTTTGAAGTATTATGCATTGTTAGTCCGGATTACGTATTTCGAGTTTTCGACGATTGCGATTCGTTCTTTCTTCCACCCAACCCTGTCCCACTCTCTGCCATTTCATAGTTTCCTTTTTGTTTCCGCTAATTTCCCGTTATTTTTTTCCTTGTTAGTTTTAATTAACGACTCGATCCCTTAACGGATTGATACGGCATGACACGGATTTTAAATGGTTTTCCAGGGGAAAGCCGAGCGGGCAATTAACGCAGTCCATTGCCAGATTATCCGAAAGTAGTTTAGGTAATCGCTTCTGTCCTCTCCGTGTTTCGTAGGAACCGTTTGTCTGCAAGTTAACCGCGGGATTTTGCTCGAGCCCTACCTCGACGTTAGATCGCCAGAGATCTGTCTGCGTCTTCTTTTCCTCTTTTATGACTCACGAAGATAATTCTTTCCTCGTAGCTGATCTTTTCAGTTCCAAAAGTTTCTGTAAGATTTTAAAATTACTCGCAACTGCTCACTGATCGTCTTAACTAGAGCGTTGTCCGTAACGTTATATCGTTTCATCAAGTGCGTTGGTTGTTACGAGGAGAGTATCGATTAATTGATAGTCGCTAATAGAAAAGAGAGGTTGTTGATTCGTCGTCGTCGATGGTGTGCAATTAAATAAACATTCGAATCAATTTCCGTGCATTTACGAAACGGCCACAAAATTTGCAACGTTCACCCACTATATGCAATGTCATCCTGTATTTCAAGCGACTCGGTATTTACTGGGCAAGCAAAATTTTCGCGGTTACCATATCAATGGATAGGTACAATACGCGGCCTCTCATTAACGTTTTATGATGATCCAGCCGCTTCGAAATGTCCCAGTCCTCACACAGTAATAAATTCTCCCGTCACCATTAACATTAAAAGAAATAAGCGTGCGATACATCTTCCTGTTATACATCTACACAGGCTCGCATTATAACTACAATATTCAAATCGGGCTGATTGCGTGCCGGCATTTTGTATTCGTGCCGTGTACAAACTTAGTTACCGAGGGATCAGTTCCGGCGAAGATGGCGATTGGGGTGGAACGTAGTTTGGACGTGCTTTGAACGACGTCTAATTTCTTTCGGTCGTGATAACAAAGATCTTTTTTATCGCGGCCGGGGATTCGTCTTTTCGTCGAGCTAATGCGTTTCGAATAGTTCCTTCCTTAGCGATTCAACGATATTTAGATTATTATTCCAAGAATGTCTGCTATTCATCCCACGTCGAATCACAACGTGACGCGAATAAGCAACGTTGAGACACATAAACATATTTGCGAGACAATCATTTAATCCAATCGTTAATCCAGTCATTGATCCAATCTAAATTTTTGGACTAAACGAGGTTATAATTATTATAATTATGTCTTGTACGTACAAACGACAATTGATCGTGGTTAGAAGCAAGTGCTTGCACTCTCCGCGCTTGTTTATGGTGGAATATCGATGAATTATCGGAAACACCCGACCTGTAAAAGTTGGATTGAAATAGAAATTGTTCTCGAAGAAACTTATAATACGTTATAAGAACGATGATTTTGTTTCCTTGCCTAAGGCTTCGTATACGCAACAAAGTAAGCAGGAACAGATAACTAAATACTCGTTTGGAAATGTTAAATAAAAATCTGTTCTCTTTAATATAATTTTTCTGAAAAGCAGCGGTATCCGGTATTTTCTTTTGCTTAGGAAGTTGATACGACAAAGTTTCATATTTTCTCATGATATCTTGCAGTGTGTACAGACGAGAAAGGAAAACCCTTTTGTCTCCACGGGTTTCTTTTTGCGCCGGAAGGCTGGAGGTAGGATTAATTTCGAGATAAAATTTGTTCCCGGCTATTCTACTACACTTCTTAATTAAATCTCGCAATTTCTTAAATTATAAGACCAAAAGCTTCCGCCTGTATGAAAGATCAATTTCGAAATGCGGAAACGCGCGTGTCTCTAAATGCTGAATGTTCACTCCAAACGGGAGTGTTTTCGTTGCACTGGCTGATTACACCCCATGGGGCAAGAACATCTCCAATTGCAATTCGGTTCGGTGGCGTATCGTGCGTCGTTGCGAGCTGTGTGCTTCATAAAATTTTAACTTCCATTCCTCCCGTTCTTCCTCGATACTCGGCCGATAACAGAGACTCTCGACGCATGTGCTCAGGCGCAATGTACTTTTCTGACGGAACCGGAACTTAAAACAGTTGCCCCCATAACAATTTGCCGAGTTACCCCGAGAACGCTACGTATGACGTGAAATTTTTCTAACTTTCCACTAAGCACGTTTCCCTGCGTTCTCCAGCGGGAAAGGCGAACGACTGGCTGCGCTCGCAACTTTTTCTAATAAAGAATTTACCGCGCACGCTGCACAGCGACTTCAATTTTTCGGAATTCCACGCTGGACTCGGTGCTGGAATACAATTTCATGGATCCGCTTAAAAATCGTGTTTTCGGACATTGGACGAGGAAAAATAGACTCGCGCTGCAATATCACGACGTCTATCTACAGGGTAAAGTAGACTATTATTGGATCTTTTCCTGTAAGACGTCGTCGGGGGCCTTAACTAGGTTTGTGGTCCCACGATCGCTAATGTACGTCTAAATAGGGAAGCTTAACCTGTAGCCCTCTAGACGGTGTCTTACAGGCACGTTTCAAGAGACGTGACACAAGTCACTAATAGGATTATTTAATTAGGAATCAGATAGGATGCCTGCAACTACATATACTGTAGAGAAAGAGCACTTAATTATCTTTCGGGAGCGATTAATAATCGAGGAGTAGAAATATAAACGAAATTGCGCTTTGTCCCATTTGACACGCGGTCGGATTTACTATGGGGTCTCGTATAAATTGTTAAGTCGGTTGTGTTCGTAGTCGGGGACAATTAAACGTCTAATTTTCGGTGGATGTCGGGCGCACAAGGTATTACGGTGATTCGAGCGCAACTACCCCCAGCTACTGACATACACGCCGCAACCTTGGTGGATGACGAACACGCTGCTGGGAAGTGACAGTAGCTAATTAATTAATATCAAATGTAACTCCCTCCGCAACGGTATTCTATCCGCCATACCGCTTGTTACACTGCACGGCATTTGATACAGCCGGTGATTAAGCGCGCAGACGGAAAATCCTAACTGGTTCGCAGTTGGTGTACACGTAAACTCAATTCCAGAGAAATTGCAAAGTTATAGGGATACTTTGATGCTAGGTGTTTATTAGATGCCTTAATCGCTGTATTAACCCGTAATCAACATCACAGAGTCACGAATGGCCACGATAGTTTGGCTTGTTTAATTATACCTTGTTTTCCTTAACTCTGCAATTTTGTACACAGTTATTCGTAATTGAACATTTGATATAGGCGATTGTTTATTTTGTCGACGATTCTTATCGCGCGAGGCATAGCATATAGATGGAATCGAAGTAATCGAAAATTAAAAATAACCGGATCTTTTCTAGGACGACTCAAAGATACACATTGGGAGTTAACATTCTTGCGTGGAATTCGCGTTCGAAAATTGCCACGTCGCCTGTTTTGCATACTGTTATTCGGGATCCATAGCCACTGGGAATTTAAAGTCTTTCGAGCGCACTCACATTGTAACTTAAATATTTGAAGAGTATTTGGTGGAAAAATATTTGACGTCGGTGGATGTGTATCGCAGATTTTAGTCGGTGTCCGCGGTGGGCAAACAGCCGGCATGTTGTAACAATTATTCACAGTTAATTCGATAAATCGTTCCGATAAACGGAAAACGTGTTTCCTGTAAATTGCAAGACGATCGATGAAAGCCCATAATCTTGATTGTGTGTTAACCCTGCTTTTTTGTATCGATAGCATATCAAACAACAATTGAACGATTATTCTCTTCCATAAAAGCTTTTTTCATGAAATATTTCAAAAATACAGAGGTCGAACGAAAAATAATGCTTTCAGTTTTGTAGTTCATCGCTGGTTGCTAGTACTGACGCGTTGCAAGCGTTGCTGACACAAGTAAAGCAATGAAACTACTGCATATTATAACGACTATTTCAATTTGGATATTTTAGATATTTTTACATATTTCCCTACATTCCAATTTCTCCTATAATTTTAGTATCTTTATTCCTTCCCGCGAACTCACAGCCGGTTTAAAAGAATGCCAGCACTATTTGTATCCGCGTGCAGAATGTCGGCTCGCAACACGCGCGAATTTAAGAACCTACACTATAATTAGTTTAGGCGTGAGAACGAGAGGTTTCGGGCTGCCGGTTAAACAGGCTATTAGCAGCAGCTGTTACGTGACATCGGCGCGTCTTGGACAGTATTTGATGTCGTGGCTTATATGCTCGCGTGCTCTTCTTCTCCTTCGTGCTCTCTCTTTTTCTCCTCTTTCTCTCTCTTCCCTTTTCTCTCTCTTGTAACTCCTTTGGTAGCCTCATGCAAAATCCTCGGCATCTCCGGTTCTTCGCTTCTCCTCCGCATCGCATGCATCCTCCGGAGGCTGTAGCCGCGTCTGATTAACTTGGTATGAAATTATCCAGCGACTTGGCCCAACTCCTTTCCGCCTTTACTCACCAAACAACAAACCATCCCTTTTCCATCCCTTTCTATCGCTCTCCGTCCTAGCTTCGTAACAGTTTCACACCCTATAGTCGAGCTATCCATTCACTCAGCTGTTTGGCAGGCTCGGGCATACCGTAGCGGTTGCTTGTCCGATGCAAGGCACTGCAGTTGCAGCTACAATTCCCGTGTGTATCGGTAAGGAGAGGCTAGAGAGAGAATGAAAGGAAGGGGAGAGAGCGAGAGGCGAAATAGAGAGGTAGCTAGTAACAGCTAACTGTATGTACGACCTGGTGGCTCCCGCGTGCGGTAATAGCGGTGGCTACGGTGTACCAGTCAAATGCATACCGTATTGATTTTAATATCTACGCCACGAAGGTACAGGCGATTATGAGACGCGAAGAGCTGGCGAAAACCACGTTGGATAACGATCTATGTAACTGTGTTTCACCATATTGTCTGAAAGCGTAGTCCTTTATACATATTCTCGATACGCGGAAAAAGGACTGCAAAAAAATCTATAGAGCTGTATGCGACTCTTTTCTTTTTGTACGGCGATATTAGCCCCCTTTTAGGTATAGAGGCCAAGAAACATTTTAATACTACTATATCGATCCTCGTAAGGGAGGAGAATAAATTTCAGCGACACGTGGTCGTTAAAATTTAAAGTGAAATCGCGATCGTAATCCAACGCAGCGGCGTAAGGGTTAACACCAAAATTAAGAAAGCGGTCAAATTGCTTCGTAGAAATTTTATAGATCCACTAAGAGAGAAAGCATTCAAAGCTTCCGAGAGAGAGGGGGAGAGAGAGGGAGAGAAAGAGAGAGAGAGAGAAACCTATTAAAATCTTCTCTTCTTCCATCCCGATCTTAAAACAATAGACATAGACGCAGAAATATCGAAAGTCCAAGCTCTTTGAATGCTAAAATTCGGATACCATCGTCGTGTCGTATAATCTCTCTTCCCTCATCTCGCGTCTCACATGAAACGCGGAATGCTCATGTTGCGATAGCCGTCGTTTAATCCATCGAAGGGTGGTCTGAAGTGGAGGGGAGATAGGTGTGAACCGGTGACAGCAGAACGTTACAAAGGGGTGCACGTACACCGAAGGACGCCGATACGTTACCGAACCGTGCAGGGGAGATGACGCTTTTACAACAGCCATAAACGCCTCGCGTCGGTGAGACATCGCGTCGGTGAGAGGGCACCTGTGGCTGATGCACGACGCGGCGTTGCCGCAAAGTCTGCCGCTTTGCGTACGCTCCACCGACGCGTTAAGGATCTATGGAAATTTCTTGGCTGCGGTGCAGGCGGCGGCGGCCACACCAACGTCGGCGGGCGGCCATTGGCCTCCCGACCGCGGTGAAAATGCTTCCCCTTTCTCTCTCTCTCTCTCTCACTCTCTAGCCTTTCCATGTATTCGGAACACGGTGTTAAGGATACGAGGCGCTGTTTTAACTCAATTTTCCGATACTATCCAAAGGAGAGGGGCAATTTGGACGGGCCACCGTAGCAGAAACGCGGTTAACAGGGGTGATGTTAAAATTGTACTTCAACGTTTAATTGCACCCTTAGACCGTTCTGAATGTGGGCTAACGAGTAGCCGGAAGTACAATAGTTGCCGGAGAACACGTCGCGGTCGGAATTAATCTGATTTGCTTGGGAAAAGGAGGAGCTCTGCAGGGGGTGGGCAGGGGGTAAGTCGTAGTCGGAGAATTTAATGAGAATTAATCGAGTTAGAGTATTAGACGATTGATGAAGACAATGCGGGCGACTGTTGAACGTTTCTCAACTTCTAACGTGTCTCTGCGTACGTCGTTGAGCACGTAAACGATGGGTGAAACGCGCGATTTCTGACAGACAGGAATTTATAGTTGCTCGCGAGGAATCCGTTAATGGGGATTTAGCCTCCGCTGCATCGAAATAATGCTTGTCTATGAAATATAATTAACGAACGGTAACTTGAGCCGGAGGAACACACGCTGTGTCTTGTGACGACCTATTGAACGCGGCGTCGGCTATTTTACTCTACTTTCTGGCACACCCACGCGGATTTAGGCACGGAATTTTGTCTAATAATACGAAGATGGTAAAACAGGAGGACTAGTTTTCGAACGAATAAATTCCCTAACCGGGATTTTACTACACAGCATTTGTACGTATCTCTTTACGAGTCGTTTCATTTAATCATAAGTGCGCATATAACTTTGCGCAACTTCTTGCCTTAGGTGCCAGTACTTTCGAGACCATCATAAACGCTTTTGTTCGTGTAGGTAATATCGCGAAGCTACTTGCCCTTTGTAAAATATTCTTACGCTCGGGTAAATGAACTTCAATGATCATCCGTTTCGATATCACCCGACTTGAAAAATACCAAAAGGAAATTAAAATTGATTTTAAAATGCTAAATGCTTGTCTCTTTCTTCTTTCGTACATTATATATCATTTTATTTTTTCGATTAACTCGCGATACCTAAAATCAAGCTACGCTATTATTATTTAGCGATTGTCGCGTCGCGATGGCAAAAGTCAATCGAATAAACCGGTTGGAAATGTTTCAAGCGCAACAATGACGATGTTTATAACCGGCAACCGTATGTATCCGGGTGAATCGGCTACGTCACGATGAGCACACGATAAAACCAATGTTGACAACGTGTTTGCAGTTTTATGGGGTGCCGGCTAAATGCAACGCGGTGTACAGACCTTAATAACTCTCGCGTGATACGAGAATAGAAATACGCCGTAGATTTACTGGTGCGCAAAGTATTCCCATTCTCTATAAATGACGAGGAGGCGTGCGCCAGAAATTACATCAGTTCAATTGAATCGTTTAACGGTCAAAGCGTAGAAAAAATTTCATCGTTCCAGTATTAATACTACATACTATCGTCCGGTGATATAATACTTTTATTAGGTATAGTTGGTGGAAAGAATATAATGAGATTATAAAATTAATCAGAAACTAAAGTAGAAGTACCGAATATGTTACGAAGGTGGAAATGTGATCTGAGGTAATTTGAAGATAATTTGGTATGATTTGGCAACTCGATAGTAAAGTAATTTTATAATTTGGAGGGTATCCTCCAAGAATCTATATAAGGAGTTATTAACGAGGTTAATTATGGCTATTATACGAGCCCATAATCGTAAGAATTTCTTTGAATAAATCATAGACGGTATTACTAGTGATGGTTTAAAAATACGTTAAGGTGCGACAAACAGATGCGATATCTGAAAATAGGAAAAGTTGTGAATAAACTCTGGGTTATCCAAGATAATTATGATAATTAACCAGTAAGACAGTAATTAAGTGGGAAAGGGTATTTCCATCATTTTTACCTCTGTCACTACTGATTTATGATGTTACGAAATTCTAAAATTATGGTTTAAAAGTAGAAGACCTTAATCTCTGTAACATATTGATATTTTCGTATTTTTACCAATATTTTTGTATAAAATATTTTTATAATTATAATCATAATTATTTATCAATTATTTATTCAATAACGTATTAAATAACGTATTAAGTAATTATTTATATTTTATAATTATCATTTTTATATAAAACATTGTACTCGATCTAATAATTCGCAACATTTTCGAGGGGGTTGCTGGTTATGCTCTTTGATCAACCGACTTTCGGATTAACTTGGTATTTGTTCTCACCATGAGATCTCTCTATAAAATATCACCGCGAAATATATAAAAACATCTTACATTAAGCTTACTCTGTGCTATTAAGTTTAAGCAGCTTCCAGTGCATCGCGGCAAAGCTATGGCGCTAATAGGGCGTACTCGCCTTGTAACTATACTTCAACCGGGTCAAACAAGAATTTTGATTCACCATTTTTAACGTTCCATTGTTATTTTTGCACCCCATCAACCATCTTTGCCACTTATTTTCCTGTTATCGAGTTACACCGAATTTTTGGCTTCAGAGCGAATTAACAACGTTGGTTAATCGACTAATCGGTTAATCGGTTAATACGATCTTGCCCAAAAAGCTATTCAATTAAAGTAGCGAAGGATGTTAGGTATTTCAAAAATTTCCCACACGATTTCAATGACAAAACGCAATATATATATTTATTGCGTATAGTTGTAAATTAAAATTAAACGATGCTGGTGATTGTGGTGCATGTGGAGTTAATTCTATGGTTCTCTGATTACAGAATCGATTCTGTTGACGATATCAAGGATTCTCTTTAAGACGTCGATTGAGGCTGTACGAGCATCAGCTGTGCATGTCCGAGTTTGGTGATTCACTGGTGAGTTTGCTGTCCACAAATCGTATTTGCAATCTATTTCCATATCTATGTCGGTGAATAATCGTCATCGTGGTTAAAGCGTTTTATATAGATGGAAGAAATTTTTCGAAAAAAAAGAAAAAGGTCGAGATAACAAATTCCTATCGATTCGATGTTAAATTGAATTTTGGACGTGTGTGCTATCTTCCTTTGTACTTTATGATCCGCAATAAATGTCTGAAACGATGTACGGAGTCGGTACGTTTTTAGCTCGCGATGCTGCATTACATAGTTCTCTGAGCCTGGTAAACGTAAACAAGGAATCGTATGTTTGCTTATCATTACAGTTAATACATTATTATCGATTCTTGGAATAGTACACGCAGCAAATTTTTCTTCTTCAATACTGAACTTTATTAAAATTTTTCGACGTCTTACGACATTTACCCACGATAATGATATATACATTTTTTTTATTAATTACGTTATTATTAGAAGTTATAGCTACGAACGTGTGTCAAAAAGTTTCGTAAAGCTGCGAAACGCTCCAAATAAAGATTTAGGTTAATTTCAAGGATTATCAAAGAAGCGGGGAAATTGAAAGTACGAAAATAACGCGGTGATTTTATGCTAGCCACTTGAGCGTGATCAACAAGCGGAAAAGTTGAGCGCTGAGAGGAAAAAGCACTGCTTAAAATTCAAACGTAAAAGCGGCCGAGCACAAAGCAAGGGAGCTGAGCGCCCACTGATTCGTGAACGATGATCAGGGAAACGACAGAAGAGTTTAGGGTTATAAAACGGACTTTATGATTCGAGATACGCATCCGTGTGCGATAGTAAACGCTTTATTACTACATCAAAGGGAACAGTTTACGAAAATTGGTCACGCTCGTGATATCTCGCACATCGTAACGCATTAATATCGTATCATAGAATATTTCGTTTATATCTGCTCGTAACTGCGATTTATTATTTGCATTTGATACATAGCGTCGTGGTTGATGTGTATTTAGCGCTGTAACGTATTTACCAATTGTAACGATTCGTGTTGCACAGATTTCCTCTACGACGACACCTAAAGTAGATATAAAGTGGGCGTAAAATCGGCGTTATGAACGAAAGAATTAATATTTACAATCATTTGTATACTTGCGATCGTACAAAATATTTTTAATTCGTCGCTTAAAAAAAAAAAAAAAAAAAAGATAAAGCAAAATATTAATTTAACCGAGTTGTAACGATAAGTCGCCGCGCCGGCTTGTTAATATAGCGATCGCCATCGGTGTAAAAATTCATTTTCAAGTGACAAAAGTTTGGCGCGAAAGTTAACGTCGACGAGTAATGAAAGAAGAACAAGTGAAAACTTTTTTATGGCGAATTTAACTTTAGTGCGGGTAAGTCGGGAGGGGGATGGGAATTGCGATGGACAGGTAGGAAGGGGGATCGAGTATTGGATTACGATGGAATGATTGCGCTCTTAATTAAAAGTGGGGTGGAACAAGGCCACGCGCGTTCCGACCGAACGGATTAACTTGCTAAATCCGTGTTATGGTCTTATTGTCAGGCTGCTTCATAAAACAAGATGTGTGTTACCTTGGCGTTAATTCACCGGTTAAAATATTCATGGTGTTTGTTCGTCGGCATTCGGTGAACACCCGTCATTCGTTCGTAGTCAAGGGGGAAGAGCGACAGCTCTACGCGTGAAACCTAATTTCAAGTGCGACGGTAAGTCTCCATGAACATAACTTGACTTAATGTAAGCCGAGTATTATTATTGCTTTAATACCCTTATTTATATTCATCTCCTGAGACATGGGAGTGCACGCAAAAGGTGACTAGTAACGCGACCCTCCCTTCGTCGTCGTGACAAAAACCTTGGGAATTTTGGCAGATTATACGGGGAACAGAGGAACGTTGGTTTTTAGTGTTTACCTCTATACTGGAAATTGCGCGTGAAATTGTAATAGGCGACAGTTGAATTTTAAATATCGTCGAGATACGTATACGTTATGTGTCGATTGGAGGTAAAGATCAATTGGTGGAAAACGAACTTGTCCACGAGTTAAGAGTTTTTGCGATAAAATTTCTATTAAATGATCTATAAAATTCGCGTTAAAATTGCTTCGTTTCGCTGAACTTATACGACGAAATCCGATTTGCCCTCGATGGAATTACGCGAATAAAGTTCGAGTCTCGTTGGACAACGTATTTCATCAACGATCGCAATTAACCGCATTACGACAGCCAGGTGTAAGGAAAAAAGTTGGTGAGAAAGCGTAAAACTGTAAAGGTTGTCAGGCCGGAGCGAAGTTACTGCTATCAGCGAAAAGGGGTAAACGCTTCAGCCCAGTTGGCTAACGCGCCGAGAGAAATCGATGGTTAATGGACAAAGTTGACACCGTTACAACATCCCGAAACTGCTTCGGGAAACTACCGACATTCGTTTCACTTAGGCTGCCTTGCTCGGTTCTCCATCCTCCGCCACACCGTTTCACCCCGCCTGTTTCCAGGTCTCTCTGTATTATCCGATACCCTCGCCTGTGCTCATTCGTTGAACCGTCGCGTCGACGGTTCCACGTTTCGGTGGTTCCTCTGTTTTATGGGATAGAATGAAGCGGAGGTCAGCCTGATCTTATAGATTTTTTCGGCGTTATTTAATGGTTATTGGCTAGCGATGAAAGTCTTTTAATAGAAACGATGGATCGTCAAGTTCGGACATGGGAAAACTGTTAAAAATCTGGTACTTGGCCAGGATTTGAGGACACTTTTAGAAGATGATTATATGTTCTTGAAACTTGGAACTAAAAATGTCCTCTGCCACCGACACGTATGTTCCGATCGTTCAATTATTCAAATAACGCTGCTGTTCCCTCAGTTTTAGCGCGTTCGATAAAATAATTAAAACAACCGGTGGGTAGCCGTAGTTTAGCAACTGCTTATTTTTTAAATGGATTTACGATTCCCCGTTTTTGAATCTATAAACTTTGGAAAAGGAGTTTGATCGATTGACTCGGTACAATACAAAAGGGATGAATAATTTAACTACTTTTCGAACTAAGACGATTTTAGGATTATTTATTACGTATGCAAATTTAAGTATATACATTTCATTTATATGTAAAGGAAAGATTGAAAAAACCAAGGCCAATGAAAAATTCAATAGAATTGTGAATCGGTCGTCGATTAGATCCCGATGCTATGAAATAGCATAACTTTAATTTGTCGATTTAAGGATAGGAGGTGATCGTAGTTGGCATGACGCGGCGGTCTTGAAAAGGGCGGGTTATACGCCGGAGAAAGCAATCAAGAGTCAGTAAATTTTCGGGGAACGGAACCCCCTAACGACAAGCCAATCTTGATGAGTAAAACGGTTTCGACCATCATCAGGCTGTTAGATTAACGGGCCGCGTAGCCTGGAACTTCATATTACGTTTCCGGGCATGTTTGTTTCCTCCCGTGCCTCTCGTTTCCGACGATGTACGGCCTGTCCAGAACTCCGCGTGGCGATTTGTCGCAGCTAAATGCAATTGTCCCCTTATTTCTTCGATAATTGCGAAATCGGTTGATGAAACTGGCTGGATACACGCGGAACATCGAGTTACTTTGGCTTGTTTCTGTTCGTGTGAATCGTGCCCGTGGTCGCGTACACATCTAGATAGACCAAAGGAGCGATCAAAAAGGGAAGAGTATTAATCGTCGATCGGCACTGTATGGAAAACCGAGCAATCGGGCGTGTGTCGAGCACTTTCAGATTGAAAACGGAGGTCGAATCAGCCTCTTTCATTTTCGCGTTAAGCGCGGCGTGACGCTTTGCTTCCGATAAAGCAAGACGATTCCTTTTTTTCCTTCTACTTCGATCGGAGTGTGAAATAGGAGAATAAATAGTAATCACTCGTTGGTCATTTGTTCGTAGGTTATTTGTCGGTAGAGACCACGGAATAGAATTGAAATTCCTTGTATGGTATAGCGAGATATTGAAGATTTATATTTCTTCCTTTTATAGGTTTTCTTTTTATAGGTTTGAATGTGAATGCGCAAATAAAATGGCAATCGTACGTTCTTGATTTTCTTTTTCTTTTCTTTTTTCTTTTAGATAATTTCTTGCAGCAGGAACTAGAAATACATCATTTTTTTTCTTTTTAAATTAAGGAGTCGTTATATTACTCTGTTAAAATTATTCTATTAAAATTGGCAAGTTCATTTCGATTATTGCAGGTAAACGAAACTATCGCGTGCCAGTTTCCTCTTTACGCCGGCCTAACGAAGCGGTCGTATGTTTCAGCTCGTTAAAACTCTTCCGGGCGTAACCGTGTAAACGAATTTTTAATTTCTCTCCTTAACGAATTTAATAAACTCGCGCAATGGTAAGAGGTCAAGATGGTGGAAAATCTGCGACTCGAAAACAAATTTCATTGGAAGTAATTGAGCAATCAGTTTTAATCAATCTCCCGTCGAATCAAAGTCCCGCATCTCGGCCGAATCTCGCGTGATGGCCGGCTACAGGCAAGACGTAAAATTAAATAAGCTCCGGCTGAATCACCGTGGAAGCGATTGTATCGCTTCCGTAGTGGGCTTGATCTCCTCTATTTTCCTCTTAGACACTTAGCTGGCGAGTATATAATCCTGAACGACGAGGGAATTTGCATTTTTCTGCATACGAACGCCATGCTCTCGGCGATGGTTGTCGCGTCATGGCTTGCCCATGTGCTTCCTGTTACCTCCGCGTGGTTTTCTCCGGATCTACGTAATCGTTTCTCTTGTCTTTCCTGGATTAATTCCACCCTCGAATGCATTTTATGGAAACATTGTAGTAACTGTATTGTTTCATATGTGTATGTGTGTGGGCACGCGAAAGATACTATAGTGTTGGAAGATTAGGTATTTTATGAACGAGATCGAGGATATTTGTAGTATTTTTCTTGTAATATCGTTTTTATCAAAGCAAGGATGTGTAGAAATGTTTATCGAACTGTTCATATAAAGTAGCAAACTATTGTTCATGACGGAGGATTGTTTGCCGAGACGTGTTCAATGATCGAGTTAATCGGCGAACATTAGCTTTCTGCGAACTTGGCTTTGATCTCTCAATGGTTGAGTTGATTCATCGTGTCGTGAGAAACTTGCGACAAAGTTGTTTACAACGTTACTGAAGCTGCGTAGAAGCTTCTACATAAGTCGATCTATTGTTTAGCCGATAATAACAGAATATGTTAGCCAGCCTATTTGCGTTGACAATTTTTCCAGCGCTTAATAATTAACAGAAAAGTTTTCCTTCTTAAGCTACGAATAATTCAGTTCCATCAAAAGATTATCACGGTTCAGAATTAATTTTGGTTTCACTGAATAAGAAAGATAGAGTAACAGATAGTAAAGTAACGTACATCGTAATTTCTGAAATACTTTTATTATTCTTAGGAAAATACAACAGCCCCTTGTCTGCATTTATTCCCTGCCAATTCTCTCTGTGAAAGTTTTAGCATTAATATTTCTGTTGTGAGAAACAATCCACGCTAAAAGCGATTGATATGGACATCCAGATACCATTACGCGTTTGGATATTGTTTTCTTCGTGCGGAGGAAAGTTTAAACAGGGGGCACGTCGGTATTCTCCTTGTTCGTAAGTAACCACCGGTAACAATGGCGGTATCTGAAAGCGGTGAGGACGGCGGAAGCTGTGTTTTGCCGCGAAACGTCCTGGAAACTTGACGTTGATCGGTGCAAGTCGGGCCCTTGGCAGCTTTCAAGTCTGTGAAAGTTTTTGAAGTAACACGGCTAAACCCGGTCCGGTTCGATCGATCGGTGCACGCGCGTAACGTTGCAATCGGCCGCCATTATATCGATCGTTCGGGAGGGAGATTTACCGCGTGCATGCCAGCCGTGCCTCCTACGAACATATGTCATGTTATTTACGAGCCAGGCATTACTCTCTGCCCGATTTACTATATTTTATGTTACGTGGATGGACTCGCAATTCTTTCAAATCGGTCGAGCCAGCAATCCGGTCACGTCGTCCGCGTGAACACGAAGTGCGTATGACGTTCTTCGCACCCGTTCGATTATGTCTATGTCAACCCCTCCATTCAACAGAAACATCGTGTTCGATCCCTGCCGGTTTCCGGATTCAAACCTCTCCTCTTCTTCATTCCTATCGAACAGACCGATCATTTCGTTTAATCGCCGTCGATTCGCGAGTTTCGTTGATTCGCGATTGCTGCCCGATTTTAGCTCCATGCATTTGCTCCGTCGTCACTAGATGACTACTTTTTCTTAACTTGCTGTAATTACTTCGTTTTAGAGGTACGAGAGATACATCAAGCTGTAACGTATTAAACGTCCGTCTTGTTTGGTGGAAAGAAATACGCTCTTATTTTTCATTACTGTAAGTTCATTAATGAAAATATCGTTTTGTTGGAAACAATTTACTTTTGCTACATACCTACTTGGCGATATAACAAACAACTTTCATCCGGACATTTTATATATTACGAGGTAAGAAAATAGCGAGATTAAGAGAAGAAATACGAGGGTCGGATCAACAATGTTCTCCACGAGTCAAAAGTTAAGCGTCTCGTTATCACGACAAACGTGTAAAAATTCGGTGGATCAAAGACTCGAATTGCATGTCGAGTGATTGAAAACTTCTGAATGACGGCTGGAGAATGCATCGTGGTTTCCGGGCTGATATAGGGACATATGTTATCGTGAGAGACGTTCACTATTCTTTGCAATGACTGGCTTTCTTTCCCGAATGGTGACCATCAGACGCTCGGGATTGGTGTCCGTAATCCATTGATATATTCCACAGAAAAACCTGCAAGAGATAAAAGTAACACCTTATCGATTTTATCCTAGAATTCGAGCTACGTCTCTCGATTAATTAGACTGAAGTGAAATTCTTTTTTTTCCATCTTTCTTACGCCCGAATAATCTACAGGAAGTGCAGCTGGTCAATTTGATTTATCGAAAGAGTTCTTTGAGAAAGATGCGCTCGTACAATTTTTCTACTCAGTTCTTCGATTGTAATTTTTCGATAATGCAATAACGATGTAACCACTCGCTTTAAGAAAATTTCAACGTGGAAATCTGTCAGAGACTTAATCAGTTTCTCGCGATAAAGGAGTGTTTTAAACAACACTCGATATTTTCAGTTTATTAAGTACTACACAACATGTACAAAGACGCTGGGATGATGATTGATGTTACAGCCGGGATAGATGTTCCTGACTTCGACTAGAAACATGCAAATTTAACAGGACTTCTCCAAACTTGCCCTAAATTGATGGAATAAAGTTGGACATTAAGTAAACAAAGTAGCTTTGCACGCGGCGCGTAAAGTTCACGCAAATTAGAGAGCAACCTTGCTATTATGCGTCGCCTCTACGTTTAAACGTGTATTAACCCTCTGGCATCATGATGATTACAGGTACGCAAAAGTTTTCCTTTTACCAGGAGGATGTATATCGTATATCGGTTAATGCACGTCTTTGCAATTATTCCGCGACTTCGTATCGTTCCTTGTTCCATGTTGTTCGCTTTACCTGCAACTCGTTGCGAAAGGTTTGCCCCGACGATGAAAGCTTTCTGAACTTTCTACATTTAATCTGCTAGTTTAATGATGTACACGTTGCTCGTTATTAAACGTTACGCCGTAAGAAGGGATCCATTAATCATCATGTGCTTACGTAAACTATTAACCCTTAATTAAGGGTAGAATTCGGTATTGAAAACAATTTCTTCTCGGGTAGAATTTGCAGAACTCGGATTTTAAGGATCCGAATTCGCTCGTCTAAATTCATTCAAACTTAAAACTGCAAACATTTGCAAATATATAAATTACAAACAATTCGGGAACCGAATATCAAAACTCCTTCTTTCACTTCATTCATTGTTCACTTCCGTTTGATTTTATATCGAATGCAACGAATCAAAAGCAATGAATTTATCAGTTACACGCTACACCTGAAACATTGATTCATCGAGTCAAACAGCCTTAAGTGAGTTTTCACGAAACGCGCTACTCTCCGCGTTATTTCTCTTCCATTAGATATGCACCGTGCCCGGTGTTTATCCTCGCCGATAAGATTGTTGACGAAATCGCGGAAAAATCTGGTCGCCCGTATCGGGGAAACTTTCCACCCGAGACTCACCACTTTTCTCGTTAGACGGTAGTTTCTTCTTCGACTAGAACAGCTATAAAAATTCCTTCGTTTACAGTGCATCAGGAATTCTCAAGTCAAGCAGGTCGCTTTGCATCGCGAACAGAATGTTTTAATCATAAGCTTTCTAGTCCAATCCTACGCGATACGCGAACAATTCTTCTCTATTTCAGTGAGAAATTCAAAATACCTACGCCTTAAACATTCTGCCACGATTTTGATGGAAATAAACAGTCACCGACGCAGACAGGCCGTGTCTTACGGGCTGACTGCAAAGTTTATGCACGCCCTTGCCACGAAGTACATATTCTTTTCTCCGATTTCTCGTTTGTTAGCCCTTTGGCGATAAAACGGCTTTCAGTCAGTCCGCTCGACCCACGCGCTCGAAATTATTCCAATCTTGGCTGACCCTTCCGGTTGTACCTCTTTCTTCTTTCCTTTTTCCTTTACTACCGTTTTTGTTTCATTCGCGCCTAGTAATTCGCTCACTCGGCGGGAAAAATATTTCTCTGCGGTTTTCTTCGCGTGGTAGCGACGGTTCGAAAATCTGCCGCGTTTGCTTGCATTCAAAATATTGAACGTCTTTAGCAATCATACGATCTGGTGTAGGTTTCTCGATAGGTTTCTAGTTGTGGAATAAAACGACCGGACATACAGTTAATCAGAAAGATACACTGATAGCTGCTATATCGTAACTTTTGTTAAATTCGAATTAGCCAAAGGCATACTGCTGCTTAAAACTCACACTCTCACTTCTCTAGAAACTCTTTTTCAACTTTCTTCTTTGTAATTTCTCTCATTCTCAATTCCTTTCTCTCGTTTCAGCTGCTTCAACTATTTCCTTTTGCATGTGCACATTCGCTCTTTATAAAGTCGAGACACGCTTTAACGTTTTAATCACTTCCACGATACTCCGCTATAATCTTTTCACTGTACTTTAGTATTCATTGAGAATTCTCGGTACTTTTTTTCGAGCAATGGACGAGCAACAAAAGCGATCTATCCTGCTGGATCTCGGATCGGCGCTGATCTCGTGTAAAACGCTCGACGATACACAACCTGAAAGATAATGAAGGCGGAGGATTTTAACATTTAATCTGTTTACGGACACGTTATGAACGGTGAAAAATGCAACGGAGGCGTTTACAGTGCTGGCCGTCGAACGCCATGCTTGCCAATAATTCAGCTGGATGATGCAGCCGCGTGTGTGGCAAAGTGCAGCGATTCGTGGAAAAGAGAATAACGTTTAAAAGCGACCTTTTTCGCGAGAGCCAGTGATGACTTCCGATTACCGCGAATCGTTCTCGAAAAATACATTTTTGCGTTTTCCGCCCCCGGGGGACAATGGCGTTGGTGGATAGCGGCGAAATAAATAGAGAAGGTCATGCCGCATAGGAACAACCCCATGTCGATTTGGCGAAACCGCATCGAACGGCCCATGCAGAAATACATCGGCCTGTTTGCGTATATTGTTGATGCGCAAAATGAGAATCCGGTAGGAAAACGGCGCTATTCCACCAGGTGAAAAGTGGTGAGCGAATAACGCCGCTCGGAAAACGTACCATTTTTTCCTGCGAATGATCGAGTAATTCGACTGTTTTCCAAAGGGAGAATTAAATACAATTGTGTACGGTATTGGGAAATATTTTTCCAGATTATTTATTTTTTCCCTGGTACGGTCTGTTTGCGGATGATAGTGAGCATCATAATTTGTAAATGTTTGTTTGAATTTGTTCAAATATCGTGTACTGTATTTAGTGTGCCCCGCTACGGATAGCTCGTGGTAATTAAAAAGAATCGATGAGACTGCGGCAATCTTGTTCGAACGCAACATTTTATCGTTCACGGTAAAATGGATATTTTTGGAGATAAAAAAATTAACATAAATTTGAAGATTGTTACGCCCAATAATGAACGTAGAGTAAAGAAATTGGAAATACTTTATCGTCCGATACTTTTTAAGATCAGTAGAATATTTTAAGAAATGGGAATATTTCACGCGAAAAAGTTATTCCGAAAAAGTGGTCATGAATTCTGTTACCATCCAATGCAGGTATTCGTTCATTTTCCGGGCTTTAAATGGCAGGGACACCGGTTGTTATTGCGCGGGATGAGAAGCTGGCGCGGAAAAGCGACGTCACACGAGAAATCACCGCCAAACGCCGGCCCCGCAACTTTTTAACGAACTGATGAAGCGACCGAAGCGGTGGTCGTTTTATTTTCTTCGTTCTTCTCCATTTTTTCTCTCTCCTTTTCTTTCTCTCTCTCTCTCTCTTTCTCTCTCCCTCTCTTTCTTCCCCTCTCTTCTCTCATTTTTTCGCTTTTATTTTCAACGAGTCGACCGAGTGCCCATCCTACAGATAATTGCGAAAAATATAATGACGCGGCCGTGTGGCTGCTTTGTGGCCGGCTTTAGACATGAACTCGAGTGGGCTTTGAAGAGGAAATTATCGGTCGAATCGAGTTTAATCGTCAGAAGATAGTTTTATAGAGCTTTCTCTCGTGGTTCTTTCTCGCCCAAGCTTTTACCCATCAAACAGCACACAGTTATTGTCCTATTATCTTTATTATTTTTTGTCACCATGCTACAACCCTCGAGCACCGAGTACACTCCGTTTTTGAAAACATACTTCGTTGCACCATTTAATTGGAGAACTTAGATATATTCGTCTGGTTTTCTTGGATTTTGCAACAGTATCGATTAGAAATTGACTAGTTAGTTTTCACTGACAATAATACCTTCCTATGCATTTTTTACCATACCAGCATAAATCACGCACGTACACACGCATTACTTGTTCCATCGTTAGTTAAATTTGTTATGTAAAACGATATTAGATAAATTACGAAAAGGGACTCGAATAATACCGATAATAACAATAATCTATTTGCAATTAGTCATTTTATTAGCGTTCGAAAATTGTCCATAATTTTCTCCAAGTATTTCCTTCACCTGCACACGATATTCGGCAATAAATTAACAAGGAACGATGCGAAACGATACTACGTATATAAAGTTCATCGAGCAGGTGTAATACATTTCGAAGGAAATTGTGTATTCGACAATGGTCGTGGTATTGTGTCGCGTTTGATAATTACGAGAAGTACCTACCTCGGTATCGCGGTACGTTTATTAGATTACGATCTGACCTCGCCCAGCGTGGCAAGGAAATTATCAGAGGGGTCAAGCTCTTAGATTTTAGATTATTAAGCAGATAGTTGGGGTGTGAAGTTAGGCGGGCCCGTATTTCGCTCCACGATTTCACCAGCTATACACATATGTATTTAGGATAATGTTTAACCATGGAGACAATAAAGGCTTATCGATCTAATAATATCTAGTATTTTAAGCAAAAACGAGAAGATTTCTGCTTTTGATGAAATAAATTTGCAAATACATAAAATAACGCTTGATATTGATGTTAGGAAATAAGGACTTTTATGAATTCGCTCGCGGATGAAAACGATTCAGCTGGTTTTTCTAACGTTAACGTGAAACGATGAAAAGACAGGTTTAAATAGAAATAGAAACGTGGGGGATAAAATCACAGCTGTTATAAAAAGGTTGAAAATCGGAGTGACGTCGGAGTTCAAAGGTTAGTTCGTGACTTGGTAAAAATCAGATGGAGCCCCGCGAAAAAGGTCCGATATGAATTTCTGTTTCCAAATGTGTGGCGTGGGTCGAAAGTTGCGTAGTTCCCGTTGAACTTTTGCCCGGGTGCCAATTCGATTAGAGTCGCTGGGCGATAGCACCAACTTTGGTTACAGCCTTCAAGTTGAATTCGCAAGAGTTTAACTTGTTCGATTATCTTTGAGGCTCGCCAAACTGTTCCACGGAGAAGCGAAATATCCTGCTCAATTTCGATGTTACGTTTTCACGGTGGCGAAGATGGCTATTGCACTGCAAAACGTGTTTCCTGGGCCTTTTTGAACTTTTCTTTCTTTTCTTTTTGCCAAAAAACTATACATCAATCAGCCGTTAATTCTCGCTTTGATCGAATAACATCGTTAATAATAATATAACATCGTTAATTTTGGAAATACAGACATGCGACTTTGTACATTTACTTTTGAAATATACGAAGAAAATGCAACTCAGTTTACACATGGTTGATAGTATACAAAAAAAAAAAAAAAAAAAAAAAAAAAAAAAAAAAAACGCTTTTAAAAAAAGAAAGAACAAAATTTTCCTATTTTTACACATGATTCGGCATTACCGCATTGAAAAGCTTTTGTCCATTTTATTTTTAAAGAGGGGCGAATGTTTAGCAAATTTGCAACTATTTTCGGGCTGAATGTTCTTCCCATTAATTGCATTTGGAAATGCGTATAGTTCTCTGGCGAGCGCAAAAGTGCACTTTGATGTATAAAATGAAAAATATTCGTTCACGCGGTAAACTGAATATCAGCGCAACGTGTGCACACGGGCGCATTTACGGGATGCGTTTATTGTTTGCAAAAATACTTTATTCCTCGCGTACGATAGATTTGCGAGATTAAAAATCCTGACGTGCAGCGAAGTGATGGCAAATATTGTATGATTGATACAAAATGCTTTCCTTGAAGAATATTTTTTTGGAATTGCTACTATCCTATCGTATCGTTCGATGAACTACGTGAATTTTTGGCATCTACATATAAAACAATGGAACTCGTCACGTAGGAATTTTGTAAAATTTCGTTTTATAACTCTCCATTTGTCTTTTATGCCATATGTGATACATGAAAAAGTATCGAAAAGTATTCGCGGAAAAGTTCGCTAATGATCGAAACAGTGGAATCCGTTGTTTCTTTCATCGTTTCTGCATCGACGAGATAAACGCTCGTCCAATTAATCAGTCTATCTTAATTAGAAGGCGCGAAGGTCTTATCAGCGTTTTATCAAATTGAGTTTTTTCTCAGATGGCAATCTCTCTCTCTTTCTTTCTTTCTCTGCTGTTGTAACGTACTAGCTTAAACTACATATGTACATGCAAGGCGTGCATTTATCTTCTTCCAACGTTCAACCAGCTAACCCTCCAATGAGTGCTCTGTCTATTTGGGGTAGTAGTGTTTAAACTTCATGGTATAACAATATTTGCATTTTCGTGACGCAACATTGCGGGAAACAGAATAACAAACTACGCATCGGCGAACATGGTTATTTGTTTTTTCTCGCGTAAAATTAGAACGTCGAGAAAAATTCTTGCTTAGAACTGTGTCTTCCTGTGTTGCTCCAACATTTTTCTTCGAAAGATATCGCGCTATAAAACGAAGTGACTCGCTCGCTTGCTCGCTTGGCGAAAAAAAAAAAAAAAAAGGAAACGGTTCGATGCCGGAAAGAGGTTATAGGTACGAAAAATATTTTTGTCGAATTTAATTTTAGTTACCTCGGGGGAACGCGATTCGATATTTTCTCTTTTTTGTTTTGTTTAATCGAACAACTCTGTTCCCCTAGTTTATAGTAAAATAGAGGAGAAAGTTTTTCTGGACAATTTTTCTAAACTAACTAAGCAAAAATTAATTAACTCAAACACTGCATTAGTCGATCTAATCCCCCTTCGCACATGCGCACATTCTTTTTTTAAATTTAAGAACTCGAAATAATAGAAACGAAACTTTTAATTAGGAAATTTACTTCAATTTTCAAAAATGAAGCTTTCCGCTCAAGAGTTTCGGCTCTGGTAATTCTATTTGCGTATTACATAGAATATTTAATACATTTAATATCACTTTTATACGTATATAATGTAATATATATGTATTACATTTGCAAATATGACATAACCAATAGGATTACGCTTCTCTGTCGTGATAGTTCAGATTATATTCGATGAAATAATGGAACGCACGCGATATCCCTACAGTTATACAACGCGCAGAGAAAATGAAACTATCGTGTCAGTATGAAAAATGTATTTTCAAAAAGGAGCCAGAGCCCGAGTAAATTCTCCAAGTACCGAAAAAATATCCTTCTTTAATAAAAAGTAGAATCAAAGAATATTTTCTCTACTATAAGAGACCAATTCCATAAAACAATATGTTCCACGAGAGTACGTATTTTTGTCGACTGTTATAGTTCAGATTTATGAAATTCTCAGGAACGTTGGAATCGTTCCCCGGTGATTTCGTTCCGTTTCGATCTGACAAAAGTTGAAACACAAAGAGGACAACCGAGTAGTCGAAATAAATATCTTTCATAAAAGGTTATAAGAATAATTGGAAATCGTCTAACCCCTTTCTCGTTTCTCGTTTTTATTTTTGTGAACCTATTCCCCAAACGATTTAACCGGTCAACGGTATCGACAAGTATAAATTAAGAAAGTTTATCGCTCGGAGGAATGGTGCAGTGCGACGACTACGTTTGTAAATGGCTCTGGTCATGTATATGCACTGGCTGTGTGCACATACGTATGTATGTACACTGGATCGCACTAACGAGGTAGTATATTCTACACGTTGGTCCACTAATGATTACCTGATATCATGATCTAATGGACGCGGCAGATGTCGTAGCTTTTCTGTTAAATTTTATTTAGACCTAAATCGATTCAGGCCCTGTCACAGAGTCAGGGGATAGAGCCTGTTTCGTGAATCATCCTAATCATTCGCGCTCGGGGACCCATCCCAAATTGCAGCCCAATTAACGTGGTAACGTGGTTGATTTCAGCTTATATTTGATTTAATGGAACCACCGTATGTATGGAAACGTGGCGTCCAAAATGATCCACGTCGTTTACTCGTGTATTCAGGATCACGTTTTCACAATATCACAATACTTTCGATCTCTTTAGGGACTTTTTTTTATCGATCATCGAATATTTCTTGTTAGCGATTGTAGCACACGTCGACGAATATCACAGTGAAATAGTTGGCACGGATAGCCATCGCTTAAAATAAAAATTTCTGTATACAACGTTGGGATTGTCCCGTTAAAAACAAGGTAAGAATAAACAATATATAGCAGAGAGTAGCATTTTTGAGATAATAAACTTTCAGAGTAACATCGAAGACATTCGCAGTCACGCACAGTGGCGCGGGAACGTAGTAGGGAAATGGGAAATACTAATTATTCTGGACAATAGGGATTATTTTTTACTTTAGAGAGCGCGGCACCGGTGCATCTGTCCTCGAAGCTCCTTAGAATTATAATTGTGTAATTAAACGCTTCATATTGTCCCAGGCGACGTTTCCACGTTAATTACGAGCGAGGGCAGACGAAACTGCATTAAAACCGAAGAATTTTTACGGAATGGACGGTTGACAAAAAAGTGTTTAACAGCCGTCTGGTTGAAGCAGTAAAACTGGCTCATCCGCGGAAGATTTCTTCTTCGCGGCGCCGGTTTGTACGGCGGTGTATCTGTCGGATCGTATGCAAATCTCTTGCGGCTTAATTACGCGAACACGCTTACTATATGAGGTTTCAGATCGTACGTAACGCGAACCGGAACCCAATATATTTCTCGCCCGATAAGAAGAAACCCCCTGCATCTGAGCCTCGATTAAGCCTAAGGCTTGTACGCGCAAGCGTCCCTTTACCCTTTAGATACCTTTTCTTCCATTCGCCTTCCTTCTCCTCTCTCTCTCTCTCTCTCTCTCGCGTTCTTCTTCCTAGTCTCCCTTACCGAGAGATGTATGCTCGTGTTGGCGTTTATCTGTAGCTATTTGCACACACGGATACTAAGCTTGTGCCAGGGCTGGTTTACAAGTCTTTACACGACGATCGGCCGATCTGTGATACCCGAAACCTGATTTCCCTTCCGCCTTGCAGCTTCGATCGACCACCCTTGTTACAGCTACGCGGAACAGTAAGTGCGTTAATGAGCGCTCTGATACGGAACACCATGGTCATAAGGAATTTTCGTTGAAATTCTGTTTCGTTTTGATACTTTGAATTCGTTCTTCTTTTTTTTTTTTTATGTTTGCTGGGAATATTTTTTTGGATTTGTTAAATCAGTTTGAGGGCTAGATTAGAGTGATTTTGGAAATGTAACGACAAGGCTATCCGATACGGTATCGCGTGGTTGGCTATGTATGAAATTCTCTTTGTGGCTCATTTTAATTAGCGATTACATATGCTGATACGTCCGATGGATCATTAATGGCCATTTTGGCAGAATGCAGGTACTATCATTGAAATTTTCATGCTGGTTCGCAGAAATTAATACACGCGTTCGCGAGTTGTAACTACTTCTGGGTAAGAGTTCAACGATTCCACAGTCGGCTGATTGATTATATCGAAAATTTGTTCGGTGGAAAAATGGTATTCGTTATTCACTTTCCGATATCGAACGTGCCTACATGCAATTTCTAAGAATTTAGATAAAAATTAAAAATTCATAATTCTTACAAACAAGCGGACATTTCAATTTCGCAAATTCCAATTAAAGTATCAATGGTTTTCTTTACTTCTCGTATCAAAGGATTGATAACGAATCGAATCACCACCGTGAACCACTGCTAAATCAGTTTACGCAATCGATTCACCTATCTTTACAGAAAATATTTTTCTGTCCCTTTGAGAACTTTATCTGCCTCTTTTGAAAAGCAACTTTTCGATATAACTAAAATTACAGTCGCGACTGTCAGCCGGTATCGCGTTATTAAAAAATGGTGCCATTCGTTGAAGAATGTCAATCGCAAGATCGGCGAAATGAAATTTTATCGAGAATCGTGGAGAGCGCACGCCGCTTGCAGTAGTGTCAATGGCTTTTTGCGATATTAGAGAGGTCGATGAAATGAGATTCAGGATTTCACTTAAATTACCAAACTCTGTCTCTCTCTCTCTCTCTCTCTCTCTCCCCCTCTCTCTCTCCGCCGATGCCTTGTACCTTGTGCACGAGTCTGTATGCAATATGAGCTTTCCTATTGTGTATTTGCGCCAGAATTCCAGTAGTTTCCGTTATAGGTGTACATAGCAGCGTTACGCTGACTCGAACACTCACGTATCGTAAGTGCAGTTTCCAGGTTGAAAGGAGTCGCTAGTCGAGATAATAAGAGAGAACGACGAGAAACGAAGGGATTCAAACGGAGATTGGCAAGATTGAATTATTGTTCAACTTTGTTTGTTGCATACACCAGGTTCCAGATCCATGGCCTATCCTTGATCTCGTCAAATTTAAGGTGCATTCGACTTCCCCCGCGATGTCTCGTCACGACATTACGTTTCTGCGTTATCAGGCGAAATTGACTCTATTTGTCAAAACTTTACTGTACGTTTCCTCTGGGCTTTTGTAGCGACACGACGCTGTGTCCCAATGAATCGGCCGTTTGCCACGAGAAACGACGACGATTGAATTTCGTGAAAGATCGACTTAATGAACCGTATTTAGCTAATTACGGCTTTATACGCGGATAACAACAAGATCATTTATTGAATCAATTTTTCGCCTATTTACAGCTAAAACGATACCGAAAACGGTACGGTGGACAAAGCATTGTCTTATCAATTTCCTCGCAGCAGCCATGTAACGTTGCATTCAGGACCAAATTCATAATCTGATTACGGTGTACTATAGGTTAGAGTTTCAACTTTGCGCTTAATTAGCGAGCGATGGGTGGCGGTTGCCTGGCAGTGTCCGCGGTTATCAGTCGATGAATGTTTAACTTGGTCATAAAACCGAAGTTTTTGCTGTTAATTAATTCAGACAAAGCTGAAAATTCAATTATAATTTTATATTAGACCGTGCGCGTGTATCAATTATTTGGGAGCAAACGTTGCTCCATGGAAGCAGCAACAGGCGTGTAGACGGGCAAGCGGCGAGGCTTTCGCCACGCTAGAAAATAGGGGATGCATAAATTTCACTTTAAATTAATTCGAAACTAATTTAATATGGTTAAGTTAACGTGGATTACAATACTAAGTCAACAATAATACCGAGCATAATACGAAATCCGACTCGGTAACAGTCTGACTCATCGCTGCTCGCTATCTTTTATCGTTTTTATCGATATTAAATTTTTATTTAGACAATTGGAAGAAGATTACTAAAATTGAAAAGCTGCGACAATCTTTTTCGCTGGAAATCAATATTTTTTCGTTCAGTTACAGAGCTAAGCAGTACACCGAATCCTTAAAATTAGTCATCGCGATAAACTAATCGCCCTATCGTTAAGCAAGATAAGAAGTTGCTGTCAAAAAGTCAAAGAATATACGGGAAGATTCATTGGATTCGTAGCAGAGTGGAAAGTGATATTCGCGGTTTAACGTTCACGTTTTCGAAATATTTTGTAATTCGTGCGTCGAGGCAATAGCAGAGGTTCCTCTCGGAAAACTATGGGGAGAGAGAGCTCAAGGCGAATTCGCAATACACCCCATAACCTTGAGCGTCATAGTTTCGATGTTGTTCGGTGAAGAAACGGCGGATGTTGAGAATTCTCGTTTATTGAGAAGCTGGTGCGGTACAGGTTTCGGTTTAGATGGAAGGTGGAGGGCAATGGGTAAGAATGTGCAAGAAGAGGGTAGAAATGAACGAAGAGAAGGGTGGCTCTTTGACTGCCGACAGTACCTACTTTGAAATTATACAGCGTTTATGCCCTTATTAATGCGAGTCCTAGCAGATATGGTCGGAGATCGAGGAGGTTGAGTTATGATTCAGCTCTGCTCGTTCCTTGGTCGCTTTTGAGCCAACACCGCCATAATGCCCCGTGATTAATCCCTCGGGGTACGGGCTGGCAGTACCAGCGGTGCATCTCACCACCTTCAACACCCTCTTTCTGCAAAACCCCTCTTACCTCGCCTTGTGCCCCTCTCCTTCTCTCTTTTTCGCATCCTACCGAGCTAACACCCTCCCACTCTGTACCTCGCCGCCCACCTATCTAACATGTACCTTTGTGGTAGCACCCTCGACGCAGATCAGTATTTCAGGAGGCGTCCGGAATTTTAATACGCGGTTTTACCACCGTAAGAGGCGTCATCCTCGTCCTTGCCACGCTCACGTTAGAATTTATACACGGCCTCGCGCCGCGGGTGATCCGTAATTAGCCGTTGTGCGAGCACCTCGCACACAGATGCATTCTTCTTTTTCCCCGATTTCCACGGCCTGATTCTCTCTCTTGCTCTGCTTGCTTCTGGCTGTTGTTGCCGAGCTACCTGGCTTTTGCACAGCGCCCCGGCTGGCACGCTTATACGAAGGTTGATTTCTTTGATGTCGAGTGCCCGTGGCAGGTGATCGAGGGGAACGTCTGCGTTCGAGGGTTTCTTTTGCGGTTCTCCTTCTTACTCGTCCGCTCGTCTGAGTTAAAGCACTCTTTCCGAGAATTATCTTGGTGTTTCATCAACGTTGCTTCGTTGGCTATCGAGATCGTTGTTATTTGTTACCTTGCGTACCGAAAGTATCTATCGAAGTTTTCTCGTTAAATAGGTTTCGTATCGAACGAGTGTACTTACGCGGAAACATTTGTGACGAGAACGATCGGAAACAGGTCAAGCTTCTTAATACGTTTGTTATACGTTCGTTTATTTGGCAAAGATACAGATATTTCAAAAGAGATTCTCGAGAAAGTCACTAATTACGAAACTTCTTGATTCGGACATTGTTTCAATGCGAGAATAATAATATGATAGAATAAGAGTGATCCTTAAACGTATCAAAGTTAATAATTAAAATTAAAAGGAGCAAAAATTGTACGATTCAAAGCAATTTAAAACTTGTAACAATAGTCTGCTCGGAATAGTATAAAGTATACCTCTGATAACGCAATTTCATTCGAGTCGATATCTCAATTAGTTTCCAGGATATAATATACGCGCGAAGTAGTGAACAAAGTCACGGAGTGTCGTGACTTTCTCCTGGAAATGCGTACATCGCCTAGTAGTGGTAGCAGGAAAAAAAATGCCGACTCAAAATTTGTCACTGACCATTGCACATGTGACAAGCGTGGGATAGATCAGAGGAGACGCGCCCAAGTATATGCCACGAGGATAGAAGAGTAAAGTCTTAAAAATTACGGTGCACTTTGGTCGACGATATCTCGAGAATCGAAAGTCGTATCGACATGGATCTAAAAGCATAACGAAAGAATAACTTGATCCTCACTGTTGGTTTTAGTTTTATCGAAAAATCACTAATATCTCTAAAATGTTATTTAGTTGAAGTTCGAGTAGTTTCAACCCACGAAGGATCAACTTTGCCTTAACATTTAATTTGCGATTTCTTCACTGATTTTACATTAACAATTGTGCTTGTTTCATTATCCTGACTATGAAAGGGAATTCCAAGGATTTGCTTGATATTCTTTCCATCGCTAGATCGTATTTCATGTAGGTTTAATGAACTTTCTGAACAAACGTGCGTAACAACAATGGATATTGTTTATAATTACTTGACTAACCGAGCCGAATGACGAACAAGATAATGATCATCATAATTTGATTTATGCGAAGGTATTGGACAAGGAAACTAAGACGGAACAAAGGAAATTGGATACGCGTAATCCGAGTAGAATATTGTTGCGATTGTTCTGCGCAAGGTATTTGTTTAACAAGATCCAAGGTAAAATCCTGATGGTCTGGAAAGTCCTGTGTTCACGGAACGCACACGTATGGGCAGACAGATTCGTTAGCAGTTAGTAGACTCCGTAATTGTTAGCACGTCTGGAGTTACGGTTTAGATGGCACAACGTTACATGATGGGTGATTAAAGACTTGATAGAGTAGACGAGCATTGGTTAAGAGTAAATTCTCTCTCATCGGCTCATCTTGCACGATATATCGTGTTCGGTTTCCTCGTCTTCCTTCGACCTTTGCTCCCTTCATTTTTTTCTTTCTACGTCAACAGATTTTCCCGAAAGAAAAATGGAAACGAGGTTGTACGCGATTTCTATTCGACTTAATGAAACGAACTTGCTTAATGCGATTTATTATCGAAATACGTAACGATAAACGATGTAAATCTTATACGTAAAGTTTGCGAGAAGTTGTTCCGGTAATTTGGAGAGAGCTCCTCGAGATAGTCTTTGATTACGAAACTTTTGCTCTTGTTTAAGACTTGCAAGATTTTCTGAAAATTTAGTAATTTGGGCTTGGCATCGACGAGGGAATAATAGAATGATTACATAATGAAACAAGAGAAAGGAGAGAGAAGGAAACGGGACAGGACGCGTTGAAAATGGAAAATCTGCCTGGCCACGGATTCCTAGAGTCGCGCCATATATTTATACGCAGGAATTAATTCGGCGCCGGGACGAATTAACTTTCTATGGCGTTCTGCCAGCCTCCAAGTCTGTTGATCCGACGGAATTTAACTACCATTCGATGTAATTGAAGCGTCCTCGACTCAGCCACCATTATCTGTACGCTCCGTGTGCTCGATCTCTGGGGAAAAATTGTCTTATTCGGAGAAAACAGATTCGCCTTGGGAACTGGTTAACGCAAAGAAAACGTCCGTGACTTTCGAGTTGACTACTCGAAAGATGTTCAATCAACTTAATACCAGCGTTCAGGGACGAATATCTTAAGTCCTTCGCAACGTAGAGTGTATTATATCAGACTTTACTTTTCTGTCAATTTGCTACAACTGTTACTTTGAAAAATGTCCAATCTGTTCATCGAAAGTTGTTTTTTCCCTCTGGTCTCGACAAAACTGTACCCGACAGTAAATATCGTTAATTGCAAGTTTGGCGAATCGTTAGCCAACTAGAGAGAGGCACTCCATCTCGAAGCTGTGAAATTTATCGTGCGGAATATTGTCACGGTCTGGCGTGTAACCGCGTTAGAATAATTTTCCACGGGAACATTTCGAGGGAAGAGGGGCTATTGTTATTCCCGCGATGCTCCCTGCTATAATATACCGTTTACGTAGAACGTCAGACCGGGCTGATAGATTCCTGTGAACAAGCAACATCACCCGTTGCGATTCATAGTCGCGCATCCTGAATCGAATATCATTGTGCTACGTCATTAACACTGCGTTACGAGACATACAGCAATTAGATAGACTCTCTCTCTGATCGATTGTACTTGTAACCAAATCTCTCGACGGACAAAAGCACGACTTGCTACACGATAATGCACTATCGTGCTATTGCACCACGTTTCCTCGTCTATGCTCGTACCATTTCTCCAAACCTGGGCTGCGTTGATTAATTAGTCGAAGAATTTCTATCATTTTACTTCTGCAAGAATGAAAGTATTACGAAGATGGAAAGTATCTTCGAAAGCAAACTAAAATTTTTATTAGATATATTAGATGAGCGAGAGTAGAATGCAACGCGATACAACGCAACGTTATCCAATTCAAGCGGTCGGCCTATTCGCGTGTATCGATCACTTGAAACTCAATCATTCGCGATAAACGATCGTCTAAAATCCCCCTTTCTTTTACTTTTTCCTATTTCATTGTATGATAAAAGAAGAAAGAAATATCGGTTTTATTTTTTAAATTGTTGAGGTATATATACGTTTTGGATTCTGCTCGGATTTCTACCAGATATTCCACGATCTTCGTCCTCGAGGATATTTGTACTTATACCGGCACCGTTGTCGGTGCACTTTGACCCTCGTTCACTCGAAAGCCTGAAGTAGATTTCCGCGGGGAAGAAAGTCGCATTTTTTCCGACGGTAATGCGCCAGTTTTCGAAACGAGATTTACCAGTGGAAACTTCTCGTTTTGGATAAGACAGGATTTATCGCTAGGCATCCAGCATGCGAATGCGCTCCAGCTCTGACAAAATCGGCTGCTCCGCGATGAAGTGTAGTTTTCAGTCTCGTGATCTTAAGGTCGACGAGCTTCCCAAAAAACGATCAAATTTTGTGACAAAATTTTGCTCAAAATTCTCCGTCCTTAAATATCGAATTTACGTTGCCTGCTTTTGCGTTACAAGATTGTCCTGCTCAGACATTCGAACTAATAAAATAAGAACGAGTGCCGAATATCAAATAAAAAGCGAAACACCGAAATATTGAGGTTTTACGAGCGTTTCCAATTGTTAATCACGAATTTCGTACGTGTAGGCAAGAGAGAGAGAGAGAGGGCGAGAGAGAGAGAGAGAGGGCGAGAGAGAGAGAGAGAGGGCGAGAGAGAGAGAGAGAGAGAGAGTAGAATGGCAAGGAAACGGTGGAATAATTGAAACGGTATGCGAAATTGCTTGTTCGCGCAAATGAACGGAACAAAGCAGAGAGATGATGTTATAAAATATTGAAAAGAAGGCAGGTGAGGGTTTTCGGTGTCGTTTGGCGCGTTGTTTGTCTTATCGCAAAACAATCACCGAATCGCCGGTATTATCCCGACGCGATCGCTGCGGTGAAAAGCAAATTGCTAGGCACGAAATTGATTTCCCTCTATTGAATTGCTCTGTCCTGCAGTTCTGTTGAAATCTTGCGACTGTGTGTGTGTGTGTGTGTGTGCGTGCATGTGCGTGTGTGTAACTGAAATGCAAGTGACGGACCCATGGAAAAAAAATCCGTCGGGACAATGGAGGCTATCTTAACCGCGCGCAACCATCACCCTTCTCCGCTTTTTCAACTAAACTTCATGTTCGACGTTTGACTGTCAGCTATTCTTTCGTGTTTACAGTTATATAACTGGCCATCCTTTCACGGATCATACCGCCAACGATTCTATATGCCTTTCACACTTTCGGTGATTTATTCGACAGATGGAATGTACGGCAGGAATTTTTCCAGAGAATAAAGCAACGGGGTTTTTAAACGTTCGAAAGAAACAATGCTGCCGTTTACGTTAATTTTATCACACGTTTCTTCGGTGGTTAAACAATTTCAATTTACAGCAGAAGCATTTGAAATATAAAAAGTTTATTTCTCTACGTTGCAATTTATTTATTTTCTTAAATTCACTTGACCATCGTAGGAAAGCTTTTACCCGCGCGTCTAAAATTCATAGACAAGGCCTCGCGTCATCTTGCCGCTTCCGATCGCATCGTGAAAGGCCAATGGGTCGAATGCTTCGTGTTTCGACATCGAAGGAAGTGCGTCGTATTTCAGCCGCAGCAATTTACCGGCGATTTATAACCATTGACGAAAAGTCATGGACGTAGAAAAGTTAGGGTATATAGACACGCGTAAAAGTATCGATATACGAAGTGTATCGGATCGTAGAACGGTGTATGGGCTTTCCAGAAGAAAATAAGGGGACAGTGTAAAGTAGAAAGTTTACGCGTTGCCTGGTACCGTTGCACTTGAGTTCTATGTGGTTATACAACGACGATATGGCATCGAGGTGCACGAGAAAATTGTAGGAGAACGTTTACGCAAATATGCTTCTCGTACGTTGTCACTGCGGAGAATTAAGCTATGCCAAAATTAAATAAAATTATTAATATTTATACGTACTATTTTCTACGTAATGAAGTCGCTCAGGATCAAAAATTCCTGTCATCTCTATTTTTATCTATTGTTATCTATTGTTATATACTATTAGTATTTACCAAAATACACAATTGGTTTAAGTTTTCAGAAGCAAAATGATTAGCCTCGATGGACGTTTGATTCTGTGTGTTTCTATGTAGCTCGGTTAATGATCGGTAAAGTAGTAATCCTAAAAGTATAATGTAAAATATTATCTTAGAAAGATAATAATAGAAAAAATTTGTTATAGTATAATATAGCGTTAGATAAATAAAAGAAGGTGCTTAAATTGTATATGACAAATTAACGTAGAATGATTCATTTGTAATAAATCGTTTCGTGGAGATAATGATATTAATTCCTTCTCCTGTTTCAGAAATCGGCAAGTGCGGCTGCCACGTCCAACTTCTGCAACCCGTAAGTTTGCCACGATATACTACCAAAATATAATTGACACTATACGGTCCGCTTACGCTCGGATATCAAGCAAAGGCAGATTATAAATCACGAGACCTTTAGCTTCGTGCTAATGTACGCTTTTACGATCGGCTCATTGCCACAAAGTGCGTCATAAAGAAGCTAATAAAGTCCATCCGTGCTGGATGCTATCTTTATGAATTCGTGCCAGCCAGCTTCGCGCTTGTTTCGTTTTGTCCCTAGTCGTTGTTCCTTTTGTCAGCTCAACGCTGTACTTCAAATTTATTCGGCTAGAAATTCAGGTAAATTTATTCATGTTTCTTCAACCTGTTGGCCGAGTCATCCCTTAATTATTTAAAAGTTCCATGAAGATATGATATTGATTTCACGTTGGTCCTGGATTTTAATAAAAATTTTAATACATTTGAACAAAACGTAAGAAGATAGTAAATTGCTGAATAAATTATCGCGTGAACTCGTCTCAATTAACAGGTTGAAAATTCATCGATAGGAATACAGATTAACTCTCGATTTCAAAATTGTTAAAATCGGCAAAGGTATCTTCGAACGAAAATGTTCGTACAAAACATCGCGTAACTAAAAATACTCTCAGGGGAGCGGATAAAAGAATTAGGAAAAAAATCACGAAAAAGAAAGATGCAAGCAAAAAATAGTTTCGCGTCTAGGGATTACCGAGCTTTTGGAAATATTTGTATAACCCAATTTACAGGACAGACAGGTGCCGGTAAGAATTTTCACAAGTGTATTTTTTAAAGCAAACACGGGCCGTTGGTCGTTAACTGAAAAATCTGGACAAAAGCGGGACGTTTAAAACAATTACGCGGCGAGAGATTGACGAAATTTTTGCCGCATTTCCTTGCCGCGCGTAAAACTTTTCGCATTAATAATCGCACGGAATCATTGTCCGGCCGCGAAACGAATGGGGAGATTTTTGTACAAGCCAGAGGATAAAAAGGGACGTTTGACTAGGTGACCTCCATCGGGTTTTTGTCGCGTATGTTTGCCTCCGTTCAACGCCGACGCCTGCAAAAAGATCGTTAGCGGGATCTAGAAATGGTATACCGATGTGGCTTATCGATTCTAATTTACCGGAAAGTCATTATCGCGCTAAAAAGTTGCTATTCCATTCCATAATGTTGCCTTGGAATTCCTGTCAGACCCAATTTTCAGTTATCTGTTCTAGTCGTCCTAAATTCGCAACGAATTTCCAGGTAATTTCAAGTTTGAATCATATTATGATTGTATATTTCCTTGGACATTCCTCTCAACATGAAAACCATAAATACGTATATAGGATGAAAACCTATTGCCGTAGCCATGGAATTTCTTGAAAGAATAGATTTGAATTATTCAAACGTACCAAAATTTTCTAATTTGAAATGTAACGAACGTAAATTCCAATTGTGCCATTTTATAACGTAAACGTAACTAAACCTGCCACAGTGGAAACCCCGTTAGCCTAATCTTCGCTCTAATCGGCGAAACAATTTCGACTTTATCTCTCGACCATGGATTGCAACACGGCTGAATACGCATATTAGCGATTATTCGCGTCGATCGCGCGACAACGATGCCCGCGTAACCGATAAACGTTAATAAACCTCGTATAACTATATTGGGCGACGTGTAATTCCCGATTCAATCGGCGGAATCGTCTCTCTATGACTGTGAAGAACGTCACCGTGGAAACGATTGTAATCTGATGTCTGCCCCGAGAAAGCCCGTGATTATTCTAATGCATCGAACTAAGCAAGAGAGGATCGACTTGTATCGGATCGACTTAATATTCATCGTCGAGCGCCTTACAAATTGTATTCTCAATTTTCATGAGGAAGTCCTCCTTCCAAAGTGATTTGGTCGTCGCGTCGCGTATCCTTGGGTTAAAAAGCGAAAAGTCAGCTGGAAGTTGTAACGATCTAGTTGTGTAGGAGGTTGGAAAGAAGGAGAGGGAGGGAAGAAGGTGACTTTTTATCGAGACAGCCAGGTCGTACGATGGACCGATTATAGGGTGGAAGTATCGAGTGGACCATTAAATCGTAGCCGGAGCAATTACAACCGATCTACTCGCGTCTGATGATGTTGATTTAAGCCACGCTCTCAGTGAGATCGTCAAAGATGCCGTTTATTATTCGCAATAGTCGATTAGTGGAGGAATAGCGCGACACAGCCAGCGCTTTATCGAGCTTTCTCGAGTGCTTTAAGAAATCGAACGGAGGACTTTGAAGATTGAACGCCGAAAGAGGCGCGCTATTAGCAAGCACAGGGTACGCTGTTGCGACACACCGTGTCTAGCTTGTTTGGAATTTAAACGAGTAACTCGAGTCGGTTGGCTCAGGCAGAAGAGGCCAGACAGATTCGAGTGCGTACAATTAATTAATTTTTTCTCTGATGAAGTTTGTAACGTTTATCGAGAGAGAATTTATAACGAAATATGAACGGTGCGAAATATCGGAGGCACGTCTTATCTCTTTGTAGACTTTTGGCTATCTAATTTAAGTATTTGACAGAAGCATCCATTTCTACTTGAATTACTCCATCCGAGACACTGATAAAGGATAGGATTTAATTCCATAATAGAACAATAATTTAATAACGAAGAAAGTTCGTTTTAATTGAAAAATTCGTACTGTTTGCTGCTTGTTATTAATATCTTTGAAGGAAGGGAAAGGGCAAGGAAAGGGACAGTTTAATTACTCAGAGGTTCTAGTCGAAATTCACGAAGAACGTACGAAACGATTCGAAAAAAGCGAAGCTTAAATATTTAATAAAAAAAGGAAGTCAGAAACGCAGTCTCATCTCAGACTCCTTTTCTCCTGGCTCTTCGACTCTTTAATCAATGAGCACCGAGAAAACTTCCGTAATTCTTCCTGTTCTCGCTGCATTTCTCTTCTCTTTCCTGCAACGATATACTGAAAAAGATATTTACTCGTCCTAACAAAGTTCATTAAAAACAGAACCACGGCCCAAGAACTCGGAAATTACTTACTGATTTGGAATTCAATTTCGAGGAACGCTGGAAAACTATTTCCCACTCGTAATCAGCCGATTCTTTGCACCCGCCGCTAATGACTAAAGCGTTAACGAATGAAGAATATGAAGAAACACGTGCACGGCCGAAACGGCGAGCGCAAGTTCGCCCGTTCGAAGTGAAACTGCTCTCGAACAACTCTCAGAGCCCGAGAAGGTCTCGTTAAAAAGTGTTCAGAAGTGTATCAGTTATCGAAAACGCCTCGACCAGGTTGAATGGGTCGGTGACACCCGAGAAATCACTTTCATGAACGAGAATCCTTAAGGTCGCGTTTAGAAGGAGAGAAAAAGAGAAACGAGAAAAAAGGAGAAAAAAATAGATAGATAGATGGATAGATAGATAGAGAGAGAGAGAGAGAGAGAGAGAGAGAGAGAGAGAGAGCGTACAGACAGGAAGGTCGGCCATCCCGCGGCAACTCGTTCCCTTCGAAATTCTCGGCGAAATATCGACGCGATTCCGATAACTTATGACGGCTGCTGCTTCCAGTTCCACCACTTCTATGGTGATTGCCTTTTGTTACGGCTGAATAGCGTCCGTTGGTGCTCGAGTCCTGGCTTGTGCCGTTCCATGAGGTTCCTTGCACTCGTTCCCTTCGTACCGGGAGAAAATGGAGTTCCTTTCTACGGGACTCTTTCGAGGGACAACTTCTTTTCGACTGAAACTGACCGCAGCGCAGCTGAGTAGGCAGGGAGACCCGAAGGACCATGTACCACGGTCATCGAAGAAAAGGGAGTGGAAAGTGGGTTTTCACTTGAAAGATCGTTGGGAGGCAGGGGAAATTATTGGAGGATAAAGTTTTAGGCCCTTTGCCCTCTGGCGAACAGATTGCAGGTTTAGCCATTTCACTGTTATTTTTATTCTATGAAAATCACTGCAGGCTGTCGCGTACAGTAACCACTCGATCTTCGTTCGTTCTTTTATTGAATCGAGCGGAGAAGTTGTTGCGTTTTTACCGTATTAGATATCGCCATGTTATATTTACAGGATTATCGATATTTCCACGAGTTTTTCGATTGCTTCTTTGTAGAAGCTTCGTTGTTTGATCGTGAAATAACCCCGCCAGAGGAGTATATACACCTTATCTATACAAATCGCTATTATCACAAACGAAACGCAAATAAAATCGAAGATATCAATTTAATCGTCAATCGAACGGGCGCGACCGATATTCCTCAGGAAAACCACTATGTACGGCTTGCGTTTCGAACAATCGTTTCACCTTCAATACCAGTCCGTTGTTACCATTTTTACAGGAATATTTTGATATTTTGCGCTGCAAGTTCCAACTTGGAAAACATTCGCTGATACGCGGTACAACGTTGGCAGGAAAAATTCTCTGTAAAAATATGGCCTGAGATAGAAGCCGGATCGGTAGGGAAATATGTAGGAAGGAAGATTCGATCGATCGACGGCCCATTTAATTTTCAGATTCTATTTTTAAATGGCAGTCGCGTTTGGGTTTTCTCTGTGAGCCCTGCTCGCCGTATCTACGAGGATGGCTAGCATCGGCGGTGGAAAAGGGGGTGGACAGCATTCCTTTCTATGCGTAACAAAATTAAATTCTCCGACGACGGATTGGTAACCGCCGCATTCTTCTGCGTGCGGAAAAACTAATTGCACCGGTTCGTCTTCAATGAATTTTCCCTGGCCATTATTCAGCTCGGGAACATTGCCACACCGCCGTTGAAAAAACAAATACGTTGTGTGTCATTTTGCGAGAGGGTAGTCGCGTTTCCGTGGAAAGAACGAACGTTGATTGACCGTTCCTGTGGACTCGTAAATTTTTATAATTCGTTCGTTTAATTTTTGCTTTTATAAACGCTCACGTGTGTTCGTGACTTGTTGATACTGAGCCGACTCGATTGCTCGAATTTATCGTCCGTTCGTATCGATATTATTGCCCCGCTTTTACACCGCAACCACTGGAACTGCCTTTTCCCTATTCGTTGACTATCGCCAATACTTTCGGCTAATGTTTGGTACAAGCGACCTGAAATTTGTGATCGATTGCACCTCTAAGGTTAGATGAGTTTAATGATTTTTCTATCGGTGAATGATTTTATTCGTCGTTTTATTTTTCGTATCGTTTCATTATAAAACGTATGGCGATCAGAGTCGAAGTCGACAGTCTTAGCCATTTCAAACCATCCGGTTCTCACGTAACACATAACATAACTCGTTAAAAATGTGGACAACACTAGAGTTTTCTATCGTTGTACGATATTTTACTCGTTAAGAGTTTACCCATCGCAGTTGGAAGTTGTACGAACGTTTTCGTTGTTTTGGAACTCGATGCTTTAGCGAGGCGTGCCGCTACGATTCAAACGAGACAGTTTGTCGAGTCTAATTTGCATGATTTTTACAGTTTCAAGTATTGCGCAAATTTAATTGTTTTCGCTCCTCTAGTCCCATCGTACTATTGAATACCGCGATAATTGTCTAAAAATCTAGGAAAAGTGACGATCATTACGTTATGAAATCTCCCGGCATTCGCCTCCTGTGATCAAAACAGAACTGGTTGTCCAGATAAATAGACAAACGTAATCATAAATGTACGTGTTGATGTTATCGTGAATTTGTCCTGTAGTTCATCGAAAAGCAAGCAAGAGTAGAAAGACGAATAATAATTAATTCGTATGGTTTATCGGCCGATTAAATATTCATATGACTGTAGAAATGCATAGAGTTGCCCAGACACTTGTCAAAAATTATAACTTTCTTCTTAGTACAATCAATGCATTATTTCTTCGGCGATAAATATTTCTAACAAATTTGTAATTACTTATGCTGTCTATGATTTGTAAAATCTTACCAATCACATTGATAGTTTTGATTAAAAGTCACTCAAGATATATCATCGCGTATATGAAAGATTGGACAAATTGAGCTATTAATAAATCATAGTAAATAAGGATAGGGACGATTGGGCCGGTGAATTATATCTATTTAGAGAACGATGATTTATTTTCGGTACGCGACAGGCTGTTCGTGCAGAGGGTTAAAATACAAGGTTCACCGGCAGCGCAAATTAACAGTATAAGGCAGGTTTATGTTGCCATTGATCGTCAGTTTAATACCACCGACATTTTTTTTACCGTTCACGCGTAAAAATCCCTTAAAATGTTACCAGCAGAAAATTGCTGTTTTCCAGTTTTAATAATGGTATAGGTTTCGCGTAAGGCACGACAAATAATTTCATAAATTGCTCTGCTCTTTACCGGTATCGCTGGTCCCATGCCGGGTGCGAGGAACTGTTTAAATTTCGGTATTAAAATGTTAACTCTATATCATTTAGTACCACCTCTTTCCACCTTTATTTTTCCAAGTTGAAATATAGCACAATGCTCGATAGAAGAGCAGATAATTGTTAGTTTAAAATAACACGAACAGCGAAAGTAATCTTTTATTTTAAAATAAGGAGATTATTAAATTAATTTCGATAGAAAGTGGACGAAGTACGTAAGACCAGATACCTTACTTTGCAGACTTTTTTAAATTTCTTTACGAACTTCGTCCATCGCTTAGGAAAGGAACAGGTCGGAAAGAATCATTTAAAAAAATAACGATCAGAGATGTCTTAGACCCCATAAATTGTAAATTTTAACAATTCAAGAAGCAAACAGTGGCGAGTAGAAAACGGTCATCCGAAAAGTGGATTTCATTGTATCCAGAAAATAACCGCGAGAAATTTCGCGTTTAGCCAAAGAAGAAAAGATTTCCGCTTATTCTCCGCGGGGATCTTAAGAAAAGCTGCGAACATTTCTGCGCAACTTCCCTGACAAACTTACCCTACCCCTTTTCAAAGGCGCCTCTAAGTTTCCTTTCGTAAAGTTTTACCTTGACCCAGCAGCCGTAGCAGGCCTGGATGAAGTGCAGTGAGAATGTGCGCAACTGGTTGGCTGACAACTTTCCCGACACGTGAGAATTGCAGATGCTGCCTCGCTCTTGCTTTTAAATGTCTCTGGGAAGCTGTTAGACGCCGCGTCGTGCTCGTTTCTTCTTTGCTTGCTCATCTTCGTCTTTTCTCTGTAGTTTCTTTTTCCTCCTCCTTTTGCCTTATTTTTTTTTCTTCACGCTCGAGGCGTCAGCGGGGAATGTTGAAGTTGCTAACACTGGATGAGCAACGTATTTCGTCTCGTTGGTAGATTCGTAGGGTGAAACTGATTTTTTTAGTAACTCTCACCGAATCTGACACATTGCTCACGTGACGAAAGGTGAAATTAGATTTTTCGAAGCTTCTAAGAGGTTGATAGAGAGTTTGATCTCGTGAAAATTATTCTTCCGTAAGAATCAATCTATTCTTCATAATTATTACTCTTCACGGAATTTTATATAACTTGCAGCACGAAATACTGTAACGATTGCTGCAAAAGTAGGTCACATTTATCGAAATACTGAAAGTGGTATAACGATAAATAAATAAAACGAAACACAAAAGATATAAATCCTAGGAAGGTACATTACCTTTGAGGCAATTTTGCTATTAGCTTTTCGAACAAACCGATGATACAACGCGAGACAAAGCACGTTTGTTTCTCACGAACCGTGACAAAATCTCGTTCAGTTGCTTATGCGATTCTCTAACAGTTTGCATCCGATCGATATCGCTAGTAACGTCATTACACAGGTCTTGTCAAAATGCACGCACGATTTCGATGCAGCATTATCGCGTTTAGCGGCCGATAGGTGTAGCCAGACTGAAATTTTTACCAGGCTTGCCGGATGCCCGGTCCGGGAGCAAATATAATTTTACCGTAGAATATGGCGAAGCAGCCATGCTGAACAAAACGGATTTGAAAAAATAAAAAATTCACTCTGCCCTTCCGTGGAACGATTTTCGGTGTGATTCGGTGACAGAGAATCGGTTGTTTAAATCGAATAATTTTGTTTGCCGGCCGCTCGAATTGCGGTCGTTTGTCACGTTTGTCATATAGAAAATTCTTGCTCGCGCTTCGTCGCTTGATGAAACGATCCGTACGTTTCAGATATTTAAATGATTCTTTATTCAAACGTATTCTTCTTGTTTTATCAATCGAGGGACAAAAAAAATCCTCGGGAAAAAATTTCGGGAACGAAATTTTTGCTACGAAACTTCAAATAGATCCAGAACCAGCGTCTTTTTTTTATGTTACAACACCTTCGCTTTTACCTATAATTATTTAAGAGCTATTACATAAGATGGAATATTATCGTGGGTTCTGTTGACAGGAAACGAGACTTAAATACTTTTCAAATTGTAGTAATATATCAGAGATTTACCTAATTGAGTGACAGGTAACGTTGGCAGTGTCGCTCGTTGTCGAGTCAACTGTCCGAGCGGTATCATTTAAATAATTGCCGTGCCATATTCATCGAATTAATAATGAGTAACTTCAACCGTGTTTAACAGCTTTCATGCGGATTTCTCGCTTGGATCTATACGAATTCCGTAACAGGATTTCCAATGTTCTATCAAAACATTTTCCTAATCAATGAGATAAATTCTGATCCTTCTATAAATCATGAATCACTGTTATTCGGTAGATAAGTTAAAATTCGCTAATAACGAAGAACGCGGAACGTTCCAAATATCGTGTAGAAAATCAAGCGCGTTTCGTTTGGTAAATATTCCTTTGTTACTTATTTTCTGAAGCGACGCTCTTCAAGTTCTTCATCGCGGAACACACACCCACTTGTCAAATTGAACGTGTTATTTAATCCACGCAACGCGTTAAAGGCAGATCCACGGCTTACGTAGATAGGTGATAAGGTAATTAAACATCGCATTCTATCATCGAAGCAGTAAGCTTCGTTTCTGAATGCTCCATCGCTAATCAGTCAAAGAAACACCAAAGATGTGAATTCGGTACGTTTGCCATGCGTATCGCTTGCAAAGTATATTAGGCAGCAACGTGCGGCTGCATTCTCGCATAATTGCACGAGGCCACACCTAATTCGTGCGTTCGTGCATTTGTGCATCTACTCTAATTTGATCATATGAATGGTAAAATCGACAGATTTGGCGATCTGTTCTTCGAATCAATGTTGTTCGTTGCCTCGTTATGCAAATTGATATTTTTATGTAATAGGAATAATTAAATGGAATTTAGTTGGACACATTTAAATACTGATTGTATGTAATTTCTTTTAACCCGTGCCAAGTGAACTGTTACGTTATAAATTTACAATAACATTATATAAATCGCGTGATAGAATTCAGGAAAAGATAACCGATTACCGAATGAATAGAAACGAGTCAGGATAGTACTGTTATCGAAAATTAGAATCACGCTCGAATCGAGCACTTTCATACTACAGAATTGAAATATTATACGCTACGCTCGATATTGCAAAAGAGAAACACATACATATTTCCTATGATGATTTTTAATCTTCGAACGATCTACTTCTCGAAAAGAAAGAGGAAGAAAAAATTAATACGTTTGAAACAAAAATGAGAAAAGGAAAGGGAAGATTAAAGGAGAATGGTATATTAGAAGGTAAGTGTTTCGCTTGGAATGCAATGATTTATGACGATGATCGCGCAATAATAGCAACAGCCGAAGAAGCCCAACACGCGGTCAAGTAATTTCTGCCTCGTCATCCCCATCCGTGAAGGCTGTAAGGAATCCGGCCGATTTATGTTAACAATAGACAAAGTTCATCAGAACGCGTAGAATGTAATGCGCGGATTCGGAAATTTTGAAACTCCTCCAGTTCTCTGATTCCCGACGATTCCGGATCCCCATGTTGGCTCATCAGTCACACGTGACTGTATAATGTCCATTACACGCGGAACTGGCGAATGGATTAAGCAAATCGGTTCACGACACACGTAACATGCGCGTACGTTCACATAGGCCAGGTCTGTCCGCGAATGCGCGTCCAACTACACACACAGACAGGCTAGGTTGTGTGCGTACACCTGGCCGCGTGTATCGCAGGCCACAGCACTGGTTGCACCTAGTATCGGTTAGAATTTCCCAAGCCACAATAATTTTAGGTACCGGTGACCATAAATATCTTTCAGTCCGTTGGTAATTTTAGGCCGCACTCTGTAGTCTCCTTGAATGTGGCAAACAGAGAATAGCCGCTTTTCGAGGGCTGCGTCTTCGAAGATACATCGACGACTACGCGTTCGTTCCACTGGTTTTGCCAAAGATGGCCAGGTTATTTTATATAAATCGTTATAAGATTGTGACGATCTTGGCAATTTAGAGTACGGAAGATATTTGCTCTGTATTCATTAGGAAATATTTGCAAACTGTAATTACAACATTTATTATTTAATAATTGAATTGGAATTATATTATATTTTCAGCGACCCAAAAATACCTTCATGCGGTTAGAAAAATTATTAAATGGGATTACAAGAATTTCAATATCCATCCATCGTAAGTAAACTATTTTTTGCGCTAAATGTCAGAATTCAGTTGTTATTGGATTGGATTTCCCAAATCTATTAAATATTCCGCGCGTCAGAAATGTTTAGAGTCGACGGAAATGGACGCATGAATAATCGATTTGACAAATCATTTAGCTTTGTCGATATCTCTTGTCAATATTTTGAACGATATTATGTGTAGAATACACGCAGAGATTGAAAATATCATAGCCTAGATTTTTCACTACTGGTAGAAGGTGTCTTCCTGACCTGTTTATAAAACTCTTCCGTTTCTTATGATAAAACATCTTGAACTAGAATATCCTTATCTCGTTATTCGAACTTCCAACCACCTTTTACCATCTTTTTTCCTTCTCTGAATATTATCTATGCAGTGTTAGCGCTGCAGGGTTTCATATTGCGCGGAGAATTAATGGAGGCAACGTCGCTATCTTCGAAATTATCATTCAATGCATTCTGCGCGGATATTATTTTTCGGTTATGCAAATAAAACTGTGGCTCCGCCGGGAGCAATATGCGAATTCTCAGCAGAGGGAGCTTGTAGACTTTTATATCTGCGGGAAGGATGAAAGGAAGAGCGAATACAAGATAAAAATATGTAGGATACAAACTTCTTGTAAAAACGTTGCACTCTCGAGGCATTTCCTAAATCTTTTCTCTGTAGAGCCATTTTCTTACGGCACGTGATTGATTTTCAAATTGTAATCGATCGCAAGCAATTGTAATTTAATCTGCATATCGTAGAACAAATTTTCATTTTTCGATAGAAATAAGGATATTAAAATTGTGTTACAAACGGTAATTGAAGAAGAATTCAATCTTCAACGGAATACTAGTTTCTAAATGTAGAGTGAAGTATCTAGATGTTTTAATATTGGGCAGGAGTTATTATTAGATCAACGTTTTTATCTGAACATGGTCTAGTTTATTGAAAATTGCAAAACAATTTAATTGATGTACATACTTATGTATCTTAGTGACAAATTACGAGCCAAATGATTTCGTAACAGCACGAATCGGTTACATAGTAGCCCGTTAGTTCGGTGAGTCATATGTTTGCACGACGTAGAAATAAACAAGATCACAGCGTTGCGAAAATAAGTCGGTCGAACTTTTTTAAAGATGAAATTGGTTTATTCCATCATTTCCTTTCTAGTTCGAATATCTAAATCTAAATGGATGGTAACAGTGACCTTTTTATCATTGGATTTTTTATTTATGCCATTCGGTAAATTTCTATCCGTGCGCGTCGTCTATCATGAATTCATGTGAAAATGCGGGTTTTTTTCAGTCAGAAATCAGTTTTTAATAGGTTCGCATCGCTGTGTCCATTTTTCTCACGATGAAAAATTTCTTTCGTTACATTATATTTGATCAATACGGTGATAAAAATCGTTATTTGATTCGGTGCTATATTGTGAGCCCTATTATTTACAAAAGCAGAAATACGATATTTAAAAATATTAAAATATGATAACGGAAACTGTTCTAGAAAAGGAAAAACGAGAAAAATCTAAACGAAATAATTTATCATCGAAATTAAATAAAAATTGTACAAAAATTGTAAGGTACGATATAATATAACATAATAACATAATAATAGCTATGTTTTTTTTAAATTAAGAATAAGATTCAATTCGCGAAATAAAAATTTGTCTTCTTAAAGATTAAAATAGTAATTAACGGATGGATATGGAATTCGTTTGTTTAAATCATACAAAACACACGAAACGTATCATGCGTCTATTATCGTTTTATCGATCGTGAAGTGCATTCTTGTAAAAGTCATTGCAGTTTTTATCTGCGCGTTAACGCGTTGCAAATTCAATGAAACGAGTCCCTTCCTGCGAGCGAAATGGGGTTGTAAATCGTACCGGAAGTATCCCACGAACCACGCATTCTTTCATTTCCCCTCATCTCCTATACGCGCATTTTTTCCTTCGTATCATTTTTTTCCAGTCTCTCACTCACGCCTTCGAACTAGTACGCATCGCTCTTCAAATATTCATACTCGCTTTTTCTTTCACTATCTTTTTCTTCGAGTTTGTTTTACGGTTTTACTCCTGCCAGTCGTTTCATTCGTCACGTTTCGCGTATCAAGTATGCATCTCTCTGTCTCGCTACGTCAGATTTTAGAAATTGTCAACGTAGAGAAATTACATCGAGTCGATGAAACGTAATTAAGAGATAATAAATGACACTTGATAAATGAGCGAATACGTCTGAAGAATGTGAAGAAGAAAAATACATAAAACAATATGTGTGTACGAGGGCTAGACACGATGGAAGATTTCAGAAAACAAATGGAAGGTGTCGAAAGGGGGAAAAGAGATATTTTATGCTAACGCCAGACGTGAACGCTGCCTGTTCATTATAACTGATACGCAATAATCTATGTATGTAAACGAAATAACTTTTAATATAACTTGCAAATAAGTTTGAAAACTTTAATCTATTAAAATTGATGGGGTTTTTCACGCAGACAGAAAAGAGAAAAGAAGAAAGAAGCAACTCTTCTCAATTATGTTGCAATTTGTCTTTCATTCTTCAAACATCAGTCTATTATTCTTTATTCTTTTTAATTTGCCAATAGCAATGCGATAGCAATCTTGAATAGCTTACTCACATAAAGCGCAGTAGCACAATAAGTTACCGCTAAACATTATATTTTCATCGCGTTATCGCGAAACGATTTATCGCGAAATAATCCCGTCTGACCTATAAATTCCTTTTCGCTATCAAAACGACACTCCAACGAGGCAGCAAGCTTTTTGTCCAGAAGTACGATCGTGCGCTACGGTTGTTTCGCTTTTTCTGAACTTGAAAGTTCGCTCGTAAATAGCCGGTACACCGAAGAATCGTCGCGGAAACGTTTCAATCTCGCGGCGACAAATACAAGCTCGCCAGAAATTTCCAAGCGAACATTTTCCAACTTTCCACATAATGTGTTTTCTCCGCGTTTCGCTAATACAACCGCGGCGGAACATAGAGATCGCCTATCCGACCATGTATAATTAATTAACATGTGTTTATGCTTTGCACGATCTTATAAATATTCATGGAACACTGGGCTAAGGTATACAGCTGATCGAATTTGGTAATTTCCAAAAATCTATCCAGACGATAGTTGAAATCGAAAGATATCGAGTATCGAATATATTCCGGCGATCCATTAACGTTTAAAAATCTAAACCGATATCGGACAAATTTTTTGAACGATTTACAATAATAAATAAAAATGTTATTAAAATAGATTTAAATTCATGGAAAAATTAGAGTACATGCACTGTTGGAATAAATTGAAAGCGAAGAATTGAATTTGGTGGTTCGCGGTATGCGTGAATTAGTAATTTGATGAATTGCGAGCGAAAATCGATCATATTATTAATTGAAATATATCAGTTATTGCTTATGCTAATGTAAAATGAAACATCGATTTTGTAACTTCTGATTCTGAAACACATTTCGCGGTAGATAATATTTGTAACATAAATATTAATCGAATATTGGTAAACTATTTGCATTCGAGTCACAATTGCAGCTGACAAGTGGATTCTATGACGCTTTTTTAAATATTATGATTTCGATAGATTTAAATATTATAGTATAACGTTGTTAAAGAGAATTCCATATGAAATATTTATTGGATAATAGTTTTGAAGTGACGTGAATATCTAAGCGAGTTATTTCGAAATGGAATGAATGATGAGAACGAAATATTAAGAAAGCGCGAAAAATAAGAAACGTATAAGATGGAAATGAATGTAAATCGCGACGCCAAAATTCTTGTCAAAGATTTTCATGTGATTCTAGACGATTTTGTTCTATATCCATGATTATTACCAAATTTATGAGAATCACCTTTTAGAACCGATACTTCATCGAATTATATTACTTAAAGTAATAATGTTAAAACAGATCGTTATAAGATTATAAGATCGTAGGATTCGATATTCAATTAAACAGGAATAACTTTACTTTTATCGGATTAGAGCTAAGCGAATCGAAGTGAAATAATCGGCACGGAGCACAATTTGATATCGACGAAATTACACGAAATCGTAATCGCTTTCAGCAGTACGATTTTGAAACGGACTTTAGAATTATTTTAGGACAGTGACGTGTAATTTCTAAGGTTCTCCGGGAGTTCCTCAAGTTTCTAAGGCTTCCGGAATTCTGCAGTTAAACTCTGATACCACTGAGCCAATAGTGCAACTGTGGGATATTACGCAACAGACGGTTAACTTGTATTTTAAACATTTGCCTCCCGGCTCGCGAATTTTTCCTTCAAACAAAGTTCAGGGATTGTAGTGCCATATTTTCGAAATTTTATCCAAGATAGAAGCAAAGACACACATTTACCTTGTCGATTGAAAAATACGAAAAATACAAACTCGACGGTAGTTAAATATAAAAAGACGTTGTGTCCTTTTTCTGCCCTTCCCTCCTTCGTTGACTAAAAATTGCATTTTTGCAATTTGTGTATTCTTCCCTTTTATTTTTTATTTGTCATATCTGATTCTTGCTCGATTAAAACAAAAACGGGGATAATTCTATTTCCATCGAAAAACTTTCTGGTTATTTGTATTGTTTGTAGGCATACGTTTTGTTGACGTGTTAAGCATGTACATTGACATTATCGGTTTCACAATACAATCAATAAGTTTTCTTACTTATTAACACAGGATTGAATGGATCGGTCTGAAAATCGACGCAATTATTAATCGACATTCGGCTGAGCATTGTTGCCGAGTGGTATGTGCATCAATCCGATTGTCCCGCGCAAATATGAATTTTCCAGAAACTAATATTACTTCTCTTAATCGTTCTGATATGAAATTGTCGAAATTCAATCCGATGTAACTTGCAACATAGCTAAGGGTAGACGAATTTCACGTTAGTACACGTTAATTAAATCACGCAAACTGCGAGAGATTAATTAGTTAGTTGTTACCGAACTCGATTCCTGTATTTGTAGTTCAGCTACTGTGAATATATAATATATATGTATATATTGTGCCTCGAGAAAAGCAATTTTGATAGTGGACAAAAGGGAGATACGCAAGGGACGGTGAACGTAAACATTGAGAAATAATAGAGGATAAGGTTTTAAAAGCAACGTATCGAGCTGAATCAATTCAGATTTAAGTCGCTTTCTTGTGACCGAAATTTCCAAATTTCGTTGTTCAAGCGGGGAGAAATTTAAATAAGATTGATGCAATATGTGCGATAACTTGATATTTCCAAATAAGGAAAGAAGTAAATTTTGATGGATAAAAATTCTAGAGAATAATATTTTTACTTTAATACCTACGTATTATTGGCAAATAGAAAAACGTACCTTCGGTCGTCCCGTGCTATTACATACTATAGAATTATATTAATTTTATTATATAATATAATATAATATTTAATGAATTATATTAATTTTTAATTATATTAAAAATGATTATATCATAGAACATAGATATAAAAAATTGATCAAATTCCTTTTTACAAATTCTTTTAATTTCCTTCGATTCAAATGATGAACAGGTATATCTTGCCAGGTGGACGATGTTTTGGTCGGATTCAGAAAAAACACGTTTCGGTTAGAACGAATCTGTCGTTTAAAGCCTCGATTGTTCGGGCTATGGTCTGGCTAACGAGAAGAATGCATGATTACGCGGTGACAATTGATCAAAGCACTTTCGAAACTTATTTGCGGCGTGCGGCGCAGCTGTGTGTAAAGTTGGAATGCGGCGCGTGTGCCACGCGGAATGAGTCACGAACCGTGTGCTAAATTGAGATGGCCGGTCGGCTACAATCGCTCGGACACGCAACGCGAAACATTCGTCACGGACGAGCGTTCTTATGAAAAATACCCGGCGACGATACGTTCGGGAAAAAAGAGAGAAATTTTGCGATTTACGAACGAAACCAACGAGCAAACAAGGAAAACAACGAAACCGTACGTACCGAAAGTTTGCTTGTTATTAGGTTGTCCGAAAAGTTTCTTTCGTTTTATAAGATGATAATAAATGAACAACAATTTGTTTTATATTATTTTATTGAATTAAGTATGACCCATTTCATTCTATTTCTATTATTATGTTCTTACACAATTCAATAAACTGATATAAAACAAAAAACATTGTGCATCTATTATTTCCTTATAAAACGAAAGAAACTTTTCGGACAACCTAATAGATGTCATCGGTGTAAAATTTCTGGCGGAATTGTCTTACAATGCGTTAACATTTGGAAGAAAGCTCCAAGTTTCAGTTTCGGTGTGTATGTTTCTCATTAGACATTTCGTATTTCAAATTTTGGAATATTTCCATTTTTGTCCGCAAAAATTCTCGAGCCATTACTTCGGACAGGAAAAGTTATGACACTTTTCATCCTTCGTTCTAATCTGTCACGGAAAGTAACAAATCAACGACTATACGTTCGCGCTATTTTCGAAATTTCATCCGGTAGGTATGTTACGAAAACTATAAATTGTACAACAGAAACATTCGTGTAATAAACTTAACACGGGAACTCATAATCCCGAGATTACGAGTGTCCATTCCGTTTTCCCATCCGTTAATCAATTCCGTTGCTGTGAAACGGGCCATCCAGGCTGGTTGGAATTTTTTGACGTTTACACGTTGCTATGTTCGCGTTTACGCCGAAAGACAGAAGAACGAACGGCAAAAAAATTTATATCGTTATTAAATTCACATGTAAAACGGCGTACGCGATATGCATACGTCGTAGAAAGGGGATTTCCAGAGAAACGAGGACGAAACAGCGGAAAGTACCGTTTTCCCGCGTTTTGTCTGAAAGCTTTGTTTCGCTCGTGTTTTTTCTCGTGCCGCGAGAAACACGACAAAAGTATATATGTCTCCTGGCTGGAAAGCCGGCTAACGCCGCGCTGCAACGCTCTCTTCCGTTCTATGATCGCGGAGAAAGCAACGATACCGCGTTTTACTCGGTGATACTTGAAAATTCTATCCCACGCATCGTTGGAAAACGCGAAACACGAAAGGCCGACCACCGTTCCACCGACAATCTTATTGCGTGATTTCGGTCGAGAATACGGTTGTTATGCCAGCAATTTGCATGATGTGCCGACACCAACAGATTACAAATTAAACGAAATATCGGAGAAACGGACAGTTTAAAATGGCATTATGCCCGAAATAAAAATATAAATAATAATAGAAACTTCCCAAGATTTTCATAAATTTCAGTTTCCACTAAAATTCCGAATTTGTATGATGCTAATTCGTCGACGCCGATACACTTAGCTTTAATAAAGGAATGGTAAATTTTCATACGTTTCTAATAAAATACGGCTCGATTTAATTTACATTATTGGCTGGAGGATCGTTAAGAGAAAATGCAGGGATGCAGATGGCGCGGTCATTTAAACATTTATGCTAACATTAAACGTGACAAGCGGCTAGAATTTTTGGAGGGCTTGTAGCATGCAGGGACGCGTTACAACCGAATCGTTTATCATGTCAAAATTATCTAATTATTCGGAGAGGGTGGCCGAAAGAGGAAGCAAGAGGGTGGGAGCGGGAGTGAGAGAAAGGGGAAGCTGTACAAGCAGAAATGCATCGCGACGCGACGTGTGTTACAATTCGCCGCTGTCGTCATCGATGTAATATACGAGGCTATAATTTGCAGGCGTGGTTAAATTGAAAATCGCCCCGGAAATCTGGCAAAAAATGTCGGAACGTAATGAAACACAGCCAGCTCCTTCCGACTTGCTCGAGTTATTTTCAAGATCGTGCCTCGAAATTCGTGGTCGCTGGAAAATTGAAACGGACGAAAAGATACCTGAAACGAATCTAAATTCGATTTCGTTTAATTCTCTCGTTGAACAAAACGCGTTCGAGTAGATAAGATAAAATGTTTGCCGTCATTTTTAAGAACGTTTTTCAACGCAGCTAACGGATAATTAAAATTAGATTAGATATTGATGAGGAACGATTACGAATCGAATTTGACGGATTGACGTTATGGTTTGCGTTCCAATAGGATTTAATTAATGGCTTTAATTCTAACGAACAACCATGTGCGAAACTATGCGTGTACATGCACCCGTGAAATCGTAATAATTCAATTAATGTAATTCATTGAATGTAATGAGATTTCTCAACGAATCGAGTGACGTTCGCATCGAATGTTCGCGATCGGAAGTGTGATGTTAAAGTTGGATAGACAAGTTAGCAATCTGAAATACGTACATCGTGTAAAATTATACGTAACATCATTTACGCTCAATTGTTTTTTTTTTTCATTTTACGGATCGGGTTTCTTTTTCAGTTGTAGAGTTCATTTGACAAAATGACTATTCGTAACGCGAAGTTTATACTTTGATTAGATAAAAAAAAAAAAAAATCACTAAATCCGTACTCACAGCTGCTATCGTCAAAATATAATATATTCTGTGAAATCACGGAAAATGTCCTCTTTACCTGTTCAATTAATTTCAAGCAATTGTAACGAAGGTAAAATATCTAGCACTCGGAACTTTTAATCAACAGGGAGTCACTTTCTGTTTCGCTCGAAATATTCGTTGGTTTCATAAATAACGAAATAAAGAAATTTAGTTGAAAAGAACATTTTAGTGGACGAATCTGTATAATCAGGGGCAAGCGCGAGGGAGTGCTATAAATGTCAAGTTGAACAACGTAACAAATAATTAGTATTAAATATCGTTTAACTGCACGACTATTGTCATTACCACAGCATTACGTCGGGGTAACGATTGTGCCGCAGCGTGCTTATTTCCGATTAAATCCCGCGGCGTATCGTATGTAACTCGAATCGTAACTGAATAGTGATTAGAATAATTCATTGGATTATGGCTGTGTAGTTTCTGATTATATTCCGCTCGTGAATTTCGGAACTTTGTATGGAATTACGATGCTTACAAGCAGATTTTTCCTGTCGTTAAGAATTTATCGACTATCTGCTCGAAATCATTCGGCGATAAATGTATTAATTATTAAGCACTAAAATATACCTTAATGCGTATTAATTGTATCGTAACGCTATAATTTTACCAACTTATACAGGACTCACACTTATGCAGGATGACCTAATTTCTTTTCCCTTAGTAAATAAGAATTTTTCGGTATATTTTATGCGTATCGGGAAGTTCAGGATATTTCGAGAGAAATTAATCTAAAACTGAAACGAACAGAAACCGAAGGGAAGAAAACAGGTTTCCCACGGGTTTGAAAAGCCAGTAGTAAATTGTAAAAACTGCAAGATCAAAGGAAGTCGAGTCTTCTGAAATTAGTTCGTCAAACATTCCAGCACAAAGTGAAATTATTTGCTTTCGAATCTATCTGTGTACCTCCGAGCGCTCTTTTTAAAATTCTGCAAAGTTCTATTTGAGATTGTTCAACGATCCTGCTTAAAGAGATTTAAGCAATGCATTTAAATTCTAAGTACTCGCTCAGAGGTTTACAGAATGGTGAGTTTAAAATGTCGACACTTATATCGCGTATCATATAACCTATTCAGTATTGTATCGGCAAAGGTGAAATACATGAAAGTTGCTTTCATAGGCTCAACGGTATTCACCGCATTCTTACGTATCTCGCTCTTGTCTTCTCTGGTATATGGCCCGATATTTCTTCGCGAATGATTCTACCAACGCTTTAAATATAGCAGGTCGCCTTCAAAACGCATTGTATTCGCTCAAAGTGTCTCATGGCTGTTTCACCTTCGTCGCAAGAAACAATCTTTCCTGTGCTCTCGCGAAATATAATTATTTAAAGGAATCTCATATTCTTTGAAATAAATAATCCTCGGAAATAAATAATTATTTATATGAAATAATCCAAACTTTGGGATTCTTTATTTAAAGCGATCGAAACGAGACTCCAAAAGCGAAACTTGTTACGCAACAACATAATAATCGAGTGACCGTGCACGGATGATACTTTGGTGGATGATCGCACGCTCGTGGTTAACTCGTTCGCGTATTTCTTTCTCAAGGAAATGAACGCTATCCGTCGTTGATACGCTACGCGTGACAATGATCGGTCGAGTGGGAGACAAAAGGGGAGAAAGAAAGAACGCGAGGAAGAGCGTTAAGAGGATTTGCGTTGCATTAGACGCGACTGGGCAATTCGCCAGTTGTGCTAATCGCGATGCATTCTTACGTCTTGACGGTCGATCGATCACACCTGAGAAATTGAGGCGATATTTTATAACACTTGGCGGTTGAAATTAGTTACGTTGATTGAAACATAACGCAATCGCAATCGTCAATCGAGAAACGGCGGCGATTTCCACGAATAATTACAATTTTTGATTCAATAATTTCTTTCATACCTATGAATCTGAATTTTATTAATGTGAATTTCCCTCCATAATAAGATGTTTTTTAAAAGGAAATTGAATCATACATATTATACGTATAATCACGATATGAAATTACAGAAAGATTTCGCGATACCGCTGTCGTACAGGAATGAGAGATAGAACAAACATTTTTTCGACCAATCATACGATTTTAATGAAGACCTTTGCGGATTCATTAACTGGACAATTTTATTTCCGTCCGTAAGCGATTGAACGTATAAATTTCCATGTATTCAGCCGCATCGAGGACGCACTTAAATTCCAAAAACCATTTTAATTAGCGCCGTTCGACATTCATTTAATTCACATATTTTTCTCGTTCGCGCGCGTAGATTCTGATCTAATTAACAGGCCTCTCCGATGCGCACCAAACGGAGTAAAATTGCATATCGCTCGCAGTTATGCCGCATTGGAGCTTTGCCAACGTGGACTTGTTACTTTTATCTGTCGTATCGCTCACTCAACTCGTATTACTTAAATTAAACGAACTCCCGTAACGCTATTCCCGCTGCTGTTCCTTCTTTTACGGTTTTAATTTACATTCTTCACACATCATCCGGAAAATTATTCCAGATAATGGGATTGTCGTATGTATGCCGTCGTACACAGTCTTCATTCGAAAGTGACACAATTTAGAAATGTTAGTTTTCCAAGAAACATGGCGGAGGATAATTTTTTCGAAAATATATATTTGTGGAAATTTCACGTAATTATTACAGATTCCAGAGATCCGATCTCGCGGAAATTTCTTGCCGTTGACGCTGTTGTGGCTTAGACCTGTTCCTAGCGCGTTGTTCCTCCACCCTGAATAGCGATTCAGATGCCATAAGCACACGATGCAGTATCCATGTTGAATAGCTCTCTGACGTGCTGCCTTTCGATCTGTTGTGTCCTTCGTCCCAGATATTAATCCCGATAATTATAAGATGACAATATCTTCCATTATCTATCCATAGAAAAATCCAGTCACCGATATCATCAGACGCAGAAAAAAAAAAAAAAAAAAAAACACTTATAGCCATTCCTTAAATTTCTCGAACGACCTTTACGAGAAACCATTCGAGAAACCTTGGACCTGCTTTCGATCATCGATCGAAACGAGAAAAAGGAAGAAAACGAGATGGTAACGATACAGCTTGGGTAGGTTGAGTGGCACGATTTGACGGAGTTTGGTCTGCATTCGCCTACTCGGTCGTCTGGAGGGTGTCGAAATGTCGGCGGGCACAGGTCACGGTTATATCCAATAAAGGTGAAATTGCGGGGGGCAAACATGGGGTGGAATTTACGCATTGATGTTTAATGCAAAATTCAAATCGTTCCGTCAGCCCGGCCAGCCACTGCGTCAAGATACTCTTTCGCCCTCGTTCCTTCGTTTCCAACGACTCACCCTCCCGTCCTCTGTTCACGGGGTAACATATGACGCAATCTTGGCAGGTATTGTCAGGGAACCGGCGACATCTTTAATGTATGAGATAGAAGGGGGCTAGGCTAGCTGGCTGCCACCGGTAATTGTCACTGTGTCGACCACGATTTGGTGCGCGCGCGCATCACTGCAACCTCGTTTCCTAGTTGTATAGTACAGGTGTCGGGGATACACGTGTGTCTCGCCTTTGTTCTTCGCATTTCGCGTCGGCGACAGGCATCCCTTTCGTCGCCACGACAAGCGTTGTCGTCGATATTCCCTTTCCAACGGAAGAAGGAAAAATTTATTGGTCCGTCGTTCCTTTTTCGGGCTTTATTGGCTGAGCTTCTTTCGTTTTCCTTTTTTATTCGTCGGATTTTCGTGTTCGAGGGCGTTTCGTTTCGTTTCGTTTCGTTGCTTGACCTGGTTTCACTAGCTTTGCCGCGCGTCCTTACCGATGTATTGGCTCGTTGAATCTCGTCGATTTTGACGCGGCCGCTGCAAGATTGCACAATTGATTCTGCTACGCGAGAAATCGAGATGGATCTTCGTTTCTTTCTTTCCCCTTTTTTACCTCTTCCTTTCTTTATTTCCGGACTTTGTATGGAAATGGATGGCCGACCATTGCGATTCCGCGAATACCTATGTACGTTAAGCAAAATCAATTCTTTGTGCAAATAAGAAACTTCCATTGATTCGATCTGCGAATGCCCGTGCGTCTTTTTTTTAATTTTTCGTGATACTTATATCGTGATACATCTTTGTTAATTTTCGTAGCATTTGCTACCGATTTTTATAAAAAGATCAGAAATATATTTAGATAATGCACTGTATTCGTATTATAATAGAATCTTATTGAACAGATTTTCGAAGGGTTTGCTCTACCGTACGTATTTCCCGTCTTTTCTGTCGAGTAATTTATACCGGCGATGATGGTAACTTCCAAGTAACACGGGCATGAAAAGATTTCGGCGATGAAACCGTCGGAGAACGTCTGACTTATGAAACTGTATACTACTAATTTGCTGTTCTAGACTGTTATAAATTTCTTTATCTGTTGTTTCCTCGTATTTCGCTGTTTTCTTTATTCTTTATGACGCCCAATATTTTTCCCGCATCTTTTTCCTTTTCTTTGTTCCCTCAAGAATACAGCTTAATACTCGGCAACGGTAAATTGAAGGAATATTAGCATGTCTGATCTCACGCGGTTCATACTACTTGCCGCGATGCAGTGAAATTACCAGCAAATTGCTTGTAACTTCACTGTAAACAAGCAATGTTCATCCGTCTGTATTCTCCCGTCTCCTGTTTTATTTGTACGTTCGCTCGTTTCTTTCTTTCAATTTTCTCTCAGAAAAGAAGTCGATGTGAGAATGTGTAATATTTCCACGAATAAACATTCCAGTGCTAATATTATACTTGTAATTGCAATAGATCGAGAATGACGCACTTAATTTATTTATTCCCACTTTTCTCACTTTCGTATCGAACATCTACTCAACACGCAGAAACATGTGCTTCATTTTTATCGTATGTTATTCAACGTAACGCACAATCTTTTCCAATCGAGGATGATCCCACTTTGCTTGATTATTATTTACTTTAATCGAGCGAAAAAATAACTTTGAAAATAATCTTGCCTCGTCGACATTCTTAAAAGTTTTAAATATTTTACTTTAAAATATGCATCACAGCGAAAACATCGACAAGTATTTCCAAATAAGGATCTAGAAATCCTGTTATTTCTGTAATTCGATTACAACTATCTCTTTATAATTATTTGACTTCGAATTAAGGGTCCAGGCTTTTTTCAGGTTCCTATTTCGTTGCTTCAAATCAGGATCTTGGCCCGTGGATCCTTCTACATCTTCTTCTTTGCAATGCTTTCCTGTATTTCATTCCATTCATCTTCGCTGATGCTCACACTATTCTCCATACACGTGTACACGGCTTTCAAGTCAGATATAGGTGGAGTAAATGAGAGAAGGAAGCTACGTTTCCACGTCGACACGTGGAATCCCATCGTAGAAAATTACGCGAATTTATACCACGTCTGTCGTTTCAAGCCCGGCTCATCCGTCCGCGAATTGGACTTTCTGCCAGAAACTCGAACGATAAAGAACTCAGTTTGTCACACGTCAAACGATACCGAGATTTGATTTTTTTGAAAGGGTCAAATGGAGCATCGGTGAAAAGCTTGGACACACGGCTTGATAAGAAACGTGTTCTCTGGTTTTCTACATTATTTAATCTAATGATTTAATTAGCTTCGCTAAATTTACTTCGATCGCTTCGCCTCTATTATTCTTAAACGTTCTTATCACGTTTGTCATTATTTTTGTCTGCCGTTTTTATATTTTATTTACAAAGAATTCTCTGCCTTGTAATTAAATTATCCAATTTATTTTGAGACCGTAGTCTTTGCATCTTGACGTCATCAAATAATCACAATTTCGTGAGAATTTTAATTCCATATTATCGAGTCTAGAATTAAAGCTATTCGCCAAGGAAAATGTCAACAGAATGAATGTGGAGAACTCGAGAAACGTTTTATCTCTATGAATAAGCGAGAAAATGTTTCACTCTTCAGATTAGAAAGATGTTGACCGAATTTCACGTGATTTCCGTGAATGTCAAATGTACACTGCTTTCGGAATATTTTATAATACATTGTGTCGGATCGCCGCGACGACGCCGACATGGGCATTGTCCCGTTTGTTTTCGAGATGAAATTTTGAAAAGCTGCAGCGCTCTGAAAGACCTATAGAACGAATTTCTCAAGGAACAGCGTGCGCAGAAGGCGATCACGCGAATTAGAAGATGCCAATTCTTATGGTTCCCAAGAGAGATTGCCGAATATATATTTTCCTTCTTTTTCGGACGTCTGTTTATAGCGGAACAACAGGGAACGAATATCTTCGATAAAATACCGTTTTACCTTATAAGGACGGACACGGTACAATTCTTATTATTTCGATATTTTTCGTAGTATTCTTTCTATCGTCATAAGCGATCGCGAAGAGACAGAATGTTCAAATAAATTTGTCAAGCAATTTCTTTTGATTTTAGAGCATCTGGAGTGGAAACATCATACATTCGAAAATTAAAGAAATAAACTAACGGTAAAAATAAGAGATCGTCTCATAAAGGAAAAAGGAAAAAAAGAAAGGAAATCTATAAATTTCATCAAACGCCGTTCAAGCCCCCTGTGGACAATTATCTTGGTCAATTGAGGGCGGACGTTCGTCGAGTCCTTCCCTGGGCAAAAATTAACGTCGTCTATCGGGTTATTCCGTCGTCTTATACCTCCCAGAGACATAATCTAATTTCCCGGCGCGGAACAAACCTTCGTTCTGTGCGTTTCTCCGAAAGAAGAAAAACCTGGAATCGCACGTGAGTTCGTGTGTGAGCGCGCGAGTACACGGATTAGGGGATGTCTTATACAGAGGCAAATTATATTAGTCCCTCGGGATTTTCTCGTGTATGTTTCCCGCACAGTTTATACCTTTTTCGTGAGAGATGCGCGAAAAGTATTGTCCGTCGTTTTCGCCTTCTCAATTTCGTCTGTGGATGCTAGAAAAAACATAAAAGACCGCGATCAAATATCGACCAGAACACGGGAGAAAATCGTAATTTGCATTTCAATTGAAATCGCTATTTTTAATGATACCGATAGGATTCAAGTTATTAGGGTTAACGGAGACTTCTTCCCCCTCGAAGATCCGCGTTCTACGTGATCCGCGTTAATTAATGCTCGGGGCACAACCACGACTTGAAATCTGAATAGGATTCTTTCTTATCGATGGATTTCGGACGCTTTAGAATTTTTTTTCTTTTGTTTTTTTTTTTTTTTTTTTAATAATTGAAATAGAAATAGAAGACTTCAATTTTATGAAATAACCCATAATCTATAGAACTGAATAATTGTTCTTTATTTTCAGTTTTTTAATACTGTAATACTAATCACGTAACTTCATATTATTTCCATAACACAATATATGCTCATTAGCGAATGTTTTATGAGTTTGTTGGCTACAGTACTTTCCGGACCAGCAAATTCACGGTTTGTTCTGTAATTTCGATTACAGGTATAGTAATTCCAGTTACTCGGGAGATTGATGGAAACTGTATAATTCGTAGTATGAAAAGTGATAACAATGGTAACGATGGAAGTTTTGGGAAAATGTATTTCAACAGGAAGTAGGAGGGTCGAGAACGGGTTGAGTGAGTAGGGTTGAATTCTCATTTGACGCTAGAAGTAGAGAATCACAATGCATTTTATCGGGATCGCTGAATAATTTATACAACTCGTGACGCAAACGAAATCAGCTCATCATTTTAGTCGCATTCAATTCCGAATCTATTGTAAAAGTAACCATTAATAATATCTTCTAGGTCACGTTAACCGTTTTGCCAGTCCAACTATTAATCAGAGTTATTTCCATTTATATCATAATTTCGCGGATGCCCGGCAATGGGCACGCGAGATAATCTGCATGTGAATATAACGAATTTGCACCTGCGTTTACGAAGTGTTTCGTTTATTCGCCTCGTATATCTCCGCCACCGCATCAGTGAAATTTATTAAATCGTGCTTACGAGGTTAACTAGTTCGAATATATGAAATTCCTTTTCCAATTTTTCTTTCCATTTTTTTTTTTTTTACATACTATCATCTTAGAAATAGATGTTTTTTTATTTGTATCCAGTTATGTGAGACAATTTTTCAAAGAAACAAGCTTATTAAATATCCTCTTCCAGGGATTTATATTAATTCACGTGAAAGTAACAAATATTTAAGTAAAATAGCGTTACATCTCATCATATTTTCGTTATGTTCTCAGTTAGTATTTTTCGAATTGCAAACTTTTTGTTCTTTATGACGTTGGTTGCCTACGGTTCATTCAAAGTGCTATCAAATAAATCAGCATCGTTGCTTAGACTATTCGCGTGATTTTGCTCACTGAATCTGGCTGTGTTTGAAATTTACTGGAGCTTCGGTGCACGCTCCTAAAGTACAAAATGGCGTTATATAGTTACAAAGTTACTAAACTTGCGGCACGTTTTTTTAGTAACTCATGGGACTTCGTGTCAAAATTGGTCCTCGTATGCGTTTCGAATAGTAACGAAAAGACCGAGTCTCTCAAATTTATCGCCGTCTCCGAGCGATTTATTTTTCCCTTTCCTTCCTTCGTAATTCATAAATTAATTACTGGAAATACATATTGACGATATTAGTTAGAGAGCACAGACAGTAATTCAAGAAAACTTCAGAGAGTTCTCTGGCTCTTGTAATTAACTTGAACTCAACTTCATTCCAACTACATAATTCCTCACAGACTCCTACAAAGTCGCTTACAATTACGCTGCATTAATTTTCAAACGCGAGAGTTCCATACGTAGTTTAATCTTTGCTGTATTTAAACAAAATCTCAGTAGAAATCATTCCTTTTCCCATCAAGCTACTGTACATTATACCGTTCCTAGAAATATTCTACCTTCTAAGCGACCCAACTAAGAATCTCGTCGCGAGCTTAAAATATCGAAAATCCAACGCCACTCGACAAGGAGATTTCCTCCCTGAAATCGGTGAATATCGACAAATACAACTGAAACTCTCCTCTTCCATTCCGTATATTTCAATCACGGCTCATATTTCATTCATCAATCGGTCGATTTACACCACGCATTCAATTACAACCGCGTCGATTATCGCGTGCACGCGTTTGCATTCCGGTCGAACGCGGCCGCGCCGCGTCGCCATCCACGTCGTTGCATATTACATCGGGAGGTTCCCAAGCGAGCGTTAAAGCGCACTGCCGCGGCAACGAACTCCGTGTCGAACGGTTCGTCGCACTTTGTTTTCCACACCGGACGATATTTTCCCAGTGTTCTTCGCTAGGAAAAGCACGATGCCGTGTGGTCCCTCTGTCTCGTCCAGTTGCATATATCCTCGGGGCAACAGCGATCGACTGGCAGTTTCGTCGGTTCTTCGGGTTTTCGCACGCGAAACTTCCCTCTACAGAACCGAAATCATAGTCTGGCCACGGAACCGAAAGTTGAGCCACGTGTGTGAGATAAATCGACGGGACACATGCCGGAATCCGCAACTGACGTGTCGAGTTTCGCGTAGTTCCCCCGGCGAATAAAGCGGATCCACGGCCGAGCTCTACGATTTTCACACGTCCGCGAACGCTTCGGGTAGTACCAGTTGCTCTTGTTCGACTACGATGCGGTACAGGTTTCATGGAGATTGCGGTATTAAAGGCGATACATGGTCCCACCGACACTGGTCATCCACGCTTCCAAGCTATCTTCGACTCTCTGTCACGATCAACTTGAAATTGCACGTTTGTTGTGAATTTTCCATGGCTCTTCAGATCGTTTCATAGATGATATTGGTAAAGAAAACATACAATCTTGACGCGGTAGGCATCGTGCGATCGGATGTTGCACGTGGAACGGTCGAGCGTTTGAGATTAAAGAGCGAAGAAAAAAGTGTGACTGTGTGTATCTCTTAATTTATTCAACCTGATTTTGGTAACTTTCTTTAATCTTGAACAACGCTTCGCTTATTGGATAAAAGAAATTGATTACTGATTGTTACGGAACCTTATAACGTTACACTGAATTGTATCGAGTTCGCCGCAGTAATCGATATTTCTGTAAGTCGAATATACAATTGGAATTGAAGCGAATCGGTATTATTCGTGTCTTGCCCGCGTGTTGCGTGCAATTGCATAACCGTTTGATCAAGTTCACACTTCTCTCTGTAGAGTTGGAACTCACAAATTAAGCAATGCTGAACCGTTTTCCATAATTATATATCCGGAATCTAAAATGTGGCGCGAAATTGTAAAAGCTTCAAATATAGAATCGGTTCTCTTGGGATGCAATTTTATACGAGATATAAAATCGATAAAATGACTAGTTTATTTCAGTCTTAATAAGAGTATTAGATATAGCGTTCTTATGGTTATCTTCGTATTCTTATACATGCTTCAGGAAACGGTTTTTGAATCGGAATTAGTGGACAAATAGAATGAATTAGAACTGAAAGAAGGAAAAGAGAAGGCGAAAGGAAATGACAGATCTTGTTTAGTCATTTTCGAAAATGAACGGGAATACACGTCGCATTATTTTATTATTCTTCAGTGTCGATGACAATCGCTGGTCGATGGGAGCTGCTGTAGCCGCGGAACGCGAGAATTTCGACGCGTTATTATCGCGGGTGATTTAATCATTCTCGAGTTATTAATGCACGCTATTAACGTTTTATTTTCATTATCTAATTCCCCGTGAAATCACCGCTAATTAAAAGTGCTTGTCGCGGAGAACACGAGCTGTGTTGTAACAATTACCGCGAAGTTTGTAATTAACTGGCGCATTTGTACAGCTTTAGAAATACGCCTTTTTTTAAACAGTTGTTTAACGCAGTTAAACTCAGGATATTAAGCAATAAGAGAAGTATCCATATCGTGTTTCCGGTAATAACATAGATTACATTATTCATTTGAATTGTATATTTAGGATGGCTAAGCGATTACAATTTCGTCCTGCAATTAATTTACGAAGGAAAGTGCGAATTCTCTTTCGGTCGTGTTTGTGTTTGACAATATTAAATTATTATAATACTACAGGTTGGATGTGTAATCTCGTAAATGATAAGGGATAGATGCTACCCGTTTCGTTATAACTTTCTATGTACTCTCCTTTCTTCGAGTCATTACTTTATTTATTCACCAGTTTAGTTTTTACTTTATCGTGTTTTCGTTGCGAATAATATCATGAAGAAGATCGCATTATAGCGTGAAAGCTTTGATACTTTAATCGTTCATTTTATATTTTGCGTTCAAAGTTTGCACGAAATTCGGTGACGTTAGCAGTACAGAAATTTTACGGGTTCCATTCGAAATTCTAGTCTCGCGTCATTTTATTATCCTTATCAGCGTCACTGGCAATTAGAATTACATTTAGTACAGCGCAGCGTCCAGGGATGCATCGCTGCAGCTAGGTGCTAGATTTGACGCATTAGCTCTCCGCGAAATTTAATCATACTCGAGGACAAATTTTTATTGATACTTGAACCACAACGCGGCCTTGCGCTGCCGCGATATTGTCGTCGCCACGGCGGCGGTATATGCGGGGTAATCTATCAAGAACAAACCACTTAATCAAATTCTCCATGATTAAGGGGATGGAACAATTTTCTAGATAAAAGTGAAACCTTGCCCATTTTTTTTTTTTTTTTTCTTGAGGATGATTGAGATGATTTTTTATAGCTTACTATATTATTCTCTATAGAATTAAATTAGCCGTTTGCCACATAAATAGCGGAGAAAGAATGAAAGGTGGAAATGGTGAAAAGTTGACGAAGTCATAAGAAGAAAATTCCTAGTATTTCTATTTTATCTAAAAAGTGTTGTATCCCTTCGGAATAATTATGGACAGAAAAATCATCACACCTCGAGCGATGTGTTGTTGTACCTTTAACAAACGAAGAAGATAATTACGTATTCTATTTTAGTTGAAGCACGCAATACAATACAAGCGTACGACACCCAACTGCACGATTCTACCGAAATGAAACTGCTCCAGTTTCTGTGCAGTGGAAATGAAAAGTACTTAAACTTTATAGCATCCCTTATCTAACCGCAACTGAAATCAGAAATCAGCCCGTCATTCCTGACACTGGATAGAAAATAACGCCTTTCTGAAACGCCTTTTAAGTCAAATTTTTAGAATACAAAGAGCCAATGTTCCCTTTGTTGTAACTTGATATCCAATATGTTGTATCTTTTTACCATACACGTATATGCATACAAATATTACACAAGTGCATTAAGAAGCAAATGCTATCGCTACGTGTAGAAAATATTTATAATAATAGTGATATTAATAGGTATCTAATAATGTTTATTATAATATCAACGATTTATTGCCCTTTGTTACACAGTAGAAAAATTACAATTGACTATTAAACAGAAAAACGTTAACAGTTATGATAAACGTAGAATGAAGTTAAACTTCTGATACGACTTAGCAAATTCAGCGCCAAATATCGTACAAACATAAAACATAAAGTTAAGTCTAAATTACAAGTTGAATCACGTGGAGGTAAAGGATCGTCTAAATAACGAAGTGGATTTATCAAAGAAGTCAAGTACATCGCAAAAACGGTTTGCAGATTAACAAATCTGATTAGAACAGTTATTTTGACCGTATAATGTTAGGTATGCCTCGAACTTGTAGAAAGTATGGGAAAAATAGTATGGGAAAAAGGCAGTGCGCAGAAATATGAGAGTTAGACATGCGGAGAATATTCGGAGAACAGGTTTATGATAATAATTATGGCAATAGGTAAACACAGCGAATCGGTATAATATGAAGCAAATCTAAGAAATTTGTGCTGTATAATTTCAATCGATGCGATATGATTTTTAAAATAGGGACACCATATTACGGAACTGTACTGTGTTGCAGGTCAAACTTGAGATACGTATATCTGAAAGTATAAAGCAATAAACGATTGGTAACGGCGGAAGAGTCTTCAGAAGTACGGTAGCGAGAGTTCTAGAGAGTTTGAAGAGCAGAGTTCGTTATGGTAATATAGTGTGATTAAAAGGACAGAGAAAATAATACCAAGATCGCGAATATTATTGACTGAGAATAATAGTATATTGTTAAATACCTATATATAATGGTACTATTCTTACGACTAGAGCGGATAATATGGCGTTTATACATCATACTTATAGCTATGCTATATTTTATATATCAAACGTTAACTTATTGGTTGAATAGGTGGATCTGTTAAGATCAACCGGTAACAATGTATCACATACTCTTAAGATCATCGGCGTATAGGCGAGATTTACTATTAGGTTGTCCGGAAAGTATATTTCTTCTACAGACACGTCTTTCACAATAACGCATTTTTATACAAACATGAAACCTAATCTGTCGAACGTTGTGATCTTTAGTTTAATAAAGCAAAATGAATCATGGTAATTCGATAAAATAATATAAAACGGAAAATGTTGTGCATCCATTATTTCCTTATAAAACGAAAGAAACTTTTCGGACGACTTAATATATAAAAATATGTCAGAAATGTCGCGAATAAACAAGATAAAAAAGAGTAGACCAATATGAGGATCTCAAGGTACACCAGAACGGATAGCAATTTCCTTAGAGAAATGATGGTTGACGTTTATGATTCGAATAGTTAAAAAGCTAGAAAGCCGAGAAAGAAGATTGGCACGAAGACCATGAGCGTTAAGTTTAGATAAGAGTACAAGGATTGTTAACAGTGTCGAATGCCTTACGCGTGTCGGTGTAAATAGCATCTATCCAGAGCTCTTTTTCAATGCAGACAGATAAAAATCTCTCTAACAAGGAAGAGAATTTGTGATAATGGAATGACCAGACAATTATATTCCAATATCTGCTTCGTTCCATATACTTTCTCCAATTAACGTTTCAAAGCAGAAAGAAGGACTGTCGATGATTATAATACGGATCCACTTTACAAAGGGTTAAAGTGTTCTCAAAACAGTGGGAGAAAATTTTTAACGCAAACTTGAAGGTCCGCAGGGTACAGCCTTTAGTTCTTCAGAAAGTGACAATTATCAGATTAAAATCCTGACCCGGTGTTCGAGTAAAGATGGAACGCCTTCCTTCCCTTTACCCGTGCTCCAGGTTTGTGCAGTAGAACAAATTTTGTGAATCTTTGATTTAATTAATTCCTTTTGGTTCGTGTTTAAAATGGTAGAAAATTAACGTGGCGAAAGAGTCGAGCGAGACTCGAAGAAAGCGCTCTGCAAACTAAAGAAATATTTTATCGAGGATAGCGAATAGTTTACCGTCCTCTTTGAATATTATTATCGGGTCTGATTAAAGGGATCTCCTCTCTCTTGGCCAATAATTTTATACAATCAATCTCGATTGTTAATACACTCCATCATCAGACGAGCGAACATCGAACAGTGTTTTCTTATTCGATTAGGTAGAATTGATTTCTTGAACTGCGGTAATTTTAGAAAAATCAAATGTTTTACCAGCCTTCTGTTTGTCAAGAAACTGACTAATGAACGAAATACACAAAATACCAAGAATCTAATACACATTTCTATCCTTCCAAAACGAAAGATCACGTATCAACGAATTAACCAGCAACGAATCAAGGTACACAGTGTACACGGTTCAACAGGCACGATTCCTGCCACGGGTAAGGTGCAACAAATTCGACAAAGTTTCGTTATTACGAGCTAAACGACAGGTCGAGCAGAAATCGTTAGTGTATGATCTATATTAGCCACGGTACGGGATGAGAGGCGGAACGAGGCGCGACAAGAAGCGTGTGTAGAAAAGCAACACGCTAGTAATTTTCCATTTTATGGACCAAGACAGGACGTTGGCGGGGCCGTTGCCAAAGCTATTTCCAGGCAGCAACGCTGACTTTGCTTCGTCGTACTCTCGGGTTTCTTCTCAGCTGTTCGTCGAGATCCGCGTGCAGCACGCGCCCCGTAATACCACGAGACGTAGCCAAACGTCCGTTCTTATGGTTTCGTCGAATTAGTTTCAACTGGCGTAGCGCAATTGTCAGAGATAAAGTCACAAAACGGCTCTTTAGAATGGCAATTGCCGGCTGCTGACGATAGCTGTACGTGAATACTAATTGCCCTTGCCACTTATGATCCTCGATTACACCATGATCCTTGATTATTGCAGTCATTTTGGTGACTCCGAGCGAAGCGGTGCCGTTTTGTTTCGCCGTTTTTTCCCTTGAATCCGTTTGCGAGTCTTCCGTCTCGATTATACGATTCTTTCAGTTTCACTCGATTAGAAGGTTCGCAGCGAACAAGATATAAAGAAAAATATAAAGGAGAATCTATATGGACATGATGGAATTGACGTTTTATAAAATAATATACGCGCCGTTCCTTTCGATAACTCTTTACGATTTATCATAACGTTTTATTATTTGGCAAGTAATATTATTCGTACTTGGAGAAAAGCAGGCAGTATCGTATTTCGCCGTGGTAGATGATTTTCTACATTATTGCTCACGGTATTTAACACCTTCCTGAAATTTGGCCCGTGCAGAAATAACCGGGAGCGTAACGTGTCTCGTAAAATCCGCGGTGTGACTCGACACGGTCTGTAGCTTTTCCGTGTTTCGTTTTTGAATTAGAACAAGGTCTTTGTCTATGAGTCATTCTATTTCGAATCGAGCGAACGCACGGTGCAACTATAACTCGGGTCTGGATGTAATCCAATACGATGCATATGTTTAAAATTACAGCGAAACCGTCGACGTGTTATTCACTTTTTCTATCTGTCCATCTAATCACCTTAGAAATTAATGATTACGCGATACGGTGGCTTCATATGGCTGGATTCATTAAGATTTATTTGACGTTTACGATCACAGACGTCGGAAATAATACCAATGTAAAGATGAACAATGACATATAATAACTATCACGTCTAAGATTAGGTATCCTTTAAATTCATCGTTAATGTACGGTGATAGTGTATTTCGTTTCCTATATAACATTGGGATTTCCAACGCAACATTTGTTTCGTGTCTTACGGAAGGAAACATAAAGCGTAATTAATTATTTTGATTCGAGTAATTAATTAATGTTCAATTTAATGGAAGCTTTATAATTACTTGGCGTTTGCGAGCGTGCTTATGAAATTTAAATTTATAAAATGCATTATGTAAGACATAATTAGGCGCCTGAACATAAATCATATTTTTTATTCGATAATTCCTTGAATACTCGCTCCGATAGACGAGATATGTCGCTTCATTCAAATACAGAATTTTTTGGTCGAATCAGAACCATTCGTCAACGATATACGAAAATTCGTTTGATGCGTCGTGAAAATTTTACCTGCTTACCTTTGTCCATTACGGGAAAAGTTGATCAGATGAGTGGGTTAGTTTTTATCAGAGAAAAACGAATCGTTCTGTGCGACTCTCTTCCGTGGTATAGACTCAAGGGGGTTACAGGATTTTCATTCGCCACGCGTGTACGACGCGAAAACACTAGAATTTCGTTAAGTATCGCGATTCCGAGGCTGTACACCCATTAGAGCGCAGGGTACAAAGGTTAGAGCTCTAGACTTTCGTTGTTCACTCAGTAGGTACTGCCTAATTCCGCAATTTTCCGTTTCTTTTTTTTCATGTTTCTCTCTTCTTTTTGTATTTCCTTTTCTCCTGCGTTAGTAATTAACTCAAAAATGCTAACACCGTGGAACACGGAGAGCGTAACGGCATCCTAGAGTCGGCACTTTTTAAATTTTTCCTTCTTCTTTTTCCTTTGTTCTCCTTCTCTGTTTTCCTGGTGCGCTCTCCTTTACGTGTGCATTGTGGGCGCATAAAATTCCAGGTATCTCGTAGCACAACCAATGTTATGTTAATACTACGCGCATTAATTGAATACTTCGTTTAGTAACCGGACAAGGAACTGTCGACGCGGTCTACGCGACGAAGAAAAAAGAAGAAAAGAAAATGAAAAACGATGCAATTATCTGGCCTTTGATAGGTCTACGGCATTAATAAAGCAGAGAGTAAACCGGGTAATTTCTAATCAACGAACGGCGAACGTTGGGAAACTAGCAAACTAGCAAACGTCCGGGAAATTCTTTTGAAAGATGAGAGTTTGAACGTGTAATGCTGTGTATATACGCGGGATAATTATAGCGTTGGTCGTTTTGCTTTTCACTTGTTTCGTGTAACGTTTGATACTACGTATAACCTGGTTTGGTTGTCTTCCTTTTAGCTCGCTGGATTTGTCGATCGCGTGCCTTGTGATCCGGTTTAATTAAATAAAAAGTAAACCTGCGAATGGTGAAATATTTAGGAGTTTGGTCGGTATCTCAGTGCAATTACTTATTACCTTTATAACACTTTTTTAACCTATTGATTCATTTGCGCAACTGGTTCTGTGAGACACTTTTTCCTTAAAACGTCTGAGATTGGGTAATTGCGATAAACATTTGTTACTTAATTGGTGATCGCCAGTAGATTAATCGCGGTTGATGACGGTTCTGCTAGCGATCGTGTATAATGGGTATCCGATAGGTCGAAAGTTAGGCGTATCAATCTGTCTTAACCACATGCTCGACATGGTTAGGCTAATGATTCATCTCAATCTCCACCATTTTCGTAATTTCCAGTATAACGTGATTAAATATAATGTAATAAGAAAATGGTTCACTATTAAAGTTACAATACTTCGATGGTAAAAAAGTAACCAGTAACGGAGAAAACAATTAAGAAAATTTAAATCATCTTAGATGTAGGTCTCCAGAAAATTTTCTTTTGAGGAATCACATTTTATTGTGTATTATACGTTCGTCCGAATAAAAGAATCATACATTTTGAATTCGTAGCAACGAAGCGGAAACAAAATGGTCCTTAAATCTGTTGTCAAAACACTATCCTGCTAGTCGTCGCTTTTATCCATTTCGCCTTTAGTCTCCGTTCAACCCTTGCGTTGTGTGTGCGCAAAACGTGATTCGTTGAAAAGCTACGTTCCTTATCCCGCAATTGTTACGACAGGGTGCACGGAATTTTACACGATATTCAAAAATTTACAGATAATTAAAGAAAAATGATAATGCTCTTCTGTGTTATACTTAAGTTGGTTGAAAAATTACTTGAACTTATACATTGTATTAAATTCATGCGATTACATTCGATGACCTTCTTCCGATCTCCTACCACTAATTCCAGCAATCTTCGTGAGAAACGAAGTTTTATTCACTTTTTTTCTAGGTGGGACAATGTCGCTACTTCTATTCTCGTTCTCTTTCGTATCAATACTTATACATCGAAATTTAACTCATTTTCACTGCTGCTTATAATGTAACTCTCACTTCTGCCTTTTCGTTTTGGCACTGATTTACAAATTATAAAAGAATAAAAAAATTATGCATCTTTCTGGGAGGAGAACAACGTTTTATTGCTACCTTTTGTTACAAGGAGATTTTTCATTTCTTTTCTACTTTTTTTTTCGTGCAACGCGAAGGCAAAACTTCAAGAAAACATATTTTTTAAAAAATGTTGAGCTTGTGTAATTTCGTGCTATATAGTCACCATTTTTGTGTCTCCTTAAAGGGGAATCCGCGTTGTTCACTAGATTTACGATACCCTTCAGAGGGGATAGCCGAGTGCGAAAGGTTAGTTGGTGTTAGACGTTGTTTGTAGAGCACTGAAACAATATCTTATGGCGAATATTTTCTAAACTATCGCAAAAGTAAATATCGCTGGAGTCTAATAGATCTCTTTTTGCCAATCACGAGTTAAATGTGTTCGTGCGATTAACAATCTGTCATAATCAGGAACGTTCATCTATCAGTAAAGGCAAATACTTCTTCCTAATCAATAATACAAAACTCCGAGCCCTTTCTCCTCCATCCCGCTTATCAAACCATCAAACCAAGAAGTCAATAGTCGTGCCCTAAATTTCGTCTTATTTATACGAAAGGTACACACAACGCATGAAATGTCACAAATTACTATCATCTATAGGAGTTATCTACGGAAGTTGTCGTGGAATCTGCGACACGTGGTCTCATTATCTCATAGCCTGTCAACATGAAATTATAACCATAAGCTGGTCTCGCTAGCGGGGACAAAAGAGGAAGAATACCCCAAGAGGGTTGTTGGATGCAAAGAGAGGGCGAGGATCCAGGTTACGTAAGCTCGAGAGCACGTGTCACGAGAGTCCAATAGGCCGCTGCTCTCTTTATTCCTTTCGTTCTTTCTCGTGCCAGAGCTTCGTTAACCTTGCCAGCAATAGCGGCAGGCAACAGGCGGTTTCGCCTGCTGCTTCGTTAGAGATAGTATGGATGAATGCACGGAATAATTGAGAGCATCGCGCGGCTTTAATTCGAATTCTTAATTACGATTCTATCCATAGTGTATATTTGTATGTACTATGCGCCATGTATATTCGTGTTTCGAATTGAAAAGAAGCGAAGCCTGCTTTTCTTCGTTAGGAGTACAACTCCTCCAGGTCTCGACACCTCCGAAGGATATTTATATAACCCAATTTTCGAAGCGTTCCGCGATGGTAAATAGCAGCGCCGGGGCTGTCCCTTTCATCCCCCTGTTGTCCGAAAATATTTGCACGGACAAACACGACCAGACGGTTTCCCATTAACCGGTGTACAGAGAATGAAGGAGAAAAAAGTAGAACTGTCTTTTTTTTTCTTTCAGCGAGAGAACTTACGCCGCGTTGCAGTGGGAATTTTAAACTGCTGCCTGGCTGCCCGTTCGACTGGGCTGGACTTTAGAGCTGGAGAATATACATGGTGAAAGTTTTGGTGAGTGTTCATTGAATTCTTGTCCCAATTGTTTTTTTTTTCGAAGATTTATACAGCAATTGTTATGCGATGAATATGTATATCGACTTATCCTGCTATCGCGTTGAAACATGGTAAATAGACTATTGTTAGCTTAATAAAATCAGTGGCATGAGGCGAATTAGATATCTGATATTTCTGCAAATAATTCATTAAATAGGTCAGAAAATTGGAAATAATTTCTGAAATTTATTAAAATAACCATTGAAACATTTGAACTGAAGGTGAGAAGATGCAAATGAAAAGTGCATGTCTGTTATAAAATCAGCCTAAGCCCACGATACTCCTATTTCTTCAACGTTAACTATCGCATAAAACTTCCTTCACTGTTCCACGAAACATTTTTTTTTCTTTTCTTCCCCGTATCGCTTAAACATTCAGGCAACAAATCCTCCATAGAAAAGAGCTTCCGCTTATCGTGGAAAATTTCACGCGGCTCCATTCCTGCTCGTTTGATCCGACGCAAGAATATCCTACAATTCCAGTTGTACAATTCTTAACGTCTCGATCCACGGGGAAGAGAGGAGCACAAAGCGATTCGCGGCGAAGGCTTCCTGTTTACGTGCAAATTTTACGCGTGCATCTCTCTTATTCCGGCCGCTGTTCCGGAAAGTGCAGTCGCTTGCGGTTGAAATGCGTGCCACGGAAACGTTGATACACTTTTGCGAAGTGTTCTCTGCCTCCATGTTTCCGCACACCATGCACGTATACGTGCACACACATGGTAAATACATACAGGCACGGCAATTCTCTGCCTCTTAATGTCGCGCGCCCGCGTACAATGTGCCAAGCGTGTTGTTGCGTTCGTTCGGAGAATTTCACGATGCAAGCTCCCGAGTATCAGTGTAACTGCTGGCAAACGAACCGTTTCAACGAACATTCGCGTTTCAAAATTACGAATACGCTAAGCATTGCCCTGCTTGGAAAAATTTCTAGAACGAAAGATGTTGCACCGCTGGTCATACCGGTCATATGGACCAACGATCATCGCGAAATTGTTCCGAGGAAATGTAACTGATGAATTCGAAATCGCCGATCAAACATCGATCATGCATTTAATGCGAATAAATATTAAACGAGCTGCCTCTCTTTGCTTCTACGTACTCTGCAAGCTACACTCGCATATACGCAGAATATTATGAATATTCATTAAGGTATAAGCGGTGATAAAAATCGTGCCGAGTACGAAAATGAAAAATTACAGCGCGTATAAATATGGATGGCGGTGTTAATTGTTTGGACGAAAGGAAGCGAAAAGAACACGCATACGATTCGCTCGTTTTTTCCCGGGTTTTTGTTTTTTAACCGATTTTCGTGTTATTGTCAAAGCTGGCGGAAAATTGGTTTGCATAAAGATCGATCGGTAATTTTTCATCGATGTGTAATTTTTGGAATTTTTTTTAGTTTGTATATAAACATCACCAATGGCGAACGAACAGTGTAGAATTTGATTTGATATTCAACCTCTTAATCTATCATCCGATCTTTCTCGGATACTTGTCTTTAGGTGGCATTCCTCTCCGGTAACTGATCAATCAGAACCGATTACAGTGATTATTTATTCTTCCAGCGAACCGAACTGTATTAAATCTCTTTAACGAAATTAATCCGTTCAACTGAAATTTAAAATCTCTTTAATTATGTCGAATTATTTTTCCCCGGTAAAGAACTAATTGGATTAAATATTTTCCTACTTCTGACATATTCGACATCGATAGCGTACCGCTGGATATTTATTTATTAATTGTTTTTAGAAAATTACTCGCGCTTAAAGTTTCATTCGAAAAAGCGACATTTCGTATATAGAACCTGAAGCTTTCTCCGATATACCGAAGAGCCACTATCGGCTTAGAATCCCCGGTGACGTGAAAGATGGGTAAGAAAAATAATATCGCGAACTCGTGGGCTCATAGCACGGTCTCGAATAACCGGCCACGTGAATCGAATACCAGCCGACAAAGGAAACGAAATTCTAGCCTGGAAAAATCCAGCGTGTTCCGACCGTGAATCGAGTTATCGTTAGTCCGAGGTAATGGCTATTCGTCAGCTAGCGGAATTGCTTCTCGAAATGGAGTGGTTGGTTATAACGTGCTATATCGGCTGTACCTAGGCGCCATTTGAAAGTCAAATACTTGCGTGGAAGACGAAAAGGGAGCTGGGATGGAAGGTAGAAGGTTGCACAAGGCTGTTTCAACCGGATAGGGTGAAAAGGAGAGAAGGAAGAACCCCCGCGAGATCTCAAGACATTTCATAGTATCGCGCGATATCTGCTGCTCCTACGTAGACCGCAGACTTCATCCGATTAACGACGCCCAGCTTCTGTAATGCGAGCATCTTGCCAAATTGCCTATGTCTTGCCTTGACTTAATTAAATTCAAATCGACCTATCGGACTCCTTCCAGATCTTTGAACGCGATGCAATTCTTATCTTCTCCATTCTTTTCTCTCTTCCTTCGCTCTTGTTTTTCGAAATTCCCGCAGATATACTTCTAGATATACTTCGAGCCACGAAAAGCGCTTCGTTGGTTTTGCTCGTATCGTTTTAATTCGATTTGTTGGCAGTCTTCTTCCGAGTGATCCTTTGGAAGCCTGATGTTTTTTGTCCTACGTTTACACAAAGGAAGTTGATGTTTTCTTCAGAAGTTTTACACTTTACAAAAGTTTGCAGTTTCCGAGTGTATCTTGGCTGGGTAGGAAAAGCTTTTTGTTTCTCAATTTTATTGCAATTTCCGTGCGATATGTACTTCGTATACGCCACTGCTTTTTTTATCGAACGAAATGTTCATTATAAAATGTATATTTGATATTTCGCAGTAATCTTAGAATACCTTCGCGTCATTATTTTAATTAAAGAGAAATTTCCTTGCTCGAATAGATGAAACGAATGAAACGAGTAAAATGAAATGGAGCAGCGAAAAAGTTGTTGGATTTGAAGAACCGCAATCGCCCTAGCCAACCGCGACGCTTTGATTTATAAAATTTATTATACCCTTGGACGCATTTTTGTTTGTTTAACGTAACGCGAGCCTCGAGTTTATTTGATTTTCCACGCGTTTTGATGTGTTCGATTCCGTGTGTATCCCGGCACGGAGAGCATAAATTTTATTGGAAAGCGATTGGCGCCAGCATAGGAACTCGAACGACCTTTTCGAAATTCCACGATCGAACGCAATAAATCCTTTCGATGAGTCCTTCGATATCATTTGTTTAATTGCAATCATCAAACCGATACATCGTTTCTGGTTTCAACGCTGCTCTCGTCGTCGATGTTGATTTTTAATCTCAAGTTGAAAGGGCTGGACTCGTTGTTTGAGTTGCAATCAAATTAAATGAAAAGCTGATTGGTGCCCGATTGTCTGCGGCATACATTTATCATAAGATTTCTTCCCCGCAACGGTGAAAGGAAAACGGAAACTTAGCGATGGGAAAATGGCGTTCAATTATTTTGCCGCTTCTCACGATTCATGGATACTCTGCTTAATTCTGTTAGTTAACTCGCGAGGCTATCGCCTCGTTATAATCGAACGATAGGATTTTAAGGCTTTGTACCTATCGATCTAGCGGATGACAAAGTTCGGAAACTATATTATTTCCTCGACGAACGTTCATATAGGAAGAGTGAAGGCAACCTTTAATCTTCCCACGCTACTTTATCGATCCATTAAACCGGAACTTGAAAATTTCCCTATTACAATAAATTAACACCCCCGTCCCACCCCGGAGAATCAAGCTTTAATGCCTCAGCGAAAAAAAGTTGACTCTCTCACGTTCTCAGTTGAAATTTCATCGGTTTCTAACCGATAAAGTTCCACTCCCTCGTCACGATCCGTTTCCACCCTCGTATGCGGCGAAAGTTGGATTACAATCCGGTCGCTGGCGAAAAACACCGAACTAATTCCGTGAATCGATTGATGCTAATAGCGGGTGGAACGGCGAGCAGAGAAAACACGGTGTAAAGGAGAAACTCGCGTAATCGATTCGTGAAAGGGACGAGGAAATGGGAAGGTGGGAGGAGAACGAGACGCGAACTCGAGGGGTAGCAGGCACTTGGCGTCGTCGTCACTTTGTTTCCAGGTGGACGGCTCATGATGAAGGGTGCTCAGGTGGAAACACAACCGGTCTGCCATGCGGCTCTCTCCACTCCCACTCGAGCGTCGAACGTGATTCGATTTAGCGCATTCCGATTGAAACTTTTTCCTGCGAACCGGGCCAAGCTTTCGAGCATCCGGTGACAACTCGCCGCGAGTAATTTCCGTTTGATTAAGGAACCAGGAGGGAAAAAGCCCGGTCGCATTGGGACGCTCGGAATCCAATATTCGCGGTGGACGTGGCACACGTGGATCTGCCGACGAAAAAATTCGTGACCGAGGGAAAAAGAGACGACCTTCTTCTAACGTGTCACCTACTCTCGTTTTCCGGGCCCTTGGCTGGTCCTCTTGCCTCTTTCTCTGTCTAATTAAATTAAATCTGAACTTAATTTCGACGGAGTTGGCGTCGACCAACGGCCTGGAAAAGATTTGTTCCGTGGATAAAGCGAGAGAGAGAGAGAGAGAGAAAGAGAAGGAGTCCCGTCAGAGGGTGAACATGATTTCTGTTGCTCGATGATGCACGACTTATGGCTGGCTGAATAATGAGTGGAAAGGGGTGACGAGGGTTGAAGGATAACTTTACGGCTAATCGTGATTGTTCCATAGGGTTGTATGGACAGATTGTTTTTGGAAATGGCATCTAGGGAAATTGCCGGATTTTGAAGCGAAATTTTCGACGTTAGGAGAAATTTATGGGAATACAGCTATTAGATTATATATAGAACGATTATATATAGAACGATGGTTGATTATACCCTTAAGAAGATTGCTTTTGCGCATCTAGTTCTTCTTTGTATCAGGATTCTATAATCTATGTTGAAAAACATTAGACTTGGTATATTCTGCATATTTTATTAACTCGTCCGCTCTCCAAACGAATCAAAAATCGAAATTTTTTGCAAAGATAGCGCTTCTTCTAAAAAATATTCCCACTCACGAGAACGGTGATGGAAAAGTTGAATAATTTTCTTGATTATGCCGTCAGCACTGCCCGTCAGCGTATAAGAGCTCGTCAACGATGAATAATGATAATCACTAGTTATCGGCGGATTTCATAGATAAATTGGCCCTGATGGACAGCTGTTGCCTGGTAATTGTATTTCGCTACAGCTTGCAGCCGTTCTACCGGTGAGAATTTCTCGCATCCAGGCACATACGTAATGCTATAACGTCACGTTGGAAATTTTCGCTCAGACTATACTGCAAAAATATTTTACAACAATATCCAGTATCGAACTTTATACGCAGTGAAATAAAAACAAATTTCGCACATGCGATTTTATCATTTTTCCCGAACCATTGATATTTGTTATGTTTTATTATAAATTATTTGAAAATTTTGGGACATCAATAATTACCAATCTTAAAAAATGTTTTACATCTTTTAATCTGTTAATTAAAGCGAATGGCAATCGTTGTCGATCACGAGCGCACAATATGTCACAAAGTTTCTGCCCTCTTTTACCCCGATCGACCAGCTACTTGGAAATATCTCGATGCGGCGTTTCCAGCTTATGTCACGTATGAAACGCAGCTTGAATATAACGCATCTGTTCGATGGCAAAAGGCTTTGTATCGTCGCGCTGGATCTCCAATCCTTCATAAAGAGGATCCTCGTTGTTCGAGTCTGCCGCCATTCTTCCGTGGAAATGCAGCATTGTACTCTACGAAGAAAGTTGGTTTCGCGATCTCTGAAATTTATCTCGCGCCCCGACGACTTTTAAAACACAATGCATGTATCGTTGGCTGGTTGAAAGCAAGGGAGAAAGAGCCTGTTTTCCGGGCAGTTTCCCGGAACTCGAAGAAATTACCCACCGACATTTCGTTTCGGTAAAACTTTTCGAACAACGTCGGATCATCGTTGAAAATCGTGAAACCCGGCAGAGAACGATACTGTTTTTTCTCCTCTTTTTCTTTCCTATAGCATTCAGCTATTTCTATAGGAAGAATTGTGTTCTCGCAAGGATATATGATTTTTCATCAGTGTGTGACGTATTTCGCGAGTGTCAAAGTTGAGATCAAAAGCTTCCCCTCGCGTGTATGATTATGCGCATTAAGGGTAATTAATATTTGTCATAGCTCGGAACCAGTATCATTAATTTCTCGAAACGTTGATGGTTAGTATTGAACAATGTTCCCGTTGGACGAGTAAAATTTTGCGGGAATTAATCGAAAAGAGGGAGAGTTTGTGCTCGATATCCGTGGTATAATTTCGTGAAATTTCCAGGCTTATCGTTCCGCTTTGAAACCAACTGATCATCTGTAATATTTCAAACCTCTTCCCTTCAAAAAAGCAATATCATGCTTGTAAAGTTCGTATTCGGCAAAAGGATTAACATCTTCAATACTTGTTCAGTCATTGCATAAATCAAACTTATACACCAATCGTCATGCTAAATGTTCCCAATGAATTACAAAATTTTAGGTGGAATTTTGCATTTCAATGGAACATTCTACCGTGACATTTTCTGCTAATCAAGAATCCTGCCTTTCCTATTTCTTCGCAAAATATAATTTTTGAAGGATCGAGGATACTTCGAATAGCCACTTGTACAAGTAAGTCAATATTTTCGTGACTTTCCTGCATCTTACACCTGACGGCGAATAATGTGGTATTTTAAAAGAAGTCGGTATTAAAATAACGCGGACGCGCTATGGTGGCTAGTAATTAGACAGTTTCTACGGTGAAACGCCCTTAATTAGATGACCGTATACCGCGTCATATGTTTTTATTTCAATACACGTGCGCGGTTGCGCAAAATTCCTCGTATTCAACGTGCGCAAACAGATCCTATATAATACGGCCACGAGATTTCTAACTAGATTATTATGGTGGATTTTGCTTTTGCGTTCACGAGCGCGGTTTTAGTTGCGCTGCTTACGTCACTCTATTGTTATATCACTGAGTAAGCGGCGCATTCTATTTTTCTCGTTGAATTTTTGAAGGCAGGGAAAGAGGAATTTACGTTGCAAAATTATAACAGAGTATGTTAGCTAATTTGCGCAATGTTCTTTTCATTCTTTTATTCGCATAAGTTGTGTAATTTTGAGATTTGAGTTTTGCGGCGGTTTATTCCTGCCCAGCATGGTATATCGTTTAAACTTTTGTCATTCGAATGCTTTTTTTCGAAAACTAGTATTCACCTTTAATTCTTTCGTAATAGTTAATCTAAATGCCCAATGGCACGTACATTTTTCGAGAATCAAACGAAAATTACTTTCTTTTTTCAATCTAAAAAGGTTACAAGCGATTGTCGCTACGCTATTGAAAATTTAAAATCAATTTTCGACAACACATAGAAAACTTTTTTTGGCAATTAAACGAAGTCATTGGGACGAAAAATCGAATTCACCGTATTTTTGAATGCAAATTGAGTAGATGTTGATTACTTTCAGTTCGGCACACGGCCCAATAAATATGTATGGAATGTACGTCGATGAATTTGGGAGTGCGGGCTGAGTTTCGCCTTATCAAGGATATTATTCGGGCATTTGTCTTGGTGCCGGGATAGAAAGGGGATGAAAGGAATAGATCATGGTACGATGGCGAAGATATTGAGTTAACGCCGCAGTAAAACCACCCTGATGCACCACCAGCCCTTCGTTGAAATAGGGATGGAAAATGACGCAAGGCCTGCTGTTGTATAAAGTAAGAGAGAAGGGGTGAAAGGAAGAGCAGTACGATATTAATTACATTTAAGCTCGTCTGTGGGGTTATGGTTCATTCAAAATTTCCTCCCCTATTTACATATTTCTCTATGCAGCCTTAAAACGATCTTTTAATACATCTTAAATGAAGGTTGCAAGAAAATGTTTCCCCTTTCTCTTCCGTTATATCTACGCAACAATCTACGAAAGAAAAATGGTAGAAAACGTTCCATGATATATTTTTATTATATATTTCTCTATATCACGTAAACTGAAATTTAATCACTTGTACAAGTTCATCGCCTTAACCACGAAATATTTGAAGATTTTCATGTTAAAACATTAAACCTTTCTCTATAATTACTGACCCTAAGTATCCCTAAATTTAGTTTCCACTGTGAACGCTCTTGAATCTTAATCGTCCAAACAGTATACCGTTGGGATTGTTCATTCATGGAAACTTTTTCGTCGAATCTGCACTACTCGCCTGGAATACTAACACAAATTGAAGGAAGACGGAGAATCAAAATATGCTCCAAGTTGAAATTTATTCATCGGTCGGGTGATTTGACATTCACTTTGTTCAGCTTGCTCCTTTACCGCCACTTTCATCCGTCTCGTTATTATCGTTCAAAAGCATATCCTGGGCCATCCTCTCGAATCTGAATTTAACCAGATAGCGGAAATGTTAGTGATCGCTTTACGATGCGATTTTACGTGATTGCGATCTCGATTGCCATCAAACCTCTTTCGATCCCTTTCATTGCCACTCTACGATCAACGTTTCCAATCCCCCTTTCTCTGACACAGACGCCCTTTCTACTTCCCACGCGTTCGTAGCCCCGATACAAGAGAATTTGTTCACCGAATGTTTTTGTATAACTGAAACTAAATTCGTTCGCTTTCTGACAATCGATGTCAAATATGCAAATACATTCTCACAAAACCCGTGAAAAAGAACATTTTGAAGACGGTGACAGTGATAGGCGGACTTGATCAGAAGGTTAAACCAAGTGGCTAATGAAACGAAGGAAAAGACGAAGCCAGAGCATCGATCAAAGTCGATGGTACGAAAAATCACGCCGATTCAGCCGGCAGTGAATCAATCTCGGAAGCGACAACGCTCGCTCGATCGTATTCCGACTTTCCATCGGTCATTACTTATCCTAGGAAACAATTACCAGACCGAGCCTGTTTCACAGTCGTCCCGTATTCCGTTCACGCGTGGAACGAGCTCGAGGTTTAATTTTTCGGAGGGGATGCAACGACGTCGCAGCCGCCTCCGGCGACATGTCCTCGCGTCCAATTCGACTGAATTATTAAAAGTACCCCGGAGGATTTCCAAGTAGCTCCGCTGGCCGGTGGCGGGCAAAAAGCTGGATGATTACAATCACGTCGCCTCGTAAAGCGATCGCGAACGGTCCCTTACACTACTCTGAATCCTCGATTCACCTCGATTCTATCTGCCCACTCCCTTTAACCGACTTACTGAATCGAGAAGTTACCCTCGTCGATGTATTCCCAAACCTCCTTCGTCTATGTGCACATGCAGGTCTCGTGAAAAAATTAGACGGCCGGAAGAAGAGTCTCCGATACTTGCTCGTCTAAAATGCACCATGGAATCCCTCGTTCTTTTGTCCTAGCGAGTTACGCGTTGTCGCGGCTCTGAATAAAATACGTGTGAATGATATTTCAAGCGTGTATAATTGAACAGCCCCTGGCGAGATGCTGGGTGGAATAGAGAAAGAATCTTGCCGTGGATCGAGCTACGGGATTTGAAAATGAATACTGCAGTTGCTTGTTGGCTGCTGCTGCTGCTGCTGGATCTAGGTGAACGCGCAATCTCTACGGGAAATTGTGGCTAACTGTTCTTGGGATGACGAGGGATAGGCAACGATTCAAGAAGCCTTCCGAAGATAGGAAGCTAGGTTCCGGTGATTCCCATCCATCCTACGTGTTCTAATTAAACGAATCGACAAATTTCGCTCGTTGATCTGCCTATTCGGCGCGTTTTTGCTTAGGTTATCAACGAGAGATGAATTTTTACGTTAAACGCATCGGTAAGATAGATTTTTAAAATGTTTTATTAATATTTGAGAGAAAAAGTACGCATTTCGGGATTAATCGAAAAATTTGGAAGATTGAAAGTATTCAAATTTAAGAACTGTGATTTGATACGAAAAAGAAAAGCATACATTGTGAGAAAGATGTCTGGAATTTTGTAATACCGCGGTATTATTACGATAACATTCTTCGTCGAAACTTTCTGAACAAGTCACCAACTTCGGTTGTTACATCGAAGTGAAAAAAATCTCTCGTTTCGCGATCGTGCGAAACGCGGGATTCGAACCGCAAAAAAATTTCACCGCGCATCACGCATAAGGTATATCTGTGAAGCATGAACTCGAAATTCCATTTGAACTTGTAATGAGGTTCCGCTTTTTGATTCCGCGGACTTCGGAATTTTTCGAGCGCCACTTTTGCGCCTGTTCCCTCTTTATTCATCACGAGGAAAAAGTTGGAATCCCATCAGGAATTTCTCTTCGTTCGCAGGTTTCATTTCCGCGGAGCCGCAATAAACAAAAACCCGGAGAACCTTCGACTATTTCGCATTTAACCCGTTTGCAAATTACTTTTGTTATAATTACAAAGGCGACAGGTTCGCTTTCTTTGCGCGTTAGAAATCGTATATTAACCTTTTCTGGTCGACAAGCCGAGCAGACTACCGAAAACTCGAGCAATTAATGTTCATTATTCCCGGCCTAGCGAACGAACGCGTGGCTCTTCTGTCTACGTTCTACCAGCGAGATGAACGACTTTTTATTGTTTTACACCGTGTTAATTCACTGTCGGCTGTTCGTAATACGTCACAGGATCGAGCGTTTAACATTGTTCCAACGGCGGAGAGAAAATTCTAATGTCGCCTCGATTTATCGCCGGCTCGTTACGAGTGGATGAAAAAGTTTTATTGCGATCACGTCAGCTCGTAAAACGATAGATTGGCATTACCCGACTAATCCGCTAATTCCAAAGATTTGCTCGCGGCGATGGCTCGTGAATTTCAAGATATCGGCGAACCCCTTTTTGCACGAATTAAATTCACGAATCACTGTCTCGAATTTCTTCTCTTTTCCTTTCACCCTCTTCTCTTCTTTCTTTTTTTTGTCCTCCTCCTTTCTTTTCGCTTATTCTCTCTGTCTATGATATTAGCATCGTTGGAAAGATTCGTGCGACCCAGTTCGTTGCCTAAGATGATTAATTTTTTGTCCAGATCGAAGCACATTTCACGTTATTATGCAAATACGAGGGAGATCGTGATAATTTTATTTGACGAAGAAACGGATAGTATAGAAAGTTCGTTGACGTTTCCAGACTTTCCATATACAGTGATTTCTTATGCAAAGAGAAATCAAAAGCGCGGCACGATGTTTTTTTTATTATAGACGTGGCTTTGAAGGAGGTCGTTTTTTCGAATTTTCCGGATTTTTCAAAATTTACGAATTTCTCTCGTTTCCGCGATACCTCCTGTACGCAATATTTGATATTAAACTCTGAGAGAAGTAGATTATCCGCAGCGCAAGATAAACAGGACCCCACGTTGGAAGAAAGTTGCGAGTTACCATAAAGCAAAGATGTGATACGATGTTACACGCCTTTGATCCGGGCCACTGAAACAGATTAAAGTCCGCTCGCATGTCCGACCCGCCGTAAAAGTTTCCGGTGAGCGGAGGTGCGACAAGCTCGTTGGAAGAGTAAGGAAAAAGTTTTTTTGACACGGCCACTGACAGCGTTTCTTCATAAGCTTTCTTAATTTAAACCATAAAGTTTACGGCGGGCCGGGTTGCTACGTCCGAACCAACTTTCAACCCTGGAAAATTGAACGTTGCATCCGATGCAATTAACTCGGCGGTGGTTACGAATAACCACCGTTTTCAGAAACGGAATTGCATCCTATAAGGGTTACAGCTAAGGGAAAGTTCCGGTCGAACTTCGAGCCAATTTCAAGGTTGTTCCGGGGAAATTGGATTTATTATAAGGGAAAGTTTTCTTACTAACGACATTTTAAAATCGATAATAAGCGCGTACCTGCAGGGAATTCTCCTTAACTGTTCACCAGCTTTTCCTAGGGTTGTTTGCCGTTATCAGGTACGGCTGGCCGTAGCTTCGATAATTTTGATTCTCGCTTAAAGATGTAATTGCATTGAAGTTTACACAATCCGTCGAAGAATGTAAAAGTTTAAGATTGGATAAATTATTCGAAAGAAGTGAAACTTAGAGACAGTTATAAAAGAAGTGGGCTTTAAGTAGAGGCGGTCAGTACGTAGTCAGACATAGTTGTTGTGCCATAAAACTCGAGCATCCTTTCTTAAGTAAGTTCAACCATAAGAAATATATAAATATTTTATAAAATTGACATGATATATCCTTTTCTTTTTTTTAGCTCATTAAAAGTACGGTTGTAAACTAAGCTTAGACGTGTTTTAGGGGAACATTTCGAATTCAACATTGAACGAATGTACCGCAAAAGAAATTCACGCTAATCGAATGAAGAAACGAATTAAAAAACATTCGATCGTCTCTTACGTAGCTTTTTCAAGCCGAATCGAGCAAACGCAGTCGAGGAGAGCGAGTACTTCTCTAATAAAATTAGCTCTGTTCGGTCGCTCCATTCAACCGAAGGCCCTTCGACGTTCTCCTCCTTTGAATAACTTTAGGCATGGCGGCGCGGTTTTCTCCGTACCCCCTCTACTGCCCTCCATCCGCTCACATCCGCCCCCGCACGTTTTCTTTGCCGCAGTTCACTTCCACTGTAAACATTTGCACAACTTTCACTCGGTTTGCACCCATTCAACGTCGTTCCAGAAGCTGTTCATAGTTCACCCGTGAAGCAGTTGGCCGTAATCGTTTGCCCTGCACTTACGAAGAATGTACACTAAACCCCCGTCTCCTGTATTTTTTCCATCCTCGTTTCGCAACTGTGGAACACGATCTATACACAATCCGGGAGTTCCATCAATTTCCAGCGATTAATGATAATCACCGGATCAAATGACAGCGTGCTGGACGATACATGTGCGCTGTAATTTACATTTCTTTGATCTTTCTTGCTACGCCAGTCGCGATAATGTTTAAATGATATTCGCCGCGGAGCACATCTACCCGCCGCTACGTTTAGGAAGATCGATTTGCGATAAGTTTCATTTGTAACCTGGCAATGAACGACACGAGCTTGAAAAGATCCGCTTTCGTGCATGTGTTTAAAAAAAGTACGTAAATCCGAACGAATCACGGCGTAATATCTAACATTTTCGTTAGAATTTTAACGGGCGACTGAAACGACTCGATTTTGTTCTCTTACGCAAAGTACTGGTTTACATTCTACGAGCTACGAGTAATCATTTAATGATGAATTCAACTTGATCCTTTGAAGGATCCAAGATACATCGACAACGGTCGCGTATTTAAATCGCCTTTGTACATGCTTGCGTAACGATGCTTTTACTGGATCTAATAATTAAAAGCTCAGCCAATGATCTAAAAGAATAATGCGCCTGTATCGCGTAATACTTCGTCAATGGTATCCATCAAGCTGATAATAGAATCGTTTAAATATGCTGCTTAACCTTATGTGGAAGATACGAGAGCCACGAACCCTCCTCCCTTTCGAATTACTTTCCCGAAATTTTCAAATCGTCGCGGAGAACTCGATGGATAGTGCGGCTCCGCGACACGAAACGATCGAAAGTCGTTTTACCCCTGCATGGAACGAATAAACGTTTGTTAGAACAATGGAACGCTTTGAAAAAACCAACTCATCGATGAAAGTATCATCGCTTCTGTTCCCGTCTCATCCACGGGTAATCCACTTTGCGAAGAACAATGCGTGTCTGTGCCGTTCTATCATGCCTCACGAACGACAAAAACACACGAAACTGTCGTCTACTATCTCGCACAATTCTAGTGGTAATTCACTTATTGTTTCGCAGAGTGAGGCGCTAATGAATCATACAAGTATAATTCAATTGATCCAATTCTGGTGAGTTGCCGCGATTCAAACCGTGACTCATACCATATCCCTTATCGCCCTTTCCTTTTCTTTCCACGTATCCACGGCTTCTATGTCTTCGTTTCGATCCAACGTTATCGCTCAGGGTATGAATTTCGTCGCGACCCTCCGTACATATTTTATTCTATTTTTGTGTTCAAACCTGAACCGTACGCACTATTAGCTAAGAAATTAATTCTCCACTCCTTTTCCCCGATGTGTCGGCGGAAACGCGAAGGGCAAGCCCTCTGAATGTTTCACAAGATTCGAAGCCACATGCCTCGATAATGAGCGTGCGCGTTCATAATGCAGAATGGCAACGATGAAAATTGTAATCACGCTTGCCGGAGGATTGAATGTTCGATGATGAAAGGAAGTGAAATATTGGAGAGATATGAGAAATTAGCTGTAAAGAAAATTCTCTTTTTCTCCTGAATATAATACTTTAATATTACTACAGCGCTTCTTTGTTGTAAATTTTCTCGAAAATTTCGCTGTCTATTTTTATAGCGAATACTCGCTACCATTCTTCTTTCAACTTTTTAGTCATAAAGGGGCGAGCTTAGATCAAAGACGACGCCAATTGCTGAAAAAAGATTTACGGTGCGTTTATTTAAGCAAGGATTCGATACAAACAACTTTTATCTTCCGTTTCTCCTCCATTGTTTTTCTTTCAACGAGCACGAATGCATTCGTTCGTGCTTCGTTTTAGAAAATCCGCATTCCATTCGACGTTTTCATCTTTGCATTAGCATCAGACCTCTCTCTTTCTCTCTGTACGCATTTCATTCACGGTCATGACTGCATCGACGTTAGAGAAATATCGTAACAAGCAAACTTTACGACACGCTCTGTCCATTGCAAACCAGCAGGTTTATTCACTCTGTTATTCTTAAATTAGGGCGTTTCACGAACAAATGCATGGAACTAGGACGACGGGAGGTTGAAACAAAAATTTTATTCACGACGTCGCTCACCGAGAAGTAATTTTTTATATTTAACGTAAACTTTTTTGCGTTTTACGTATCGCGGTCGGTTTTTAATTAAATTAAGAGTTAATTGGATTTCGGTACTCACCCACCTCTCACTTACACCTTGCTTTTATTTCGCTGATGCTTGGACAACGTGTAAGTGGGAAAAATTAATGAAATCCTATATTACTATCACAGGACACAAAATCAGAAAATTCCTGTCTCTTTTAGATTAAATTTCGACATATTTTTCATAGGATAAGGATGGTCTGGTGAGACAGAAAGAATAAATATTTTGCAATTTCTTCTCTCACATTCTTTTCGTCTTTCATAATATGCAGGATTTCTTCCTTCTTCTTTCTCTCTCCCATTTTCTTTCTCTCGCGTTCTTTGTTCACGTATAAAATAGACATTTTTCCCTTTCTTTTTTATTAGCTATTTGAAACCTCAATGGAGATTTTATTATTACTTATGTATACACATAATATACAGTAGCGTTTCTATATTATAGATTTAGGGATTTCGGGAACAAAAACAGCTGCCAGATTTGTGCGATATTTTTCTCTTTGCAAAGAAAATAGTGCGCGAGTTAGTTCTCATGATTATATAATTTAAAATTTTTTCCTCTCGCACAAGTATTTCTCTTCGTGAATGTTTGAAAGTTGCTTGAGAAGCTCTTTTCTTCGACTTTAAACTTCTTAACGAAAGAGTACTGAAGATAGTTTTGTAAGTTGTGCAATTTAGAATGTTCACTGTACAAAAGAATTTCATGAGACTTTGAAACTTGCCGAAAACGGTGAGACTGTTTAGTATACATCTTTCTACGAATCTTTCACGACCGTAATTTCTGCTTCCTCTTCTAAAAATTCAGAACATGCAAGATCGTAACCTACCTAAATCGTTAATGAGTGTAAAACGTACATTGAATTTCTAAAAACAATTTTCAATTTCAAACTGAATCGCTTGTGTATCTTCATTATATTCTCATGATCTGGATTTCTCATTAAAAATAAATTTGTGTCAATGAAAATATTTCTGATTATTTTCTAATTCATTCTAAATAGATACTTCTATTTTTTTGTTGCAAAAACAACATTTTTTTGTAAGCAAAAGCTTGCTGAACGAAGGTTGAACGACGAGTTTGCTTAAAAAAACGCTTACGCACAATGAAAGGAAATAAACAAAAGATACCAAAGAAGAGGCTAGATTTGATTTTTCCATCGTGCGGTTGGGTGATGCTATAAGGAGAAATTAAGCAGAAAGTAGGACATTCCTCGAAATTAGATTCAAGTACGATTTTCTTCGAGAACTTTATTGTCGGCACGAAATATAATTTTTATCTCATTCCCGGCAAAATACAATTTGTATGACGAAAATTCTATGTCCAGCAATAAATCGAAAAATCTCTTCCCTTCGTGTTAGGATCATCACTCAGTACTAGAAAGGACGTTCAGACTTCCTCCTATTTCGTAACGATTTTTTCCTACCGATCCTCGTTTCGTCCTTATTTCATTAATGATAATTACTTTCATATGAAAAACTGTGATTGTTGGATGAACATGGACATCCGTTGAAAGTCAGGGAGCATGTCGAGAGCATTGAATAAAGTTGAAACGAGTGGCCGTGTAATGGCCGTGTAAATCGAGTTTCGTATTCTCAAAAGCCGGCCGAGGGTAAATTGCCGATATTTCTATCCCGTCATTGCCAGCCACAATCCGGCAGTGACTTCGAAATCGCGTATCGTACAATTGCCACCAAATTCCGTGTTTAAGAGAGGGACCAGGCTATATAGATTCGTAACGAGCGCATTCAAAGCGACGCTGGATTACCGTTTTGCTCGGGAGAAGGCAATTGTAGTAGCTCATTATGCTTAGATACAATCGGCCGAGGGAAAGGTTCATGTCGGACGCGCGAAATTTCGAATATTAACCCTTTGTGCTCCATTTAATTCGCTAATGCATCGTTTCCTCGTCTCGCGGACAACCCTTTGTTCTTAGACCGAACTCCTCCTTTCTTTCTTTCCCTCTTCTTTTAATTTTCTAGCTGGAAGAAAAGGATAGAAAGAAGCTCGTCGCTTACCGACGCGAATTTTTACTCGTTGCGTTAACGTTACATTTTTTTAGCAAACACTCACCCATATTTTTATAGTATTCAATGTTTTTAAGTGTTCGTCGTACGTAATTTTTTTAATTCGTTGGTATTAAAATAATTTTGAAATATACGTTACGCATAGAAGGAGTAGAAAGTCGAATAAAAAATACAAGGTACGTTTTAAAATGGATATAATGTATTTTTATATTGAATACATTTAGTAGAATTTTTAAATAGAGACATTTTTAGAGGTAGAAAATTCATTTTAATTTTCATTTCAATCTTTTAAATCTCCATTAAATTCTCTCGATTTTCATTTTTTGATAAGTTAATTCCACCCTACAGGACGGATACAATCTGCGGTATCTTCTCGAAAAATTTATTCAATGAAAGGACTAATCGTTAATATCACGATGGAACCGAGAGGAAGGATCGGTCTAAAAACATTGAATTTTTCTTTCACCTGACTGTTCGCACAATAAATCTGGTGTTCGGTGACGTTCAAATTTCGAAAAGAAACACACGCATGTGCGAGACCCTTAAACACGGTTATTTCGACTAATTTTCATCCCTGTACATTAAGGGAAATTGCATGTTTCGTCTTCATTAATAATCACATGTTTCTTTGATCTAATATTTGCAGAAATACACGCGTTGCATTCTACCTCGATGTATGACCGTAATTTCTCTCGATCGAATAATTAACCGGACGCCTGATCAACATTGTAGCCTGTTATTTTGAACAACGAATGGTCAACATACTGACAGATTATTCTCTGCTGAAACTATTGACTCTGACTTAGTCAAATTTTCAGATTACACGTGCACTTATTTTCTATTAAATCCTAGTATCTTCATTCCTTCGTCAAAATTAGATCTAATCCCCAATGCGTTCTCATATTCCTCTTGTATATACGATAATTTGTATATACTCTGTTGTTGCTCTGTTCATAAATTATAGGATATTTCTCTAAATTATGCTTCCTGGATGATAAACCCGATACAAAGTCCACATTAAATTCACCAAATATTTTCTTCGATGAAAGTTTCATTAACACGAATGTCAATATTACAATTCGTTGAAAATAGCGCGAATAGCATGCGCGTTGAACAAGCTTGTTGCAAATACGTTGCATTATATGTCCTTATTGCGATCCTTTTGTTAAAGCTGTATTGAGAGACGTAAATGGAGTAAATTGTAGGTGTAAATGAATAAATATACATGATGGGGTTCGACGGCGGGGAAAATGGAGCAGGTTGAAACCGTAGGAAGGGAAATTAACGAGATTCCGAAACTCAGAACGATAGTCCACGTGACGATACCTGAAATTATACAGCACCACCAGCGGCAGTCCACTCTTTGTTTTACTTCCTACATAAATTATGGATAATCTTCTTAGTTTCGTGCCTCCCTCGAGGAACTTCCACTTCCGATGATCGTGGCGAAAGATTAAGTTTGAATTCGAGAATCCTGCGCGCCGTCTCCTCGTAACACCGAGATCTTTAACTTCTTTCGTTTTCATCGCGGCGCTCTCATTTTCATACTATTTTCGAAACGGATTCCCCTTCGCTTTAATTCCCCCGTTTCATATTCAGCTTGAACGCCCAGCTGAATAACGTTATAAAATTGGAGAACTTCCGTCTCTACGATTCCGGTCCGATGTCCGGCTATACACCTCGCGGAACACAAAATCGTTGCCCCGTTTTTAGTCTTTACTGTACCAACAACATGCTGCAACGAACCGATTGTTACGTATTTGCCTGTTTTGCCTGCTATTTGTATATAGACTAGTTTATCTGGATATTTTAACAGAGACAGGTTAGTGTAGCAAGTTAAATTTTCGTTTCATGTGTTTTTTTGCTTTCCGTTTTTTTTTTTTTTTTTTTCGCTATCGGTATTTGTATTTATTATTCGAAAATATATGGAGTATAATCGCAACAAGTCGTTGACATTATAATTTTCAAAGTTACGTATACCTATGTGCTTGTTTGTAGTCATTAAGAAATGTTTGATGATTTAAAATCTGAAAGTAGAAAGGACATTGAGTAGAATTGGACTGTGTGTGAACAGACGCATCATCTAATAGACATGTTTATTTATGATTAATTGTGATTTTATTATTTCATTTATATCTTTGCTGCCAGATTTAGTAAATTCCAATGATACGGTTATAATATTCTCAACAAATTTAATGGTAAAAGGAATGAAATATGTACAATATATTGCCGAATCCTCCAAAATATTTAATATTTCGCTTATTTTCGCAGAAAACAAAGCATGAATAAGATATCGAATGAAAATATCGAATATGAGAAAATATGAATATGAGAACAGGTTAATTTATTTCTATAAATATTCAATATACAAACATTTGTTATGTAGGATACATTATTTGTTGTGCAACTATTAAACTGATGGCTAAATATTGCATAACTATATTCTTTCGATATACGTACTTGTTAAGATTCCATTTCAAACAGAATTTTTATTAAAGTGTACATATCAATTTAAAGTTGGCCGGAATTTTATTTCATGGAGAATTGTATCACATCTCTTGATACATTGGCTGAAACGTATTCGCAGGTGCTCACTGTTGAGAAATTCCATCAAAGTTTCCGAATCGGATTCTTGCCTCGGCTTGAATCGACGACGTTCAGATTTCTAATTACACTTTTGTTTGTAATGGACCCAAATCTCGCACCACTGTCGCCGTTATTTATGTTGCAATTCGTCGAAAAGTACACCAACTGCGTGCTCCATTTGAGATGTTTTCGTTAAAATCATAGGTGAAAGAATTTCAAATTACTATTTGCAGGTGAAACACACTGCAATATTTTCATACCAAATACGCGTGAATTTACGAATCATTAGGTGGTTATATTAAATTATTAAACCATGTAACTTCATTTGTTCACACTATTATCGTTCGTTCTATTCAGTTAATCAAGTTTTTCGAAGAGATTTTATTCCAGAAAATATTTTAGCGTGCTTGCAACCCATGGCAGCATTTTTCATTTGTCTTTCGAGTAATTTTTCAACCTCTTCGCGCTATGAGGAAAGATTATTTAAACGACGAACGTATTTGCTAAGAAAATTATTCTCGTAATCAGAAGAACATTCGATATTAAAAGGGTTAAATATTTTTAACAATTCCGTGAACGTTTCTTCGACGACGGTACAATGCACGTCAATTTCGAAGTTAAAAGTACTATCAAAACATTAGGTTCTGCTGCCAGTAAAGGAAAGAGATATCATAAAAGAGTCGATAACCGGTCGCAAATGCGAATCAATATGCGGAAATGATAGTCCTTATCTTGAACTCGTCATGAGCATTCGTTTCTCCTTTCATATTCCACATTTACCCTTGCTACTTAACTTTCATGCTTCTTAGATATTTCTCTCACTAAACCAGCATATTATTACACAGAGAGATACACGTTCAAACGAGTTTTATAGATCATTTAAAAAAGACACTCAGAAACAAATAAAAGCGTGGATACAGCGATACGAAAATAATGAAAAAATGCCAGTAATTTCCATGACAATTTTACGGGTAACGTAGCATAATAATTGCAACGAATGGAATGGGTGAATTTAAAAGTAGAAATATCGGGAACGCCAGAGGGTATCGAGGAGAGATCGACTCATTTTTATTTCCCAATAATCACCGTGGAAAACGCAACATTATATATTTTATACGCTACGTATTTATACTATGTGTTGGTACGAAATCGCCAGTACGGTAAATTCAACGGCACGACAATTCACCGAAATCGAAATAAAAATCTTCGTGTTCGTTACAGAACCGTTACGAGCATGCGAGGCACGATTTATTTCGCGTATAGCGATTTAAAAACACGCGTATGGTGTTAACATTAACGCGGGGAAAAGAAAATTGAGAGAGGGGGAAACAGTAGCAGCAGCAGCAATAGCAACGTCAGCGACAACGGCAACAACAATACGCCCACGCACTTGTATTCAATGTTTTCGGGTTTTCCATGCGTCTAGCCGGAAGTAATGGGAATTTAGTGTACATTGCCTGTGGTAGCGGGCCAACCTGAACGAAACGAAACGGAACGTAAACTAAAAAATAAAACTTCCTATGACGATTCGAGATGTCGAGGAAATATTACGTAGGAATTTTTTGGTGTTCACGTAAAATTGGCAACAGGAAACGTATAAAATTGAACGACTAGAGACGCTCAGAAGCCGTGAGATTTCTCTTTCTCTCTCTCTCTTTCTCTCTCTCAACTCTTTTATGCTCATTTAGTGATTTATTCATTTATTTATTCTATTCTATTTTATTTCTTTTCTCTTTTATTTCCTATTTCTGTTTGTTCCACCCGAGCCTGTACTTTTTTCCTCTCTTTTTTTTAACAAAACGACGATTCTCGTCGTTTCCACGGGAAATATCGTTCGCGTTAAGTGTAGCATCAAACCTAACGTGGCCAAAAAATGCTGGCGTTCGTCGAAAGCGTTTGTGAAACGCATCGAGAGCGTTCGTCACGAATCTCGTGGCTGGAATCGGGCCGGCTTGTAATGGAGATAGGAAAAGGGAAACCTTTATAAAATATACCTCGAATTTCAGCGTTGCTTTGTTACCTGGCATTCCTCAATGGCTAGGTATCTTTCGGGTATTTAACTAATTTCACTTTTCTCTACCGTTTTTTCGAAACTTGATAAATTTTTGTAACCTGGATATTCTTCAATCTTTCTTTAGTATTTGATATTCTTTATTTGTAAACTGAGACGGCTACAATTAAAAATTATAAAAAATCTACAAAAAATTGTGGGAAGTAAAACGAGGACTGTGTAATATATCGTTTTCTGTGAAAGTGGCGTTAATTCACTTTACACGTGAGCTGTACGCGCTGTAATTTAATTAAATCGGTAAGATTCCATTTCATTTTACCGCATAGACAACTTTCGCTTTCAAATGACCACGAAAATTCTTACTGTTTATGCTAATTACAGAAGGGGCGCAGTGCGGGACTAATTAGACGCATCTCCAATTTCCCTTGACTGAACGTGTTCGCTAGTAATTACTCCGACATCAATCAAGCCAATATTAAGGGGTGGTTACATGTGCCGCGACATAATATATATCATTACTCGATGTACCCACTACACAACATATTTTTGCATCGTTAGTGCTCATCGATATACTTTACAAAAGAGTACCATAATTTCATATTACAATATTTTCATTTTTTCAATAAAAATTCAATTTTCATGTATACTCGCGTTCAGACCATTTTTATTAGATTTTCTCATAGAGTTCTCGGAATGATGTTCTTCTAAAAATAGGAAACCTCAATATCAGGAATGCACAAGAAGGAACTCGAAAATTTTTGAAGTTAGAATAGTTGCGAGTATCTTTTCCCATGAATTATCTACTACGGTCATTGGTACCAAAATGCGGATCAATGGCGAGAGCACGATATATTAAAATATCAGAAATGTTAATCATGCACACTTATACCAGGTAAATATTGGTGGAAAGGTCGAAATTAGCCAGCGACGCGACACGACGGATGAAAGTAGGTTTTATTGAGGAAGAATTCGCCACATCGCTGGCAATTTTGTAAAGTAGATAAGTGTGCCGATTTTTACGTGAAGGAAGGTGGAAAAACCGATGCAGCAAATTACGTGGCCTGTCGATCTTTTACACGAAATCCGCTTTGCTTATGATTTGCACAAGCTTTGATCGCAAAAACATCATTTCGTTTGATTTTATACATTTTCAGGTGCATTTACGCGGGGGTGGATATTCGGCGATCGACAAATTGTGTTTATTCATGAAGATTTAATTCATTTAGCGCATTACGTTTTTGTTTAATATGGTTCATAATGCAACCGTGCCATTTGTGGAAAGGTAATACTGCACCATTTTACTGCAGCGCGCTTTTTAGCGAAATTTGTTCGCAGTTGAATGTTTTAATTATGAAACGCGATATCCACGGTATCGTTAGCAGCCGTAGCGATAGAAAGATTTCATAATTCGAATATTGGAAAAAGGAATAAATATTTTCAAATAGTATTTTCGTAGAAACGCGATACTTTCGAAATAATCTTAAAGCGTAGAATAACAAATTCTGACAAATCCTTTAAGCTAAGTATCAGGTTGTACCAACAGTTTCTTTCGATTCATAAGTGAAATAACAGATGCACATTTTTTATTTTACATTATTTTATGGATTCATGTATGATCTATTTTGTAGTAATAGAATAAAATGGATCAAACATAATTCAATAAAATAATATAAAACAAAAAATGTTGTGCATCTACTACTTCCTTATAGAACAAAAGGAATTTTGGGGGCAACCTAATAATAGCAGCTCGTATGGCGGACACTTGAATAAAATTTAGAAAAAAGAAGTATAGTAAGAGAGATATAACAGAGAACAATTTGCGCAATGAAGCTTATTGAATATCAAAACGTTCGGACTGTAGCTCGTTGAATATCCGCTGAAACATCTTTTGTATCAATTAAAAAGTCATTGCCCTGGACAAAATTATGAGATGAAAGCAGACTGAAATCGAGCTTCGATACGATCAAAGGCTAGGGAAAATCTTTTCTCGGACCAGCTGAGTGAATTGGCATACGTTCGCCCAATTAACGCATGATCTTCCACGAGATTAACAGATTCCATGAAAATCGGCATCGCTCTGCCACTGAGAATCTATCCGCGTCGTGTGTTGTATTTAGCGTCGACATGGCTAACGACCTCATTAGTTTTGTGGTATATATTATGGAAAATGAGAGACGAGGTAGACACGTCGAACTTCGTGGTTTTTAGAATGGAATCGCAAACGCGTTAATTAATTCCTCGCGTTCTCACCGCACGATACGACCCAACGTGTTGACGACCTCGCATCTTTCGTCAATTTAAAGGGCTCCAGCGAATTTCATTAAGTCTCCGCCAGACTGTACTGAGGATATTATTTGTTACCCGGGAACACGATGGTTTCGTCGAACCTCTGTGAAGTTGTCACGATCTGTGAAGTTTTATCTTTCACTGATAAAAGTATCGCGTTTGAACGTCTACTCGGTCCCGTTCAAAATCCTCCGTTCTCAAAAGTAACTTCGAAGAACAGACACTTTGGTTTTATTTTGTTATACAAGTAAAGTACGCACAATATTATAAAATAAATTTTGAAGAATGTCTGAGGTCAGATATACGAAAAAATGTTACGACCCATCCTTTAATACCAATCATTTTTTATGTTGATTTACGTATCAATACTTGTATCATGGTATCTGAAACGAAGAAGATTAAACGACCACGTGAAGACCGATAAAAAGACCCGTGAAATCGGCCTAAATCCAAGAACGAATGTCATAAATGAACGTCTGTGTAGCCGGTGACGCGAGTATCGGTCGTAGGAACGTTCTATTAAGGTGAAGGCCAATAAAATGACTGTATCACTTTTCGTTGCATCGTCACTCAAATCACGTCCGACGATAAACCGGTATCCGGTTACATTCTTCTGTTCCAGGCGATGAAGATGAGCAAAGTGGGCAACCAGACCAATTCGCAGGACCCACAGGCGGTGAATTCCCGAGTTTTCGTCGGGAATCTAAACACGTTTCAGTGCAGCAAGACCGATGTGGAGCGAATGTTTCAGCGTTACGGCCGTCTGGCAGGTAGGTTCCTTCCAGTGGAATCACATAAACGAAAGCCCGGATCAGCTTCGACCCCCGACATTTTCCAGATTCTTTCGCTAGACCGTCACACGTCAGATGTTTCCACGACAAAGAATTTTTTCCCTTCTCGGGATACACTGTCACAAATAATAATAATTGTAGCGTCCGATTTCCTTAAAATGATTCAAATTTCTTTGAACTACTTCAGATAACGTTCGAAATAACGGCGGAGATGGATATTTTATAAAATAACTACGGGAGGAAATATCCTTTTATGTTTTTATAGCAGGAATTTTTTCAATTTGATGATAGAATGAATATTTATTCTTAGAAAAACGAATCTTCTTTCGCAACGAACTTTCATTTTTGTTGATTTTAAGGATCTTTCCTTCGTTGAAATTCACGCGTGACTGATTTGTAATTGAGCAACGAACTGTGCCAAAAATTGTTATCTTCATTCTTTACAATTGTGAAATCTAAATAACAGTGGTAAAGTTAGCAAGGAAATGAAAAATTAATTCGCGCTTACTTCAGAAAATTTGATACCCTAATAATCGTAACTTGAGATAAAATACTAAATTTCGATCTCGTAGAAAAAATCTCATTTAATCGATATTATCTAGAATTAAGAAGCAGTACATAAAATAACGCGCAGCCTTATTTGTGGGATTCGCGTAGAAGCATCGGTTTCAGGGTGGAGTGGAAAAGCGCAGGATAGTTACAAACTGGCCAAAGTTGAGAAGATTCAAAGATCGGGTCGGATAACAGGAAAGACTCGCGCTGTTATCCGGTATAAAAACGTGGAAGCTCGGTTCGGCCAGAGAAAAATAGCGAGTTGGAAATAGGATTTTCTCGATACGCTCCGTCCTCGGTAACCCAATTTGTGCCGTGATAGCTCCTTGACCTTCGATATCCCGATTGGATATCCGTCTCTAGCTGCACGAACCCCGATGACTTTGTTGCTTTCACTATAGCACTAACTTCGTTTAGGAAACGTACTTTATTGCTACCAACTAAATCCACTGTGGAGAAAAAAAGAAACAATAACAAATTAAAAGTAACAGATTGGATTTCTCGTTAAGTTTTGGATTTATCGTAAAAGATAGGAATTAAACTCGTACCATTTTTTCGTCGATATTGCGTATCTCTACTACTTTATGGAATTTATTATGTATTATTAAAAGATATTTCACTCTCGATTTCCTGACAAGCTACAGAGCGTTCTACCGTTTGACGAACAGCAACAGGATCGTATTTCGTTAGTAAAAGTATCACACTTTTACTACTGATGCAAGTTTCGCGAAACTCGGTCTTACTTATACGAATTTCGAGTTTCCTAGAGTCTGTTGCGTACAGCTGTCACTGGTACGCGATGCGATCCGTGTTTGGTGTCTCTGAAGCAAGGAAAATTAAAGCGTAGTCTATGACGTAGTTTCTTCGCATTCGCGTGATACGTCGCATGCAACGTCCGTAATGAAAACTTGGTGCATTAAATTTGAACAAGTCGATCGGTTCTAGGCCTCTCAAGAACAACAAAAAGTTTTCCAAAATATAAGTGGAAGAAGAATTTCCTGGCCAACGTAGATTAATAGTAAACTCATTAACGTAAATTCATTGAAATATTGCAGTTAAATTATTTTAAGAAATAGATTATTTTAGAACTAAAAATATCGCTACCTGCGATTATTACATGGGAACTAACCTACAGTATGTTTTACTGTAATTTCTGACTCGTTGGAATTATCGTAAGATCGTCGAGCAATTGCACGACCCTAGTCTGACAGCAGACCGACCTTATCTACTTGATCGAACGCTCCTATCGTCCCACTCTTACAAAACGTTACGTTTCTTCAAATTGTGAGTTGCAATTTTATTGTTTTATCTAACATTTTCCCACATACTTGTACGTCGATTCTACAAGCGATATTACAAGCCAAACTAAAAGTACGTTAATCCGTCTTAGAATCTTCATAATCGTCTTAGAATATTCTTCAAAAATATATGAAAACGCCCAGAAATCCGGGAATCCGAAGAACAGAACACGCGGCCAAAGTTAGCCAGGGCGCTTTATCGAGAATTCATGAGCGAGCAGAAAGCTAGGGCTACTAATTCAAAACAATTTAACGCGACAAAGTGTCACGAGCATTATCGCGAGGATGGAAGCCCAGTTTCAGGCCAGTCGTCCAATCGGACCAGCAGAGACACAGAACTCTCTCTCTCTCTTTCTCTGTCTCCCCCTTGCCCTCTCTTCTTTGAATCCTGGCCAGGAAGCTCGAAATCTCGTGGAAAGTGACACCGCGGAGGACGGTGGTGTCTGGGAGCTGCCGATAAACAGCTTACTTTCAGCAGCTTCCTCGATAAAGCGACTAGACAATAAATGCGCCGCTTCTACAATGCGGCTGCGCCGAACTTTGCCGGGCAGGGAACTTGAGAATCGTCGGAGGAATTAAAAGGGGGCTTCGATTCGACAGATAAGACGACAACCGCACGGCGGACACCACCGAACTACCCCCATTCAGTAGGGCCACGGTGGCAGCTGTACCGAGCAGATTACGCGAGTCAAGTGGACGTTCGGAATTGTACCCGAGTGTTGTCTATCGACTGGACCGCCGCTTAATTTTATTTCCAAGTTCTACCTAGTTGGAGTGCAGGCTTCAACTCTCCAGCGTATTCAGGGACTTGTGCTAATTCGTGCATTTGACAGTGGGGACGTCAAAAGCTCGAGTTCTTTTTGGTTGAAATGAAAGAGCAGTATGAAATTTGGTTGGACTGTTTTTGTTGGATCGAACGAAAAGTTCCTGCATTTTGTGCAGAATAATTGGACCACTAAACGTTATAAGGATTTAAATTTGACAGAGCTTACTATTCAAAATACCTTCGTAATACTGAACTTTAACATTTTAATTGTTAAAAAGTAAAGAGGTAGTTATTAATAATTGGGTCAACGAATTGTACTGAAAAAGTTTCAGAGCGGAAACATTTTGTTTTCGGACTTCCAACTCTTCCTCCTTTTTTTCTTTTTTTTTTTTTTCTTTCTTTTTCGAACGAACCTGTACTTTTTTCGATTTCGTCGAGCAACGACCTAAAGTGATCTAAATGGCAGTAAGTGCTCGTAACTTTTTCACCTGGCACGCGCTCTCCCTTTTCCATCTAGATACACGTTCGAATTTATCCTCCCAAAAGAAATGTTAGCCCGAGCACAGGCTGTTTTATCGTCAATCAAAGAGACAGACATATGCATAAATGACGCGGAAGCGCGTACTCATTTTTCTAGCGAATCAAAAACAGCTTTGGTTATTCTGACTCGGAAAATTCAATCGTTTACCGAACCATGCCCGGTCCATCGTTTCAAATCGAAACGTTCGTCGGGCTCGTGCATTTCCTTCTCATTTTTTTCTCTCTCCCTTCCCTACCGCCTTCTATTTCGATCTATTTTTCCTTTTAATTCGATTTCCCACTCCCCGCATCTCCTCGTTAGCCACGGGTCAGGCAAAAAACGGGATATGTAGATTTCCGCGAGAGAAACAACGTAAACGTCCGCAACAAGAAATATCGAGTTACTCGAAACCTCGGCTCGCTTTTTCTCGTTGCACCCTCGAATCGGTATCGCATGAAACGTCACGAATTATTGCGTTTCGCAATTTGAAAGCGAAATGCTTTCGTCCCGGTGGCCCTCGTGGTTTATGATACGCGTCGCCCAGGATTTAATACAATTTTCGATTCTTCACCGGAATAGTTTCCGTGGTTGTCGTTGCCTAGGTCAGAATCTAAATTTAGTGATGCAGGACTTCGAGTAGCTGGAAGCTTTAGTCCGCAAACACTGTAGTAAATTTTAATATATAGTCTCCAGCTTTGTGAATCTTTAAAGCGATATAAAAATAATCAAGCTTTTAAATATTCGATTTTGAAATTTTATTCCTATTGCTATTCTTATTCATATCGCCGTTCAAATTATTTCTTGGAAAACAGCTCCAAAGAACTTGTAATATAATAAATCGTTACCTTTTCATATTCTGTATTTTATATACATACATATATTTTTTTTCTTTTTTTTTTTTTGTTAACTATTGAACTACTAAATTTCATTTATGGACCATCGTAAGTCATTGTCGTTGTCAGTGTCGCGGTCGTCGTCGAGGTTGGACCCACTTGATTCGTGCAATCTGTTCCGCACAGCTGTCACCAGTGGTCCAGCATTCCAGGAGCCGTGCTCTATCTGACAAGCCGAACCTTTTCCAATTTCACGTCTCCGTTGACTCGGGCCTCTCTAGTCCTCCGGCAATAAGGATGCGGGGTGGTTCCTTGCGCGATGTACGAAAAGACCAGCGCAAAACAGTCGTCGTCGGGGAAATTGCGAATTGTCGTTGCGGCGAGCAGAGGTTGAAACTTTTATAGAAGTTGCCGGTCGAGACGATGAGCCAGATAGAGCGAGACGCTTTTTCAGCTAGCCACACTTTTTTTCGGATTCGATGCAAAGGAGACTTAATTTGTTCCTTTTTTCGGTACAGTGAAAAAGCATGTTCTTTCTTTTTTGTCGTTTTCACGTACCGTTATAAAGGAGATATGATCGATTAGTTCTTATTCTTCGTGGAAGACATTATTCGGTTATCTCGTGTCGGAGTTCTTGATGTAGGTGCTTTTTAAAATTGGACAACCGAGAGAACTAGCAAATCTTTGCATGTACTTGAAATTTTCGTATTGTTCTCTTTCGTGATTCTCATACGGAATTCTATACTTGATACTTTGCTGGATATTTAAAGAGCAGTGAGCTCTACTTTAGATATTGGAATAACGTACTCGTAGATTTCGGAAACTTTTCAAAAGAACTTATCGTTTAAACGAGAGTAAACTGTCTTTTCTCTGATGGATGAAACGCTTTATCAACATTCTGCGAAATCTCTTATGCCGACAAAACAAGATGCTCAACAAATATATTGCGTCAAATCTTCCTACAAATACTTGTCTGTCGATAACAATTCACATCTGCTGCAGAAGAGTTCCCCTGCAAAATCGACGATATCGATACGTTTCGAACATTGGGGAAAAATCGAAATGCGCCGGCTACAGGCCGCAGAATTCCAGGCTAGAAAATATTCGTTCGAAATTTCAACCGATATTCTTTCATTTCTTTCTCCTCTTTTTTCTCTTTCTCTCTCTTTTTTTTTTGTTTTTTAATTTTACATCGGCTACCACATGGCACAGCCGGGTCATCGATTCCGTGGGCAGTCTGCGTAGCAAGTCGGCAGATACGTTCATTTTAACGCAGGAGCCGCCTGTAATCTGTGTACCCGTAATAACTTTTGCGTGGTTAGCAGCTGACCATGCATGGAATTCATTATGCTGAAACAAATATGTAAATCTCCATATATTCCTGCCACGGTTATATATATAGCCGTGGGTATACACGGCCTGGATGCAGATATATTTCGTACTGAACGTGTGTCCACTCCCGAAACGGACAGTGATGGCTAAAAAAAACTTATCTGGCCACGCCAGTTGCCTAGGACATGTTAATAATGTCGAGGACTGAAAATCTCGTGGAACTTTATGCTGTTCTCTCCTTGAATATATTGTTTTATAGTAGCTCTTTTTGTGCCGCGTTTTCTACATCGACGGAAACCGTAACTGTCCGGTGTTGTAATCTAAGTTTACTATGTACGTTACTGCTTTAGAGGCTGTGGTATAAAAATTGTGACATTTCTATTCCACGATTGTTATACGGTGTTATATAACCGTAATCATCTCTGTCCTTTTATATTTTCTCAAAGGATAGGCTTTCAAAAGACATGTGCGAGAAACTCTATGTTGGAATTCTGAAAAATAGCGGAATTATGATTACTCGATGGATGCGATAAGTGCAACTAACATATGTGAAAACAGTATTTTGCATTAGTAAGATAAGGTTGTACGTTTCGTGGTGGATCATACGACTCGAACGTGAAATCTTATTAAAATTCATTGCCGATGAATGTAGAAAAAGGAGGTGAAGCAATTCGCTCCCCATGGATTGTAATAAACTCCGTGGAGCGCGTAATTTATTTAGAACAATCGCCGACGAAAGAGAAAAGCTCATGCATTAAGCACATTCAAATGTAGTTTTAATCGCATATCTAAAGACAGACGAATCTACCCGGACAGATATTTCATGTACTATAATCCAATCGTCATAATTATCTAAAAATTGTCGATCTAGAACTTTTTATAAAGTAGATTTCTTATAAAATGGTATTCTATTGAAGTATTGTATTTCTGAAACGAAAATAGCGTCTCTTCTCTATTTATTAGTTATAAATGTTTAAACAAATCGAATTGACTTTGGAATCAGTATAGAATGAATTATATTTCAACATCTCCAAATCGCCTTGCCGTTGCTCGATTACTATTCATCACCATCACACGTCACAAATCGAACAAAGGGATAGAAAGGAAAAGAAGAAATTAAGGAAAGAGAAGATAAAAGAAGAAGAATCTCTCTTCGCGTATTTCCTTTTCAATAATCGCGATCCGAGCTTCCCTCATCTGGTATCTGGCACGATGACGAGTTCGACCAAGCCAGGCTCTATGCCTCATCAAAATTCATGGAAACAATTTTAATTAAAGATTTCCTCCCATTATCTTGGTATTTCTGTTTCATTCCATTCGCGTGGCTGGAAGAAAGACCCGTGGCTGGTATTGGAACGTCATGATCGTTTGTTGTTTCAGGAATATCTATGCACAAAGGCTATGCATTCGTGCAATTCACAAATCCCTTTGATGCTCGGAGCGCCTGCCTCGGCGAAGATGGCCGCACCGTTCTTAGCCAGATACTCGGTAAGTAATTTCTCTCTTGCCGAAACATTAATAACTCGTTCTCGTTCGCTTATACACGCACATAACCGTACTCGAATTTAAACATTAATTATCCTCCGCAATATTTGGTAACATTCTCCGCGTGGAACGCCAATTAATTGTCCTCGCAGCTTTAAAGGACCGACCAACTTCACGGTGCTTTGATGCTCGTTGCTTTCTGCTTTTTCAAGTTTAATGACCAGGCTTTCCCGGCTCCTTGGGAAACTCGTACTTCGAACAAGATTCGTGCATTCGGTGATGCACTTCGATCGTTCTTTGAACTGCTAAATCTTCGCGCTGCGTCGTGTAAAAAATTGCTCGTGGAACGTCTTGTGGAAATTGAATAAATTCATTGATAATACCGATTGTAGATTTTTAGAGGTTTTCATAAATAAGAGCGACAAGAAGATATGAGAAGTAAAGCGAAGAAAAGAAGCGAGTGAGGAACGTATATAAAAATTAAAACATCGTTGATGTAGAACAATTAAGTCCTCTTTAAATAGTCTTAATTGTAATTAAAGCTACATAATATCTGAGAAAATTCAACAATTTTTACAGTTTCTTTTTTTTTCATTATAAGCAGAAATTAATGCGGCGTTGTTATTAGATGGCCGCCGTTCAAAACTGGTTCATAAACGTACTGTGAATCCGCTTATTACCATCGTATTCATCGGGAATGCCTCAATTAGCCACTTACTCGATAATATCATCATTTTTTTCTCTATTACTACGGTTTCCTCGCTAAATGGGAATGAAGGGGATCAGGAAACAATCAAATTTCAGTTCTTAATAACCGTGACTATAATCGTACACTTGATTAAACTTCGGCTAAAACGTGGCATTCGGCGATTCACTTATTGCAGTTGAATTTAAATTTTTCCAGAAATCGTGATGTTAGGATATTAACGTACGCTTTTTACAAATATTTGTATATCTTGAGCTCAAGAGTATCGTGAGCTAACTTTTCTACGATCCTAAAGAAAAATATCTGCTCGAGAGAAGAAACAAAGCACACGCGAAAAGGAATTAACAGCATTCCGCGGAGTATCTCGTCGCAAGAATTCTAAAGTCGAGGATCGCGATTGAACGTTCGCGCGAACATTTGCGAAAACGACGCTTACCTGGCGAAGTTAACTTCGTGTAGTAGAAGGTTCTCCGCAGTCAGAAACGAACCGAACAGATCCTTAAAAGCGAGGTATCATCGATTTCCAGCCATTAGTTTCGAACTTTCCTAGAGGATCTGACTAGAGACAGGGATGCGTTCGCTCGAGAGCATTTAGTAGACTCGACCAAACTCCCCGGAGAATCGGCTTTTCTTCCGATACCATTACGAATTCGCATGATTTTCAACCGATTCGTAAATACCGATCGAAACGTACGCTCCCTACATTTCTCTTATTTTTCTTTCTTCTCTTTTTTATCGTATATCGTGTCGTGCAGCCCGAAAGATGGAATCCATGGTTTCCAAAACTGGGGTTTACTACAAACCAGAATTAGATATAGAACCAGATCCACGTCCTGCTAGTTCAACTTGAACAAGCTGCTACAGGAATACGCCGGTCAATAAGACAAATATACGTGGAAAGAGAAATAAGGATCGCCTGGTATTGACTAGGTGCTATCTTAGGTGTCGAAGATTGCCAGCTGTGTGCGTGCGGGTGTATATGTATTATCAGACTATGTGAAATTGGGCTCAGCATCCTTGCTTGATGTTATCCTTTATTTATGATCTGGTTACATGTACGTAGTTTCTTGAATATAGTTCCGGGTTGTATGTTTGCTAGACTTATCTACACGTGCAACATTTCGACGTTTCAGCAAGCCCTCGATATACATATTCGGAAATTTCTTTAAAATGAAGATGGAAGAAGACTTACTATTCATCCACTATTCATACAGCAACGATAATTCAATCTCATTAAACACAACTTCCTTTTCTCATCCCCAGTCTATTTAAACCTAAGCTCCCGTGCACATCAAAGGTTAACTTACTGGCAAAATAAGAGTCAATAAAATCCCCGTTGGAAAGGGGAGACCGAATCGAGGCAACGCGGAGTGCTGGTGTTTCTTTCAAGGGCTGAAAAGCGGCCTTCCCGAAAGAAACTCGCGCATTAATCACAGACAGAAACTTCATAAGTTCGCCGGCGGCATTCAAATTGCGCGGCCACGGGGTGAGAGCGGCGTTGATAATCGTCGCTTGAAACGAGCCCCCTTTTCTCGCGTTTCTTTCCCCCTGCGGGCTCTGAGAGTATCCCAGCAGCAGGATACAGGCGGGAAAAATCAACGACGGGCCAACGATAGTACTGGCTGGCAGACTGCCGGTAAGAAGCGGCCCTGTCTATACGAGTAGTACCTTTCTTCGTTGCACCGTCGCTCAGTTAGCCCTGGCTCTCTCACTCCATTCCCCAGAAATCTTTCTTTGGCTAATGCAAGAACTGTGTTCCCACTGTAGCTCCCAGCCGCCTACCTTCCGGCGGCCATATACCCGTTGTACATATACGTTCAGCCGGGTTATAGGTAAGCGGTTGTAGGTAGACGTGGGCTAGGATACCGTGAGAGACGTGCATTTACAAATGCAACTCACCACAGAGAGACCGAGGCAACCTCCTACGCCCAGCCGTACGCCTTCCTATATAATTCTCACCGCTGCACACGTTTCCGTGTACATAGAGAAAGTTCAGCAGTGAGAAACAGCCGAATAAAACCGTGCGCCTCTTTCCGACCACCGGCCGCTTCTGCGTCCGCCATTCGTGCGGAAACCGATCGTTTCTCCGAGTCGAACTGCCGCGTCTTTTGCTAGAATCTTTTCATGCTTTTTTATTGCGTGAAACTTTGATGACAACTGAAAAATTTTTTAATGGAAATTGTAATCGAGAGGTTGCCATGATTAATTTTGCTACTAGCGTCGTTTATCACTCGAACGCTATGCGCTTTCGAAGTTTGCTATCTTTACAGATCTAGATTTAAAAAATGTGAAGAATTGTCCTTAAACTTAATGACACGTTACTTTCCTAGTAAAATTTATCAGCGAGAGGTATAATGCTCATAAAACAGGATTAACTGTTCCTTTCATCATTTTCGGTTTATAGCTCCAGAGAACTTTCTCATAGTGATAAAACGAAAAGCACGGTTTTTGAGTTGTATCACTTTTGTAAGGATGGCGCATACTTAGATATAAGTTGCTCAGTAACTATACTGATCTAGTCCATAAATTGAGAAGCATAGAAGATCCATGATATACGGATACTTTGTTTAGATTTAGATTGGAAACGTTGTGAAACCCTTTGATTCAAAGGGATAAATTCTCAGAGAGCTACTTGAATCGGGTTTAAATCCAGATCGTAGTGGATTGCCTATTAATTTAACTTCGAGCTCTATTCTTTTGTGACTGAAAGTCTTTTGTGCAAATGAAAAGACATTGGGTTGAATTATTTTCATGAGCCTATTTTCTTGAATTAGCTACACTTCTAAAAAGAAACAGGGATTGCTTTGTTGTTTACCCGCAAAGGAGAACATTAATATATTCGCTAAGCAGTGCTTGATCTATTTTGTCCAAAGACTAAGTGAACAAAAGGTACGCTTTCGGATGGTGGAATCTTGCATATTTCGTAGTATCAGACAGGAGTATACAACGGGATTGTAGGGCGATATAATTATGTGGGGTGGTAGGCGAATTTGCGAACAGTCCGAGGCACTTTGAGCTCTCTGAGAAATTAGCTATCAAAAGGAAGACTGTGCAATATTAGCCGCTACGATGAAGAGGGATCGGACGTCTCGCTTTTGACCAGAATCTTATTAAAAATGAATTTCGCAGCGGTGCTTCTGATAGTTTCGAGGTACCCACCACGTCAAGCAATTCCTGTTGATTTATTTCGAATGTTTCTTGGCATATGAAGTGAGAGAGAAGATCCTGAAGATGCTTAAACTGTAGAATGAATACAGACATGTGATAAAAATATTCAAGTATTTTAATTATGCAACTAATATCAATTTAATTGTGCAGAATTCGAGACTTTAAGAGCTAAAACAATTGAAAAATTAAAAAAGGGAAAGGGACAAAATATTGGATATTTTTATCTCAGAAAAGTGTTAACAGCTCGGTGTAAAAGGTTTCTATTAGCACTATACGAAAATATGGTGCAATAATAAAATTGTGTATACGCCTATTTCGCGTCATATAGTCTTCAAAATTTTGTATGCATCCTATATTTTCGCGAAACACGCAGCTGAATATTTTAGATTGGTACTTATTAGAATATATCATGTATGAGAAGTTTTATTGGCGCTCCCGTCATTTTATGTGACACCCTTCACATTTTACATCAACCTAGATATATTTAAGTGTCACGTTTGCTACCCTTAAAAGATGGCAAAAGGTTAGCCGATATTTCGTGACGATGCATTTCATCCCGAAAATTCTAAATAAATTATTTCCTAAAGTAGTCTGCAACCGATAAATTTGCTGATACCAAGAATATTATCTATATGACTTGTACTTCAAAACCGTCGCTGATTTATAAAAAGTATATAAAACAAAATTTCGAAGTTACTTTTCAGAAAATGTACATTTTTCTCATAAATGGTAAATTTGAGGCGTTGGTAGGGCATGTAGGATACCAAAGAAATACACGGCGTTTTGTTTAACAGTATATTTATTAACACGCTTAACGGTTTCGTTACAAGTCTCGACTCGCGATTTGTACAAACGACAATTTGTTCACGATTCTTGCTTACAACTACTCAATCACGACTCTCGGTCACAATTGATTTCTTAATTCATTTCGTTTCTTTTTGTCACCTCTCAATATCTCCACTACGCCCGCGCTTGTTAGGCGTCCGCGACCGTGGTCATTTCTTTCGAGTGTTTGGTAGAAAGACCGTAGGGATATCGATGACTCATTAGACCTGTCGGCACCTTGCTTATGTTTTATCGGTCTCTCGTAAATAGTCTGTCAACGATAGTATACTATGTACCGACGAAACCGTTGGAAAGTTCTGTGTTATCGGGTGCCGCTAAAAATTTTTACCAAATATATCTTCATTATCAAACGTACGAGATATAACATAATATTAATATTTATTCTTGTAATAGCTCTCTAGGCGAGAAGCTAATTGTCTTTATTTCAATGTAGAAAAAATTGCTTTATATGAAAGGAGACTTTATTTTTCGTTAATGATAATTATTAAACTTTTCCAAAATAAATCTTTCACAAAATAGTTACGTCATACATTTTTCGAGCTTTTTATTGAAATTCGATACGTTTCCACCCCAAAATGTACTATTCCAAGCGCCTATGCGTGCACGACCTACATTAATTACCTCGCAAATTGAATTCCATTTACCCTCTCATCCTCTCCCTCAAAAAAATCTGTTCCACCGTTAATTTCAATTATGCCTCCGTTGGTGTTGGTTTCAATTGAAAACCGAACTAATCGAAAATCGTACTACCGTCGAATACGAAAGCAGCAGAAAATTGAAAAGTATCGACAATTATCAACTGGCTGGATATTCATGAGAAATATGGGTCACTTATAATACGACCGAACTGGATGCGAACAAACGGAATAGGTAGGACGGAGAACAGTGATTTATTATGATAATCTCATTATGAATTAATGTGCTGATTTACGGCTGACACGGTTCTTTTTCATTCGTTAATCTGTAGGACGGTGTCTGTCACGAACTTGTGTCAAATAATTGGTGATTCATGAGTCTCCTGTGTACTACAATTTTCCAAGAAAAATTAATTCGCGTATTCTATAATACGAAATCGTTTTGAAAGTTCGCGCTAGAATGCGTTGCACCTAAATCTTTCGGAAGTCGCACCGAAGATACGCGAAGACGCACGAACTGATACGATCCGATGTAGTCAACGTCGTTCCCGCGCGAAATCTATGGTGTTATACTTTTTGTGCGTAATTAATTAGTGGTTTAATGTGATCAAACCATAATTGTTGATGTTTAATGGACATACTTTATAACGAAATTCTGGTCTACTAATGGAATGAAAAGAATGCTGTAAAATATTGCTTACATAACGGTTTCTTCGTACATAAAGAAAAGCAGAGTTGCAGTAACATGACAGGAAGTTTTCAGACGGTATGATGCTAACATTATTAATAGATTTATGATAATTTATTCTTCTCGTGGACTAAAAACGGCATCACGAAATAATATATTTCTATTATTTTAGATTATGAACCTTTCATTTGCTATATGAATTTTAATACTGTAGGAGTCAATATGAATAATTTTATTGCAAATTTCTATTGTAACAAAACGAGAGAGTACCATAGAATATTAATTAATTAATTATTCGAAATAGTAAGTTACTGCAAATGATATTTGGATAGTCATATATAATTAAAGAAGTTTTAAAATGCATGTAAATATTTTTGATACTGTGAGATATAAATTACGAACATTTCATTCCTAAAACTTTTCATTAAACATTTACTGCAGAAATTAGCGGTGAACAACGAAATCAACGATCTTCCTAGAAATTTATGGAACGTAAAGAGGAAATAAGAAAGTTAATGTATTTGTTTGGTTATACACGTTATTCATACATTCAGCAAACGTTTGACCCCATAGAAACTGCCACGCGTACGTATTAATTAATAATTGAACAGCGCGCCATGTTATATGAATAATTCATAATTAAAAGTCATAATTTTCACATATCGTCGCCATTTCCCATGATACGTGAAAATGTATAAGCAAATGTCACACGAGATGCGTATTATTTAATACAAAATTTCTTTCGTTTTAAATTAAAGACATGGATCAAATTTGATTAATATCTATTACAACGCTATGCAGTAAAATTAATTCAAAATCTAAATTTTGGTACCTAAATAATTAAAAAAGTTGACGAATCAAATGTCGAAAATTAGCTATAATTTATATATTTTCATAATAATTTTTCATCACATTTTTAAAAATATAAAGCTATATTGCAAAACAGTACGTTTAGTAATAATCTCGAAATTGTTTCCAAACATTCAATGTGTCTATCTGTCCTTAGAACACGCGAAACATTGTTCGAAACGCGTGCACCTAAATTCGTATCCAGCAGAACTTTGTTAAAACAAAATGTGTCTTCTCCACCAGGAGCGAAACACGTGCTTGTTAACTGTTACGTGAATGATAGCCAGGGCATTCCCATTAAAAGTGGAGAAACGTTTCATCCTGATTCGTTGTAATCGCCGTGTGAAAATTATTCGTACGACAAACATATTCTCTGTTTGCTACTAAACTTCGGGGAATGATATAACGTGGTTTTGTATGGAATTATGTTTCGTTTAATTAGATTAATTAAATTCGTCGATAACGAGATCAGAGAGAAAAACAAATAGGGATTGTACACATGCTTCGAGGAACATATCGCGAATTTCCATGTCACGAAGATCTAATTGTCAATTGTATTATTTTAAACTGCAATGTGGAATACATCGGTTGCAATCAAGGTCTGATAATAACTATAATCACACAGTAACTTTAGTTACCCTTTGAATTAAATCTGTAATTTTCTTGCTAATTGGATACGTTTATGTACATTACTAAATGAACACTCTATTTCAAGTGGCGTAATTCAGTTGGTTCTGGGAACTTTACGGATTCGTTCTAAACATAAAAAGCTCAAAGTACACCGCTGTTAAAGAGAGGATTAATTACACAAATCTCGTTTAAGAGATCCCCAAAAGAATTCAAAAACGAGAGAGAAAAGAAAGTCCATAATTAACCAGCGCCTTCTGTGTAATCATAAAGTAGATTCAACCTTTACAGATTCCAAAGAAATACCTTACTCTAATCTTTAATTCTGATTCTTCCAAAATCATGGGGTGAGAATCGTAAATCATTTGATACTAACGAAATTGTTTTCCAGTTATGAATATTCTAAATGCGACTGTCCGCTGTCAGGACAGATTATGCAGTCTCAGAAAGAATCACAGATAATGGACGCGCTTCTTTTTCACATCCGCTCCGCCACACCACGAATGTACGCAGAGGGTGAAAAGCATGCGCTCTTCTTTTCTGAAAGCGCCAATCACTTTTTTCCCGGCAATAGGCGAACAATACCAGCCACCTACGGTTATTTTATTTTATGATGGGTATTTTTATGCCCACGTGCGCGGCCAGGAGTTGCATTTAATCCGTCTGGAGAAGCGTTTCCAGGCAGGGTAACTGGATCAAACGGCCGTATGCTATGGGGAGGGGGTGGTGGTTAAATGGGAGAAGATGGGCCAAGCACAGTGAATCGCGTGCCGTTCCCGTTTTACGATTCTGCCCCCTCTCTTACCACTGCGGCTGCCGCTCTTTTTTTGGTCTCGAACGCGTCTTTTTACCCTCTACTCCTCTATCTTGCCGGTACCTAAAGTGTATGACATAAAACAACGGGGAAGAGTTATACGGTTTTCTTTTTTAGGGTTTCACGGGGCGGGAAAATGGTTTCTGTATTCATAGACAGACGTGTTTTATTCGCGAATCCGAGAGACTCGACGAAGATTGACTGCTTCCCCCTCGAAGCTTTTTAGGTTACCGTCAATGAGAATCGAATGGGATTAAGGATTTTGGAAAGAACGAAATGGTAAGGATGAAGTTTCGAAATCGTACGGTGTCCAGCTGTAGATTCTTCTCCATCTGTATTTTTCTCTTTCCATTTGATTTTTCACCCTTTGTTTCCTTTTTTATACTCTTGCTGACCTTTTTTTACCTACTCTCCCGGTACGCAACATTAAGCCCTTTAAATGAGAGTCGAAAGCTGGCAAACTCTTCAGGATATAATCCTGGCTTTGCGAGGCTATGATCCTTCTAACGGCGGAAGCCCGCTCTTGTGATATTATATAAAAACTATCCTGCTTTAGTATCATTTGCTCTTAGGCCTTGAAGTTTGCCACTTCCCTTCCGACCGATCGTTCTTTACGATATTTTAAATTCGTTCCGCTCTTAGGGATAATGGTATCGTCATTACTTGTCGAATATGTCTCTCTAGATTACCTTCCTTACTTTGCCTTAAATTATGATGTTAAAAATTGATTCAACATCGTTTACATAGTTTCAATAATATCTTCCATTTTAATTTCGGGCTATTGGTAATTCGGTTCAGTTGGTACGTCGATCTTAATCAGTAAAGCCAATAATTAACACTGTACAATTTGTCAGAAATACAATTTTCCTTTTTTGCTCTTAATGTTAAATAACTGTTACGTATCTTTCTTTATATACCGTATTGTATTAGTAATCTATTATTTCTTAATTATCCGTGTATAAAGAAAAATCCAAATATTGAAAATATTACATTGCGCCAATGCTCTACGCTTGAATTTCTTGATCCATTTCCCTTACCCCAGTTTCTTACAACCTTCACGCAGTGTTGATATTAAATTTGGCCATTCGGCGTTCAAGCGTTCTAAAGGTTAGACGTGTATAGAATTTCTCTTATAATTCGGTTTACAATTCAATTCCCACACGTAGCCTCTTATCAGTTAGAATATCTCAAGCATAACTTTTATAAATAATATTTTTGAATATCTTTTTATTTATTAACTCGTAATTTAAGGTGTTTACAATAATTTTAATAATTAATTATTCTTGTTCAAATCGATAACAGTCCCGAATATACCAAAATACTTTTTTAAACCGCGTGTGGAATTAAATTGGTTCATAAAGTATGTAAGAATATCCTGCGACCAAATTGTAAGTCACAGTTTTATTTATTAAGTTTCATTTATTAATATTTTGTGTTGGTCGAATCTTGTTATTAAAGTTTGATATAATATTATAGTAGTTTATGACTTTACATTACAGAAAGCAATATGTTACGAAAAAGTACAATTCAGTCGATGCTGTTAATGATAATATTGTTACACAATACGTACATATACATGTGTATGAAAACTATGCTACGAGCTGGAAGCGGGAAATTGTACGAAGCGTGTTTACAAATTTTGGTGTAGTTTGCGAGCTAATGTTATTGTTGTTTAATTTGCATAGAATATCGAATATAATATTTGGTTCAGAAATATTTTGACACGACATGAACAACAAGATATTCGGCTAATTGGATGGAAAATGGAAAAGAATACGGGAAATCAACCTTATGTTCATAGAATTGTATAATGTTAAGTTAGAGTAATAAAATTACTCTTTTGTCAGATATTTCTTCCGTAACTGTGTGCATATGTACAAAACTTTCATGCAAGAAAATTCCTACTGTTACGAGACATAAAATAAAAATTCAAATGCTTATTGTTAAGCGATGAGAATACTACAAATAATTGAATTTTCATTTAAACTGGAAAGAAGTAAGAGAATATGTTAAGAAATTAGGATACTCGGTTGCTTCCTGTAACATCTCATGTATATAATTTCGACTTTCTTGATCCTCGAGAGAATATCGCCCGCATCGCTGTGAGAGAACGTGCTCGCGTAAATTTACGGTGAAATGTTGCTTCACTATACTCCACTCTGCCATATTAGACTGTATTCTTGAATTCGCATACACGACGTAAGATTTATAGCCGAGCTAAACTCCAACGTTCAATGCATATTACTGTTAACGAATACTAGCCTCTTGTTTTATTTCTGACGCGTTCCATTTTAAACCCAATGCAAATGTTATTCGTAAAAGAGCCATAATGTATGTGTAGTTAACGTTTTAACCCACTTAAGACCGAATTAGTAAGATGGGGTCAAGTGATCTATAGATATCTTACCAAGAAGCCCGTCTAATTGATTATTCTTCAATTATCGTCTAGTTTAAAATTTCGTATGTTTCAGCTCTAATTTATTAAAGGCGTTTTATTTATAAAATTTATTATTTTCCAAGTTAGGTTTTCCAAGTGTCAATCTTTTATGTCATTTTCATTTTAACGTTTCATAAATTAATCTAATCAACGGTTTAGGTAACATGTAATTGTAATTAAATATTTAATCAATTACATACTCTCTAATTTTCTAAAATTATTTCCACTTTGTCAACTATATAACTGGTATTTTATCAATAAAAGATTGACCTCGGGGAAGAAACTTAAAACTCGAATATCGACGTTTTCAAAGCTTTTCAGCTCTCGAAACATTTAACAGCATAATCTTAAATAGTACATTCCGCGAGTTTCTAGATTCTTCTTTTCTTCTACCCTCGATCGCATCAACAAATGTGCTAATTTTTCAATTCCATGGTACTGTACGAAATTTATTAATTAATCAAACAATCGACTGCTCTGTGATTTATTGCGAGAGCATCGATGTAATTCCACCGACACGCTTTCGCATTGGAATTTATTATAATATTTATTAAGCGTTTATTACGCTTGCGTATTAATAAATAGAAACGCAAATTGTAATAGCATTGAATTAAACAACAATATTATTATTATTTAGTATTATCGATTTAATTATGGGAATTGATTATTAATATCCCAAATTCCTTCTACTTCGTTCACTGATGACTAATAATTTATAAATCGCGAATATAATCAACTGGGCGTGATTGCTTCAAGTTCAAAGATTCATCATGATTTGCGATTGATCGCAATTAATCATTTTATCATTATCTTTTTTCCTTTGAAACAGAATCTTAGACATTCATATTGTTGATCATGGAATGCTAGATCTTTGTCTCGTTTGTAACAATAACAAATATGAATTAAAAGTAAACTTTTCTCACAAGGAAAAGGAAAGCAAGGGATTGGTTGAAATTAGTTGAAGACGAGGGAAGAATACTATGGAAAATAATTTTTCTATATCAAATAAAACAAACAGAAATTCGTTTTATTGTTATTCCCTCTTTCTTTATGATTCACAAGGTATGTGTACAATGGAAAACGCGGAACAAGCTGACTGAAATTGCCAATTGATTTATTTTATAAACACTTCTGTTTGACAAACAGTTCTGTTTGTTATCGATGAAGGACAACGAGGAACGTGTTGCACGTGGTTTCTGCCGCAAAGGGAACTAAAGCTATTTGTTTTGTTGATTAAATTCTTCACTAATAGTTTTGTTACTACCTTCTAATCACCATTTTCGTTTCGTAGTATCCAAATCTAAATTCTTTTTTTTTTTTTGATAAAACTAATTTTTATGTAAAACTATTTTCATCAGGCATTTTCGTTGAAGTAATATTTTTAGTAACAGACGAAAAAGATTTTTCATAAATAAATCGAACGTCGAAGCGTATTGAACAACTCCAAATTTCACATTGACGCAGAGTTAGAACTAAAAGCATTATTTCTACCTGAAAAGGAATAAAACAGGGGAAGAAAAATAAGAAACTTGCCGGAGTTTCGTGCCAGACGGTACTAGGGCTGCCTGCTATTTTCTCCCGTGCTTCCAAGGCATTTAAAAGTCAATCCACAATCAGTGTTTTATGGGAAAGATTAAGCCTCGCATTCTGAAGCGTCTTTGTGTAGCAGAAAAGGCCATTAAGCTTAAGCAAATGAAATAGTGTGCTTGTTGTACTCCCGCGCGTGACTGTTTCCTTTTTTTCCCCTCCTCTTTTCCCCGTTATACATCCCTTTCTCTTGTCATCGTTGATGAACACCGAAAGTGATTTTCATAAATGTAATTTTAATACTTGTCAAGACGTGCCATCATTTGTATGCAGATTTCATCGTGCGAAAATTTATGCGTTAAATCCGTGCCACCCAGCTGTTGAAAGAACCAATATTTATTCAGGTCTTGAAGATTTCCGAACCAATGTGATCTGAGAAAATACACAATATTCCATGGAATTTTTTCCTTGAGGAACTTACATAGCTACGTCTATCTGAATAGACGTTAGTTAAGCATCGTATCGAGTATTTCCGGAATTAATATCCGTATTGCAGCAAAGATTCTTCTCATTAACACCGACCATCAATGTGAAAAGACTTCTCGAATGCATTCTTTATCTTAATTCTCAGAGATTAGTACACTATCTTAGATAAGAAACATGTAGGAACTAAGATCGAATTTGTCAGCTCGAAAGGATTGCAACGAAAAGCATGAAACGTTTACGAACGTGGTGTATTTGAGGGTGTGCAGGAAGTGTGGAAGGAACAAACGGCGGCTGGAAATCAGTCGGGATTCGTTTACGGTGGAAAAAGTCAGATGGAACGAGGCCGGTCGGCCAGACTGCGGGAAAGAAGTAAGGGTAGCTATTCGCGTGTCCTGTGTGACGCGAGCAAACCTCTCGCTCCGGGAAAGAGAGAAAGAAAGAGAAAGAGAGAGGTACGAGGTTCTCGTGTACCTAGCCTCTCTCCATACCAGGCAGAAACTAATTTAAGTTGGAGAATCACTTTGGCTGTTTCGATTTATTCAGATACTCGACGTATTTCCCGCGAGAGGCCAACCCGTCCGACGTTTCCTCCCCACCGACTCTGCGTCCCTGCCATTCACCTTCGATGCATGAGTCCCGACAGTGCGCACACTGGCCCATGTGAAAATTCGACGCTGTGAAACCTGCTTAAATCGAACCGACGTATGCACTTCGTATTACCTGCCTTCTTCTTCTCCCCTTCTCTATTCCCTTCGTTTCAAACGTTCGCCAAGGTGCATTGTACCTGTCTGCGCGCCCGCAGTCCCCCGCCTTCTGCGCCACCGTTTCTTGTACCGTTGACATCTCGAAATTCGACTTCGAATAACACCGCAAAGTGGATTTCGGTTCTGTTTTTATTGAAACTGGCGGCCAGCGCAAACCCTTCCAAACGTTTGAAATTGATAACAACCGAATAAAGGAACTTACTGTGTGGGGAGTGACATGGATGAGAAAGGGAAATAAGGTGATTTACCCGGACAGGTTAGGCAATTATATACGTCGTACGATTACATATGTTAATTTACGTAAAAATCCGAATATTTTGGTCGACTCATAGCGATAATGTGTATGGGAATTTAATCCCTTAAAATATTTGTAGTGCGACAATATCCCTAAGAAGTAAAATTCTCCTGGAAAACATTTCGTGGCTGTCTGTATTTTCTGTGCAACATTAACAAACAATTCAGAAATGGATATAACGGCAACTTGGCATTAAAACATATAACACAGCATTTTAGACGCCGAAATTACCGATGCTATTAGGTTGTCCGAAAAGTTTCTTTCGTTTTATAAGATGATAATAGATGAACAACAATTTCTGCTTTATATAATTTTATTGAATTACGTATGATCCATTTCGTTATATTTCTATTATTATGTTTGTGCATAATTCAATAAACTAATATAAAACAAAAAACATTGTGCGTCTATTATTTTCTTATAAAACGGAAGAAACTTTTCGGATAACCTAATATATATTTCACATTTCTTTCACTCGAAAACGGCGAACTGAGAGCTAAATTTCTCTTTAAAAAACGATCCTTCTAACCATTTTACACGACATATTAATTTTTTAGCAACATTCTAAGGACGGTTTTTAATAATTAATCAAAAAGTCATTTTTACAGTGACTTACTATAGGAATAAAACTTTCAATTTTAAAGATGAATATTTTCATTTCGGTAAGATTAGGCTCTTTAAAAATTGAATCATGTATAATTAATATACTAACGTATTGATAATATTATATGTCTGTTCAGGTTATAAGTGTATACGCATGTTTGAGTTGTAGCGGTATGTATTTGTAGGTTTGGATCATGCTTGTATATGTATATATTTATATATATGTATTAGATATGTTACGATATTTTGTTATACTGTATTAACTATTGTGTGTAACGTGTATATGGAAGCGGGACGTTGTAATCCTGTTAAGAAAAGCAATAGAAATATATAAATAACGTACCGTCAGAATTGCAAAGAAATTGTAAGAAAGTCCATCTACGCTGCAAATACCTTAAGGGCTGACCGAATTTTCGAAAAAGGTAACATTATGATTTTTATCGAACTGAATATTACGGAGGTGGAATTTTAGGACTGATCGCATTAAATGTAATATAACGGAGGTAGACCTAAAAAGTTAATAATTTTGCAAGATTAATTCTTGAAATTGAGGAATTCTTTGAAAAATATATGTGCCCTCTTTCGTTCGTCTCTTTGCTTGCAAACAGATCAAAGTGTTTGATTTCCAGCAGTTTGAATCTCGTTTTACGGGTGCACCCGTGTATAGGTGTAATGCGTCGGCAAGCGATAGTTTTTCAATGTCTAGAAATTGCTCTCGAAACGTGTAAATTTGATGCATCCCTCCTGGCTCGTAGTTCGAACGGGGGAAGCAATTTTTAGCGAAGCGCATAATTATGCAGGAATGCCATGAAAACAGGGGATTCAATGAAACAGCGCGCAGCGAATTCTTTCTATCGAGTTTGCTCTTTTTGTACCGGCAGAAAATCAAACTCGAAAGCTTTTCCATTAGGAAAGGATATTATAGACACGTGGAGTGAGAAATTCGATCGATTTTCTTCAGTTTACAGCGCTTTAGCGATCAGAGTTTCCTGCGCAATCAACGAGATATGCATGAGAATCGCTCCTTTGCATTATCTTCCAAGGAAAGCCGAATTTCTTGTTTCATGCAATTTGTTTGATAAATATTGTTTATTCGTAAAACGTCTCATCAGCTCATCTTATCTCTCATTGTCGTAACAACCGATACCAAACGATGCATTATCGGAAAATATTTCAACGTAAAAATATACAACGCAACTTTGGTCTCATCATCGATATTCGATCATTGAAAAATAATAAAAAATCGTTCGAAATACGTGGCTACCTCAAACACTTCTCATTAAAAGTTCCATCAGAAACTCTCGGCCATAATCTTCTCAATCACCGTCCTAATCTCGTCGCGAAAATTCGCGGACGCTCCAGTCATTAGAGCGCAGAAATTACTTTCTAAACAGATAGAGAGCTTTTTCCAAAATTTCCTCTGGAATCGAAAGCTTGGCCCGGTCGCGTGTTGGTCATAATTGCACGGAGACACAATCGAATCAGTAGGGAATACGGTATCGATCGGTCGTTGATCAATGGAAACCCGATGAATTCGTGCATCGCCACCTGTGATGACGAAACAGAGCTTGGATATCGACTGTGTGGCGTACGTAATATGTGTGCGTAGACGGACGAATACGACATTTGGCTGGAATTGTTTGCCATGTGCAACATCGAGGCACAGCGACACATGTAGATGGTAAACGCTTTTGAGTATCGCGGCCATTATCGTGCCTTCGAAAAGCGCGGCTCGTTGAAATCTCGTCCTGGTACTATATGAAACGATTTACTAGCCGAGAGGCCCGCACGTGCTCGCCGTAAGATTTACCGCCAAGCATTTTACCCTTTATTATTGCATCTCGTTAATAATGTCGCGAATTCTCTGAACTTTCCCAAGATCGATCATCAGATTCCGATATTCGTTCGAATATAAGTTTAAATAAGAAGTTGAGTTGTTTGAAAAATGTGTAACGTCTTTAATAATCGACACACAAATATGAAATGTATTATATATTTGGCAAGGTAATATATACATGATATTTTTTATTTATTATAATGAAAGGCAAATACTAATAATAATTGAACATATGTAAAAGTAAGCTTTCAAATTTGGAAAAAGTAGCATACACGAGATGCTCATTTATGTACCAAAGAGGTAGTAACTACAAAGGATACTTTTATCTTTCTTCTTGATTATATCTAACGACAAAGGTTGATTGTAAAATCGAGTCGCACAAAAATCGCTGTTCATGTCGTGCTCTTGCAATTAACTTGCAAGCAAGAGTTAAATCGTTAACGGCGTGACTCTTTGTAATTAGTAGCAGAAGCAATTACCGTTTGCTGCTTTTAATAAAATTCCGGAGATAATGGGTTGGTAATGAACCATGTCTCCTTTGTAATGAAAACATTGACACCGTTCTACTGATGAAACGTGCTCATGGAATATCAATAGACGATATTTAATAATAAAAAGCTTCGTAAAGCACCATTTATTTCCTCCTTCTCGCATTATAAACGATATAAAATTTAAAATTACATTTAAATGCTGCTATAGATCTCTATTTAAAGAAAGCGTGGCGCAAGTTAATATTGTTTAGATTAATTGATAAACTTAGTTCATAAATTAAAAAATCCTAAATCGAGGAACTCGGAGGCACATTATATCTGCAATCCATCATGCCTCAATTAGAATCAAATATAAAGGTATCGTCACGTTTGACGTCTTCTAATCAGTCGTCGAAAGAATTACCAAGAGGAAAACGTAAGAACATTAGTCAAGTACGACTTATTAATCGTCCATTAAAGAAGGAAGAATTATCTGGATTCTCGGTTAAGAAAGATCGTTAAACAATGAGTTATTGTAGTCATCGACGTTTCTCATCCTTACTCTCGTCCCCTATGGACTGACAGTTAAAGACGGAACGTGGACGATACTGGAACTTTACATGCGAAACAATGACCTGAACATCGTGAATGCATCCCAATGGTATGCACTCAGAGCTCGTACAAGATCGTTTCACGTTACAACTGTACAAGAAAGAGGCTGCGGATGTTCCGTCATTGTCTCCTTAAAGGATCTCAGCGTAAAGCCGTGCAGAGGTCGTTAAGAATGAAATTCTCCTGGCTTATCACCGCCGGGAAAAGGGGAATTTAACTAATTAACTGAGGAAAGGACAGGTCACCGGGGATATTTCGGTGTATTTAACAAGGAAATGCACGGTCGTAATGACGTTTCTGAGAACACGTTTTTCCAACCATTCTCTCTTCCTCTCTTTCTCTCTCTCTCTCTCTCTCTCTCTCTCTCTCTCACTCTCTCGCTATCTATCTGTCTTTCGACTTCTCGAGCTTTTCTCGTTTCTCTCGTCAGCCAGGCGAAACGAAGGAAGAAGGATGGCAGAAGGGAAAAGTGCCGGTGAAATTATTTCCTAAACTTCCGGCAATCATTTTAATGGCGTCCCTTGGTTAATTGAATCATGGAAAGCGCCGCCAGTGTTGGAGATGCTGGTAAGTTAACTCGGTCTCTCAAGGGTCGTGCATTTCACTGTTTGCGAGAATACTGACACCGTAAGTAGTTGAAGTAGGATTCGAAATAAGAAGATAATTTGAAAGTAAAACTATGGAATTTGTAATTTCAAATGTCAGTCGTCTGAAAAGATAGATGTAGCAGAAGTTAAAAGTTTCTGTTAATGCGAAACCTTAGCCAAATCGAAACGAGTACGTCAATCGATTGGAATTCATCCCGTCGAGGAGCCTACAACTTGGGAAAGTGGCCAGGAATGAATTTTATCGATTTAGTGTGACGAGAACTTCACAATTCTTCGAGCTATAAGCCTTCGAATTAAAAGAACTTGAGCAATTGACAAGCATTCACTGGAGGAAGTAAAAAGAAATTACTTGTCACGGCGTAGAAAACGTGCAGGTGACTTAGGAGTATTTTATTCGGTCCTGGATATTCCGAGAAAATCGCAAGCAACCTTATCCGACAACTAGAAATCCATGTCGTTGCACCCTGTTGTGTGCCACCCACGTAAACAACATTTTATCTTACATCATGATACTAGGAAAAGATACTTTTAGTATTTTTAATAATTTTCACGTAAAACAACAGCCAGGTCTCTGGATCGCTGATATCATTTCCTAGATAAACTTTGGTTCCTCCTGAAACGAAATGTAGCTAAACGAACTTATAATTCCAATTGTGTTAAAAGCTTAAGAAATTGCAATGGCTATAATTCCAACGGAGCACGTAATACGACAAATTCATCGAACATGAATTGGGAGAGAACATAAATGATGGTCCCTGTAGTAGGTGAATTTTATTTTTCTTGCACTTCGATGAAGCTGTAAAAACTTTCGTCCGTTCATTCAGATCTACTTTTCGAAAGCCAGGAACATTACCTGCAGAAGTGCTATAAAACGTACATCTACAGTGACGTTTATGAGAATTGGGCTTTTATTTCCTTTTTATATTCCGCTTTCCTTTCTCTCTTTCTCTCTCTCCCTCTCTCTCCCTCTCTCTCTCTCTCTCTTTTCATGAACAGATGTTCGTCAAGCCCGTCGAGCACATTTATTTTGTTTTCCAGAACGATTCTTTCTGCCCATTGCATCTGCTTTTAATTACGAAGATAAATATGTTGAAATTAAATCGAGTGATTCAAGAAAATTCAAAGGGAGCACGCGAACGAATTTCGCGCTGTTCACGCGGATACTTTTATCGATTAGCTTATCGGTATCAGCCGTGTAATATTCGTAAAATCGAATTTACCATGGCATTTATTTCTTTCATGTGCTCCAAATTTTCCAATCGTATTCATTTATTGATAACGCAACATTACGGTCGACTGTTTTTCTTCGCATTATGCGTTTTATATTACATAGAAAGCGGTTAACAGTGAAGTATCTCGATTTCAACCCATTAGTATGCGTTCGTTAACAGGATTATATAAAAATTCATAGCATTGACAGAGGATGCTGTAAATCTGGATATGTACGAACAGGATTTGTTTCCATATCTGTGCATTCTTAACGTTTCTGTGTCAGTGGTTATATCCCTGGTAGATATGCTAAACTTTTAACAGCTATATACGGTGTTCCATACGATATTTTACAATGATTTTTCTGGAAAGTAATTTGGAAGACACATTTTTGATTCGATCGGGTATTTTTGTTAGGAAAATTCCATCAAATCGGATCGAAACGGGTTTTATCGATCTTTTAGGTAATGTTTACTTTTTATCGCCCAATTTTAAATCACTCTTTTATAGCTCTTTTTATCACCTAAATCAAGCTTTTTAGAGTTCGCTTGTTTGGCTCTTTGCGAGTGTAAAGTTTTAGGACTCTCCAGGTATATAATATTTTGAAGTAAAAAATTTTTCCTCGGATTTAGGCAAAAGTAGAAAACTTTGTTAAAATGCAACGTAATCAAGCAAAAAGGGAATTAGTCCAGATAGTTGAGTATTAAAATCGTTGATTTGAATTTCATTTAATATTATAAAAATGTTGTTGCGTTTAATTGCAGATTATAGATTGACTAACAATCAACAGGATATTAGCAATGTGACATGATATAATCTTCGTTTTTAAATGTCCCGTAATGTCTTCTTTGTTTAACAAATTTTAGAAATAAAGACACTATCTCCGGTAGCCACGCTATCTCCGACATAGGATTTTCGAAAACTCTCCGTCTGCTCGAACCTATCCACTTTTTCATATTTCAAACGTCGAAGTGTATACATAGAACTAAAATGCATTGTATCTTGTAACTTTCGTGTTCGCTCCTCTTTAATGTTTAAAATCTCTTCTGTATTTTCTCCTCTACAAGCACTCTTCATCCTTTTACCTTGAAGCAGTTCTTTTTTCCTCAATCTGTCGAGTGGAATCAAACCTTTATCGTGAAACAGTTACTTCATGAAATGTTTCATTAACCATACGATACGATAGAAATTCTATAAATACGCCCTAAGGTTTCGTGAAAATGTCGTAGTCATGCATAATTTTATGTAGATTTTTCTTTGAGTCACGCTCGGTAGCCAACTATCCTTCTGCTTAAAATATATTTAATTTAACTTGTTATTTTTACCATGGTCTACTCTACTGCTCAGTTAATAGTTAAAGTTACTAAAATTAAAATTAAAAAATTAGTTTTCAAACATTACAGTACAATATGCGCGCATGTAATTAAGAAATCAAAGGAATATTTCTCACAGAGCTTGCAGAAAAATTTTTTCTTAACTCGATCTGTCTAGCAACCCCCAGATAAAAGTGCAACGCTTAAAAAGTCGCTGGTGCAGACGTCGGAATAAATTTGAAATTTCAGGTTAGGAGACTGAAAGAACATCAGCATCAACAAAGCTCTCCTCCGGTAGTTCATAAATCTCCGGGACTGTAATCTGGCAATCGAAGTTTTCTAATCATCCTCACGCAAGACATTCCAACGTAGTTTATATCGGGACGATATTCGAGGTGTTGCGAGTTGGCAGTCGCATGAAATACGACTTCTTCCACTGCAACCGTCGACTTCTTGAAATTGGAGAATCCAAACGGGGGGCTTTGCCATGCAAAGACCCGGTTCTATTTCTCCTCACGATATTTACGATACGTGCCCCTGTTTGATTGATACTAAAAACACATTGGTTCTCTATTAATAACTTCATCGGGAGTTCCAATTGGCAAAATTTCGAAATGCTGAAATTACGGCTGTGTATTAATAACCGAGAACTGTCCAACTCTTTCCGATCGTACGATATTTGTTACGGTTTCTCAGATTAATTAAGGAAACTTCTGTATAAAGTGAATATATTAATGATAGATTACGTGGATGTTTCATAATAAACTGTAATTTTAATTATACACCGGAGCGGTGTAATATCTATAATATTAATTTCGAAGAGATTGGAAATGTTATTTAATACTGAAGAGATATTATTCCCAACTTTTCAACATCATCGTTTTATATTACCAATTGATTTATCAGCTTTCGATTTAAATCGAAATATTCTTAGTAGCTTCTTTGGTTAAAAAAACATTAAAATTTTTAATAAAAATCCCAATGAATATATCTAATAAGAAATTCTTTTTCAATAAATCTAAAAACTCGATTGTAGTCTTAGATATTTGGTATTAAGTACAATCTCCATTTCTTCTTTTCAATTCTTTTATCCGATCGCCAAAGCACAGAAAAGAACATCGTGGCGCGTTTAATCTTGCAGTCAATACAGAACGCGTTTCTAACTTGAATTCTACCCTCAACGAAAGTTAATGAATTCGATCTAGTATAAATCCCGCGAGATCATTCCCCGCTGATGAAAAACCACGCTCGTTTGCACGCGTGTACACCGGATTTGCGTTACAAAGACATATTTTTGGCGTATTCGGGTCAATTTAGTCGCTTTACAGAATGTCGAATGAAGATTAACCACCTCTTTTAAATGCATACGTTGTTTTTTGCATTCAAAGCAACGTCTACACGTAATAAATGAAACGTACAATTTCAAAGAAAATTACCAACCCGAATTAATACACGATCCTGGTACTTCCCCTTTGTTCCGCGTGTATGAGGACATTTAATAACAGGTTTTTTCAATATAGTCGACAATCATAACTAATATATGAGGCAATTTTTAAAGTGACTTTTGGCTTTTAGAGAATCGCGACATATATGGCGAACAAACGTTGATATTACTTACGGTCCCGTTTGATGTCGCGTTCCTGTAATATTTTACTCGCTACTGTTGTTCCCCAAAACGCAGAATTGTTCTGCATAATGTCGTTCTGTGTGTTGTGTTAATGCAACTAGAGAATATTCATTGATTCAATCGTGCTTCGAAGGCAAACGTTTGTTCACGGTGTTCTATTGTTTTCTACATACGAAGGTTTATGGAACAATTATTCGAAACCGAGCCATTACGTTCCAAATTTTGCGATTAAATACATTGCGCTCTTTTTTTTATAGGAGCCTTTCGACTAGACGTGACTAACAATAAAAATCACTTGACCGATCAATTCTCCAAAAATGAAATTAAAAATTAAATCACCGGAGTGTATACTCCGAGGAAAGGGACAAGAACTTCCTCCAGCGTGTACACAATTTTTTTTTATCGCGAAAACTCACTTCTGTGAGGAAAAGAGAAGACAGCGAAATCCACTCCTATCACCGAACCCAAGCACTAGCCACGATAAATCTTCAGGAGGGACAATGTTTCGAATGTTCAGCAGATCGAGGTCCCAGTAGATCGAACGTGTATCTCGGCTATACGTTACTTCCGCTTGAAATAGTATTCGGGGGTGGTTTTCTTCGATCAGCCAGCAGACAGGGTTAATATTTAAAAGTGCCACGCAATTTGGCAGGAGCGTGCTGGTGATTCCTGATTGTCCCGTCGAGATTTCGATAGGACGGATCCTGAAGGAAAAGGCAATGCGGTCACGTGATTGGCTGATTGGCCTGACCAATTTCTAAGTCCAGGCACGCCATACACCGCGACTCTAACTCAACAACGAGAACGCTCGACTAGGGCCTGACTAGAATTTTTTCCATGTAATTACGTCTACGTACGCCCGAGTCCCTGGCCCTGCCGCCATGACACTATCATGACTCGCTTCTTTTATTCCTTCCGAAGGCCTGTGTTGCTGCGGTGAAGCTAAATCATCTTTGGAATGAGTGGCCGATATACCGTGCTTGCGCATTCCCTCGTGTACAGGTTACGGTTTTCCAATCGTTTTGCCCGATTTTCCTGCCAAACCTGCCATTCCTATCCTCGTCTGATTTATTTTGTCTCCACGAAACACGACACGTGCCTCTATTCCTTCTCCAAACTGTAATTGCAAACCTATCACGTTCGATACTTCCTTCGAACGTTTCTCGAGGTGTTTCGTATTTGAGACTACACTGCTGCTAGTGATTTTAGAGATAAAATCCGCCCTAAATTCCAGCATTCTAATTTAGATTTGAATTTATAAGTGAAAATTAATGGATTACTTAATGTTATCAAAGAACTCTATCGTAAGAGTTAGTTGTAAAGATTACTTTTGAAATTATAAGACCTTTAACTTTTATATTTATAAGATATGCAGGTACTGAAAATGCTCGACAAACGAAAAAATATAAATTCAGAATCTACTCGTTGTTTAAAAGCTTCTTCCTATTCAACCACATTTTCTTTTTCTATTTTTTGGCTTCAAGTTTTGTATCTATTTACTCTCCTTTGCCGTATACACTATATATCTACAACTTAGCGAAACTTTTACAGTAAATCCAAAACTTTTTGTCCTGCTTTCTCGCATTTTTTCCTACCTTCTCTCTTTTTTTCGTACATTTTAGCTGCTCTTGTTACAAGATTTCCACTTATCCATGATTTATAACCTACCTTTTTTGTTAGTATGAAAAAAAATGAAAAGTTCCTGTTGAAAAAAAGAGAGACGCTATTTGTTACAGAAGCGTGCAAGGATTTACGCTTGGCGTATTCCTCGATCTCTCGCGATTTTCCCATTTGGTCCACTAAATTTTCGCCAGTTCCGTTTTGTTTGCATAAAAGATCCTCCCTCGCTGTTGAAATTTCAACCGAGTTTAGTCTTCGGATTAAAGAGTTTAGTGTACAAGTTTCATGTAAACCAAACCAACAGACTTTTCCGTTCAGAATGTGCACGCGTTGCTTTTTTCTCACTTTGAAATTTTAAAAATTTCCCCTGCACATTCTAAATATGGATTTATATATTTCATAACATTTGTGTTTTAAAAGTTAGATCATTTATTTTACTGAATATCCCATTTCTTCTCGTTTCTAATTTTCTTAATGTCGTTCATTAATGCAATTTCAATTTCTAAAGATGAGAATTTCTAAAGAAGGTTAGCAGGAAGGTTGGGTAACATGTGGAGATATTTTTGAAAAGCCGCAGAGCGTGACAGGGAAAGTCGGTTTTCTGGTTACGTGCGAAAGATTTGTTGAAGTTAGATTAGCCGTACGCCGTACGCGTTCTCGCGCCATCGACTTTGTAGATTCACCTCGTTTCACCGAACTTTAAACAGCTTGTGTGTTACTGCTCGGGAGAAATTGATTGGAATAATAACTTTTCGCTTCGAGGGCGACCAACGGGCGAAAAGTTTGGGAAACCTTTGCACGTATCCTGCCATACAGGACAGCGTTATAGAAGTTTGCTGTAACAAAGCCCATTGGACAGACGTTTCTTTATTCCTGGCAATCTAATTCGCCACGAAAATTCTTGTCGAGTAAATCGAAAAAAAGCACAATGTTCGCTATTGTGCGCCAGCCGGTAAGAAAAACAATTGCCTGTTACTGACATTAAACGTCCTTTGTACGGACGTCTCCCTTTGACAACGTACGGCAAATTCTTTGTGTTTTTAAATATAATCCTCGTTCATTTGTTAGCCGTTACAAGATAACGATAAACAAATTATTTCAGTCTTGGTTACAATATACATATATGCATACGGCAGTGAATTGTATCAGACTGGTGTTAGTTGAGTTCGAAATTGTTTCCTCTCGTACCAAACGTAATTTCTCATATCGGAAATTATTAATTTTATATCGTTCGTAGAGAAGAATTTGATGAATTGAATATATTTTGAAATTGTGATTGGGATTGAATCCGAATGACATTTTTCACTGTACCGGTGATCGATGCCATTGACCAGCTCGAAGAAATTAAAGACAGAGGAGTAATATCGAGTGCAGCTCAAACGTTATGATAAGCGGAACAGATAACAAATGTTGGTCCATGAATTATTCAGACGTTGCAAAGTGTTTATATTTTAAAATGACGCAGCGACATTAATATTGCATAACGCGAAAGTGGCTTGATGCCCTAGAAAGTCGCTTCAGATTTCAAACTTTCCGCGATGCACAAATATCACTCGTTGGTTACTAATATTTTCGTATAAAGAGCTCGCAAGATAATGATCCCATTTATTTGGATATTTCATCTCGTTTTGATTTGTTTTCTGATTGGAATTACCTTCTGATGGGAATGCATTGTACAATTGCGTATATCAATTAATTTGCAATAGTTTATAAATATAAAGGTTTAGTATTCTTACAAACAAAGTATAAATGTAAACAAGTAGAAGAAGAAGAAAATGGAAGCAAAAGAATAATTGAAACATTTTTTGACATTTTTCCTTAGGTAGACACAGGGATGGGATAGATGGTTTCATTTCCTTATGTGAGAAAAATCGTTTCTCATACAGAATTCGATTGTCATCCATGCCATTTGCAATCTCCATCCTCGACCATCCCGATTCACTCGAAGTGCAGCTTTTTTCACTTGGTTTCCATTATTCTATTTATTTACCCGGACCCATAAGTTATGTCAATATTATCTTTCGACGTCAAGGGTTTATAGGTTCGTATCTCATATCTCACACTGCCGTTTCCAACGTGTATTGCTTCCTTTCCGAATGGTCTTTCCTGTTTCGTTAACTCGCATACCGATTTGTTTTATATCATCTATCAGAGAATGCAAAAATCGCACGAAATATCGAGTGTCTTATATTGCGATTCTCACTCGACGATCCAATCAATTTGCCAGGAATAAAAAATTCGAGAGTCTACGATAAAAATTTTCAATCGACCGTGGATATCTTTTAAAGATAAAAATGTAGATTCTTTGCATATTCCACATTTTATACAGAATTTTTGCGAAAAGAGTAATTATGAAAATTACTAGATTATTAAATTTAAAAAAATGTTATTGTATCTTCTCTTGGAGTACCTAATTGCTGATATTTATTATAATTAATATTATATTAATAATTATTATTTACGCCAGTTTATTAACATCGAAATACAAAATGTATCGATCGACTAATTAAAACGGAAATCTTTTTGTACAAAAAGTTGAATCTCATTAGAAGAATCGATTCAAGACATCGATTCAAGACATCGATTCAGGCCATCGAAAACACTTCCCGAGAAGTGGAGAAGTCGAATTATTTATGCTCGGTCACATCGGTTTCAGTCAGAAGACTGAGCGGAGTTTGGCGCTTAACTTAAGCACGAATCAAGAATAAGTGATTGCACGCGTTTAAATATTCGTCGCATTTAAATTCAAACGGAAACGAATGTAACCAGAACTTGCGTGAACAAGACATCTTTGGTAGACTGTTGAGAATCTTTTCACGTACACTCACCATGGCGGAATGGCATTTGGCAAGTAAATGGTTTTTTATCCAGTAACTATCTTGTTGAATAGCCGACAGTAATGGTAAATTTAAGTTTGAGCAGCTTTGCTACTGTCATGGAAGATGTACGCTGCTTACATAACTTTCCGACTAGGATACGTATTTGTAGAAAAGCTCATAGTCTTACAGATTTTGTTACAAAGTAATCTCAGCTCCACGCATGAATCCTATGGATAATTAATTTGCTAAAAAGCAACTGAAGGTTGATTTACTATGATATCCGCTTCAGAACTGTTGCCACCTACGAATGTAATTCCTTGAAATTCGTTGTGTTTCCTCTGTAATCTATTCTCGTCCTGTTTCCTATTAATATGCGCTCGATATTTCCACGATATATCGAAGGTGGTGACCCCGCCGGGGTGTCGAAGAATCGAGGCGGGCTACGCACGTGCGTAAATTCACGGATCACGTGTGCACCGGCTGCCCTGGAATGCGGGAGTAGGTACAAATTGCGGCCATTACTCTCGCCACGAGGCAACCGGTTCCCCTCTTTGCACCCCTCGCGAAGGACGCGAGACTATTGTGTATGAAATGATTATGGCGGTGCGGTATGAGGTCGCGGGGCCGTGCACAGCCGTTCGTCACTTAGATTGGCTCGTTGGCAGTTACAAAAGGCGGTAGTCGCGCGCGCTGCTACTGCGATTATACGCGCACGAGCCTCGCCTCTGTAGATGCTTGTCCACTTGATAAGAGATTGCCATGATTGTGCGCCTCCCCAAGTTCCATGATGGCTAGGATTGTTAGGTATTTTGGGTAGACTATCATTGGTCTGGATTTCTTAGTCCCAATAGCTTTTGTACGTACCAAAAAATATAGTTAGGGTTAAAGATTCTAGTGAACGAACGAAAATCGAATAAAATGTAGGGAACTGGAATTACAATGAAGTGGAATTTACTTGTTTCAAAACGTATCGGTAGCGTTGTTTAAATGCTTATTCTTTGCGCCGCTTCAACATGTAACCCGATTAACAATATTCCCTTTGAATGTAAAGAACGTAACAGGCTAGGTAATTAAGAGTACAGCGATGGAAAACGCGTTTTGTAACGAAACGACGCGACGCACGTGTTTCGCGATATGCTCGTGCGGATGAAAATGCTGCGTACTCTGGGAAGCAAGGAGAAACGAGGAAAAACCAGAAAGAAAGAGGAAATAGGAAGGATAAAGCAATGGTTTCGGAAACACGACGTACTCTGTTACGTAAAAAGTGATACTTGCAGTATTCAGCGCAGTTGTCGATTCAATTTTAAATACTTTTTCACAAAAATATGCAATCCATTTGATCAGATTTACGAGAGCAGGAGAGGGAAGTCGGGGAGAAAAAAAACTGTTCTACCACGATAACAGTGAATATCCATTGAGCAAGGGCCCGGAGGGGTGGCTTTCATCAGTTTTAAATACGGCATTTAAAAGCGCAGAAATCCTTTAATTCTTTTGGCTCCGTTGGTTCGTTGCTGCTGGCTGCTACCGCTTAAAGCTCGTCCGAACGTTGGGGAGAGGGGGACGGGGTCTCTATTCAACAGACGCAACATCAAAGAACCCAATCACGTGTTTTGTTCACGAAAATTTCCGTAGGTTGTGCGCAGGTGCTTATAACACTTGCTTCGTTAATTATACGCCGAACTAAAATACATTTCGTCGACATGGTGCAGTCAATGAGCCCGGCTGCGTTCAAGGGAGCGAGACGGACGCACGAGTGCGCGCGCGTACACACACACACACACCTTACATCCACGGTCAAATTTACTCCCTTTCAACATTTTCTACGCCGGGGCTATGGCTGAATTAGCGAGGTAAACTTTGCCTGTAGCGCCGAAGTAGTCGTGCTTTTCCACGTTAGAGCGGTTAAGAGGCTAAGAACCGCCCTTTAGCCGCAGCATTCAGACAACTACGATCTCCTTTCCCTTCTTCCTATGTTCATCCCTTTATTCGTACACTCTACCCTCTCCTTGCCATTCTTCTTCCTTTCTCTCTGCTTTTTCCATTCTTTGTCCTCTACCTTCTGGGTCGTTTCTCTTCTCTTTCGTTCTTTTCTTCTTTTCTTTTTATGCATTTTCTTCTCCTCCTCCTTTACTTTTACTTCTACTTTGTTAGAAGAAATCTCTAGCAGCACGGAAATAGGCTTGGTACAATATTAGCCGGCTAATTAAAATCATTCGGAACGATCTCGGCAGGATCTCGACGTCGTCGTTGGGAAGCCGGTGAAAATGGAATCTGCATATTCAAAGGTAGCCACATCGGAGTGTGTAGGTAACTGTGCGTTAGGTACGAAATGAAGTAACAGCGTAACCGGGGTCGCGGCAGAGACGCAGAGAAACGATGTCTGTCTTGGGGCAGATGGTATGATTATTCGTAAGTCACGGAGGGATTAATTAACGAGAAAGAGGGTTCGCATGTAGCTCGTTCCGACAGGTTTTTCTGTCGTGGAAATTAGAGGGATTCGGCGTTGCGGTTTATGCCGTGTAATTTGAACAGGATTTCACGCTCAGATCTTGCGCTTCTGCGGAACACAGCTGCGAAGGGAAGTTATTTGAGCGGGTCAGTTCAATCTTGAAGCAAAATGATAAAACGTAAATAGGGCGAAAGTGCCGGTTTCCGCTTTTTCTTCGATGTAATTTCCGCTGGTTTTCGTGAATTATTCCTCTCGCCGCTAACTTTTCCACCTTTTTAATCAAACCAAAACGGAAATATTAACGGTACCGACGATATTAGATTTTTCCTATTACATCGCTGAATGAATCAAAGCTAAACCACCGAAATAGTGACATGCTAATAATATCGAAAGAATACCAGGAATCTATTTCAAATTGAAAACCATTGGGACACAGCACAGTCATAGAATTCTAGAGTTCTTCGTAAACACCTTTAGAGCTCAATTTCCTTGCTCGTTATCGTTCAACGGTAATCAAGACTAGTTGCACCCTTCCGACTTCCAAGTACCGTTTTCTTGGCGACCGGCGCAACTCCTTTTATCGATATGTTTCTCGACAAAATATCTTTGTTTAACAAGTCGCCGGCGTTTAATAAAACGAAAAAAGGCACCAGACAGTGGAACAGAGGAGAGAGAAATACTTATTTAACAGGTTACCTTTATGCAGGGCGCAAGGAAAGCTCTAGAGAAGCTCAGATGTAAGGGTGGCAAACTGGTACATCCGCGCAGACGGATTGACCAACGAATTCAGGCAAGCACGATACGCATATAAAAGGACCCTGTTCCGTTGAAGTAGCTAGAAACGTAGCTACCGTTCAATACAGTTCGTTTGAATGCGCCGCTTTCAGTAGCCCTTACCACGCAGTTACAACCCTCTTCTTTCTTCCAACTATTCTTTACTTTTCTCTTACTCTGCCTGTATCCTTCTCGAACTGATCACGAGACGATGCTTAAATGCGAGAAAAAAGTACCGACGAACTAAAGAGGTGGAAAGGAAAGAATTAAGCTGCGTTCCATGGTTTGCTACGGTTCTTCGGATGGAAGATGTTTTCGTTGCGTGCCTTCGTCGAAATCCGAACATTTTACGGAGATCTTTGATCTTGCATGGCGGTTTCTAAAGCTTCGATGGTCTGGAAAACTGGATAACCGTTTTCGTTTATAAAGTTGGACTTTCTCTTTGAATTTTACTGCCCATATTTTACTGTCTATTTGAAATCTATTTGAAGATATTATGGATATATAAGATATTATAAATAAATTCATAAATTTGAAAATATTTCCCCTTGGTTTTTAATAATTAATTATATCGCAAATCGTTGGTTCAATCTAAATATTGTAAACGTGAAACTTCGATAAGGTTAAAGACTCGTAATTTAATTGAACGTTGGTTTAAAATGGTTTAGCCATTTCAAGATTCGACTACCAAACGTAAAATCACGTTTAAAGCAAGCAATCATATTACTTCAGGCGATCCAAATTTCGCATGTTTGATTTTAATTACCAGTCTGGCTAAATGGCTGTCCTGTCACGGATTTCTAGCATTTCTAGTATTAACAACTCGGATATTCATGTCGCTCATCAGTTTACGCGATGATAGCCGCCAAGTCATTCTCAAACTGTGCACGAAGACCACACCGGTGTTAGCCGCAACCGTGCAAACGTCAAAAACGTCGTTCCCGCAACAGGACTTCCGTACATGGTTTCGCTTCCGTATATACGTCTCTTGCCACTGATCTATGCTGTTTGTTATGACTAAATAATATTAGTCTGCTGAAACTTGACGAGTTGTCTAATTAACGAAATTGTTCAATTAATATTTCCTGAAATAGTATAAGAATCATTTTCTGATACAGAAGTGGCAAATTTATTATCGTAAAGGACCTAGGAGATTGGATTTTGAAAATTAAAAATTAATCGTAATTAATATCGTAGATGTTCGTCAATGTTTGAAAGAAAATTTTAGTAAAAGAGCAACTGCAAATTAGATACTTCCAATAACTTGAGAGATACGCTTAGAAATGTCATTGAAAATTCAGCAGGACTTAGCTATTGTGATCTAATTTCTAATCAGATTTATTTGCCAAATTAACGATTGCTATATAATTCAGATTGTCGGGAATGACAACTTAAAATATTTCAACTGCTGTGCGATAAAATTTCAATCTTCCACAGATAAGTTCCGAATTGAAAATAATTATTGAGATAGTTTTGTAACGAGCGGAATAAGTGATAGTTTGAGCGTGCAAGATCAGGAGAATATGATAGATAAGGCAGAACATCCCATACAAGTTGCATCAATTTTTATCGTGTGACAATTGACACATGTGGCTTTTTGTTGTCTTGGTCAACCACGTTTGAACTTGTGCCAGGCCAAGTTTTATTTTTTACAATGAGTTGTACAATTGATGGTTAATTAATCAACAATACCAGGTTAGGCCAATTAAATTGTGGTTGATAACTGTTGTTTAAACTCAGATTCATCTCGCTGCGAAAAGCAGAACGAATTTTCTGTTCAATCTGATATAATACGTAATCTCGGTCCTACTGCTAGTAGAAAAAGTCTGACATAGTCAGCCACCTCTCAGCGACTTTCTGTCGGCGTGTAAACAAAATTACTGCAGAAAGACCTATCGCATGATATAACTATCATTGAAAATATAATAATCATAGTTAAGAGATGTGCAAGGAGGGTAAAAAGTTCCGAGACTTCTTCTGTTCGCGAGAAAATAGCCGCGAGTTTTCACCAACGAAGGATTAACATGTGTTCACGATAAATCCACGTTTTAACATCCAGTTATCACGAAACAAAGCTTCCGTTTCACAGCATAAAACGCGATGGCCGCCACGTACGTACGCGCCCCGTTCACGGAAAAGACGAAACAACTTCTAACTACCGTTATAAATAATGAGGTGCAATTAAAGGGGCCAGAAGGATAAAGCCTCGTAGGAAAAAGTGTAGGGAAACTAGGGAAACATTATCGTGTCGCGGTTAGATATATCGTAGTGCGTGTCTGATGAGCTGATCAGAGGAGGAAGCTTGGACTGGCTGGTACGAAACTTTGTTGAAACGCTCCGAACAGCCGTGAGTTTCTGTGTGCACGTGCACAGAGAAACACCGGAACAGTTCTATGAATTTCGTGAACGAGCCTGAGCTCTCTGTGGCAGGAAGAGTTATAATTGTGAAGAGGTTGTTGGAGTAATATCGCATGAAATGCGTCATTTGCGATCTAATAAATAATGGTAATTAATATTTCGAATATTAATCTCTCGATATGAAGAGGCACAGTAGAAAATAGTGAAAAGAACATGGTAGTGGTAATTAATAATAAACGCAGGCGAGCTAATGGAATTCTTTTTTATTATTTTCTCCACCTGTTTGCAAGTTTACAATTTATAGTACGGAATGATAACCCTTTCTACTCAGGTACGCTTTTGCAATAAAACGCCTTGAAATAAAGAGTTTTATTTTGAAATGGCAAAAGTTGTAAATTTAAACAGTAGTATTCTTTCTTTCTCCATATTTTTTAATAAAATTCATTTATTGCGAAGACAATATACAATAAACAATTTTCCCGTTATTGTCAATGGAGTACAAAATATTAATACAACGAAATATTTGAGTTATTCGAGGGTTTGGTAATTTGGTTAGTCAGGGTTCTCATTTCCTTTCGAATTTTTGGCTATAAAATATATCGTGGATAGACGAATTCTAAAAGTGGTATTAAAATATTATGAGTGATAAACGATGCAGATTAAACGTGAAATACTACATAATGAACGAATGATAAATATTAAACGTTCAAATGATATAGGCTCTGCTTGCTCGGTATTAAGGGTTTTTGTGGAATGTTTGTTTAATAAAATGACGCTGTAGGATTATTATCAATTACCTCACGCTTTTGATGCTGTAGGAAAATGTTATTTATCAATGTATAACGTAAATTCCTCGTGCCGTTTGTCAGATAATAATTTCACGTAGGAATCTGTGTAACAGTGGAATGAAGAACTCCCGTTGTAAAATAATTATTTATTTAATAACGATAAAAGATTGGCAATCTGTTTATTCAGACCGGTGTTGATTAATATTATTTTAAAGAAGAACAAGCACGATTTTTCCCCTTAATTTGCTTAAATTGCGCCACACTCTCGTGACACTTGCTACCCTCAAAGCAGAGCAAACATTAATGGCTTCCTCCACTTCACTTTCATTTTTCTTCCTGGCCTTTCTGCCTGTAATGACCATAAGCAGCTTATAACTCAGTCCGTTTGTCTTTATGAAAACGTGACGATTATCTGTCGTTTACTGGTATTATTTGCATTCACGCGTAGACTCCTCGGGAAATATCAGGAGATGTAAAAGCAACAGGTCATTTGATATTTTAAGATACGAACATTCTTTCGAAATAAATAATTCGCAACTAAATGGATATAACAGGAAATCTCGTTAAAATAGTTTCTATTAAATATCGATTCATTTATTTCGTAGATTTTGTACTGTAAAAATTGTAATCTCTGAAGGTCGCTTTCTATTAAAATATATTATTTTCCTTGCTCGAATTTTCTCTCCAATAATTAAATTTATACATTTTTCATCACATCTCGATTATCAAAGTTTTCCAATCAAACAAAGATGTCTTTTGAAAACTCTCGCTAGTCAAGCTGAAAGTTCTAAAGAATACAACTACCTCAAGCTGGAGCAAAGAATACTTATAGCGAAAGTTTGCATCCCTCTTTCATGTATATTAGAATTCTTCGCATATTTTTGAAACGTACCATGGAAGAAACTGAATTACCATGTAACTAGGGCTGGGACAAAGCTCAATTTTCACCAACCTTCAAGAAACATATGCACATCACCAGTCTACGGTCTAATAGAAGTTGCATCAGTTTCCTCGTTAAATCTTGCAGTTGCAACTTGCATACGTTCTTCAACTTTACCATCTTCTTTTCACGCCATGCCTTAACGTCTGTCGCATAATGCACACGCTTCATCGTTATCCCGTCTCAAAGAATCATTTCTAATTTTACCGAAGCTTAACAACGAAGATCATATTTCACGAAACAATCGCCCATCTAATAGAATGTGAACTACTAATTGGTCTGGCACTTCTTCGAGTCTATTCCTTCTTCCCGAACTGTGATGCGTTCAATGCTTTGAGTAGTTGTTGAAAACTTTAATGCTTCGAGTAATCGAAAATAAAGTAGAATATATTTCACTATTTTATTCGCGAATAGAACTTTCAGTGTGTTATATGCGACTTCACTTATGCATATTCGGCTACATAGGAAGATGGCTTTCATTTTCGTGACAGAAGCGCATTGTTCATAAAGTGATTCGACCCGTTCTTTATGAAATGCATACAAATTTCTAATTTCAAACTTGGAATCGCTTCAAAACCTATACGATAAAGAAATTGCGATAAATTGCAATAATAATTGATTTTGTCATTAAACAGTTTTTAAGCCAACCTGAAATTGTCAATTTTTTTTATAAAAATTTATGCGTCTTGTTCCTCAATATTCTCCATTGGTATTCGTTCTGTAATACACTCTATGTTAATAGGGAAAAAATTATTCCTAAAGTCAATTTCGAGCGTGAAATCACGGTTTCCCCGTGAAATTCACGCACCTGGATTATCTTATCTGAAAAAGTTGACTTGTCACATCCGCTACGCGTCGCATGAATCATCATTTTACTCTCGTCTGTGAAGCTGCATTAATTGGCAACATTCCAATTACCGGATTATCTACTCGAAACAACTCGGCAATTTGCGGTGCAATTTTATTCAGTCATTTATCGGTCAGAGAACTGTCAGTTATTTTCACCTCGAATTCTCATTCTCGTCACGTAGCGGACAGCATGACGAACGTTGCGATTTGTTACATTACACTCGTTCGTTTTATCGCGGCCATTGAATAGGTGAAGAATCGTCAAGTGGTAGTGGGAAGCGGCGTAAAACACCAGGAATGATATTTTTCAAAATGAGCAGGAAACGATCTCGTACGTTAATGGCCATGCTGTTTGCTTATTAAATAAAAATTGTTGCTGGTGGTCTCCTTTCTACAATTGAGCTAACAATGTTAGGGAAATTTTTCGAGTCGTTACAAAATACCAACAATAATAAATCTTTTTCCATAAAATAACTGAAATTCTGAAATAAATACATAAATTTTAAAAAATACAAATCAGCTGATTATATACTAGTAGCTTTTCATCTGTAAGACAATTTATGAAAAACGCGAGAACGTTAACTCCGAAACTTTATGAAAAGAAACAATATCTTGAACAAACATTCTGAACGAATCGTTAGAAATGTCTTCTGGGAAACAATCCGATCACATTGATAATATTATCACCCTCGATGATACAATTTGACCCGGAATATAGACTCTTTAATGCATACTGTGAATCATATCTCAATCCCCCAATTACATCGGAGCACGCATTTATTGCCGGTGGTTAGAACATGGCGCGCGAGTCAGGCGCGCCGCTTTGAATCGCTTTCTGGAAGTATTAATTAGCGAAATTCTAATTAACGTATTAACACCGCGAGACAACTTACCAACACCGTATCGCATTATATCCCGTCGCTCAGACGGCAAACTCGCTAGTTATATCTGCTACAAATTTCTCTCTCTTCATTCGATCCAAAACCTCTCGAGCTTTGCCTGTCTGTCTGGCCATAGAACGAGCACGTATTATGCATCAGCTTTCGCTATGAAATTTTCCCCAAACATATAGAATAGATAATAAGCCCAGATACAACATGGATTATGAATGAAGTCTTATTTTTACTCGTAGAGTATGCTACCATCTTTTTGCGGCAGAAACCTGTAATACCCTTGTGTAGAAAGCATCAATATAGGTAAAGGAGGATGATCAAAAAGTGCTAAATTCGTATCTTCGGACGCCGAAAATCCTAATAAAGCGTTATCCTATAAGAACGAACGTATCGTCAGTTAAAATTTATAACAAATATGATGGGAAAGTTAGAAAAAATTGATGAAAAGTTGGCGAAGCCCCGAAATGGGAATTGGAACTTCCTCATTTTGAATGATCATAACTTCCAAATGAATGTATTAAATGCGAAAACTCAAGCGCTGTTTTGCAAAGAAAAGTCAATATTTCTATGGTAAAAATATATCGTTCAAATTGTTAATTAATAACCGTCGACTTGGTCTGCATTTTTTATGACTTTTCCATCACAATTGCAATAAATGGTTTTACTTTCGTACGTTAGAAATCATAGAATGACGCCTTATTAAAATTTTAGATGTCCGAAGGAATACGAAGGATCTTTTTAACCATCCTCCTTTTGTCTGATAGGAGTGGCTACATTATACTGCGTGTAAATCTTAATTGGTCAAATTGACGGGTAAAACAGAGTGGCTGGTCGAAGGAAGACATAACAGTTACGCATCGACGAGCCACGGTCACTCGTTGTCGTGGTTCCCCCTGACTGGATTGTTGTTGTTTCATGGCCATGCAGCTTCGTAACGGGGCAAACGTCAGCGACAATGGTCGTTTTATTAGAAAGTTCGGAGGCAGGGAAGCGGCTGATCATTATGCAGCTCGCGTTGTCATATTCCATTACCGTGGCTGCCGGTTACAGATGCAGCTGCCGCGGTTAGTTCGAAGAACAATTCGCAACGCGATATAGGAGCCGGCATCACCCTTCAACCGTGCTTGCAGATGACATCGATACTCGACTTCCGCCTCCGCACCCAGGCGTTTGTAGCCTCTCGGTTTCCATCGCAAGCACGATTCACCATCGAGCAAACTTTACCGTGTTTCGACGACAACGACGACGACGACGACGACGACGACGACGATGGAAATGACTGGGAAGCGGATAACGCGCGTACGCGACCAACAATACACGTGTTGATTTCTCGGAACTCTACAAGATAGTCTGTAATCCGTATTTGTTGTAAAACTGATACACTGGCGGCTGCTTAGTTCTTTTGGAAAAATCGTTCGAATGTTTTTTAATTCTCTTTACGATATTTTTCCTTCGTTCGGATACTTTGGAATAAGACAGTATAGAAAATATTTTTAAAGCAGTAATCCAGACTGATTTAATCAAGAAAAGATGAAAGATTATAATGTTATTCTATATTTTTGAAAATTACGGTTTACACTTTACGATTTCATCTTCCAGTGAAGGAACGATCGAATAAATATTTCTCTGCATCAATTATGTGAATCTTTTTTATTGAAGTGGTCACCACTTCTAGGAAAACTCCACATCTGGTCTTTTTAGCTTTCTCAAGCGCTGAAGCCATCGACAGCATATAGACAAAAGAATAGCAGGGAGGCAGACCATAAACTGTAGACAGGCGATGTTGACTTCGGGGTTTTCAGTTATAAAGTAACACTGCTAGCGTGCGGATCTGGACCAGCTCAAATTGTATTCCTGTATTTCACTATTAAATTAAATATATATTTTGTATTTTACACTTTATCCACGCGTTTTTCTCTCTTTATATACCGAATAACCTCAACATTTTTGTGTTTTAAAGTTTAAATGTTGAAAATTTTACATCTATGTATCGTTATGAATTACTGATGGTTCGTACGGTATTGTATTAATTAGGTGATTGGGGGACATTTGAGATAAAAGTTGCATTGGAACCCATGTTTAAAAACAAATTCTCATATTCCTCAGAGACAATGAACGCTCTATAATTTTGAGCAGTTTCTACAACCTAAAATCACGCAAGTTCAAATATACATACGTTATTGTTAGTATGGAAACGTTTGATTTCTTTTTAAAATATTCTCTATTTCTGCGAATAGCGTATCGATTCCAGAGCAAAGTTCAACAGATTTATATTATTCGTCACATTTATATTCCGCGACAGTTCCAGAGATAGAGAGGTCTAGTCGAAATAATTTCATTCGATGAAACGGTCATTTATACGGGTAGAGTTGAAACCTGGCGGCTGGATGGCATTTTTATGCATATCGCAGATTGCACAGTTGGAAAAGTCAACTGGAAGCAAAATCTGGCATTCGGGAACGACGTAGAGAAGGAAATAGGATACAGGCTGGATATTTAACCAAGATTATGGCAGCTCGTTTGGTGAAACATTCGCGGAAGTTAAGCGCCTTTCTCGGTCGCCGACGCCGGTCTGTTTTAGGTAACTCCGAGAACGTCGCTGAGATAATTCTTATCAGGCTGTCTGGCTGTTTTAACGTTAGCCAATTCTAATTTCTTCGAGCTCGATACGCGTTGAGAGCCAAAGTTTACGCGCCCGTGCGAACGTTACTGAAAGAAATCCAACTAGTCGTAGAATTGATCGAAACTTACCTTTTATTTTTAGTCAAATTATTTTTTTAGAAAAATGTGCACTTCACTACCATGCGCGAATTATTACTAAATCGAATCTATCAAAGTGTTTGGATATGTCTAAAGTCGAAATCGATTGGGATTTGTAATAATGTATTGGTTGAAATTAATGTTATGATAAAGACAGGAAATAGTTTAGGTATTGTTAAAGTAAATGTTGTCGTGTAGTTCATTCGCGTCTAATTAGTGTAGGTAATACCTTTACAGTAGGTAGTATATTAATACATACGTTTATTGCGTTATTTTACGTAGAACGTGTGTCAACTAATATTAACTTGTTCATTTACATTAATTCCACATCAACTGCTAACGAATATTCTGATTTAATACACATTTGTGTATTGCATTTGCAACGTTCGGGCGTTGTATGCACTCGGTAAACAACGGCACAAGTAAATACATGCTACCATAGAGATTAGTTTACGACCACGCAGAAAACAGAAATTATTCAAACATTAATATTCCATAGTTGGGACGTCTGTGAATACTACTCCGTAACTATAATTAGGAGACTATGAACGATTCTCTTGAAAAATTCATCCCCTCAAATGTTAGTATTAGCTCGTGCCATTTTTTTCTATACGTTGAAAATCCAATTACTTTTTCTCTCGAAATTTAAAAAAATTGTTAACCATAACATTACATATCACAGAGATTGGATATTTTTACCATGAACATGAAAATATCCTAATTACAAGTTATATATTTTCCGTTCCGAAATATTTAGTTTTACCTTCAATGAGCAAACTGAATTCTCTTTAACAACGCAACAATCAACTCGATCCAACAATTCAATTTCTACTACTTTGCAAAGATGGTTTCGTATTGTTGTAATGTAAATAGACGCAAAATAAGTGATAAGCTCGTTCTTTTTAGACTCACCACCTAAGCCACATACATAATCATCGATACATTTTTGTCATAGATTTGTAGTCAACGTGTCGTTTTGTTTCAAGGTGTCATAAAAGTGAACAAATCATTTAAGTTGACTGACATGCGAACAATTTCCCCGTTATATGTACAAATAGCCATCATAATCGAGCTGACTTTTAGCTATGGTAGATTATGTGTACACCCTCGTGGTTCTATCTGTACGACGTGTTTGGTTAGGTTACACAAAGGATAGGTCTGTGTCGTGTTTCGCACTGGCTACACACCCACTGGAGTCAGCTGGCTTGGTACCCTGTTTAAGATTATGTTTGTGCTCTTTGTCAGCAGGAAATCATTATTTTCGATAATAGAGAGGTAGTCAGAAATTGTGGTTAATATTCGAGAATCCGCGATAAAAATTGCTTACACAATACCGCGAACGTATTTTTAATCATAGAAAATATAGTAGTTAACTGAAGACATTATACAAGCATGTACATTTAATCATATCATATGATCACGGAACTTCTTATTTTTATTCAATCTCGAGTTAACTGCATACTTGAAAAAAGTAAAACAACCGCTGAAAAGTTGTTCTGATAAACTTAAAATATTGTCCAATCGAAGCACGCTTCGTAAGGATTATAATTAAGCCAACGATCGATATATTGACCGGACGATGTTAGGTTTAAGGTGGATTAAGATAGATCTTTAGATATCCTCGATAATTTCATGAATCATCGTTCGTTCAGAAGTAATTCGCATAAGCTGCTTCCAGTTCCATATCGAACGCAATGGGAAACGTGTCCAAGAATGAAATCCGCGAAGCCTATTCAGTACAACGCAGAGAATAGTCTTTCCTCATTTTTTTCCGGGCAAAGACAGGAAGAATGGATAATTCGCTGACACAACGGCTCAACTGTTCTGATCACTCGAACGAGCATCCATTATCCACCTTAGTGGTATCTAGTACGATACAGAAACGCACCGCAAAGGGACGAAATTAATAACTGTTTGCGGACACGTTAAGCCCCTTTGCAGCCGTCCGCTTTATTAATTTAAGCTGGCTATTAAGCCAGGAGACAGATTTCTATCGCGATTTTGCTGTTACACGCGCGACAATTGCTTCTCTTTTTACGATAAATAACCATGCTGCACAAAGTATTTAGCACAGCGTTTTAAGTGAATTCTGATTATTGGTAATACATTAGGCTTGAAACTTAAATAAAGCTGAACTAAAATTTATGAAATTATAAATCCTATATACACGTTTTAAGCAAACATTTGATGCTTCTGTTTCTCTCTTTTCTCCGCGAAAATATTTAATATATTATTGCACAATGCTATAATGTATTTTTATCATTTTTGTTTCAGATGTCAACATGGTGGCCGAACCAAAACCCCATCAAACCGGACGCAAACGACAGAATGTAACCAAAACTGGCAACGATTGGTATGTGAACATACTTTATCTAACTACGTAATATTAATACGTTTACTGATGAATGCTGTAAATCTAAGAAATATTTTGAATTATCGCTGTAACGTTAAAGATATCGAATATTGTATCGAACATGTTGTTTATTCAAGTTATTTCCGTCCATGGATGGAACTACCATGATAGTCAGCGTATTAAAATTCAATTTTCGAAATAGTGTGAGCTAATATACACAGTATTGATATGAAATGTAACAAGATCCAGTTTACATATTTCTGTTGCTGCCATTTGATAATGACAAGTAACATTATCAAAAACTAGTAGAAGAACCGGCTACAATCTTTACGGAGAAAAAAGATAGAATCACATTAAAGTCCTTCTTATCCAAATTTGAAGATCAGATTTTGCATGAACGTGAGTAATAAAGACATACACACCGTAGGAGTGCAAAGAAAACGCGAATAATAAGTAGGAAGATATCACACGAGGAAATTCGTAGATTCTAGTGGAAAATTGGGTTAGAGAGTGTCGATTGTGTCGGTCTGCCGGATGAAAAATGGCGTTCTTCTTCGGTCTATTCCAAAAATCTGTAATGTGGCGCGAGACTTGGCAGCTAGCCTAAGCCTGCAGATCGCATCACGGACGAGGAAGTTGGTCGCGGGTCGCGCATAAATCTTCCACGTAAACGGAGAAGTCGCATTTCATTCGAAGGGCGACCGCTTGATCCTGTCGCCGTCGCTGGCTCGAACGGTGAGATCGCCTTAAGAACAGCGCCAAACAAATGCTAAACTCGATCTAACTGGCCTGCTCTTCGCGCCATGCTTCTCGCTTGACGACGTGCTGAAATAGTGTTTTACGCGACGTACGTGACCATGAAATTGCGAGAACCTCTCAGCTCGACGAGAAAAGCATCACCCGGAAATGAAACAACGATAATCGCCGGCTAATCCGCCTGCACTCGCGATTGTTTAGCGTTTAGACTGATTAAGCTGACGCTTTTTGCCGGAAAAACGCTGGATATATTAGAATCGCTTTGTTCCTAGACTTGTTTATTTCTCCATCGCGTTTTCTGACGGAATTTCGATTGTATATCGATAGATGGATTTTCGCAAAATTCGCCGAACGTTTGGGAGGTTCTCTCAAACGAAGTTCGAGGAAAGGACAGAGAAGGATGGATGATAGGGGGAACCACGGTCGTATTTCCTAGAAGGGAAATAACGTATGTACATTGTTATTATTCGATTCCTCGATAAAACGTGTTCGATATCCAAACGGTGAGTGAAAAGGAAGTGATATAGGAAGGTATATACTTCGATTTATTAAATTTTTACTAGAATTTTAGCTATATCGGTAAAGTGAAATATAAAAGTGTACATAACAAAGAGATGTTAGCGTGAATATTTTAGCAGCAACTATGACATGACTTACCACCTTTTAGGAACAAAAGATTAGAGATTGGAAGTCTTATACCTTTTTGGGGGGGAGAGTCACGTAAGAGCGTTGATCAATAGCGCTGATGGAGTATTTTATTAAAAAGATATATTTATGGTTAATGGAGCGGACTAATTTGAAGTGAAAGATAGCACGATCGAATTAACACGAAGAATCAAAAAATTCTTTATCGTTGGAAATTTTATTACCACCTTCATTGTTCGTTTTAATATGCCACTATAATTCTCTGATATTGAATTACTTTCTCGGAATCCAAGAAGCTGCAAATATTACTTTGATAACGCTTTTCCACCAATGAGACCAGATAAAACAGGTTGTTCGTTGCTTTAGGGACAATGTCCCTGGGGAAGGCAGAATTCCGCAGGTTTCTGTAGGGAAACCGTGACATCTCGTATCGCGTCATCTGGTTTCACGATCTGCCGGCCGAAGAAAACGAGCCAGTCAACTCTGGCAACTGGTTAAAGTCCGCAAGCAAAGTGGACCGAGGGACACCGATTGTTTAGACCCTAAACTTTGGAGGGACATAGAGCGTGTTTGGTTGGTTGCACGAAACACGGTCTCTGTCCTCAGCTTGCGCGATAGTCGCTAATATAAAACGGCAGTAAACCGTGATTGTTAAAATTTAACGATCCACCCGTTTTTCGCTGCAATATTTCTCGCGTACAGAATGAATTTTCCGGCGGTTCTCGCGTGACATTTAAAATTTGCCGAAACATGCGGCAAAATGCGGTATTGTGCGACTACTGAGTCTGACTGCTGCCTCGTTGTCGCTATTTTTTAGCTTCGCAGCAAATTGAAAGGAATAACGACGATCATTTTTCGACGATGGCCGAAACGGTCGCTTCGAAAAATTTTCATCCCGTCGTTTGAAAAATATAGCACGGCTCCGTTGAAATACGCCCCCATGTTGTCCGCTACTCTTTCAAGCCAATAGACAAACGCAGAATTGGCCTGTTTGGAAATATTCAGTAAGATTTAGTATGCAGTGTCTTTAATTGGCGTAGATTCCGATTTCAAATTTCCTTTCTTCTTTTTTTTCTTTTTGTTTCTTTTTGTAGTTCTTATTCGTGGTTATTGCATCGAAAAATATTTCTAGTAGGTACTTCGTGAATGTTTGCTTATTAAGATAAATTGACTACTACGTGCAATTTTAACGTGTAATTTTTTTGTCAAAGATAATATTACAAGTTATAAAATTATTTTTCACATCGAATGTTCCGTAGGGAATGTGTAGGTATATAACATATTATTAATAGAAATTCAGAACTTTCTAGCTATAAAACGTGACATTTGCAGGAGCATATCGTGCAATATTAAAATTCGTATATTCTACAATACATAAGAAATGACGATGGAGTGGTGCATATGCTAGCGTGCTATCGATTTTTCAATAATTTTAGAAACAAAGCGAGACATTTCATACATATATTATGTAAAATCGCATACAATCTTGGAATATGATATTCTCCCCGTTAATATGGTTTATTGTCTAAATATTATTAATAAATACTGTGTGTTTTAAATGGGAATTTCGAATGTGAGTTTCATTAAGGTGTAAAAAAATGCGCGTAATATTATTGACAATGGTCGCTTTCGCTATTTTCGGTGTGTGAAAACGTTTAAACGCGAGTAAAATGTTTCAACGAAATCCTATCTGAATTGAAATCCACTTGAAAATGGTTTTGAATTATTTTAAAAAATCCATGTTCCACATTGTTGAATTTCAGTAAAGTTTCCAATGGGGAAAATTTTTGAAGCTGCTACTCTTACCGTTTGAGTGTTGCTCATTTCGCGGACATGATATCTGGATACTGTCAGAATTTAAAAGTCTGCTAGTCTGGCCGTCCCTTTTCTCATATAGGGCTTTCTATTAAATTTTCGAACAAATTTTTCTTGCTACGTTACACACCTGCATCAGCTTTTATTTCTAATTCGTGTTTCTACAATCCTAATGCATTTTGATATTCTATTTTCATTTATTTCTCTGGTATTTGTCACTATCGCATAACATTATTATATTTATATAAATTATTACATTTCGTACGTGTAAAAATACGATTCACCAAAAAATAGGAATTGCATAATTATTTAATTTCCAATCTTTTTGGTCCAATTTAAAATTCAAATTTCATGCAAAGAGAAAAGGGGTGATAATGAATAAATTTCCCTTAGAAAAAACAATAATGGCGGGCGCAGAGGCGATCTCGTTCACGCGTCTGCCCTTCTACCGATGAAAATAATTGCTTGTACACGCAGCAGCTGTCCTCTTCATCAGCCGTACGTACCCATTGTCCGTCAGACGTTTTCACGGAATTGTCGGCTTTATAACGTCACGTCATTTACCGTCGAGGCATCTTGGAGCAGGGCGAAGTTGTTGTCTGGCTAACACAGCTGCTGGCCGCGAGACAGTAAAATCACCGTCCTAGCCATTGTGTCCATCATGATATGCAAGGCTGAAAATTTTATGAGGGATGAGAGGCTCAAAACTTAAACGAAAAACATCGTTAGTTAAGATTATACGATTTTCTAAAGCTTCTTGCTTTTCGTATGCAATTAATCAATTAATTTTGAAAATCCCAATGTACATACGTTTCAGGGTAATATTCAGTATGAATTATGTATTTAATCCTTGACGTCCTAAACAGTGTACGTTCACTAAAATGTTGCTACGGATAGAATATAGTTAGGATCTTGATGTTATGCACATATTTACCTACTTATGCTACTTCCATGTTACATATATTATGTAACATAATTCAGAACGTACGTATTAAAAAATTGAAGACGGGATATGCTATAGCATTTGTTTCGTGCCTTTCTTTCTTGTTTTGATTTTCATGTTGTACATTCCTTGATATAAATTACAGTGGTTGGTTACGGTCAAAGGAGAAAAGAAATTTTTTACTCGCATACAAGATAACCGAATTAATATGATTTTACGAACTGGTCGAGAATTTTAAACGAAGAGCGTACTGTTAATGTAGGAATAAGTAATTAGACACGTACAAACTTAACTAGACTTTTAACAAGTTCGTTTTAATCTTCCCTCTCGAAGCGAGTTTCTCAGGGGTAACTTTCCATTCCTTTTCTGGTAATTGGCAATCATCCGGAGCGGCAGACTGCTGCAAATAATCAAAAAATTATGTATAACAGACAAATTAATAAACTACAAGCGCTAATATAATTTCAGTAATATTAGCTCGACAAATTAGATGAAAGCCAAAGTTACACGAGTACGTCAATTTATCAAACAAAATGAAAAAAAGGTGATCGAATAATACAATTTTTTGTGAGCACTGTCATCTTCGTCATTTTGACGAAAAAAAAATAGAAATCAGAGTTTAAACGATCGTTCACTCTTGGCCAATCGAATTACGTTCTCAAACTTCCTCTAAAAAAGAAAACCACCCTCTTTACAACCTCGTAACTCAACCAAAATTCCATCTCCGCAGACGTTCTGTTGAGACCAATCTGAAAACGTCAAGGCACAGGTAACTGCATAGTTGTACACCGCGGGATACCGCGGATGGTCTGACAGTTTCCGTGAACGTAAAAAGAGGCCGTGACAGGGGAGAAAGAGCGAGAGAGAAAGGAAGAAAAAGAGCGAAAGGGGAAGAGAAGGAGACAAAGCTGGAAAACATATTTCGCACCGGCTGATGCATTATCCGTGAGATGTCTGCAACAGATAGTGTCGTGGGAAAACGTCGATAGCCCTTTTCGCGAATGAAGTCTATTCTCGGGCTTTTTCTTCCGTTTTCCACCGCTTACAATCTCGTTCTTCCTTCTTCTTTTTTTCCTCCTCTCTCCCTCCTTCTTCCACCCTGTTTTGCCCTCTTTTCTCGCGCCTCTTCTTTTTTCTACTCTTCCAGAAGATTCGCGCCGGCAAAAAGGCAGTTTCGCGACGATTTTCGCGTGTCCATTGAGAGAGACAGAGCGGAACTTTTTTTCCTCTGGTGGTCGTTGAACGGTCGACACTTTTTTGATGACTCCTCGGCGACGTAATTTTCCGTCATCCAGCAACGAATGACGAGCGCGAAGAGCCTCCGCAAAAGTGACTATAATAGTTTCCACGGTGAACAATGCCCAGACTTCGAGAGTTTCGAGGTAAATGCGCGTACTGCTGCTGCTGGCTGGCGTTTCGCGTTGAAAGAAATTGTTCGTGAAGTACGTTGTCCGGAAAGATTCTTGCCCGATGCTCTCTTCTTCTACCAGTTCTTTTCCTCCATCTTTTTCTTCTTCTTCTTCTTCTTCGTCATCGTCGTCGTCGACGTCCTTTCGTTCTTCGTCTTTTTCATTTCTTCTTTTTGTTTTGTCCGCGGGAGCATTCGTTTACTGATTCGAGGAAATAATATGGTTGGATGAAGAATATCCGAGGACGATCGCGATAGTGAAATTCGCAGTGCAAGCACTTGCGTCTGGGATTGCTAGATGTCGATGAACCTTCCTGAAAGGAACCTGGTTCTTAGATCTTCTTTGACGAAGTTTGAAATGGGACAGTTCTTTATTTTATTACGTTCGTCGAGCTCTTCCATAATTTACCGATCGTTTTTCAGTCAATTCCACAATCTTTAAATTCTAAGAAGTTGTTTTAATTATACAAGGCTTTAAAGAAAGGATCGAAGAGTTTAAAGATAGTTCAATTAAAGTGATAAGTGGGAAATGTATGTATAAATCAAACAATGTTCCACACATTGAATATACATTCATCGATTTATTACTTCAACCTGGAAATGTCGTATTCAAGGAAGCATCAAACGCCTCTCGAACAGCACGATAAAACTCGCAGATAGAAACAGCTCCAATCACTCTGCCCTCTGTTTGCGTCTCTTCACTTCGCCCACGCAACCTTAAATCAATTTCGACAATGTCATTGAACGAGACTGAAACAAGATTCCAAACGCGTGACAAAAGTGACGGCAACGGAACCAACGGTCGGTAGTGCCGTTAGACGAATAAATAAATCAGAGTAGCCCGGCACAAGGGGAAATATACGTACAAACAGGGAGGCGAATGCGATATCTCGAAGGCGTCACTTAATATCGTCAGTCGACGCCCAATGTTCTCCCCGTTCTTCCACTGTCGCGCTTTAATGTAGCCGTCAATCCACACCGTTTTCACCAACTCTCACGAATTCCCCTGTTTTCGTCGTTGTCGCCGTCGTCGTCACCGTCATCGTTCCAGCAGCCTGCGTTTGTAAATCGTGTCGAATCGAAGCTCTGCTCCGGGTCGATCGTAATCGTCCGTTTTATTCTCGTCGCGCGGCACCACCGAGGATGCAAATGGTCGTCCGGTGGACGGCCAAATAAATTTGCATATTAAGCTATATTTTAATACGCGTGCGTGTCCACAGTAACAGCGAGACATTTAAAAATTATACTTGCAAACAGGGGAACATAATTAACGTCACCGGCACGCACCATCATCCAGCGACGTCGACTCGCCCTCACCCTCATCCTCGCCCTCGCCTTCGCCCTCGTCCTCCTCCGTAGCATTCGGTTACCGCGCCGTTCAAAATTTACCACTCGTTTCGAGTGTCCCGAGACGAGAGAAACTCGCACGACGCCGGAATTTTAATTCGCGGATGATGAATCACGCGAGAAAGGTAAATCGCGTTGGTTCGCGTCACACCACCGCCGATAGACCCACCTCGTCCGTGCATTTTTCTCTACCCGAACGACGAATTTTGATTCACTCGAGACGACGAACGTAATACGGTCACGTCGCGGGAAAGTTTGTCCTGGATAGTTCGGAGTAATTTGTCAGTATCAGATTGGAGGGAAATGTAGTGCGGAGACGCGCTGTTTACTCGTTTCCGATTGCCTCTGTCTCGTTAACGTAATGGAGGCTTGATGACGGCCAAGTTTGAACCGGTTTCGAGAGGACAGGAAAGATACTCCATGTATATCTCGTTTACGAACATTTTAGTTTCGACGAGATCCTGATGACTTTTTCAAGGAATTTTGTAAGTTGTATCTTCGACGAACCAGTTTGGTTTCGTGAAATCGTATAAAATAACACGTCATTTCGTTTGAACTAAGGTAATTTTGGATATAGGACGTGTATTACGATCCTTGCTTTCGACTCTTTTCGTACAATTCTCTATTCCAACTGACGATTTTCAACAACAATTACAACTCAACGGTCACAAGTCAATTGTTTTTTTGATCCGATTCGTTTCTTTTTTTCGCCTCTCAATATCCGCACTATGCACGCGTTCGTTAGACGTCTGCGACCGTTGTAACGTATGCCTTCTTCCAAATATTCGACAGAAGGACCGTAGCAATATCGATGGCTCATTAGGCCTGTCGGCACTTACGCTTCGGTGATACTTGTATCGACGAAACCGTTGGAAAGTTTTGTTCTCGAATGCCGCTACAAACTTTATCGCATTAGAATTTGGATCGAAGCTGCCATAAAAAGCTGCTTTCGCGAGAATTTATAAAACGTTTGAAATGAATTTAGGAAACAATGAAAATTCAGTTTCGCGAAACTTTATAAAATAATGTTTCGTTTCACTGAAACCATATTGCATCCAGATTTAGATATTTCAATAATACAATTAATTCGATGCGCTTTGATCTGATAGATTTTATTTTGGGCAGACCCTTTCTTCTTTCGCTATTGTATCACAGTATTAAATTCGCTTAATTATTCATTTACGTCATATTGATACCAAATTAGTTATTAATTGAGTATCAATTAAAATCAGAACGTCAATTGTTTTGCGGTGGGCTGTGTGCCAGTCCGAGGATATTTGATTATAGTAAATTTGCATATACATATTTGATATTTCATAGCAACATAATGCCATTGATTATAGAATTAAAATTTCAAGGATCGTTAATACGAAGTTAACATTATATCAATTAACAGCATTGACGACCTGGGGAAAAAGCGAAAACCTAGCTATTTTATTATTGTTTTGAAATGAATTCAAATATCTCAGAATGCACTTAGAAAATTAAAGATAGACCAAGTCTTACACACTATGTAATTATTAGAATATTCATGCATTTACTAGAATAATCTTCCTGTGTAATGAATATTTAATTATGACTATAAGTCTTTTCGTCTGGGGTGATTCAATGAATCTAATTCTGTCACATCTGATAATGTGAATTATTATTAATATATATATGTATATATATATATATATGCAATTATCATTCCGAATTTCATGATCAGTACAAATCCACGGTACGTTCATTCAACTATTTCGTCGAACAAACGATCAGGGGACAACTCGGACGTCTAGTTCGCGTGCATGGAACATCGATTCACCGGTTGAGTGACGAATGAAGACTACTTCCGGCAGAATCGACAGGTCTGTTGCAATCATTCCAATACCTGGCTGATATTTCATGATGGAGTGGCGATACTCGTCGATCGGTAACCACAAAATCGAATCCGATGATCTCGTTTTGTGCCATTGATTCGAAATTAATGATTGGGAAATGAGGTTCGTTCGAAATTTTTCAACGGCAACGTTTGATAAAATCGGTTGTGGAGGATCCTTTGATAACACTTATGAAACGCTGTCATCGCGTTATTTCTGTGGATATGATTTTTAAGAGGATTAAAGACGCGGGGAAATTTAAAAAATATCGAAAATAATTAGGTAGTTTAATTATCTTGATAGATCAGTGCATTGTGGGGAAAAATGGGGATTATAAATTTTCAGTACGCTTCGAACGTGAATGTGTAAAAAAAGTTAATTCTCTTTGGTAATCCTTTGTTATAATTGCTTTTCCGTGATATGTTTAGTTTTTTCGTTTTTTTTTTTTTTTTTTTAATAGAAATTAAAAAATGTAAAACATTGCTGAGCAAATAGTCATTTAAGTCGCTACTCATTCTAATAGAGAAGAGAAATAATTTTTTTTACTTTTCCATCATTCCATAATCTGTGAAATTTGAAAACAATCGCGCAATTTTTTCAACAAATGAAAATATCGGAGTATTTTTTATTTGGAAATTTATTTGAAAATATCAACGCTATGTATTTTTTTTTTTTTTTTTTTTAAGCAGGAACTATTCTGTAAACAACGTTACTTTCGGAAATTGCAGGCGGTTTTGAACGCAACAAGTGAGAAGCTTGAATAACGAGGACTGGCCACCTCGGCTATATATTTTCCCTTGACAAGTTTTAATGAAATTCCATATCTGATTCTTTTAATAATATTCATCGACGAATTCCTGCTTTGATGAAAATCTACGTACCGCTAGTGCTCATGAAAGGGAACAACGTTCTAGATTCTAGATTATCATTGGCTCGTTTCTGCTTCGTTTAGGAGGAAACTGATACGTTCCAAGGTAATCTACATCTTTGTCTTTTTCGTGTTACAAAGAGCACGTAATTTACTTGATTGTAAAGATCACGTCCAGCCCTTAGCATGATTATAAGAATCTAAAAACGACATATTTTAGTTTATTTAATAATAATTTCTGTTTAGACCGCAGTACAGTAACACGTTCTTAATCATTTTTATAACGCATAGTACGATAAAATATTATTTTTCTATAAAATGATATTAACGCAAAAATTCTCGTATAAAGGAACTCCGTGTTAACGCGCGTTATTTAAAACATGTTTGTCATAAACAAGTAAGCCTGTCGTTATCGCGAACTTGTTCGATGAAATTTAATTATTCGGAAAATTAATTTCACATAAATGCAGTTCGCCAAAGCAATCTTAATGAAAAGACATTTTACAAAAAAAATGTCTGAAAACAAATTGCGCATATTTACGCTTGCAACTGACGTTTCCTGGAATAACAATCTCATTACAAGGATTTCAAACTAAACACCTGAAGTTAATTGAAAGTCCGATTTTGGAATTAATGTTGTTACGAAGTAAATTCTGTGGACTATGTGATGCCACGATATAATTACGAAATTATTTGTTGCATATAGTACAGTAACTAGACTGTGATAACAGAAGATAGTTGGTGACTTACACGTAATGACCGATATCCTGTTGTTATATCTGATTTTAGTGAGTAGAAAAGAATAGAACTCGAGATGGCATTTAACGTTTCTGACCTGAAATGACCTACGGCAGAGAAGCACATTAATATAGCTAATGGTATTTCAAAACTTAGTTTCTCTCTCCTGGGACAAAACTCGCCTAATTGGTCCACTTTCCTCTGAGCACGAATTGAAGCGGAAACCGCGTTTGTTACCAATTTGCGACAGCCACGGATAGCATTGTTATTATTATTTACATAATAAGCAGATGCACGCGTTAAAAATAACGGATGCCGTGGTTTAATGATATTTTCACATTTTCAACTTCATCGCGATAACGAACGCTTTTATTCGCTATTCCAAGGATTATAAATTTGACATCCTTGCATTGGATTATTTGATATTAATTAAAGCCTATATTTAGCATCGAGATTTAGCATCGCCAGTATTTTCGTACTATATCCTTCATTTTTAATTCTTGTGAGAAAATATTCATCTCCGCTTAATGCTTACGCTCTAAAAGTAATATTAAAAGAGCTATTTTGAGAAACATTAATGTTCGTGTGACTATTAATATTCAAATGACTGGTATATATTTATTTTAACTAAAACAAGATAAGTGATATAAATGTTTCAATATTACTGTGAATTTCGTTCTCTGCAAATAATTAAACGATATTTCTGAGAAATTGCTGTTAGCAACCTTATACCTACATGTTCCATATTACTACAAAATTACGGTTAGGTGCAATAATTTTCTCGTAGAGCGAACCGAACGTTTAAACAAGCTTTTCTATAAATTCTCGTTGGTCTTGTACTTTTGAATTTGCCTGTACAGTTAACAGAGGCCTTCCAGCCCTTAACACCGAACATAAATATTAATAAGCAAGCGGTGAAATTCACGCTTATCGTGGCACCGTGAAGATTTACATGAGATAACACGACTTTCCTTTTGCTATACGGCCGTTTGTGTGGCCCGTGCACGTGTATCCAGCAGAAAACACGTCGGCATTTACATACGACGTCGGATAAGGCAGTCACGGAGATCGTTTTGCGGCCGCAACTTTTATCGCGACTGATATCTCGCCGGGTGGTATTGCATTTTTTTTAGAATAAATAACGAGACTTGGGATGATGAAGCAAGAGCTGTTACATAGCGTTGTTTACGCGCCATGTGAATGGAACACTTTGAGAAATGATCTTTGCATTTTCACCCCTCCAAGATGTTGCGATAGTATTGCTTTAAACCCTACCTACCTTTCTACCATTCTAATTTCTTTCGTCCCCTTTGAGCCTACGATCGACCTTTTTAGTGAAATTGCTTAAAAATAGTACTTCAAAAATGGTACTTCTACGATAATGAGTAATAGTATTTACATATAGTATTACATATAGTATACATATCCTAATACATATAGTATTACATATAGTAATAGTATTTAAAATATTATTTTTGCAATAATAGTTAATAGCATCTAAATTGTTTAAAAATATTATTTGTAAGAATATTTGCATTGATTTCCTGTTTCGAAATTGCTTAAATATGGTATTGCAAAAGTAGTTACGAGATGTCTAGAATTGAAAATAAGAACTAGAAAATAAGATGGAATCTTTGTATTTTCATCCCTCTGAAATGTTACCATAATAATACTGCTTTAAACTTTTCATCTTACCAGTCTTAAGCTATAGTGTGTTTAACGAAGTACCAAGTACTTTGTCTATTAGAAATTTAGATATTTGACATTTGAAGCTGTCCGAAATATAATTCATTAAGGGCTTGCCATGTTCTATATTACCAAATTCCATTATTGATTTAGGTGCTTATTATTTGTGGCTGTTGTAAAACGTAAATACGTAATTTATTAGGAAACGCATGCATTATTAGTGACGTAGCTGTATCGTGTATTACCGAATGCTGCGTTAATGTTGGTGATTACGCGCGCGTGTTCCTTCTACGCTATTCGTATCTGAATGCGTTGCTCGATAACGTTTGGCTTACCACAAACCGCTGCATAACTCGGAACCCCCCACTATGTGTTAAACAACATTGATTAGTGACATCTGTAGAGTTAATATTCCGATAAATTTAATGTCCCTTTCGTATCTCGTTTAATGCCGGTGATAATTGCGTCATTAAATATTATTTTGTAGCTGTTGTCACGAAAGAGTCAATAAATCGCGATATTTAGCCAATTTTAATTAGTCCACGCATAATTTTCCTACAGTTATTATAAAATATTTAAGCAATATATAAGTTAGATAAAGAGGGTAAATATGTGATTGAAATAATTTTGTTCTATAATGTGTTATTTTCAAACGTAAAGCTAGCGTTATTAAAGCAGAACATTCGCTTCAACGTCCTGTTTCAAATTGCACATTCGCATAAAATTTAATGATATGTTTATTCTGCATGGAATGAAGCATCGTCGATGACGAAAAATATTTATTACATTACAATATGCGTTACACTGTTAATTTAACACTACACAATTTGCAAGATGATGGATCTTCATATATTCGTAGACAGACGCGTAATGTACTTTACTTCACCCTGCTGCTTTACTTTATTTTGGTACTGTTAAATATCAAGATATTACGCTCTTCGCAATGAGAAATAATAAATTAAGCCTCTAAGTTGCCTGTTTATCGTCGACTTACGACATCATCTGGAGGTAAAAAAGCAGTTCGGTTTCGAGTTCTCCCCAACGTTAATTCACTGCTGGCTTCCCTGTGAGTTACTTCACACCCCCTCGGTTTCTCCATTAGCCTATCAGACATGGCTGGCCCGTAATTGCTCGCGGCCGCACTTCGTTCACCAGGGTTAATTTCAAGTATACCCTGTCCATCGGATATACAACGAAGATTGTTCGTTCGTCGTGTATTCGATAAGCTTCGTCTGGCTGCGAGTGCTCGGTTCTCTCCACCCTCTGTGGTCCTGGTACACAGGCCGCACGAGCACAAACAACGTCTCCCCGGCCGTGGTGAAACGCCGATGAGTATATTTGCAGATCAGTCGGGCGAGTTCTACCAACATTTCAGCATCGTTAGCATTCAATTACGCGATTATTGAGGGTCTTGACCGATTCGTGCGCCCCTGCCTTCTTTGATCGATACACGTCCCTTTTTGTGAAATGCCGTAGCTCGAAATAATAGCCAACTCAAGTGCCGGCTACTGCTTGCTTCTCCCCTCACCAAGTTCGTTGAACCAAGTGTCTACCTGTGTATGTGTGAATGAAATTTCAATATCTCATGTGTGAGGACTCGAGCCACTTTAAGCTCCATTAACCTATCGAAAATTTTGCTAATGAAGTATTACAGAATTCGCTGCTTCCGGACTTTAATGGAGAAGCTTGGTTATATAATCAGCGCTAGAAAATTTCTTAGAATTTTAGGAATTATTCTTCTGGTGCCAATCGGAATATAAAAATGTACAAGCGTCGGGAGATATCGTCTTGTTCGATAAATTCCGGATCTTTCTCTTGAATTGCTGTATTTAAATTCATTTTACATTTAATATATCGTTATTGGACAAGAAAACATTCTTAATGAATAACTGTTTCAATTCTACCATATCAATTGCCGGAAACAATCAAAATCGTCAAATAATCCAACACAAAGATAGTACCCTGGATTTCTTATATGGATAAGTATATTTGTCGTAGATATCGATTGCATTTGGTATCTAGGTCCAAAAATATTACGATCCCTGGTCCCTCTAGTTCCCTCGGCTAAAATTAAGCATGACGTACGAAGAGAATCACGATAAGTGGTAGTACACTGTGTACAAGGTTTGCGTTAAAATTGGCTAAAATGAGCAGGAGTGTAATCCAATTTCGTTGAGTAGTTTTCGTGCGCTGGGCTTTACGAGAAGAAAATATGAAACGAATGAAATTATTAAATTATTCCACTCCATTTTATCGCTAAATAATGCTACGCAATTTTGAATTTTAATTTCTCCTGGTAAACAGTAACTTTGTGCATGTATCAATAAATTCTATCAGCCGTCCTGTTGAATTTTTCAGGAAATAAAGTTGTCTCTTGTTTTGGCATTAATCCAGTTGTAAAATGCAATTTCAATTTATTATTACAATCGAGACGAGAAGTTTTTCTTAGAGTAGCAGCGATCCTTCAGCCATCGTTTGTGGCCAACAATTCGTCGAGGATTGCATATTGAGCCAGCCGTTGTTTCCGGTAATTGCGACAGGAAAGAAATACCGTTTTAAATGCAAATGTATGCAAGACAATCCGGAGATTGACTAAAGAAGCAAGACTTATCGCGACGTGATATATTTGGCTAAAAGTAGCTTTCCTTAATTGGAGATCGCATGATAATGGCGCAATTTATTTTACCCGGAATGCATAGCGTTTTCAATGATCAATTATGCACGACATTCTGACTTCAAATCGATACGACCGCCATTCTAATTATCATAGCACGATCAAGCGTCGCGTCGTTCACTGATTTATTATAATTAGCCACGATCGAGAACACGATGATATTTTATTCGATAAAAATAGAACATTCGATATAACATCGTTTAATTATCATTTATTTTTAAAAAATCTGAAATACGTTGAAAGAATTTATCACCGAAAGAATTGTAAAATTTTCAAAACAACAATCACGAAGCTAGAACCGATACATCATAAAGAGACTTTCTCTCTTCAGTTTCGCTACAAACTTTCCGAACAACCCAATATCGAAAGCAGTGTATGAGTTTCTCGTTTGCAGGAAGCAAAGTGAAATAAGAGAAGCTTAAATAACGTAAAAGGGATAGCGTTAGAATAGCAACAGCGTTTCATTTTAATTGCAGGAAACAGTTGGTTTGTTCACTGGCGATTGTCAATATTGGCTGTCACGCGTTAGTTCCTCTAAATTCGCTTGGAATGTACCCACGGGTTTCCGATATGGAAACACCAGATTGATGACCGGCTCTGCAATAATTGTGATGGTTACGTACATATACAGGGCGACGCGACGGCACCCCGAGGGAGGTGAAAACTTGCCAGAGAATTATAGAAGCACGTCGGTCACGGCCAATGCATTGTAAATACGTGTTTCCAGTGCTGACGTCAGAGTTAATCAATGCAACGATTTGCCAATGATAAATCGCTAACGTGTGATAACAGGTCGAGCGTGGCTCAATCGAATCGATAAAAGCCATAGTGCCCTGAGAATTTCGTATCTCTCTTAAACGAATTGTTACTTAATTGATATGCGCATATGAAATTTTCGTACAAATTTTAATCACATGTAGTTAACAACGAACTAGTTTCGTTCTTCCAAATTCATAAGTATTATCGGTACTAGAATTATTCATGACGGTTAAGAATTAGACTTTGATGGTTTCATTATAAATTTTTCAAACACCCAATGATTTGAATACGTTATTTGTGTTGCAAAGCTTCTCTTTTATTTTCGTAGTTAATTATCCACGATAAATATTATTCATTTTTGACGAATAAAATTTTTAAAAGAAGAATGGCAAGTTTTCAGAAGATTGAATTTTCGGAGCAAGGCAGGAATCGTGGATTAGAAAGGGAGTAGCACTTGGTCAAACGATCTGACTTTCTGAACGAGTGATATCAAAATGTATTGGATGGTGAACTATCACCTTTACGGAGCTTTTATTGAAATTCTTGGAGGCGATCTTGAAAAGAATTCCTTCCTCTACCCAGTCGACTCATCTCGAAAGTCACGCCTGCGGAATGAGTTCAATGTAGGGGAACCCTTATAACGTAATTTCGAAGACTAGGATAGAACGTGCGTGAGAGAATGAAGGTTCTTAAAAAGTGATCAACCCAGAATACATTTTCTTTCCGAAATTATTTATGATTTAAGTTCTATCGACGTTCCAGAAGAAAGTGAATTCAGATATCGAATTTTATCACCTTTTATCTGCTATTGAAATAGATAAGTTGATAAGTGTAGTTTTGAAAAATGTTGAAATTACGTTACAGGTGTGTTTAATAGTGTGATTATATTCTTCCTAGCATATTACCCCTATATAACGAGTTTAAAGTGGCTTTTCATTTGTCCGAACCTTTAAGAATCTCCTTACTTCGTGAAACTTTCTGGCTTTAATTCTTGTAAAATGCTGAAAATTTTCGAAACTCCTTGGCGTTTTAATAATAAAGAAGGTAACTGAAAGTTCCACGAGGGTTGGTTTGATTAAAAAGCTTTTGAAAAGAGTTGATTTTAAACAGAGCGAAAAAATTCCGAAGTCTAAAGATCGTAAAGACAATGTATGGCGTCGTTGTTTCTATTCATCGATCATCCAAAGTCAATGAAATTTTACCACGTTTTATTATCCACTAACTTTCCTAAATTTTCTAAATAGGTTAGAAAAAGACTCCACCAGTTGTCTACTTAGTTTTCACTTGCTTACTCGATATTTCATAGCCGTAGTCAATCTGGAATTCGCATTATCACCGAGACGCGAGTAGAAGTCGAATTTTCCGAGCTATAGATACGGAATACCTAGCTGATAGCGTGCAAAGTAATCGCGTCAGGATGATCAGGGGAAAAGTTGACCTTCCCAGGATCTGTCTCCTCGGTTAAACCACCGAACAGACCGATGAGTGGTTCTTTTTCGTAGCCTCATCCCTATACCAAGCCATGCAGAAGTACGTACAGCGAAATGGAGTCAGTCGCGAATGACGATGGCTGGATTAGCCTAGAGGCACGTGCTGTGGACACCATTCTCCACTTCGCTTGAGTGCTTGAAAATCACGTTCACGCTGAACTCAGCCAGAAAACAGACTCCAACGATTCACGCATTCTGATTCAGTCACCGCTCTCTGGCCCCTCACTGTGCGTTCCTATGTTCAACATTCCGCCGGATTCCTTGTGTTGCCTCCGTTAGAGGACCTCTGGGTACGTTTTATGTGTCACTGGAACCAGTCGAGCCCTTTTAAGGAACGTTCGAATGTGTTGGTTATTCATATAGAAGTTTTCTTTCGGAAATAAGTTGGTTGTCGACGGGAAATTTTGTAGGAATCTCGTAAAAAGTTTCTATCTTTTTTCAAAGTAAGATAACGCGTGATGCAGTAGGACTTTTAGGGTATTATATTTTGAAATCTGAGAGTTTCAGCTGTTCAGTGAAATATCAGAACGAAAAAACGATATTGCTTCAAAGAAGACATTAACTGAATGGATAAGCAGAATTTTACAATATGTTAAATATAAAAAAAGTATACAGGCCGTAATCATTGTAGTTATACAACGATGTAGGGTGATTCTATGTGAAAAATAAGAAAAAGATTTGGTATTAATTATATTAATTGTGTTAAATGTATTAATATACATTTACCCTGAAGTTCCGTTTTCGAGAAAATCGACTTTGAAGATTTGAGGAACATACATTAACTTGACTAATTTCAGACTCAACAAGAGTAAATAATCGACGTACATTTAGTAGAAAATAGTAGAAATAGGTATAGAAATAGTAAGAATAGTAGAAAATAAGTCAGAAATGTAGAATAAAATTGTTTCATAAGATGCTTCATTTTCGAGAAAAATAAATTTGAAAATGTATCGTGGAACTGTACCATACCAATTCCTAATTAAACATGTTGAAACGTTATTTCCTTGAAAATGCAGCTTCAAACGGAAAAATTTTATTTCATACTTTTGACCTATTTTCATATATGTAATAACTTCCTGTTAAATTATTTACTCATAGCTAGTCGATACTTAGCTAAGTTAAAGTATAGTTAACAAATTTTCAAACTCGATTTCTTCAAAAACGAAACTTCATACAAAAAAATTTTATTCTATGTTTCCGACTTCTTTTTTCACGTAGAATCACCGCTTGCCCAGTTACAGTACAATCACCGGCCTTCCTACATTAGAGAATCAAAAAATTTATTCTAATTCGACATAAAGCCTGTAACAATATGATTTTCTAGTTTAAGAATTTAGAAACATGAAGTTAGCGAGTTCTTTATTTTTGTGTAGATAATGCAAATCCGGCTAGAGAACATCTTGGGGCTGGAACAGGAAGAGCACAGTTTCTTTGTTGTTATTTGAATTACACTGTCTTTTTTCTGTTTCATCTTTCCTTGCTTCTTTTTCTTTGTTTTATCCTACACATTCTGAGCTCTGCGTTACTTTTCCTTGCAACTCCTTTGTTCACTTCGTAGTAATATTAAGATAATGAGACGAGTTTTCCGGAGAAAGTCAGATACCAGTTCCCCAAGGAAGGGAATTACACTCTACGGAAATAAAAGTTTAAAGTATTTTCAAGCGTGGATATTTTACACACGATAATAGAATCTTAAATGAGGTTAAGGTGCATTGTTGCGGGGCATTAAGTATGAATTATTTCGATTATTTTCAGACATATTTTTTCGATAGACGCTCATTCTATTCTTATTTCCCTGGAATAACATTATAAAATTATTAATTTCCGATCTTCCTAAATGTCAATAAAATAACCAACCATTTGCTATAACTGATATAACTGACATTTTTCCATAATATCTTCATGTTGTACGATAACAGTAATAAGAAGGAAAATGTGATAATTTCTGTCACACGATATTAGTAGTTTCGCAATTTTATTTAGAATTGGTGTATTTACCAAAATTATTTGCTTTACATAGCAAAGCGATAAATTGAAATGGTCAGTGAATTCTGTTAAAATTATGAATTACTGTTGAATATTGTATATTTTAAATTTATAAACGCACTGCAAAGAAGCGTTTTAAGCACGGAAGCAAGCTTCTGCGAATTCCACGTTTAGATTTCTTTCGCGTTTTTCCTCTGTTCAGTATTCTTTCGCGTCTCTGTTTCTTTTTACGAAAATACCATTTACCTTCTTCGCTTCCGCTGTATCGTTCCATCGTAGTCTTTTTCGTGCACTTAACGAAAACGTCACGATAACGAGTCAAAGGTATCAGCTAGAAATACTGCAATAGGTTAGTCGTTTCGATAGAACCTAAAAATTCATTCGCTCTTTGCGGTTTCTCCAGCACTTCGTGCCATATCAGTTCATACAACGTTTCTTTACCTGGCTTAAGAAATTTCAGAAATTTTCCCGAGAAAGAATTCTTTCTAAATTCTGCGTCATTTTGTAATAACTCTTAAAAGTTGATTTATACACCTCACACAATGTCTACAAATTTTTATCCACGAAATATATTTCCAACAACCATTGTTTTTACGCAGTCAGTAAAATGAAAATATTTCGTGACGATGAACTCGACCCACGGTTTCGACTGCAAGATTGTTCGAAAACCTAGCTACCTTTCATTACGTAACAATCGCGCATAGTATTTTTGAAAATCAGCGTCGGCCATTCGGTGGTTTCCAGGAAGAACCAGATTCGTAGAAGTTTGCTCGCTTCGTATTCCATTTCCACTTTCTACCGCACTGACACACTCTTCTTTCTTTCCCTGAAACCCCCATGACCGCCGAGAGTCGATGTTTTCCTTTTTCCATCCACTTGCTTCTTTTGCACGTTCGAGTCCTTTTCCGCGACCCCTTTTGACCATTCACCGATAATGTTACGATAACGAGTCAATGCTCGGGTGCAGGAAACCGTGGTCGTCTCTTTCCTACGTGAGAAATCAAAAAGTCCTTTTTACACGGTTTAACCGAAAGCAAGAGGTCTCGCGTTTTAAATGAGATTTGCCATGTTACATAAAGAAAATATCCCGAGACAACCTGGCAATATCTTTTTTTTTTTTTTTTGAACGGCTCGTGTTTTTCTAATGAATCAGGTGACTCGATTACAATTACAAATTGTATGCGAAATACACATATCATTTGTAGAGGTACATGTAGTAGTTTTTTGTTTGCAGAACCACAACGGGAAATATAATTCATACTTTTCATTTTTTTTTATACAGGAGCAAGTTTAGAGTTCAGTATGTTGTCCATTAATCCAATTTAAATTCAGTCGCGTCATAAATTGACACGAGAGATTTTGGCTAATGATAAACGAAGTGGTATACAACAAAAATGTTTTTCCCCATGTGGTCTTCGCTTGTTAACTGTGACGATGAATAAAGGGGATGGACTTCTTTCACATTAAAAAATACAGAGCAGAAAGACATTGCCATAAAACTTTATAATTTGGACATAGTTTAAATATGAACGACTGTGAAAAGAAGGCTAAGTGAGAACGATATTCAGTATGAAATTAGAAACATCAAGGTCGAGGCTGTGGAATTACTTTATGTTTATTCGCAATCAGTTCCACACGAACTCTCGTTCCGGTCAAAAGCAGAAGAAGTGCTCGTCGAGTGCAATTGAGTCGAATCGTAATTTGTTGCACGATTTGATTAAGAGATTCAATTGTCGAAAATAGTGATTTGTATGCGTGCGCGTGTTTGTATGTGCCTGGCTTAACACATACTCGCCGCGAATGACCTAAATGGTACATACAAAACTCATCGATAATTATCGTATTGTCTTTCTTTTCTAAACATTTATAATACGTAATATTATTTGCTATCGAACAAATGAGATTTAGAATTTTATAAAAGCTTCTTTATAAATGGTAGATAAAAGGTGTTAAAAAAATGATCTAAACTTTACTAGATTTAATTTACTAGATTTAATAGAAGAAGAACAATCTATATTGCAAACTAAAATATTCTTTCTGCAAATAAATAATGAATATTCTTCATAAAGATAGATGGCAGTTTTAAATATTAAAGATAGAGCGATTTAAAATATTGCAAGGAAATGAGATTTCAGGCAAGATTTAATTAACTCGCTACTTCAGCATGCATTAACGAATTTAGAGAGCACTTAATCGCTATTAAATTTCCTGTCACGTCTTGTTCAGCCTAAACAGTGTATGTGTCGATAATATCGGTTATCCTGATCTTGGATACTTCAGCATCAGCTACTGATATTGGACTATTATAAGTAATAGCCCTGGCAATTGTCGATAGCTTATTACCATGTTGTAACGTTAACTACAACACCTATCAGACCAAAATATTCACTGCAACAACATTTGCATTATTATAAAATTTTATTGAATCGAAATCTATATGATACGATATATTTAAGAAATATTTTATGTATATATTGTGATAATATTTTTATTACACAGTTGATAAAATTGTACGCATAAATAACTCTTCTTCTATTTCGTATAGCGTCTATAAATAATTATGATTAATGTAGGAAATATTTTCGCAAAACGCTTGAAAACAAAAATTCCAGTGTCAACATTCATTTTTGTTCCGAGCGAGGAATCTTAAGCGTTAACGTTTGTTTGTTTTCACCTTTTTTCCCCTTGCTCCAACTGATACGAACCCCATTTTCTTATCCGCATAGTCCTCGTTTAATTTCATTCGTTGAAATTAGTAGGTCACGAACTGCTGTTAACTTATATTATGGATGACACGCGTCTACCTCATCATATTTTCATCCTACCGATCGTTTAGTATCACGTCAAAGAGCCAATATAGGGTCGTTAATATGGTATCAGTAGTTACGCTAAAATCCTGCATGAGATTTCAGTATAAAACCGTTTCATCAGTCGACCAAGTGGTCGTTTGGTATTTTTAAATTGATGCAGTTAACTGAAATTATCAAGAGGACGGAGGGAAAAGTCTGTTTGAAAATGGGGCGAAAAAATAACGCGCTGGCACATAACCGAAGTCGTCGAGCAACGATAAACGTTAGGCGAACGCGGTGAAATTTTAGGAAAGTCCTCGTAAATTTTCACGCATTTTCCAACGCATGGGATTAATTAAACAATTCTAGTGAAATTTAAAACCGTTTATATGTTGTTTAAAGCAAACTAAAAGTACTCAAGTTCGTTCGTTAATTAAACTAACGTAAATTGAACAGACGACCTCGAGTTTGCAACAGATGTTGATCGCGTGAATCTAAATGAATATATAAAACCAATGAATTTAAATCAACCATATAAATGACCATTTCAACAAATAATACGAGTCCGCATGTGAATTTGCGTAGCTGCGTAACCCTAGGACGTGAACGTTTGTAATTTTTATAACCGACAGCTTTCATTGACACGAGTAATATGTTTAATTATTAATTATCGATCGTACAGTTAATTTTCTCACTGAAAAATTTAATTCCTTTATTCCTTGAAAAGGCACTTCAACAATATTGCATTATTATCGAAAAAGACTGTTAAAAAATAATTCTTAATATTTTGGAACTACAGAAGATACAATCGTGTCATGTAGATTACAATATCCTTTATTCACGGTCTCATATAAAAAAGATATAAAAAAAAAGATACTCATACTGTATGCAAAAAGCACGCGCATAAAGAGAGTGCAACAAAATTTGCGCCATTAAATACACCATGTTCTCCTCCTGCTTCGTTTTCACGTTCAAACAGCTATGATGAAAAATCGTGGACAGGCCATATTTTTTCATCTAAAAAACTGTACAAAGTAAAGACCGAAAGTTTGAATAACAAAGAATTCGCCGGGAACAATCGGCCCCATAATTACACCGTCATTTTTCGATACACGCTAACCGTTCTGCACATCGACAGTTTCCTCCCTCTTTCCCTCTTTTTTATCTTTTTTTCCTCTCGTGGCGCTTTGAATGCATCTGTTCCCAATTTTCAATCTAACGTTAAGACATATGAATATTTCCCCGGCGCCGACAGGCTATTAACAGTCCATATTTTTTAATTGTTTAATGATTTTTGCGTTCGTATCTTTCAAATTTTGTTTTTCTAATTAAATCGTGCAATTTTATCAATAGATAGATACAAATTCACTCGTAAAATTACGAAATAATTACGAAGGAATCGAAACAACAGTAAACAAAATAAATATGAAATATTCAGTTAAAAATTATATACTAGAATGGCTAAAACTAAAAAGATTATCATTCCAAAATTCATTAGAAAAACATTTTTTCAGTTATATCCCGCAGTGTTTCTCCCACGCTTTAATGATGAAAACACAATTAAAACATGGCAAACAATAGATAGATAGATATATTTTGTTCCATTTTATTTTACATTTTCGGGTTTCATAAATTGTACGAAATACGTAGATGTTTTTACTAAAAACAGGAATATAAAATCGTTATATAAAAATGTAAATGTAATGTAAGTTGAATATTTATTTAAACGTGAATTCAGTACTCTGTACGATGCTCTGTAAAGATATATATTTTTTGCTTTTTCCTTTCGTTCATAACCGATGCAGTTTCCTTCGCAACATTTTCGCCTGAATTTATCAAGTAATAGTCGAATAAAGTTCGGATCTTTTGGTAAACCCTGTATTTCGAATTATGCGCTTCAGTAATCGTCAATCGATTTGCTATTCGTGTCCAATCGCTGTACGGCCAGAACTGTCGTAGTTACGCTTTCGACCAGAGAATAATATTCAGACATTCTAGGTCATGAATTCGCGATCGTTTCCCAGTTTCTGACGTTTCTTTTTTCACGCGCGCTCTTTGAATCTGGTCGATATTTCTTTCTACACTCTGTAGAAATAATGAACTGTTGGAAAAAACTTGCGCGGAAGTAAGTTGGAAATAATATTTAAAGAAGAATATCTTTCATATTTCATTGAATATTGTGCAATTGAATGATTATAATTCTTATTTTTAGATTACTAATATTTTTACAAATTAATTAAGAACGATATTTAAATGCAAACCTGCCAATTAAACTAATTTTATTCTATCTGCAAAATTACTTTTATACCGGCTAATTGACACTAGAATATTAATATTACTTTCATTTTGCTTCTCGGCATTATGGAAATAAGCCAATGATTTATCGAACTAATCAATTGCACATTTAATATTCAGTGAATTTCGAAGAGCCCATTCGTTAGCTTGAAATTTCCTTCTGTTTAAGCTGAAAGTCTTGTAGGATGTTTCTCAGCGTTTTACATTAATGTACGAAGACACAGAATTACCTAGAGCATTGCCAAACAAAACTACCGGCACAGCAAAGCAATCAAAGTAATTGGCAATTTTCTCTGAAGTCGATCCTTTCGTCGGTATTTCATGGTCAACGTCCTTCGTTTTCTCTCTTTTAAGGGCAGAAATCGTGTATTTAAACAGCAACTAATGGACCGTTTATTGACTGAAACACTTTTCGTTCGGTCGATCGTTGCACAAATTCGATTATCGTCCTTCTCCTCTTCATTATCAGCAATTTTCTTCCTTCTATACCGATTAATTCGATAAGTGTCTGTCAATACCTGAAAAAGCGTTTGTCGGCAACATGTTTACCAACGATAAACTAGTATAAATAAGTATAATATAATATAATATAGTATGATGGTATAATCGAATAACTGGGGGAGGCAAATTCTTCTTTTTTACAGAAATAAACAGAATGAACAGAGAAACTTTATACGTTTCGTCGATCGAGCCTTGTAATATTTCTTTCCCTTAATGTTAAGTGACGTGTCTTGATTAATCGGACCTCAGTTCAATTTTTAAAATTAGTAATTTTATTTCAAGCTCAACGACATCAAGTTTATTTTTCTCATGTAATTCCTTAACTGCTTGTCCAGTCTGCACCTTCTTACTTACTTTGTCTCTTAAAGTATCGGTGTAAGTAACGCCTCGATGCCCAGAATGTATCAGCCTCGAGTACTTACAGGGAGTAAAGTAATTGGCAATTTTCTCTTAAATCGCTGACCCATCCTCAAAGAACCGCTGTCCGCGGTTAAGTGAATAATATACCACTTACCGGTAAACTTGTCACATATTAAACCCTTTGAAACGGTGAAAAACGATAATTAGGTGGTTTCTTTATTCAATTAACTTCAAGGACAGCTCCTTTTACATGCTCCCGATACTTCCAATTATTTTACAAAATTATTTATGACGATAATAATCAATAGATTTCGACAGAAATTTCTGAAACAATGTTTCTACACAATTCTTATATATACTGATAATTAATAAACATTATTAAAAGTTTTACTACCGACATTCGTATTTCCTTAAAACAGCAACGAGGAAACTGCTGTTGTTTTTGATTTGTTGTGACTGAATCCGTTTACCTTTCTTCTCCATTCCTTTTTCTTCGTTAACCATTTCTTTCGCGTCGCTCTAGTTTTATCACCTGTATATAGGACTGTGTAATTCGCAGTAATCCCCGCGTAATGCCCGATAACCTTAAGTATCGCAAAACGAATGAAACGTTACGCTTTGTATAAATAGACGCAATTATTCGTGGCTTTCTAAGAACACGTAAGCATTTCCTTCTTTCGCTACGTAAAGAAAAAAACTCGTTCGACTGGAAAATTACAATTACAGTTGTCTCGGTATAGAATGTTGTAAAAAAGAAGAAAGATATAGTTTTATTTCTACTATACACGTTTCTTGGAAAGACATGAAAGCTGCAACACCTATTAGTGTAAAAGATGCAAGCGATCGATTTAGTAAAAGCGTAGCAAGTTCCTCGAAAACCATTTCGAACAAATCAATATCCCTAGCAGCGCAGAAATGAACTCGCATCATTGAATCTATCGTTTAGTCGATTCGACACGGGTCAACTCCGATTTTTCCATCTCAATGAACTTACTAGATATTTAAGAACATCTGTTGCACGCTACAGTTCGTTTAATAGCTTGTGATAGAACATTAGTGATGAAAGATGTTTTATATCTATCGTTGAATTCTCATATTTTTTTGATTAAAATCTCTTCTTCCTCTTTAATCTTCTTTCCTTTGTTCTATTGATTTTAACGGTCTTTGCATTATTTTCTTTAAAACTGTCGCTCTACAATAGGAACAAAGTGAGGAAACTATACGCAATAAAAATGTATAGGCAATAACAGAGAATGAAATGTCAGTATACGTATGTGATCTATGAGCAACTGAAATTGATTATCTTCGACGTCTTAAGAAATAATTGGGTAGAAGGAATCTTTCGCTAGTTCGTAGCGTAATACTCAAAAAGATACAAGCAGAATGCATTTAAAGTACCGAATTTTAAGTACAGAAAAGAAATGAATGTCGCGCGACGTTCGATTTGACTTGCAGCAGCACGGCGGTTTAGTCACGATTCGATCACCATTGAAGTGTCATTCACTACACAGAAACGTGACTGGAACGTGAACACTATCGTACATCGACGGATTCGGGAAACACTAAATAGTGATTGAACTGTGACTTTGCTACGCGATTCAATCATTAATGCAAATTAAGCGTTATCGCAATGTAACGATCTTCAGAATCGTGACATACACGAATCTATCTGTTTGATGAACCTATAAATAATCTGTTGCGAGTGATTAACAACATTTCTTTATTATTTCGTTCGAATTCATTTGATGTTTCATCATTTCAAACCTTGATCGTTATTCCATCGGTTTCTTGTTTTGATATAGCGAAACACGATCCCATTTTTCTCTTTGTTCATGATATTGGCGTAGTTTTTGAAAGTGTAAAAATGTTTCCGTCGATTGAAGTTTATTTTGTGCTTGAACTGTACATATAACAAACGAATATAGATATTGATTTCACTGAATTTTGTATCGTTTGTTGTTAACGAATATAGATACTTGGACAACCTTAGAATGGTTCTTTTTTTTTTTTTTTTTTGCTATTGTGAAACTATAGCAAACTATATACAAATTTCAAATTACGATAAGTAATATAAATCTATTATAGATTTAGAAATGGTATACATATATTTTCTTCCATTAAAAATTCTTGAAAAAATTTCTGAACTAATCGTTTACTATGTTTTTGATTTCAGGGACTACTACTATGATAGGTGAGTGCGAATTGCATTGGAGATGCACAATTTCGCTGAATTACTGTTCGCATAGTTTTACAAATACGGTGGTGTGCGGTAGTCGGGTATGTAAAATCTTTCTGTTGTTTAATTCAAATACCTAAGAACGACTTTACGGATTACGCTATTAATCAAACCTAATCCAAAAACACGTATTCAACAAATCGAGTATACTTGCTCATAAATAAATTAAATTTATTTGCAAGTGATTTTTCCATCGGCTAATCGTGCTGGCTATAGGTGGAAGATTAAGCCAAGCTGATGTTCTTGTATAGGAATAACATTGCCCATGTATATGAAGAGCTCGGTCACCGAGTGTACGCGCAATTTTGAAAAGCAGGCATATAATTTGCCGTCGATGCTGGAATTATAACTACCAGACCGTAAATCATAATTATTATCTCGGCCCGTTTCCCGAATGTTTTACTTCTGCCTCGCATACGCGATACGCAAGAGGAATATCAGCAACAATATTGAAGTTTATTAATTTATTTTTGCGTATCGTTTCGCGTTGATGCATGAACGCATTTATTACCTCCTGGCATCGATTAAACTCGCCAAAATTCGAATTCGGTTCTGTCACTTCGTTTCAAATTTTCGAAGGTGATAATCAATGTTTTTTTATAATTCATTTATTCTTTTTCATTTTTATTCCTTTCTTTTAACAATTGTCACGCAAAAGAAACGCAACCTTTTAATTCATAGCGAATATTTTTGTACGAAAACGAGTTTGTTTCCACGATTCGCGTAGCAGATCATGGGTACCGTGATCAATATTCTTTCAAAATTAATTGGCACGCCGATTTAATTCGATCGCCAGCGAAAAATCCAGTTTGAAGGACGTTAACCCGTGAAATCCCGAATGACGAGAGAATTTTATTCATAGGTATAAATTAAAATATCTATGCCTGCCCCGTTTAATTCAGCCCGCATATGCGCATTCGTTTTCTTCTCCCTTCTTCTTTCTTTATTTCTTTTCTTCATAATTTTTTCTTTCTTGTAACAAGAAAAGGACAATACCAAAGGATTTAACCGTATAGTTGAGGAAGAAAATCTCATTCGAATGAACTCGGCAGAAAATTTAACTGCGATAAGATCTTGTATATAGTCGTCAAAGGATCTTTTCGGTCTATCCACCTATTTAAAACCCTCTGCTGAAATTCTTAAAAGCGCTAAGAAGCATTACTTTCTAATGCCGAAATACTGCGACTTTCCTAAGACGTATATACTTCCTGTGCGAGTAAAAGCTATTTTCCCGATTCGCGAAACGTCTCGCCTAGCCAACGCAGTTTTTCAAGCCAAGACGAGAAACGTAACTCGATTAAATAAAACATCACAAAATCAAGACGCTGATGTTGCGTCAGAGTACGTGATGTAAAGGATTCTTCCAGCTAAACCTAGAATTTTCTGGCTACAGGATTTTTAATGCTTATCGTATATCGAAAGCGAGCTTCGCAACAAATCACGAATCCGCCTTCTTGTATAGGGGCAAACGAAGCGTGCAGAACTAATTAGTCGGCAAGCAAACATCGTCGACAACAGGATACATTAACACTTAATTACTCGCTGAGTAAACGCAATCATTCTTTTTTTTTTCTCCCTCTCCACCGTCGAGGTATTTCTCCAATTAATCGCTTGCTCGGTCGCTCAAGGAGCGAACAAGGACCGGGCTTGATTGAATGGAGAGAAGTTAAAGAGGCAATGCACGTGCGATTATCAAAGCACGGTGCACGCTAACGTTATTATACTCACGTGACCGTAGATAATAATTATTAGAGTCCGACCACGGTGCTTGCTATGCCCTTCTGGTATATATTTCAAGTAACAACACGCAGGAAGTCGGCTGAAACGGCATTTTTGTCCTATTTGTTCGCAACCTAGCGTCCAATTGAATTTCTGTGTAATTTAGGATCCGCTTGTGACATTCGCGCTAAGGCAGGTTAAGAAGGAAAACACATCGGAGAGTATTTATCGCGCGATAAATCCCGTGGTTCCTGGCCGTATCGATTTTATCGTTGGATAGTTGGACAAAAAATTTTTATGGCAAGCGGCGAATTAATTAAACGATAGCGAGAGATATTTACCGCCCTTTAATCTTATTTTTCCTAAAATATGCTTGGTTATACCTATATAAAATGCTTTGTAAGTTCTATATATATTCGGATCTGTTCCAAGCTTTCTTCTTTTTATTCTCTCGTTTCATTCTTCTGTCTTTACTTCTTTTATTCTAATCTTACAAAGAATCAATGGCAAGCTTCCAGTCTAGACAAACGAATAATTCTGCTCCGTTCACGCGTAATTTTCATCCAATAACGCAGCCACGATTCATCGCGTTCTTTCACCACGGTCGAATAGAGGGGAAAAAGAGATCGAGACAGATAGAGAAAAAGGGTGGCGGAGGAGGAGGAGAGAGAGAGCAGGGGCAAAGAGGTCGCGAGTCGAGCGGGAGAGGTTGGAAAACGGGCGCGGTGACCGCGCAACCGGCACCCCGGTCCTTTTGCTTTAATTGTTACGATTCAGAGACAGTTCGTGACCGGCCTGGAGAAAGAGCGACGCGGCCGCGCACGGGTGCAAAAGCGGAATACGACGCGCCGCGCCGGCCCGAATAAAAATCATAAGCTCAGGTGAGGCCGTTGCCGGGGCAGCCGCGTGGAACGGAATTATAACCGTGGGCTAGAGAAACATGCACGGTCCAGGCGCCCTTTTCTTTTAACCAAACCAACAACGATAAACCACGTGACGTTGCTTTTCGTTGCTTTATTAATTCTTCTGGCGCAACGGTGTATGAGCCCCGCGAGCTCTCGTTTCTTTTTGGATAGTCGAGAGAGCGGTGTTTTCGGACAGACTTTATATTCCATCCTTGCGCCCTGCTTTAAATATGCAACGTGCGCCGCCATAGAAAACACACACCCGTGTAACGCACACGAGGCATCCCGAATCGCCACAAGCGACACGCAGTACAAGCCGCGGGCAACATTGTTCGTCGACTAAAAAGGAATTGATTGCTTTTGATATTTTTCCTTTCTGCCTTTTTTTTCGATCCTGCTTTTCGTTGTTGCATTTTGTTTCGTCCTCCCACTCCACCTATTTTTCCCAGTTCACTTTTGCACCCGGCTGTTTTTTCCTGGCCAACCGTGTATCTGCGGCCAATTTCCGGGCAACTTTTTCAGCAAAACTCGTTGCAGCGCGTTTTATATGAACTGCCACGGGTTTTCCCATCTGAATAACACACGAGTAAAACCAGCTCATCGGGATAGGAACACCTTGAAAATCTGCTTTCGATTAACTTTCTTGCTTGTCATCAATTCGATCGTGTTCTCCGTTCCGTCTTGCTACCGTTACCATCCGTGGTCGGGAAATTGTATTTGGAAATCACTTGAGTGTTTAGTTGCTCTTCCCGTTGTTCCAGTTTCTCCCGTAAGTTTCACGATTACAATCCTAGTTACATGGTTTTAATTGGTATTTTCTCATTGTTATTGGTTACGTATTAGTTTACCCAAGGATGACGAAATTGACGAAAAATATGCAAAAAATAGAATTGGAATCATTTTTCTCGGAAAAGAGCTCATTAGGACATTACCTTTTATGAAAACGGGTTTAAATCAAATGAGCGACTGAACGAATAATATTGCCGAATACGTTCGAATTTGCTCAGTGTATAACTCACGGTGCTTTTCAAATCCCGAGCGAAATTGCCGTATTTCGACTTGGTAAAATTAAGCGTTCACAAGTGCGCCACTCACAAAGCCGACCTTTCCATATGTATTAGTGCGTACAAAAATGGTCATTTCAGTTTAAAACTACTATGGAGGATCTGCGCGGCGGTAAAAGTTCTGGCTGAAAGCAACGTTAAAAGCGCTATTAAAAACAGTGTAGGAATTTCTGACCAATTTAATGATTACAGATTGAGAGGAATCGTGATCCGATCGTAAAGTTCAAAGCCGTATGTATAAATTTTGTGCACATTTTATTTTCGTTGATCGTTATAAAAGGAAAACGGTACCTGCATATACAGGGAGGAATAAAAAAAGGACGAACCAATATTCAAAGCGACTTGTTTTATTTATTAAACCATTCCCATGTAATCGAGCTACCGAGCTAGGTTGTTTCTTTTCAACGATAAAGTTCGTTCTTTGCAAACGCATATTGTTGAAGTTATATTCATGAAAGTCGTACGTTGAATTTATTGTTAGCAGTTCGCAACCAATTGCAATCGTTGAGTTATACGAGTAAAAGCCTGTAGAAGAGTTCTTTAATATTATTAAACAGCCAGCAAAACTTTTTACAAACTAACACAGGCATAATAAAATTGATCATCGATAAATTTCTATGAATAATTAGTATATTTATTGATTAGCGTATTTAGAAAAAAAACGGGACACAATGATAGAATTTTAGTAACCGTTAAGATGTTTTTATCCGTATCCTTTAAACTTCTACGTCTTAAGGACTAAAACCCAAAGCATCTTAACTTGAGAACAAAAGCATCATAAAAAGCAAGATCTTTACTATTTGCAGGCTAGACTATTATTAATTTTTAATTATCATATTATTTTATTTATCATATTAGTTTATTTATATTATACTATCATATTAGTTCATTTATTATTGTATTTATTATACATAGTTCTCGTCTGTTAGAATGGACTTCCAAAAATACATTTTTCTCTTATTTCCTATGTTTACCTCTCACTCTCCAAGCCTTCTTCTTTCATCCTTCTCTCTTTACGCTTTCATTCGCCCCCTATACATATAACACTTATCATTCTCCTTTAATCCTTCTGGTATCATGTTTAATTTGTATCAAAGGCATTTATTGTTCAGTGTCATCACATTGCTTGATTAACTGTACATCTTTGGGATTATATATATTGGTTTGTGCAAACTTGAACAATGTATTCAATTCCATTAAATAATTTTTATTTATCATTATTTATCGTTTATGGAAGCTAACTGCAGATATGTTCGATCTCGTTTTAAAATATCGCCGATATGTAGTAGTTTTATAATGGAATTAAGAGCCTACGTTTCTGCTTTGCGATTCAAGCCGTTTTACAGAAAACTATTATATCGAGAAATTATGTGCTGAGAATGGCGCTGAATATTCGAATGGGAAATTATCGCCATGCGTTTCGCTTTGCCCTTCTTTTAGTCGAATTTTTCTGGTTATTCCATTGCAGGCGAAGATAAAGCGTTGTTTATGGTTGCGAAATTCCTTACCTCCTCTGTATTGCTTTGTGTCGAATTCTTTATCTTAAAAGAGGTTGTTATAATCCTTTGAACAGATTGAATTCACGCCAAAGTGAACTTACTGATCATTAACTCTAGATGAAAAGAAAATAACTTTCCCATGGAATACCTCTGTCTTACAATTACCCAAAAATAGAAACTTCTACTAACAGGAAAAAATCGCAATTAAAAGAAATAAAATAAAATTTATAAAAATATCATTTACCATTTTCTTGGTCTATCGAACGCAGCAATTAGAACGGAATAAAAAAATAATAGGATAATTGGATAAGAAGAAGGAATTCCGCATTACGTTTTAATAGCTGCCTTCGTGTCACGGTTGATACAGGAAACCAGTGTCGTTCTCGCATCGATTAAATTTGACGTTTCTGGCAGGTAACACTTAATTTGACACAGGTCAGATAGACATCTGAAATCCGTGCACTTAATGTATGTCGATGGGAATCAAGCTTATAGGCCAGGGTGCTGTTAGGTGTCACGATGCATCGTGTCCAGTTAAGCCTTCTAGTCACAAAGCGATGTCTTGAGGGACGAATGTCCCTAATTAACCTGACACCCTTCGGCGTATGTGTGCACACCCTAACGCAGCCAGTCGTTACACCGTTATACCTATAGCCAATTCAATTTGTAATTAATCTTCCGGGTTCGAGGTAGAGAAAATTCACAAGAGGGCCATTTACTTAATTGAACGTCGTTAATACGCGATAGAGATCTTAGATGCACACTTGCCCTAATGTCGTTTCATATTTCGTACTCTGATTTATCTCCTCCTTTCCCATTTACCCTTTTGGGAGGGTTCCATCTCGAAGAACTAGTATCTTTCGAGATACTCATATCTTGCTAAAAACATATCATATATGCGTAACTTTGATGTCTCTTTATGGATAGGTATTTAATAAGAATAATGTGATATATGATTTTATTTCATTCATTTTATTACGGTTCTATTAACAAATCCATGTTCATTCGTGAATTATATAACAACGATTTTCTGTTATGTAGCGGAACAGAAATAGCTGTTAAGTTTAATTAGAAAATAGTTGAAACGTATTTGCAGAAATTAAGTTTGCATACGTCTAATAAAATTCCTTAAAATTCTAGTAGTATTCAGATCCTAGCGTTCCGGTAAAATTAGTTTTCTTTCTCATTCCAGAGGACGTACATGTAAATTAGTAGACATAGGTGCGAACGTGGCATTTAAAGAAATTGTGAAAATTGTGTTTTAATCTAACCATAAATTTCTTATAACCGTCATATGGGTTTCTATATCTATTTCCATTATCTTTACATCGTGGATATCAACTCGATTTTATTCTCGTCGTATCGATTCGTTTTTATTAGTGGAAATTTTTAAGTCCATTATGACAATAATTATGGATTACATAATTAAATTACTGACGATATCGTACACCGTAAAGAGCGAAATTGCGGACAATAAGCTTGTGATATAAATCTCTGTGTTGCACGAGTACGAAATAGAGGTTAATCGTAGCTGTGAAACGATACCCGGAGGAATGAATATTCCTGATTAACTCGATATCCTTTCTTGCGTATACACCAGGGTATTACACCTACATTATATCCAATTTGTAGTAAAATTGCAGGTCATACATGAAACGTTGTTAACAAAATTCCCCGTCATATTTAATTACCACGTTTAACGTTATCGATGATCCTTACGATTTTCCCATAAATTAATATCTCATCTTACGTCCTTTTTAACCAAGCTATCCTTTATTTCAACATTAACCATCCCTTAACAAAATGAGACGTTTAAAAAAATATTGGTACAACTGACAAAAATCTTTGACTTAAAAGAACTGTGGTTGCCTGTACCACGAAAATGAACCTGTACCACTTTTCCACAAAATTTGTCGAATAAAATATTTTCAGAGCGGTTTGTGCTTTAAAAGATTAAAGGGGCGATGAATTTTTGCCAACAAAACCGCAAATCTAGAAGCATTCATTGAAAGGACACAGACGAAAATTACGAAATTGGTTAGAGATTAACACCGTTACGAAACGTGAAATTCTCAGGGCACAGTCAGGGCAGTACTAATTCGTGAAAAGTTGGTTAAGCTTTTCCATCCTCTTTCTCGGGGGTTGCGATACGTAATTAGAAAGGACGAACTCTCGCCTCTGGTCCACGCCTCTTTCGCCTCCACCCGCAACACCGGGGATTGTCTTGCAGTAATTTGCATTGGTTTAACAGCCAGTTTCAAACTACTTGGTGTTACGTTGCACGCCTATCGTCTAATTTGTAGCGACCAGCGTACATACATACAAGCTGCCTAACAAAAAAGCTCGTCGTTCTTCGACGACAACTCGGTTTCTTTGTCGCGCTGAGCCTTTAGACGTGGAATTTCGACCCTTTAACAGGATGCACATTCACGATACTAATTATCATACAGTTGTGCAATTTTTGTTAATTAACAATTCTGTGAGCTATATAATTCCGTAGAATTGAAAATATGTTATTAATTTTTGCGTTTGATGCAAGTTTTATTTTATTAGATATTTCGTCGCTCTAGTTTCTAAATGTTCTATCTCCACTAATTTGTAAACTCAGTTTTCTGAGTTTAAAGTTCATGAAGTTTAATGTTGTTGTGTGTAGTTAGGATTTTAAGAAATGAATATTTGTTACTTTCTAAGTAGAAACATGAATTTGTATTTTTCATAACAATGAAACATATGTGAATTGGTTAATTAAATTTTTTTGAAAAATGGAGTGGAAAAATGGAGGACAGTTAAGAACTAGGACAACGATTCGTAGAAGGTAATATTTAAGGATGGATAAACTACAGTTGAATTACAATCATGCAATATTATGTAAGCATATGTGAATACTTAAGATCGGTTTGGTAATACAGTATCGTTTATAGCGTGTGCTTAAATAAAAGGAAAAATGTCAATGATTGACCTTTCTGCAGTTACCCATTACAGTTTCAGAAATAATAGCTTATTTTTAGATACGAGTGAGATGTGAGAGGAAGGAGGCTCGTCAGAAATGTCATAATATATTTAGTATGTATAAAACATTCATTAGATATATGTCTAGAAACGTTATGAATTATTTTATTAGGATTAAGAATAATCAAAGAGATAGAAATCTTTTCTAGCTTTCTAATGCATCATCTTTGCTTTCATTGGTGTAAAGAAAATATATATTTTGTTTAGTTTATTTGAAAGCGTAATTTTAACAATATTATCTGAATGATATATACCAGAAGAGACGAAAATTTCTTGAGTAAAACACAATAATATGATGAAATGGTGAATGGAATTTACAATTTATACGATACTCGTAACTTATCCTTTGATCTAGAAGAAGGCTAAGGGATAAAAATCCTTTCGCAGGCGACACGTAATTTGATTTTCGTTGACGTCGAACAAAGAAAATCTCCGCTCTTGAGGAAATAAATTTCGATTCCGTGTGAAGTTGGTATTCAAATATAGTACATATTACGTTCTAATAACATTTAACACATAACTTTATTAAATGTTTGATTCTTTATCCTTCTCCGTTTCGCTTCTTTTGTAGTTTTTCTAAAATTTTAACAAAAATTTTGCAAGATCGGCCCGCGCACGTGGACAGGTAATCCAAGGATTTGCTGGCAAGCCTACTCAAGTAATCAAATAAGAAATCTCGATTCTGAAAACGAGATATAAGAAGGAAGGAAAGAGTAGCTGCGAGATTCTACGATAATTCCTTCCATCGTTTCGCGGTGAAACTTCCTGAGCACTCTTTAATTGCTCGTAGAAATCCGAGGCAGGCCCAAAACTATCATACGCTGGTGAAAAGTTTTCTCGTGAAAGGAAATGAGATGGGAAAAGGGAGCATACATAATGCTCGCGGCAATTTCCCCTGATTCTTTGCCCAGCACGTGGAATCTTAGCAAATTCCCGAAAATTTTATTCTATTCTTTTTTATTAATTAGCATATATATGCGCAAATGCATATTTAATGTACCACTAACGTTACGATAAATACTCATGAAACTGTGATAATTTGAACATTATGCAAGATAAGCTGCCGCTGTGATAAGAATATTTTTTATAAAATGATATATAAAGAGGAAAAGAAATTTTTTCCTTTTATCGTGCATGTTCGAATGTTTATTTCCACATATTAGAAAGTATAAACAGGAAACATGCTATAGGTTTACTGATATCGATTTAGTAATTTTATTAGATCCACTGTCACGTGAATGTCAGGTAGCGAAATCAAATCTTTATGAGGACTTCGAAAGATAATCCTTCTCACTAACCAAAGGTTTCTCATTCGATATTTAGAACTGACGTATGTAGGTTACGATTGAAATAAGGATCAATGGTATAACGTCATCGTACTTCTATCTTCTTAACCTGATCAGACAGAGATCTTTTTAAATGAACCATGTATTATTGCGACAAAATAACATTCTATTTATATTAGGTATATATATGTAAAAGTGTACTCGTAAGTACAAACATTCTCTTCAAATAGTCTTTGTTATCGTGCCGTAGTTATAGCGAATGTCCTTTTTGATGATAATATACGATTTACTTGCAGACAAACAGAACAATGAAATTTCCGTAACTCCGAGCAACTTGTTCATCTTTGTTATGCAAATTCTGTTGCTTCTGAAAGGTTGTAGCATTAAAAAAAATGGTGCTAAAAGAGCAGCTTTAATACACGTAACTAATACGCCCCTTGCAGTGCACCTTAAACTCTCGTGAAGTAAAAATTATGACCATCTTTTACAGTGGAGAAGAAAACAAAGGACCATGAATATAAATAGGTGTTTCGACGTAATGAACATAAGAAATTCAAGGAAGTATAATTTTGAATCATACACATTATTTTTCAGCCAACGTTTGGGATATAAGATCAAGGTTCTGTCCTTTTAATTCCTTTCTTATTTTTGTTTTATTTTTAACAGACTCATAAGGCTAGAAAAAGCAAAAAATAGGGTATACAAGTGAAAAAAGGAAACATTAAAATGAACTGGACTGACAGAAGTTACGAATGGCCCTGTTACCGGATAGAATTATGACATCGGTTATGAGAAACGCAATAATTGCGGGAAAACGCCGCTGAAAGCTCCGACAGAAATATTATTTATAGGCATGGGGGTGCGTTCTGGACCACGAACCGTCCAAGTGGTAATATTTGTGATAGTAAAATATATAGGCGGCAGGTTTTGTCGCATACACATTGTAGCAGTTTCTCTACTGTCATGGTACGGGAAGAAAGCAAAATAAAACAAAAAGATTGTATCCCTGGGACAACGATAAAGCGATCTAGTTGACGCAGTTGCACGAAAAGAGGATTATAAATAATGAAACTTTCGTATGTTTTAGTTCATCGATTTTAGATTTGTATTAACGAATTCGTTTTTAATGAACATTTAATCTATTAAATTAAACTTAAACGTGTGCCTCGAAACTTTCAATTTAAATAAAATTATTATACATATGAATGTTCAAAGAAATTTTTTACTTTCGCTATCTGAAAAAATATTTTTCATTGATGATACATAGTTATTATATTTTTGGATGTCAGAAAGAAGTGTTTTAATATTATCTTAAAGATGTAAAATCCTTTGCGACAAAATGTTTTAAATATTGTTTTTAGAAGCAAAGATTACAATTTCTTTATAATCACAAAGCGGAGAAAGAAAAGTAAAAGGTCCTAGAACTCCATATAATTTTTAAAATTCTACTTTCTATTTGTAAAACATTTTATTTGGTAATTTGAGTAAAATGTAAGTGAGTATGGACTAGAATCGATTCTTTGTTCAACCCGAGCCTGGACACGTATGTGTAGAGATTGAACAACGTGAACGGAACTTGAATTTGTCGGATAAATACTAACCCAAACCCTCTAATACCGGATTTCATTAAAATTCATTCAGCCGAGCAAGCTGTCACACGTGCAGGTTAAGCGTCGCGGGTGGAACACTAATAGGCTTATAATATTACGATAAAGGATACCTGAAAATTGATATGAAATTGAAAAAAACCTGTTAAAAATACGAAATTACAAATATTTTATAAAATAACTTACGCTCTTATAACTCACGTTATATTTGTTCTAGAATTTAATTTAATTTTGTTTAAGTATAAGCGTAAGGATAAATTTAAACGTGGAGATAATTAAATTTCCATCATATCTCATATAAAGTATAATTAAATAGCTTAGTTTATAAATCGTTTAATCTTTCTATGTGAAAGTAATTATGTTAAAAAAGAATCGGCGCGAAACAATGAATGATCTTTTCTTTTTTTCAATTTCATCGAAACATAATAGGAAAGTTTTTTAAAAGAATTTACATTCAACTACGAGTCCTTTTACCACGTTCGATATATTCCAGTCTTAAATGGTCATAAAGCGTCCATTAAGGCACCTTTTAACAAACCTTTTTAATCTTTGCTAGCTGGCGGCGGAAGTTGCTCAAATTGCTCGAAATAAAGTTGACAGGGGTAGCTTGCGTTCTATTTCAGAAATTCTGACAATGACTCATTGTTGGTGGCGATATAACTCGAAACGTCGCAGCCAGGTTCCTGCTGATCCTGAAAGTATATGGCTAGAGAGAAAAAATAGGAGGGACGGAAACCCCTTGCTTACACGGCTTCGTAATGTTTCGTGTGATTCGTCGAGAGGAAATAATCGCCACTGCTATCCACGGATTTACCCTCCATTTATCTTTTCTTAATATGAATTCCTTCCTCATTCTATCGATTAATGCATCAATCAATTAGTATACGTCTACATTAGTAAACTCGTCGATAACGATATCAATATGTGAAAAAAATTTTGATAATTTAACTGTTTAGTAAGATCTTTTTTATAAAACGAAGCCTTATTTCTAGACAACGACCTGTTTTTACGCTATTTCAAAAGCTTCAGAAGCTTGTCTATTATTCATAAGTTTATCTTGGGTATGATGTACAAGCTAAGTCGAGTGGACTCGAGAAAAGCGGAGGATAATAGAAAATGTTATGATTCAAATTAACTTTTTATCTTATCTAGCTAGTTAGCTTCTCGTCTTATTTCAAACGATGATACCGTATCCTACATTTTTAGAAAGCTTCTGCAATTCTATTTCACAACGTCGCGGAAATGTCACAAACAGACTAAATGCGCACCTGAAAGTGCAGGAAACGAGAGTAACAAAAAGAGTGAAAAGCCCCGGAGAAGGGAAAACGACGTTCCCTGGTGATTTGTGGAAAACAAATAATTGTCAGGGATGCCAATCACAGACCTCGTTGGTCGAATCTCCTTGGCCGCACAAGGAGGTTGCTGTCTAAGGGTTACTTCTTGATGAAAATCTGTCGATTTATTCCATCGCCCCTTGTCCCACGGCTGTCTCGCGCCGGGCTTATATTTAAACGAATAGAGGTTTATCTCGAAGCTTCGGTTTTTTTCCTCATTCGCCATGGGAAAAGATTCCTGATCCCAGTAAAAGGACGATGCCCGGGTAAAATTTAAATTGAATCGTTCGTTCTCTGTTAAATTAAACGCGATTCCGAAAGGTACACGACTTGTTGAAAATTAGATCGAAAATATAACGTGCAACTTTCCGGTTGACTTTTACCTCATGCTCAGCGGTAAAATGATGAACTCTGGTAAATGTAATCGAGAAAGATTCTTTTGAAATTCTTATATCTTGGAACGTGCGTCAAGATCGTGAAAGATGTACTTAATCGAATTACTTAGCCGTAATAACCTTATCTAAATTTTAACAGATTGCAGCTTGTATCTAACGTTTCGTTGAAAAGTAGACATCGTTCTCGTCTCTTATCGAAGCATATCACAACCTGCGTCGACGCCGAAAATTTGATTCGTTAGTTAAAAGTACTCGTGGACAACCTTTAAGCGGCAGAGGAAGCACCGAGTAAAGTTCCGTCACGGATGTGTTTATCACCGGTTATATTACCGCGCTACCAGCCGAAGTCTTTAGAGAAGACGGCGCGTAATCATCGAACTTCCGAAACTAAGGGACGATCGTTACTCCTCTCTGCAGGGATGCGACGCGCAACGAAACAGTAACAGCCTGTTGTTCCATCCTATTCCGTCTGCGCCTCTCCTTATCAGTCGTCGTAGACATTAGAAAGGAGAAAGGAAGAAATAAGGGGCCACTTCAAAAGGCGGTCGCGACTCGACAAAGGACGACTTTTGCGGTCGCCAATAATTGGACGGTGGCTTGAAAAAAAATTAAAATAGTCGAGACGACGGGAAGTGCCGGTGTAGATGATACTGCCTCCCTGTTGCACGCCCGCCCTTAACGTAGCCCTTCCGCTCTGCCGTTCACTCCTCTACGTCCTCCTCGTCTATCTCTCTCATTCTCTTCCTCCCTCTCTCTCTCTTTCTCTCTCTACGCCTCTCTTTCGCGCCAGTTTCGCGCTTATTATCCGAAAGTTTCAAAGTGAAACAGAGTGAAACTCTGTCGGCGTGGAGAACTTTTAACAACGCCACGAAGGCACGAATTCGTGGATGTCTCTTGTGTCACGCTATTGCCAAGGGGGATGGAACACGATGGAGGAGGAAAAAGGGTACTGGGCACGGATCTACGGAAGATTTTAACGGAGAAAGGAACGTATGTCAGAGAAGAAAATGACGCGAGGAGAACGAAAAATAATGACTGGTAAAACGTATGGAAATGGGAACAGAGAAATCAGGGGGATGATTTAATATGGCGGACAGTTTGAGTAATAAGAGGGATCGAGTAAACGGATGGTCGGTCTCGGTACGAAATTTAAGGAACTGTCTGTCAGGTTTCGCAATCTTCTATCGTCACTGGTTGCATGGAAATTACTGTTAGTTTCATGATTACGTATGGCTTTTTGGAATGTCACATGGAAATTGTTATTCATTGCACGATATAAATATTGAAAGAACGGTATTTGATGTAATATATATCGTAAAAATATTTTACAGCTTCCTAGCTCGATATTGTTTTATAAATTAAAAGAGTGGGAAATAAATTCAATACGCGATATTTTATACGAAACAGTGGGCCACGCTTTAGGCAGTTGTGCACGGACCGATGAAATAAAAATTTATAGCGGCACAAAGAAACGGGAAAAGGGAATCGTGGAAATCTGCAAACTCTTGTACATGAAGTTAAATAAATGAAAAGAGCAAAAGGGGGCCGTTGCTGTGGAAAGGAAAGGAATGAAAACTATACGCTGGCAACTTCGCGGCAAACAAAGAACAACGACAAAAGCGGGTGGCGAACAAAAGAATGCCGGAGTTAATAATAACGTCATTAGTTAAGCGGAAAGTTTTTTAATCAGCATTTCAAACCAAGATAACGGGAAGAAGATACTTCCAAAATGCGTGACAATGAAAAACAATTCTCGTCAATTAAATTATTTTATTATTCTAACTAAACGTTATCAAAAGATTCTCTAGTCCTCAAAAACGAATTCCCTTCTGGTACGACGACAAAACGGAATAAAATGGCGAGACGTAAACAAGCAGATGGGACGAAGACGCGTTAAACAGGAAAGAAGGAGCCCTGCAACCGTTTCTCAAGAAACAAAAAAAGAAAAACGAACTAAGGAAACGAGAAAAGGGAAGGTGAAACTAGAAAAAAAAGATGGGAAAGAATCAGAAGGAGAGAGGAGACTAGACAAGGTTGAAAAAGACTAGAGAAGGAGGGACCAAAGAAGAGGAAGTTTTATTTCAACGAAGGTTTCGCGAGGCGAAAGCAGCAAGGACAGACAGAGGAAATACATAGCCGGATAAATACGACGGCGAGGGGTTGCGATTCCTCTTTTCTGCTCCTCTTGTTTCCACCCTGACTTTCTTCCTTTCTTTCTTTCTTTTTCTCTTTCTCCCTTCTCCCTCTCTTTTTCTCTCCCTCCTTCCCTCTCTCTATACCTCTTTCCACTTGGCTCAAAGCGGCGAAAACTCCGTACAAGCACTGTTCTCCGTTTCTGAAGTGGCTTGTCGCACGGCGACAATGTCGCATCGATTTTATCAAAAGTCTAAACACATCCGATTAAATTCAGTTAGGTGGACGTGCAGACGGACGCGTTTTGAATCGTTATCGAAGGTGTCAGTAGTTGTGTATGTGTTTATCGGAATGTATATAGTCAACGGTTGTGAGCAACCTGGAAGTAGATGGAATTTCGGCAAATTAGCGTCTCGAAGACAGGTTCGCCCAGCGTTTTATTAGAAATTCGACGCAAGCCGTTCGCTCGAGCCTTTTAATCGAAACTACACCGACGTCCAAGAGAGGGAAACCCAGGCAACTCGCGTGCAAACACGTTCCGCCGTGCTGTTGCGTCTAAATGAGTTGATTAAATGTACAATTTGTACGTTCTTCTGGAAACCCGTTCTCAAACCTTTCGTGCACGGTGCTCCTCGTAAAAATGAAAGGACGCACGATTTAGGCGAGCTATAAACCGTTGTAATTGAATATTTCTAACCTTGGCTTGTGATATTGCAGCAGGGACAAAATTATTTTTAGACAAATGAAACTCATTTCTAACTTGTCCTTTATTTAAAATTTGTACATAAATATTACAATATTTGAAATATATTAAGTGTACATTTCAAGGTATGGCTCTCTTCGTGTCCTCTGTATTACTTAATATATCATCTCTGAAATCTTCCGAGTTTCTATTTTCTCTATCCCTTCTAGGATATTTTCGCGCTCCAAATCACCAGCAAAAGTTTCTAAATCTTCTACCTTTCCCCTCTTCTTCGATTTTTATTCCCTAATACCTCGGTGACATCGTCTATTTCTTTTCGTTTCACCTGAATTCTCTTTTCATTAGTCATATAAGATACCAAAGATTTCATTTATAAGAATTTCGTTTAAATGTATCGTTTCTTATAACATGATTGAGAAACTACGCCGGCCTTACCATTTACTAAAATACGTGTACTGCAAATATTATCGTATAAACCAACTCGTCCAAAACCGTCGCAAAACGAGTCGTCTGCCGACACCACCGGGGCCGCTGTTAAATATTCACGCAATGGCGTTGCCTTCGAAACAATTATTCATCGTTCCCAGCAACGGGATATCTTGTGACACTCAGTATCCAAGTTTATTTTCAGTTACTATGCGTCGACTGCTTTTCCACCCCGTTTGGCACCACCATTGAAAAGACCACGTCTGATGCCACCGGCTCGATCGCAACATCCCAAACAACAGAAACAGCAACCAGCTGCGAACACGACCACCGTTCCGGATTTGAACCAATTGAAAGTCTACAGTAAGTATCACCGTTCCACATTCTGACATATAGACGAAACAGTAATCAAAGTTGGAAACGGAGAAAAAGAAAGGAAAAACAAGAAATGTTTTGACTAGAAACAGGTTGGAGTTGGAGCATCTCGAGCATGTTATGGTTCGAGGAGTAGTCGTTCGAAACCACGCGAAAGTACAGTTTGTTAATTCGTTCGTAAGTTGGTCGTGCGTTTCCCGTATTAGGCAACAGCTTAGCGTGAGAGAAGCGTGTCGTCGACACTTGTCTCTACGCGGTACGTACTTTAATTACGCGGAAATTACGAACAAGCTCGCGTGAAAATGATCGGTTAAGTATAGTGAACGGAAAAAAATGGTAGAGTACGGTAGAGAACGTTATTATTCGTCATGAAGCGAGATAGTGATGTTGGAAAATGAGCTTCCATTTACGTTTTTATTTAAAAAATTTCGAATTATTGGTCGTAAGCATGAAGAGAGGAAGTTTTCGTAGTTGAATAATTATATACACAGCTAATGTTCCGCAAGTTATTTATTCCATAGGGATGAAAATTTCATTATATTCGCGTGCACTTCCTTCCGATGAAAGTTATTTTAATAAATGTTAAACGGCTAGGATTTTAATCAGGTTTGTTCTGTGAATTTTATATAGTACCTGGTTATTCGTGATATTTAATGCTCTTTAATAAATAGCTCTTATTTCAACATAAAATATTGATACTACTTCCACGCTTAAGTGCAGCTTACAGTAACTCATATAAAAATTTAGTACAGCAACTATCTTTTAAATTAAAAATATACCACTTCTGATTTTGACGCTTCTGACTCTCGGACGTTAAGCTATGCACGATGTGATATTTGAAAAATGTTACCACTCCATTATTCATTCCGTTATTCTGGATAATAGGACTTCTTCGGGAAAATTATATTCCAAATCTAATTCAAGTTTCAAACGTGCTTAGCGAGTTTTACTTTTACGTCAGTAATCGCATCAACTATCCACAATTTTACTGCCAAACAGCAAAGGAAGAAAGGAATTGCATTCCATTATCTCTCTTAATGAAACGAACAGAAAAGATATATTTTCATATTTCCTTTCAAAAAGTTAAATTAATCCAACTTCAAAGTGATTGCGAACAATTATTCCAGAAACAAGATTCGTCTGAATATACCATTCTCGCGGAATCGATGTACAAAAAAAAAAGAAAGGAGCGAATTAAAGTGCGATTAAACTAAAATGAAATCAAGGGAAATCAGTTTGTGATTTCTATGTTACAGGCAATCCGGATATCCTGATCTGTGGCAACTGTAGAGAGATGTTTACAGACCTAGGCGAGTTGCTCGAGCACAAGCGGAATTACTGCAAACTACGGTTCACATGTAAATGTCACACCTTCAATGGAACAGCCCCAAGTACGTACCTACTCGAAAGAAAAGTTTGCCCGACGAACCTTCCGCTTCCTCTGTACTCTGTAGAACGAAAACGTTCGCGTCTGTTAGTGCCTTACCAAACGGGATTGTACGAATTCCACAGCTACGTTTCCGCCTTCAAGAAATTTTTCAATAAAGATCCAGCTTTCATCGAAATTCGAGGGCAAGTTTCGAAATACTTATCCTCGTCCCATTGCCACCTCTTTTCTCTCTGTTATCCTTATCGCACTTCGAATGGCGCGGTTGTAAAAATGAAATTCGAACCGGATCCTGAGAGCGGTTCCTCTTTCCTTGTGTCTCTCCGATTTTCTTCTCGCGAGCAGAATTGTACTTTGGCATTTTACCGAGGAAAACGCAGCTGCGTCGGTACAATGGTCCATGATTTGTTTAGGATGGAGGAATTGGAACGGGAAAGCCTAGGAAGTATTGTTGCTGTTCGTAAAATTTGCCTACGGATACTGTTGCAAGATGCTTCCCTCCATTTGACGTATCGTCGCTCTAGTTTTTAACTGTTCTATCTGCATTGGTTTGTAAACTGAAAAAACTGAGTTTAGAATTTACCGAGTTTAGTATTGTTGTTTAATAGTAAACTTAATATTTATTTAATATTATTATGACTTAAAAGGACTGAATTGTTGCTTTCTAAATGAAATTTTCATCGTATTATTAGGAATTCGTGTTCTTTATACGAATACGACATATGTGGAGCGGTTAATTACATATATTTTTTTTTTTTTTTTGGAAAATGAAGTTAGGATTAGGGCGGAAATATTAACTCTTTGCAATCTAGTAATAAGGATAAGGTTAAAATAAACATATAAAAACTTTCAATAAATTTTCAGTAAAATCCTATAGTAATTTTAGTGCAGATTCTCTTACAATTACAAGTGCCAAATTAATTTGTATGTTGTATTCAAATTTCAAAGAAATTGATCAGAATTCAGGCTAATATTTACTCAGATAATAAAACCACAGATTGTTAGTAACTATCGTGGCTTTGGCAAACAGAATATATTTAAGTTATTACCAAACAGGCGCACACACACGCACACACAATGCATTTATGTTTATGTTCCAAGGAGATTCTACAACAGCTCTGCTCTGCGTTCTCTGCAAGGTATCATTCCCTTCAGCATGGGAATTGATGGTTCACGCTCAGGCAGCTCACATGATCAACATTTACGAGCTGGGAACTCGACCCCAGAGTCCCAGATCTGCTCCCAGCCCTCCGCAAAGTCCAAACCAACATCAGAAGGAATCATCACCGTCACCGCAAGATTTTCAAGTGAGTTTCCGACATATTGCAAAGATATTGTTTCATCAAGAACAGAACAAACGTGTTCGTTCTATTTCATTTCGTTCTGTCAAAAAAAAAAGTTGCACTTAACGACTTGGAAATATAACAATATATATGAAAATTGAGATAAATTTAGTTTCCTTGCATCCGATACAATAAATATTGGACATATTATATATTGTCAAAATAAAAATGCCCAAAGGCAAAGCAATTGCGAAATTGCGAAATGCACTAGTAAAAATTTCCTCTTCGTTTTCAATAACGAGAATAATAACAAAAAAAAACGCATCATTCGACAGCGATATTTGAAGAACAGCAATGAAAACTAAAACTTGCAAAACTATTAACTAATATTTTATATGTAACGTGGAAATTAAATTCCCTAACGGAAAAGTAATTTCGTTCTGATGGATTTTCCGTTCCGTTATTTTTGTTGCATCCTGAAATGTGAAGTAGCGAACGATGACTGCGCAATCTTATCAGAATGAGCAGGCTTGGATGAGAAGGAACTGAAAAGAAAATACGACACCGACTATTCACGTAGCTTTAATTCTGGAAGTATTTCTGACCTAGTTACCATCATAATCGCGAACGTCCATCCCGTCAGCTGAATTTTCATTCTTTATTCCTGAAATTGCGGGAATTCCATATTAATCCCTAGCTTTTTCTCTATTTTAATACTTAAAGTTAAAAATCGTGCGAGGATTTATGGATCCGCTTCGAAAGTCTCACTGTAAATACGATATTGGAAGGAACAATTGAAAGGAGTTTCTCGCTTTCCCGAAAGGAATTCATTTAGTGTTGCTCAATCGACTGAACGTGAAGAAAAATGATGGTAGGAATAATGGATTTTGTTCGATTGAAAATTTCTGCCGGATTCGATAAAAGAAGCTTTCGAAATAAAAATAAAATCTCTATTGCAATTGCCAGCATTTCCTGTCGAAATTAACCACAATATCTTTTTGCTGATATTTCAAAGACGTTGCATCGATTTGTGTTAACAAGAGGAAAAAGACGCGATATCGCTGGTGAAATTCCTACGAGCTATGTAAAACCAGAACTCAAATACGTCCAACAGGAAGCAATAATAACAGTGGCAGTCAATTTAAAGAATATAAGTTCTCTGCTGAAAAGGAAGGAAACGCGGCAAATCGTAATATCGTCAGGAGGCAAGCTCTCAGTGCTTAAGACAAGGCTATGAACGGACGGAATGAAACTCTGTAACAAAAGAACGAAATCCTGTCGCTGTAGGGAACAACGAACGACTTGGAAAAATATTACTTCATCATATGTTTCTCTGTCGATATGTCAACTCCAGAGCACGGACGAAGTATACGGATCGAGCTATCAGGCAATTGGAACTTTTGTTTCGGATTTCAGCGCTCGAGAGCCTCCTTATTATTTTCACTCTTGCTATCGTCGCTCTTATTAATTGTATCGAGCGTGTGATTTTCTACTTTCTTGGCAATAGGAAAACTTTTGTTCTCGTTATTACTTAAAATTGTTTTATTTCTTCCACTTTTTTTCTTTAGTGTGATATATACTTTTCGAAGGATTTAAAGAATTTTCGAATGATTATTCTGTTCAGGGTAATTATTCAAAAATGATTTTCCCAGAATTGTTAAAATAGTTGAAGATAATTGATGTGCAAGTATGTACGAATAATTGCGAATAATTATTAATATAGTAACAATCGGAGCGCTTTAACGCTACGTGCTAGAAACGTCTGTTAGTGTGATCCCGCTCCCTAATTATTCGACATTTCTGTGGTGTAGTATAATTTTTTCGTTTAATCATGCAGTCAATGTCAATCGAGATCAATCTCTTTAATATCGTCAAAGACATTAAAATAGAGCGCTCTGAATTTACCCTGCACATTAAATTAATATATACTAATATATACTAATTCTATATGAATAAAAATAATCATTAAAAGGATTAATTATGTACATATATAATAATTTTCTAGTACATGTAGTAAACAATACTCTATTAATAATAGATGCATGCGATATAATAATAAATATAATATATAGCAGATAAGAGAGGATTAAATAAAAAACTTACAAAGTAGAATAGATGCGCTTTGGTCAGCCAACCGGATAAAGGTATGTAGATCCTATCACTAGTATAGTAGTATAACACGCATCAAGCAAGGGCTATCGCCTGTCGTTTTACTATCTCAGCACGAAAGAAGAATGAAGCAGGTCGAGCTAGAGCACTCAATTGATCGCATATTTCCGATTCTAAGGATATTTTTAAATATAATATCTTTTGTGTAATTTTGTTCGCGTATTATTTCGTACATATATGTATCTTTATCCCAACTATTTTCGCTTTGTATTCTTTCGTTTGACGTTTGAAAAAGATATCTAGAATGATATAAAAAGTCGTTTCGTTTTATAATGATTGTAACAGGAAACCAAAGCATCGGATTGCGAAGAACGCGCAGAGGAAGAAGATTTGGATGGACACGAATTATTGCCGTCCCCTGACAGCGGCAAGTCAACGGACAATGAAGCAGCTTTATCACCGATTAAGATACGATCTGATGTAAATGGACTGGACCATGAAGAATGTGACGAGCTGATTCACGTTGAAAATACCACACAAGCTTGTATCATGCATGCCCTCAGCATTGTAAGTGCTGCTCAATTTTTCTTCTCCTTAAATTTTATTTAATTCATTTGGATCACACAGATGTGCGTTTCCTTAACTATAATAAATATCAATTCATTGAATTTTGTTAGCGTTGGTGTTAGTACAAATGTTGAGATATGCATATCGTAGAATTCGCATCAATTGGCAATAAATTTTTAACATTATACGTGTCTTTTCCTAATTGTAAGACCTGTAATGCGTTAATCAGAGAGAACTACGGTCATATTTGTCAGCATACTTTAGCATAGGTGGAATATTTAAAAAATTTATTTTACTTTGGAATCGGAATAATATTCTATCACATGCCACTTCAAAAGGGAAAGCAAATATAAAGTAATAGAATTTCAGAGAAATGTTAGTTTGATTTGCAAAGCGTTTATTGTCGACATTTGTATTGGTAGATGTAATATTCAGGTGTTCCAAAGTGGATAAATTAAATTCCAATTGAATTCCTTTATTTCATTGAGTCACATTTATTAATTTTACATGCAAAGCACAGTATGAATCGTGCATAATTGAATCGAATACAAACTCATTCATTTTTATACCATATTATTGGTTTCAGTCGGCCTTTTATAATAACTCGTTTCCTTTGAGATTTAATAATACTAAATAATCAAAAAATATTTAGATCTGCTAATTTTTATTTCAACTCTGTCATTAGAGAAAATTGAAATCAAAATTAAGATTAACTCGCTACAAATTTGACTTTTAATCTTGTAATTCAAAATACAATTTCCATCACAAAGTTCCTTATCTTTTTGCAGAAAAACAAGGTAACAGAGTTCTTTTCAAATTTGACAGGCATTATTCCGATTTCAGAACGAAATAAATTGTTGTAACATTAAAACGGTGTCATTCTTCGCCACCTAGTGTCTTCTTCGCCGCCTAGTGTCTTCTTCGCAATGATAGATCTGAATCCGTACAATGACAGGTAGTAACGACCGTTCGATGACAAGTATCATCGCGGTATCGTCATAAAGGCATCAACACGCGCGTGGTAACGCGAGAGGAAAGCTTCCTTTCCGCAATAAATCAGAACGGGACCGAATGCTTCTGTAGCCGGTTGTGCCATTTCAGTTTCGCATTCACTGAGACAATCATTGGCAAATGGTCTTGCGAAACCGTCGTATCCGCGTAATCACCGCACGTAAACGTGTTATAGCTTTCGCGATCAAGCTCGAAGATCTCCGCGATGCACTTACAGCAACGTCGTAATACACGCTTGGAAAAATTCATTGCGATTTCCCCGTGGCTTCACGCATCACTGAGATATACGATTGCTTTCACGGTTGACTATTAACGCGTTCCAACCAAGTAAATCTTTCTTCTCTGATTCTTAATGTGATTTCAAAGTTCGATATTAAATTGGTGGAAAATATTTTGCATTCTTTGTTCAAAATAAAACTGTTGTGCGACTATTTACTTACTATCAATATAAAATTAAGATATATACAGGTATTTCTTCCTAATTAATTTCCTCATCAAATATTTCTAGAAATTTTAACCCGTCTCATTCGTTCCTCTAATACGTAATTCATTTCACCAAGCTTTGTGTTTTATCTAGCTTTTTCGTGAAACATATTACGAACCAACAACTTTTAATCATTTTCATAATGTACCGTATCCTTTATTACTACAGTTACTCTTGCCTTGTACGTTGCAGGACTCGTCCTTGGAACTCAACTCTGACACGAACTCGAGGGGAAGTTCTGGCCCAGTCATGGCGTTGACTAATGGATCCTTGTCCGCGAAGGAATAAGTCGAAAAAAGAATTAGACATTGCAACACGGTTTTCCCTGTCCAGGGACTCCTGTACCAACGCCACCAATGAGACATATCGATCTCCTTTAAGGATAACACACCCCTCTGTATATAGCTAAATGCCTAACAAATAATTCAGGGTCGTCTCATGCCAGATCTGGGACCTATTTTGGCGAATTTAGTATCGATGGATTTCGAATCGCCCCGAGGATTCGACGAACGAGAAAGATTTAAACCGTTTCGCTTCCATTTACGTCCATCTCATCGATTAATCCTCTTTCTTTTTTCTCCTGTACTCCCTTCTCTGTGAAATCTAGTCTTCAAGAATGGATCGATAAAGCGTCGATTTCTTTATTCGTTCTTTCTTCTCTCCTTTTTCTTCTTTTCCCTTAAAAATTTCGCTCTTTGCACACGTATTTTCGCGACGTGTATAAAATATTACAGCCAAACTCGAACTCGATAACATTCGTGAAACACATAGTACGAGAATTCTATTCGATAAAAATTACACTTGACGATCGAACATTCGGAGAATTTCTTTTAGTCACGGTATTATTCGTTATCTGTGACGTATTAACTCTCTTATCGATTTTATCGTAAAAATTGTGGCCGCGTGTGGTAGGGATAACGTTGCATGAAACGCGTTTCAGAAGATTCGTTAAGATTTGTCCAGCTTGCTATCTGTCTCGCGAGACGGGCAAAGGTTTTTTAAGTAGACGCCACGGAGGATTCCTAAGTAGGGTGCAACGTTAATGGATTCTTTTTCCAGCGTCGTTGAGAATAGGTGAAAACCAGGCCGTCCGTTTGTGGTAGCGTTTTATGAAAATTACAAGTAGTCTTCCGGAGTCTCGGCACCGGCGTAGATCGCACAGTAACGAGAACATCCGTTGCTCTCTGAGAGAATTAGTTAATTAATCGCGTTCCTTTTTAATTCTCCGAAGAAAGCTACGTCTGGATTTTACTCTTTAAATTGCACCGTGCTGAATCCAAGATTAACTCCAATCGAGTAATACGGTTGCTTCTGTAGAGACCTTTAAAAATATATCACGCCCAATAAATACAGGCTCATACGACACAGTTAAGATTGTGAAGGAGGAAATATTTATTGATAAATTCAATTGTCCATTTAATTTTTTAATTACTTCCTATGGGCACTTTAATTCCATGCAGTGATTTATGCATGTATTGAAAAGCAGAAATGTAGAATTACGTATCTTCGTAGTATAAGGACGAAGTCCATTTAATTTCCAATTAGTTTAAAAGCTTAGCCAGAGTTTCCATTCCACAATTGGATAAAGTGAACAATTTTAACGCATTTAAATTTAGAAGAATAATGTTTGCCTCTTGTGTATCGATCATTGCGATAACGCCTTTTATACTTCGAGGAAAGACAGCTGTGCGATCTCCGATCTACAAATACGATTTGTAAATAAATTGAACTGTTTTTCGTATATCTCGTAGCTCGATAATAAAAAGTCGATTAGTTCTCGGCCGGGCATGTTAATCGTCAACGCTTAATTACCGTTTAGGACGTTGTAAATATTCGTGTTAACCTTAAGTTAGCGTAAAGACGGTAGCAGTTACGTTTCCTAGGATTAATTAGGGGAAAGATTCGAACGAACCTCGGAACGTTTTAAATCACCGGGAACGTTCTTGACTCCGCGGGCAGTTTCGATCGCATTGATATAAATTTAGCCTAAATCTGATGCTGATTTAGCGTCGAGCTGACCGCCACGATGCATAATGATTAAGACATTTTTCGATCCGGTTGGTAATAGATGGGTGACAATGACTGATCGTAAAAGGCAGAAAGAAGAAACAAAGAAAAGAAAAAGATAAAAAACAAGAAATTCTATTATAATTTCCACGGTAGATAAGATCCGCCATGTGAAGTTGATTTTATAGAATTGACAGTATGCGTACGTGCGTGCGTGCGTGCGTGCGTGCGTGCGTGTGTGTATGTGTGTGTGTGAGCGAGAGAAAAAAGTACACACAAGAGAACAAAGTGTGGGTTTATTAATTGTGAGGAAAAAAAATACAGTTAGCATATCAAACGTGTATTTTTGATGAGAACGTGTGTGAATGCGGTTTCTTTTTCTCCGGCGAAAACAAACAGAGGCAAGCATCGTCCAATTTAGTATAATCGATTAGAAAACGAAAATCTACTTACGGTTACTGGTAATAACTTGCTTCATCGTGAAAAACGCGACGTACAAAAGATAATAGCGTCATGAACTTGAAATTGGATACGGTCATCTTTGATGTTGTCCGACATATCGTGCTCGTGATTGCAACTCGCAAGTATGTTTCTTGAGAATTTTGTCGTTCTTCGTGTACTATTATTTATAATTAAAATCTACATACAAATATAAAGATATCGAATCATTATTTGGCATCTCTTTCCGTTACGTGATCGTAAAAGAACAATTTTTAAATATTTAAGAATATTTTCTACAACCTTGTGAGTTAATTTACAAATATGATATGAGTCTTCTTGCGACTGTGGTTACTCGCAATCACATGTATCGACTCTAGAGTTACAGATTCTTCCTTTCATTGTACGTATATAATAGTTAACAGCAAAGAAAAAATCATAAGTGTAACGCTTTTCAGTCTTAAAAGTCGTATAAGCTTATTTTACTACCGATAAAATGTTTCCACTTTACTGAAAAAAAGGATCAATGGTCGAAGATGAATGACGTACGTGCAACGAGATGAAGTTAACTTTATAAGTGTCATTATCGTTGAACATCGTAAAATTCTATCACTCTAAATATCCAGCTAATCCTGGACATACCGAAATGATAAGCGTTAATGGTGATTATTCCTCGAAAAACGCTTCGACTCGATTCACAACGATCGATGTTTAATTAGAGAGAAAAGACTAGGGCTGCGAATATCCGTACGACAGATTGTGCAAATTTCTATTTCTCTCTCGTATACATATATGTATAAAGGATCTGTAAGGAAATGTATGAATTTTGGTTTATAACATAATGCATCTACCAAAACGAAGATAAATACGTGTAAGGCATGACCGATGTTCGTGTACCTTGAAACAACAATCTGTGAAGAATTCTAAATGACATTGATTGATGTTCCAATAAGAATGGGATCGCAACGGATGTATGAAAATATGAATATCAAAATTTTTATGGAAATTTTTTCGGCGAAGTTGTCGCACTAGAAGTTTTGTGGTTCCAAGGTACTAAAGGACTTTGCTTGTAAAGATTAAACGTTTTATATTTTATAAGAATACGCGGATTTTGCCTATGCTAATTTCGCTAAGCATAATATTTATTATCGTAGGCGTATATATATTATTTACGTAATTTATTACGTGTATCTATTATTGTAATATTATAATGTAATTATCCTAATAGAGACGAAATGAAATAGCCTGATGGGGTATAAGTATGATAAATCACATCGGAATCATTACATGCACCGTATCAATAATCAAAGAATATTTACATATCAATTATTGATACGACGTAGGTAACATTAACTATATGTATTTGTAATATTTCTACAGCTTATTACTATTATTATTATTATCATCATCATCATCATCTTCATCTTCATCTTCATCTTCATCATCATCATTATCATCATTATCTTTATCATTATTATTATTATTGTTGTTGTTGTTGTTGTTGTTGTTATTATTATTATTAGTAGTATTACTATTATTGTTATTATTTAATTATGTACACATATTTGCATATATTTTGAATATCCAAGCAGTGATAAGGCTTTAGAGCGCGATTGTTTGCATCAGACAGGAATGACGAAATTTTTCCGTGATTCCGTAATTGAGCAAACATAATCAAGAAGAAAGTTGCGGATAACTTCGACAGCCCTAGAGGATTGCAATCAAATCAATGGTCTCTTCCTCGACATGAGAAATGAGATTTTCAACATAACGGATGTAATCTTATTATATATATTTTCTTTCGGTAATTATTTGATCATTAAAATTCTGAAACGTCTCGTGTCAAAGCGACAGTCTAGCTTAAGGAAAAGATTCGTTGAATACGAGGAAATTGCAAACTATACTATTGGAAAATTTTAATCAATCAAATCGTACGTCTCTTCAAACTATACGGTTGTTGACAAGAGTTCTTCCATTTCATCGTCACACATCCAGGTTCAAATAAATAAACCAACTTCAGATATTACTGTTCCGTTTGCATCGTCGACGATTTACAAAAAAAAGGGGGGACGAAACGACAGTTGAACAACTTGGAACTTTCTCCCATCTTTGTTTTATGATTTTCTTAAGCAGAGAAGGTTGCGTTAAGTATTAAGAAAAGTCCACCCAACAATTTTCTTCTATAAATTCTTCGATAGTTATTTTCCAGTAATATGTATAAGAAACCAAACTCCCGTAGTTCAACGAATTTGAATCATATCAGATCATATATTACAAGCATTTCTCATTGGAGCCACGAAGAAAGCGCTGATCGTGACAAAATGACAAGCTGGATTCTTACTTGACGAGGAAATGCGTTGCCGTACCCTTAGCGATGTGTAGATTAAGCTACTTTAATCATTTACTAAAGAGTGGTTTATATAGTTTATCTGTATGCAGCGAGTATACCTGTAAAAATAAAATTATGGCTACAAGAGAGAAAAATAGAGAGAGGGAGAGAATGAGAGAAAGAGAGGGAGAGAAAGAGAGAGAAAAAGAATCGTCATCAACCGATGAAAAAAGAAGATCAAAAAAATCACAACGTCGATCGAAATGTCCTCAAAAGAGAACTCGAAACTTCTGCCGCTTTTCTTCCTGCGTTCTTTCTTCGTAAAAGAATAAAAAAACACGAAGGATACATTTATCTATGTTAAGTTACGACTAGATCTTAGAAACAAGGGTTATTTGTTCATAGTCCTATAAAAAAAAATATATATATATATGAACAATGTTTTATGGATCATTATCATCTGAATAAAATACGTTAAGTCTTTTAATGAGTTCGGTGATTGATTAAAATGATGATTTTTGGACTCTTTCTGTATGAACTGAAAAAATCAAATAAAATTACGAGATCATCGAAATACTTTTAGGTTGTGCATTCAATTTTTGCTTTAAATTATCAGACACAGGCTGCGACGATCATTGGTATCTAACGACAATCTTCCACATTCCACTTGCGTCAAGAAGTAAAAACCGCGCTTCAACCAAGAAATAAGAAAAAGAAAATGACTTCTACGAAACAGTGTCCGACTTAACCGCGCCAATTACACGAAGCCTCAAGTGAAAGATAAGTTGATATTCAGTCTCTGTCGCCTCTGCGACTGATTCGAAGAAACAAACGCCTGACCCGATGTACGCGACCAGCCGAGTGGCTCGTTATACAAAAATTTTACGACTCAGTGTCCTCAGTCCCTCTGAGACGAAATGAGCTCTCGTCTGCGCTCCAGTCGACGGATAATGAGTCTGTTGTTCCTCCAATTAGACCGAACGCGAAGCACGGCTAGGAAGGGCAGGAATAAGCGAAAAGGAGCTTGGGCACGATACTCGGCCGGCTCTACGTGCTAAGTGTTCCACTTCAGCCCGACCAAATCCTTGAGCTTCTCCTACCATTTCCGTTTCCCCGGGTACTCTCGCTTTCGCGCAATGGCCACCTAAAAACGCAGGAAAAACTAAAAGTGGTCGTTGTAGAAAAGGGTTGTATACCGCAGCGAACAATAGCTATTTCGTTTCACGGATGAAAAGGCAGTCGCGTGAATGCATGCCTGTTTTCGCCGGTACTTTTCATCTTTAAACGTAAACGTAAACATGCCGCGTCCCCTTTCGTCTCGGCCGTTCTTTCTCAGGGATTTTTAACGCAATCAGAGATCAGTCGTGTTTTTGCGTCAACGAGAAACTAAAAGGAGACCTTAATGATTAATTATTATGAAAACGCTGGGTACGCTCTATACTTTCCTTGTTTAGATGATCACTGAAAACTAGTAGTTTTTTAAAGAAAATTTAGTAAAAATAAATTTCTCATGCATCGTGATTAAGTCAGGACAACTATTTTAATTCATTTGATTTATTTACTTCATTAATACATTTAACTAATTTACTTATTTACTTGATTTATTTAATCAACTTATTTACCAATGTATTAAAATGGTTCGGAGAAACAATTGACAAAACAAGGACGAACGATACAAAAGCAATTTGATTTAATTTATTTGGTTTAATTTATTTCGAGGTTCTCGGTTGTTTTCCCTATAGAGAGTTGATGCAACAGAATAAAGAACAGTTTGTATTGTATACAACAAGCGTGATGATCCACGGTACTACGCGTTTGCTAATGCGAAACGTATTTCTCCGTGACATATTGATGAATCACTTTAATAGCCTCGAATGTCTCGATACCAACAGGTTTGATTTCTGATGCTGGCAACAGGAATCCATAATTTCCACCGGGTAATTCGTAAGTATACGACAAGCTGATACCTGCTTTGCCCATAGCCCAATCATCGCTGCCTCCAGCAGCTGGATCTAATAATTTTGAAAAAAAAATATAAAATAAATAAATTGTATAAGTAATGATAATACAGATAAGAAGAGTAGATAGTAGCTACTTGACTTGACGTGCTACTTGTAACAAAAATTTTATGGAAGATTATATAATATATAACCGCTCGAAAAACGGCACGAACTTATGGGATGACCTAATAGATTTCGATTTTTATCTTGCAAGTAAGATCAGTTCGAAAGAATTGCTTACACAGATGATTGGCAGAAGTTCCATAAGTGTATTGAGTTTTACGAGATTTGGCGATAGCTGTTGCACACTGGATGGCAACCTTACGCTGGGAAAATCAAAATAAAGATGTTCTTAATAACAAAACATCTAGAACTTCGTAGATGCGATTAACACCTGTTAGAAAAATTTACTAACCAGTTCTGGTTCGTTAGAAGGTACCTTAGACGTCCAGCCCCAAGGGTATAAGATGTACTGTAAAAGTTATATTTCCAATATTTTATCATATACAGCATTGCTTTGATAATTCGCCTACTAATAGAAAATAACGCGCCGATTCCATTAAATTTTTAATTATTCTAAATCACATTTATATATCCATAAAATTTCGAACGTGCAACTATTCCGCTGTATTTATATGATGAAAGTAATTTTTCAATTAGTAAAAGTTTACGGTATACAAATACGTGACCAGCAAGCGGAATGAAAATGTGCCGCTTTTCAATTTATTTGAAATGTTCAAAAAATTAAATCAGTATTCCTTGATCCTATTTAATTAAAATTTGATCAGTTACCTGGCCGTAGGAATGGAACGTAAGGTAGGCCTTGATCTGTCCTTTTCGTGCCAAAATAAAATCTCTCAAGTGTTGGTTTTCCGGCTCGGAGAATGGTTTAGGCCCGGCGTAAGTATCGCTGCATGGGTTGTTGGATGCACCAGTTGCTACAAACGAATAATTATATTTTAATTAATAAAAATAACAAAATACGAAGGATAATTCCCCTTGTGTAGCTATCGTCTCTCTAATAATTAAAAAATATTATTTTTGAAAGAAATGCGCTTCACTTTGTATAATAAGGGAAACTAAAATTGCATCAAGTGAAAAATGAACAATCTTCCAAGGGAGCAGCGGATTGAAGGTAATCTAACAAAAATGTTTAGAACACACGTCGAATTTCCTCGCGAAATCTTTAATACGAGAAAATGGTGCCACGAATTTTTCGTAACAAGCAACTTTTAAATAGTAGAACAAATTAGAGGTATCTGAATTTAGAGACTTGCTGCTCCGTTATCACCTTTATCTCGTGCTATTTTTATTTGATAGGAATTTAGCAAATGAGAAAAATTAAAGCTGGAAATGACTCTCGAAATAATCTCGATACTGCGAATTATTTCAATTAACAGGCAGAAATGTTTTCGGTAAAGTTAATGTGGAATATCAAGGTGTACCTAAATCATAGAAATGGCGTAAATGAATAAATTTTACACAAATTTTTCGTTTGAACGTATGCCGTTGGATAAAATAAATACAATTTCCATACTTTTTCCTATACTTCCTCGTACAAGTGATAAGTCAAGAAGCAAAGAATTTCTAATTTATCCCAACTCTTGATACAAGTATTTCCTCAATACAATTAAAATTCACTTCCTCGATCAGTGTAAATTCGAATAATCGTTAGAGTCAAAATTCCGAGAATGAATCAGCATCTCAAATTGATGAAAACGTTTATAGCTATTAACCGCTTCTTTTCCTGTATGTCACGTAAGATTGATATTCCGAAATCGTCGTTTCGATAGAGCGTGAATAAAGAGGTGACATTGTGAGCGCAACGAAATTCACGATCGACGTCCGAATTACGTCACCGAATAGCTCACACTCTCCGTCAAAAGTCAGCTTATCAAACGAAAAAGGATAGAGAAATAACGAGCAAGTTTTTATCACGCCTGATCGTAACTTGTCTAGAGAACGACAGATAATTGCGCTCCAAAGAAAAGTTAGAGAGAACAATAGTTGAGTTAACCGTGACACAGTACATTTCTCGTAGTAGGAGGCATATACATATATGAGAAAGATAAAGAGAGAAACGTGTTAGTTAACAATTGCATGGCCCCATTCTTGTGAAATTATTTGCCAGCTAGAAATTGTTTATACCGTCATCCAAACAAGATGTCGCTAATTAATTTGCGATATAGTATCTATCGCCGTTTCGAAGTACAGCGATAAAACATTCTGATCCTATTGCAAACATGTTTGCATAACGAATCGTATTTATTAGGTCGTGCGAAAAGTTTCTTTCATTTTATAAGAAAATAATGGATGCACAACATTTTCCGTTTTATATTATTTTATCGAATTACCTATGATCCATTTTGTTCTATCAAAATAAAGATCACAACATTCGACAGATTAGGTTTCATGTTTGTGCAAAGATGCATCGTTGTAAAAGACGTGTCTCTAAAAGAAAGACACTTTTCGGACAACTTAATATTAAAATCGTGGCCGTATGAATCTCGATTGAATTTGCACAGGTATAAAAAGTTCTTCTAACAGATATTTCTCCTTTTCTCTTTTGCAGTAAATATTATAATTTTCTTATTGAGACTTTTTTCTCGATCAATCGAACGATGTTTAACTCGATGTTGATAATACGCTATCTATAGTCTGGTCGTTTACACGCGCTACAATATCATTATCATTGAAATATTAACTTCATTTGTTGGAATTATCATTTGATAAAAGAGGAACGTGTAAACATTTAAGCAGATTTTTAATCGATCGACACGACGATTAATTGCTAATAATTAAATCTAATTATTAATAATTTGTTTCTTCAACGAGCACAAGGTTTCATAAGACGTCTGCCTTAGATACATTGTATTGTAAGTAAAAAATGGAAATTTACCCATCCATTCCATATCGTAATTTCGGTTCCCATCGACACCCTTGCAAGTCAATCCCGTGTTTGATCTTGTTTTTCTCCACAATCGGTTCTAAAGTACATTTTGTAAAATATGTACCGATTAAAAGTTCTTCGAATGGTTTGATAGGATGGATAATTCTTGTTACCAATGAAATATCCTTACCGAAGATTTGCTGTGCGTAAATTCGTAGCCATCAGGATTCAAAACTGGTAGAACGTACCAGTCGATATTCGTCAAAAGATTTTTGTGACCTGTCAATAGTAGCTCTACCATGTAAAGAACTGTTGCTGGAGCGATCCATTCCCTAGCATGAATTCCGCCATCAATGAAAATAGCCGGTTTATTCCGCCCACCCGTCGACAACTTTAAGACTTTCATCGATCGTCCTTCGTAAGAATTACCTATGGTAATTAAGGAGGCTACATCGCCGTAAGTGTTTGTTAGATAGTTTAGATATTCGTTTACCTGTAAATAATTTAAACAATTATTATTTTATTATCGTTGCATGGCCGGTCCCTTCTTCCAAATAATTTCAATAATATGTATTCCATTAAAAAATAAGATCAAATTTTAATAGCTCGAACGGTCTCCTAAACCTCGATTAGCATAGATTTCTTTTTCAACTATGATCTAATTATAATTATAATCTGTAACGTTGTGGATTTTTTGAGCTTACGTACTTCTTTATAGTTAGGATAGTAAGTAAAAGATAAATGCCCGGAAGCAGCATAATTCTTGGTTAGTGCCTTTAATTTACGTTCCATTCCTTGCGCAATGTATTCTTGCATGACCAGTCGTTGAACATCGTCGATCAGAACCGTGTAATTCATACGATGTTGCTTAAGGAGATTTTTGAACTCTTCGATTTCGTCCGCCGTCACGAAAACGTCCACCAGATCATGAGTGCTTCTTACAAAATCGAATCCAGGTGTGTCCACGTAATTTTTCAGCAACGAGAGTTGTTCGGCTGTCTCGTAGGAAATAGAAAGCGCCTGCATCCTATCAATTTTTTAAAGGTATCCTGCTTACGTTTGATTTGTAACTTTTTAGCGAAAACGAGATATCCAAGTAGTCGAAATACTCTTTGTAATTCGAGATTAAATTAGAAATTTAGATATTCGAATCTTTTCTCTCGAAGTACTCTGTTTCTCTTATACTTGAATATAAAGCTCTTTCTACCAAGATTCTAAGTAAGGAAAGATGTCTTAACAAGAAAGTTTGATCGAGAATGCACTTCGAAATCATAAATCATCCGATTGAAGCCTACAAAATTTTAAGAGCACTTAAACGATAAAACTTCCTCGCGTTCTTACATTTTTGCATGAACGATCGCATAAATAACGTATTATCGTTAATAATCATCGAATAAAAGTAGAAAAGAAAAAATATATATATATACATATACGTATAAAAGTAAAACGTACCCATTCAAGGGAGGAAGAACTTCTTCGTCGACGGCTAGGACAGCCGCGACAAAAATTGTCGCGATTATAAAGAAGATACGCATGATGACTGTTTTCGATTGAAACTACTCGTTATTTCTCTTTTATATATCGCATCGTATCTACGCAAACCAATCAAGATTCATTTACGTGATACGAAATATATTGTTCGCTGCATTTAACAAGGCTTCTAGATTGGAAAAATGTTTGGAAATATGAAATCGTTACCAGAAGTAATAGAAAGTCAGATAAGATCAATCTGAGAAAGAAAGACACAGTTATCTCAACAGATAGCGTTAAAGATTTCATGTATTAAGACTTCAATTGTAGAATCAATGATTCGACAATCACTTTTTCGTTTGAAAACACTCGATAATATTGATATACGGTTTATTCAATGATAAGAATCATGCATCATTAATATAATAAATCTCTTGTCTGATTAGTTCTGTATATGGTGCAAAGGATCTGCGGAATTCAATTTTTCGATAAATAAATAGAATAATCGCAATGCTATAAGTTTAATTAGTTAATCCTTTTAAACGATCGATCGAAGTAATTGTTCAAGTAAAAGTCAAATATTACTCGAGTAAATACTCCGATCTATCTAGGTTTGCATAATGAATTTTCTAATCTTTCGTGCATTCTACGTGCATATTTCAAAGTGCATACTTTTAAATATGTCCATACACAAATTCTGGTCCAAGTTTCGAACATAGCTTGCGAGAAATTTAATATTACTTCAGCTAATGCATCGATCTATTGAGTAGAATTCGTAAATCTCTATACAGGCATTTCATAGGTTGAAAGAAACGTAACAAAGAAAACTGAAAGCCTAATCGTGCGGACGCACAATTTGTTCAATTGATGGGAATATGGGAATCTAGATGGAAGCGACGCTCACTTTTATCATACGTAGGTAAGGAAGAATTTCCAACATATGGGTTACCTTTGATACTTGAATTACACTGTACTTTTATTTTACACGTGAAATTTATATGTATATAAATTCTTCTATCCTTATCGCAGGCATTCAGTTTTGTTGATATTGGTTCTTAATATTCAAATCTTCACAGGAGACTATAGATATATCTTAACTTAGGTTAAATATCTTTGGTACTTTTGGTAATTGCACATTAATATTACACTGTGATGTCACCCACACTGTGGTGGAATCAAAAGTGGCGCTTTTCTCAGAAAGAAAAAATCGCAGTCTTCCAGCTTTTTTTCCAGCAGTGTAACTATAGAACAGCTAACTATCCTCCGATATTGATTTTGTATATATTATAGAAATCAATATTCTGAATAATTTTTTCCTATACATATAAGTGGTGGACTCACCACTTAATTTCACTTCACAGTTAATTTTAGCTATAATTGTGCATCTGCGGTATGCGTCAGTATTGGCTACCGGCCGCTGGCCGCTTATTTTCTGTTTATAAACGAGAGTCAGGCGAGCTTAAAGACCTCAGACATAATCTGCATATGCGAAGCTGTAAGAAGCGTTTGTCACAACTTATAATTCAATTAAAATGCATAGGATTAATATATTGGGTTTAGGTTTATGTTAGATTTTTCAATCCGGCCGCCGCAAGGCAGCTGGCAATGCTTACATAAATTTATAACAAATTAATTATAAAAATAGTAGGAGAACGAATAATTGATATTATTTTATGGAAACATTACGGATTGAGAGAGCAACTCCAAACTCAGACCCAATATATTTATAATAATTGCGTTTAATTGAGTTATAACAGGCATTTTTTACAATCTTAGATACGCATGTTGTGCACGGGACCTTTAAGGTCGTCGGATCCTCGTTTATAAACAGAAGATAAGTGGCCAGTAATCAATACTAACATATGCGCTTTCACAATTTACACAGACTGCAGACAGAATTTACAGTAGCGGTAACGGTAGTTCTCTGCAAATATTTTAGAAACTAAGCGTGTCCAGCACTTACATATGTGGAAAAATGTCAGCTAAAATGATGAATTTCACAACATATCCAAAAATCATTGAAGTCAGAGGGTAGGTAGCTTTTCTACAGTTTCACACATCATAGCAGCGAGGGACCCTTATGTCTTAGTTTTCCAACAAGAAATTTTAAGCGGAAGTAATCTTTTTGGTAGCTGAGCGGAAGTTTGAAAAAGTTTGAAAAAGCTAACGAAAGACAGGTAATTTCTCTATCCCTCCTTGTCCTACATAGTTCATACGTCTGTTCTTGTCACACAATATAACCCTCTCTTTCTAACATCGCTCATATGTCTGTCCTTGTCGCACACAATTGCTTTTCCTGCCCACGGATGTGCTGCCATCTATACAACAACACTTGAAGTCTCCGTTTCTTCCCTACATGGTAAATGGCAGTATATGACTCGTCGGTAGACAAAATGTGCTATATTGTGCAACAAAGGCAAATTTATATCTTGTGTTCAACGGAAAGCCAATACTGTGCGACAGAGATGAACAATACGGGCGGTATTAGAGAAAGAGAGAGAGGGAAACACTATACAAGGATAGACATGCTTATCGTTAAAGGAATGAGATTAATCATTCTAGGATCGCTGGACAAGCGATTAAACGATTAAATGATTAAACATTTGATTAACTTTAATCGCACATTTATTAAAATCTTTTTATAATGTATAAGTTATAAAAGTCTGAAAGTTCTACTAATATGATTTTCGTAATTCCTAATCCGAATTGATTAACATTAATTAATTTCGACCAGTACTATTAATTGTGTGACATATTGATCTTCAATTTTTGTGGGCTTTGTGGAAAACAAATATCATGGTAAGGAATTTTGTTCGTCGTGACCATTTTTTGTAGAAGATCTGTGGAATCATTCTGTGGTAGGCTTATCTCGTTTTGTGGAAAATGACAGTTACTTGTGGGAAATTAATTTCGTTTGCGAAGCGTGACTAATTCTTGGGAATTGTTCGTAGGAAAACTAAAAATTTTTTTATACTCGTATTTTCTGAGATTTTTCTTAAAGGCAAACGAACTTATCACGCAACTCCATGTGATTATTAATTAATAAGATGATTAAGTAAATCGTCGAATAGATGCTTTCTTATTATTAATAAAATGATGAAACCGAACAACCTACAGACACGTATTTGCTTAATACCTTGTTTTTCTTTGACGACTATTTTCCCCCTTATCGTTGATACTAGTATAGCTACAAAATTGTTTGAAATCGGGAGAAGGTAAAGTATGGGTGTACTTGTTTGTAGAGACGAATCCATTTAGTTTGCGAACGTAGGTTGCATTTGGTAAGACGGAAATAGGATCAAAGTGACGAACTTTTTGTAAGCGATCTACGTGCAATAGCAAGGGCGATTGGTGTAATTGTGTCGTTTCGATCGTTTCAGTTGCTGTTCTATCGTTCGATTTTGTATCTTGCGAAACGACTTCCATGTGCCATCTGCAAGAAAAATGAAAAGGTTCTTTTAAAATAGGACAAAAGAAAAGATACAAGGAAAGAAAAGGGAAAAAGTAAGGGGAAAAAGGAAAACAAAGAAAGGGAATAAAAAAGAAGGAAAAGGCTCTTCCTTTTATTGTTGTCAAATAAAATATTCGATGCTTGTAAAAACAATGATTCAGCTAGCTGAATGTGGCTTAATCATACGAAAATGGAGGAATTAATTTTTTCTAAATTAAACTCGGAAAATTAAGAAAAATCAGTCATCGAATATCTTGTGTTCACAAATATCCTAGGCAGCGAATTAGTCAGTACGTTGAATGCTGGTTACTTTTGCTCTGAAAGTAAAATGTTTCGAAAAACCTAACTCAAAGAACGGAGAAATATTAACTGCATACCAGGGTCAGACACTTTTTATTTAAGACGAAAATAATGCGTAAAAAGTTCAAATAATTACTCCAAATAAACTGGCAAACTAATTTGTTTAAAAATAAGATAGTTTGCAAATAAATTTCAAAATCTTATTTGAGGAATAAATTTTCTCCAAATAACTAATTTGCCAAATATTTAATTATTTCACATAAAAGTAGAAAAATAAAATACATATAATAAGCTATACCTATGCAAAACATTTCTCGATGTCAGATTATACATAGTCGACCTTCTCTTCTCTAATTTCTTAGTCGTCAGAGGATTCATAGTAGCTTCGTCAGCGATAATATTTCTCAGTTGTTCGAGGAATTCGTCGACGAAGTTACTTTGGGTGAAGAGCGGGTGTTGCAAGAGCGCTACAGACGTAGCTCTTGTTTCGGGATCCATGCGAAGACATTGAGATAAGAAGTCGACCGTCATCGAGTTCCAAGTGGGAAATAATTTACGAATCGAAACGACACTCGAATGAGTTGGTCCTACCAGCTCGTCCGCACTTGTGTGTCGCAACATTTGACTAGATCTGCCAGGACTGATCATCGTTTGATGCCTCGTGCACAGTCTTCCTAAAAATTTCATTGTAATTACTTCGTCAACTGGTAATACGAACGAATATCTATGAAAGTTATCATCGACGGTAAAAACTTACCCAAGACTTTGGTTATTCGATAGAGCTGATCTACGTCGCTCTCGCCAGGAAAAAGAGCATCTCCCGTAAGCAGCTCCGCGTAAAGACAACCTACCGCCCAAACGTCGACCGCTTTGCCATATCGTGCATCACCAACAAGAAGCTCCGGTGCTCGATACCACCTTGTTGCTACGTAATCCGTACAGGATTCATTGACGCTATTTGTGAAACGTGCAAACCCGAAATCACAGAGTTTGATCACTCCGTTCGGAGATACAAGAATATTTTCAGGCTTGATATCACGATGCATTACCTAATAAGGATCAGTGTTCGAATTAAAAATCCTTTAATCTCGATTTAGTTGAATTACCACCTAAGTATGTATTATACGGGCATTTATACGGAATAAGATAAAGCTAAAAAAAGATCATTAGATATGTATATTCCACGTGCTACAAAAATATCTTATCAACTAAATCGAAACTAAGCGATAGCAACAGGCGAACCTTTTGAAAGCTGTACAATCTTTCTCGTCCACTTACATTTCTGCTATGACAGAAGCTCAAACCGCGAAGGATTTGATAAACATGTCGCCTGGACACTTCCCAGCCTAGACCGTTTCCGATACGTTCCAGCTCATCCAGCAAGGTGTGATCCAAATACTCGAAGACAAGATAGAATCGTTTCCTTTGGCGGAACACTTCGATCATATTTACTAGATTATCGTGACACAATTGCTACAAATACATGCGCCATTCTCATTCTCGTTCTTACTGACTCTAACGGAAAGAAATTTAATTCGATGTCGACTGTTAATCAGTCTCGAAGTCCTATTAATCGCAATGTGAATTTCTTTTTAATACACGTCGAATTTATCATTTTTTTTTTGTATGCTTATACATAATTTATATGTATATATTGTAACCAATGCAACCAAGTCCAATTTCCAAACTCACAAGATTAATAATAAGATATGATTTATGATAGCGTTTGACAAATAGAATCCAAAGATATTATTTTAAAAGTTGTGCGTATATACAGTTCATACATACAATCTTAGACTTGGACGTCGATCGATATCATTCATTAATACTATACAATCTCATTATATCTCTTCAAATACAATTATACGCTTGATGCACCACGTACTTTCAACATTCTGATTTCACGAAATGCCATTTCTCGCACTTGATGGTCCTCCTCGGTTTCCAAAAATCTCTTAATGGCTACGAACTGCCCACTTTCACGATGCCTGCATTTCATCACTACACCGTAGCTGCCTTCTCCTACGATTTCTAACATTTCGTATTTCTCCATTTTGTTCAAACAGATTTATATAACAAAGAAAAGATTTATACGTAAGGTATATAACAGGTTTCCTGTAACAAGGAGGTATGCATGGAAGGTAATAAAATAAATAACAAAGTAACTTCAGAAATAAAGTAATATACACGCGTTGCAGCACGCTGAATTATGATAATTATAGCGTTGAAAATATTTACATTGGTTATTTACACTTCTTAGCTTTTAGACGAATACAAGTTATATCCTCGTAAGAAACTATGATCGTCGAGCTGTCAATGTACACGATATACATATCTCACTGTTTATCACACCACTAACGATGCGAAGAGTCAAATAATCTCAAATATTCTTAAACGTAAAGTGCACAAAAATAGTACATGATCAAATTTGATTAATTATGAGGCAAATTGCTTAGCTTGACCCAAATATTCTACTAACACAGCTAACCCTATAAGACAGACGCGTTATATGGAAATTAACCCTCGTTAAAATTTGACATTCAGAGCAGTATGTTCAGAATAGTACGTACAAAATATCAAATACATGGTTCGACGTTAAAACAACTCTGAGATACTTTAATCGTCTAACAAAGTACATAGACACACTGCCGTTCAAAAATATCCGGATACTTGCTTACTTTTGATAGGATGAAATTTAATAACAGAATTGCGAGTAAAAATTATATGTCGATAAATAACGATTTCATTCTGTATTATTTCGTTCTTACAAAACGATAAAATTGATTATTGGAAAAGTAATAGATACGCATTGAAATAAAATTCAACAGTTATAAAACATTTATAAAATTTAACAGTTATGGAACAGTCGATGAAATTTTTAAAAAAACATTTCACAATGGCTCATTACTTTCACTCTCTAAGATACGGATCGGATAAGAAAGGTTCATCTAAAATAATAATGAAATTATATTTAAAAATTGTTAATAAATACCACAGACAAATAGACACATTTATGGATCACAAATTGAATTTCGATACAAAGCAAGCAAATAACTGAAATTAACTATTTCTTAATTCTAAAAAGAGATGATAAGTATTGATTTTAGTTATTAGTTTCTCGTTAATCTACGAATCAGCTAAAGTGTTCGAATACTTGTAAGCTGTACTTACTTACTCACACGCGAGCGTAATCCAAATCCTAGTTCGATAAAAAAACGTTCTATTTATCCAATTTCCATTTTCTTGCAAGATATTCGCAATTATGAGAAAAGTATACGAGCGGTCAAAGTGGAGAAATCAACTTTTGATCGGTGTTTAAAAACACCAACGAATTTCGACTTGCTCGCCATCGGACTGGTTGGAAGCGACACGCTGGAACCGAGAATCTTTGCTAAGTAAAGATCTTCGAGGCAAAGTCCGAGAAATACTCGTACTCGTGGTGGCAAGCTGCTAGATAGATAGCCAGCACTGAAATAGCTGCACCACATGGCGGGGGTCTCTTTAATGCTGGTTAGATCCATGTGTATGCGTTTTTACGTATACGCTGCTCGCGGAACATTGTCGATGTTCAGACTAGAGGCAGACCCTCCGTGGACGAACATAGTCGCCGACTGCGGAAGTACGCTTTTCGTGAAATCGCCTCCTAGAAGTAGCTTTTTCAATACTCACCGCGGCCTCATTTATTCTCGACTTATCATCCGCAAAAATTCAATAATTTCCGGCTAATCGATCGAGATAGAAAAAGAAATATAGGAAAGGAGTAGCGTCATCAACATCACCGTCAACCATCGACATCCACCATCGGCATCCACCATCGGCATCCACCATCGGCATCCACCATCGGCATCCACCATTGGCATCTACCATCGCCACTATCGACAACGAGTAACGACAACGAATGTCGAAGCACAGATAGTGAGATAAATGTTCGTTAATGAAAGGTAATCGAAAAACCCTGCAACTTAATCGAGAGTAATTGTGCAAAACGATAGTAAGGCCAAAATCAAGGATAAAAAGAAATATGACTTAGTGAAAACGAAAGAATAATTTACCTCGTACGTTAAAACACGTATAGGTAAATCGCCCGTATGATACCTACTTACACATGTAGGTATAAGACGAGAGAATGAACTTACACGAGAGCGAAATTATACAAGAGCGTAAGGCAAAACTGGGTGAAATTATTTGCGTTCGTTTAGTCTGGATGATTTAACAAAACTCGTTACTCCGATCTATATCAAGTTAAATGGGAACTCTTCTCGCCAACATGTATGACGCAATATAACGCGATGTATTTCGTGAAAATGGAAAAAATATATCAAAAGTGAGAGGCTTCGGAGTTGTTGATATTTGATATTTAATTCTAACGTGCATCGCTACGACATCGTCTAAAAAAAAGTATTACTCGCTAACATACTACTCGTTGACAGTACATGCAGATTTCAGTGTCTGATGTAAAATTAATCTCAAGGAACAACTGGCTGCTGAGAATGTAACGAAACGTCGAATTCGTATTTTTAAACGAAATAGTCAGCACAGGGTTGCCAGTGGTGTATCAAAAGTTCTTCGGGTCGGTAGTTTGTGAAGACGTTCGATACGAAGATGCATCGGTAAGAATGAACGGTATCGTTGCATTGGGAAAATGTCGTTTAGACATTCCTCGAACATGCTCGAAAAGGTGATAATTCGAATCGAGAATCTCGTGGAACAACGGTAAATTCCTAATCATGGCCGCTTGCCATCCAACGCCGGCGATTCAACATTTGCAGCCACAGGAATCGCCTCAGCTTGGCCTTGGACCTATGAACGCTGCCGGTAGCCAAGGTCAGAAGCCGATCCACCAACCACACTACTCGCCCCATTTGCTCAATTGGGTGTACCTGGCAATCGCCGATCAGAATTCTGCTCAAACACGAGATCAGGTTTTACAATTTCTCTCTCTTTCTCTCTGTGTTTCTTTCTTGCCGACAACATTTGTTTTTGATAAAAAAAAAAGATCAGAAGCCTTTCAAATGATACAATGGCCCACAAAAATATTTAAACATTTATAAAAACCTTTCATAAACGAAATGTTACGTTAACGCGTTTCTTATTCCTTAATATAATCTACCTTTTTATAATAAAACAACTGAAACATTGATCATGTACTATAGTTTCAAACTATAAATTCACGTCCGATAAATATAATTCACTAAGCTCCTATATATTCAGAATACTTTTACACCTTCGTGAAATTGACTTTGGCAAAATAACCTTTTAATGACAATTGATAGAACGATGACCGATTGTGACTCCAGAGCAAACTTTTCCCAACGATATGGAGTGGTTTTTCAACGGCGACGTCGCAAACTCATACGCATCGTAGCGCACTTGATCCTTGTTGCGCGATAGGAAGCAACTTTGCGGATAATATCGGCGAGCTTGCGGATCGTTTCAGAGAAATAGGACTACTAGATAGAAAACCAACCAAGAGGCCACCACCTAGTTACCTCTGTCACCTATGCTTCAAGAAAGGTCATTACATCAAAGACTGTCCGCAGGTGTGTGTATATGTGTATTCGTGTGTGTTCGTATGTGCGTATTTCTCAATCAAAAACGATCCAAGATGTGATCTTCGTAACAATCAAAACGTATCAACGTAACTTCATTGACTACGTATAGATATATAATATTCTTGGATAGATCCGAGTAACAACACCGTCATGAATATTTCATGAAACGTGTCATATAGTATTTCCAACCTTTTGAGGCTGACTTTCTCATGCTTGCACCTATTAACACGTTTTATTTGAACGAAATATTAATTAGTACCCAATTAATTTGGTGATCCTATAAAAAGGTAGTAAGCAAAGTTGTGACGAGATTCTCCTCAACCTTTTGCACACCTCTTTCTTCTAAGCTAATTTTACGAATTGATTTCCATTCTCCACTATTTCCAAAATTACATTTCACTATTTCAATCTCTTAATCGTTAGTACATGACACTGTCAACATATTACTGGCTGTGTGTCTACGCTACAGTTTGGAAAATCCTCTTCACGCGATAAAATCTCTTGTGTTGTTACAGCTTATAATTGAGAACTCCATCTTATAACTCTAAAGCTAACGATATTTGAATTCATGTTTATCAAGATTCTTTTGCATGTTTTGATGAGTATTAAATGCTTCTGAAGTTTGCCTGAATATTTTGAAACGCCTCGCTTATATGATCTGACTATCAGATGGATTCGAACAAATAGAGTTCTACTATACATGAATCAAACGTTCAAAAAATGAATTACTCGAATCACTTCGTTTCACTTGCTCCCGTCACCATATAATCGATAACTAAGCATAGAATAATAATCTTCGAACTGAATACCCATTCCAGGCACGTCCAAAAGGCGAAGGTTTGACACCGTACCAAGGAAAGAAACGATGCTTTGGAGAGTACAAATGTCCCAAATGCAAGCGTAAGTGGATGTCGGGGAACAGTTGGGCTAATATGGGCCAAGAGTGCATCAAATGTCATATAAACGTTTATCCTCATAAACAGGTGAGAATGTATACTACCGATTATAAATCATTGAACACTTATTTAAATACACTTGTAATAAACTGTTCTATTGAGGATAGAATCGCACCTATTATTTGATATGATTCGAAAAGGCATACTAAGAAACTCATAAAAATATTTTTAAAAAATGCTGTTGGCAATTTTTTTAAATGCTAACGAAATTTCTAAATGTTTTGTATAATCTATAGAATCATATTCATAAAACTTTGGTAGTTTATTGTATCTAATATCGGAAATGGAGAAAATCTCGAAAATAAAGAGATGATCATTTTCTAAATCATTCATTCTATCGAAGTGTCCCGTGACCTGAACGTAAGCGCATATTTATCGAGACTCTATTTAAACGAGAAAATAAATACTCGGCAAACAAGTGCATGTGCAAGTAAACAAAAACTAGCAATAGAGTTTCAGGATTGCGAACGGTTGCCAAGGGAAAACTTGCTTTGAAGCCAATGTAACATTTCTTTTCCGACAAATTCCGTATGCGTTAACTCTAACGACGCAATAGGGTTAAAATATAAATGTAGTTTCGACTGGTAATATGCATTAAATTCGTACTAAAACTGTCTTCTGCCAACCTGGCAAGTAAATCGAATAACCAAGCGTTCACTGAGCGCTACGTCATATATTCATTATGCACCAACACAATTACGTTTTGTAATCTCATTACGTTTTCCGTGTTTCCAGAGACCATTAGAGAAGCCAGACGGATTGGACGTATCCGACCAGAGTAAAGTTCATCCGCAACACCTTTGTCAGAAATGTAAAACACTCGGATACTATTGCCGAAGGGACCAGTAGCAAACCAAGAACCACATTGTGGTAATAATTAGATTGAGGATTTTTATACATTTATGAGAAATTCGAAGGCGCAAGCATGCACGAAATGGGTATAATATGCAAAAATATATAAAGTATCCAAAATACTTTCTATAGTATCTAGTAGGTAACACAATTTTCTACTTAAATTTCATCTTGTTGATTATATTTATAGAAATATAAGTTTGTATAAATATCCGCAGTCTAACGATAATGCTTTGGGACTAAACAATTTTAACATATTTCGGACCAATTGCGTAAAAATATGACTATTTATCTCTAATTACCTGTTGCGGTCGTCAAAAATTGTAAATTTTAATCGTTGGTTAATCTAACGACTTGCATCCGACTTTTTACTCGACCTACGCGGTATAATTCTCATGTATAAATTTTAGCCTTCCACTAATTTTATAATTGCTCTATATCTCCACCTTTGGTACATCGAACGTCTGCTGTACACCGAATACTAATTTTATACGAAACTCTCTTTTAATGAAAAATAATAAACCTAAGCTATGTACCATCGCATCGCCACGATAAGTGATACTAAAAACATGAAAGCGTTAAAATGTCTTCGTTCTTGTATTTTTCTATACAATCATGTACAACAAAGAGACATAGACATGTGAAAAAGGGGCAATTATTTAAAAATAAGTCGAATATCTAGGTTGCCTGTGCAGAATAAAAAGAAGTAAAGTGAACAGGCATCCGCGAACAGAGGACCGAAGTCAACCACAGTTACGAATATTCTAGAATCTAGAATCTAGAACGGTTGTGTCTCCAACTAATTATAGCTGCTTCACGTTCAGAATTATACGATAATTTACGCGCATACATGCGTCATCAACGCGTACGTTCAAGTAAAAGACCTACATATAAACATGTGTGTGCTACACTAATGTCGAAGGAATTGAAAGGATAAAGGGAAGAAAATCCAAGGAAAATGTTGATTTATACCTCGTTTACGAAACTGTTTCTAAATCTGTCTCGACGCTAAATGTGCGCGTACATACACCTATCTATAAGTCTGCGAAATAAGAAACATGGATACATAGGTTTCTCCTATATTTAAAAAGTCACGCAGCACGGCTGCTTCGAATATTATTTAACGTGTTTCTCAATTACATTGTCTACTTGAGTCAAGCGTTGGGGTAGCTAAGTTTACCTTGGGGATGTAAGTTTACCTTGTAAAATATTTCTTGTAACTGTGTCTCAAACATGTTACAAAGCTTACAGAAATTCATATATCATAATCAAGATATAACGAGTATGTACAAAGTGATTATTCGTAATCGAACCACGGAAATCACAGTCGTGTCAGTACTTGACACGCGAAATTGGTTCGATTCTTGACCCCAGATATCTCAGATTTTACATATTCATATGTACATACATAAAATGTAAAGGAATGGAAAAAAGATGTAAATCAAAAAGTATGAATCCTCGTCTTGCAAACTGTACGTATCGATGCATACATGACGGGCTGAAAATTATATCAGTGTAGGTCAAGATTTCGAGAATTTGGATTTAGCCAAGTATCGAAACTCTTGAAGGTATCATCCCATCAATTATCGTAAAAGATTCAAGAAAAAATCTTTTTTGTTAGGGTACGTTTCAATATTTATTTTAATAATTTTAATTAAAATATAATATACTTTGATTAGAAAAATGTAGTGAAATTGTTATGATAATAAACGCAAAACGCTATGGATGAAGCAGTGGATTGATCTAAACCTCTACGATTCTCAGCCCTCCAGGTATCGAGATACAAACAGTAGATTAATTTGTAATTATTTTCGTACAGTTGCAAGAATTTGAACTGATTTACCACCACTCGTTCGCCTAGAAACAGTTTATAATAATATTATTCACGATATCGTAATTCGCGTCGTATTCCGGTATATCAATACATAATGATACATCGGTTAAAAGAACTAAATGTTCACAAAGATGATTATGAAGATAACAAAATTTCACGAAATACGATATCGCATCACACACATTATTATTATTTATGTATATATACGTATAATGTATACAATGTTTATGTATACATATATATTAATAATAATATCAAATTCATCATTATATATTATTATTAATATATCGTAATGTAAAATATACAAGAAACCAAAGGTTTATCTACTGCAATGTGTACTAATCTCCCTTTCGCTAAAACTTCGCTCAAAAGTTTCTCTTCTGGAATAGCAATGGTACAATATACATAATAAATATACAGTGGTCAAGGATTAGTCACGGCAAATAATCGATCCGCTGCCGGATCTTCAGTAAAGTATGCTGCAGAATTGAACATGGTTGTTGCTGCGGAATCTACAGTCATCGTCTGTAAAGAAAATACTCGGTTACATTTGCTAAGTATAACTGCAACCACTTTCTGATCAATGAAGAGAAAAATGTTTCAGAAGTTCATACGTTTTAAAAATTCACTGATATCAAATGAAGAATATACTGATGCAAAAAAAAATGTTAAAGTATCATTATTACCAATAAACTTTTGTTGGAAACATTTCTTCCTTAAGTTACCAGAATTATTTCAAATACCGCGGCAAACGATTTGTGAACAAGATAAAAGGAGAGAAAAAAGAAAAGATAGAACGTAATAGATTTTACCTGAGATGTATCTGTACGGAGAGAAGAATTTAGCGCTTCAGCGTGTTCTATTTCTTGATTATATGGTAAATGTTGTTCAGATTGCGAATGTAATAATGCTTGCTGGTATTGCAACTGCTGTCTCCGTTCTTCGTATTCGTTCTTCACATTTACTGTTGTAGCCTTCTCTAAATCCTTATTTCCACAAATAATCGACTTTGATAAACATTCAGAATTCTCTTCATTCGATACTTTTGGTATTGTCGATGCCACTATTGCTGACATATCTTCTGAATCGATAACGATTGATGAGGGCCGATTATGATGTGTATCATCGGCTGATACGTTGGGTTTCGGTTGAGGTGGTGCTATGGACCCGGGAAAACATGGTTGTTGTTGCTCGATCAAACTGATTACTGGTGAAGTTTGTTGTGTCTGAGACAATTCAGACGAGGATGGTACAACCGGGATAACCGGTGGTTCTGGGAATAATTCTGCCTTCAAATTAGGTAAAAATGCATCGATCGTCCTCCAAGTTGGAGTCCACAAATTCGATGTTGGAGCCAATACATTAGCGGAAGACATGACCAGTAACATATTCTTCAACGATTCCGGTATGGCTTCGAAAAGAAGCTCGCTATTATCGGCATGCATATAAGCACGAAGTAAACTTAACACGGTAAGCCAGAGTGGTAAAAATCCAGGAAGGGTTAACAACGGATTTAAATGATGAAGGAACACTTTTGATAATAACATGGCTGCTCTCACTCTTGTCTCCTCTACACCGATAGGATCATTCGATGCTATTGGTCCAAGTAACTGAGCCAGTAGAGGGAACAGAACCTGTTCCAAACACTGAGACCACTCCACCGCTGATAACTGTGCTAAGTCGTGAGCAAGCAGGGTACTTTGAAGATATGTTATAGCTGCCGTGCGTACCTGTCTGCGAGCATCGCAACACAACCTCGCGATTCCTTGCAATAAAGGCCTCCACACGTGTAACCATAATGAAACATTTTCTGTACCATTACCTTCTTCTGCCCACCATCGAAATACTTGGGCGATCCTGGTATGAAGCGTGTGCATCAGATCCAGCAATTGTATAGGACTCTGTTGATAGGTAGCAGCGGTAGCTGCAGCAACAGGTTCATCAGTTGGACTGAGTATTTTGTTCCTTTTTCCCGAGCACTGAAGGACTGCTTCGGCGAATGTCCTCACGCAACGAATACACAATTCGAAGTTAAATGGAGTTACATGAGCCACATCTCTGACTAGAAACGTTAAGCTTTCACAGCATTTAACAAACGCAGCAGGATCGTGAGGTTGTAAATCGCGGTCCAAGACTATCGTATCGGCAGCAACAGGCAACGGTGCTTCCGTCCCTGTTGGAGACACTAGTACCCATTCAGGCACAGGACTAATCGGTCTAGGATCCAATATCGATGTTCTAGAATTGGTTGCTTCATCCAGTACGGTGTTCGATTGTTTTGGCAGCAACGCTCCGGCACCTGCACACTCCAACAAATTGAACACCACTTTCCAATCTTCCGTACTGTGAATATTAGCAGCGCCAGTTTTAAGCAACTCAAACAAACCGTACGCGATCTGTCTCGCGAGTGGTGTACTCGTAGAAGAAGGCAGATGAGCCAAGGGCAACAAAGGAGGCAAAACGGTGCACGCGTATTCTTCTCCTCGTAGTAACCGAATCGCTAATCTTAACATTCCAACAGCCACTCGTTCCAAAAGGTATGGGTGATTTTCACGTGCAGCTGTTGTTAGTAGTCCATCTAGATAACCTTGAACTACTGGCCAAATGCACGCTACTCTATCACGATTTTGAATAGTTACTTCCAACAATAATTCCAGCAAAAATACAGATACATCTTCATCGTGAGAATTTGGCAATACCAAAGCACCGACAAAAGACCGAAGCGATTCGACTTGCAAGAATTTGCTTTCCTCGATAATTTGTTTAAGATAACAAGTCCCAATAAATTCTGCAGCTCTTTTTCTTGCAGTGGTTTCCGCTGGATGAGACATGCGTGAGGTATCCATTGCTATATAGGAATATAAGCTAGATAATATTCCTTGATCCACCGGAGCTGGTTTAGGTGTAATAGGTTCTCGAAGTAACGATATCTTCCCGGATGGATCGATAAAATCTTCTCCTTCAGTCAGACTCTTCGGCAATAGTCTTGCCTTGTATAACGATTGCAGACAATCGATGATATTTTTCCACGATGCTCTTATCGCATCCCCGTGTATATGAGTAATTTTGAACAGTGTACGTGCAGCTAATTGACACCTGCTACTTCCACCCAGTTGTAAAACTACTTGATCGGGCTCACCACCAGTCGCCAGACCCGTAAACTTGCATAAACTTACTATAAGAGTATCCAAGTCGCTGGTCATCCCATAATGAGCACTAATTGAAGCGCAACTGCAACATAAATAAAAACATGCGTTTTTATCGTTATTACCAATATATTCCTATTTTTTATTACGATATTTTAATCTCAGTTTAATTTAATTTAATCGATATATGAAACAAACAGGTAGAAAGCTTCAGCGACTCGACGTTGTAACGATCTATCGGGCGCTTTGTCATACGCTCTGCAAAGCGCACTTATAATAGGAGCCCATGCTTCTTCAGCTAGTTCCTTATCCACAAATTCACCACAATTCCCAATCCTTAGGTAGAAACTTTCAAAGCCGACACCTCTACGTAATAGAACTTTCCACAAGTAATTATCTTTGACCAACCCAGTCTGTTCAGCAGGCATCACGATTTCTTCACCCCTAACAAAAGATGTATAATATACAAACGATTCATAAACACTAAATACCACAATAATTATTGTTGAAGAGCATAAAGGAAAGTAATTTTACTTTATAGAAGCATATATCTCATCAAGCATCCCTTGATCGAAATCAGCACCGCCGTTCACCTTTTTTAAATTTCTTTTAAATTCGTCAACAGTCATAGGATTATTTTGTCGCTTTACATTGTAATTATGTTGATCAACGTTTAACATAATTACAGCATACGCTAAAGTAAATGCGGCATCTGCTGACGCAAACGGCCTTCCATTACTGTCCTAGAGATCAAACAAAAGATTCTTTATATTTTAACTCATTATACTACATTATATACGTAATATGTGGAATACCAGACTTACATGCCAATGTTCTGCAAATTTTTCAAGCAACAAAGAAATAAGTGGAGCTTCACCAGGAAGTCTAAAAGACTCTAGATAAAGTCGTAGAGCTTGGTCGATTCGCATATCCTTCAAATCAAAATTATGAACGAAACAATTTAAAACGCTTTTATTTTCTTTTTTACTAATATATTCTCCAATAGCTTTTTTGTCAAGCCCAGGGTTTTCCTTCAAGAATTTGGCTACTTTCTCTGGATCAGGATTGCCTGGACTTCCACCCAGAAGACCATGTTCTGTAAGTTTAGCGATTCCCTCTCGCGGATTTTCATTAAATTTTTCCGTACCGTGTACCAACCACTGTATGGGAAGAATACATATTTTTAAAATTTTTCTTAACAATAGAAAAAAAGAAATAGAAAAAGATGAAATAAAAACGGAACGAAATGGAGAAAAAGACAAAAAAAATACAGGGTTTATTTTAAACTGTAATTAGCTAAATACAAACCCGCTTATTTGCCTTTATAGCCAGCAGTTCCTCTCGTGTTGGAAGATTTGGTGATGCACTATGCCGAGACGGTTTACACAATTCTTTGTAACCTTTACATCTGATTTCCATTCCAGAGATCAATGTAAGTATGGCATCCAAGGAAACGAATTGCATATTCTGCATATTACCTATTAGTGCTGAAGCATTCTAATAACAAGATATATCGAGTGCAACTTTTAATAAAAAGATATATTTAATAAACATCTATATTTGTTTCGCATATTGGAATCAATATATTATATACCTTTGATAAAAGTTTCATTAATTCTTCATATAAATTAGTAGAATATAATCCGCAATCATAGTTTAAGTACAATTCTGCTGGTAAACCGGGTATTCTCCATAATTGTACAATGGCCTCTAAAATTAAGGAAAGTTGAATTTCCATTACATAATTGCAGGTAAACTTCCATAAACTATAGATAATAATATATAATATCCATACCAAGAGCTAGTTCACGTTGTTCATATGATATCCTATTCGAATCTGAACTTATTATTTCCATCAATTTGCTTATATAATGCTCCATTTGAAATTTCAAATGTTCCCTTTGCGATTCAAACAACAAGAATGATACTTGCAAATTCACTGCAAGGATCGACAATCGATCTGTGCCAAGAAGCTGGTAAATACAATTATAATTATTATGCGGCTTTTTACATTCCTATTTCCAAGTAAAATTAACAAAAATAAATACGAATGATTACTGCATCATCATTACCAAGATAAGATTTCTACAAAGATCATCTTTCACAAGCACCAATAATGACTGAAAATTAGAAAGATAATCGGCAGCTGTTTCTAAGACTACTTGTAGTAAAGTGAGCCCGAGATGTGTCATAACTTCACTATTTTGTTTATCAAGGGGACTACACAAAGACACAAGAAACCTAAATAATTCACGGACACATAGAGCACCATACGGTGCTAATTGTTGATGTGGCATAAAACGAACTCCTTGTGCATTTATATATTCTTCGACTTGTTCAGATTCTTTGACTTTAGATACTTTGTTCGCACTACTTGAATTTTCATCTACCAATAAATCCTCTACACTTCCTGTCGGAGATTTTATTAATTCCACATTTTTCTCGTCGTCCACTGATTTTTTTAGATTTTCTGCAAAACCAAAAAGGTGATAATTAAAACTGCAATTAAAAAAGATTAATATAAGTACCTTGATTTCCTTCCTTTAATAAATTTACTTTTTTAGTTTGATTGTGTTCATCTATTTCTGTATTTTCCATGCTTTTATCTACTTTCTGTAAAACTTGTTCTTTATCATTCACGATGTTTGTTTTATCCTCTACTTCGTTAATATTTTCTTTACATTCTTTGATATCCTTTAAATCTTCTTTCGCCCTTTTTGCATCCGATCTATCTTCCTGCTTGGTGGTATTATTTATATTATTTAAATCCTTTTTATTATGATCCTTGTTTTCATTCTTTTCTTCTTCAGCTTTTTCAGCACTACCTTGATCCAAAGAACCTTGCATATCAACGATATTTCCCACCGAAGTAACCGGTGTTGTCAAACAACCTGGTCTAACTCTATCAGTTGGACTTGGAATATCAATATGTTGACTTTCATTATCCCCTATACTATCTGTATTCTGCCTTGCTTTCTGCTTCGAGTGACTTTTATTTCTTCTATTTTTACTACGGCTATTTTCCATATTATTTGTTCTCATTTTCTGAAAAGATACACATAGTGTATCAAAATATTATATTTCACTAACATATTTAGTAACTTACTTTCATATTCAAGACTCTAGTATCATCTACAAATTGGGGTAGTCGAGTGAAAAGATGTTGCACCATGTCTCTCAAACAATGTTCAGCTGCTTTCCTTAATAATTCTGTAACCAAAGAAACATTGTTGAAATTAAGGAAAAATTTTAATATGTTGAGAATCCTTACCACTGAGGCGTGATTCAAAACATATTCTAAAACAACTGAGCATAATTTCACAAATGCTTTCATTTGAAAGATAATCTCCAGCTGGTGATAGCATAAGAGCCCTCAAAACCTGGAGTATTCTCATTAAAACAACCCCATCTCCTGATGCATCAGTCCCAACAAATCTTGCATGCGTAACAGCATCTGCAATTGATTCTACACATTGTGCTATTGCAGGATGATCAGAATCTGTGAAAACAATAATATTCTAATACATGTTTCTGGAAATATCTTTAATGAATAAAATAAGGGATATATACTTATGAGTCCATAAGATATGATTTTATTAACAGCAGACAAAGCAAGGCTTGTAACAGGTCCGGTTGTTTCTTCTGATCTTATAATTTCCAAAAATGGTGCCAGGAACACACCTGGTTCCAAATAAGATAAATCTTTTGCCTCATTTAGTGCCTCTTTTAAACTATATAATCCTTTTATAAGAGTATCCTGATCATCATCCTTGAAAATAACCACAAAAAATGCAGATTAAGATTCAAAAATGTATAACAATTTCAATTCAAACAATTGCATTATAATATATTAACATCCGTTACTATATGTTACTACTATTCTATTTACTACAACCTGTTTGCCTTGATAATGGTCAAAATATATCCACGTGACAATGACACGCATATATGTAAATATAATTAATAATTCAATTGATAGACATAAGATTATAACTGTACGAAATGGAACATATGTTTTCCCATAAAAAGAGTTAGGATAACAAAGATCGTTCTAACCTGATGAGAGTGAGAGGACCATCGAGCGCTTCGTCTCATAGCCGTTACCAGGAGACAGAGCTCACCCTCGACAACGTATAAGCCACCTCCCGGATAGGCCATTTCTACGATTCTGCCCATCTTTTTTACAACACTTGTCCTTTACACCATCTTTATTCCGGAGAAACCTTAGAAAATACTCAATAATCTGTAACGTCAAGTGTCAAGGGAACACTCAACACGATAGTCGTCGAGTTGTCAATTTGAAGAGGCGTTCAAAACTGTGCCATTACAACTCGCATTTACGCCATCTATACTCCACCTAGCAAATAAATTAAAAATCATCGATGCTTGTAATCATATTAATATAAATTATCTAATACCTTTTTAAACAAATAAAATTCTGCTTGCTAATTTTCATGGAACCCTTAATTTTCAAATACAGTACTTTAATTTCACAGCTTTCTAAAAATTAGTCCCATGCTCCCGTTTGGAAATTATTTTATTAATGTCAGTTCATAAAAAACACCATTAACAAAATTTTTATAATATATATTAATCAAGGAAGAAGAATAAAAAAGGATATAAATTTTTAATATCATCAAGTAGTAGTAAAAATAAATAGATATTAAATTACATAAGATAATTATCTTAATGCAAGATAAAGTATAAGTATAGCATAAGATATAAAGTATAAGTATAGTATAAGATATATCATCATTTACCATATGTACAACGAGTTCGAACATTAGACGAGTTTTAAAGAATAATTGTAAGTATTGTTAGCTATTAAAAAAATAAAAAAAATATGTATATATATAATGCATACATGCACACACATATATATATCTAACCTTTTACATTAAAATAGAAAAGTCGACACCAATCTTTTTTATATTGCAGTATATGCGTATGCATGTATCAAATTTATGATAGTATCATTAAAGGTGTATATCATTTTTTCACAAACTAATGTAGAATCAAGAAATGCAAGTATCAGAAATTGTAAACTTTGTATTTAAATAATTGATCTCTTTTGGAACAAACCGATTTCTTCAGTGACAGTATTTTGTTTAAGTAACAAAATAATGAGCTAAAAAAGAAAACTTCTGGAAAGAGTGAATCATTTTTCTCGGATCTATCAAATGCATATTTCATCTTAAACTAAAAATTGGAAATGAACATGTATAAAATTTCTTTAGATTTTATTAGTGACATGTTAGATATAATTCTTAAAATGAACACAATTTACATAGTCGGCGAAAAAAATTATGAGACAGGTAGTAAAATTCGCAGATTTTTAATTTGATAAAAATGTAGCAAAATGACATTGAGATAAATTTAATTTCTGTATAATAAGTAATCAAAATAGAAGTTAGAATACAAGACCAAGTGTACTGTTATATTATTATAACAACGATTTTACCAATTTAATATGATGGATCTATCAATTTCCAGAGCAGAGGAAGTCGCTATGCCTACAACGAAAGATCAAGTTCATGAATTCATTGGATCTCACAGCATTGTGATTTTTTCTAAGACTACTTGTCCATATTGCAAAATGGCTAAACAGGTATTAAGCAAATAATTTTCTTATTTTTATTCCAACTTCAATTAATGTGACTTTATTCTAGGTCTTTGATAAAATGAATAAAAAATACCTGGCTATTGAATTGAATGAAAGGGACGATGGAGATGAAATCCAATCTATATTGGGAGAAATGACTGGAGCTAGAACAGTACCCAGGGTGTTTGTGAATGGAGTGTGCTTGGGTGGTGGAACAGATGTAAAAAAATTGTATGAAAATGGAGAATTACAAAAAATGTTTTAATATATTAGCTCATGCTATCCAATTCTACATTACCTGAAATATTTATGATTCTGCTTTTTAAATTCTGTATTGTTGATTTTTCTTTTTGAATTAATAAAGACTATTATTTACATGGCAAAGAATGTTATAATTATCCTTCTATTTCTACAGTAATAGTAATTGGAAATAATTGCCATCAACCAAATTTAAAAAATATGTGGTCACTTCTTACTTACATAAAAAATCATTTATAATTTTCATTTAAATGAGCATATGCATGTACGTACTACTTTGTTCAAAAAATTCTAGGGCAAGCCAGATGAAACACAAGATATTTGTTTATTCATCAATTCTACTTTGTCATCTTCAGAGTAACTCCCATTGCTTACAATATATTTTTCCTGACGTTTTCTTCATGTTCCAAAACATTCTAAAAACTCAGTTTCTGTGATGTTATTTAACTCTTTCTGCAAATTTCGTTTTATCACTTCAATAAATTGAAATCGACGTTTCCGTAATGTTGTTTTAAATCGGGAAAATTGAGAAATATGATAGGGATCCTGGTCGTGAGTATCGTGTATGCAGAATGAGATTTGTTGAATTTTTAGCCAAAATCAGATGATGTAGATCACCCGGTGTATTGTCATTATTCGTGGTGTTATTCAATTCGATGATTCAGATGTTACTCAATAAATTTCGAATATGAGCGATCTCAAATCTCATTTAATAGAAATTGCTGTATGCAAACTATTTAAATTTGACCAATATGAAGCTGGTAACACATATTATGTTATAAAAAGGTGTAGTAGTTGAATAGGACGAAAAGAAATGACATATCTAGCATTGTAGCATTTGACTGTTTCTTGTAAACGAAACAATCCTGGAACTTATTGAACAGAGTAGTAAGTACATATATACATTACAAGATGAAAGTACATATATTGTGGGAACTGTTTCGTCGTTTGTCACCACGTGTCCGCGATCGAGTATACCTTTATGTGAGTCAATTTACCTAAAAATATACTGACAAACGAGTGGGACAGTGTGTCAGTAAGTGCGTTAGGATTACACAAAAATGGATTTTTCTCAATATCGGAAAGCTCTAGTTTACGTTTTGACTTTTCTGGCTTACGCGTGGTCAGGCTACGGTGCTGGTTTATTATCAAATTTAAAGGATGCTGTATTAGCAGCAGAATCAGTATTTCAAGATTTATTTGAAAATGCAATTACCGTAGCTAGGAAAATTAAGGATATACACGAAGTGTTCGATGCAGCGGTGGAAGAGAATTGTATCTTTCAATGCCCAGGAGGTACATGTTTAACCTATCATTCGTTCGTTATACTTTTTAACTCAGTCCCCAACATAAAAATTTTACACTTTACGCTCTACACTCGATCGCTAACAGTCAATCTCAAAAGACGATATCAATGGTCAAACTATGACATGATGATAACACGTCATAATATCCTGTATGTATTATATGTATGTATGTATAATTTTTGTATCCATCTTGGTACATTATATAATTTGATTACAAACAACCTCAACAAACTTGTATTGAGATATATTCACGATCATATCTTATTAAAGGGAATTTAACTATACCAAAAACTACCTAATGCGATATACTGTGCACATGAGAAGATGGCTAATGGGACAATATAGATGCAAGGAATTGTTTCCCTCCTTCAATATAATCACACGTTGCTATATAATCTTATTTGATATGCAACATTTTTGGCCAATATGTGTGCTTATCTGTACGATTTTATTGGTATTATCAGAGATAACCAATAAGACCCACATTCCTTTGCCTAGCCTTCTTCTCATGGACGAACAACAATTTAATTGGTTACTGCTTAAAAAAATTGTAAAGCAAATAGTTTATGACGATTTCAGGGGTCACACCGAAACCAGATTGGAATCATAAACCTCAAAGTAACGGATGTGGTTCTTTGGGAATTGAAGTAGACAAATTTTCTAAAATACATGCTTTTATATATGCAAAATATATAAAGAAATCTTAATCGACTTAATAATTTTAGATAAACCAAGAGTACCTACCTCTTACGGAAATGACGAAATGTTGCGATGCGCATGACATTTGTTACGACACTTGTAATTTAGATAAGGAGAAATGTGATTTAGAATTCAAAAGATGTCTGTACAAATATTGCGATGGGTATCAATCGGCTGCGATAATAAATACGTGCAAAGCTGCTGCGAAAATGCTTTTTACCGGTACAACTGCTTTGGGATGCAAGAGTTACATGGATGCGCAGAAAAATGCTTGCTACTGTGGAGATAAATGGAATAAGAAACCGAAAAAAGCTGCTCAAGCTGGTGGAGAATTGTAGCAATAATTTTATAGAATACTTAACATTTGTAAGATACCAATTACTCTCATACCTCGTTTGTGAATTTCTAGTAAATAAATACGTTTTGTATTTACAATTACATTGCGTACATGACAAATATTTTTTTTTTTAATAAAATATTATTTTATCAAGAATTGTATTAATATTTTTAAACGAATATATATATACGTATATTGTATATACTTAATGATACACATAGAAATATAAGTTGGTTTTCTGATTATTATTTAATCTACTTTTCTTTTCTCTGTCTATCTAACTGGTATCTCCTTGTTTTTCACGCTTTTAATTAATATCCCGTGAAGTAACCATACAAAAAATTAATTCGAAAATACAAATTTTTTTCGCTCATTTGTTTTCCCACCGAAACAAGGGAAAGTACGCTTCAAGTTGACAATGTCACTTCAATTTCACTTTTTACGAGAAGTTTTTGGAAAAAATTGTCAAGTAATGCGGCCTACGACAAGAATTTATTAAACAATTGTGACAGAGTTGCAAAGAGAATGGGAAACACCGGGTCCGCGCATTCATCGAAAAAAAAAGGACAAAAACGAGAAAGTGGTGACAGGTAAGACAATTTTCGACACATTCTGTTCTCGCGTTTATTTTCGATTCATTTAAATTCATATTATTCAAATTCGTGGTAGGTAAAGATATTCTTCCGAACATGGGTTTGTTCAATTATGAAAGATAATACATAAAAACGTACTTTATATGTTTTACCTTTGGGTAGCGTAGGTGATCGTCCAGGAAAAACTAAAAAATTTGTAAATGGTTCCGAATCCCGAACCAGTGGAAAAGAAATAATAAAATGTCGTGCGACTAATCCTTTTATCATCTTCTTTCTACGGTTACGGAGTAAAAAGCCAAAGGAACACGTAACCGTGATTGCTCGTGCAGCTGGAAAATTATGGACACAAATGACTCCGGAACAAAGAAAGAAATACGTACAGTTGGCAAACGCCGAGAAAAAAAGACGAGAAGAGCAAAGAAGGAAACGGAAGTTAAGGTAATCTTGAAACTTTATAAGTATGTATATCTCTACATATCGATTGATTTATCATCGATAGCCTGATCAATTACTATATATTTTTGTTTAGAAGAAGGAAAGGAAGATAGAACACACACGTTGATGAAACGTTATAAGATAAAAACGAAATTATAAGTGCGAAGATCGTCTTTCTGAGTGCTGAGTTAAGCACGCGCTTTCTACACAAGTTCTTACAAGTCTTTTATTCGTACAAAATATCATCGTGAAGCCTTTATTTTTGATTCCTTTTTATTTGTTAGTAGTTTTTTTTTTTAACTCTATGTACAATAAATATTGATGTATTTATACACTATCAATGATCTTTTTTATCGTTCAAGAATTATGCTAAAAACTAGGCAAATTCCCTTGCCTCTCGCTTTTATAGTCTCGTCTGAAAAAATTAAATTCGTAATATACTATAAATATATTATTTGTTCGCGACCATTCCCCGAAGCGTCGTGGACAAGAGGGAAATTACAATTGAACGTACATGAACGAGCACCATTTTACATTTCCCATATAGAGGTCGAACGAATTAACATCTCGCCTCCTCTTATAATTTGATACAAAAAATAATTTCAGCATAATTTTTGCGACGCTCCGTGGAAGAGCATTTTTACGCATGTATCATTCTTTCCGAAACTAGTATGTGCCCTCTCGTTCAATAATAGAAAATAAAAATATTACATACAGTAGAGAATTAAGAATGAATATACGTGTGTGTGTATGCGCGCACACTTGCGCGTATTTCTTCCTGTAGCTGTGCACGTAATTAAGGAGCATAGGGTTTGAATAAAATGATATTCGTATTGACGTGGGATGAAAATGACGATAACGCTGTTGTTATTGTTGTTATTGTTGTTGATGATAATGATAATGATGATGGTGATGGTGATGGTGATGAAGAAGAAGAAGAAGAAGAAGATGATGATGATGATGATGATGATGATGACGATGACGGCGACGATAATGATGATGATGATGATGATGATGATGATGATGATGATGATGATGATGATGATGATGATGATGATGATGACAATGGCAGAATAGCAATTATAATGATAACAATAATAATAATAATAATAATAATAATAATAATAATAATAATAATAATAATAATAATAATAATAATAATAATAATAATAATGATAATGATGATGATGATGATGATGATGATGATAACGATGACAATTGTGACGAGCATAATCATGACATCATAATCATGACCATAACGATAATGACAAGAATGACGATGACAATGGTAATAACTGTAATAATAGTAATCATAGCAGCAATAGTAATAAGAAATATAACAACGACGAAGACAATTGACGACGGCAAGAATGATATCTTATAAAGAATCATTAATGAGAAACACTATGTTCACATTGACGATAAAGGAAGATTACCGATCAATGGTAATGAACGAGTTGGCGATCGTAATAATTAATTTGCAATAATACAATTATAATTATTATAATAGTAGTACAATTATTTTTATGATACAGTAAAGTACAGCGTGCCTCGAAGAAAAAGTAAATAACAACGTTTAACAATTGATAATATCAAACAGAATATTCTTTGCAAATGTTATGTGTAGTACATATATATACACACATATATGTATATATGTATAATATATATATATACACTATTTATACACAAAACGTAACACCGTTGCAATTTCGGATGGGAATGCCCTACTAAAAATAGGTGTATTCGTTTTGTCGATTGTGGACTGAGCCATAAACAGTATATACATACATGCATGTTTGCCTAAATGATACGCGCGCGCGTGCACACACACATATATATGTATATATGTGTATATATATATGTATATTCACTGATCGACAGATCACATTCAAGGTAGAATAGAATCGCATTTAAATGCACAAGACACGAATCCAAGTTTCGTAGTGTACTATTCCATACTATGATTATAATTCGTACATACACATATGTTCTGCTCTCTTTTCCGCGCGCGCGCATTCGCATATTCACACTCGGTTTTATTCATTTATGCATTTCAAAACAAGTTAAGAATCCGTTTAATACGAGCTCTTTAATCTTTACGATGCAAGCGCTTCCGTTAACTCTTTAATATTTCTGGGTCTTAAATTTACAATCCTTTTTTTTTATAGCGTTTGACGACTGATGGATTTTATATAAGCGCGTGCACCCGACTACGTGTTAACAGTAACAGTAGAAGAAGAAAAATGCTAAAACGTGTATTAAAAAGTGAAATAGTCACAATATAAAAGAAAAATCATACGTTAGTGGTCGTACGTTAAAAAATAATAAAATATTGGTGTGAGAAAGGTAAAAAAAACAATATGCACGTCCAGAGAGTGTCTGTGGAAGCGAATGCAAGGAGATAAAAAGTCTCTCGATAGGTAACATGTTTTTTAAAGTTGTCAGAGTCCGTATAGAAGAGAGCATTAACTTGTCCAAAATGAAGCAATCATTGTTAGTCCATTTTTTGCGGTCTCGTGTTATTGTAATTGAGAGAATGTGCGCTTAGATAAGTGGGGCTAACGTGGCCTCATCGAACTATTCAGAGGCTGCATAAGACCGCCATTTATGTAACCGTGGTACGTCGTATACACCGCCGCTGGATTTTGTTGATGAGGATCCTGAGGATACGGTGCAGGTACATTAACGACTCCGACAGGTAACTGGCTAGCTTGATTCATGAAACCACCGAGTTGAGCCGCTTGATTCATGTAGCCGGTAGCAGGTTGTGCCACTCGATAACCATACTGGGCCATGAGATTCGTGTTTATCGCCACGTTGGGACTGACCCGACTGGCGGCGCTCTGCATTTGAGGACAGGTACTTCCAGGATCGAGAGTCTGACGATATAAGCTTTCGCTTGGATACGGCTGAGTCAGGGACGCCATGTTTGCATTCGCTGATGACCTCGAGGTCGATCTACTGGGTGGTCCAGGAGTAGAAGGCGGAACCGTATTGACGTTATAATAATTTTTCGCGTAACCAAGGGGTACTTGAGGCGGCGTCGGTAATTGCCTCGATGTTTGTGGCGGTGTCATAGTGTGCGGTATAGGAGGTGGTGGCGTTAAATTCATCGCAGGTGGAGGTGTTGGAGGTATCATCTCCAATCCATTCGTTAGTTGTTGTAATTTTGCTAGACTGCACGAATTCGTGGTTTGGTGATTTCCAGAAGCTGACAAAGAGGGTGCCGGTGTGTGCGAATGCGGCGGCATAGCGCTCGTCTGAATGTAAAAATTTGTCGCTGTGGTGCATGGTGTGGGTGCACCAGATCTGCTGCTTCGATGTTGAATCACGTACGTGTTCTGAGTTGGGAAGGTCTGCGAAGCGACAGCCATATAGTTCCCTTGCGAGATAACAGCCATATTGTGCGAATGAGCAGCGTGTGTGTGGGAATGCGGATGAGGAACGGGTGGTACGCTCATCGACGAAGACTGCTGATACTGCGGTGGTACGTGCGTCGTATGCGCTATCGTCGTATGGCTTGTGTGGGAACTCGTATGACTCGTATGAGAGGTCGTGTGTCCTTGAGATGAGGCTTGAGCATGCGACGTAGGAGGCGTGGTTCGATGCGATCTGCTACTTTGCTGTGTCGATCTCGACCTATGGGTCGTTTGCGAACCACTGGCTCTTTTGTTACTATGAGATTGCGTCTGCGATTGCTGCTGTTGTTGCTGTTGATGTGCAGACTGCTGTTGAGACTGTTGTTGAGACTGACCATGCGTCATGCTTTGATTCTGCGTTTGTTGGGCCAGAGACAATTGCATCGGTTGAGGCGTGTGAGACGGTGGCAAAGGTTGCGGCGTATGACTTTGTCGCATTGGCTGAGGACTCTGCGTCGGAATACTTTGTGGCGTATGAGATTGAGGAAGAGGCTGTGGTGTGTGAGATTGAGGTAACGGTTGTGGCGTATGGCTCTGTGGAAGAGGCTGAGGACTTTGCGTTTGTATATTTTGAGGTGTGTGCGACTGAGGTGTACGTGGCTGCTGAAGAGGCTGCGGTGTATGTGGCTGGTGCATCGGATGGATATTAACGTGCGTCGATGGAGCATGCTGGGGCATCGAACAATCGGCGTACTGTACTTGCGGCGAGATATTTACGGCGGCAGACGTAACCGGCGTAGTTATTTGCATGGATACCGAAATTGGAACGGAAACAGACGCTGGCATCGATGGCAATGCACTTGGTGGTCTTTCTACGCTATTCTGTGACGCGAGATCGCTAGCAATCGACGTGGGGGACTCCAGTCCTAACTGGCTGACGTCCAAATCACATTGACCGTAATGTAACGAATGCACCGAATTTGTGGTCGAATCAGGAGTGTAAACTCCCATAGACGGCAAATCTGGTTGCGAAGGGGGTGTTCGTTTCACCGAACCAGGATTGTCCAAATGAGGCGTTGTCTTGCCACTCTCGGGCGAATTTTGTTTTAATTCTTCAGAGTGTGTTTGAAGATGAATAGTGGTTTCTTGCTGCTCGATAACGGCCAAAACTTTCTCTTGCGGCGTGAGCGGCCCTGTTTCAGGCGATGCGATATTCGAAACAGCAGAGGATGATTCCTTTCTTTCCGTGGGCGTTGCGGGAGAAGTTTCTATCTTTGGCCTCGTCAACTCCTCTTTCGAACTCTTTAACATTAATCGATCGGAAATTCCATCACCTTCTCTATAGCTACCTACATCTTGATTAACAGCTTTCAATTTCTCGATTTCTTCTTCCTTAGGCGAAAGAAGGTCAGGTACCAATTTAGACGTTTCCAAACTACAAATTGCTTTCTCAGTCTCCGAAGCTTTGTCGGATTCACCTTTCATAATTTTATTTTCTTCTTCTTTCCTCTCTCCTGTTTCCATTAATGTTTCGCCATCACCTTGGCATTCGTGACCGCCTTCGTCCTCTCCTTCAGCCTCGCCCTTATCCAAATCTTCCTCAGCTTCACATTCCGATCTTTGTGTATCTTCTTGCAGAATACGTAATTTCGATTCCGATATCGGATTTTGCAAAAAAGGAACGGAGGAATCATCTTCGAGTTTCTTTTCTGGTTCATTCTCTTCTGCCTTCTCAGTTCGTTCGTTTGAATCGCTTTTTATATGCGTCACAGGTTTCGATTTCGGTGCAGGTACTTCTTCTTCGCCCTCATCCTCGTCTCCTCCCTCATACTCTCCTGGACTAGCAGATATAGTCGCTTCTGCTTCTGGAAGAACGGTTGATTCACAGATATCGCCAGCGCTACTACCATTGGCATTATCAACGTCTTCCATAGTGCTCTCGTTGCTCTTAGTCGTTTCTATCGCGTTATTAGTTTCTTTCTCAGCAGGTGTTGCCAGTAGTTGCTCCGTAACCGGACACGACTGTTGCTGACTAGTTATAAAAGAGCCAGTCTCTTCAGAGCACGGCAACGGAGACAATGATGGAGGGAGTATCACAGGAGTTTCGGGTCGATCCTTCGTAGGAGTTTCAGGTTTTAATTGTGGCATCTTTAAAGCTTCCTTCTCGGCTTTTGCTCTTCCTCGTCTCGATACTGGCAAGGTTTTAACATCCTTCGCCTCTTCTTTTCCGTTGCATTGGTTCTGCTCCAAATTTTTCTTTTCTTTCCCTTGTTTCGTTTGCAAGTGCTTTGTTTGTCGACTGGTCACTTTTAACAAGATATCATCTACCTTGCACTGCTTCTTCGTAGGTTTCTGCACTACCGACGACGGAGACGATTCTGTCGCTTTAGAAGATGATTTCTCCACTTCGTTTATATTATCTTTATCCTTATCTTTCAAATAATTGTCCCTTTCTTTCGGCTTATCACGTTCTTTCGGTTTCTCTTTGTCTCTTTCTCGTTCCTTATCTTTCTCTTTCTCGCGTAGAGATTCCCGAGTTCTTTTTCTGGAACTAACCTCAGACCTTTCCTCCTTTTCTTCTGCTTCAGTCTTTTCGGAATGTTTTCGTTTTCGCAGAGGAGTCGTCGATGACGACGACGTTGTCGTCGTAATCGCTACCGAGACACCAGTTACAGATGTTTTCGGTGTTCTAATTCTTCGTCTAGACATTGTCGTTGTGGTGGTTGTTACCGTAGTAGTTGACGTCGTCGTCGTCGTCGTCGTTGACGTAGATGAAGTCGTTGGATTTGTAGAATTCGCGTTTTTTGAAGCAGTCACCGCACGAGAATTCCTCGACGTTGTCGTGACGCTCTTCGGTTCTACTTCCATCGATTCTTTAGCATTTTCTGCCGACGCAGCAACTACGTTTCGACTCCTTTTCTCTAACTCCTTTGTTTCTTTTGTGTCCTTCGCTTCATTTGTCTCCTTTGCTTCCTTCTCTTTTATTGCTTTTGTCTCCCTCAACTCTTTCGTGTCTTTGGAAATAGAATCCTTCTGTAAGGATGACTTTTGGGCAGCCTTCTGTTTGAACGGTAAAGATCTTCTTTGTCCCAACCTTCTACCCCTTGGTTTCTTTTTGATCTTAACCTTTTGAATTTTTTCAACAATCGCCGGTACGTGTTTCGGTTCCACTACGGGAGATGATTCGGAGCTAGTGTCGCCACTTTCTTCCGGACTTTGATATGGATTAGGAATCTGCGTGAGCAATGGTATCCATCTGAGACAATCAGGATCTAATTTGATACGAGAACTTTTTCGTATCTTTACCATATGAGCATCCACTTTAGCCCAATCAACTACCACGGCCACTTTAGAATTCCCTTCACCGGGTAAATGAACCGATCTAATAAATCCCAGCAGTTGCATAGCAGTTGCGATATCATGAGCTGACACACCAGTTTCTTTCGTTATATCTCCCAACTTGATATCCGTAGAATCTCTATGAGCGTCAAGATATTCGAGTACAACACTTTTCCAGAACGAGTGGTACGACACCCGGCCGAGATCAGAAAGAGGTTTCTCTGGTGTACCGGGAATGCCCTCCACTTTGGAGAGAAGATAACTAAATTCGATCAAGAACCTACCAAATCCTTGTCTTTGATATTGCGGCAAAGTCATGATACACGATACATTATATCTCTGCGCGGGACAATGTTTCTCTTTGCTGAAATAACCAATCAAATGACAACCATACTTGTCGTTTTTCGTTACCGCATAAAATAAAAATGGTTCTACGTCGTAGTAGAGCGTTTTATGGTCCAAAAACAATTTCGCTAGCAGACACAAATTTTGACAGTATATCTTGTTCACGTTACCATCGATCTGAAACATAAGAATCAAAATTCTCATTGTCTAATTTATGAGTAGATTGCGGATATTTAAGTAATTTTATATTTTTATGAACATAATTAAATGAGTAATTAATTAATGAAATCAAAATAAAAATTTCTTTCGTCTACTAAGTATTATAATAATTACTCTACATTTTCACATATTGTATGTATTCGATAGATTTTCGCAAACTTAAATTTCCCAAAAATACATGAACATCTGAAGTCTATGAGATATATCACATAGAGTATTATTTGTGTATTAATCCTTTCACAGAGGCAAATCATTCCGTAATTTCTCGGAACTTTATTTTATTGCGCTGTCAAAGGCTTAAAGACAAAAGAAAAAGTTTTGTACTCGAAAAACCGTACCTCGAAGACAGACAAGCCGTTACACCTATAGATCTCGGTAGCCGGAGGGTGCCTCCATTGACATTTGTCCATGTGTCTATCAAGTACAGCCCGACTTTTCGTATACTTTAAACAAAATTCACAAAAGAATAATTTTGGTAGTCTTGCGTATTCCTGGGGAAACGGACTGGAATACCACGTTTCTACTTCGTATCGACCAAAAACTATGGCCGCCGGATTCCTAATACCACTTCCTGTACTTGTACTTGCTGAATTATTCACAGTCGCGGCTTCCTCGCCGTCACCATTCACGGCGGTTAAACGAGCCGCTCTGTCCCGTGCTTCCTTAAATAGGTCAACATCCTTTTGCGTGACACCAGGTGGCAAGGTCTGAGGTAGAACAGGTTCCTCTGTAAACAAATATAACAAATTGGTTTTCTTTATGTTCTTATGTGCTTATTCGCTACTTTTATTTTTTTCTGTTTTGCAGTGAACAGGACAAGGAAAAGAAATTCCTTTATAATCCGCTGTAACAATTAATCCATTGAATTTGAATCCATGTCGATTTGTCCGATTTCTCTTACTTGTTTACCACAAAAGAAACACTAATCCTGAAGGATAACTTGCAATGCAGACAAATCTTTCGTTGTACCACAAACGACATATACTAGGGCTTTGATACGGTACCAACAGTGAAAAACTTTTTGAAAAAAGGCAAATAGACAAACAAAAAAAATCCACGGGAATGTTATGATAATTTATTGATATGGAAGTGTACGCTATTAAAGAATGCATTTGAAATGAAAATATAATTCTATTCGATGCGTGAAAAAAGAAAAGAAGAGGAACAAAAAGAATCTGTCCACTAGAGAAGCGGATATTGTAGTCGCAAAGCATAAATATTAACTTGTGCATTGACAATCTTCGATAATATCGAGTGCGACAACAATAATTAGCTGTTAATATTGTGAGTAGTATCCAAAGCAAAGCTATGGGGTAGGTGGTTTTCGTGGGATGTGTTGGCAGAGTATCAAGTTGGCTCTTCAATGGCAAAAGCGGATTTGTTTTCCTCTCGTTCCTTTCTTTCCGTTTCTCTTTTTACTTCTCGTTTTAGCTTTTCTGTCTTTCCTTTCTTTTGCTTTTTTTACTTTACTCGTAAAACGTATACATTTTTTATATTTCTCTTTACGGTGGAAGACGGCGAGTTACGACAATAGAGCCTGCTAAATGTCAGCAGCAGCAGGTAGACTCCGATATTATTAATACCAGGCAACTGTTTGAGATATGCCACCTAGCGTCGTATTTCTTCGTCCTGTAAAACTGTAAACTGATCGGTATTGGTCACTTTATCTTTTCTTCCCTAATACTTTCTCCTTTTCCTTTTTCTTTTGTCAATCTTTGATCGTATATAGAATCCCGATATAAAATCCCGAAGGATTAGAAAAACTTTTCTGATATCCGTTGAAGCTTCGTACTTATTTCATATTTGAAGTAATCACAGGTCAACTATTCTAAATTCCTCAATAGAATAATTCAATATTTCAATACTTGTCCTTTGTAAAACAACAATGGCAATTTAATAGAAAAACGGCGACGAATAAGAAACGTTTATACTCTATTTTATATATCTGGCTAAATCTTTGTACAAGTATCGTCGACTGTACAACTGTAAAGAATTAATCAAGTTAGAAGTAGTGAGAAGTTAAACGAAAAAAAATTGTGCAGCAGCGAAATTATCACGTGAACAGTCCCATAGTCGAGTGCGTTTATTTACGAACTACGTGCATTAATTATGTATTCGATAACTATATGGTATATGAAAAAAAAAAAGAGAGTGTATGCCAGAGCCAAATAACGTTATTAGTAACATGCAATAACCATGTAAGAGTCTTCCGTAGTGCAAAACGAATGGAAATATCATCCATATAGCTTACAAATTTGATCTGAAAATTATGAAAGAGAAATGAATGCATTCGTTCGCATTCTATATGACAGATGTTTCTGCAAGTAGAAAACTCAGATTTCCATAAGTTTCACACCACATAATAAGCAATAAACACGTCCTATCAAGGAACCTGATTGTTCTTATTACATACAGATAAATATTTAATTCTCGATCATACGATACATTTTACGATATAATTATCGATGAAATTTCATGAATTCAACGACGAAAAACAAGTTGTTGGCCGTTAGTGGAGAACAATCATGTTATCTTGAAACAGATTACGTCAGACGTACATGAACACATACATCATACCACACCACACCGCCAACACATCCACGTGGTGGTGAGCGAGGATTAGATTAGAGGGAATTCTTCTTTGCGACTTGGGTGCATCATCGAGGTTAGGACTCGTGAACGGGTGGGGTAGATTCTTACCCTTCCTGGTGGAGCAGGGTGTCGCGCGGGGTGTCGTGGTGGTGTTGGTGGTGGTGGCGCTAGTACAGGCTCGTGGATTGGACTTTAGGCTGGGATTTGATTTCACGGAATCAGAACTCAGGCCGGACTTCGAAACAGCGGGCACAGGGTGGCGTGATTGGCTCCCTTCCACGAGTGTGTTTTTCTTTCGCGAGGACTGATCGGGTCTAAGAATCGATGTCGGCATTGACGTCGACGACGATGACGACAGCGACGACACCGGTAACGAAGACGGTGATGATGATGATGATGGCAACGGTAACGGTAACGATAAGGGTGACGATAACGGTAACGGTAACGGAAACGACGACGACGCCGCCGTCGTCGATGATGATGATGAGGACGACGACGACGACGACGACGACGACGACGACGACGATGACGACGACGACGACGATGACGACGACGACGACGACGACGAAGATGACGATGACGACGACGACGACGACGATGACGACGACGATAACGATGATAATAACGGCAATGGCAACGACGGTGACGACGCGCCCGCTGCACACTTCACTAACGGCGCATCATCTTTCATCAGTTTTCTCCTTTCGTGCTCGTGTCTTTTACTATTAACCGCAGTTTTAACTAAATTTGACGGTGTCATTTTTGGTAGTTTTTCATTAAGGGAACTAAATAACGTTTCGTCGGAAGGTGTAAAAATTCCAGGGCGAGGTACTTTCGCTACATCGTAGTCTGCCTCCATTTTCTTTTTTTCTTTCGATTTGCCTAGACCGGACGACGCGTTTTCACGTTTATTACTCTGCATCCCTTTCACAACTTTGCTCGCTCTGTTATCACTGTCGTCTACGTTAGGCCGCTTTCTTCTATCTGGCGCGTAATTAGGCGTCAACGCGCTAGATCTTACTCTGCTGCTAGTAGGTACTGAAAAAAAGTGACTCAATCCATCGAAAAGGCCTTTCAATTGACCACTACCAGGTTTAACCTTACTGGTATTATCCGTATTGGCAAAGCTGCTCGCTATACCAGCACCGTTCCGATCGTTCTTTTGTTTCTTCTTCCCGTCGAACGTATTAACGGCTGGTTGTATATGTAAACCGAATGTCGGTGTGCTGCTTACATTGAGCTTAGGTAACGGCGCACCAAAGGTATTAGTAATGTTACTAAAAAAAGGCGATTCCATATTGAGTTTAGCCGCGGCCGCAGCGAAACCCCAAGGCTTGTCCTCGTTTAGATCACAAGAGAACGGACCTCTTGGTTTAGGAGAGTTACCGGCACCGCTACCGGTAACACCACCACCACCACCACTATCGCCAGTGCCGACGACGACAGCACGACGATTTTCGTGACCATCGTCGCCGTCGTCATCCTCCTCCTCTTCGTCATCGTCGTCGTCGTCCTCATCCGAAGTGGACGTATTGCTAGACGCGCTAGAGCTATTACCATCTACCTCTTCCTCTTCTTCTCCCCCCTGCCCATTCCCTTTCGCTCTCTGCTCCTCTTCCGCGTCGTCTTCGTCATCATCATCAGTCGAATCACTGGAGTCGTCAGAAGAATCGCTATCGCTCGCGCCGCTGCTGCTGCTACTGCTAGACATTGGCGGTACTACCTTTTTACCGGGCATGGTTTGTTGTTTCTGGTTCGCGTTACCCCGAGTTAACCTAGGACTAACGTCCTGCGAACATTTCGATTTCTCACCGCCCCCCACCCGCTTCAACTTATTATGGTCCGCATTAAACGCACTCAGCCTAAAAAACTTCTGCTTCTCTTTGGAAATCCGATCGTTTTTCTCTTCTAGTAGCCTACCCTGGCCTGCGAGTGGGGTGGGGGGTTGTGGTAAGGGAGAGGAAATCAAAGGTGGTTGACGAGGGGAGACAACACCCGCATTACCGTCCGAGCTGCTGTCCACCTGTGCCACTCCTGCGCCGCTTTTCTTCACCGGAGTCGAAATCGCCAAACTCTTTCTGGATACTGCCGATCTGAAACAGATATTATCTGGTCAAATCGTGCGCATTGATAACTCGTCATCCCTTTCCCTCAGTCTTAACTTTTTATTCTAATTTTGAACCCTGATCTTATGTCAGGGTTCTATACTGTTCGTGGTAAACAGGAGATTAAGAACCGCTAGCTTAGTTCATATTTTCCTTCAATGTGTTGTATATTATCTATTAAAATTGTATCGCACATATCAAACTTACTCGACAAATCATCACAAATGAGAACTAACATTAATCCTAAAGTTGGTTTACATCAAATTTTCGCTTACTTTCTACTTTCACGTAACTTGCTAGGTCTCTTCCTCGCGCTAGTCGGCGTGCCTTCGAGAGAACTAGCTGCATCCTGTGTTTTGTTCCTTTTACTATCGTCCTTCGATATTGGTGTATGTGCTGTTTGACAATGTCGACACCTCCATGGTGTTTTGTTCTTTTTATCAAGTGCTGGATCCAAACAGGCAGGATGATAACACTTAACACAACCAGCGCATTTTACTAGGTAATTCTGCGATTCCCTTTCCAACTGGCACCCAGCACACGTTGGAGAACAGTCGTCACAAGACCACGTTATACCCCTATCAACAAGGATTGAGAGTTCTGGTGGTGCGCAAGAATTATGCAAAGCTGCACCACACACGCTACACCTGCTCAATTTCTCAGTAATATTCCGTTTTGTGTTGTTGTTGTTCCCAGCTATTGTCGCACCAAGGCATTCTTTGCAAATTGGTAGTGGAGCTGGCAGCTGTGACAAAATCAAATAATATATGAATATACGCACTTTATGATTATGTTATGAAGGGAATATTATAAACAGGATGATTTTAATACAACATAAATGGAAGTTATTAGGTTTAGCTAGATGCTGAGAAGTTGACGGAGTTTCGTGAAAGTCAAAGATATAATTATCGAGATACACATTTTAATATATTCAATATTTTAATATTACGACGAGTAATATTTTATATACGAATGATAATAGTAATAACTGAGTTATTCACTCGTAATCAAATAATTAACGCCAAAGTAACCAACCCTTGTGTAATTCATACTTAAATATACAGTATATAAATGATTATAATTAAAGGAATGAAAATAAGAAAGTATATAAAAGTATATAAAAAAATAAAAAAGTGTACATGTATCATGTTTCGATTTCGATAAAAGTATAATATATTAATTTTACAAAGATTTCCTGTATATTCTTAGCAATCAGAAAAGAAAGGAAACCTAAAATTTGCCATTTCATTGTATTTAGTATCTTTCATTTCTAACTAGTTGACATTTTTGTTTGGTTCGAAGCAGTAGAGTACACAAAGAATACCTTCAACATACAGGACACGCGTGATCAGGATCCGTGTCTCGAAACAACGACCTGTTGCGCGACCAGAGAACTAGCTATAACTAATAGTTATGGGATTGAACGATCCATTGCTAAAGCTTGCACTTCTTGGCTTCTTGACGTATCCTCCGTCGATGCATCGACAGATTCTTATACCCACGAAAACTACAAGTAATAGCCATACATACATACATATATACGACGAATATTTCTCGAATACCTTTTACCTTTACAAATTTTCCGAAATTAATCCTGCTATATTTCTGGAATTTTTTATGTTTAAATCTTATTCTCGTTGCAATTGAAAAGAAAATTAATATAACTTTTAACAAATCATTGGATACATTTTATTTGGAATGAAAATAATGAATTAAAAAATCAAATAATTACTTCCAATAAAATAACAAATAAATTTATTTTAAAATAAAATTGTTTTCCAAAAGAATACCAAAATTTTGTTTGAGAAATAGATAATTTCCAAATAATTTATTGACCGAAAATATTTGATTACTTCGAATAATAATAGGAGATAAAGCATAACAAATAATTTTTATGCAGATAAGGAATCGACCTACTGACCTGAAATATTCATCTTAAAAGCAGCTAGACATCGAAACATTTATCAGATCAGGTAACGCGAAACTTAAAAAGTACGAAAGCCAAACATTTTTGTATTTCAAAAGTTTCATTCGATAAGTATCCAAACACTTTCATGAGCCACTGTATCTAGAACTAATGATTCTCCCCTTTCTACTCTTGTTCTGAAACGCGCGCGCACCCGTGTCTGTGTATCAGGCACATTAGGGAGTCTTAAGAAGTTCTGTTTCCGAACATAAATTACTGAGCATACCGGCCAACTTACTGAACAGTCCGATATGAAATACTAGTACAAAAGCTCATAGGAACTAATTAGGTATTACCATTCCATTATCGATCAATAAATAAACATCGAGTTATAAAAGTTAAAAAGGATCATCTATGTGAAGTTGAAGAATTTATAAAAGAAATTTTATATTTGAATTTACCAATAAGTTATATTATATTGATATTTCTTTCTCAATTTTATTTCTCTCGTAGCAATAGCATGTAATACACGAGGACTAAAGGTGTATGAAGGGTTTCAACAGTGAACAGCATTGGACTGAATAACTAAATAGTGACACTTGGCAGCGAAACCAAGAACCACTTGAGAATTCGAGAAGGAAGAACAAGGAATAAAAGGGCAGTGAGCAACCAACGGGGAGGAAGGGATTGTCAGGATCGCGCCGGCGTGATCGTTGGATAACTTTCCGTGCTCTCTGCGGCCTGACACGCATAAAACGCGGTCGGTAGGAGAACAGGGAGGAGAAATGAATGCAATAGAGGAGGGGAAAGAGAGGGGTGAATGAGAAAGAGAGAGAGAAAGAGAGAGACGTGTGCATGGAGGATCAATAAGAGAGGCGATATACACAAACGAGTCACCGGAAGTTGACCGCGATAGCATATCGTCCTGAGTCTCGCCCCTCTGTTCAAGTTCCCCTCTAGCGTGAGGCCGCGACTAACCATCTTGAGGCGTGGGCACACGCCGTGACTCCCCAGCTACGAACACGAGGGACCGTAACGAGAGCGTAATATTTCCCTTGTTGACTCCTGAACTGAGTGAGCCACGAACCGTATGCGATCATGCATAACATACTCTTCTTGATGTATTGTCATACAAAACGTCCCAGTATTTTCCCATTATATTCCTGTATCTTCTACATGCTTTATTATTTAGGATATTATTTCTAATACATGACGTATTTCTTGAAAATGATGCTCTTAGCGTATTCTCTTTCTTAAAAAAGCTCTATTCAACCTAAATTTTTATTGTGTATCGACTAACAAGTATTGTGAAACAAATGAAGCGATATGTTACGAAGTTGTTGATACTTTTCCAAGGAATTGCGGCGGGAAAATTCAAATTCAATATTCGCTCAACTTGGATTTTTTGAAGATGGCTACGACAGAGAATCGCAACTTTCCAACTACATCAACGAAATCTAATCTAACATTTAATACGAATTAATGGATGATGGGTACATTGACAGATTTCTAGATTGTTCTTTATGCGGTTTTACGATTGTATGTACTATAAAATTAAATTAAAGCGTCATTTCATAGATGAGTATAGGAACCCTACATGTGCGGATCAGTTTAATCGTAGAAAATGCTTTGCATTAGCTACAAATATGTCACGTGTTGAAGAGAACGTAATAATTTTTTGTATGGTAACTATATTCAATTCGGAACAAGGAGAGAAAGAAGGAATTAATCGCTTCTTTTATATTTACAAAAACAGTAATTCCAAATTATTTCTAACTAAAAACGGAAATAACAAAATATAATTCTACAAAGCATATAGTATTCCAAAAATATAATTCAACCGGGAATGGAATTTTATTTGCTTTATTTTACTTTTTACACTAAAACAATGCATGACGCATGTCTCGCTATATAGTAGGAATATTAACGATAGGTTTACGTTGACACTACGGCTGCCAGTTCACATATGATTGCATGTTGTGAATTATATTATCCACTGCATGGAAGTGAATAGCAAGCGAATACCCACGTTTAACACGGCTCTATGAAACTACACTTTCTGAACAGACTTCTGAACACAAGCAAAGACAAGCTGATGGAAAAGTCTAATCAACTTTCGTGAACATTGTTTGAACTCGACACTGGTAATAAAATATTTCTACCAGAATACGATAATAACGTAAATGAACGGATGTACGGAAGAGCGCGCAAGTTGAACGAATTCAGTTACAAATGCGGTAGGTATAAATCAGTATGTTGCATACGCGTATAATACTTTATGTACTCTAAAACCTCCATCAGATTAATTCAAGTAACTTGAAACTTCTTTATTTACTCGGTTTGAAATATCCTTAATTTTGTCAAATCTTTATTTTCACACTTAATTAATTAAATTAATAAATTAAAGGCGCATTTATGCACTTCTGGGAAATGTAAATATGCAAAAATGTTCCGAATGCATATAACATACAAAAATATATAAAATATTTAACAAAATATAAAAGTAGTACATAAAATATCTAAACAAAATATCTAAATTATTTAATATTTAGTAAGTGAAGCAAATTTGTCTAACTCCCACTTTTGGTTGTGTTCATAAAGGTATGAATTTTCATAAAAGTCTGTATTTACTTAATCATGTCTTGGCTAGATAAAAAATATACTTTAAGTTTGAAGCTGAGATATTTCCAACTATTTCTTGATTGCAACAAAACAATTGTAGCACTGTCAGCACTTTTTATCTTTAGGATATTTGAAAGGTTTGGTATTCTGTACATTTCTATACTTTTAGCTTTCCCATAAATGCATAAACATACGTACTCTAATAACGAGTAATGAAAAAAATGACTCACCTTAGCTACAGGGGTCTCCGGTTGGGTAATATGAGAAGTATCCGCATGTTTCTTGAGATAAGGTGGTCTGTCCGGTTGTCGGAAGAGCCTACCATCCTGGATCACAAGCCCTCGATCGACTGCCCTTTTAGCAGATAGTCTAAGAGCTGTTCTCAAGTCGCCCTCAGCTTCTTCTTCGACCGTATGACTCTGTCTGATATATCTCTCGATATTCTTCAGGCTTGAGCCCTCCCTTTCGCCCAATTCTCTAACAGCCTTACCCAGTACCTTGCTCAAATCGGAAGCTTTGCCAACTTTGAGCGGTTTCGACTGTAAGCCACCAGGATCTTTGTACGAGGATTGTCCTTTATTAAAGATCTTGAGCACATCGCCGCGCTTCACAGCAACTTCCAGATGTTCAGCAATTTCCTCCTCGTGATAATTATGGTGTTGACGAATAGCATGACATATCCGCTCGACACTCGGCCTCTGTTTCTGGCTGCGGATTTTTCGGATCGCGTCCAGGAACCAGGCCGACCATGTGTCAGCGGACTCGGGCTCGTCCATTTCTCGTCTCCGTCGGCCGTCTGCCGACGAAAACGGCGGCGGCGACACCGGCGGCGACGATCACGTACCAGGCCAGGTTATATACACCCAATTAACAATGCTCGACCGCCTCCGGGTCGGTTTTTACAACCAGTCCTTACGACTCACTCACATTCTGCGCCTCACTCTGCCTCGCACAAGTTTTCTACAGGCTATTGCGGCTTCACATTTCCATCCGTCAAGATCACACGCTCCTTATGCTGGTCCTAAAACCCACAATATGCCAATCAATCAATAAGCCTTTCTCGTTTTCCTCTCTTTTTTGTTTCCTCGGTTTAACTTGCTACTGTGATACTACATTACTGATATTAATTTTGGTTAAACTTCGTTTTAGCACTAATCTGGTTGAAGTCTCTAATCTGTTTTAAGTTTAGGAAATCATAATTATATTGACTTCGTTCACAGACAGCCTATTCTAGTTTTTGGTTGTGTGATTTTCTAAAACTTAATACTGGCATTTTTAAATTTTACTACTTTAATTCTATCGAAAGATACGGAAATACATAATTGGGCTACTCTAAAACGAAGTTTAGGCATAATTTTAATAGTTAGGGCTATCTTGTTATGAATTTAAAATAGGTTACAGCAGATGTTTCTTGTTTAGAATCTTGCTAATTTGAAATAAATTACATTCACTATTTGCACATATAGTAATAGTAAAATTACTATCAAGTACACTAAGTAGATCGGTAATGATAGCAAATTTACTACCTATTAGTATCATTCAAGTGTGTGTATATTAAGTAAACAAACAGTAACAACAAATTCACTATCTATTACTCACTTACTGTGTATTACTATTTTTTATAATTTTGATTACTATCGAAATTTTAGATATTATTAAATAATTATTGATAATCTTACTACTATAGTAATACATATATAGCAATGCGGATTTCTATGCATGTATGAAAAATTTAAAGATACAAAAGTACATAAAGTATCCAAAGTATAATACTCGTTACAATATTTAATAGACAAAACAAATGTTCGCCTAGGTCCTACTCTTTTATTCGCTTAAAAATACGAATGTATATAAATACCCATAATTAATGAATATTTTACATATTATGTACATTTTTCGCGCCTTTAAATTTCCCACAAATGCATAAATATTCGGAATATAATCATAACGCATGACGTGTTTTCTGCACCATATTAATCAGGTACATTGTGACATTCGGTTATATACTATTATAATATGTATGTGTATCAACTAGCTAGAATTTGAATCGTTGCAAGCTGTCCGAACGAACACATCTTTCCCGCTCGTTTTTCGTTTTCACTCACTAAATTCATGAGAATTCTTTGAGCTTTATACAACAAAACACATATAAACCATATGTACTCTTTTACAGAACTAATCATCTCGAAATAAAACAACAGTTAAAAAGAAATAAGCTACATTTTTTCTGCTACATTCTAAACCCGATATACCGAATCTATCGTATCATCATTTAAAAGTCGTTTAGAATCATTCAAAACTATTCGAAACTGTTCAATTTTTCATCTCGTTACGAACGATTGACCGATTTTCTTCTAAGCGGCAAACTTTCTCCTCGACGTAAGCAAACTCAACACAAGGTGTACGTATATGTACACGTGGAAGGGAGAGAAATATTTTAAATGACTGTAGGTCGTACTGATATTGCGTAATTTTGAACAACTTGTAGATACACGTGATTTATTAAGTCAATTATGCATACATGGATATACATTGGCTCATGAAACTATTTAGGAAATAACCACAGAAAACTATCATGGATATACATATATATCGTATTTAGCAAATAAAACATTTTGAAATTGTATTAACACTGCAATGAAACTACACTGGTCATGATCATATTAGTTATAGTTAAAATCAATCTGAAAATGTATATAGAAGTTACAAAATATTCTCGGGTAACATCTATTCAGTAAACATAACATGGACATATAATAATACTTGGGAAACTAAAACAAATAATAACTAATAAAAATGACGCCACTGTATTGAGTTGACAACTAAGTGATTGCGTATTTTGTCAATATCACCTAATAACAAAATCCGCAATCACTTAGTTGTCAACCCAATATATTGAAGCTTATTAATATAACGAATTAAATGCTTAAATACTTTTCTTACTCTTCGAAATACATATATATATATATTTGCACTAAATAATCTTGTAGCTGTTATGTACATTTTCAGATTTGTTTGAAGTTTTAATAATATAATCATGACCATCCATTCTCTCATAAAAATGCCAATGAAATTTCAAATATTTTACATTTCATACAACACATATAATAAATTCATCAAAAAGTTCTAGAAGTGTTCACAGACTTTTGTAAACTATTGTATGTAAATTCAGATTTCCCAGGGCTGATCTAGAAAGAAACTATCGAAGTATTAAACTCTTTCAACCGATAAAAATTGATACTCAACATTGATACTCTTCCAAAGAAAAGGGAAATATTCTAAGGGCAAACTTAATATTCTAATTCGAAGAGTTCTGATAATAATAATTCTGATCAAGCGTACTACACGTGAAAAATATACAGAAAAGAGAATTTTCAAACGTTTAATAATAGTTAAGTGATATAAAACAATTTGAAAGGGTGATGAAATATGACGATATATTTGCTAAAATTTCGTAGGATTCGTTTACCGATTTCATTCTAATTTCTCGACTATTAGTCTTTTTTCATGATTATTATTCGTTAATTAGGCAAACAATGGCCGTCAACGGCGAAAGGTATTCGTGTCGACCAATAAATTAAATAAACCTAACATTCTTTGTCCGTGAATCACTGAGAAACGCAATCCTATTATATGACTAATCTTTGTTTGACGTACGTGTCACTGAATGAAGCTTCGCGAAATATGTAATTGTCTCGCACACGTTGAAACTAAAACTAGTTGGAAACGAGTGTGAATGACAAAACAGTGATCGGCAGAAAGCTTAGCCTTTTCAAGGGCTTAAATTTTAAATATTAGCCTTGACTCGATTTCATTAATTCGACAGTCATCGGTATGTTTGCAATAATTACGAAGAACAGGAGTGTATAAGAAAACGAACATATGGAGGGAGAGAAGAAAGGAGGGAGTGAAGAGAGAGAATGGCAAGCGAATGAACGCACTATACATTCAGAATTTTCCGTCGAAAATCAACCAATGTATATGTATTATACGCATAAATCTCTTTTCGGGAACACTCCAATGTTCTATACTTGCTCGTTTCTACAGGTGTATGTAGTTGTTTCTGACTCGTTCTATTATTGCCAAAACGAAATATCGAGTAAACGAATACGTTTGTTAGCTAATTTATTTATCGTTCGTCCGTTTAAGCACACGACAGTAACGAGGAAGAAGGGAGGCCAGTAGTCAAGCCGGCTGACTGTGTTTGTTGGGGCCTTTCTCACCCGACGGAGAGGTAAAAGAGAGGATGGCAACAGAGAGAGCAGCTGCCACTGAGAAAACGGACGGTTACCGAATGATTTCAACTACTGCCGGCTTGGCGTTTCTTACTCCTCGTTACCCGCTTTTACAGATGATTCTCCTTTCTACAAAGACGCTTCCATTTAAGTATTTGTTTCAACAAAAAATACTCACACATACCGTGAGCAGATCTTTGCTCAATGCCACACGCTTGAAAAATAAAATAAGAATAAAAAGTGTGGTTCGATTCAAACGAGTTTTCAATTACGAAAAAGAATAGTGAAGAGAATGGAGAGAAAATGATTCGGACCGAAAGATATATTTGCTAATAATCACCAACTGGTTACCGTCGGTAGCCATTTTAATCTCAATGATAGCCAATTTATAATTTCAACTCGGAAACTTCCACGCCAACCGGGAAACTCGTCTCGTGTTTCTCAAGCAGGAATAACCGTTACGATTCGTTCAAGTCACATCCCTCGTAAGAAAGACACTGTGTATGGCTAGCGAATATAATCGCGACGGCCGTCGCCCACGAAACCACCGCTAAACGCTACCAACTATCGCCTGTTAACTACTCTAGATGATACTACGACACCGAGTTTTTCATCATTTTGAGTGAAATACTTGGTGCGCGATAGGCGGATGAAAAATGTGAAACGATTGAATTACGTGTCCAAGTAGACAGCGAGGACACAAGTTTCTCGAAACCCGACGGGCAGCCATCTTGGGTAGGCACGGCCAACTCTCGACTGTTTCGCACAATTTTTCGCGCCTAAGAACGATGTTTCAACCATAACGTCGAACTGTATAGCTTTCTGAATAAACGTCTGGCAAATGGATGGCATTTGATTATCCGCTTGTTCGAGCATAGTAAGAAAAAATGTTAAGAAGAAGCGAGGAGAAACACTGCGTATAGAAGATTATCTCCCTCTCTCTTTTGCACTCTATTACACACTCACTCTCTCTCCCTCTCACTCTTTCACAAGCTGGCAGCCCGACCCGCTGGCCCGTATGCGTCTGGTGATGATTCGCGTGGTTCTCTTGCAAGATTTAACGAGAGACTAATTGTTTTTACCTGATCAAGGTAATCCCATGTATAAATCCAGCGTGAAATGCACAAGAATCACTAGATACCGTAACACAGGATATTTAATCACGATCACCAATTATCTCGCGACAACGGCGTCACATTTCACACAAATCAACAAAGGTTACCCACTTGACAAAGATGGCGGTCGCGGGGGTTACATACTGCGCGCACGCGGTGGGGAGCGCACTGCGCACACCGCGCTCACTGTTACGGCGGAATCACGAAACAGTTGTAGCGGCACACGTTTTCCTCGACCAATCAAACCGTCCACTTTGACTCGACACTCTCATTACCGGTCACACGTGCGTCGCTTTTCGTCCGTTTTCTACCGCGCGCGCACACATGCGCATCACTTTTGTATATCTACATCGTACCCCATGGGATCTACATCTCGAATAAAAGCTTTTCAAGCGCGGGAGTACAAGGTGTATAAAGTATGATGAATAAAAATGACGGAATATTCAAAATAGCCCAATATCTACACCTAATAGATATTTATACATCTGTATGATATCATCCTATCTCTTTCTCCCTACTACTATTCCATATCCTACCTTCACTATGGCCGTCGCTTGCTTTGCGCTCACTTTAACCATTCCCAATCAGTTCCTCAACACCACACGCGCGCGTCTGCTACATGACGCTGTACAGAAGCTTTGTCAACGAGCTTCCAGGATCGTACCTGCTCCCTTCTGGGCCATCTACCTGGAGATATTAGCGACACACTTTTTAGGCTACAGTTACTCTTCGATATATTTCTTTCTATTTCTTTTTTCCTTTGTATCATTAATACGTAAACGTGATTTATTTTCTTTCGGTAGAATTGATTATTTAAAATATTCCTTTAATTTATATATAGAACAAATAATAATATATATAATTAGTTCACATTTTATCTACCTCAAATATGTATTACGTGTTATGGAAAATTGAAAGAAACACCTAATTGGAATAAAATATCTTAAAATTTCTATGATTTTGGTATTAACTAATGTACCATCTTGTTTTTCTAATTGTATATCTAGAATACAAGTCACACAATTTTTTAAAGAAGCGATTGATTTTTGCACGAATCACATCTTATGCATATATATGTGCATTTATGGTTACATCTTCATCTAGCTTCATAAGTCTTTACACATATGTACTTATATATGTGGCTATGAACCGACGCAAGCGTGTTGCGAGGTTGTGCTGCTTTTTTAACTATTTCAACAACTGCGCTTACATTCGGCAATATCAGCGAAAAGATTATTGCGCATAGGTGATTATACATCGACTACTTTTCATGTTCTACAAACTTGTATCAATTAAGACAACGATATATTCAACAAGTAGTGTAATAATAATACTGTAATCTTTGTATAAAATAATGTAAAGGTTCGTATTACATAATTTTAAAAAATAAAATGATATTCGTTTAAATAATATTAGTATTATTAAAAGTATAAGCAAATAACATCATTTAGTTAGTATTATGTCTGTTTACATTACTACCTTTCCTCAATCAATATACTACACAATTAATACTACTAAAATTTTTCATGTACATACATAGTAATTAATGATATATATTTTATTCTACTATATAATATTTCTGTGATCCTTACCATTTTTATCATTATATGCTAATGTAATATTTTTTTAAGTAATATAAAGTGCAGCTATACAAACATAATATATTTAGATGTAAGTAGGTATAAAATTGTTTTGTGGTTCTAGAAATTGAGGTAAAAAGTTGTTAAATCATTTATTAAGTACAGAATTTACAATTACTAACTGATTTAAGTGTGATTAAGGAGTAAAATCAGGTTTCCCCTCGTAAGTACATCCAGATCTTTGTACAATTTGAGTTGCAGCCCAAATTCCACATTTTATACAAACTTCTATGCTTTTACCTTGCACAAGTTGAGCCAAAAAACCTGAAACAATGACATTATATGTTCTTTTAATCAGGTTATTAATTTTCAGTTAGAGAATCAGGAATCTATACCTCCTACAAATGCATCACCAGCTCCATTAGTATCCACAACCTTATCATTCGGAAGTCTTGTAGCAGGAATCTCAATTATAGTGTTATCTTTAACTACTAATATATTATCAGGACCTTGTGTTATTATAACAATTCTTTGTCTTTTCTTATTCAGTTTTTCCATTTGTGACAATTTCAATGCAATTTCTTTCCTATCCGTAGTTTTAAAATCATTTGCTTTTGCAAATGTATCAGCTTCCGCCTCATTACCAAATAAAATATCTACATAAGGAAGAGCCTCCAACATTGGTTTTTTATAATATTCGCATAAAAATGGTGCACTCAGATTCATTATGAACATTTTATTTTTTTCTAAAGCATGTTGAGCAATCATCAGGGTTGTTTCTGGGCTAACAGTTAAGAAAAAGCCCTAAAATTTAATGTGTAATACTTTATATTAGGTTCAAATTTAACCAAATCAAATTAAACAGATTTAGGTTGATACATACAGAAATATAAATGTATTCTGCCATTTCTATAATTCTTTTATTTTCAGATTCCTCTATATGGGAAGGTGAGAAACAAGTGGCTGCAGCCAAATTGGCGCATAAGGAACGTTCATTGCCAGTAATAAGAACAGCACAGGTACCAGTAGGTTCTTTCTTTGTATATTGATAACGAACATTTAAGCCATCTGCACGTGCCTTATCCTCCAAAATTTTGGAATACTTATCTATTCCAACGCAACCCATGTAAGTTGCAACTCGTGGTTTCTCCAGGAACCACTATGGGATAGTCAATGTTTGATATTTCTATTAATGTAATACATCAAATAATATAAAGAGCTTACTTGTGCTACTCGCATAGTATTTTGTACAGAACCACCGGCAATAAAATCTGCGTTATACAATTCAACTAATTCATCATACATTGGCTTGTGTTTTTCTTCAGCAAGAATTGCATCGTTCGATTTTAAATCATATTTTTCCAAAAAATTCCTATCTACAATCGCTGAAATATCAAGAAGAGGATTACCCACGCCTAATAGGAGGCCCTCCCTGAAATATTTTGAAATTATCTCAATTGCATGTATAAACCCATTTCTCAGTAAAATTTATTATAAATATTTTACGTTCAAAATAAGTTAATATATTATACATATATCTCCTCCCTCTTCCTCTCTCTTCCAATAAGGATTTATACATTTCAAAAAAAGACAGCATCAACAAATTATAACCTAAATATATTTTTTACGATATTCCTGTTACAAATTTAGGACATAAATTTTACATACACGCGCGCGCACACATATATGAATATTACGAAAACAAAACAATATGAACTTTTTTTTATATGTATTTATAAAAAAATTCGAATAGTTTCAAATTTCATCTTCAATGAATCACAATCATGCAAGCACATGATACAATGGCGTGTAAAACCTAACCTTCTATTAATATTTGAACATAACCTCAACCCTAAGATAGATTAAAGTCTGATAATGATAAATAATAGAATAAAAAAAAATATATATATATACAATATTAAATTATCATACCGTAAGTGCACCGCCATTTGTTAAGATTTCGGGTACTTAAAGTAACAATTTACCATACATGAATATCGACAATACGCCACTAATTCGTGGCGGAGCTATTCGTTACTTGCTGTTGCAAAGTCCAACGAAATCACGTGCACTTTTAACTCTATTTGCATTAAAATGTTATCTTTATTGCTGTCATTTTATACGTTACCTCAACATTTTTATTGCACTGAATAGCGACTGATGAAAATTTATATATGATATTAATATTTCTATATTACTAATATCAAATGTACCATAATTCTTTTTGCAAATGTTATAATACATTATTATTAAAGATATACAAATATGATACGCTATTATTATCACTTGAATAAACTTACATAACGCTTGCTTAATGCAACATATTATTACTTTTCCATCGGCGCATATAATATATTATTACTTGTTAGTTTATTATGTTGGGCAATTCATAGGGGAAAGAAAATTTGAAACGACTGTGTTATCTTTAATATATGCAATATCTTTTTAAAAAAAAGGTATATATTATATATAATATTTACATGTTACAAGTTTATCGTATTAATATTTATATTTTTATGTTCAAAACGTAATTAGCATTTAAGAAAACAATTTCATAGAATTATTTATATACAGATCATATATACTATCTTTTTCTTAAATTCTCAACTAATACGCATGTATTATACTTTATTAAATTCAGAAAAAGAATAATTTTTTGTTTCATTTTATATCCTGATAGTACGTTTCATGTACACATTACTTATTAAACTCAGCGTTATTGTACTTACCACCAAATTTCAATATAAACTAAACCGTGATATATATATACTTTGATCAAATAAAACAATACATAGTAGTATCCTGCATCAGGTAAGGTATCGTATGCCTTTATAATTAATGTACTACTGATCACTAATTACTAAATGTATTGATATATACATATATTCGCATTTTTAACACATTTGATTAAAAAAAAAAAGGGGAACAGGATAAAGAAGAATAAAGATTCGAACAATTTATGTCGTATCATACTGAAGATCAGCAAAAAGTCATGGTAATAAAACAGCGCATTTAAACAGTTACAAACGCTAACTGTTACGATGCATTAAAAATTTTCTGTTACGTAAAAAGGAATATTAAGGTGCAGGAGTAGAGATTCTACTTTCCTTACGATACCTTCTTCTTGTGCTTCCATATATTCGAGAAAAATATTAAGAAATCCAGTGTTAACATAACATACGGAAGAGTGTTGGGGATGAACAAATTTGCAGTATCACCATATCCGATGTTACCTTAGAGGCTGGTCACCTATATTCACATATTCTTCGTATCGTAGTTTTTAATGAACATGCGCATACACTGCTGCATCTCCTAAGAAAAAAAACATGACTCTCAAAAAGTTCAGCAGACAAAGAAATGTACGAATTTTTAATATTTTCAGAGAAGAAAACACGTGTGGTTGTTTTTTTTTTGTTTTACTTGGATTTTCACGCGGATCAGAATGATACAGAGTAAACTTGCCTTGGTACATTGCGGTTTACACCCAACATATTTGTCCAAAGTGGGATCTGCGGTGCCCATATCCACCATCATCATTCACCACCACTTTTGTCAGTCATGGCGTGCCTCTGTCAATGAAGTACAGAAGTTGTCCTGGTCGACAATTACATCTCACCTCATAGGATACGTTGTTGTGCTAATTTCTCTCTCTATCTCACTCTAACTCTCTCTTATTGTTTTCTTTTTCCCTCCTTTACTTTTTCTATTTATCTTTTTTCTTTTTCTTTTTCCTTTCGTAATCGACATCATCAAAGCCCAGCTCCTTCCAAGTATGTCCAAAAGCGCTTGAGGCAGGGGCTCTATCGTGTCCTATATCATACATCACATTACAATATGCATAATGTCTTTTTACATTTCTCTGCGGCGCGTCTCTTTTTTGATAATTGATAACCGACGACCCGGTACGAGACACGTATAATTTTTGTCGCGCATGTGAAGAATAACACGTCCCGGTTTTTTGGCTATTATACTTCCGTCCTCACATACGCATGTTAAATGTATATCGTTGTCCCGGTTTCTATACAGCCGGTAATATATCTCTATTGCGCCTTACTTTCCGTTTTCAGATACAGCTTTTTTTCCTTTAATACGTGGATATCTTTTTTGCTTTATCTTTCACTTTTCAAAATTCGCGCGTCACGCGTCGTCTACCATAGAGTGACTGATACACTTGCATTAGTTCGTGGAGGGACTCGTACGTATGTATTTCCGATAGCTACTTGGCTCGGGAATTCTCATACCGTCGACCTTTTTATGAGAGTTTGTGCACATCTCGGCAACCCGACGAATTTCAACTTGAACGGTTGCAACGGCGGATATGTTCGTAAGACTACGAAATAACGTGCATAGGTCACCGCAGAAGTTCCCGATCGACGTGATAACTCCGGTAGAATGTAATCTTCGACGACTTGATCGATCGAATTGCCGTCTAACATGGGACGATATTGTGCTTTCCATATTCAAGTTCCGAACACGATGGCACAACATAAGTACATACGTATCTATACGTATCAGTCGATAAATTTCGCTTTTTCTTTTTGGCTCGCTCCATGACTTACTCGCGTATGCTAATCGCGTAAACAACGAACGTTGCTGTAGCATGTTTTAATTACGTAACATTAACTGAGACGTATATAGAATAGTATCATACGCCTGCCTATCTTTTTTAATAAAATTTTTCCTAAAGATTCGTTTCACGTTTAAAAACGCATGTTTAACGATACATATGATCTTTAATAGCATAGAATTCCCTCGTATTTTATTTACAAATGGTATTTGGATCATGCTTAAGTATTTCTCTACATGTAAATTGCGAGCCCTATCATTAAGCTGACCGAAACTATTATTAGGATTGCTTACTAGAAGCTTAGTCCAACAACTTTTTCACAATCGTTAAGTAATAAAAAAGGGGAAAGGTTCGGTGTGTAAAAATTGCAATACTTTCAGCAGGATATCCAAAAAATGAGAAGAGTGTGTAAAATAATTAAAAAAAATACATACTAACATTTGTGCAGCGAAAAATGGATATACATGTGTATGTGTGTGTACGAAATTGATACCATCGTTCACCGTATATTTCAACTACGTTTATTACTACTTCATGATTTGTGAGAGCGATCGTTCACTTGTATCCAAATAAATAACGAAAGAAATAATTAAAAATGCGAAGGAATCGCATAGAAAAATAACGCTATTGTATATACAACAGAACAATGAGCATGGTTATTAAGAAATTAGTTACCCATAATACCTTCTGCCTATAACGTTACATACCAGTATTCTGTATAAATATATAATTTTAGGTGTCTCTCTTAGACAAGTAAAAACATATAAATGTACCGATTTCTAACGGGAAAACTAATCTAAATTTTTCTTTTACGCGATCACGAGAGAAAAAATAGGGAATATAAGGAGCGTAACTACGCGGAGACACTGTACGTGTATGTTGGCCGATTTACTTAATAAAGAGGGTGCGACGACGAAACTGAGGTCGACGACACGCATATTCGATTATTCAGGAATCGTCAATATCGTGTATCTCATGATCACGGCAAGTTTATAACGCACGACACGCAGGAAGCCAGTAAAAAGCGCGTACAACCGTTTAACTAACGATTATATGGGGCGTGTATCTTCTTAGATAATAAACCTTACGGAGCTGATAGGGACTGGACCGTATAGTAAAGGCTCTGGTTAAAAGGGAGGAAGGATGGTCATTACCTTGAGTGACGAAAAACGGTGCAAATGATGATTAAAGAACACGAAACGCCTTTTTTGTGAATCTTCACAAGTACATTGTTATTACATTCCTTTCTTTAAACCATTATTAGTATGATTATCATTAATCTAATTACCTTTGAAAACAGGTCGTATCATCAAAGAAAAAAGGAACAGAGGAAAAACAGGGGGAGAGAAATATTACACACGTCATTAATGTGTATACGCTGTTCAAAACGAAAAAACGGTGGTCATCGGTATATCTGTGTGTGTGTGTTGTGTGTGTATGTATGTATGAAGGGGTGTATCATGGACGCACCCGCGCGTATGTACGCGTGTTGTTAGTGTGTATGTAAGTATGCATTTATAAGCTAAACGGAGCACAGCTGCAATTGCCGTATTAATCTTCGGTAATTATTCACGATAATTAATTCTAATATGTTAATAAAACGATATTACGTTACTACAGATTAACGATATAATATTCGCACGACCGAGATTTAGATTCCCATACAGAATCGGCGCATCTTGAGTCTACTGGGTCTCTGAAATTGTATCTTTTAAGACTTTTATTGTTTGGTAATCGGGAACCGATTCGAACAGTCGAACCCGCACGCACTTCTCTCGTTGAAAGTAAAGTTACACATAAATACGACAGTATCCCTATTATCTCGTATCGAAAAGCATTATGATTATACGGCGGAAGAATATTTAGACGATATCGGTAAAACACACGCACGCACATCGTCGCCATCTTCGGGTGTTACTTCATACGCTAGACGGCAAAAATTATCATCGCATAATATTGAACAACCGTTCTCTGTCATTTACAACACATTTTTTACACGCATCACGAAACTCGGTTTTTGCTTGAACAAACTGAGATTTTATCCGAGGCGCGACGATAAAAGAATATCTCGCATGATGCCAATTAAACGCAGGACCACTTTTCTCTCCATTTCTTATATATATAAGTATATAAAAATATATATACATATATAAACATAAGAAAAGACAGAAAAAGAAATGGGGTGAAGTGAACAATTAGATATTGACGAACAAACGTTTGAACGATGCTCCGATTTTGTGATTACGACACGTTGTCGAAAAACGCCCATCTAAATTACGTTACAAAAAGGGACCCGATGTATATTCTATGTTATATTTGCGACTGTTAATTTCATACTTTTCAATTCTGTTTAATGCGCTCTCTGTACTATGATTAAACTTCAAATCGATCGATATTCTTGTTATCAAATCTCGATACTCGATGTATTACTGAAAAAACTCTTGCTTTTCTCCGTTTACCACATTAGCGGCCGCGATTAAGTCCTTTTTGCTTTAGAAACGCGTGGAAGTTTCGTACGATCGAGAAACAAGAATACACGTTACGTGCGCGTCATCGTCACAGAAACGGCATCGAACACGACACGACATACATACATACATATATATATATATACATGTGTGTATGTATACATACGTATACATGTTTATACATATACACACGTATGCATCTATGTATGTATAGGGTTAATAGCATCGTCCTACCAGCAGCGTTCTTCGACATATTACACCAGTTTTCACGACCATGAAGATACGGAATTTGTTTTTAAGCATTTGCGATAATATTAGTAATACTCGCATTTTGATAAAGAACTGAATATAATTCAGGAAAACGAATTGAGTCGCGTTGAAAAATTATCTCGGTAGGAGGATGCTACGACAAATATATATTTTTCTTACATTAAAAGAGAAAATTCTCGACATTACTAAATCGAGACGCGCGTGAAAAAACTTCATATGGGTCCGATGAGGGAGATTTACGGAAGGAAAGCGGGCGAACGTCACGACGAGATGCGTGTGCGCTTACACATATACACGCACGCACACACTCGCGCGCGCGCGCGCACGTATGCATGTATATAAAATGTGTGCAAGGGATTTGATTTTTTTTTTCTTTTCCTTTTTTTTCTTTTTTAAAGGAAAATTGGAGGAGAAGTGGCAGAGAAAAAGAAAAATAATAATGAAAGGAGGTGTAAAGGCGACGGCATAGAAAAAAAAACCTGTAAATTCAATAAAATACTTTATCATTGTGTTTTTTGCTTGTTTAAATCGTCCGTATCATATTTTTTGCTTTCTGTCTTCTTTTTTTATTTTTAGGAGGATGGGCGGGGATTCTCGTCTAAATAGCGCATTACGGGGAGAATACATGTTTTCCGGATAGAGCGGGCGAATGGTAGATCTTCGCGCGTGCAGATCGACAGACATAGACGGCCAAGAGTATCTCGGTCCCGAGGCTTCCTGCTAGCGACAGACACAGACCCGACACACAGAGACAGACAGACCGACAGAGACCGATCCGAGCCCGACGCGACGATTTAGTATGGTGCGAACCGGCGCGACGGCGATGGCCCTCGTAATCCCGGTCTGGTAACCAAAATGAATCTACGTCAGTTATACGAGATCGATAAAAAAGAAATCGGGAAAAAACCACACGAGCTAAGAGAGGAACAACTTGTGAGATACAGAAAGGGCGGATAGGTAAGTAGACAAGGGTGGTACGTCGTATTATATCATATGAAAAAAGAAAAATCGTACTATCTACGTACCTACAGAGAGAACGATTTATATACGGTATATATATATATAATTTTTTTTAAGGTACGGGGGAAAGATAGTTACTCATGGGAGAAATTTGGTGGAAACACCGTAATGAGTACGTTTTTTCCTCGTTATTCTCGCTAATTATTTTCGGCAACGTGTATTAGTAGCATGTGTACTTTTTATGCCAACAAAAATTACTAAAACTTTCAAGTTATATATATACATTCTACCATCACTCTCTGGTTTTCTCTTCTTTGCAAAATCCACACACCGCCTTTCTGCCTTCTTTTTTCATCAGTGTTCTCTTGTTGTTTCAATTGATCCGGTTAAAACAGTAGATAAACAGGTGGATAAAGGTAAATTAAATAGATCGTAACACTGTATGACTGTAATTGTAATGAATTTTCACCGCAATTAAAGTTTTCTACACTTCCACATATCAGCAAGCTTTAATCTCAATCTGGTACTAACTGTAATTTTGTCAGTAAATACTTTCCCAATAACCGGGAATAATAAGAGAATATAAAAGAAGAAAAGGCAATTTGGCGCATCGTGGCATACAAAGAAGAGAGTATAATCAATTCAATTGACAATCGAATATTTGGACACATTTCAACACACAAATTCAGTGTGGATCAATTTTTAACCCGAATTTACACGTCTACTTACCTACGCTCTTCAAATGAATCTCGGCTGAAGTCCTCGTACATGCCTCTACTATAACAGCGGTATAATAAATAATCGAAACTACGAATGATCAAAGATCAATATATACACCATACTTGCTCCCTTGTCCAAGGCTTAACTTTGTGAATTAGTCCCTGTATAATAGATAATGTAAGAAAAGTTGTCGCGTGCTGCCTAATATGACTGTTAAAAGTAGTTAAAAAAAGGTCGGAAATGGTTCGGCAAGAAACTATTTTCATAGGCAGTTTTACGTTTAGACAATGTACAAAATAAAGGAAGACGCTACCATCGACCAAATATGACGACGAGCACAATCACTGAAGAAAGGAAGAGAAGAACGTATTTATGGAACAGACGGATACGTACATGAAATAAGCTCGTGTACAATTACGGAAGATGCTATTTATCCACGGTTAACTACCTATCCATCCAGATACACATTTGAACATCAACTGACGAATATATATTGCCCGAATGAATCGTAATTAATCGGAAGAATGCTTGTGCAAACGTATGTACATACGGATTAAACTTGAACCTGCACAAGGTGGCGCGCATTTGCATGCTAACCAGATATCTACCCAAGACAACGTATCTATTATCGCTTCAAAATCAAACAACTAATCATAAATTCGACTCAGACTTATTTCTCTTATATATGTTGTTCGTGTATGTGTAGTTTTGTATGTGTTAAGCTACGCGTACTTAAATTATATCCAAAATATCTGAATGCAAGCAGTAACTAAGTATTTCTATCCGCTTTATTTCATACGAGGTACATTTACTAGAAGGAAAACAAATTAATAAATGGACGCGTAATTCAAGATTTGCAATGATAAGAACATGGGATCTTTCTTTTTCTCTCTCTCTTCTTTTTTTGGCCAGTCATATAAGGCAGGCAGCGTTAGACTGGATTTTTAACCCATGCGACTTTCAAATTATAAATCAGTTTATATAATCAGAACGTAACGAGCCATTTGCAGCCCAGGCTGGGATCATGTAGGATAATAAGGTTACATGCAACAACAAATTCAAAGTATTCAGAAAGATTGAGAAATTCAATCAACTCTGTTTTCTATTTGAAAGTTTGCGAATGGATTTACATACATGAAAAGCTTTGAACCTCGTGAGTAGAAGTCAGCTTCAAGAACTTATGGATCGTAATTTTGAAGCAAATTCTTCCCCCTATCCATCTATCTCTCTTTTTCTCGCCCTCTCTCTTTTTCTCGCGTGCTCTCTCTCTCTCTCTCTCTGCATAAATTGTGTATTTGTTCACGTGTATATGTGTGCATATGCACGTATGCAGAATAGGTATGTACTCGTGTCAATGTGTACACGCGCGTTTTCATAATTTCTTGCATATCTTTTCGCTTCGATATTGTAATACACGGGGCCGGTTTCATGAAACTTCCACGGATAACTTAACATTTGCAATCAATTCGAAGTGCAATTTTATAAATCAATTAATACAATTTTTATCCTTACGTTGCAACAACGTAATTTTACTAAAATTAAGATCGAATTCGCATGAAACTGAAATCAGAGAGAAAAGAAAAAAGAAAAAAAACTGAAAGAAAACGATCATACGTATGTAATCATATACGTATATAGTCGATAACGTAAGAAAATAATTTTTTCGTTTTAATAAACTTAAAAACGAATTATTTAGAAATTAAAGAATTACACACTTTCCCCCGATTACTTGGAAACAGAAATAACTATTGAAATACACGACGTGTGCATCATAACTTGCTTTTCCCCCTTCTAACATACAACTCGAGACTATCTATGACGCTGTTCGTAATTTTTTTTCTTCGCGATACACATTTTACGATTTACAACCTTCCGTTGGCTATCGAAAAATTACGATTGAAAAATTTGATGAAATTACTTTGAACCAAGACTACATTGAAACTGATGCGCGTTTAATAGAATGTTTCCGAAGCGTATCTATGAAACTGGCCTTAACAACTATTAGAAACGCCGACATATAAACAAACTTACTGTCCAATGCGTCTGGAGAGCTGGTTTCTACTTACGAGACATTTCAAAGACAATCGATAGGCGTCGTTCCTGAAAATCGCGCCAGCCCTTTTTTTTCTTTTCTTTTCTATCTACAGCGTACGAGAGTTTGTTAGAATTGTAGGATCGCATCCTGGCTCGCGGTAGTGCGATCAAGAAATCTAGTTCGCATTCCTTAGGAACGTTTCTTCATCCCAGGCCTCCGCGCCACTCCCGGTTGAGTGATGTACGTAATAAGGAGCGCTTGAAACACAAAGGATTTATGAGAGACATACAGGCCAATCTCGCAGTTAACGCCATGGATCAAGAGAGTCTATGAACAGGGACATCCCTAGAAGAGCAGTCGACATGTTCAAGGTACGATCAGTCGAGACTCGGATTTTGTTGGCACCGAGGAAAATAGAAGCTGATGAAGTACAACGCGCCAGCGACAAGAACGAGGTATGACTACTCGCTAACAAAAGTGGTCAAAGACTTACTCTTGCACGACTTGAACGCTGGCCCGGGACTGTCTCTCTAGGGTTGCCCGCATTCATGGACAAAGATGGTACGCAGCCTGAGGTGCACTGAAATTTAGAATGTACAGAAACGTCCAAGCGTCATGATACACATTAGCATTTTATTACACAGACTCTGCACTCATGTGGGCATCGGGTCGACAATCTACATAGATTGGAAAAATATCGATTGCTGTTTCAACTATGTAATGCAACAAATAAAAATTATACGTGTAATATACACGATACGACTATACGTTACCGTATATGCATACGTATACGCATAATCATGAATATATACGCTCGCGTGTATACGTACACACATATCGTGTGATTTTATTTCAAAAAAATTGAAACAAACGAAACAGATATAATAATGTGGAATTAACGAAAATTGTATAACAATGATCAAATGTGAAACGGCAGCTTCGAAATCTTTTATCGCGAACAAGAGAATAACCTGAATTTGCCCGATGCAATTTAGAAATGGCCATTTTTGCACAAAATAATATATACCCGAGAGAGAGATTTGAAAAATATGTGAGATCGAGAATACACAAGAGAAAAGAATAAAATACGCGGTAAAGCAAGTACTCTTATTTGTCGACGAATAACCGAATCCCAATTCGCATGAGCTGTCAATCCAGCCTGGAACGTTCACAATGTTAAGTCGGACGAATGGGCAGTCAATAAATTGGCTCTACTCACCTGAACCGGCCATTGTTGCCACTTGGAGGGGGTGATCGGCGGCTGAACATGCCATACTCGTTACCACGGGAGAAGCCAGTGTCGCGCATGGATCCCATACCTAGAGGAGGCATAGGAGGCATTGGGTCTCGTCTTGGGGGTAGAGGTGGCATTGTCATTGGTGGAAAGTCAAGCCCGCACATGGAACTTCCCATGTCACAGGGCCCTGTCATACCCGTAAACCGCCTCTCGTAGAGATCCCTGGTGTCCTCGAAGCCTCTCCTGTCATAGTAGCTTTCGTAATCCTGCAACACAGATAAAGAAACATATTGTTACGGATGATCACAACTATACAACAAATTTCTGTTCTTTCCTTTCCCCTACTAAATACTTCTATTTTCAACGGTTACTAAAATAAGAAAAAGAGAACTACTTACTCCAAAGCGGCCACCACCCATTAACCGATCCCGAAGGAACGGTGGTGGCGGCGGTGGAGGATACGGGTCGCGTCCAAACATTCGGTCTCTGTATCCATTTCTATCCGGTCCTCCTCCCATTCCTCCTTTTGGGCATTCCTTGGACCAATGGCCGCCGCGACCGCATCGATAGCACTGTTCAGGATCCCCCATTCCTGGCCTTTGTCGTACTCTGCTTGTAGAAATTTGAACCTTCATCGGTTGACCATCCACCATTTGTCCATTGAGTTCCTTGATGGCATCGTTGACATCACCTGTTGCTTCTAGATGGACGAATCCGTAATTTCTCACGATATCGCATTCTACAACGGTACCATACTTGGCAAACAGCTCGCGCACTTGAGGCGCTTTCGTATTATCTGTGAGATTGCCAACAAATATTTTGGTTGTAGGAGTATTAGGTCCCTTACGACTCTTTGCAGCCTCACATTTGATCGGCTGTCCATGAACTATATGTCCATTCAAATTTTGTATCGCATTTCTCCCTGCTTCTTCATTCTCCATATGCTGTTAAAAAATATATTATAACATATTTGTTGTATGAATGTATTAAAGGCTCGTCGAATTTGGGCCAAGATGCAACTATCCAACAGAGTTATACGTGTACATTAAAGAAAGAGGAAACGATAGATCAAACAAAATGTTGTAGTAAAAGTATACGTTACATGGAATAAAGGAAACTTACCACAAATCCGTAATTTTTGACCACATCACATTCTACAACCTTTCCATATTTTTCAAATAGTGGTTTAATATCGGCATTTGATGTTTTGTCGGCTAAATTACCGATAAAAATTTTAAATGTGCCAACGCTACTAAAACCCGGCATTTTCGGCTCGTTGTAGAACCTGATTTCAAAAGAAAAAAATATTTCATTACTCGTTACTGACTTGTACAATTTTTCCAAACATACAGTATATACAAAATAAATATTATGTTGCAACAACACTAGAAAACTATAATATATTTAGAATATTCACGACTTTTTGCATTTGCATTTGTTGCTAACATGATTAAACCAACACACGCCACTCAACATTACTCTATCCCACGTATTTTCAACGAATAATTAACTTGCTGTAATATAACTTTCATACATGTTACATTGTATATTGAAATGTAATATTTACAAGCTTTCACTTTGTACAAAGAAACATAGCTTCAAAAAATTGATTAATGATATTCAATGGTGACGCGATTGTTTAGATTCCCCCTCTAGTGCACTTTTTCCACCATTTTGCTAACGATCTAACATTTCGAATTTCGAAGGTCATCAATTTTGCCAAGATATTTCACTTGCGCATACGGATATTAGCAGATACAATCAGTTTGATAATTTCTAAATATAGGGAAATATAATTTTTTCAATTTTTACTTCGATAGGGCAATGAAAAGGTACACAAGCCGCGAACAAGTAGTGCGTTATAAAATACGTAGTACAGACAGCGTACCGACCTTGTCGAAATGGCGCACCAAATCTAGGAAATGTCTGTGGTAACGATCACCCTCTAATTATCATGTATAAATTTACGTTCAAACACCATACGCTTTCTCACACTCACCGAAGAATACTGCGTATTATTTTCAACGAATGATTTAACCAACGCTGATAATAGGCACACGACTTTATACGCGAGAACGCAATCTAACAATGGCGTCTCACTTGCCGCGTCCGCTAGTGCGCGAGATGTTGAAGCAGTGGCCCCTATCGGAAAACTGCAGTACAGCAAACCGTGAGAATGAGGTGTCCAAAAACCTATCACGAACATACCTTCAACTATATTTCGTCACTAGAAATAAGTTAACGCGGGAACTATTTCTACGCTACACTTATTTTCCTTCTTACCAATGTTAATCTTACGTTTTATCGCTCTTGGAATGGGATAGGTTAAATTTCCATTCTTTGAGCATGATATATGGAATATAATATATGTTTGTTCACATGCAATATTGGAACATTAAAGCATGTATTAAGGACTATAGAAGCTGTATTGAGGCTGCGTTCGACACAAGTTAAAAACGTTTTACTTGTGATACATATTTAATTACATTAAAAGTTACATTAAAAATTATTTTTTGAAATTCTTCTTGTTCTATTAAAAGCTTAGTAAACAATTTAGAAGCAAATGAATAATAATCATTATATAAATTATTACACTATTAAAGACGATTATAGAGCTTTGTACTATTTTGCTAATATTACTGTATACGAATGTTATTAATACTTGCATAAAATTCTATACGATAATATATACTATTTCTACAATTCAAACTACGTATGACCTTACGCGTGATGGATTTCTAGACTAAATCTATAGCAAATCCATATCTCATCGTATGATTCTAAAATATATGATATACAAATACTATGTAGAAAATTACTATAGAGTAACAAAATTAAAATTTATTGGACGAGCAACATGCGACAAACCGTATATATCAGGAGTTCAACTGGCATCAGTTTATTTGTGCATGATACACAAAAACAATTCGACGATAATTATATCACATGCTATTAAATATAAATTAGTTTTTACGTTTTAATAACAAAAGAGAATTATTTATATAAAATGCTATGGTATTAGGGAACTGAATAAACGTGAAATGGCGTGCTTCATGTATCTTCATGTCGACGCTACGAACCATAACTACATAATTTCAATGTTGCAACTATGTAACTATAAATTTATATCTATATGTTATTTTAATCTTATAATAATTTACAAATGAAATATGGGGAAAGTATTAAAACACTTACCAAGTCAGTATTTCCGTAAAACAATCCGATAAAACACAACGGCAAACCACACGCTTTCCTACGTAAAAAATGGCGGATCGAAACAGACTGGGAAGTGAAAAGCTGCGCGGCGTCTCTTTCAACATGAAACTCAGAGTCGCCAACTGTTGAAAACAAAATTTTCTATTAGAAAACCAAATGCCTATTCAAATTATTGGTATGTCTACACGTGTTTGATGTCATTAATATGCTAAATATTTTAATTTAATCACCTGATCATTTTTTTCATAGATATTGTAAAGAATTACATTTTTAATCTAAATGCTTTATACAACTAGAGTAGAAGATAAAACTATATAATTTAGAACTAGACTGCGAAGTTTTATGCAAATTCATAAAAAATAAAATTTTCGTAGAAAGATTGCCTTACCTACCAAATATTATAAAAAGCACTATACCTTGGGTAATTTATTTACTTTTTCATATTATATGCATTCTGCGGAATTTTTGCGCTTTTAAATTTCCTATAAATGCTTAAAATCCGTAATTTATTTATAACAATACCGATTTTTCTTACTTTGCTTGTGTTTAAAAACTTCTAAAAGTTAATTTGCTAGTTAAAATGGTTTCTATTATTTTTATTCCATCGTACTAGTAACAATATTTAATTCTGTATAACTTCATAATATAATCATACCACACTAAATATGTGGGTATTGATTTTCTATCTATAAAGTTGTTTCTATTTTGATGACCAATATTTTTTTGTTTCGTATATTTCCAGCAAAACTTATAGAAAAGAAAATTCCCTTGTAGCGCATAACCGTTACTTAGTTATATAAATACTCACTTGCTACATCCTATGTAATCATATTAAAAATGTTGCACATGTACGGAAAAGAATAGTATTAAATTTAATACTTGTGAAAAATATAACTTTAATTATTTGCAATTAACCTACTATTAGCTATAATTTTAACATAGATATAATCCATTTTCATAGAAAATTTACGAACTCACCAAAGATTGACTTCGAGCACGAATTTGTTGTATGTGACGACAATCTGTAATTAGTTAAAATTTGGATACATAATATTAAAAAGACAATTTTTTAAGAATTGTCGATGAAAATTTTTGTAATTTCTAATTCTTGTAAATTTTACCGATCCGCTAAACAATTTTGTAGAACAAATCGATATATTTATATTTTTATCAAAATAATGTTAAATCTTACAAAATACTTTCACGAATAAAATTGCATTGCCAAAACGTAGCTTTGAAATTTAACAATCGATGAACTAAACGAAATAATATGACATTTGTTAACTTAAAAATATAAATTATATACTACAATGTAGATAATACAATATCATATAAAGAGACAGTATTTAACGTCAAAATCAACACAACGGAAAACTATATTAATAAAAAATAATTGTCCTATCTTAGAAGTCAATAATAAGCGTAGTAAAAAAATGTATGGAAACTGAATATTACTAAAATTTACCTCGTATCCTGAGGTATTCTGACATATAAGAATATTTCAAATATTTATATTTTACAATCGCTACATATTTCATACTGTTTTAAAATAAAGATCGTCTTTATATCTATAAACGATTTAAAATTTCATGTATCCTGCAAGATATCTCATTTTCCGAATAAAATTGTACACTCATTGTAGTATTGCACTTTTCAATGACAATCATATCAAAGGCATATGAATATTATAGATTACCACGATTTTGTTAATGGTGGGATTTTAATACGTATAAATTCGTAACATTGAATAGATATGATAAATTTAAATGCTATCATCAAAACGGTGTTTTCACTTCTCTATAGATTTTTGCTATTAAATTTATTTGAAATGTTTCTGTTTATAGCGTTCATGCGCGCTTGTTTTTTTGGCTGGAAAAAAAATTATTCTTTCTAAGTAGTAGCCATTGTTGAATACATATTCAATAAATTTCAACACAGTGAGGCGCGTTAAAACATGGATAGTATCATGTTTTGTCGCCTTTCACATAAAAACAAAAGATATACACATATACAACGTTCATTCACAATTTCTTTCTTCTTAACTCACAATTGATCATTCATTTGATCATACAAATTCGCACATTCATACATTTTCATGTATTTTTAAATCTTAATATTCAGTCTTCAGGCTTGCAGTCTGTCAATAAATCTATGTACACCGGGTTATTTACAAGGGAAGAAATTATTTTTCAGTTACTAGCGATAAGATAGAACACATCCGACGAATATCGTCGAACGCTATACGATTTTAATAGCATTATCAATATGTAGTTTTGATATTGTCTTTTTCACACGTAGTGCTGTTAAACGAACGGCTGGATTTGCGTGCCAACATTCGGCTATCAGCTTACTCAGCGCAAACAGAATCTGTAACAAAAGGCAAAAACATTTAATATAAAAAACGTTTTACTAAGATGTTATTATATAAAAATATGATTAATTCTATTCTTACTGAATCATTTTCCCACCGCGCTGGTATTATTGGACGTAATCGTTTTACGCAAACTGCTAGTCGCATATCTTCGAAGTCTGGATCACTTGGGACAACATCATGGTATGGCAAAGCATATGGTTCCACCACAGAGCTTTTGCTACCTGTAATGCATCTTCTGCAAGCTTCCCAAAGCACAAGACCAACAGAATACATATCTGCCATTTTGAAAGCATCAAAGGAAGATGTGTTTAAGGTTTCATCCAAAACTTCTGGAGCCATATATCGACGAGTACCCACTCGTGTATTAGGTGCAATATCAATTTCTCCACTTTCACTGTAAATAAAACATTACATTCCTATAACTTTGTGTATATAGTGCAAATACTAAATCAAGTCTTACAATGGTTATTTCATTCTTTCATACGTACATATGGATATCTACAAACATGCACACGCATGTTTTGCGCAATCATCACGATAACGATAATACATTTCCAGATTACAATATTTATTATTTACCTTATATATCTTACTGCCAAACCAAAGTCAGCAATTGCACATTCACCATTCTTTTTCACTAAAATGTTTCTACTTTTGATATCTCTATGAGCTATAGCAGGCTTCCCACGTGTGCCAAAGATCTCTGTATGAAGATGAGCAATTCCAGAAGCAATTGAAAGACATATTGCTAAAAGGCTAGGGTGATCTAGAACAGTAGTTTGGAGATAGTCATATAACGAGCCTCTTTCATGATAATCTGTAATTAATAACATTTGTGTCCACGATCCTGTGCCTTTGATATCAGCAGCAATAAAACCCAAAATATTATCATGTCTCATTAACACTGTTTGATAAATCTCAGTTTCTCGAAACCAAGATGCTTCTTCCAATGTAAAAAATACTTTCACTGCCACTTTTTCTCCTCTCCATCTCGCAAGCCATACTTCACCATAACGTCCTTTACCAACACACTGAGACAAGGCTAGTTGTTTGGCAATAGTTCGTTGTACTAATAAAGGTAATCCTGATCCAGAGCCACTACTCTGATCAATAAAGTCTTTAAGCGTTCCCTGAGAAGGCACTAAGCAAGGGCCCCTTTCTTTTCTTCTGTATCTGTGATATATGATCACCATAGCTATTGAAATTACCATTAAGCATATAGACAAAATGGTAGTCAATATTATAAGTGGCGCACCCGATGCTATGGCCATTGGATTAGGTACTGTGGTAGTTCGGGGTTTATAATCAGGATATAAATCTTTGTTACATAGTGCACTCTTGTTACAGCATATTATGCTTTTTCCTTGTAAGTGTGGCACAAGGTATCCTTTACATTGCATGAAACCTTGTTCATCTGGTGGTAGACACCCAAATGACCATTCAGGCACATATTCTCCTGATTCTGCATCCCAAACTTCTTCTACTGCACTGAAACAATGACCACCAGGTCTTCCCTCGCAAGTTCCATTTTCTCGATCATCTGGACAGTGTCCTTCACAATAACACGTAATTCCTAATGCTGAAATATGAAGAATAAACTTAAATAATTAGTCTTAAAACAATGTAACACAATTGTGGAATTGTAATAGTAAATAATGTAAATTTATGTGGAATGCTAAAATAATCTATTGTAGCTTTTAGAACTATGATCATAACATGCAAAATTAACGAGAATGTATTTTTCCTTTTTATTTGAAATCTTTACTTCAATTCTTTAATTATTCTACGTATAAATATTATAGTAAAAATGAACGAAATTAACAAAAATGGTCGCTAAGAATCGTTATTCCATTATCAACGTTTGAAATAACAACAAATGACGTCTATATGATCCAAATGACCACGAGTTCCGACAAAAAGGAATTATATGTACAAGAAATAGAAGGAGAGTCGAAAAGAATGAGAAAGATCGGGTAAATCGCTTATCTTCTGTCGCAAAATTACTCTTGTGTCTATTTTACGGTGACCGCCCTATTTATATCTTCAAATATTTAGATGAAAGATTAATCTTTTGAATGTGTGCTGCTCTTATTCCATCCCTTTGGTTCTTCCCTTTTCTCGCTTCTGTCGGAATTCTTATTTATTTTCTTAAAAATAACGAATTATACGTAAACTAGAAAACTGTCAAATACTGTAACATTTTAAGTTAATTATGCAGTAACGGTGTATGTTGAAGATAACGAGCGTTAATATTTTTGTTAAATGTAAGCTTTTTCTTCGTGATAATAATTTCAAAAAATAAGAAAGGAGAAAAAAATAAAAAGAATTGGGTAATTTCTGATGTTTGAAATGTGTTGTTAATAATGCGTATTTCCAATTTAAATTGTACTTTGCTGAGAGCATGTGTTCATAACCGACCAGTTTTTTAGCCTGCGGCATAATAACGCCGTGTGTGCCGATCGCACCGTACAAGGAAATCACTGATGCACGATTGTCCGACAATTTCCAAGAGAGGTAAAACATGTTTAGTGCGGTTTCGGTCGCGTGTTTCTTTTATCCTTATTTGAAGAGTAAGGAGAAAAACAAGAAACGTCACAAAATAGCTTTATTAGGAAAATTAAGTTTTAATATTTTAGACCGCTAGAAAAGAAATAACATCTAATGAATTTAACTGTATTGTTCGCAAAATGAAGTTTATATCTTGCTTAGACATTACAAAAAAGAATGATTAATAAAATATTAATTATTCTTATCTGTGTTTCGTTCCAGTACAGAGTGGACATTCCTCATTTTTAATTAGTATACTAAATCTTTAACACTATCTTATATTTTGAATTTAGATTGAATTCTGATATTTTGAATATTATAATCATTATGATTTGATAGTTCCAGAGTCTTAGTTATCACAAAAATGTGTTATAAAATGGTAAATCACGGAAAAAGGACATTCCTTGCTTTTACCTCCTTATCCTTCATTTATTTCGCAAATGTCAAAAAAAAGTCTCATAATGATCAATAACTGATATGTATTTTTCGAAGATAGAAATTGTTCAATGAGAGATTCGATATAATCCAGAAAAGGAGAACAAGAAGCTAAATTAAATTAAATTGAATTGAATCGGATAGCTTCCTAGGTGCTCAAACGAATAAGTCTCGATAAGTTTCCACACATAGATATTCTTTTGTACGGCTTTCGCGAAATAATTAATACATATAGAGTAGCGAGAAAACTACTATTAACGATACGATGCATTTTAACCATATACGATCTTAGCTTCTACGCGTGACAAAAAATAATATTGATGTAAAACAGATATTAAGATTTCCCTGTAATCTTCAACTCCAATCAAGTATCAACAATTTAACCGGTATTCAGGTCTCTTCGCTAGAATTACACCATTTTATTTTGGTGCGACTAACATTTACCGAAGATCAAAGAGTTAAAGCGTAATAGAAATCGCTTGACAGCAACCTTAACATAAGCCGGTAGCATTTATAGCATTGAAGAGTACAAAACGAAAATTGAAGGGCGCAAGTAAAAGCAAACCCAGATTAAATCTTAAGCTACATATTAACTAATAAGATATCCTATTAAATATATATATGTATTAAGCGACAAGGTTTTGTCGGTTTTTATATCTTCTATAGAAGAGTGTATTAACAAACGATGCATAACGTATGTATATAAAACTTTTTACATGTCTTAATTACAAATACATATTCTCGTTGTTAATTAGGAAAATGTATATGATATGTAATAATACGGTTTCAATTGATATGTGCAGAGTTCAGACATCATGATGGCGCAGTGTATCTGCCGCGAGATGAATATCGTGTTTAACGAGATGCGAACTGTTCTACATGTTTAAGTAACGATATTATATATGTACATATATTACATATTACAATAGCTTTTCCGTAGACACAATGATACGAAAATCTAAAGTAATTGCGCAGTTCAGTGATTTTTCCTAATTCTAATTATTTAATTCCAGTCTCCTTTTACGAAACAAGGTAAAATTTTTTAATTATAATGTTCTTTCAATTTATTCTACTTACTAACCTAACATAATCTAACCTATTTTTTTAAATAAATTTTGAACATTAAATAAATTAAATTGAAAATTCTAAATATGACATTTTTGCATAAAATAATAAAAAGTACATTAATTTCTCAAGTTTCTTCGATAAATCTGTTCGTTTCATGATGATAATTTTAAGTAAAAAAGGAATTGGAATGAAATAGTGAAAATTGGGAGAAGTTACTAAACTATAATTACCGAATCTGACATTGTTGATACGAGCACGATGATACTGCATGAGATGAGTAAAGAGTAAGGAAAAGGAATGGAATTTGGACAGTGTTTAGAGATAGTGGTGTGGATCGTGAAACCTGAATGTAACGCAACAACGCAATACAAGCCTGCATACAACCTGTCAAAATCCGTTCGAGGAAAACAATGAATTTGGAAATTAAGAAGTCAGTCGTTCTCTCGAGAAAGCAATTTTGGCGACGCCTAAAATTAATCTGAACTGAAGCTACGGGGACAAACAAACAACTAGACAGAAATACAGGATAGTCACACGTGAAACCAATGAGACCACTCGAATATGGCGCGAGTCACGTGAAAAAAAGGAAAGAAAAGTAGGAAAAGGTCGAGGCACAGTCGAGGGGAACTTTAGAGTGTATAACAGCAACGAAACACTGTTGTTGGTATTTCAGTACCTAACCTTAACGCCGAACCTCCTCTTTCTTGCTCGTCGCTCGCTTTTCTTCTCCTCCTTCTCTCATCTCCGAGTCAAGGGTAAGAAAGAACGTGCGCTACTTTGGTATAAGAATTCCTTTTGCAAAAATACACTCGTCGCGTAGTGAATCACAGTCTGCGCACTCGCGAACATCGAAACTCACGTTTGTTTACGAAAAATTGAAGTTTGTAAATAGTACTGATAAAACTGATACATATATAAATGTCCGAAAGGAATCGTAATAAGTGTTGCGGAAACACCGTCGAATCCGCTATTCGGTACCATTATCGCTTAGGGCTTAAGGAAATTCTCTAAGTCTAAAATCTTATCGTATCGTATTTTGATCTTTCGCTTTCGCAAAACATTAAAAAACCAGGCATGTGTTTGTTGTCAATATGTTGAAGGAAAAAGTAGTGCTGCAGCATCATTAATCAAAACGAGAGCGAGTAAGATTGAGAGAGAAAGAGAAATAGCGGCGATGGGGAGCAGAACAGCATAGAGGGAGGAAGGGGGAGAGAGAGAGAGAGAGAGAGAGAGAAACAGGAACGGCAGAACGTTCATTCGTGTAGCAAAAGGCGAACAATGGTTAACAGCATACATTACTCGTTCTCACGTCGAGAATCCGCATCCGATCGATTCTTTGGTACATTGTACACTGTTGCACTTACCACTTTACATAAAATATATCTCGTACGTACAATTGTAAAACAGATCACGAATATACTCACCACAAACAAATTTCGCGATAAACACTCCTAAGCTGATCCACAGGCCGTATTTACATCCGCGCCGACCTGGGGTGGCGAAGAGCGCAGCCATTTTCTACATCCGAGAGCACATACTTCACTGTGACGTAGGGCGAGACGCGTCGGCCGCAGAGCGCAGGCTGATCAGGTTCGGCTCTTTCCGTTCTTCTACGGAAAGAACTGACAGCTTATTGGAGAGCTGGTTTTGTAGCACTTCGACTGTTAAACAAAGACAACTGCTTGAGATTATCTAAAAGAGAGAAACAAAGATATATTCACGTATCAGCAGTGTATCTTTAATTTGTGGCACCCGGACAAACTATTTCGAATTTTTTCTGATCGAACGGTATTTTAAATAAATATGAAATTTCAAATAAAATTGGCTCATAAAAATTTCTATAAATTTCAATATAGTCAACTTCTTATTTTTTTAATCGTATTTACGCACAGATACATCTTTGCAGTATTCTCAGTTTTCTTGATATATATTCGTGTTTAAATTATTATCTAACTCATCAATGTTCATTTAAAATGATCATTTGAAATGAAATTAAAATTTTATCCGAGAAAGATTTTTCGAGCAAGATGTTTTGTTTAGTTCCTTAGTTTCTCAGCTTATTTGTTTTTGTACTGCATTATTCACACGTGGATTACATACTTAATTTGTTTAACATCTTATACGTGATTAAATTCTTGAAATCGCTAAAACGCCATCGTAGATCCTTTGCATCTTATCTATAAAAGATTTCACATTTGAAGCTACGTACCTGGTCTGTCATCGTAGCTATATAGTAGGGAGTGTGCGACGGCGCCCATAGGGCGCCATCGTGCCGCGACGAATGCGGTTTCTGAGATGTTTCTTATTCTCTCTTCTTTTCCTCTTCGTTGACTACATGTTCCTAGTACCGATGCTTTAGGGAACTAAGTCAGAAAACTCATAAGGAAATACAAGAGAGAATGGTTTTTTTAAAAAGGTGTGAAGGTTCTCGCGACTGACGCATGGACCTAGACAAAGCTGGAACTCAGCTTTACTGAATCTTTTCATTCCATCCGCATACATATTTATTGTCGACTAACAGACTAACCGTACCAGAATACAGAAATTTTATACAACTATATATTATGTAGCTCCATAGCAGAACATAAAATTACGATTTTGTTAAAATTACGAATTAGTTAAACTTTCTTCTAAGACACTCTAAGTTTCTCATTCGCTTCTTTTTCTTTCGATAGATTTGATATTTTTTATATTTTTTTATTTCGATATTTTATAGTGATACGTATACAATATATACATATAGTCCATAAAGAAATCTTTTATCCCGAAAAGCCGATTCCTTTATGCCGTGTACATCCTGACATATGGACGTATCGATATATCTGCATCGTTATACGAAATAAAATGATAAAACGCGTGCGAAATGAGAGGAATCAGAGAGAAGGGCGATACATATTTTGCCGACAGTTTTGAAAGTGGTGCATTCGCACTTATGCGGCGCCGTTTTGATAATGGAGCCGATTGGACAAAATGGAACGCACCATGGGGGTGCGCATCACGCTGAGCTTTCAACCTTTAATCTTTAACATCGCATACGTATACTATTTTTATTTCTTCAGGATGGATATCGAGTTAACTAACAAGTGAATGGATAATACGTTTCCACTGAAAATGATATCTGAATTTGAGAAAAATAACTTTCTGAAAGTTGTAGAATTTCGAAAGACTATGTTCATTGTCATGACCATTCTCTTTGCTCAATGATATTTATCAAATATTACTGTTCAAACACAAGTAAATAACAAAAATTATCGATTGATATTATCTTATTCATTTGTTTTTTCATTCACCTCAATGTTAATGATTCTCAAATACCAATCAGGGAAAAATAAAAAATTACAAAATAGTTTAAAATCTCATAATCTTTTATGTTTCATCGAGATGTAACCCAGCGAGGAAAAAGTAAATGTAAAAATCGTAAACGAATGAAACAATAAGAGTAACGACTACGAAAGTAAATGGATTCGAAGATAAGATTAATAACATCGTGGCGATATACATATGCGTAGAGACGATAGAGAAACGTGAACGTAGTAATACGATATTGTACGTGTAATAAGAGGTACACGTTACGAGCAATATTATCGCGTGCAAGCGCAACGAACCGAGGACGTTTGATCAAAGCACCATAAATGTGCTTACTCAAGAAGAACTACATATATGGATAAGATAAAAAGACTGCATAGACATCGTAATATCATATATTGTAAAATACTGACTATACCGAGCCAGAAAGTATCCACTTCATTCATCAATTTATTAATTTACCGACTCGTTGAATCTTTCGACCCGACAACGCATCTCTCTTCATATACACATATATGGACTTAAGTAATACATAGTACTTACACTATATTACCGACAGTTGTTCTCTTCATAGATAATAAGTGGATTTTTATGTATCTGTACGAAACTTAACAAAGTGGAGTATTCATTGTAATTTTTAATAGATAAGACGAATTTCTATTTAAGTTCTATTTCTTTAATTTTATCTATAAAAATGTAAATTTACACAAAAAAAACACAGCATAATGATAAATATCAACAAATTGGAAAGAATACGTTACGATTCGATAAACGATAGACTTTGCTAAAGGATGTTATTTAACGATGTTTGATTTATGTTCGATATAAAAAGATCTGATCTGATTACTCACTTTGAGATTATAATCATTTGGGGATTTACCCTCTTGAGAATGAATTTGTTCAATTAAACGCGTTAAATCGAACTACCTGCCCCGATAACAGCTTTCCGTTCTTCGAACGAGTCTTGTGTGCCCATTAGGGATAACGATATCTTTAGACCAAAGTGTTATCGCTAAAAGTCAGGTATGTACCAGGGCACCTAGTGCTCGATCAAAGTAAGCCTGCCGATGACAACTTGACAACAGAACTCGAAAAGCAAACAAGCTCTTTTTTTCTCTTTCTTTGTTATTTCACTACTTACTACCTGTATTTTTTTCCGCTTCGCACGCGTGTATGCGCGTTTTATCTTCTCAAAAATACTATTTAGCGAAGTATGTTTTAAACTTGTCGATTAATTTCTGTCTCTTCTCTCTTTTTCGTCTCTTTCTCGTAGGCATGTTCCACGTGAAATTATAACGCCTTCGGAACAGTAACTCGCCATCAAATGTCGTACTTGATGCTATGACCATCGGTCACACCATGACGGTGTTGTGTGTATATTAACTATCAGTGCCTAATTACTGTTATTAAATTTTGTAAAAGTTTCTTATATGTAAATTTAGGAAAATTTTTCGCAACCTATCAAACAATATTTTATTAATTTTTTACGGAAATAGCTGGTCACTGGTGAAAGTTACGCTCGGAACTAACTACTTGTTATAATGTTAATATTCAATTTGTTTTCAACAGAGTTCAAGCGAATAATGTTTGATCTGCCTCTTGTATAAATCGCATTTTAATAAAATTTTTGTTATGAATTTCCACAAGAAGGTCATACGTAGCTTCTTGCTATTTGAACGTTTTCCACGGAAGAATTGTATGTACATATCGTGTGTATTACATAAAATATTTTAAAACTTCATTTTCAGATTTGTTTGAAATTTTACCATTACGATCATGATGGTCGCACCTCATTGATATCATTATAATGATATTTTTAAATGTTTCATACACATAATATATTTATAAACGATTTCTACGAATTCGCGAGTTATTGTATGTTGTTTAGTCAAGAAATTGTGAGAGAAGATACAGTATTCAAAGTAGAAAGTAGAACATAACTATTGCGAATGGTACTTATTTGATTTCAGAGCTCACAGCGATAAGATAAGGGTATGTTGTACACTAGTTACGGTCCTGATACACTTAGTTAGTCCTTATTCAGAGATGCGATGGATGAAGGTGAGGCGCGAGGGCAGGCACCTATAACAAAGATCCATCGGAACCGGTTTCGTGTTCTGCCCTTTTTTTACATTCCCGAAAGAGGTCCCGCCGAGCCACGGGTGTGAAAACCGACACCCACCCCCACTTGTTATTTTGTCAAAACAAAGCCCTGTGAAAATTATAGGAATCACGCAGCATCATCAACTTGCTCATTTCTCTTTTTTCCTCTGAACATTTACTCCTGTCAAATTATTCTCGACCGCACACGTTCTCAGTACGTTTTCAGCCCTACCCTGATCGAACGTAACGCCGAACAAATTCCATCATTCTACCGTTCTACATTCCTCTCCATTCAATCGAAATCGAATGTATCACACAGATTTTAACGAAATCTAAAGTGGAAGGAAAAGAAAAAAGCAGAGAGTCTTTAAATTCACACAATCGTGAAAATAATAACAGAACAATAATTTTACATTACTAAGATGTAAGAAGTTTTTAGACTATTAGACTGCTCGATAAATTTTATCCGTAATACTAGTATTTATTTTTATGTTTACTTCTATAACGTTTCTCAAGCTTGTGTCAGTTTCTATATATTTTACAAAATTATTCAGATCTTTTGCTCTTGTACTTTCTCCGCATTTTACTGTTATAATCATAATGCAGAGGAAGTTACTAGATAATAGAAATATTTCTCTATTAATTGTATTCAATATTAAAGGAGTTGCTTAGTCAATTTAAAGTTATTCCATTACGATTAATTGAAACTCACTTCACCTATCATTTTTCTATGACAAGCTATTTCATCTGCATTTGCATTCGTTCGTTCTTTTACAGAAACCTATTATGTTGACACAGGGTAAATTTCTTGTCAGGCGGTAATGATGATTTCGTCTATGTTTTTAGCACACATTTTTCCTTATCATTTTAATGTCACATGTTACATTACCGATATATCATAGAATAACATTGCGACATTAATAGTGGTTAGAATTAAAACTATCTCTGTGAAATTAGAGATATGATGTATAGTAGAACAGGATACATCTAATGAGTCATCAACTCATCACAGACCTTATAATTACAAATAAAATAAAGAATTTTATTTCCTTCTACATAATATTTGTTCGTCAATTTTACAAATTCTCATATGAGAGAATAAACAATTGATTGGGACGGTTAGGTAACACACACACACATTCTCTCAAAAGAAAATATCGAATTCTTCATGTTAGATTTCACATGTTTTAATCGTCGTAATAAAATTTTGATAACATATACTACACGGTCGTATGAAATCTAGTTACGTGTCTGACACTTATTTTTCAGTAATAACTGAAATTTTTTAGTGACAGAAACATGAGTGAAGATGTAAAATGCTCTCAATATGATGTTAAACAAAATAAAAAATTGTCAGACGTTTTCCCTTTGCAAGCATCCGGACGATGTCAGTCTATCAAAGAAGTAAGTAAATTCGTCTACATTGTTCTGCTACATATATCAAATGATACACCACATTCCTAGCCAGGTTATTATACTTGTTCAATTCCTTGAATCGCAAATCAACTTTATAGAGTAACGTGACGCATACGATATCTAAGGAACAAGATTACTTGAATGAAAGAAATATTTTCAATATATTCCATTTTCTGCTCTCTCATGTGATCATTCATCAACCAGCAGATCCTATCCAATACTTGTATGAATTGCTCGATGATTTTATATTATTTAGATCGGGACTCAAAGAGCCACGATTACTTTGGACAGAAAGGTATGTTACGTTACTGTGGTCACAGTCACGTTTGAAAATATATGTGTGGATATTTCATTCTTATTCCATTTATTCAGGCATCTTAATGCGATATTCGAAAATATTCTCTTCCATGATTCTGAATTTTTACCTTTGGATGGTTTTAAAACTGCTATGAAAACGATGGGCGTGCGTTTTTACGATCCATGTCCAGATCAGCTTGTCCGAGGATATGTAGATCGGCAAACTTTTTGTACGGAAGCGTAAGAGATAACCTTTCGTTGCCTTACCTAAGATGGATTTACAAATTGCGTTTGAATATTTATAAATCGAAAAAGAATGGGAATATTCGTATTCTTTTCTAGATTGAACAGCATGAAAAATGAATTGTTGCATATGGCGACCGAAACCAGTCGGCGTACATAGGCGTGAAGCAGAATAACTTATAATTCCTTTGCATATTGTATACTTTATCACAAAGCGTATATATTTTATGTCTATTTATTATTAAATATATACAGTGGTTCACGAAAATATTCGAACACTTATCATGGAAAATTTTTATGATATATTAATTAATAGAAATTTTTTATATATATTATGTGTGTTATACAAAACATTTTGAAATTTCATTAGCAATGTATTAAGACTCGATCTCATGATTATATACTCATAAAATTTGAAACAAATCTAAAAATGTGTATACAAACTACAAAATATTTAGCGTAAATATACGTTTCTTAAAGGTCGCAAAAATGTTTAAACAATCAAATATTCATTATATTAATAAACCTCGATATTCAGCGGAAACATCTTTATACGTTTAAGATGTTTGTAGTGAATGTCTTGCAATTTCTATATGTATTTTCATGTTGATTTCAATGTCCAATGTAAATATAGTAATAGTCGTATCATAAAAGTTTCTACAGTAAGTGTTCAAATATTTTTGTGAGCTACTGTATTATTACGATGAAAATTTTATTTATATGCACAGAAAAAAATGAATTTCTTTTGGTAATAAATACGATCAACGATATGTTCTGTCACGTTGAAAAAGTATAGAAACGAAAGGAAACGAAAACGAGACGAGACGAGAACAGAAACATGACAAAGCCACTCGAAGAACCAACCAGAGAGAGGAGAGAAGGGTGAGAGTCAACAGACGAAGCGAGTCGAGGTAAAACGAGTCGACTCGAGTCGAAGTGGACTCTAACGAGCATGGTAAAGAACGTCAGGCTAGAGAGAAAGTGAGTGAGCGTGCGTGCGTGCGAGCAAGCGAGCGCGCAACCAAACGATATAGTTCGAAATAGTTGTGCACAAGTTGTGTAAACGGTGTTGGCACGCGTAGCTGATCAAACCGATCGAGATTTGCGTGTGGTTTAACTTCGCCGTACTATATCATCGCCTTGTGATCAAACCTTTCTACTTTCAACGCATTCAACGGTAACAAGCATGATCCTTCGAATTTCCTCCGTCTTGTTCCTCGTGCGTACACCATTACACGATCGTTCGACGAAGAATACGCAGTGTAGAAACCAGAGCAAGTAGTTTACACCAGTGAGCGCAATCTAAGGACGTTCGTGATTTATTTTGTTTTTGAATTCTTTAACGCTATACTATTACTACATCGTTATGCCATTAGCATTTCTAATAACGATGGTTAATCTGAAATCAAGTATCGTGCTTTCCTGTAACAGCGACAAAATTATATTAAAAAAGTGAAATATCAATATTTCGAAGAAAGAAGAACTTTACTGTCGAATACCTGTACACGCATTCGTGTACAATATTATTGCTAACACAGCACCGATTTTCTTTATACTAGTGTACATACATATGTGTAAGGAAAACGTATATATATACATGAATATTTTCTCTGTAAAATTGTAAAAAATCATAACCAACGATGTTGAAAACGTATACTACCACTGTTACTACTACGAGTTAAATCGAATCTGGAATTTAAGAAACATCGGATTGGGAAGATTTCCTTTTGTAGAAATGCAAATTCTAATTGAAATTTAGTCGAAACGATACGGAATCACGAAAAATGAGACCGCTCACATTTATGGCCTGTTCGGTGCTTTTACTATCTTTACTGCTACTCATTAGCATCGTGTCATCGGCCCCTTCCTATGAACATGTTGCCCTTCAGGCTGCTGACCAATGTGATTGGATTGGAAGGTTAGTATTCTTTATTCTTGTTATATTCTCGATTTCGATCGATCCATAAAAAATTTATATATTCAGCTTGAAATATTATGAAATATTTGTAAGCTTGTCTTTTTATCCGCATTTTTTCCCAATGATTTACTCCGAAATCCGCGCAATTATCATTTTCCCTCCAATTGAATCTGTTACGCAAAAAATTTATCAACTTTATCCCCACGTTTACATTTAGGTGCTTATGCATACGTGTATATCTTTTTAAATTCCTCTTGATAACGGGTAACGAAACCATGTATGTATCTGATAAATATATATGTATATATATGTACATATACATATATATAAACTTTTATTAAGCGCGAAACCAGTCGCCCGACTTACGGTGAAACCGGTTTTCCTCGTCCAACGAACAAACACAAGCAAACCTAAGAAAGATTGCATGGACTGGACTAGAGCATTCGATTTATCATCTCTTTCTTCTTTATAAGGGAGAATGAGTGGCCTGCGTCCATGTATCTATGTATCTCTACGTATGCACGTATGTATGTATATACGTACAAGTAGAAAGAAATGTACAATAAGCTAAAAAGGAAGAATGATTACGTGGCCAAGTGCAGTTGTCGATAATAACCACTATCATCCTAAAAAACGAAAGAACCGTTTCTGCTGTTATAATTCCATTTCAACTGGAGACTTAAAAAAGAAAGAATCAAGATGATATAAAGATACAGGGAAATTGTCTGAGTATCTTTCATCTCTGGAATATGTATAATATACCAAAATATAATATGATTGTAATCATATACATATAAGAAGATAGAAATAAATAATGTATATTTAATCAGGACGTAAATAATTTCTTTCTCTGCCTGATTACGTTGCAGCGGAGGTGGAGGCCGAGGTGTTCGACCAGTATATCTGCGATGTTCCAGAGGAACGGTACTTTGGCGGTATCCACGAGGAGCTTTACGAGTTGTTCTCTCGCCCCCTGTTTTATCTGGATTCGTATCGAAAGTTAATTACGGAATGAATCACGGAAAAGGCAACGTCAATAAGAAAAACGACAGTTATTGGAACAACAACGATGACCCGTTTCAGTTATCCGGTTTTCGTACTTGTACCAAGATTTCAGGTCCAGTACGAGTATATCTGGAAACTCATGGCAAACTTCGGTCAATATACTCGCCGAGAGACGGCAAAGATATAGCTTCACATAGATGTTTTCATGCGAAAAAACAACCCGCTGCACTTTACATAGAAGCGGAAGAATTTACATCGGGTGAACTTCACAATGCGAGATTACAATATGATTTAGAAGTACGGTACGTCGACATTCGACAAGGAGTATCGCAGCGATTTAATGATGAGGAGGAAGACTGTAGACCGTGTACTATGGATGAACTAGCTAAGGCGTATTGTCAAAGCGATTTCATAGCCAGAGGTACTGTAAGTGCTGTCCAGAGACGACCAAATTTAGAAGCTGCCGAACTCGTCCTTAGAGTAACAAAAATTTTACGTCGGATCGAAGAGAATGAGGTAACAGCTTTTCCTTATCTCTTTTGCTATATCTGTTCACAATTGTATACATAGACATGTTTGTAAATTAACGTTCATTTTGATGCATTTCGAAACAGAGTAACAACGATGCAGATTCTACCGATTCCCATGACCGTAAAAATGTTCGTGTAAGAGTGCCAACTGCCTGTGATGCACGTCATGGCCAAGGAGAATTTGTGATAATGGCTAAACGAAGACTCGGTGATCTTGTCTTGGTCTGTGCACCGAGAATAGAAACTTGGGCAAAGACAGTCCGCGAATTGGAAACTGCACCATGTGTTCTTCAAAGTTAGCACACCCAAGTTCCAAGAATCGCCTGTAAATAATTTATTTTCCTATTCTGCGTTGTATGAATATCGATCTCTAAACTGTGATATTATTTTGTGGAAATTTTATCGTGAGAAATACATGACTTTTTAGCAATATAACTAACAATTTCCATCTATCTCTGTTATGATTATGCATCCCGAATTTTAACCGAGCAGTAGCAATTATTTGAACGTGTGTTTGGAATTTTAATCTAATCAATCGCTAATCGTCAATTTAGAAATTTAAACGATTATGAATACACTTCTAATTATTATTTGTTTCATATATTTATACAAGATTAAAATTTCAATCTATATAAGTTCACTTGCATTACACATTGAAATGTTAATTTAACAGTCACATTGTGATATGTACACACACGAAATATCAGTATGTCGCAGTGTAGAAATAATTTACAATTATTATGCTATATTCGAAACTAATAAATATGCGCGTTCAGTTTATTTCATATTTCGCAATTCTGACTGTGAAGTGATCAATTTGCACTCCTATATTATAGCAATGTTTATAAATAATAAACAAATTACTCTATCGTTAGATTTATATTGAGTTATATTACTTCTCAATCATCGATACCACTGATGTAAAAATAATTGTTGATGTCGTTGAGACACTGTTGTTATTATAAATATTATTATTATTATTATCACAAATAATACGTATTAAGCCCTTTTTGTTTTACACGATATAAGTTTTACACATTGCCAAAGCGAAGGAATAACACGATACATGGTCCCAAAGAAACGATCAAAAATTGATATATTGAAAATTTATGTAAAATTAAAAAATTACGAATCAATATTTTCATATCTTGTATAAAAAAAAATGCTTGAGGAACAAAAATTGATCACCATTTACTAGGACGTATTTAATACAACTTTAGTTGTTATTAGTCTGTTCTTAATTCTTCGTTTACAGTACTCAATTTGTTCTTAATCCGTATTCGTTGCTTTGGAATAATTACAAGCGTTTCATCATCTCTTTTCTATTTCATCGTAATTCTTTTGTTGTGAAGTTTGTTTATAAGTTATAATGCACATATAAGAAGAATATATTGCAACAGCAATACTATTGAGAAGCGTATACACGCGAAATTTTGCAACGATAATATATTTGTCATTTGCTGGTCGAATATACATTGCAATTATGAATCAGATAGGATATACTACACAGTAGTTCATTTATCAATGGATTATGTACAATACGATACGACAATCAGAATTTTTCATTTATTATGCGATTACCGTATTGTTGTATAAGGATAATTAGGACATAATGGTAAAATGAGATCGTCCATATTTGGCAAAACTACCAGTTTTTCAAATTCCCTGAGTAACTTAGTTTCTATCCATTTTGTTATATAAACGATATTAACCGTTCTCTCACCAACCGCGGGTTTTACGGTAAGACTCACTTTCGGTACGGGCTTAAAACCGTACCATAAACGATCGGATGGTGCTGGTGGAATGTTTAATGATAGACAACCTTCGATACTTGAAACGGTAACCATCAACCGAATCTCCGTATTCGAAACACCTTCCATAGCCCTTCGAACATAGGACAGTTCGGTGGCCTGATAATTGAAACACATGAAAAAGCAAATATTAATAGGTATCGATCTGAATGTTACTAAATAAATGTTTAGAAAATGTAACAAAACATATTTACATGTTGAAAATATTTATTTGCAGCTATTTTATCCACCATACTAAGAAATTTTCTTCCAGATGATTGCGTAGATCTGCAAAAAATAAACGAAGAAAGAAAGAGAGAAAAGAAAAACCAGATAGATTAAGAAATCGACGTAGAAGGAAATGAATGATAAAATGATACTACTATTATAACTTACGTTGTTTCTTTGGACATATTATACGATTGCGTTTTAGAATTATCACAATCGTCTTCTGTAGACGTTTCTGGCGTATCTTCTACATCACTATCGAAAATTGGTGATCTAGTTATCACTTCGTTTGATTTTTTTGTTGAAATAATCGTATCATCAGGAACTGATCCAGTTCTTGTCAATTTCATTAAATTCAATTTTGTTTCAACAGTCATAGTCAAGGATCCTTTATATGTTATATCTAAATTAAGCCAGAGACCTCTTTCGTTAATTACTGGTTTTGTTACATTGTGAATAACAGGAGATCCTTGACCTATTGCTACCTCTGAAACCAAAAGGCACTCCATAAAATATGGTAGCTTTATATTGGATAACTTGCGTTGTATTTTATCCTGTATAAGATGTATAGTTTCAGGACACTTGCGTACGTCGAAAAGTATACGAGCTATTAGACAATTAATCCAAAGTGAGTTTTCAACAGATGTGGAAATTGCACCTTCTGACATCGACAAACAACTACTATCCAAGTATTTTGCCATATAAGCATTATAATTAAGCTCAGGTATGGTTTCATGTGAATTACTAGCTGAAAGAGAGCTTTTTGATTCTGCGTTGATTTTATGTTGTGTTGATTGAGTATTAGGTATATTGGATGTATCAATCGCAAACAGTAATGAATCATTTTTTTTAACAGATTGAGATGCAGCTAAAATTAAACGTCTGTACCAATCTTCTTTTTCACGATCAGTTCTGGCAAAAATAAATATTTTTAATTTATTTTTTCGTTCACCATTATTATGTTCTCCTCCCTCATCCCCCTTCCCCTCTCTCTCCTCTTCCTCCTCTTCATCTTCCTCCTCCTCTTCTTCCTCTTCCTCCTCCTCCTCCTCCCCCTCTTCCTCCTCTTTTTTCTTATTTCTTTTCTTGTGTACTTTATTATGAGAATAACTACCATAGTCATCAATTACCATCTGTGCTTTTTCTTCTTCTGATTTTTCTAAATCTTGTCCTTCTTTCCGTCCATTCTTTACTTTCTTTTCATTATCTCTTTCTCCTGCTACTTTTACTGTTATTTTCTTCCCTTCCTCTTCCTCTTCTTCTTCCTCCTCTTCATCATCTTCTTCTTTCATCTCATTCTGCCTCATTTCCTTTCTTTGTGTGCTCTTCTGTTGTTCTTCTCTTCTACTCTGCTTTTCCTCTTCCCACTCTTCTTCTTTTTCATTCCATGTTTTTACAATTGATTTCTTACAAGTTTTTATCTCACTTGATATATCTCTTCGTTTCTTTTTTTTTCTATTAGTACTAATGTAACTCTTTTTCAAGTCTCTTCTTATTTTATCCTCCTCTTTCTGTTGTTCGTTGTAGTCTTCATCCTTCTTTTTCAACTTCTCTTCCATATAAATTTCTGTTTCTTCATTCTCTACAAAACATTCTTCATATTCGTTGTCAAGATAATCACTAACTGAATCGTAATTATAATTTTTATTGTCATCGTCGTCTTCATCGGTATCTTCCACTTCTACAAACTCACAAAATTCTTGTCTTACTATTGGTTCCTCATTCTCCATATTGACAAACAAAATTTCATTCTCATCTTGTGTTTCTCCATCTAATTTTTTTGTATATTTTTTATCAAATTTATATTTGACTTTTTCTTTTAGGTCCATTTTGTGATAACTATTTATCGAATATTCATCACTGGTTGTACTTTTCAAAATTACATTACAAATTAATGCTTCCTTTTCGAGGGCTATACAAATCGGATATTTTTTACTCCATCTTCTTCTTCTGGCAAGCCCGTGAGGAAGAAGTTCTATCTTTGCTCCAGTTAAATTATAAGCTCTCTTTTTAACGAATTTTAATTTATGTTTAGGCTCATCCCAGACAGCTTTCTTTGGAACTTTTATCCTGGTTTCCAGAATACGCAAAATATTTCCCTCCATTCTGAAGAAAACAGACTTTGTGCGTGCCACATGATAATTATTCGGTTCATAATTATAAGGCAATTCATTTAACCAACCTTGATATCTTTCAACCACAGCATGTTCCTCTACAGCTGGAATCTCTAAAACATGTATTGGCTGACTAGAAAGGTATTCTTCATCTGGCAAAGTGGTTAAAATCTTCTTTAGTTTTGTTACTATATCATAGAAGGTAACAGTTACAAAAACGCCCATCATAAAGCCCAGTAAATACTCTGCTAATGGAATAACATAATAAATGCAGGAAATAGCAATGAGAACAGCAATAGATTTATATGTTGCTTGGCAAATTAATTGTTTAATCAATTGTAAAAACACAGTTTTGAAATCTATTTTCTTTGAAAATGCTATTGAGCTTGCATAGGTCTGTTGTGGAAAATAATTATTGTTACTACTAGGTGGCTCTGAATTTGATGAATCATTTATTGAAGTGGAAGGAATATCTTCGCTGACGTTTTGTGGAAATTCAGAAGCTTCAATGCCACTCTCAACACACTCATCCTGTAAACTTTTGTCTTTTAAGCCAGTTTTTACTCCAGAGAAACCTACGTATCTGGCTGCATTGCCTCTTTTACGAATATCATCCACTTTTTCATCGCTAGGTGTAACACACCCTTGATCCTCTAAATCACTGACACTTGAGCTTTCTGCTTTGGAATGACGTCGTTTCCGTTTGTCACTTTTTATTTCAGACAGTTTTTCCTCGAACGTCTTGGTTATTTTTCCTTTAATATCGGAGAATACTTTCCATGGATCTAAGGATGGCGGCGTACCTTCTAGCAAAATATTTTCCGCACTGACAGAGCGGGTTTCCGAGTTGTTTTCGGAAATATCCGACTCGTGAATGCATCTCGATGGAGTAGAAGTTACTTTGGAGGAGATCTTTTCGCATTCAGGTGTTAATCGCTTCTCTTCGTCTGTGCTAGGATATATTTCTTCCAATTCATCGTCACTAGCATGGTAATGAATTACAGGAACTGAAGTTGCAATAGGTTTACCTTGCCGAAAGAGAAACAAACGATCGATCAAGTACCTTTTGTCATATCGCTATTACGTTAACTCTGTAAAATAGATACTTATTTATCGGATTTTACCTATCTATCTAAATTAGTCTCACCTTTTATCATGGCCAGTGTTATTTTTCTCGGGCTGTGTTTAGCACTCATGGTCGAAGCGAATTGGTTCGATAATCAGCCGATTCATAAACATCCTTTAACGTACATCATCACGAATGTCGACTACGTTATTGTTTACAATGATAATCATTTTATCATTTTTTATTAATCTCTCACTATCACTTTAATCTTTCTTATGATAAACATAATCAGAGAAACATTTACGCGTTTACTTTCAACACTCAACTTTTGGATTCGTGTGATTCAAATATGTGTATTTATATATATAGATATGTACATATATGCACATATAGATACTGTATTCACACTAACATCAATGTTTAATAATAATATCTCAAATGTATATACATTTTACTTTGTACGCACTGCCTTAAAGTTAATACTTTGTTCAAAATTATTCATATTTTTTCCACTGATATTTACTACTTGTCTCATTTTATTAACCACATTTCTACCATATACGCTTTGCTACGTTTACATACAATATTTACAGTATATACTATAAATGTCAAAATTAACCAAAAATTAAGACAGTTGAGTTATGAGTTGAGCATTAAGATTATGCAATAGAGAGTCAATTACAAATTACTAATGTTTCGTGTTTATTATTAAACATACTTACAATTAGTGCATTGTATTGACAATACGATACTTTGGCATACGCGATGCACATAAGCCACGTGTCCATGACGTTATCTATGTATACTTTGGATGTATGCGCGATATCACTGAGTTATCTGCTGCGTCTCAAATATTTTAATATTATACGTTTTCTTCTTACTCTTAAAATTCCCTATTAATCGTGATGAATCATTAAATTATTCAATTCTATCTATAATACACCAGTTTTGAAAGTAAACAAGCTGTGTATAACAAAAATTATGCATTTTATTTTTGTTAAAATATATACCATGTGAGATTTTAGTTTATGGTTATCTTTCAACGTATACGTACTTAGTAGTACCTACGCGAATAGCAATGTTAACTGTGAAAACAAACTTCTATCGGTTTTTTAAAAAGTCATTAAATTTATATCACGATACTCAACATGAATGTAATATTAAGTATATATGAAGCAAAAGGAAGACAAAGTATTTTGTAACAATAACATTTGACGATGGGTATTTAGGAAAGATTTTCGAAAATTATGAAAACACTTGGACGAGATGACGAAAAAAGTCGTCGTTTGTTATAGAGAGGGATGTAAAATTAGGATATCTTACCATTTTATAGATATAGTTTATTGCTTTTAAAACACCTATTTATTTGGGTTAACATATAAACAACTAATTACATAAAATACAAATCATGCGATTTGGGCTTGTACTAATCTTTTTGACCATTGGACTTTTCATTGAGAATGTCTGTGGTCAAACTGAAAGATCACAGAAATCAGGTTATTTTAAGACCTCTGAGGGAGAAGTATGTTGATTTTTTTAGTTCTTCTGATGTACATAATTAAAAAGTTTCCTCTATAAATTTAAGATAAACTTTTTGTAGTATAAACAAAAGAGGGATACGGAATTAATACCAGAGCAAGATGATCCTCTCTTAATATTTTCTACATTAGATGGTTCCTTGGTTGGTATAAAACAACGCTCTGGGAATGTGCTCTGGCGACAAAGCGATGGTATTGTTAATAGGTATAATTCATAGGATCTAAGTTTTACCAAACTAGTATAACCATTTTTAAGCATTTGTTGCAGAACCAATTGTCAAGGTACCAGTTGATCTTGGCAGGACTTCCATGTGAGTATATTGGAATTTATTATTGTTTTGGTACATAACTCAATTATTATTAAGTTCTGTGCTTGTTTCAGGCCTATGTTTTTACCAGATCCAAAGGATGGTTCTTTGTATATATTTGGAGCAGAAACTGAAGCTCTAAAAAAGCTGCCATTCACCATTCCACAACTTGTGACTAATAGTCCTTGTCGTAGTAGCGATGGAATATTATATACTGGTAGAAAGATTGATACTTGGTTTGGCATTGATCCTAGAACTGGTGAAAGGAAGCAACTACTAGGATTTGATGAAGTTAAAAATACTTGTCCTCTAGAAATGCAGAATGTTGTATTTATGGGACGTACAGAGTATAATATCATGATGGTGGATAGCAAACAAAAGAATCGAAAGTGGAATGTTACGTTTTATGATTATACCGCTACAAAAATGGAACCTGAAGGAATAGAAAATTATGGTTTGACCAATATATAACATTTATATATTGCTTTGTTATATAATATATTACCATGAACCCAATAGCAATTTTATTTTATAGATCTGGTTCATTTCGCGACAAGTTCGACTGGACGGATTGTTACTGTAGATAGAAGATTAGGAATAATTCTGTGGGAGCTGGATGTACAAAGTCCAGTGATAGCAGTGTACATCGTAAGGGAAGATGGCTTGTTAACAGTTCCTTTCACTAGTGTTGCAGATCAAACTTTGAATCTTCTTCTAAAACGTTTTGCAAACAAACCGAGCGACATTCAATTATTGTTAGTAATTGATACTTTTGTAAATTGCTTGATTCAAGTATTCATTGTTATTGTTTTATGTGAAATTAATTTACGATACCTGTTCTCTTTTCACAGTCCAACATTATATATTGGCCAACATAGACATGGACTGTATGCCTTACCATCTCTTGTAGATTCAACAACAGCCACAATATCGAGTAATATTGGTCAGTTGTTACTTGAAGGTCCGTTATCAGTTCCACAATTAGCAAAAAACGATAACGGAAATGTTTCTCTGTCTGATTTATATTTTGACAATATTGACTTTATTGCTCAAACTGGGCAGGCAGTCATAACGCTAGGTAATGGTAATGATTAAAAATAATTGATTACGTTAATTAATATTAATATTATTTACTAACTGAATTTTGTGAACTTATTTGGAGAACAGGTCACTACGAAATACCAGCTGAATATAAATTGCAGGATCAACAACCACTTCAAATTACTGGTCGGTCTGATCCTGTCATCGAAACATTACCTTTGCAATATTTCAATTCCACAAAACAATCATTGTTCAGCTTACAAAATGATGATAAATTTAACAACAATGGAAATAATGGATCGTGGCGTGAGTTGATGCAGAATACTTATATAATGGGCAAGAATTGGCTCAGTCAGCAAGAAAATAAAGGATTAAAATTAACGTTAGTCGTATTGTTGGGATGTATACTAGCAATGTTCTGGTACTTTAACGCACAATTTAAGGAGTTTCAACAACTTTCTCAGGTACGTTTTTTTTTTGCATTAGTGTACATTTGTTTTTCATTATATTTAGTTTTCCTTTGCTATTAGTGTATTAGTTCTATCTATATCTCCAAAAAGCAGCTAGTTTACATCATTTCTAAACGATCGACAATTTTTTATCACAGGGTTCTCGGGAAAATAGTAGTACCAATGATTATTATGGAATGCGATTAAACACACTCGTAGTTCCTGAGGATATAGGTGAGGGAGTAGTCAAAGTTGGCAAGATAACTTTCGATACTGGACAAGTTTTAGGCAAGGGGTGCGAGGGAACTTTTGTATATAGGTAATATAGAAGAAAGATAGTATGCTTTCTCACTGTTTTAATTAAGATATACAAAATATGACATTGGAATTTTATACATATTTTCAGAGGTAGTTTCGATGGACGCTCTGTAGCTGTAAAGCGTTTGTTACCAGATTGCTTTACATTTGCCGACCGGGAAGTAACATTGCTCAGAGAATCAGATGCGCATGCAAATGTTGTGCGATATTTTTGCACTGAGCAAGATAGGATGTTCAGATATATTGCATTAGAATTAGCTGAAGCGACTTTGCAAGATTATGTAGCGGGAAAGTACGATAAACGAAAAATATCCGCGAAAAGCATTCTGCGACAGGCTACATCAGGATTAGCCCATCTCCATCTTCTTGACATAGGTAAGTTTTAGGTTTCCCTGTGATTGCTAAAACAATAAATATATCTATACCAGTATTGTCTTTTTAACAACTTTTTGTTTTTCCTTCTGAACGACAGTGCACAGAGACATCAAACCTCACAATGTGTTATTATCGGTCCCGGGACCACGCGGAGAAGTAAGAGCTATGATATCGGATTTTGGTTTATGTAAGAAACTTCAATTGGGTCGCGTGTCTTTTTCGCGTAGATCAGGTGTAACAGGAACCGATGGTTGGATTGCACCAGAAATGTTAAACGGGAACAGAACTACTTGTGCTGTAGATATCTTTTCTCTTGGTTGTGTGTTTTATTATGTTCTTTCTGATGGAAAGCATCCATTTGGAGATCCATTACGGCGGCAAGCTAATATTCTTTGTAAGAATATACATAATACTTTGCTTATTTCCAACTTTTGTTTATTTTATTGAGTGCGGATAAAACTGCATCTTCATTCTTTCTCTTTTCTTTTTCAATTTCTATTTCTGACAATGAACAAATTCGAAATATCATAGGCGGAGAAAGTGATTTAATGGCACTTCATGATGGAATTTCCCAGAATGACAAGGAGTTGGCGTTAGTGCTTATAAAAGCAATGATCGCAAGTAATCCATCGGAAAGACCACCTGTAATGGCAGTCCATGATCATCCAATATTTTGGGAACCTGCTACAATTCTTGCATTTTTTCAGGTGCTCTATTTATATTATTTCATACCTTCTTGCATTTAGATTATTTTAGCTATTTCCTATTAACTATTATCAAGGATGAAATTTATCCTTTCCAATTCCTTTTAATTTGTGAATTAGGATGTGAGCGATCGAGTAGAAAAAGAGCAGATCGACAGTCCGGCCTTAATTGCATTGGAATCTAATAGCATGCGAGTGTTACAAGGAGATTGGAGATTAATTATTGACATAGAAGTTGCAACTGATCTACGAAAGTATAGAAGTTATCGTGGCGAAAGTGTTCGAGATTTACTAAGGGCATTACGAAACAAGGTTCGAATACAAAGATAAATTGTAAAGATTGAGAGAATGACGTTTGAATTTTATCTTTCATTAATGGTTTCAATGATTTGTTGTAGAAACATCACTATAGAGAATTGAGTCCGCAAGCCCAAGAAAGCCTTGGGTATATCCCCGACAAGTTTACCGATTATTGGCTCTCTAGATTTCCCACTTTACTTTCGCACGTATGGTGTGCTATGCAAGCTTTCCGTGAAGAGCCAACATTAAGGGGATATTACCACCCTGATTACATATTTGCAAATACTTGTGAAACAGAATCTTTACAGATACAAAATACGCGACCAATAAATTACATGATAACGTCAAGTCCCTGGAAAGTCCAAGATAATATAGATTGGAGTCCGAATAGAGTAAGATGTCGTGGTCAACGAAGAAAACACGAGAAGAAAAAACTAGAAATACCAGTTGCTTGGACCTTACCTTCGAATTAGAGAATCAATGAGTTGTGGTTTTATTTTATTTTATCAATATGATGTATATATGTACTTCATTAGCGAAGAGATGAACGTACATTTTCAGAAACGCGCTCAAGTAACGACACTGCTATTATCAATAGATTTTTTTAAAAAAGATCAACTAACTCACTAAGCAGTGCAAAAAATTGAAAATATTTGTAAATAATGCGATATTAGTAAAGAATATTTGTAAAAAAAAGAGGAAAATAAAAAAAAGACAGAAAGAATTCATCGTGTTAAATATGGATCGTTTATTTTGAAAGTGGTGTAGTCCATTTTTTGGTTGTTTCGAGAAAATTAGAGGTTAGCATATTAGTCAATTCAAAAATATAGATTAATTATGTCAAGTCTGGCAATGTTTTTACTAATTTATCGACATGTAATTTGATTATATAAATTTCATTCAGGCGAATTTAACTAAAATAATATTTATTTACAGACCGTCAATGGACTTACACCATTTTCATAATTAGTCAATTATAAAGATCATTTAATTTCAATTGTGAAAAATTAAATATCACTTAAAATATATTTTGTATTAATCCTATTTTGTTTATAAATAATAACAAAAAAGAAAATAGGAGTAATATTTTTTATTTTGGACGTTAATTATATTTATATATTGTTAAACTTAACATAAAATATTGATATTATTTATTTATGCTTTTTATGTTGTAGTGTTTCGAAATATTCATGATACACAGAAGGTATATAAGGTAATAACTGCTTCATATCCTTATATTTTTCGTATGTAATAGGTCTGACATCGTTATACAAAGGCGTCAGGGCGGTTCTTTTAAATTTTAGCTGTCTTCCCTGACATGTAGGTGATAAATCTAATGTCTTAAAGTCTGTGTCCTCCATCGATATTTTATATAAAACAGTATACGGTGCACTTTTGCAAAACCTCATCCAATATATTTTCAGTCAGTTTATCTTTTCTTCGTTAGTATCTTTTCTTATTCGTTTTTGAATTGCGTTTTGTAGATTTTTTGTTGAAATGAAATTCTCTCGTTTCATTTCGTGTAAAATAAATCTTTTATTTTGTCTACACTGTTTTATAACATCATAATAATCCTGTGGTGCGTACAAAAAATTCTTTTTTCGTACTGGTCCGCCACCTATGTCTATGGAAATTGGACTTTCATAATTAATCGCTACGTAATTTCTTTTATTGGCCAATTTTAAATTGAACAAAACATTGGCATTTTTTAAAATATTAAATATTAACTAGTTATAAATAAAAAGTTTACACTAAATTAATCACAAATTATGTGATATCTCATTTTTTTACCAAAATGGACTTATATCACTTTCAAAATAAACGGTCCATATATAGTATACCTAAATATGTACAAAATTTGTCAACTGTTTATGTGATATTTGCTCATTTACTATAAAAAGAAAAACACGACAAAATTTGTTTTCGGTATAAAAAATATTACTTCAATGGTATAAAAAGAACGGCTTTTGTTTACGCAAAGTGTTCAACTTTATTGCTTATTGTTAGTTATGGTGTATCATTGCTGTAGTAAATGTCTGATATGATAAAATATTACTAGTTTATTGGTATAGAAAGAAAGATTCTTGATTACATAAAACGTTCAATCTCATTTTTGAGTTACGTCGTCTCATTGCTGTACTAAACGAGTGGTATGTGATAAAATATCACTATCTGCTATTACTATTTGCTTATATAAAACGGTAAACCTTAGTTTTAAGTTATGTCATATCATCGTTGCAACAAATGAGGGATGCGCGATTTGTTGTAGAATTTTTCGAATCATAATCATAATTATGAATAGTAAATAATAGCAATCAAAAAATACATTTATTTTTTTCACGTCGCAATAAAGAGACAAATGTAGAAGTTTATGCTAACATTTGCCGTACGTGTCATATATTTTATACTCCTATTCATAATATATATTTTGTCATTCATATATGTATAAGTGTATACGCACACGTTTTATTTTAAACAATCATATATTTATAGTTTTTCATCATCTTCTTATTTATTTCAGAAACAATATTTAACGATGTACACACTTACTTTAACACACGTAGTTACAAAATATTTTTCAGGTACGCTGAATCTCGTTAGTCGCGAGAACACGTCAATGTAACATAATAGCCAGATGTGTCTTTCATTCTCGCTCGTTAACGTGTGTTCGATGTAAATGTATCTACACAGTTGTTCGACTTATCATTCGTTTCGAACTTGGACTAGACAGAAGAAGAGAAAGGAAAGATATTAACTACCGAAAAATTTGAAATACTATTAAGACTGTACAAAATTTCGTTCTCTCACTATATTTTCTCTTGTTCTTTTACTGTTTATAATATCCCTTTGTTATACATTATACTCAATATCGCATAATCTGATAAAGCGTGATAAAAGAAAATATAATTAAGGAAGATTATTCTTTGCTTAAGAAAAGAATATTTTCATTCCTAAAACATTAATAAGAAATATCGGTTTATAGAAAAAAACGAACTATATTGCACTTAGAGGTCTAATATTCCATAAACGAGTAGACGGAATGACTTTTTTTAAATTAATGGAAAATCTAGCGAGTATAATAAAGTAGATAGTCATGAATATAAACGACACGGATACATGTTTTATGGTTTAAGCTTAACGAATTACTTATGTATACAATGCACAAAACTTATCTGCATGTATCTAATATGTATCTCATGCATATTCTATTCAAGCTGTAAAAATCGACGTGTGTTGATTTTTACGCGAATTACATTAAGTCGAAAATATTTTCAACCGCTCTTTAGGTTTACCAATTTCTCCTTTTTCATTTGCAATTTTCATCCGTCTTTCTTCTCTTTCCCTTCTGACAAATTCAGGATCGTTCCAGTACTGAACTTCTCCGCTTGCATACAGTACAAAAATCAGATTAGTCAAGACGAAAACAACAAAAACAATCCAAAATACAAGTCTCCATTGGGCAAGTGTCTGATTCGGAGTTAATTCACTAACGATATACGGTGTCAAAATACCGGTAAAAGCTCCTATTCCGTTCACTAGAGCCATTAAGGTGCCAGAATAGTTTGGACTGAGATCTAGAGCATTCACCTTCATTCCCGGATAAAATGTACCTAGCGTAGGAAAAAGAAAGAAATAGAGTTTATAATCAAATGGGAATAGAAATTTCCAAATTATGTCGAAAGAGAGAAATTGAAGAGTTCACAACAAAAACGATCATTTTCCATGTTTATCTTTTTCTAGAAAAGTGGATTTTAACATTTTAAATTCCTGTTTGATACATTTGAATTTTTATTAACGAAATATTCATCATATTACAGTATTATATGATTGAACCTCTCGAGAAGCAAACTGATTAATTTCATCTGTCAGTATCTAATCCCTTAATTTTATTACATAAACACGCGGTTAATATTCAATTCTCAAGAAACAAATTTTGAAAGATAACATAAATAATAATAAGTTTTGAGGTAAATTTAAAAAGCAGTATTTATAAAATCACCACTTTTCCGTACTTTTCAATTTATAAAGTTGATCAATGTGGTTTCTGAACGGCCCAATTATTCTATGCATGTGTCTAGTTAATCTTAGATTAATTAGATTAATCGTGAACAAATTACATTTTTAAGCCCGATTTCCATGATATCGATTGCACAATATTACGAGTTTCAATTCTGATTACTCGAATGTGTTATCATTTAAAAAATGAAAAATGTTGATAAGAACCGTTTTTGTTGTTATCTAACGTATTCTATATATGTATACATACCCATTAATGTCGTACCAACGGTAAACATAATAACAACAGTTATTCTGTCACATTCGGCATAAGATGCACCTATGATGAATGCTCCTGGTCCGAGCGAGGCAATGGTAGTACCCAATTTACGTACATTAGTACGTGACATTAGGCCTTTCGTGATCATCCAGTCAGCCAAACAAGATGTCACTACACTACAAATCCACATAGTTAAATAGGGTAATGCGGAGAGTAATCCATTGTCTTTGATTGAATACTTGAGTACGCTGCTCATATATTTCGGAAGGTCATTGACCAAGGTGAAAAAGCCCCAATCATGACCAACTTGTGCTGCTATTAGTGCCCAAAGTGGTACAGATTTAAGAAGGTGTCTCCATGGAACCGAAGGTGGTTTTTTATGCGTATGCGCGTGCATCCTTTCTTGTAGAAAATTTCGTTCTCTCTCAGATATAAATGGATGCGTGTCTGGATTATTGAAACACGTTACCAGCCATATCAAAAACCAAAGAATTCCGACACTACCGAATACGTAAAACACAGCCGGCCATCCTATCGCCGAGTAATGAATAATGAGACCGGACAAAGAGTTGGCAAATACCGTGCCGAGTTGAGCACCGGCGAATACCAACGAACCGATCATGGACCTTTCCTCCGGTGGTGTCCATTGGGCGAGCATTGCGTTTAACGCCGGAAACGTTGTTCCTTCGCAAAGGCCCATTAACACGCGCACGGTGATTAGACCTATTGCTTCTCCATATTCTACGACGAGCGGTGTAATTAGCGTGAAAACGCCGGTCGCCAATATACCCAAACCGAGGGAATATTTCCCACCGAATTTTTCAGACAACATCCCTCCAGGTAGATGTGTTATCACATAGCCCACGTAAAACGACGACAAGATAATACCCTGAACGAGAAAGATTAAAAAGTGTATTACAAGTACATATAGGAATACATATGTACCGTAAGGTACAATTCGTAATTACAATGTTTTTTCTTTCGATATCGTAAGTATGTATCATTCATATATACATACACATATACACTGCCTGCCGTAAGTATCAGAAATCTAAAGTATTTGTTTAATTTATTGGAAAGCTCCAGAATATCTTAATTTACTTAATATTTTACGTTATAAGGCACATCTGATGCAAATGAAATAACAGATTTAAAATAACAATTTAGCGCGCATACCACAATGATTATCTCAAAAAACACCTTGCTAATAAGCCTAGAGTACTGAAACCTCTAGCAAAAGTAAGAATAACATGTGCATTGTTTTTACCAAAGAAGTAGTAGCTAATAACCTTGACAGTTGAATGCGATTAAAAAAAAAAGGAATATAATTAGAAACTAAAAGCAGTGAAAAGCATTCAATTTGTATTAAATATCAACAGGTGTCTGTCTACTTATACGTATGACAGGCAGTGTACATACGCACGTATGCGCGTGTGTTTTTACCTGCATCGTCTCACTCCACTCATACCGTTTTGCGTACGATTGCGTGCCATTGTTACCCCCTTTCCCACTCTCATTCCTGACCGGGCAAGTATTGTCATAGAAGTGTGCCGTATTCTCATGCATCGGAATTACCATCTCGGTAATCGTAATCGACAAGCAGACTCTCATTGCGTAAGCGTTAAAGAGCGCCAAAAAACCCATTATTGCGAATATCCATCGTTGCGGTATTCTTCCACCTGTGTGCATGTAAACATATCTCTTATTGGTAATAGCGTCGATAAATAAACGCACGCTGTCATGTCGCAAAGAAGAAAGCCCGAGGTTAACAGCGCGGAAGGAATGACGATTAGCAGCGGAGCCTTTCCCCTATTGGCAGCTGTCTAACGAACCGTACAAACTTATCTAGGTAAAGGTCAGATTCCTTGCACGTATCACTGACTTCGGCATAGCGCATAATTTCGATTTCGAGTTGTGCTTATTGAAAAGGTAAACGGCAAACGTTGAACTAACAAGGAGTAGAAGAGAAGAATGGAAGAAGAGGAAAGAGCGAGCGGGAGAGAGAAATTCGAAAACGAACATATCCTTGAAACAAAAGGTCATACTCCGATATTTAGCGATTCCGGTAACGATAATTCGTGATCTGTTTTTAATTATGTAATTATGATCTGGAGGGACTAAAGTTACAGACGACATGTTTTACAAATAGAGGAATTGAAATTCCATTCGCGGTTATCTGTTATTAGCATATCATGTATCAAAATGTAAATGTCGAGAAAGAAAAAAGAATTGAAACATAACCAGGAAATAATAGGCGGATAAATTCTATCACCGGTCAGATTAGAACTCTAACCAAAAGATTAATAAAAAGCTGGGTGACAAGATGATGATAAAGAATATTTGTATATTGCAGCAATATATCGAGACCTATGAGAAGAGTGCTACTTGTATAGTTACGTACACGCTATCTATATCGTTTTCCTTACTTATAATGTTCTATCTAACATTTCTTCATTTTCCAAGATGTGTTCAAATATCTGAAGTTCCCCGTATTTTTTTTACCTTCTAAATAAAGTTACATTATACAGACTGTAACGAAATAATGACTAAATATTTTAAAAAGAGAAACAAAAACGGTGCAAAGAAAATAATATATAACACTTCAGTTCCTTTCATTTTCGAAATGGTAAATAGAACATTTTAAATTAAAGAGGATAGTATGAATATCTATATCTATATACGTATACAATAAACTGTATTCTATCTATGTCACAATATCAGAATGTTAAACGAATTTTTCCTTATTTTCTGGTATTTACCATTATTCAAGCATTATTGACATCTTCATATCGTAAATTTTTCTATTTGTAGCTTTCAGTTTCACATCAAGTAACTATATGTATTAAATCAAAAGGAAAAGTCACATTTTTTTTAGATGATAACGAATTATGTGCAATTGACAAAAATAAAAAAAAAATTTGAAAGAATATATATGCGATAAGTCATTAATGATCACTCATTATTGATCCATGATACAATCAAACGATCGCATAAATTTTTGTTACTCGGCTTTTTGTTTAAATATCACCAGACGCAGCATCAACGAGTTTATCTTATCTGACACGATATAAGGAAAATCCAAACATAAGAGGCCAAAAACTACCAATAATGATCATATCGGCAGACAGAATCGTTGATTCGCCGTAAAGATAACGAGAAAGCGATTGTCGGCTTATTTCGTAGATACAAATGATCTTAATTGCTATAATTCTGTCTTATATGCGGAATTAGTTATTTTCCTTACTTCGGTCAACCTTCTCCAGCTGCCGTTCTACATAGAACCAGTCAATGTTATATAAAATCTCCCTTTAATTGGAACATGGTATTTTTCGTACTTTTCATCTTTATTTTCACGTCACATTCAAAAACTTTATTCATGAATTTTTTTAGTTCTTTTCCGGTCAACACTTTACACGTTACGTTACATTGCTTCGTTCTTCTTTTGAAGGCAAAGCAATCGTTTTTTTTAATGTTTTTTTTGTACCATGCGCAAAAGAATTCAAAGAATTCTCGATAAAAATTCAAATACATCACCTAGTTACAGATTACCTAAGATAACGACAGACTATTATTACTGATTTCATCACTCATCTAATACTACAGATCACGGAACTTCTCGTAATGTTTCTTTAAACAACGTTGACATTTTTCTGCGTAAAAATTATTTGATTAAGCAATAACTACCATAAATGTAAGAAATCTGCATCGATAGGTATGTAATGATATGCCAACGCGATATAACTCTACATCGCTTATGTACATTTCGTTGATCGTTAATTGTCAAGCTACAAAGCTAAGGAAGAAATTTATTATCACGATACCATGAAATATTAATATTACTTTTTTTTCAACAAATCATTTACGTAACTTTTATCGCATATGTAATTGATTTACCCACATAAGATTATTCTCCTTCTATCTCATTCTTAATCTATCTCAATTCTTATTCTATCTCACGAAACGAATAATTATCGAATAGATGAAGCAAAATCCACTGATATCCAGTTCGAGATACAAATTGTCGAAATTTATTACACGGGAAATAATAATAATGAATTTTTGTACCATTTAAATAACAATGTGGTACTCGGTACGTGTAATTTTTTCTACAAAAACTTGGACGTCTTATTAGCAACGAGAGATCGGATTTGTAGAAAATTAAATATCATATTTACAAAATGCAGTACTTACAACATATTTTGCAGGCGGATAGCATCGTGCGAACTAAAATATATTCTCTGACGATTGATTATGATTGGAATGAGAAACACATAAAAAATTACACGCTTGAAAATCGAACATAAATTGTATGAACGATTCGAAGGTGAATAAAATACATACGATCGCGTTCTTATTTTAGTCTATATACTCGGCGCAGCGAAAGGATAAACCTAGCCAACCAAAATCACGAAAGTTTATGAACAGAGACGGTAACAGGTATATATGCGTATCCCGACTACATGTTACGATTGACTGAATCGATGCTCTCTGTGCGAATTCATTTTATACTCGTACACGTGCTCCTCACTAAACGCAAAAAGGGAAAGGAAACGTGGATAAGACGCTAAGCGTGTTAGTAAAAGTTGACACGAAGGTATGTCTAATGTTAGGGGGGAGATGATAACACGCAACGTATTATGTACCCATTTTTGATATTTTTTACTTGCTTAATATCAACCACATTAAGCGCTTTGATTCGTTGAAAGAACGTTGAAGGTAAGAGGCATTAGCCAGTACATAGATTGATTGCATTCTTTCGATTAAAGAGGAAACACACTTATAAGCATAAGGGTAGGAGGGAAGAAGAGAGGAAAAGTAAAACAGAAGAAGAGAGAAAAAGTAGAACAGAAGAAGACAGAAAACATCTTTCGTTTGCGGTTATATCTTAATAATACGTATTTTCATTTGAAAAATTGGATGTATATGTATTGGATGAGGTACTTACTTTACAACTTTTCTGTACAACATGATTGATTTATCCTATTTATTAAAATTCCTTGAAACAGATTCCAGTTTTCTGAACAGAATCCATAATCCGAACAAATTAAAGGTTTAATTTTAATTTAATTAATAAGCGAGTAACTAAACCGTAAAATTTTCTTGACGTATTACCGGATCTTCGGCAGGGTTACTTAAATTCAAAGACGAGATTGCGATATCGTAATATTCATATATATATACTAAACAGTTGTTGTCTATCTTTTTAACATCAATATTTTGTATAAAAATTAGATAATAAATTGGAATTAAGATGTCACTGATAAAATTATACAAGTTTGACAAGAATGGACATTGTAAATTGCTTCAACGAGATAAGTCCCCAATGTCTTCTACACTTCAGTTTTATTGCTTTCGCTAATCTTAGATCATTATCAAATGAATTATCTCCTTCTTTCTTGAGTATACAACACAGTATTATGTATACTATTTAATTTACAACAGAAAACAAAAACATACAAGAGAATAAGAAAGAAAGGAACAGGAGTAAGCAATCTCATCAAAAGGAAGATATAGTATTATTTTCTCAGTGACAAATTTTATTAGAGAATAAAAAAATTAAGTCATAGTTGTATAAATAGAACTATGCACATAACCAGTCTTAGATTACTTTACCAAAATCTTAACTCTGATATTTAGAGTTCTTTCTTAATCCCTTATAAATGTGAGGTATTTCATGTACGAGCCGAATACTTTCTTCTTTTGCCTTAGCTATAGCTTTGTCCAACTCACGTGTCTATAAAATATATATACATAGATCCTTTATATTCTTCATTATATTTATAAAATAATTAATTCATTTCATAAAGTAATACTTACACATTCTTTTACTGTATATTTTTTGAACAAATCAAATAACTCATACACAGTCCATGAAGTCTCATCAGGTTTTCCCAAACTGATAAAGAAGCATTCTGAATGATGTTTTACATGCTCGTTCCTAAAAGTAATTGGAATTAAGTTACATAGTTGGCATTAATGCTAAATTAATAAAATCATTCCAATACATACCATGGATCATCATCAGGATCCCAGCCATCAAGTTGTTTGGAACAAATAAAACATTCAACCAAGTCAGGTTCTTCCTTACCACCTACAGCAAAAAAACCAGCAGCAGCCATTTTCTCAGGATTACATGAATTATCAGAGGACTGAAAAGGCCAATCTTCGAACGTCTTTAATCTACCAATTTTCCAAAACATTGAATCGTGCTCTCTAAACAGACGAACATATAGCTAATTTAGGTTATACTGCATATTTGATCTTTATACTGAGAATTAAGTGATATAGATTATCATAACAATATCGTCAATTATTATTATAAGTAGAGAGTAAAATAATATAAAATGATGCTTACGGTAGTAAATCCATAATTGTATAAAATACGAGAATTTTTATTTTCAAACAAGATACGTTACGTTAAAATCCACCGCGGCCCACATAAACACGCCATAAGTGCTGCGATCTATACCTTTTTTACGTCATAATCTGTGATATCCTATGCAGACGAAGTACATGAATATGTATGCAAGTCTTATCAGTACCGTGAATCTGCATATGCATTTTTGTATCTTATGATTTTGAATCTATTTTTACGTCATATAAGATTTCATCGATTCAGTAGAAACAAGATTCAATTAGTATAGGTCTAAATCTAATGTAATTATAGAATGACAAATTATTATTATAAATAAAATATTATGATATATATTTCTTTCTTGAATGAACCGTTGATTAAAACGGTAATTCCGAATAGAAACTATGTATATAGTATGTAATATGTAGTATATAGTATGTAGATGTTATTACTATGTTCTTAACCTTTTCGGTACGAGCGTTGTCTATGCTCGATAATCACCGAATACATACATTAGTCTATCGACTAATGTCAATAATAAATATACGAGGCAACTAATAAAAATGTTTACATCAAGTACCATAACGCGGCGGATGAGCGCCGTACCGAAAAGGGTGATCTTTTTTCCAATAAATAGTTTCATCTTCGAAATTGTTAATGGTATGATTATTATGCTGCTTTTTCATTTTTATTCCTGTGAATCGAATTCAATCCCTTTGCAGTTTATTTTTTATTATTACAATTAAGTGTAATATCAAACGTTTCCTTTCCGTAACATTTGCAAACTAAATTTATTTTCTTTTTAAGTACGGCTATTCGCATATAACAATGTGTATCGGTTAAAGTTTTCATTTTCACTTAGAATTTTAGACTGTCCTTTAGGGATAAAAATCCAACCAAATAAAGAGTCTTTCAACTGGAATGGATGACAGAATCAACGTATTATACTTTAAAAACAATTGTTTTATATATTTTTACTTCTATGGTAATATTTTTAATTCACGGATCATTATCGTATAAATATCGCAATAATTCTGGAATATTCTTACCATTAACTGCAATTTCATCACTAGGTTTCTTCAAGAAGGAAAAAATCAAATACCAAGAAATTACGAAACTACTTATAATAATGACGGACAAATAAGGATGTATTGAGTGTACAATACTACCTTCAGAAACGATATTTTATTACCAATAAAGCTAAAATACTATTTTACATATTGTTCTAAAAGATGGTTTGATTATAATGGTCTGACTGACTGTAATAGTTTTTTACTAAATATGTATTTGCAGAAAATATGTACATTTTCAGATTTGTTTCAAATTTTGAACGATTAGTATATATTTCAAAACATCTGACGTAAAGTTCCGCAAGCCGTAAGATGTCACGTCTGTTCAGTAGTCCCTCTGTGATTCTATTATCGATATTTTTCCATGCTAGTTCTCGATATTACCAACTTTTGTTATTTTCATTAATAAGATCATCAAATTATAAAAAGTAATAATGAAGACAACAACGGCGATGAAAAATCAAAAACTGAAAATTTTATTCACTACTTTTTAAACGTGTTTTTTCTTAAATTTCACCTATCTTTTATTTAATTTTACCTCTTACGTCTTATTTCTTTTACTATAAACTGTAATTATATGTATCGTACGTATTAGTTATGTTCATCGATAACTATTTCGATATTCGTTATTACTTACACTTGTTGTGATTGCCATGGCGACGCAATTCTTATGCTGTTAGGAAGAGTTCGTGTATTACAAGCTGATTATAATAAAAGTCGATTCAAGTTATTATAATATTATCTTTCATTATGTCCCTAAAAGAACTCGAAATATTCGGAATAATAGCATTTGACGGTTAGTAATTACAATCATTTCGTAATAATGAGAATTCATTAAATTTCCAATATAAAAGGAACTATCATAATCATATAGTATATATGTATGTACAGCATATGTGTAAACACCCGCGTACACTCATATACATAATATATGTAATAAAATTGACTGATTGTCACATTTGTCACAGTGTCATATAATCCAAAAACTTTATACGTGTATATATGCATATAAAAGAAATATGTACATGTATATGTTTTAAGCTTGCTTCTGATATTTTATGATATTTTTGTGTCATTTATCGTGTATGAAGGTCTAAAGTTTGTGTTTGGTAATATATCACGAATATATTTCTTTCATTTTCCACAAAAATTATAGTGATTACAGTCTGAATATCATATTTATTTGTAGGTGTAATAAGAAACGGTTTACGATTACATCCTGATGGAGAACACCTTGTGTACCCAATGGGTAACAAAATTACTATCAAACATGTAAAAACGGGTGAACAATTCTTTCTTACTGGACATAAGAATTTCGTTTCTGCTTTATGTATTTCATCTTCAGGCGATCTGATAGCTTCCGGCCAAATAAACCATCATGGTTTTAAGGTAGATTCATTTAAAATGGATTGAATAGTTAATTTCCAAATTGCGGATATTTATGTAAATTAGTATTTTTTTATATTCATATATTTCTTTAAATATAATAAATCTAGATAGAAATATATGTAATAGTTTATGTACTTTGCATATTATATATATGCATTCTATTTTTACATCTTTATATTTTCCATAGAAGTATAAGAATTTACAATGTATCAATTTCATTAACTTCAAAATTAATTAAGAGAGATCGAATACTTTATTCAAGGCAATGGTTATAATATGGGATTATAGAAATCGTAAAATGAAATCTAGCTATGAAATGCACAAAGTTAGAGTCGAAGACGTGTGTTTTACGGAAAATGGACAGTATCTTATTAGTCTCGGAGGCAGAGATGATGGTCGTATCATAATATGGGATATTGAAAATGGAACTCCTCTTTGTGGTAGATATCTCCCTCTTTCCCTTTCTCTCTCTCTCTCTCTCTGTCTGTTTCTACATATGTATATATGTATTTTAACGCATCAAAGATTAAACAGCAAAGAAATAGATAAAAGTTATGTAAATGCAACGTTATCGTAAAACGTAACTAAAGCATATATCTATATTACTTCCTCAAGGTAAAAAATAGATTTGAATAATAGATACTTAGCAATAAGATACTACACATGTATTAGAATTACAGGTATAAAAGTTCATTATATAAATCAAAGCCACAAAAAATATTTTTACAATTATAAAAAAAAAATAATTTTTATTACTGTGCTTATAAATACTCCAATTTCTTTAAGCTTCATAGCATGATAAATCTAGGTGAAGAAATAGTGATAAATAAAATATGAAGCAAATTTTGAAAAAATCTTTCATAACTGTAATGTTGCAAACAGAATTGAAGTATCTAAATTAACAGAAAAAAGCGTTAACGCACTTACGTCTTTGATGAGATAATTTATATCTGTCAGTTTTGTGAGTGGTACTCATGTTATACTGTTACACATTGTACAGGTACTTCTGCTGGAAACGAAACATGTGGAAATATTATAATAATTGCACGAGCTAACATTTGCAAAACAAGTTTTATCACTGGCGGCGACAAGAATCTTAAATTATGGCGTATCAACTCAAAGGATCAAAAGTTATATGGAACAGATATAAAAGTTGGAAAAATCAAACGTTCGATTAATTGTGCAGTTATAGATGAGAACGATGAAAATGTTTATTGCGGAACAACATCTGGCGATATCATAAAAGCAAGGTTACTCGTTTGATGATATCGATGATAATAATTTTAACCTTTTGCACCCGAGAGGCTTGTTAAATTTTAACTAGAGAATGATTAGTTGCCTTTCTTTACCTTTGCCCATAAAATAATTGAAAAGTTTTGTTTCTTTCGAATAGGCTAAACATAGAAGAATCCGAGGAAAGGACTAAATATCCCGTAATGATAGGATGTTACTCGAAGATACCAACGAACAAGGGAGCACGCATGAGGAACGCAAATGGACTTCACATAGAAGTATATCCAGGTGGTGTGAAAAACTTGTTGCTTCTAAAGAAAGACAAGTTAATTGTAGGTACTGGCGATGGAACAGTCGAATTAATTGAAATAAGGAAAGACTCAAAACTTAATGCAAATAAAACGAACAAGTCACTAACTATACCCGCTATAGTAGCAGTGAGTATACATAATTTCTCACAAACATGTATATTATATTTTCTTGTGTATATGTATGTACCATATGTAAAATAAAAATTTAAAGCTTTACAGTAACAAGGAGATAACTTCAATATTTAAATTCTATTTATTGGTTACATTGATTTCAATCATTCTACATCCGCTACTGCATGTATATTATGTTCACATTCTTAATACATTCACTACCATTGTGTCTACGCTATACGCAATATCTAATATGAATTCTCTATATCAAGAAATCACAACAGAGCACAACAAATAACAATATTTAAAAAAATAATTTTCTTTGTTGCATAGTATCGCACAACGAATGTGTGTGCTGTGGTAACGTCCATGATCCGCTATCAAAACAATTTGGTATTAGTAGGAACCGCCTTATGTGAGATTTATGAAATCGAATTATCAAGCTTTCAGATGCGTTTAATCGTCACTTGTCACACCAGTTCGATATATGATTTAGTATTTCCAAGGTAAACTATTTGTTTCCACATTTAACAAGCTACATTTATTTGAGATACTTAAAACCATAGAGATGTAACTGATACTTTTCTTATGTCTAGCAAATTATATTTAAAATTCAGAAATATTAAAAAGTTGCAGGCGAGGTGTCTATGAAAATTAAATCATATTCTTTGTTTGACATATACACAAATTTTTAATGAGTTTCGTCTTTTAGTTTGAGTATCGAGATTTGGAGAAACAACTTGCATCATTTTAGCATCAACAACTTTTTCATAAACAACGTTCTGCGAAAAAAGTAACGTAAAATGCAAAGCAACATATTGTAAAAACGTGCTAATGCTAGAAAATGTATTTATTGCAGATATAAATAACTGAGATAGTTTTAGATTTGCATTAGCCTTATCTTTACAACCTGTCATATTTGACAATGATCCATTACAACAGAAGATAAACAATCTATAACATTTTACGAGCTAAAAATAAAGTCTAGTAATGCGTACACAACAACAGTGTCTTGTCACTAATAGTAGGTTGAATTTATACTACAGTTATATCGTAGAAAAAATCGCTTGCGTCCATTTGTCTTCAATTTACTTGTATAGTTCCCTTAGCAGTTAATTTTTAGAGCCTCTAAATGATACTTTTATACAACTTGGAATTATTTACATTATTTGAACCTTATTTTTTAATGCCATAGTGAACTATCTCTTTGGTTTTAAATCACCTCATCTGTATTTTATAGAAAATACAAAGAGGAAACAAAGTGCATAAAAATCCTATTATTTTTGTAGCAATAGTTCAGAGATATTTGCAACCGCTAGTAAAAATGACATACGAATATGGAAGTTGGCCACCCAAAAAGAATTACTCCGAATCACCGTATCAAATCTTACTTGTTCCAGTATATGTTTCAATAGTAATGGTGGTTCTATAATATCGGGTAAGTTAACAGTATACAGTGACGAACGAAAGTATTGACGCAGACAAACTCATTTCGTGAACTTCTAGGTGAATTTGTACAAAATATAATTCTTTACTCAACTTTTTTGTAAAATATGAGAAGTAGCATAATTCTTATAAGGAATTAAAATTTCTGTTTCGGTTACGATTCATTATATCGCTTTTTATTTATTTGCAAAATATTGTTATTTATTTCTAAAACAGTTCTAGAATGACTGTTGTATTGATTATACAGTAGGTCATTAAAATTCAGATTTCATAAGATTTCACCGGAAAATTCGATCTCTGCCAATACTTTTGTTCATTACTGTACGTTGCCACGTATCGTGCATAATTTAATTTGCGTTAATCTATTGGAGGAAGCTTGGAACGATGGTACGATAAGGGGATTTGCTTTGAATGGCGGAAAACTACTATTTGAAATTAATTGCGCTCACACAAAATCAGTGTCAACAATCACTATTACCAAAGATGACGATAAACTGATTAGCGGTGGTTGTGATGGACAGGTATACAAACTTTATACCCCCTTAAATTTTCGAATTAGAATGCTCATTGTTGTTCTTTGTTCGATCAATGTTTCAATTTCGATTTATTGAAACGTACACCTTCGTTTAGGTGCGAATATGGAATGCAAAATCTGAATTACGACATTTATTGCAAGTCCTAAAAGAACACAGAGGTCCAATAACGTCATTACATGTTTCACCTGATAACAAGAGTTTGATCAGTTCTAGCACAGATGGTACATGTATATTATGGGATTTAAGGTAATAATCCGGCAACCATAAAAATTGTAAACCTAAACTATCATGCATATTTGGATACTTGGTACAATTTAATCAAAAGATTGTAAACTAATGTACAGAGTGTATAAAAAGTAAGTGTAAAAATCACCGTAGCGTGATTGTACACCTCTGGATCGGTATAGATCTATAAAAAAAGGTTCATGCAAAATTGACTGAGTATAATTGTCAAGGTCAAAGCCTTTTTTATTGTAGTACATTCTATTCATCGCAAACAACAAAAATTTCAAAGGAACCATGGGTCGCAAATGACGTCTTCTCTCGGAAAAAAATGTTAAAGTTTTAATAATTCCTAAACTAGCTTTATTCAGAATGTGCTTACATACTACAGTGATATACCACCAAAAAATAGCACCTATTGTTACACGTAGATGCTCTAGATTCACCATTACATATTCTATATATTCCTTTATTTCTTTTTCTCTTACGATTTAAATAGCCACGAACTTGCATTTCTATATCTCCGTCAGTTTCTCCCCAAGATTATATATTGATTCTGTATGGCAAAAACCACATTCAATCGGATGTTGTAGTTGTTTAACGGACGTAATCCGTTAAAAGAAAAAGATCCGTATCCGCCGTCAAATCTTACGAACAAGGAGGCCGTATGTGAAGAGCAGGTCCATGTCCCATCCGCCTTGTTCAAAAGATTTTGTTTAAAAACTGGTATACCGATCAGCTATGGTGAGATGAAGTATCACTGTGTAACCAAAAAAATGTTGACCTTAAAAATCATGCTTAAGGTCAATTTCGCACGAACTTTTTTTACAAATCTTCGCCAATCCTGGAGTGTAGAATCACACTACAATAGATTTTACACTTTTTATATGCCCTGTACACAAAAGACTCCAACATTAACAAGGAATTCAACATTATGATAACTCTTATAACTATTATACAATGCACGATTTTACTCATTTTTTCTTTAGAAATTTCACGAGGAAGTTCATGCTGAGTGGAAGCACAATGTATATGGCGACATGTTTTGTTCCTACCGGCGTTCAAATTTTAACATGTGGTACAGATCGCAAAATAGCTTATTGGGAAACATTGGATGGTTCATTAGTTCGGGAAATTGAAGGTTCGATGGCTGGGACCTTAAATACTATAAGTATTAGTCATGATGGACAATATTTTCTCACTGGATCAGAAGATTTTATTGTAAAACTATGGGAATATCGTACCGCTAGTACTATTCGTTTGGGTCTTGCACACGCTGCTGCCGTTACTCGTTGTGTCTTTGCTCCAGACAATAAGTTTATTGTTACGGCAAGTGCAGACGGTGCTATAATGCTTTGGGAATACCCCTTTTCGAAAACATCGATTACACCGATTAAAGACGATACCAAACAACACACGCTAGAACCAACATCAGTACCTTGCCCATGACCGTGAACCAAATTGTAAATAATAAACTACATAAACTGTAATACACATTCACCAATTACTCGAATATCTCACAATAAATCAAAATTAATTGTCGATAAATTCGATGACTATGATTCCATATAGAAATATTCACATAATCACGTAAAAGATTCGATTATATCTTATTTTTAAAGCGAGATATTTCACTTCTTTGTGTGAACAATATCATTGAATTGTTTTATACTACCATAAACCAAATTGCATTTCACATAAAACCTGTTAGTACAAAACAATTCAATGATGCTATGTATATGTACAAATGGTGATAGAGAGAAAGAACAATTTTTTTTATAAATGTTGTTTTTTAAGAATAAATCATCTATTCCTTATTTAACATATTTACTTCTTTCTTGCATAATTATTTTTCAACAAGAGGAAACAAAAAGGATTAGGAAGCAAATAACAAAAATAGATCATTTTCTATAATTATAGTAATAGTTATAATCAATATTTTACAGTATCTTCACCTTATTTTCTGACATTCCATGAAATCTGTTATATTATCCATGATTAAATTTGAAATACTCATTGAATACTTATTGAATAGAGTTTATATATAATATCTAAGAAAGTAAATGATGATGAAAGTATTAAAATGTTTGTAATATATTTATGTGATAATTCATAAAATTATTGTATTTCGAAACAACACTTAACCCCAAGCTTGGCTTTTACAATAGTGAAGTATTAATTTTCCATCTGCACCATAACAATCATACAAGTTTTTTACTACCTGATCTGGTGCAGGTGCAAATGTTTGATTTACATAAAGAAACTAGCAAAGAAGAAAATGTATTTATATATATAAAAACATTACAAATTCTAGAATAGATATAACCCTTACTTAACACTTACCAATTTTTCATTAGAATCTAATTTAAGGTATCTTCTGATAAAATCGGAAATTCGACCAATGCAATAATCTTGACTGACAGACCATTTCTTTTGTTTCATTATCGGGGCGTTTCCAGTTGCTTTCAACAAAATATCGACTGAAAAATTGGCCAAATACCAATAAGATAATTATTTTGCACTGACTCTGAGCTTGTTAAGTTTAAATTTAATATTATATCTCCTTTGCAAATAGCAAGTCTTTTACTTTTTGCTCTATCCTTTGAAGCAACTTGAACTCCATTTCGCACTAATGGTGTTTCCGAAGGTATTGTTTCAAGACTAGCAGGTGTATCTTCATTTGTTAAATTTTCTCCCATTTCCTCAGATTTTTCAGTTATAGTTACATCATTTCCTTCTTTCTCGGACATTGTATGTGTTCGATTACAATTTTAAACGTTTGTCAAGAAAAAAGATTATGTCATTGGAACTTAACCAAACTATGCAAGATTGAAATAAAGTATAAAATAGCCATAAAAGATAAATTACATAAAAGCAACCTTCAATTGAGTAAAAAGTAAATGTCTTAACGTTATCTTAAATTATTTCAGTGAAATGGATAATTTTCATGTACAAAACATGTTTCACAGATTTAATAATTTTTATTGGATTTTATAAATATTTACTTTGGTATGTCACACAGGGACTCAGATCCATGATATATTAATTCTTTATCAAAATAAATATGTGTATAAGACAAATATATCAAAGCAAACGTATCGTTTCTTAGTATTGTCTTTCCTTAATAATTTCAGCAAATTAGAACACTAATATTTGCTAATATGCTGGTATCAAAAATTGAATGTTGTCATATTTGTACTACATCTAGGGAAATTCAAATCTCATGATAGGTAATTGCGATTTACATTGATGTTAAGACAAAAAGTGCGTGAAGCTTTAAAATAATCTTATGTTTTGGGGACGAATTCGGAACAAGAAATTATTTTATTTTCTAGTCCTAATAAAGTATAATATCAATACCAAATTACTCTTGCTATCATTTTATTTTTCCTATATAATTACTGTAGAAAAAAAAATGTAAAAAACAGTAAATGAAAAAGAGTGAATGACTTCTCATACAGATGGCGCCATAATTACTAGCAGTGTGAGATCATAATCTTGGACTAAAGCAGCAGTCCCCTATAGAAATATACCTATGAGTTCGAGTTCGTTTAAGTTTAACATTTGTTAGTGCTATTTTACAAATGGTGGATGACAATCAGTTTTGAGTCATGTGGGATAGGAGAAATATTACATTTATGTGAATTATACATATAAAATTATATGTAAAGAAAGTATTTCTATACCCTCTAGTATATTTGAATAAAGAAAGATAAACAAAAAAAATATATATAAAACTTTAAAGAAAGAGCGATTATTTGCTAAAATTAACCGTATCAGTTTTGTTGGAATAGAAGTTTTCCTGCAATTGATATTTCAATCAAAGTAAGATTAATATTTTTACATATCTAATATATTTATACTTCTAATGTTAAATTATTTAACTGATGATCCTCTTTGAATAAAGGTCGAGAGATTTGAATTGTGATAAAATTGTGAAAATGGAGGTGGATTATAGTAGCAACTGCGATATAAAAATTCCAGAATGTAAAAAACTAGCACATGAAGGAAAGCTACATGATGCTTTGGATCAACTATTAGCATTAGAAAAATTAACACGAACAGTTAAGCTTTTAAAATATTGCTATATGTAACTATATAACCATGTTTGATTATAGTATGCAAATAATGAAAATAATACTGGGTATTTTTTAGAGTGCAGATATGACATCTACATCAAGGATCCTTGTGGCTATTGTTCAAATTTGTTTAGAAGCAAAGAACTGGGCTGTTCTAAATGAACATATAGTGTTGTTATCCAAAAGACGTTCTCAGTTAAAACGAGCTGTTACAAAAATGGTTCAGGAATGTTGCACCTACGTAGATAAAATGCCTGATAAAGAGACCAAAATAAAGTTAATAGAAACATTGCGCACTGTAACTGAAGGAAAGGTAAAGGATTTGAGCCTTGTGATTGCTTCAAGTTGTATTTTTAAACATTTTGAAAAATCAATGTAATTCTGTTGTTGAAGATATACGTAGAAGTTGAAAGAGCAAGGCTTACCCATCGCTTGGCAAAAATCAAAGAAGAGGATGGAGATATCTCAGGTGCAGCAGCTGTTATGCTGGAATTACAGGTATGAATTTTTCAGAAACATATTAGGCAATTAAACATTGAAACATAATAATATCATACTATACCACCTGTTCTAGGTTGAAACATATGGTACCATGTCACGTTTGGAGAAAGCATCTCTTATCCTAGAGCAAATGCGATTATGTTTAGCAAAAAAAGATTTTATGCGTACACAAATAATAGCAAAGAAAATTAATGTTAAATTCTTTAGCGATGAAAATGATGAAGAAACTCAGACTCTCAAATTGAAATATTATGAGTAAGTATACTATTATTAAACTATCTAAACAAGTATGAAACTGAAACTTATTGCTGGAAAAATTTTGTTTATTTCAGTTTAATGATGGAATTGGCCCGGCATGAAGGCTGGCATTTAGAATTATGTAGACATAATCGAGCAGTGTTGGAAACTCCAGCTGTTAGAGATGATCCTGAAAAAAGACACGCCGCTCTTTCACGTGCTGTTCTTTATCTTGTACTTGCACCACATGAACCAGAACAAGCTGATTTGACCCATAGGCTGCTTAGTGACAAACTTCTAGATGAAATACCAACATACAAGTATTACTTGTTTACTTTTGACAAAAATATTTAAATATGTGCATAGAACCTTCTATTTTCTATACTGACAGTCAGTTTTTATTTGCTTAATTTTTTTTTTAGAGAACTGTTACGTCTTTTTGTAAATCCAGAACTAATAAAATGGTCAGGACTGTGTGAAATTTATGAAAAAGACCTTAAAGCTACGGAAGTTTTTAGTACTTGGACTGAAGAAGGTCGTAAGCGATGGGCTGATCTCCGAAATCGCGTCGTTGAACATGTGAGTTTGAAACCTCAGAATCGTTTCATTTCATATTGACGTATTTGCATTGAATATTTATTCTATCTCCTTTAACTTTTAGAACATTAGGATTATGGCAAAATATTACACAAAAATTACACTAACTCGCATGGCAGAATTATTGGATTTACCGGTTGAAGAAACTGAAGCATGTCTATGCAGTTTAGTAGAAACTGGCGTGATAAATGCTCGTACGGATCGACCAGCTGGTGTAGTTCGTTTCACAGGAACCCAAGAACCAGCTGCTCTTTTGGATGCCTGGGCTGCATCTTTATCAAAATTAATGAGTCTTGTCAATCATACAACTCATCTTATTCACCAAGAAGAAATGTTGGCCGTAGCTCAATCCTGAAAGATAAATTTCTCCTTTCTCTTTCTTCTTTATTCTCTGGCTCGTTTTACACTATACTCTTTCTTCAAATTTCTTCTTTACTAAATCCTTTATAAAAATTATTTGTACGACACTACTACACAAACAATTATACAGTTTGTAAGCGCGACCTAAAAAAAGCATTTAACGAGGTCCTTTCGATCTGTTTTTAACGCGTGTACTAGATCGTAAAATAAACATTATGCGAAATATAAAACATCTTTTTTTTATTCGCTTTTTCATTAAGTAATACATCATAAATGTACATCCAAATAACTCTTACAAATTTTATTAACAGTAAAATTCAATATCTTCTCATTTTCGTTATTTATTATAACCGTTCAATACACAAAAATACGCGAGTTTTTTCTTCGTTTCCTGCGAGTATCAAGTTCAAATAAATAATTTGTAGGATAAAACAACTTCCCCAAATTGCGGCAATATTTTATTATTGTCCATTATACGTTTCAATAATACTTATTGACCATGTTATTCATCATATTTTTAACATTGTATGAATATGTTTTAACAAATAATATCTATCACGCTATTGTAACTTCTTCTCAATTTGTAAAATTCGTTATATTATACATAAAAGACAGTGTAAAAATTTATATATATATATATATATATAATTTGAATCATGTTCACAAAAGATTTATATGATCAAGAAAAATAACTTATATATAGTGACCTCATTGAATTAAATTTCTACATATAATGACTTCAATATTTCACTTATAGAAATATTCTCTCATCAATTGGACTATTGTGCGAATTTCATTTTATTCATTAAACAGTTATCCGACATTTTGCTGATACCGACATTCTGATAAAATAACAGACAATGAGTATCGAGTACACCCTTCTTTCCCCTTTATCCCTTAATGGGTAGGACGTGCGATAATATTTCTTTTGTAATAGAAAAAAGTACGTTCAATGTAGTAAACGTATGTAATAAAAATGAACAATAGTTCATAATTCAAAAGTATAATTTACAGTTTTTGTTGCGACCATCTTTCGATCGAAAAAAGATATCGTTTCAAGGTTTACACCTGACGTTTTGGTCAATAGCGATGCTATCGCAAGAAACACTTGCACTATTTGATTTGGTATCTAAAGTATAAAAAAAAGGCAAATGCTATAATGTTAATAGTAAACTTTTATAAGAGAACGAAAGATTCTTACTGCTCTCGATAGTTTTGCGTACAAGCGCTACCGCCTCTGCATAAGAAGGCGGAGGTAACTCATTGCAAATTTCTTGAGCGATCGCTTCGTAAGAGGGTGGACCTGGAGTTTGTATGTCAATACGTTCGATACCACGAGCACCACTCAATTCCTGTAAATGCTATATTCAACGATTAAATCATTTTGAACTATTCACCAATAAATTTGTTTATTTTCATTGAACTGAATACATTCAAAGATAAAAATAAGTTGGTAGGTAATGGAAGTATAGGTATCAATGAAATTTAATTGAATGTATGTGTTACATATCTAAGTTTTATTCATTATATATCCTTATCGTATATACATTATTTATTGAATAATTGAAATTAATATTTACATTTTCGCATAAAGAAACCATATCTAACGAAACTTCATTGGTGCCCATCTCCACTACTTATCCATTTATTTTTGTCACCGATTGTATATCTTAACTATATTTGTAACCCAAATGTATTTACTATTTTGTATGTACTTTAATATTCGGATGATCTTTATTTAATCACACATCGAAAATTGTGCAAAACGTGCAAACATACACAATATATACTTTTCGAGAATCGGTACTTTTCTAATAATTTCTTTATTACATAGCTAATAATATATAATGTATAATTTATGTACATGTTATAAAAATCAAGGACGTATGAAATTAATTAATCAAAAACTATTCAAATATCGAAAAAATTGGAAAAGAACAGTTACTTACTCTGAACAATTGTCGTTGATGAAATATCATCTGTATAACGGACTTTCGTCGCAGGTAAAGCATACATTTGACAGCTACCATTAGTCCAGAACAAATGAATATTGGACCAATAAGCCACATGTGACCAAGTTTAAAAAATATGTGTCCGCCTACGATATCGTCCAAAGAAAAAATAGTAATAGCTGTCCCAATCATAAACAGGATGACGCTCAATGCAAGATAGCTATAGCTAGTGCAGTCACATTTGCCAAAAGTGTTTGCCGATTCTTCATATCGTTCCTCAACACGATGTGCTCTATTCGATAAGAACGAACTTTCGAAAACTGTAGCCATATTCCATTAATAATAACCAAACGCAAGATTGAAATTGGATCGGCCGGGGACAAACCAGAACGAACTAACCTACCTATGTTACACTTAAATCCCTTGCGTTCTACACTTGAAAATATTACTTTCTCTTTCGAAAATTTCTCCGAAACTTCACTTTTAGCGAATATTAAATTCTAATCACGTAGAAACAAAAATAATAAAATAAATGTCATTTTAGTACTTAAGGGAAAATAACAGAGCAGGTATTAATCTTAATAACTGAGAATACATTCCGTTCCTTATGTATGTTGGCGATACCGGGTATATAATAATAATAAGAATAATTAAATGGTATTCAGTTTAATATTACGTGTCTCGCCTACTTTTTATCAGAAAAATCATGTCTTTACAATTAAAAATGTTTATGATAATATACATCGAAAGTTAGTGATCTGATTTGAATGTTTAAGAAAAGCAGTATTTATCTAACGAAATATATAATTGTATCTGCAAAATAAAATTCAGTAGATATGTATAGATTACTTGTTAACCGAACATTAGTTACAAATCAAGTTCTAAGGAAAACAAGTAACGAAGTAGCCGGTAGTGTTAAGAAAAATACCAAAATTACATCAAAAGGACAACAAAAATATACAGAAACTGTTCTGCTTCCACGAACCGAATTTCCTGTACAACTTAATGGGAAAGCACGAATAGAGGCAGATAAACGCTTAACTGAAGTAAGTCATTATATTCTTAAGTATTCTATTGTTTATTTAAATATTTATTCTTCTAATTATATCATTATAGAAGTGTGGTTTTTCTGAATTGTACGAGTGGCAAAAGAAAAATCTTTCAGGACCAGATTTTGTTTTACACGATGGGCCTCCTTATGCAAATGGAATTCCTCATATGGGACATGTTATCAATAAGGTTTTGCGTTTTTGCAATAATTCCTCTTCTAGATTATGCATTTCTCTAACTACTTTAATGGTTTCTAACAGATTTTGAAGGATGTAACATTAAGACATAAGATTATGAATGGAAATCGAATTCATTATGTACCTGGTTGGGATTGTCATGGATTACCAATTGAATTAAAAGCTACTAAAGGTTATGAAAGTGAAAATGATCCTTTAGAGATCAGAAAAAAGGGTATAATTTATAGGTTTTTAGATCATAAATTTCTTTCATCATTAGTTCATACGATAAGATATATAATCAATATTTAACATTAAATCTTTCTATTTATTGTATTATTACTTTTTTCTTTTTTTATGTACATTCAGCCCGTAATTATGCTAAAGAAGCTATTGCTAGACAGAAACAAGCTTTCCAGTCATGGGGTGTGACAGCCAATTGGAGTGAATCTGAATGTTATTTTACCAGTCACTCATCATATATGAAAAATGAACTTCATCAATTTATAAAATTGTATGAGAAAGATATTATATTTAGAGATTTCATGCCAGTTTATTGGTCTCCTTCTTCAAGGTAAAATATTCAAAACTGAATAACTTAATTTCAGTTTTTTAGAAGTTTACAGTTTTCTCTTTATATTATAGAACGGCATTAGCTGAATCTGAATTAGAATACAATCAACAGCATCAAAGTAAAGCTGTGACTGTTCGTCTACGTATTAATGATATTCCAGAAAGGTTAAAATCATTTAAAAATCGTGCTGTATATGCATTAATATGGACCACTACTTCATGGAGTTTAGTGGCTAATCAAGCTATATCTTTCTCTTCAGATGCTACATATTGTCTTGCTGAAGATGATAAAAGAGACTTATATATTGTTGCTAAAGAACTATTAGGAGCTACTGAATCAAAGATTGGTCCTTTGAAACCAATAGTATCCTTCGAAGGTAAATTTGAAAGATTAATTAATATTTTTTAAATATTACTTGTCATTTTTTTATTTCAAATTTAACATAGATGATAAGTAGATAATATATGTTTTATTAGGCAAAGAATTGGAGGGCAGCACGTACTTTCATCCCTTCACTGAACAAAAATGCCCTTTATTAGCTGCAAGTCACGTTACGACAAATGCGGGAACAGGTTTAGTTCATACTGCTCCTGCACATGGTCCAGAAGATTTTCTAGTTGCACTCAAAAATAAAATTCCCATTGTAAGCTAATTTTTTCTCGTTTGTAATGAATAATATTAGTATAATATCAATGTTAGATATTATTTTAAATATAATATTAATATTTAATAATGCTGTGGGGTATGCTATAGTTATCCATAGTAGACTCTAAAGGTCTGTACACTAAAGAGGCTGGGCCAGAATTTTATGGATTAGAAGTATTAACAGAGGGAGTTGATAAAGTGATGAATCTCCTGGCTCGAGATATATTGCATGTGGAAACATTAACACACAGTTATCCGTATGATTGGCGAACAAAACAACCAATTCTTATTCGTGCTAGTCATCAATGGTTCATTAATATAAATTCTATCAGGGAAAAAATTATTGTAAGTCAGCATTTTGTGACATTTTTCTATGTATAAATTATTACAAAATTTCGCTAAAACAAGGAGTATGTTTCCTTTATTATTTTCATAAGGAGAACGTTGCGAATGTGAATGTATATCCTAAATGTAATCGTACATCTTTTATGAGTGCTTTACTTGCTGGAATAAGGAATCGACCGTATTGGTGTATTTCGCGACAACGTTCTTGGGGAACACCTATACCTGTAATATATAGCAAAACAACAGGCTTAGCATTTACGAATAAGTAAGTACGTATATATGTATATAGTTATTTATAGTATACTGGCTTTACAGTATACACTTTTACTTATTGTTCTTTATTTTAGAGAATTAGTTGAACGTTTATGTGATTCGATAGATAGATATGGTCCTGATTGCTGGTGGGAATATTCTGTAAGAGATCTAATAGGATTAGATATAATTAAAAAATTGAATATTGATCCGGACGATATAGTAAAAGGAAATGTAAATTTCATTAAATTTTCAAGATTGAAGAAAGTAAAGTTTCAATATATCATTCATTAACATAAATCCTTCTTAGGATATCATGGACATTTGGTTCGATAGCGGAATTTCATGGTCAATGGTTTTACCAGACAAAAAAGCAAATCTTTATTTAGAAGGATATGATCAATTCAATGGTTGGTTTCAGTCATCCCTAATAACATCTGTAGCTTTACAGGGATGTCCACCTTATAGGTAAATAAAACGAATATAAAATGTTTAAAAAATGGCTGTATCAATGTAACCGCTTTTTTTAATTGTTTAGTGATTTATTTGTACATGGATTTGCAGTCGATGAAAAAGGCTTAAAAATGTCAAAATCAATAGGAAATGTAATAAATCCAGAAGAAATTTTGCTAGGTGGATCTAATTTGAAGAAAAATCCAGCGTATGGTGTCGATATTTTAAGGTATTAAAATTTAATTTTGTAATATAATGGTAACATATTAATAGTTTCATTTCATCTAGATGGTGGGTAGCTAATCACGGTTCCCAACATACACAAGTGCCGGTTTCAAAAAATTTACTCGATGAATGTAAAACATGCGTTAATAAACTTCGTTTAATACTGCGCTTCCTTCTGGGTACTTTACATCATCATCCGGGTATAAATTGCAAACCTGAATATCGAATTATTGATAAATACATGTTGTACTTATTATATTCATATAATAAACAGGTAATTTGATCTTATTCTTTAATTAGGAAATTAAACATATTATTGTATTATTATATTACAAACTAATATGTCATTAGATGCAGCAATGTTATAACAACTATGAGTATCATCATGCGGGTAAAACGATTATGCATTTTATAACAAATGATGTATCAGGTCTTTACTGTACTATAATAAAAGATAGACTTTATTGTGACGAGGTAACATCTTCGATGCGCACTGCAGCTGTGCAAGTTATAAAAGAAATTCTGAATGTTCTTATCAGATCCATTGCACCAATTCTACCTCATCTAGCAGAAGAAGCATGGCTATATCATCCCGAAAATATCGGTATGTTATTGTTTTTTTCTATGAAAAATATAAGATTTCAAGACACTTTTTTATTAATTAAACTTAATCTTAATTGTAATGTACAGCGTCGATACCATTGCACTGTACGCAATATAAAATATCAGAGTCATGGAATGATTCAAAAATCGCACAATACATAGATGCGGCAATTCGATTGAGAAATAATGTTTTAAAAGTCGCTGATAAAACTACATGGAAATTATATGGCGTTATAGAAGCTACAAAAGATGATTTTGTTTTGCTTTCTGTGAGTATTATTTATACAAAAAAAAGCTAAAGTTATGTTTTGTATATTATTGAGTGAACATTCGATATTATATGAATGTGTGCACTGACTTATACTTTCTCTATTTACGTAGCTTCTTCACGACCAGCAAAAACCATCAATGTCTGAATTATGTGAAATATTACAACTGTCGTCAGTTACATTAATTGAAAATCATACTATCAATGAAACACAAATCCAACTATATGACATTCAAGAGAAGTTGTGCGAACGTTGTAGGAGATATCCTGAAAGTCAGAAAGATGATCTATGTCCACGTTGTGTTAAAGTACTTACTAAAAATAAACCATTGATTGCTGCTGTGTAATAATTTTTATCGAAAGTGCTGTTTCATATGATTTATCCTTACTCTTTCCAATTCTAATTCTTCCCATTAATGTCTTAAGAATATATTTCAAAAACTTTTTATGAAAAATTTTTTGTTTGTTGTTAATTATTTGTATGTACAATAACTTTGAGAAGAACAGAAAATGTAAAGATTACAGCAGTGAGGATATTGGCATAGTAAATTCTTAAATTTGAAATGAAAGGAAAGAAGGTATATAGTATTATATTAAGACTCTGCAGAGCCTACAGTGTTACGACAACTTTTAGCGGTTAAATCATACAGTGGATTTATATTAAGAGCATTTAGGAAATGCATTAGATGCGGTTGGTACCCGCTAGTAGCTAACTTAAACGCAACGTGCGACATATATGCTCGTAACTCAAAGAATGCTTGATACATTTGTTCCAGTTTTTTAAAATTAGGATGTACATATCCTGTAGATTTCATTACCCAGTTTTGAGATCTTATTCTGTTATGAAATTTCAAAATGACTTTAAATATATTGGTTAAACATACGCGTATTTTTTCTCCACGACTATTTAGCATACATCTGGAAAGAATAATCATTAAAAATAATTAATACATTTTATATTCGTATATATTTTTCGCTTTGATCCAGAGAAAATACCTTGATAATATACGTTTTATATAGTTTACATGTGCCATATAAATTTGATCTACAGTTAAAGAATGTTCCAGATCTTTTTCAAATTCAGCCCAACTTGCGTGTAACACGCTACATGTTAGATAATTATGCAACGCATTCATAAATTGTGTCATTGAATGCCTATATAACTGCAGCTAAAACAAATTAAGATTAATAATTGCATTAGAACTTCTAAAAAAAATCATAAGATATGATGATACCTTATGATATTGTTCTGATGTAATTGCTTTTCGTTCTCTTTTCATAATATTAAAGTCCTCTTGCAACACCCATGAAACTCGACCGCTTGTTATTAGAAATTTAAATACTTTACTGTATTGTTGCATGACTGTCTCATCAAGTATAATATTAAGTGGCCAATTTATCTTATAGTTGAGAGTAAGACAATCCAATGCAGCTGGATCTGATATCTGTAAAGATTTCATCATAAGTAAGATGTATTGATTTCGTTGAAGAAAATGAAACTTCGCGATATATATCCAAAAAGTATAATTTTATAACAAAAAAGATAGCGTAAGATAAAAAATTTACGTGTAATTGAGCTGGTGTGTCCGTTGCTGAGAGATTGAGAAGTTCCGAATTAATATAAACATTGTTAAACGAATTAACGAGTGCTCGTTCTAGAAGATTAGTCAAAGTAGCGGAATTAAATAGTTCGATAGGTATTGAGATTTCATATAAACGAGAATACAGGGAATCTGTTAAGCTCTTTGCAAATTCCCCATTTAGCAAAAAGAAATAACTACGTAGACTATGCAAATGTGAGAGCAAGTTGTTTTCTTCCAAAAAGTATTTGATAATAGCATTGTTAACGAGACGGCTCTGTACATTGAGAGGAATACGAATCGACTTTTCTAAATAGGCCTGAAGAGAAATATGATCAATTATCTCGACATCAGTAATACTCAAAGGAGCTATTACTGGCGATGCGTTATTACTTTTTTCATCACGAGCCAATTCAAATAAATCTGAAAATGTTGAATCTCCTTTCATGGCAAGAGATGATTTCGTAATTAACTGAGTCGAACTCGATGATATTACTGTAGATGAAATTTCCGAAGGAGATGAGTCTTCTAAATTATATGTTGAAATGGGGCTCTGTACTGATGAAGTAGTAAAATTATCTGTTGTACATGACATCGGTGTTTCTAAGTCATTTTCTTTATTTGTGATGGCTATAATTTGGGAGCAACGAGTACCCGTTTCATTTGTTTCATGCGTAACAGAGGTAAATTCGATTTGACGTATATCAAGTTCATTGTTATTTGGCGTCATATTATAATCTAATGGTCGCATGCATACGCCGTCAATTTGAGATTCTGTAATATTATCGATTTTCATAACGTTTAAAAGAGTGGGTCTTTCTGTTACTGATGACTGTGTACGATGAACTAATAGGCATTCTAAAATCTCATTCATTTCTTTATTTGTTGTATTTTTATTTGACAAAACTTTTGAGGTCGGATTCGTATTTAGTCTTTCTAAATGTTCGAAATTATGAAATTCGTGTTTCTCATTATTGTTGCCTATTATTCTCTTATGTGCGTAATTTTCAAGTGAAGAACTTTGCCTTGAATCTTGATTAATTTGAGTAGACGGTATTGACATTACATTTGATGTTTGATAAGATGTATTCGTATAGTTCTTATTTTCATCTTCAAGTGAGATTGGAGTTTCAATTAAAAAAAAATCTGAAGTTATTGCACAATTATGTCCTTCAGTTTTTTTTAAAAACTCGTTCCTTGATTCTTGGTTTGCTCTACTTAATGTATCCACTCTTTCATTATACAATTTCATTCTTTTCTTCCGCCATTGTGAACGAATGCATCGTTTATTAATATCATTAGCTAAACCTTCATAATAATTCCAAACAATTGTCCTGTAAGTGTTTAAAATTATAATTTTATACTTTTAATTTGATTTGAATATTAATAATATAGCAAATTATTAATTTTTAATACCGTTCTAAGGATTCTGATGTTTCCTTTATTCTACTTTCTCCTTTATCATGTTCGATTTTTAATTGTATCTTGTTTGATAACTCAATTTCTTCAGCCTTATTTGATTGTAAGTTATTTGTAAGTACTTGTTCTTGTGGACTTGTTAAAACATTTTGTTTTACTCGTGTTACTGTTGTTACTGTGTCCCCTGGTTCTTCCTTGTCTTCTAATAATTTTGTAACAACTAACGTTCGTAGCAACAATGCGTCTACTTATAGGTAAATTTAGTTACTAATAAAAGCACACTTACCACGAAGTTTCAATAATGTATCACGTTCTGAAAGTATAGTTATTTTTGACATTTCTTTTTCTAACTGCTTCTGGTTTAAGATAGCCGTGGAAAGAGAAAGTATCGAACCAAGTGCAGTTTGACCTTTCTTTTCATATTCTCGATATCTTGATGACTGCTCGTGTAACGACATTATGCTTAAGCAAACTTTTATTTCTGGTTGCTCAGTTACACAGACACGGCATACTGGATTCTAAATTCTCACGATACAGAGATCAGTACAATACGCTGTCTGTAGTAGAATTAACTACAATACGATATATCAAGTATGCTTACTTTGGAGTCGCAAATTCTTAGAAGTCTTACTGTTTTGCCACATTGAAGTATTGATTCAGCTAGATCATTCAAAAAACCTGGCACCTCATCATTGCAAATGCTAAAACTTTTCGTCCAAAATTTGTGACTTCTATTACGTAAATATTGTGGACGCGTTTTTATCATAAATTCTCCATATATATCGTCGCATATACCTTCAAATATCCATTTCTGTAAAAATCTGTTGCAATCAATTTAATTATACTATCCAACATTCCATGTTCGAAAGTAAACGGATTACACAATGAAGTAATATATACAGATAAATGGAAATAAAGACGATAGAAAAACACCTGGTGTCGCGGATACACCATGTTTATTATATTCTATAATACGTACTGAAAATAAACTTCACAGCAAGATTTTAATAATGAATAAAATACCAAAGCAATTTTGGCATCTGTCACTTTAATTGCTTCATTATAAATTCTAGTAAGAATGCTACTTCCTTCTTGGGACATGTACTGATTTTCTTTGTAAGGTTCACAAACTTTAGCAACTTTAGTGATTAATTTAGCCACAGAACGTACTTTTTGAAATATTTTTAATATTCCCTCTGATTCTTTTTCATGTGTAAAAATTCTTATTAGTGCTGCTTGATAGTAAAGCAATAATTCTTTGATATTTGTACATAGAGCCTATAAAATAATAATAGTATAAATATAACAGTCTATTTGTTTTTTAAATTTTTTATCCAATTTCATTACAAACCTTAAATATTAGTCCTTCTTGTGGTAATTTGTTACTTTGTGATTTGTGCGTAACTAGATTCCACAAGAATTTAAAACAATTACCCCAATTAATAGCTTCTTGACAAATCTTCTTTATTGATTCTGGACTTATACCATATACACTAATGTTTCTTCGTAAGATAAATCCTGTCTAAAAAGTTGTTTATAAATAATTTAAAAAACGGATTTTTTTTTAAAGATTTTTTGTTGCTTCTCATTAAAATTAATAAAAATACATACAGCACATCTATACTCAAAGGAATTTGATTCTATTCCCAGCAACATTGATTTTACATCACATATAAATTCTTTGGTTGACACTTGTTCGAAAAGAAGCGAAGAATTCATTAACTACATTGAAAAAACAAGTACATGTAAGTAATGAAATACATGATTAGTAATAAAATGCTTGGATATATATTTTACTTAAGAAATAATTATTGAAGATAAAATGAATATTTGGATTTATATACTGAAAATAATTTATATTACATTCAATATGTATGTTTCATAACATTTACTTACTTCTTCCGAGATTATAAATAAATCATTCATTTGCTTAACTTTTTCTAGATGTATTGCTGCAATTGGAGTATCTGTTATAAACATCAATTCTTTAACAGATTGTGTCTCTCCAAAGTATTCCCATGTTTGATGATCTATAGTTGGTAGAGTATTAGTAACACTAATTTGATTCCATATATGATTCCAAATGTTCATAGTACTATTTGATTCATTGCTAACACTTTGATCTAGAACTTTCCATGTATCTACAATACTTTCATTTTCATCTGTATTTGTCTGCATAAAAGGGAGATACAAATAATTTGCTGTGTCTCCTTTTTCCAAAGGAAAGCTGCATATATTTTCGCACTTGCTTCCAATCTACAAAATAAATCATGCGAAGAAAAATTTTAAACAGATTCATCATTTATCTAAAAATTCATATTTAACTCAAATTGTTGCATAACATATATTCAATACAAAGTCTAAATCTATATCTTACCATATTATTTTGTAAAATATGTATATTAAGCTCTGAATTTATTATATACTGTTGGTTTGGGCATGAAAGCATATGTGATGATATTTTATCAAATATATGATTGGACATAAAATCACATGCAGTAGACATACTGAAAAAAAAACACACACACATATATATATATATATATACACAACAAGACTACTTGAAAATAAGGATAAAATATTATTTATATAATTTACTCAATGGATTCAACCCCAACTATGGCTTTGGATTTTATTGAATTATCCAAAAAATTGAATTCATTCATGATATTTGTAGGTGCAATTCTTTTAACTGGATATCTTTCGAGTGTTGCTTCAAATTTATCCGATGATATGAAACATTCCATTGGGTATATTTGGAATGGCGGTATTTTATTATTATTGTATGTGATTTCAGGAAAAGCAGGATTTGCTTTGTCAAAATAAAATATATTCTACAGATTGTAATAAAATGCATTAATACATTTATGAAATTCTAAAAATCCATTTTCTTTCCAAATAAAAAAGCTTAAATCCTACCGTTAATGGCTCAGGGTTAATGTTACAATTTTTTAATTGCATTAGTAGCTGCAAAATAGAAAATACTGGTAGTTCACCACATGGGAATTCTTCAAGATTTTCCAGTAAATGTTCTAACATATTAGCATTGTATGAATGATTTAATTTCAATTTCAATACAAAAGCATGCTTTTGTAATTCTAAAAGTGGATCTATCTTTTGAAGTGCTTCATAATCTGTGGATATAAGTGAGATTAAAGAAAGGCTGAATTGAAAGTTAAATAAATAAATGAAACTCATCTAGCATAATCAGGTATTAACATCACCTTGGCTAGGGATCAAACGATCACTTTTTTTCAGTAATATTTCAAAAGCTTTGATTCGAAGGTGTTTAATTATTTTGATATCATGATCATAAGTAAACTGTACATTTCGGTGGGAGGATCGATACGAATGTAATATGTGCCTGCTCAATTGAGTTACAAGACCATAAACATCGTCGTTATAACGGTCACTGATTTGGTCATTGGCACAAACGTATTCTTGAACGTTCATGACTGCACGTCCAGATTGTATAACACACAGACAAATAATTGTATCACTGTTGGTTAACAAACAGAATCGTTTGATATAATACAATGATAATACTCATTCATAGTTTTTCACGTATATTGTGTTTTTTGCTTGTTTCATTTTTAGTTATCGTTATACAAGCAAATAAGCACATAAGGATACGTTGTATTTAACATATTTTCCGATATATGCGCATTAGCTAAATTCAAATTAACATCAAAACGTCATTTGTATCGTAATTGATGTTTTGATCCTACTATAACAATGTTTGTAGATGTTACTAACTTCTATCAAAGTAAATCGACAAATTCGAATTATACGTCATTAACCTCAACAACCATATTAAAGACTTTGCTTTATTTGATATCCTAACGTTACTTCATTTTCAAATCGAAGAATACAACGCGCGTTACATCACGTGGTATTTAGTGCCTATCTTTCGAATTGAGAATAAACAGAAAATACAGTATTTTTAGAAGAAAAGTTACGTTTATATTTATTTTGAATAGATTTTACGATGTGAACCAGTAGAAAAGAAGTAGAAAAAATATGACAAGTTAAATAAAAAGAACATAGAGGAAATATAATAGACAAATATGTATTAATTAATTTCTAGGAAATGTAGAAAAATGTTTATTTTTAATACTAAATATCGTTTTACGAATCAATCAGAAAGAAACAATAGTGTGATATCAGCTATATATAAGTTGATTGTACAAATTTCGTTTCGTATACTACGGCATACATATGTATGTATATTTTTATCCATTCATTTCATCTGTGTATGGATACTATCTTTTTCATAAAAAATTATAATTAATAATTCATATATCGATTCTTCTTTTTTGTAATTATCATACATATTTGTTTAATAATTCGATTAATCATTAATCATTAGATACTCAATAAGTTTGCTTAGTCGCACCGTTACGTTAAAATCAATCGGCCGGTCGACTAATCGACCGACCGATCGATCAATCGAATCAATTTGTCAGACGATCAGTTAATCAGTCGATTAATCGATTGGTTGTTCGATTGGCTGGTTGTCGAATTTGTACGGCAACTGATTATTTCAATAAATTGAATTTCATATGCTATTTCACGTGGTTCCTCGCGTTATCGTCGATATTAATTGGTGCAATCTTCTAATCAATCCGTTTATTTTCCTAATCCTCGGTCCTATAGTTTGCAAGGTGTGCATATACAAGGTAATTTTAGGATTGTTTCCTCCTCTGGCGGTAACTTATCGCTCTCTATCCGCATCTATGTATCTAGTTATCTGATTAATTATCTATTCGTTTATTTATCTATCTATCTGACTATCTATCTATATCTGTCTACTTCTCCTTTTTCTCCCTCTCTCATTCTATCCCAAAGGAGGGTTCGCTTACTCGGTGCTATGTCTACTACGTACTCCCGTACTCAGGAGAGCGACGCGTGGGCCCTTCTGGCACTGAAGTCGGCACCGGCCAGCCCGACGAAGATGCAGTGGAACCCGGAAGCAAAAGGTGCACCGATTGCACGGTTAGAGGGTCGCGAGTTTGAATACATGGTTAGACAGCATAGTATCACTATCGGACGTAACAGCAGCAAGGGTGAGGTCGACGTCAACATGGGCCACTCCAGCTTTATCTCACGACGACACCTTGAAATCTACTATGATCACCCGTATTTTTTTATGGTTTGCAATGGTAAAAATGGTGTTTTTGTTGATGGAATTTTCCAACGAAAGAGTGCGGCTGAGTTCCGATTACCAAAGACGTAAGATATCTTTCGGAGCTTTATCGAGCCGACTTAACCTTTCTTGCACGTTTCTCGCATGCCACTGGCAAACTTATTATACGGTTTTTATACAGTCTCTTTTCAGTCATGACTTATGATAGCCTCATCATTTGGCGATGTTGTCTTTTTCAAATTATATCTCATAGTTTCATACGTGATAACAATAAAAAATTGTCTTGTGATATTCCATGCAAACAATTTTAAGCAGAGAATTTATTTAAGAGCTTTACTTGTTCTTTGCACTTTCTCTCAGATACTTCATTTGTTTCTTCCTTTATTCTCTTTGATCAGTCGCATGTTTCTTCTGTTTCAGATGTACATTGAGATTTCCAAGTACAAATATAAGACTTGTATTTCAATCATTAGTAGATGAACAAGAAGAAAGTAATGTATGTGTACGCTCTCCTCCAAAACATAGAGCACCATTACCACCTTTACGTATTAATATTCCGGATGCAGGCTATAGTAGCCCATTCCCTTCTCCTACTGGAACAATCAGTGCTGCAAATTCATGTCCTGCAAGTCCACGTGCAGGACAAGGAAGGAGAAACATATCAGCAGATCTACAGATGGTGGCTGTGTATGCAGCTGCTGTTGCAAATGACTCACAAAATTCTAATATGGAGAGACACGAAGGTGGACAAAGTTCTAATAGACAAATAAGTCCCGGTACAACAGCGAATTGTAGTCCTCCAAAAGATGATTCTAAACCTCCATACTCATACGCGCAGTTAATCGTTCAGGCAATAGCATCTGCTGCAGATAAACAGCTTACGTTATCTGGCATTTATTCTTACATTACCAAGAATTACCCATATTATAGAACTGCAGATAAGGGATGGCAAAATTCAATAAGGCATAATCTTTCTTTGAATCGTTATTTTATCAAAGTACCAAGGAGCCAAGAAGAACCAGGTAAAGGATCTTTCTGGCGAATAGATCCTCAATCGGAAGCAAAACTTATAGAACAAGCATTTAGACAAAGAAGACAACGTGGAGTTCCATGTTTTCGAGCTCCTTTTGGACTTTCATCCAGGTAGATAAATTTTATAAGTATCTTTATTTTCCAGTTCCATATATATCAATTAGTAAAAATCCTAATTTAATGCTTGTAACATTTCAAATCATATAGAAGTGCGCCTGCTTCTCCGTCTCACGTTGGAATTAGCGGTTTGATGACACCAGAATGTCTTAGCAGGGAAGTTTCGCCAGGACCAGAATCGTATCCAGATAGCACTGTATCTTCTCCGGCTGGTCAGTTGACTAGTCAGTCCGCACCAGGATCACCTGGTCATCCTTATGCATCCTCGAGTCAATCATCTCACAAAGGTCGCCTAATGCAACAGATTACTGTTGTCACGAACGGTGTTAGTGGTGATACAACCAGAGAAGGTAATAATGTTTTTATTATGGCTTTCTTTATGTTTCTTGTTTTAGAGAAAAAACTCTTTTCAGATACTACAAGTTGTATTCGCTCCCTTACCGGTAGTTTCTTAGGCCGTGGATATACAGAAAGCGGTAAAATAAGTGATGGTATAGGCAACATCAATACACCAGATGTTGATGTTGCCGCTTACCGCTTACCATTCTTTGTATGTCCACAGCTTTACGTTTATATCTTACCGTCGTCGTCAATCATAAAAGTATCTATCATTTTAAATATACTACGATATTTTTTTAGATAAGTACGTCGTATCTGGAAATACTACAGAAGAGCATTCTCTTTCCCCAGCTGGTCAATATAGTCCAGCTCCTGTTATTGTACAGACCACGTATAATTATAGGTACGTCCATACTCAATATTTTCTTTGCTGTATTTTTCTATCGATTCATTAAAATTGATTGTCATTTTGTACCATCACATTCAGTGGAAGCTTTATTGGTCCCGACGCAGGCGTCGGAGTTGCGAAGCGTTCACACGAGGAATCGGATAGTTCTCCCGGATCACCAGCACCGCTCGCCATTGTCGAAAGTCCTGAACCACCTGAACACCAACCTCCATCGACGAAACGTCAACGTGTTCATGATATGGACGACCACTGAACCATTGTTGTCCTAGACTATCGTTACGTAGGACATTTTTTGTTACATCGCGCTACTCGCTCATTGTCAAATATATCTGCACGCGCGTGTACCTCACACTTGTTCGTGTGTGCGTCCGTAAACACGTGCACGCTTAATGTTCAGAATTTCGAATCGATGCCCATATCCATACCACGTTTAAATCTCTCCATACATTTTCATCTTTGATGCGCGCGCGCTGACAAATACGTACATGTACACACTCAGTTCTGTACTGTTTTTCATTTAACCACATAGTGGTTACTTTATTTTCTGCGTATGATAAATACTCGATACAGTTTACTGTTTTACGCAACAAGTGGAATATTCGTAAGAAAAGCGAGAGCAGACAAAGTTATTCCCTCATCTCACATTCTGAAAACTAGTTTTGATGTTATATCTTTTCTTTTCTCCAACTTTTGAACTTGAATCAACTGCTGACGTAGTACCAGGGTTATTCAGTCGTCATGATCATCAGTATGCACGTACACGTGTTTCGTTGAGTAAATTTTTTATGTTTTTCTTTGATGACATACAGGTACAAGGAGGCGACGGGAGCTTTGATGTATTTATAAGAGGGAATAAATATTTGTAACACTCGTGGAAGAGTATTATATATAAGAAACATCTTGGATGAAGTTATATCGTAGTATATTCGAAAGATGTTGAATCTCAATAGAAGGAAATATTATGTTAAAACAGCTCACGTTGTTCGCCTTAGTGCTTTGCAAAAGAAAAGGTCACCTGTTCTAGGACGATGCCAATACTGGTAAATGAACTTGAAGAAATTTGTTGAAAATTATACATATTTTCAATCGTAAATAAGCTCATATGAGTTTGAATTATAAAGTTTTCACCTCATGAACTACGTTGATCTGGTGCACGTTGTTTTTGTTTAATGTCCAATTACAATTGGGTAAAAAAGAGGAATATTCACTGGTTCTTTCCGATTCTTCGATCTCGTCGATTGATTGTTCACGTTGTATGAATCGATCAATGAAATTGATTATGACGCAATTCGCGTTCAGTGAAAATGCTCGCGAATCGTAGAGACAAACTTTAGATTGTAGTTCTGCGTATGATTTTACAAAGTTTCTATTTAAAAGGAAAGAAATGAAAGAACGAAGAGAAAAGAAAAAGAACAAGCAATAATCTTATGCTGAATACGTCGATCGAAATTTCTTTCCGACGTGCCTGTTTATCTAACGAAGATATTAACATACTATAATCATACAGGAAGAGGTGATAGTATTTTTGTTGCCACTTGTAAATAAACTCTTAAACGAACATTCATTGCTTCGAACTGTTTCTCTCTGTGTTGAACAAAATCAAGAAATGTCTGCTTGCTCTCGTGGTACGAGATAGATGAACAATAAGATGAAATGATAATTTAAAAAGGACGATCAAATGTAAAATTCAAAATTATGTAACGATTAGCTCAAACTGGAGTAATTCTATCAGGACTTTTTCAATTTTTTTTTCGATTTTCAAACTTGACAGGAACGCATTTCGGTTGCGCATTTGGATTGACATAGCAAAACGAAAGAGTTGTATTCAGTTTTTCACTGTCGATAATTATTGTATTGCAAAATCAAACTAAATAAATGTTATTCTGTTTTTCATCGAGCAAGTAATATATCAACGAGATATCGGTATCGTTTCACGAGAAGAGCAGAAGCGAGGTAGAACGACGCATCGGTTATTTGAATAACTTGAAATATTAATTATAATGAATCGATCCTCTGAATCGATTATTTTTCTATTTCTCTTTTTATCTTTTCATCAAACTTGAGGGAAATAAGATGTTTCTGTTTTCTGTCCAAAAATAACTTTCCTACCCTTAAATTCGGATTATCAAAGTTATACTAATAATGGAAAACGTTTATTCTATATAAAAAATTCCGTATTTTTTGTTTTACGATTTCGACTTCGGATATGCATATTTATTTCTCTTTCTTTCTTCTTTTCTAGGTTTTTTTTGTAACCTGTAACAATTATCCACAGATATTGCCCTTAATTGCTAACATCTTTTTACTCAGTCTCTCGACTCTCTTACTTTCTAAAATTCATTTAATCATTTATTATTTACGAATGCTGTTGTCGGATAAATTTTGAAAAACAGAGAGTCAAAAATGAATTCTACTAACCATAAATAAAAGAAAGAAGGAAAACTTGGAGCATGGTATGAATAACAACGTCCATTTCACGAGGATTAAAATAAATATTTTCATACACTCTTATCTCCACCTTTATTATACAATGTGGAAGAAGTGAACGTAATAAGAGAAATAAGACAGGCTCGATATAATGAGTTAAGGTACATGTTTGCGATAGATATGATGGGAAGTAAAGGGTACTTGTAAAAAAGCAAGTATATATGGAAAAAGGGATTATAGGAGAAAGGGAAATAGAGAAAGGAAACGAGAAGGAAGAAAAGGGAAGTGAGAGAGGGCAAGAGGGAAAGCGAAGAAGAAAGAGGGTGTAGAGAGTTTGCGCGACGTTCGACCCGAATCTCTCATCGGACGTTAAGCCAGCCAGCCAGCGAGCGAGCGAGCCAGCCAGCCAGCCAGCCAGCCAGCTAGGTATCCAGCCATCTAGCCATCTATCCAGACATATAGTCAGCTAGTCAGCCAGTCAGCTAGTCAACCAAGAAGCCAACAAGCCTCTCATCCAGTCAACGTTCCAAATTTTTGAGTCAACTATTGATGGAACCTCGATATCTTAATTGGTACAGTAGCGATTCGATTTACCCTTTCGTTTAATATTCGTTCATATTTTGATTTTCTCGGAAACTTCTGTTCCTGCTGTTTCTGCATCTACTTAATCTTCCTTCTGTTCTTTTTTCTTCTTACCTTTCACTTGTTTTCTCATATCTTGCGTTGATTTTTACTTTTCATGTCTTTCTTGTCGCTATATGTTTGACCCTCATTCCAACTGCAAGTTCTACCCTGTCGTTCTCCCTCTGTGTTCCTATATAATCTTAATAATTATACATATTTGTGTGAATTTATTTTGGACAATTGTTCTTCTGTTGTTTCCCTTTGATATACTCACGATCGGGTTCATATGTGTGTAACATGGTAATAATTGATCAAGCTACGAGTTTAATCGAACATGTGCTAATAATGACAGAACAACAGCAGGAATATAAAGGGAAAATGCGAAAGAATATAATAATCGGTGGTTAAAGAATAAGAAAGAGAAGGAGAGAGAGAGAGAGAGAGAGAGAGAGAAAGAGATATCTAGAGGGAAAAGATCAGCTTCTGCTAATGATCTTTCGATAATGCAGTGTCCTGGTATCCATTACCTCGTGAAAACCTTGTCTGCGCTCGCGCAGTATTTACCGCGTATTCGGTTTATCCGTATGATTATGTGAGAGGAACTTTTGAAAAATGATTCATCTTGAACAAAATATATATGATTATCTTATAATATCGGTATCGACTATTTCCGTATAACTGATAAATATTGTCAAAATTGCGTTGATACTCGTTGGTGGCGTTTTCGCAACTTCATCAACGAAAATTCTATATCTAGCTGTATATAAGTCTGTATTTTGAAATTGTATATGAAACAACAAAATTTCGTTATATTTTTAAAGTAAGTTATAAAAGACCGACTTATTTATGAACACACGAAAATCTTCGATTACGTCTTATTATTCTAAACATGTGTCACATTCTCGCGTTCTACAGGTAGTAAAAGTAGTCTTTATTGTGACAAATATAACGTCGACCTCGTTTTGAAGATACCTCAGCTAAGTAAGTAATTCCTTTCTTTTTTTGCTCATTCATGTAAGAAAAAGTGTAGTATGACTTCAAGAGCCACGTGTTCGTGTTATGTTGCGGCCGTTAAACAGGCGATGCGATATCGAGACTGAAATATACAGTGAGTGGTAATTCATATAAAACGGAAGTTATTTTCATTATATTATCACCATATTCTTGTCTCATATTTGCGTGAGTTTTTTCGTATAACTTATACATTTAAATCTTGTCTACTATCTTATTATTTATGACTTTGTCGTGCTCTTTTTCTGTTCTTTTGACAGTGATTTATGCCTGTATTATATCGATGTGTAGCAGTTTCGTTATTTCGGGAAAGCTTTGAAATCAGCGCAGCGACTTGGACGAAACGGAAGAAACAAATAGGAGAAAAATGGAACTGAAAGAGTGAAAGTTACGTAGTCGTGCGTACAGAAAAGGGGGAGTCGGAGAATATACGTAATTTGCTCGGTCCTGAACTGTCAACAAGAGGAGAGTTAACACGGATTGAATCAATTATAGCCCCGTTTTGGAGTGAACGAGCAAACGACGGAACGAGCAATTTCCGGGCTTGCTTAATCCATATAACGAGTAAATGAATTTTTGTTAAGAATTATCTTTGACCATAGCCTGCAGATTATATTCGCGATGTAGGTGTTAAGATGAAGAAACAAAGGTACCAAGTAAGAATTCGTTTCGCATTTTTCTTAACTGTATTTTTATCGATAAGCTTTTTTTCAGTTTCATTTAAATCGCGTTATGTTGTTTTCACTTGCAATATATATCTTAAAAGATATCGTAATACATTTAGTGGTAGATTCAGAGGGGGACGATAGGAGCGACCGCCTATTCTCCCTAAGAGTATTAAAATATAAAAATATTGTATCACATTCTGAAAAGTGTTAGGTATATACTTAACGTGTTGTGAATGTATATATATATATATATTATTGTTTACGATTTGTATGCTTAGCGGGCGTGCTTGTTAGTGCATGGATGTTTTTAGAACGTTTGCAGAATATCACTTGAAAATGTTTCTAAATATCTCATAGAAGAAACATTACTACGAATCGTACGAGGAAATGACAAGTACACATCGGGGTCGCGTCAGGACCGGTCCCTTGTCCCCTGATGAAACAAATGTATGTCGATCACTCGATCAGATTCGCAGTTGTTGGCCGAAGCAGTCTGAAATACCGTACGTTTAGTCGCGTAGCAAATAGATACAAGAAAGAATAGTATGTATATTTTTGATTTTATGCATCTTTCTTAATCTGTTATCCTTATAAATTACAGTTCTAGAACGTAATGGCAACTCAGATATTTCTCTACTTATAATTTACTATTCGTATTAATGAGCATTGTAAAACTTGTATTCTAAAAAAGCTAGCAACAGAGCATAATTATATTCATATTTTTATTATACATGTAATTGTTATTTTTGAAATCATTTATCTTTTATTTTATAGAATTTATAAAAATGTGTATATACATATAGAAATACGTGACAAATAACGAACAGAAAATTTTCACGCGAAAATCTTTTATATTTTTCTTTTATAGTTTTAAACGTACATATATTTCTAAATAAATGGCTTTGTATAATTTCGCAATTATATGGTTGATGAATAATGATATGAGAATTGTTTTCAAGAAAAAGTGCTAGGAATAATTTATTGAGAGATGGCTCTTTCTCCTTAATTTATACTGTCATTTTGCTAAAAAGATTAATTAGCAGAAAAATGAAAAGAATTAATTTTAAATATAGATTTCCTTTTATGAGAATGAATTAAGACGCAAAAAAAGTATAACTTTTTCCTTTTTGTTATTGAATATAAACCATTGATCTATGGACTAAAGAAATAACGATATTTTTTGCTAAAATTCAAGAGATCTCTCCTTTCTCACTTAATATTATTGCATACAAAAATTATTCTATAAGTATTGAATTATTTTGTCTTCTAAACAATTTGAATAAAAACAAGTTTGATAAGAAAATTAAAAATAGTTAATATTATATTATTAAAATAATATTAATAAAAATAGTTATTAATAGTAATAGTAAGTATTAGCAAGAAACGAAAAGAATACTATTTAATTTTTCTTTTGCCCAATGTCGAAGATGATTTCACAATCACCAATAGCAAATACGTCCGATATGCAGACAAACTTAAATGTTAATGTTTGCGACGAATTAGGCCAAAAGATTTAAACATTGTTCATCGTTTAATCTAGATGAAAAGAGTAATAATGCTGTTGCTCTTGATATCGGAAATTACGTAGGAACTACAGCGTATGATTTAATTAAAAACAAAAACATTTACAGTCACATTCTTAATTTATCAATATCCAAATCGTTGTCAATTCAATTAGAAGTGCAGTAGGTACGATAAAGGAAACATTAGCATGTTTTGCCGCTTCATTTAAACGCATTTATACGCTTAAGAATGTAATGGAACATCAACTTTCCGGACTTTGTGAAATTCGATGGATTGAACAACATGACGGAATTCAATTTTTTTCAAAAATTGTTGAATCGCTGGATTATATATTGTCACGAAAAGATATTCAGAAAGCTGCAGAAGTTAGAACATTGAAATGGAGCACTTTGTGATAGTGAATTTTTAATCACAATTGTTTGTCTTCTCGATTTGTTAAGTTCTACGGTCCAATGAAGATGTTTTTTCCGATAGCTTCGCATTGATCTTAAATCAATACAGAATATACTTGGGGATACTTTTAAACTTTTAAAAACAAAACGTGACATGTGCGTGGAAACGTTTTCCAGTATTTACGAGAAAACTTGTGGTATCGTAGAAGAATTGTGATAAAACTATCCTTCCAACGATTCTGTTGCATATTATACTCAATTTATTTACATCTCAATAAGAGAAAGTGTAACTGAAGATTCGAAATATCGATTTTCCGAAGAAAGTATAGATTTCTATTATTTATCAATTCTATTTCCTAATTCAACAACTTTGAAAGATAATACCTTGTTTAAAGAAGTAGTTTGGAAAGTTGTTGAAAAATAGTCCACTTTTTTGAAGAAACTTATCGATACGCTAGAAAAGATCATTATCTCTGAGTTGGAGTTGTGGAATGTAAAATAGGACTGCGAAAGACTGGATTCTTCATATAGCGCAATTAAATCGTTCGAACTCTGTAACTGTTGTATGTATCCTACTTTACATGTTCTTCTGAGAATTCTAATATCTGAGAATTCTCTATCTACTACCTGTAAGTGCTGCAAGTACAGAGAGATCGTTTCCTACTTTAAGAAGTAGACTCGATACGTGGTTTGACTCAACTATAGTAGTGGATAGATTGATTCATTGAGCTTACGTTGTTAGATATACATTGTGATGTAGAATTAAGCGAAGACCATGTTATAAATCGATTTGCGAAAATTCACGTAGAACAAAATTTATATTGTCAAATAAAATTTCGATGGTGTCTTAATCCTATTAATTTTAACACTTTTTATACCTGTGTTCTTTATAAAACAATTGATTCTTTTATAATGCATAAATAATTAATTTAATTACTTAGTTTATAATGTCGGATAGAGATATTAAAATATAGATTACAAACAAATCTTAGATCTTGTGAAGGAAGATAAAAAGGTATACTCGCCAAGGAATACACTGTAGGATGTGCTCATGTATATATATTTGAATTTGTAGATATTGTCAAATAAAAGAAGACAAGCGATGCTAGGAAGCGAAAACCTGAAATTAGATTGACAGTATAAGGAGATCGTGGAACGGCGTGCCTAACTTGGAATGCTTATACCGGTGGTGTCGGGCACTTGGGGCTGGGGATTCTTCGCTCTTTTCCTGTTCGTTTTTGCTACCCCCAGTCCAGCTGCTATCCGCAGAGGTAATACGTTCTTTTGTTACTTGTAGACTGCAGACGTTTGTGTATGCATTTATCGGAAATTTCCAAAGATGTATATAAAGTAAAATTTCATCTATATGGATGAAATTTTAGTTAATGTCCAATTCAACGTTCAATTCCTGTTGATCGAATCCATTTATATGAACGTAAACTCTTATGATATGAACGAAAAATTATAGGAACTCCAATTATATAAATTTAATAGCGTCTCATATCATATGATCAGTTTGATTATTCTATATAAATACAAGGCCAAATTTTAAGACGTTGAATATTAAGATTTAAAGAAGAATGAAAATGGATATGTCTAACTATTTTGCTTTATTCTTTTTCTTCGCCTTCTTCTTTTCCTTTCCTTTTTCTTTCCTTTCTTTGTCGTTCCACTTCCGTTTCACCTCTTAGCGGATCGAGATCATTGCAACAAGACAGTGGATTTATACGAAGATGTATCAAGTCCGGCTGTGACTTCCGCAAATTGGGGAAAACCACTATCTTGCTGGTATCGTTTTCGATCGTTTCGTGGAACTCCACGAGATTGGATCCTGCGAGTTCGTTTCAAGAAGTTCAAAGTTGGCGTATTAGAAAATGCCACTACCTGCTCTGGCGGTTATTTACAGGTATGTTTATTTTATTATACTACGCTTTCGGCTCTTTTGTACGATTTAACTAATATCGTTAGTGAAATTGTGCAATCACAAGTTATAAATTATTAGAATTAATTTTCTTGTGTCATAGTAACAAAGTTGCGTTAAAGTTGCGAATGAAATTTTACGATCAAATGTTATAGGCCAAGGGTAAATACGATTTAACTAACGTAAATGATGGAATTCGCAGATCGTAGATGGAAACACGAAAACAGAAGTGAGCAATCGGAAAGATCCTGGGGTTTATTGCGGTGAGTCGGAGCAACCGCAAACATTTATTTCCGAGACAAGTTTCGTCCGTGTGATATTCCACGCGGATAACTTTACGGATCAAACGTACTTCAGCTTCGACTCCCGCGCGGAACAACAGTTCGAGGTATACTTGAGATACGGCCAACATCCTGAACTCTACCCAAATCGAAGAGGCGAAATTGTGCCCGGTAGCTATTGTGAACGAGTTTTCAAGGATTGCAGGCTACAAACGTGTTACGTACAGAGCCCTGCTTACCCAGGCATTTATCCGCGCGCGTTACATTGTAAGTACCGACTGAATACACGGCTGCCTTTTATAAAGCTCTACATTGAGAACGAGGAGTTCAATATCGACGGGCAAAGATGCGAGAATATAATGACTTGCCCTATGAGACCGATAAGCTCTGGCTCGGAGCATTGTCCGTACGACTACATACGAGTTTACGATGGCAAAGATGAAAATAGCCCGGCGATCGGTACGTTTTGTGGTATGGGAAAATTCCCGTATAGCATAATCGGTACCAGCGAGGATCTCTATGTGGAATTTGTCTCGTCACCAGCGGGACCTCTGTTAAATACCGGTTTTCATTTTAACGTTGGCAATTGGCCGGGTCACGTAGAGACCGCTGGCGTTCGAAACGGTAGCTGCGATTGGTTGTTAAATAGCGAATCTTTGCATAGCGGTAACGAAGGAATATTTCTCTCGGTCGCGCACTGGTATCCACCGTATACCAGCTGTACCTATCTTTTGAAAGGTCGAGCCGGCGAGATCGCGAGACTCTATTTCCCTAGTTTTCGAGTTAACCGGATCGAGTCACCGATACAACCATACGATGGTGACTGCGGTGAAAGTTTAACACTGTACGATGCCGATTGGCCGGACGATGCGAAAATTATTAAAACTTTCTGCGACACGTTTAGCAAACCAATGGAGAAGCACGATTTCGTTTCGAGCTCGAACGCTCTGTTTGTTAAATTTGAGAGCAAAACGGGAAGCTATTCTGGCAGCTCGTTGTATTATTGGGCGCATTATGATTTCTTCAATGCGACGAGGTTCGGCGTGCCTGTACCTGGAACCGAATGCGACGAAACGTTCGCCTCCTGGAAAGAACGATCTGGCAAATTTCGATCGCCATTAAATACCCTTGTTTACAAGCGACCAGGTGATCCACCGGCGGATCTTTCTTGCACGTATACCTTCGTCACGGACAAACGATTGTATGCACGAGTGATTCTTATCGTGGAATCGGTCTCTTTCAAGGTGCATCCGTATGCGCAATGCGGTAACTGTTGGGATAGTCGAGTAGATCGATTGATCGTTAGAGAACCGCCCGTCACGGACGTTAACAATGACCAGTATTCGCAACAGCAGCAGCATCAACAATATCAGCAACAGCAACATCAGCAGCACGCATCGCGTCAATTACAAAATAGCAGTATCGGCAGGGGTCATTGTATTTGTCGATCGACGATAACCAATGGACCAAACAGCGACGGGCAACCGGTGCTTCGCGTGATCTCACGAGGGGAAAAACTTGAGTTAAAGCTTCTAGTAGATGGTGCACACGCTGCAGCGAACTATTTTAAACAATCCTCACCGTTATTCGAGGCAAGGTACGAGTTCGCTCATAGTCCATTATGTGGCCCAGCGATTTTGCCAGCTACGACTGACGGCGAAATTGAATTCCCTCATTACGAAGCACTGGGATACGTTGCGCCGCCTCGACAGATCAAATGTATCTGGGAACTACGAGTGAATCGAGACAGAGACGTTTGGTTACATTTCGACAAGATCAAATTTGCCTCGAGATCCTGCGAGGATGGAAAACTCGAGATATTCTTGCCCGGATCTGCCGAACCGCATTTCGGCATATGCGGTGAAAATGTCAGTTACGTACGAGAAATGCCGATCATATCGGCAGCGCAGATTGTCCCAAATATTCGTACGTCCGGGGATCACGAATCTGGACATTTCAACGTTGATTCTATTCAAACTCAAACGCACTTACAGCAACCGGTATCGTCGCCGCCGCCGTCGCAATCCTCACTGCCAACGGATCAACAGCAAGAAGAATTCGAATGGCCGACGGTGATCGTTCAATTCACTGGTTCGATGGCACCGGCGAGAGCCGCGTTTAAAATCGCTTGGACGGAGTTGTATCACTTGCCACGCGATGCTTCGGGCGCTCTGAATACGCAGAAGCTCGAGGAGTATTGTGGATTTCAATGTCCGGGCGACGCTGGTTGTATCCCCGCGCGACTTGTTTGTAACGGTGTTGTTAATTGCCCTATGCCAGAACCTCGGTCGATCTTCAAAACAACGCACAACGGTACCGGTTTGCCGGGAATAATCGAGGAACCGAACGACGAATCCATCGAAACTTGCGGCACCGATGTTGTCGGGGAACGTGGCAGCATGGCCGGGTCTGGAAACGGTGTTGGTGGCTTGGCTAGCGTCGTTGGCTCTGCTGGATGGGCTGGAGCTGGTCTAGGCGCTGCTCTTGCCATTCTTCTCGGTCTCATTTGCTTGGTCACCGTTTGCAAAATTTGTCGGCAACGAGCTACTTCTAGGGACATTCACGTACCTTATTGACACCGTCACGGACACGAACACGAACAATTACATAAATATAATTACAAACGCGAACGTAAACGTACGAGTGCAGACTCGCAATTTCTTCTTTTCGTTTCTTCTTCCATGTTGGGTTAATTATTTTCTGTACAATATCTCGATGCGAGCACACTATTAGTGGACAATGTTCGTACTCGTGTCGCCGAGCGTAAATCTGTAACAGAAATTATATCGCTCCACTCGTTTTATTCATGCCAATGAACAAGAAGCAAGGAATAATGGCAAATTAGACGGATGACTGAGTAAATAGGTAAATAAGATAGGTAAACATTTTAGGTATACACACATCTATACCTATATGTATGACGTGCGTGTATGCGCGCGCGCGCCTCTTCCTGCAAATATACAGAGTGAATTTGAATACGACTGTAGGTAGACTCTAAATTTTTATGGGTTTATGGAAAATTTAGACGGTAGAAAGCATGCAGAGTTCATGCAAAAAAATATAAAATGCAAAAATACATAAAATACAGTATATTCGGTATAATATTCAGTAGATGAAGCAAATTTCTGCTAATGTTCCATTCATCCACAGTGCACGCATAATTGTTGCAAGCGAATATCTTTTAAATCATTCAAATCGAAAACAATTTGTTAGTTAATGAAGAGCATTTTGAATGGTTATTATTGTACCGTTTTAACAGATATTCGTTCGTTACAATTTATATAATTTACTCTGCACCTGTTTAGTAGCGCGTGCGCGTATCCACATGTGTATAGAGAAAAGACGAGATAGGGAAGGAAGAGAATGAAAGAATAATTTCAATTTCAAAATGCGTTTTTTCCCCACATGTAGTATCATCATAAAGTACCAAAGGAAGGAAATAAGTATTGGAAACGTGATCTTTTTTTGCGGTCACACATATTACGCATACGTAATATACCCATGTATATGTAAGTAGGTTCGACAAAGCAGCTTCATCGACGATTTAATTCGTGTTCAGTTTACGATTATATTCTTGTAATTTTTGCACAATGTACTCGCGTTATACATATTAATAAGAGTGCCTGCGAATGTTTGCACGTGTGCGTTATAAGTCTGTTAAAAATAATGCGCACGCGCGTTATTCCTCGAGGATATGCCAAATAAAAAATTGTATATATCGAAGTTAGAAAGTTTTTAGCATATGAGCGCACCTCGAGTGAATAACTCTTAAACCAAACATCGATAAAATTGGTATTATATTAATCGACGAGAACTTACGTTCTTTTGTATATAGTTCGAATTCTCTAATTAGATCACATTTAATATCGTAACAACTTAGAATATTAGCGGAATACCGATACAAGGTTAACGATGCTTCACTGTGTCAGAAGTGTGAAGTAGCGTACGCGTTACATCTGTAGCAAGCGAGTACGTGCTCACATGTACGTACATTGTCGGAAATGATGTGGTAATTATATATATAGAATATGCTACATCTCACGGACTGTAATGATTTTGAAATATGTTAGGTCAACATTCTGAATAATTTCACTATTACAATTTATCGCTAAATATAGGGCGATCAAATGTTGTGGTGAAATATTATTCAAAATATTGTCTTCGACAATACACATATCTCAAGATCATTGAAATTAATGAGTTGTACTCTATTCTGTACAATTACCAATGCTATTTATGAACATCATGGAACGTGTAACAAGACAAACGGGAAACGACGCGTATTATATTTATCGAGTTCTGTTTGTCTTTTCGGTTAAATTAAATATAAATCGATCAAGTTGATTACGCTACTGAACTGCTGTGAATCAATTGTTCAGTTTTATGCATATATGATCATAGTCGACTTGAACGACGACGATGACACACAAAGAGCACCGAATTCTTCGAGACAATCGAAATTCACCCATTCTCCTCCTCCCCTATCCTATTTAGATTAAAATGCACCATTCCATTGCCAATTTCGAAGCAAATTCATCGGAATATAAATTGCAATCGTTTTTTGTAACGTTCTTTTTGTACTGTTATTATGATGTTTATCGTTTTAAAAAACGTGACTCGTATTTGTTGATGTTGCCACAGTTTCGTCATTATATACACATACACACACACATATATACATATTATACGCGTTATTGTTGCATTAATTTATCATCTTTATCATTATATTTAAGATAAATAATAATTACCATATTGTGCGATTACATGAAACATCATTGTTGTATAATCGTTACTGTTATTATACCGTTTCTCGTCGTTGTCAGCACCACTACCATCGTTGAAAATATCGCTACTGCCAGCAGCGTCAGCATTATATTATTATATTTTTTACAAATAAAAAGTATCCTCATTGATGGGATAAAAAAGAGTTTAATATTATTAGACAAATTCAATTCGATCATTCGTTGGATTGTGCCACAAGATAGCTATTTCTTTATTTTTCTTTTAAGCAAATCAACATACGTAAGTATATTTCATAATTTATGGATGTACTTTGTTTTCTTTATCACAGTCTATTTAGGAATCCATGACTTTCTGCACTATCTATAATTTTTCGCTTATATAGTAAGAATCAGACATTAACTGAAATTTCGTTCAAATAAATGCAGTATTTATTTTTAGTATAAAATTTTAGTGGATTATATAATTTTCTTTATAATCTATAAATTACCCGATAAAATGTATTTCTAATATTAATAATTAATAAAAAAACAATTTTCTGACAGGCTAAAAAAATATTCACTCTTAGAAGAGTTAATATTTATATAACATTTGATTACAAAACATGATTGAGATAAAAGGCAGCGCAAAAGCTATCATATTTGACGTTTGTAAAGTATTTCAATGTATTAGAAGATTATATATACCACTGTTAAGCATCTAAAATATTGTTTATTAAAATGAAAATATATATTGTCGATCAACGAGTAGATTAATCTTTCGCCAGCCATATATCTGATGTACAGTCACCTCCTGGATAACTGAAAAAGAAAATTATAATTATTATTTTGAAATTACATTGAAAAATAGGAAATGTCAAATAATATAATAAGACTCAAACCGCATCTCGTGTGCAAGTAAAATGTCATTTTTGTCTGTGCCAAAGTCCACCAAAAATTGTTCATCGAGTTTCAAGCCTCCATTTTGAACATCAACATCTAGCTTGACCATGGTCGAACCATTTCTAGAATCGTATAAACGTATGTATGCAAGATATACGGTAACTCATAAAAGTATTTCAACTTACAATAGAAAAATTTTATGTATATATTGCATGTTATATTTTATATCATATTTTGTATACAATTAATTAGAAACGATTGAAGGAACTTAAGGAAAGTATGCACATACTTGACATGTTCAGGATAAAATTGCTGATCCCATGGTTTGAAAATTGAAGTAGTCACATATAGACGTGTCCCATCGAGACTTAATTGAAGCATCTGCGGTGATCCGTCGAGTCTCCGGCCTTTGACATAAACTGGATTCGGTTGGCTACTTAGTTCCTCGTCTCCAATTACACGAACTTTCGAATCACTTAAAATTGAGCCTCCAAGAAATATTTGTCCGGTTAACTTCGGATTATCTATGTCAGAAATATCATATTGTCTAACATCTCCATGAAACCAATTCGATAGGTAGAGATACTTGTCGTCCAGACTGATCAAAATGTCCGTTATCATTCCTATATATGAAAACAATAAATTAGAATGATACATTACGAATAATTCTGTACTTTAAAGGTGAGTCTCCTGCTAGTTGACTTAAGCTTACCTTCCATCTCTGGAAACATCCATCCTTCCACTTTTTTCGGAGGAACTTGAATAACTTTCTTTGCAGCCCATTCGCCGTTCGGCGTTTTGTAAAACTTATATACGTTTGAAGAAATCGCACATCCGACGAGTCCCTCGTTAGCTTTTGGGTCATGAAGAAATCGTATTTCAAGTGGCGCGATTCCATCATCGCCCAAATTCAAAACTTGCTTTAACTTTCTTTCGTTCCACGAATAGAAATTCAAGCTTCTGCCATAAAGTGCTATAAAAAGGAAAAATCGAACGAGATTTCAATTAAAATTGCTTTTAGATTATACTATTATAACAATAAGGAAGTAGAAGATACATAATATGACTTAAAATACTATTCGACATAAGAAAATGAAAAAAAAGTGTAAGATACAGTAACTAACCAGGATTGGAGCTGTTATCCGGAGAGAAGCCTTTTTTAAAAATTCTAGGTACGCTCCATTCACTCGCAACAAGTGTATCGTGATACGGTTGATACCAAAAATCGTAACCGAACGCTGCTTTTTTTTCTCCCATGGTCCATGTGGCTTTCACTTCGAGCGTTTCAGAATCGATACAGAGAAAATCACCAGTAGCGTCTCCATTCGATTTGCCTAGCGTAGAAATTAAAATTTCTCCGGTTGGCGAACAGTGACTTGTGTGCAATGTCGATACTCCGTATTTGTGTACCTCCGTTGGACTCAGTACCTAGTCAAGAAGAATACAAACAATACGTATCATTATATCACACATTTACTTCGAAAGTATCATAACTTAAAATAATTCAGCCCTGTATTAAAAGAACGCCAAGTTTCTAAACTTGATTTTCTCAGGAATGAAGCTTCTAACGCGATTTTATGCGCTATTTTCTTGATTCTCGTTTTATTTATAATGTCATCTTCTTTAGAAAATTTCTAACTAAATTTGCAACGATTTGCAATCTAATGTATGTAAATGGAATTTTCGGTTAATTATATACTTATACGTACAATAATATATGTACATATATTTATATAAACATACAAAATAGTCAAACCTTTTTGATTGTTGGAGTCCGTTCATTGGTTGTATCGATAAAGTAGGCGCGATCAGACACCAGACAAGGAAGTACCAAGATGTTCCGTTTTCGTGGTACATCGTGGCAACTGCTACAGATATTCCATCCGGAATGATGCAATTCGTCGCCAATGTAGGGCATTCGCAATTTGTGAACGATCTATGAAATATGAATATTTTGGGTGAACAAGATTTAACGCGCATAGAATAACTGTAAAATCATATCATCGTTCGTATCATTCGTATTATGACTATTTTATCTATTCCAATTTCAAATAAAAAGCGCTTAATCCTTCTAATACAACAAAGGACCTTTTAGTATTTTTGCATTTAGAAATATACAGCTAAAAATCTGAAGTAAAAAATAATAAAATTCTAAAAATAAATTGGAAAGATTGGAGTTTTCAAATACGAAAGATTGCGTACCTCGTATCATATTCGTACATATCTCACTCATATCATATCATATGCAAATATTTCATTTTAAAAGGTTACAGATACATTTTATAAATGTTATTGCGACAGAAATAACTTTCGATAAGATACCATTTTGGCTTTATGATCTCGTGATGTGAATATATTTGAAAAATTAATACAATTCGTTTCTTCGCAATTGCAAACCATAATTTTTCAGATTTCTTTTTTTTTTTATTATAGTAAAATAACTACTTGCAACTCTTGATTTTCAGCTTTTTTAATTCCCACATTCAAACAATGATATTTAAATAGCGAATGTATATAGTAGTATATGTAATAAATAGTAAAATACTTTATTGCTGTATATCTTAATGGATCATAAATTTATAGTTCTGATGGAAATTTACACTTATGATTCTATAAAAAGCTAGTAAGTTGTTTCTTCTCATTATTAATTCATCATTAATTGTATATTTCAATCGAATTGTGTACTTAATCATCGAATACTTAATTAATACTTAATCAATAGAATACTTAAATAGCGTTATTACAAGTCGATTAAAATATTTGCATAGTAGTGAGCCGTGGCATATTCGCGGAACTACTGTATTAAGCTATTATAAGTAGTGTAATTGCATAACTAAATTCTATGTAACGCTCATCGTACCTTACAATAATCGGGACTATCTGGATCTACGTCAACGGTGCACAGGACATCGGATTTATTTTGATCCGTATGAACACAGGCGACGTATATCAATTTCTCACGTGGCCCTTCGAGCATCGCTGCACTAGGCGACCTATAGCCTGGACCGTCGCAACTCTTGCAACCTATGTGCAACGTTCGTTAAATTAATGTCAGAAGTCTCTATTTCACGTGTATCTAAATCAAAACTGTGCCACTGTACGTATACTTGTATCTTTAGAGCCACGAACTCTAATTATTATGAAACAGAATAATGTAACAACTATACCTTCGTCCTTCGGCATTCTGCTGGCGTTTGCTCGATTTCGTCCGATGATCGATGTCAAATGACGCGGAAATTATTAATTTCGTTAAATGACAATTAACAGATCAAAGAGCCGAAACTAGAAAGACAAGATTGAAAATGAGAGAGAAAAAAAAACAATTAGAACGATAGAACAGAGAAAAAGTTGGTTGAAAAGATAAAAAGTTATATTCTAATAATGGTAAAAAAGAAACGTGTGACTGTTTGCAAATTGAAAAAGAATTAATTTTCATATGTCAATAATACGCAGTTGGTCGAATATTTATGCACGTACAATGTAGACGTTTTCGACTTGATCGTAAGCAAGGCCGTACTGGACTGATCCCTCAAGAACATTTAGAGTTGAGTGAAAGATAGCGGTACTGGAATTCTCCACTTATTATCATCAGAGAGAAAATCCCTCTCTGTTATATGATGATATACTGTATATGGCTTTATAGGTCTTATTGTCCCACGAGTTTCAATATCGCTAATGGAAGATAAATCTACATGATTCAATTATTTAATCGCCATTTGAGACATAATATGACGCAAGAAAGTAACGAGTATACTATGAATCGTGATAACCGAAGAATCTGTCTGATGAAACCCATTCCAAATTATTAGAAATAATAATCTTTCAAAAAGAGATATAAGAGTGATACGAAACGAAAGGACAATAAGCTCATAATTAGTTAATAAACATAAAACTTGAATAAATTACGATTTAGACTCTTCAACATTTTAATTGAATAATCAATTGGATAACAGGCTTCAGCTTAGTAATAAACGGATCAAGCTTGAAAATTACAAAGAGCGTTTTAAGTTAATTAATTGGAAAAAGTCTGGTCCTTTCAAGCGCAGTGATAGTTCTAAATCTAATCTTCGTTGTTTCACACATACACATGTGCTCAGTTTTAAATGACAAAGTACTGTTCATCTAATATCCAAATGAGGAGGTTATTAATATCTAACGTTAAAAAATGGATTTAACTGGTGTTCATCATATGGCAAAGCAATGTTTATACATATATCAAATATGTAAATTGGTGAATGATTATAAATAGTTATCAATGATAATTAACCAATTTTGTTATTAAAATCAAAATTCTTTTCTTTATTACCTCGCCTACGTTGTTATATGATTCATATTTAACGCGCTAAAATTAACGTTAGGGGGAGCCACAAGGTACATAAAGTTCTTAAAATCAGCGCTACGAGGAGCCACAAGGTATATAAAGTTCTTAAAATTAACGCTACTAGGAGCCACAAGGTATAAACAGCATACCGTTCAAAATATAACGAATTCTTTTTGTTTGGATTAAATAATATTGATTACTTTTTTCGAGGGATATCAAAACAGTGATTTTATATGCAAAAATTAACTGAAAATGTAAGGTATTGTATGTTATAAAAAATTAAGTTTGAAAATCCCATAGATCTATGTGCATCTAACTAAATTGTAATCTCACAGCTAAAGGTTCTTTTTTTTATTTTATTTCTAATTTTTAATATTTTTGTATTAAAAATTGACAATATTGAAGATAATCAGTTGCTTATTATCATTCTTACTACATTTAAAATAAAATACCTGTTGATAACGTATGCTTGAATATCAAATGATTTTGTATTATACAAATATTATACGTGCAGGATATAATGATTTTGTCCTAATTTTATTTGTCTTATTTTGTATTATTATATTATCACTGTAAATTTAACATTAGTCCAGTGGTTAATGTATTTATAGAACACAATGTACAGTTGCTTATCAATTTATGTTCAATACAACATAAGAACAATAACAAGGGCTACTGTTAATTAGATATAAAGGAGATTTTGTAGAAAAACAAGACAAAACATAGCAATTATGATGCAAATCATATATTGTATGATAAACATTGATCTATAGAGTTGAAAATTGTTATAAATAAATAAAAGAAGTTCGATAAGTTGTTGCATAGTAACATATCTTGTTTAAATATTATTTCAGATAACAAAAAAAAGGTAGCAGAAGAGTTTAATGAATTAATGGATTGTTCTTATATCGATTCATATAAAAAAAAAGTTTTAAAAGAATAGAATTATCAAGCGAGTGATAAGGTAATACTAAGGACAACTCATATGTTATAGAATTATTATATATTTCTATTAGAAACATTTTTGAGGTTTGTAAATTCTTTATGAGCCCTAAAATTTTTACCGATATATTCTTCTGCAAAACTTAATGAATCAGAAGAACAGCAGTATTAAAAATATCAGAATATAAATATTGAAACCACCAAGTAAATTGACTGTCAGAGAAAATACTTGAACAAAATCAAAAGAAAATAATAAAGTATCATTATTACTTTACAGTAAGAAATTACAATCAAAGTTACATACATCTGATAATACTGTAAATGAAAATTGCAGCTTATTAAATCATAATAGTATATCCTCGTTTGATATGAGGTATACCTTAAAAAGAGTTTCAAAATCAAAGATGGGATTAAAATCTCCAAAATTACGCTCAAAATCTAAAAGTCCAATATCAAAAAGAGTTTCAAGATCAAAGATGGGATTAAAATCTCCGAAATTACGCTCAAAATCTAGAAATCCAATATTACTAAAATCAAAGATTCCTACTATTACAGATTTGCATTGTACTAGTAACAAAAGGAGCTCACAACTAGAAAACAATAAAAATATACTTATGAGCAAAATGTTAAGAAAAAATGCATTTAAATTAAAAAAACCTATAGTATTACTGAGAAGACTTTCTGACATTATTAAAGTTACATCATCTTCATCACTACCTAGGATAAGCATACGTATAAATGATCAATTTAGCAATAGTAATATAAATATTTCACAGAAGATATTTGATACCATATTTAATCATTCTCAGACTATAAGTCATAATAAACTTAAACAAATAAATATACCATATAAGTCGCAAACGAGTTTTCCCGAAACATCTCCGCATAATAAAATGATTAGAACATTTGATAATGTAAGTACAGCATTTGTAGAACCCTTTACATCTTCTACACCAAAGGAGAAAGGAATATTTAATAGAACGAATAATAAACGTAATACAAAACAGATCTATAATGCGGACACAACTTACGAATTAAACGAACAATGCAGTACATTAAACGTTCAAAAAAGTATTGCATCGACAACAGAAGAACAACAAGAGGAAGTAAAGATAAAAGATGATACTTATGAACTTATTGAACCTAAGACTCCAAATTTACGGAAGAAATTATACAAAAAACAAGGAACTGAGTATGAAAATTTTGATCAAAAAATACGGAAGACGGATGCCAAAGTACGTTTTGTAAACTGTTCGTTGGATTATAAATATAATTCATCTTTAGCAGATCAACATAAGCAGAAAAAACATAATAGTGTTAAGAATAATTCATCTAAAAACAGTTCAAAAAAGAATATTATGAAGTCGTTTACTAGAGATTTTCGTAAAAAACCAAATTCCATTCCCGAAATTGTAGTAACAACACCATCCCGCAATCAAATTCCAGGTAATCTATCAATTGCTGTCGAAAATATTTTATGTTATAAAGAACATTCTTTATTTAAGATATTTCGTTATTGTTACGCAAAATTATAAACCAACTAAAACCTAAAACAAAGCAATATAAATATCTGTATTATTGTAGATTCAAAGCCTGCTACAACAAAGAAAGTTCCAAATTTCGCAAAAATCCATAAGAAAATATTCGCCAAAGCAGAGTCTATTATTGATGCAAAGAAACGAGTAATAGACAGATACACTGAACTGAGTAATATATCCATATCCATAAATAAGCTTTATAATACATATCAAATATGTATCTTTAAATATGCGATTATTATCTTCTAGCCACAAGAAATGAAAAGACTAACTCACGGGGTGAAAATCAGTTATCTAATACATTAAATAAAAATACTTACAATCGATTTGAATTAAAAATAAGAAAATTGGAAGCTACCGATTGTATCATGAGAAATAATACTTTACGAGTAACAAGGTAAAGTTATTAAAATTATGAAAATTATAAAATAGAGAATAGTATACCAGTATTTCTTAAACTTTTTTTAATTGTAGAAACAAAGAACAAAGCAGAGCCGTTTTGAAGGGTGTACGAACAAACCGACGTTTTGAACTTCAGATGAATTTTAGGAATATGAACCAATAAGATAAATATAATTATGTTAGGTAATTTATATTATCATAAGAGAAGCTCTTGTACTATTTATTTCATTATGCTCTCTAATATTAATAAATGAATAATAAATGAATGTAACATATGTCTATAACTATATATTTTCCTTTCATGTTCTCTTTTACCTTTGTAAGCTCTAATAAGCTCGATTCTATCTTTTCATTTTCTTTCTTTTTTCATTAATGTTAGACGGGCTAGAAAATGAACGCGTCTCTTAAAAAGGCCAAAGACTTAAGTTTAAGTGTAATCCAATACGGTAAAAACAGTAACAATCGCCGGTCTAATAGTTTTACCGAGTCGAGTTGATTTAGGATAAATCAAACGAGAAAATGCAACAATGGTTTTGTGGAACTTAAAAAGAGAATCTAATAATTAATATAGAAATTTATCGTACGAATCAACAAAAAGTCTTGTATAATTCGAGGTAGTTCACACTTGCAGATACTACTATTCATAACTGGTGAAGGACGACTTCCCGCGGAACGCGATAAATCGTCGGACAGTGTACTTTGATGGGCGGAAACAAAATTATTATTTTGCGAATTTCTGTTTGCTCGAAAATATGATAGTCGTGATGTTTTTACATTCTCGATTTAAAACGGGAATTCTGAATGGCTTACTTTTATCACAGCCACCGCGGCTTCAAATTGCGTGGCACTATTGTCGAAGACGGCTTTATCTTATAATAATATATTTTATAATCTTACCCTATAATAGTATTTTCTGCTAGTATCTTATAATAGTGCCTTCTCTATCTTTCGTAGAACATTATTCTGCCTGCACGAATGATAACGAGTATGTGACGTTTTCCTTTAAAGTCAGACCATGTTTAATGTTTGTGATCCGCTTGTCTTTAACCTTGTATAAGGATTAAGGAACCAAATGTAACGAACTTCTAACTTTAAGCGGCCTATACCGAATGTATTGTTGAAATCGATGAAAATCGAACTCAAGTTTGTAACATAAAGTTACTATTGAATTAGTTTCACTTATTCACCTCTAGATGGTTGTATGGTCTGTCTGTCTGCCTTTATTTTGTCTACTTTCTCCTTTCTTTCTCTCTTCACTTCTTTTGAATTTTCTCCTTTCTCCCCCCTCTTGTCATCATATTTCTTTTTATACTTTAGATAATCCCTTTTTTATTTTCTTTCATTCCTTTTTCCTTTTTTTCATTCTTTTTCTTAGCTTCATTCTCTTTTCTTTCCTTTCCCTAGGAGTAGTTCGTTCAATGCACGACCCTTAAGCAAAAAGCAAAACATTTAAATTTCTTATAAATATTTAACCTACAACTGTCATAGTTTATTCACTAAGGAAATGTTTCTACAGTGTAATATTTCAATTTTTCGCGCCGGCTTCAATCGAAAAGAAACCGCGTTGCCTCAGCCAATGAGCAGACAGCTAGGTGAGCATTTGGCGGCTCGGTACAAAGTATTATTTGAATGTCAAAAAGTATGACATTTACACGTGTTATCGCGTTTGAAGGGCATGATTTCCACAACGTAGTAATCCTTCAGCTTTCATAAACCAGGTTCGTTTAACTAATACACGTTTATTTAATAATTCATCAGATAATGTTATATCAAAATTAAATAATTTCTTTAACTCGTTTTGTTCGTGTTTCATTGGTCTCCTACTGGACTGTTAGAATCATCAATAGTTTGCATCGTAACTTTTGACGCAGATAAAATTTGAGTTTGATATAATTAGTAATTGTGTATACTTTTGTACAGATCATTGATTGATTGTGAAGATCCCTTTATTTATGCTGACATCGCATCCCTTTTATAACCTTTGCTCTTTCCTCTACCCATTTCTCACTCATCTCCCTCATTTCTACACCCCGCCCACCCCCCATTCTTTTTGATTATAAAACATGAATTTATGCCGAACTAAAAATTATCACCTATTTGCTTTCTATCTATTAATCAATTTTATTTAATGAAATAAAATTACGATTACGTAAAAATTATGACACGTTTCAAATCCATAAATATTATTCGTTCAAATCATATTAGCTCCCAGGTGTTTAATTTCTACGAGTATCTTCATGTTCCAATTCGACGAATTAGTTGTTTACTCAGAACATAATATGTTTACTACTACAATCATATCCTTTCCAAAGTTTAATGATTTTTTTTGCACGCTCGACTTACCGAGGTCCATCCTTTTGCTCACTCCTTACTGACCATAATTTGGTAGGCAAACCGCGACGTGAGGTGTTATTCTTGTATCGAGAATCGGAGCGATTAGATGTGTTTAGTGTCACTCTCAGATGGGTTTCTATCTTTCTATTACGTATTATGATGTTTTTGTAACCATTCTTTTACCGCTCAAACGTTATTGTCAACTTCGTTTAATCAACGTACGTTTCTATTCAATAATTTATTATAATTGAGTATCGAAAAAAGAGGGGAGTGTACGCTTTGTTACGCTGCGAGGCTTTAGTATGGGTCGCGTTTGTTACGCGACAACACATCTGCATTCAATCCCGCGCGGCGTGACAGCCAACGGTCTACGTGCCGTCCTTCGAACCTTCCATAGGCCTAAGGACCCACCATAAAGTGAAATCCTAACTGCATTGTTCGCACACATGGTTTGAGTCAATCCGTCTGCCAGAAAAGACTTTCTAATTCCAGAAGTGTTTTCAGCTGGTTCTTTAGAAGGGTCCTTGGGTTTATTACGTGCTCTTAAGAATTGCGGAGAAAGCAGGTAGTGGCCTAACGAAAAAGGCGGAGATCTCCCTAACGGAAAATCCGAGTCTCCCCATAAACAATGTCGCCTAGGATACAAGTTAGTAGGAGGCTTCTTCCTCTTATCTTCCTTCCCAACATTGGTCATAACCAATCAGCATCGCGGATCATTGCCCTCACTTTCCTAACTGAAAATGTAAGCAACGAATCCGCGTTCTTCGTTCAAAGGGCACACCCATACCGAGCTTTCCTCCGCATTCACATTAGAATAAAACTTTAGAGTTTGATCGTCTCTCACGGTGTCTAGAGTTCCTGCAATTCCTACAACTCTCACCGTTCCTACCTCTCTAAGAGTTTGATCGCTTCTCACGGTGCCTAGAGTTCCTGCATTCCTACAACTCTCACCGTTCCTATCTCTCCAAGAGTTTGATCGTCTCTCACCGTGCCTAGAGTTCCTGCATTTCCTACAACTCTCACCGTTCCTACCTCTCTAAAAGTTTGATCGCTTCTCACGGTGCCTAGAGTTCCTGCATTCCTACAACTCTCACCGTTCCTATCTCTCCAAGAGTTTGATCGTCTCTCACGGTGCCTAGAGTTCCTGCATTTCCTACAACTCTCACCGTTCCTACCTCTCTAAGAGTTTGATCGTCTCTCACGCTGCCTAGAGTTCCTGCAATCCTACAACTCTCACCGTTCCTATTTCTCCCAGAGTTTGATCTCCTCTCACGGTGCCTAGAGTTCCTGCATTTCCTACAACTCTCACCGTTCCTACCTCTCTAAGAGTTTGATCGTCTCTCACGGTGCCTAGAGTTCCTGCATTCCTACAACTCTCACCGTTCCTATCTCTCCAAGAGTTTGATCGTCTCTCACGGTGCCTAGAGTTCCTGCATTCCTACAACTCTCACCGTTCCTATCTCTCCAAGAGTTTGATCGTCTCTCACGGTGCCTAGAGTTCCTGCATTTCCTACAACTCTCACCGTTCCTACCTCTCTAAGAGTTTGATCGTCTCTTACGGTGTCTAGAGTTCCTGCAATTCCTACAACTCTCACCGTTCCTACCTCTCTAAGAGTTTGATCGCTTCTCACGGTGCCTAGAGTTCCTGCATTCCTACAACTCTCACCGTTCCTATCTCTCCAAGAGTTTGATCGTCTCTCACGGTGCCTAGAGTTCCTGCATTTCCTACAACTCTCACCGTTCCTACCTCTCTAAAAGTTTGATCGCTTCTCACGGTGCCTAGAGTTCCTGCATTCCTACAACTCTCACCGTTCCTATCTCTCCAAGAGTTTGATCGTCTCTCACGGTGCCTAGAGTTCCTGCATTTCCTACAACTCTCACCGTTCCTACCTCTCTAAGAGTTTGATCGTCTCTCACGCTGCCTAGAGTTCCTGCAATCCTACAACTCTCACCGTTCCTATTTCTCCAAGAGTTTGATCGTCTCTCACGGTGCCTAGAGTTCCTGCATTTCCTACAACTCTCACCGTTCCTACGTCTCTAAGAGTTTGATCGTCTCTCACGGTGCCTAGAGTTCCTGCATTTCCTACAACTCTCAGCGTTCCTACCTCTCTAAGAGTTTGATCGTCTCTTACGGTGCCTGGAGTTCCTGCATTCCCACAACTCTCACCGTTCCTATCTCTCCAAGTGTTTGATCGTCTCTCACGGTGCCTAGAGTTCCTGCATTTCCTACAACTCTCACCGTTCCTACCTCTCTAAGAGTTTGATCGTCTCTCACGGTGTCTAGAGTTCCTGCATTCCCTATAACTCTCACCGTTCCTATATCTCTTAGAGTTTCCTATAACTCTCAAAGTGCCTACACGGCCTAGAGTCTCCTAAGGCTCTCACATTATCCAGAACTCCTACAGTTCCCATAACTCTCAAGGGCCTAGAGCTCCTAAAGCTCTCCTTGTCTCATCCAAGAATAATCCATCTCTTCGTTATCTGTATCTTACTCAACGGCGTTACTACTTTGTGTGATTGTATAAAGTGTTGGAAATATACATTATTATAACTCTGTGACTCCCAGTGTTATACCGCATTAACCATTCCGATTATTCTAACCGAAATACGGGGATCGAACTATTTGTGGTGTCGATTATTCTAATCTAACGGGAATTTACGACTCCCGTTGACGCGTATTCTAACGACCGCGTCTCCCCGCGATAGCTCGAAAATACAGCGTTTTTGGTCGTCGCTCACGGTCCTACAATGTCGCAGGCGGATCGCCTTATCTGTCCGACGAGGGGCATACAATGTATCGGCGAGCGCATAGTTGTCGCCAAGCAGCGACTTCCAGAAACGCCGATTTCGGTGTGTTGTTTCATCTACAAAGAAAGCGGCATACGTGATCATAGGCGCGAACGGTAGCGTGATCCGAAAGTAGTGAGGGTCGTCTCCCTGAGAAGACCAAGAAATGATCTAAGGTCAAGTCAGTCCTTTTTGAAGATTCTAAGAGGACACGTCCTTAGGTCGGGTGTATAAAGCCGCTAAGCCGAACGAACACGTTGACATTGTTTATTACTGAATAATCCGTCACGCTTTATCATTATATTCATCGTTATTAAATACATAAACTATATCAATCTGTTAATAAATAAAACATCCTTACTTGTCCTTACTTTAGACCTATTTTAGATACTACAGAATTTATTATTTTGATTTTTTTATTGACTGATACGTCATATAATGGACATTCAAGACGAAATTTCACTTTGATTAGCGTTTGATTTTTATATAATTTCTTCTTTTTATATATTTCTTTTAATATCTTAGTCATTTCTTGTATAGATTATGACGAGAGAAACTTCCAGGCATTAGAGGGAGCTACTATGAAATTTAAATGGACGCTGGTGATAATTAACGATGAATCTGGAAGCCTTCCATGGTGATTTGGTGACTTTGATTTAATTTAGATTTTTCAATAGTTTTTAACAGTTTTGTATCACTTTTATATTGCTCTCTGAAGAACTCTCTATTATTTGTAATGCCTTGAGCTTTTATCTTTTAGTGCATTTGCTGATTACATTATTCTAATAGCGAATTAAACATACCACAATTTTTTAAGGTAAATGTTGACAAAAGGGGACCAAGACCCAATGATCTGGTCATATGTTGTCAAGAACACTTTCCTGACTAACATCCAGAAGGTTTTAGTCGCCGCTCGTTATTCTTGAAATGGTTATTAACAAAAATATATTACTACTATATACATCGCATTCTGCCTACACATAAATACATGCACGTGAGAGTTTTTATTTTAAAGGAAATATTACACGCGTTGCTCACTCGCTTATGAAAATCCAATCCAACCCAATACTAATTCCACATGCGAGCGAAGGGGGTTTAATTTTTGACTAAAAAACTTTTTTCTTAAAAATTCCTTACTTGTTTTCTTCGTTCATGTGGGGGATTGGTATTGAGTTGGACTAGGATTTTACGAATGTGTGGAGTGAACGAACGACGGATGCGGTGTTTCTTTACGTATATGTATATATACATACACTGTTTTTTAAAAATCTTTTTCTTGTTGATAAAAATTAATTTCTTTCGTTAATTAAAATTTTATTAAAAGTTAACAAAATATACCAAGGTCAAGGTCATTGGGTTTGCATCTCCTTTCGCCAACATTTATCGATCTCTTTTTGTGTTCATAATTCGTGGTAGATAAGCTTCAGCATCTCGAAGTCCTTCTTATACTTGTTCACTATTTTAAATAGTCACAAATACACCGAGATCGTGTGAGGAATTGCGACGCAACAACACACGCAAATATAAAAAATCTTCAACATTTAACCTTAAATCTTAAGCTTAAATTAAAAACCTATCCGATTCATTTTCCCGTGCGCCGTGATAGACTCGCGTGATTATCCCTTTTTCTTCGCTCTCCTTCTAATGAAATAAATTTAAACGAGCGTAACGAATGACGAGATTTACTATCCGGGTGTGAGGGGGATGAAAGCAAAGAAAAAGATGAAGAAAAAGAAGAAACGGAAGGATATACTCGTATAACGCGGGATGGGAAGACCGGATTACATTCGATGCGCGGAACAAGTCGGCCGTAATGAATCCGCAGTAGTTGCACGCGTTTTAAGTCAGACACCGTAATATTCCTACGCGGCCAGAGGCACGGTTTAACCGAAAGTTACGATACAATCAAGTAGGTGTGCGGTGGATGTGAGTTATTACCGACTCGTTCCACACCAAGCGTATCGCCAATTTGAGCTAGAGCTTTCTCACGTCTGCGTTATTCGAAAATTTTGTCGGAATTATAATAAAGATAGGTAACATCCGGGCATCGGCTGTTCGGGCTCCCGTAATAAACCGAACGGCTCTTCTCTCATAAAAATTATATTTGTCGAATGAGCTCGCCGTTCTAAGTGATTTTAAGCTTTTCCCGTTTATTTTAGACTGTTTGACGTCTGCTGTGCAAAATTTTTTAATTAATCTTGCTATGTTCTTCAAATTCTTTTCGACAAAATTATATTTTTCTAACGCGAAAAATATCTTCACACGTAATTTGTATAAAATCTGAGAAGAATCTTACTGGTATGCATGATCTTTTGATTCAAAGTTTCATATTTATGATCGTATAATTATTTGCATAATTATTTTGAAAATTGATCATCAGTTGATTAATCGCGATGCCATATAAAACATATAAAACTGAAAGCACACAATATAGAAATTGAAACTAAATGATGCGGAAAAACTAACGTTTGATGTATCGCGGCTGAAAGTATTAAGATATTCTAGCTTGTGACGTACGAGCGTGGCGGAAAGTTTGATCGATCGTCTCTCGGAGGCGATACGTTACAGGGAATTAACAATTACGCGATACTTCGCGACAAGCGCAAAAAAGTATCGCGATTAATCAAGTTCTCGCTTTATAAAATGCTCGCGCGTTCGAAAACTGGAACCTCAACCGACCATCATTTTCATAATCGCGCGTTTCTTTTGCAATCAAGAAAAGGGAAAAAGCGATAAATCATACTCTAACAAAATTTATTCTTATTTTCGTTGATCTTTTAGAAAATACGAAATTAAAGGAAATTCGTTTTTCTACCAGGAACGAAGTTCGGTACGAAAAATAATTTCGAATTAGAAATGTTTATCGTAACGAGAACTCTATCGTGTTATGCTCGCGGTTCTTTTTTCTTTAACATGAGAACCCTGTGAAAGTACCGAGAAACAGTTTGCGAAACGTTCATGGAAAATTAGGCGGAAGTAACGGGCCTAAACCCTCGTTTCCACACAAAAAAGATACCCTGTTTGGTTTCTCGTTTCTTTCTTCCTTTTCCCCTCTTTGCGATTTTTTCTTTTTCTTTCTTATTCATTTTATTGTAATTTCACAATTTGTTTGGTGAAACGCGATATTGTGAATAATGCTGCTCGTTATGTGAGTTTGTCGGTTGTTGACTCGCGTATTCGTTTGCTTTGATATAGCAGACTTTTATGGGCAGAGTCGGTGCATGGGGGCGGGGCAGGATACACGCAATAATTAAGAGTGCACAAACAAAAACAAGCACAGCTGAGTGTAATGTGATTTCTTTTAATTGCTCCGTTTGCATCCACTGCGTTATTGGTTAGTTGGATGTTGTTCACGACATGGTTGTTTCATCTTGTTCGAGAGGTTGTCACTAGGGGTGGAATCAATTTCAGTCAAATCAATTTTAAAGAAAATTTTACCTGGAAAGTATTTGTATATATTTAGAAAGTATTAAGCATTTTCATGAGTACAACTTGGAACGACTTCGAAAATTTTTAGTATTTGAACATTCATTATCTAAATTTTTATGGATGAATTATGCATGTTACATATACAAAACGTTTTGAAATTTATTAATATCGAAATGAGAGGCGGTTGTCGTGATTATATCGGTAAAATTTCACACGAATTTCGAACATACAGGTTTTAATAATTCCTTAATGATCTTTCGTATTTTCCGTAACTTATGAACGAAGTCGTAGTCATACAGTGGGTATTTTTTTTTATAGAGAAATGTCGTTACGTCGGTCGATCCTCTACCTAAACCAGCCCACACACCGCGGGCAAGATGGCAGCCAGATCCTTACTGCATACCCTCAATAGTCTCAAGTACCCTCCATAAATCTCAGGAATTTTCTAGTTAAAGTCCTTCAGACCGTACAACTATTCTTTCATTGAATTGTTTTTTAACGTTTATTGTCCATTACGGGTTGACACAGGAAAGTTGCTTTTTCTCACATATGAGGCCTCCCATTAGCAACTTTATCTCGAGGGCGGTTAGCATCCTCCCTCACTCACCACCATAGCAAATAACCAATTAACAACGAAGCTTATTTCCCTCACTCTCCTAATCAAAATTGTTATCAACAAATCCGATGGTCCCGTGGGCTAGACACACCCATCCTTAGCTTTCCTCCGCTACAGCATCGTCACCGAACTTCACTGATTTTCCATCTTTCAAATAGTCAACATCCTTTTGACCGGGTTTGCACCCTTAGATCAGTCAATTACTTCACTTATCCATACGCACCAGCGCAACTATCTTCTTTACAAAGTTATTGAAATAAAATGTGATTTATAACTTGTTATATCAGTGTCATATTTAATTTAACTACTTCTATTATCTTAATCAGAACAGGGGATCGATCATTTCGTGGCATCGATTATCTAATCGTAACGGGAATTTACAACTCCCGTTGACGTGCTTCCTCGCGATTGTGTCTCTCCGCGAGTGGTCGAAACAAATGTTTATAGAGAAATTCACGATAAACGAGAATCCGTATGTCCACATATCATTTCCACAATTTTTTTTAGTGGACTCATGAAAAAATCGATTTGATCGAAGTCGGTGAGAATTCGAAATTTTGTCAACGAGCAATCTCTCATAAATTAACAAGTCCTACGTCTCGTCGCACCTAAAAACGCCACGCTGCCATTTTTTCGTCCTCCGGAAAAATTTAAGTTTCATCTTACGTTTCTTAGAAAAAACAAGAAAAAGAAAGCAGGAGAAGAAGGAACTAGGGGGAGAAAAAAAAGAAAAGAGAAATCAGGTTCTGAAACGTAACTCCACGGCAGTCGAAGGATCCGATTATCCTCGGCAAGCTACTTTTCAACGTGTTCGTGAATTTCAAAAGATCATTTGAAGAATCTCAAAAAGCGCCCGAATCTCATCCGCGAAATTCTCTGAATCTGGAAAGCTGCTCCGTGTAATTCGGTCGCCTTCGAAACTTTTGAAAGAGAGATCGGATTAATCATTCTTATCGTCGACGGTTTGAAGCCTTGGACATCGTTCGTAACCACGAACGAAGATAAAGCTCTCGGTCGATTGTTCCTTTAAACCCTCTAATTCCGATGCACGTTTCCCCACGTGCTCGTTGTTTAAGCTCGATTGCCTCGCTGGCAATCGTTTGCGAGTCCTTTCTTGTCAATGGGCCGAGGAAAATCACCGAGGGAAGGAAAGGCGGCAAACCGGTTGATAGCTCTTCACCGTGGCAACTTGCATGGACAATTCTCCTCGTCTCGTTACCTTTGTGAAACGCAGAAATAGAGATTCAACCACTTCACGAACGCTCTGCGTTCGCGTTTCTCGTCCTGATTTTCGGAAGAGATTTGTCTTCGATGAATCTGCGCGAAGAATCATTGCTTCGTGAGGGAGTGGTTCAAAGATAGAGTAGGGGAAATGAAGTGTACGAGAAGTATCTTCTCGGATTGAAATCTCTCTAAGTCTTTGAGGGATACGGAGTTTGCTTCGTTGCTCTTCCATTTTATTGCTCGAAGGATACGTAAAAATTTCAGACCTGAAATTTATGAAATGCGAGGTGACTTTTTAGTTTTATGCGTGCGCCATTGTTTCACTGCTGTCGGTTCTTCTGGATTATCGCAAATATTGGACTGATTCTTTTTTAGTTAGTGAGAGAAATGATTTTTTATTAATTACCAATGACAGAAATACGTTTCCTAGGATGGTTTTATAAAGAAAGCATAGTGTACTAGAAACTAGCTTTACTGAAAATGAAAATATATCTCTTCATGGTGATCGAGTGACTTTCACGATCCATCGAGTGAAAATAATAAGGAGATGAAAATACACATGTGCAGAGATAAATGATGATTAATAATTTTACCGTCAAACTTTTACAGTTGTACATTCATTATATTACCAAATATAATCGCACTGTTATAGTTTCTCGAATCTGATTACGAGTCAACATTCCTGCGCTAATCGTATCACAAACAAATCCTCCATTATCACCACGTTGTACCCCAAGCATCGAACCTCGGAAACCGATACTTCCACTTGGATCAACACAAATCCTTCTAAACAAACTCTCTATCTCTTTCTCCTCCTAACTAAACGTGCTTCGCACGGTAGAAAACCTGCAACACGTAAATTGCATCTCAATCGAGATTAAGCTGAGAAATCTCAACTATAGTCGTTTGCGGTAATCAACCACCGTGGCCAGTAATCAGTTGTGATGTTATCGACGTCAGTTTCTCTAAGCAGGCACGTGAATCTTGATCGTCTTGGGAGTCCATGTACTCGTAGGAGTATCGTGGCAGGTCAGCTACTAGAAGGCTGCGCACAGAGTCCGTATGCTCGGTCGTGCGCCATGTAACACGCAGAACATTCTGTACCAGATCCGTTCGATCAATCCGATGTGAAAGGTATTTCCAAGCACTAGGTCCCTATGTATCCTTTTACGTTGATTCTGGCCGGCGTGTACACCGGCCACTGCCTTCTAAAGCTGAGTAGAAAAGCGGCGCGATAGAGTGATAACGCGGCTGAAAGAAAGTGGCTGTTCCATTTCGCCGGATCCGACGTTATTGGAACGAGCCTGTTAAAAAAGGTTGTTAAAGATGAGGAACGGGGCAACGTTCGCCGACTGTAGTTATAGGCTCTCTTCTCTTCCAAGAGATTAATGGAGCCGCGAAATCGTTGCGCTGCTGATATTGAGCTATTAATGAGAGAAGGGTTCTTCTTTGCTTGCAGTACGAGTTTATTAGAGAACGATGCGGTATAAGCATATTGATTTCGTGCGTTTGAGGTTTGGATTAACCCATTTACCTGCCAATTTTATACATTGTCGAACAAATTTATGTATCCTTTCTTCTTTACCTGACCAGTCTTCGATTTTACTTGAAAGTACTCTTTCTTACATATCAAAGAATTCATATACAATTTGAATTTGTCGCGTTTGGGTTCGAGTCTATTTGAAAGTACTGCTTCTTGTTCTCGAAATGCCTATGGAACCAATCACTATTCGAACCTACTTGCGACGTGTTTCAGATCATCACTCGACCCGACTAGTGCTGTATAGCGTTTCGAAGGTGATCCTAGTTTAGAAACTAAACAAGGACGATTTAGACGGAAGGGGTTCGACGATGAGATGCCTAAGAGATTAAGTAGCGAAGGGTGCAGTACTCGATACTAGCTGGTTACGTTTAAGCGCTGCTTTAGGTGAAGAGGGTGTTTAGAAGGGTTAATCTGATCGCCTTTTAGTGAAATACTATACAATGGCTGTTGGAAGTACTCGAACATTTATTATAGAAAACTGTTATGTGTATATTGTGCGTATTCTATACAATATTTTGAAATTTTCATTAGCGCTTTTCAAATTTTACAATGTTTCTTATAACATGGAGGATATATCCATAAAAAGTTTCTACAGGTATTCGACTGCTTTTGTGAGTCACTCCATATACATTACATGTATAAAATATAATATTAATGTAGTATCGTGGACAAGTGCTCTAAGAAATATTGGGTGAACCATAAATAATGTCACGAGAAAGCCTAAGTGCGGACAGGCCCATCAATGTGTCGTCGGTTCTTCAGTCGAATAGTTATGCGGAAAGAAGGTCTACGTGACCATGGCCACGGACGGTTGCGGAACACGTATGTGAGGGTCTATGAGAAAAGACAAAGGGGTGCTTAAGGGAGAAAGACGAATTAACAGTCAGTGTGAATTGAGAAGTCAGAGTGTTGTCAGCGTTGTCAAGGAGTGCGGTCCGCGTGAAAGAGAGCGTTGGAACCGTGGTGACGAGAGTTGTAAATTAATTATTTAGTTGTCTTAATTATAGCACATTATTGTATTTAGTTCACATTAAATAACCATCGTTTCCTGTTTAATCCATTTTAAATAAATAATAAATAAAATCTTACATTAATATTAATATATAATTATATAAAATTCGCATGATGTTCTAATTCGATTGTCAGCCGCTGTATATCTTGTGGATAGTATTAGAATTCTGTGAAGCGAACTTCGCTCATTGAATCTAATACCCGATTTTTCAATATACTATATTGAACTCGATTCCATCACTAGCAACGACTATCGTTATTTGTAGCATCTCTACTTCGAACGATTGCAAACCGACCAAAACAATATTTACGAGCATGCGGGCCGATAACTGATACGAAGTTACAGGTACGAATGATATTTCTTGTCCGTGTCGGGCAGCCGTAATTGTTTGCTGGGCCGGTCGACGAATTATTGAACTCTCGCAAGCAAGAGAGTCAGCCAGTGTTGCCAAACTGCAACACATTGATAGCGACGCGTAATCTGTTCCTGTTTACAGAAATTTATTGGCGCGAAATCCGGTGCCAACTATGCAGCGACGCCTCGTTCTCTCTCTATGGCCGAGTGGTGTTAATGTTCCCCAAAGTACCATGCGCGCGTTATTAAAACGCGGCCAGTTTTCGGCCGGCCAACTGCCACTGCCACGCTGAAAACTGCTCGATCGAGCTCTTTCAGCCGAGCGTGCCTCGCGGATATTTGGAATTTTGTCAAAATTGATAAAGATCGTTGCGCTGAAGAATTTTTAAATTGCAATGAAATACGCCAGGTTTCGAGATTCTTACTCTATTTTGTAACTAAACACTTAACTGTCATTTGTTTAATTGGAAACAGTATTAAATGATATTTAATATAACGTCTAATATTTGACAATTTTATAAATCACGAATTCGAAGCAAAGGAGTTTGAGAAAATTTTAAAAGTCACCAACTAACTCTGTTAAGATGTCCTTAGATTTGGAACGGAGATCAGGGTAGGATGTCGGTTGTTTAATCTCGTATGTATCCTACGCAAGCTTGCCACAAAAGAGACACGCAAGCATGCAATGTAGGGGCGTCGCACATGCCCTTAATTTGGGAAACCAGCCCTACATCCTAACTTCCACATCCCAACTTTAGGTATTCTCGCGGGTTTGTGATACGTAGTAATCGCTATTGAGAAGCAAGAAACAACTGCATGTCGTCGAACTTGCTAATTAAAACCGTGAATTCCCTTGCTCGTGTACAATGAAACTAACCCGTATCATTTAAGCCAGAAATTTCTCAGATATCCCAAAGTCATTAGTAACTATGACCTATTTAACGTTATTGATTAAAATTACCGAAAAGCCGAGTCCAGATTGCGGTACACGCAACATCCGTCGAAAGAGAGTTTACTTTAACCAGAAGGTTAAAAAAAGAGAATGAAAAATACGAGAAAGAAATGACTAAAATCGATATTTTATTAATAGAGCAATTTTCACCAAAGTTTCTGCAATTTAAATATTTGAATAGTACACGGAATAGAGGATTTTACAAAGGTGGATTTTATAAAGAAAGCTTTCCTCGTAAGTCAAGGAGGGAACCTGGCTTGCATACTGGACGATAATACGCGGGGTACCTTCTTTCCTCGAAATCCTATGCTCTGAAGAAGGGAAACGTGAAGATTAGTGCGAGTCTCGTGCTGTTCTTAAATGCAACGTGCCGCGGATAGCCAGCAAGATTCAACGTGGAAACCACGATAACGAAAGCTTTATACAGTCAGTAGGTTCACGTCTGGACGTTGAGAAATAATTTATGTTGTATCCGTGCAAAATGTTTGCGGATTCCATAACTTCTTTTCCTCTAGACTTCCATATTTTCCTTGAGAGTCGTGGCCGTCATAAATTTCCGACTTGCCACCTCCTTTAATTGCAGTTAATACTGTAATTTATTACCAAAGAATTTTCATTATCTCGATCCTTGAACGTATATACATCGTCGCTCAGAATTATATAGATATTTCGCTCCATTTCTATCGACAATAAATTATGAATGACACATGAGCTTCGAAAATCTACTTAAAACTACCTTGATATTCGAACGAATCGATCGCTTTACAACGAGTGATCGAGCCACGAGAGGCAGAGAACCATCGTCATTTTACTATATTCTTCGAGCAGAAATATTAGATGGAACTATAGACGTTCACTAGAATTTCTACAAAATTTTATCTTAACGTTTGCATTTGTGACTATTTAAAAATGATAAACGGGAAGAATCTCTCTGGTAAGGTGCTGGAGAAGTTCAAATCTATTCGGTAGTTCTTTTTGCGAGTATCTTTTTTATTTCCTAAAGTATTCATGAGGAGTTTAAATCTGTCGCGTTCAGGTTTGAGTCTGCTCGAAAGTTTCCCTTTTTTTCAAGATACAAAGTTCAAATCTAGTCGGTGAATGTTTAAACTTACCTGCAACGTGCTAATGAGCGGGGTTGTATCGCATTTCGTATAAGTTGCATACACGAAACCTAACTCATCGACGATCCTTTCAACCTGAAGCGTCCGAATCTCCGTCGAAAATCTCGAGGTTCGTGCTTCGAAGTAAACCTCCTGTGAACGTTTAACACCGTTGGCTCGTTTCAGCCGGAGAATTCTCCGGATTCTCTGGCGAACGTGGGATCTCCTGTCACGATGCCCTCAAAGATCGTATCGCGTCGGTAAGGGCTGCGTGGCAGCTGACCCGACGACAACGAGAGCATTCCTGCACCGTTGCACCCGAGCCAGTCGGTGCTCGAGCGCGTCAAGTAGAAGTGGTCTGCGCGTAACCCGTCCGCGCCTTGGTTCGCAGTGAAAACGGAGCGCATGCGTCGGTCGGGAGACGCCAGGCCGCAGATTCATTTCGCGCCGCGACGCCAAGCGGCTCCGCATCCGTGTAAACGCAGCTGGTCCATGTGCGTTCGACGTCGGCGCGTGCATGCCGATCAGGACAATCAGTGTGAGACGCGTGTCAAAGTATCGTGTACCTTCGCGCGTGTTCTTCAACGATTTTCGAACGTAATCTTTGTCGACTGCATCATCGAGTGATTAATCGAGTGGATACTTTGGTAGAGCAAAAAGGAATTACCGTAAGAACGACGTTGTCCCAGACTGGTCTTTCAGATGAATTGAGAGGTAAACGGGGACGAATGACGCGACAGACGAGCGACGATCGCGCCTTGTGGATCGCGATGATCGTCAGCAGTAAGGATCCACGTGTGATCAAGCGTGGGTTTCAACGCGGTTGCACCAGTCGAGCACTCGACGCGACACTAGTCCAATCTCGTTTCTGAGGATCCTGTGGAGAAGTTCGCGAGATTTTTCGCCTTGCCACTGTGGATTTCTTTACGTGACTTGTTGTATCGGTGATCTGTCCGCGGGATCTCACGTGTGATTTATCGTCCTTATACGAGTTCTCGTGGATTCTTCCATCTCGATTCTTTGGTTCGTAGCTGATTTCCAGGTGTTGGATCCTGTACGGCAGAGGCAGTGCGTTATCCGCGAGGAAATTTATCGTGCTACGGACGATTAACTTGACGCAGTGGGAGTATACGTTGCGAGTGGATGCTTCTCGTTGAACGTCTGATTCTCTGGTGAAACTCGGTTTTCGCAATCGTCACGCGTGAACCTCTGCTTGATCCACGAGAGTCTTTGTGTTATATATGTCTGGTAATAGTGACTGTAGATGCTACAGTGAAGTTCGAATCGTGTACTCAGAGACCGGAACGAGTTGCATAACAGGGTCTCTGCTTGAGTGTGTGTATATATATATAAGTATAAATAATATATAAGTATAAAGGAGGATATCGTGCAAAGAGAAAGTGCACGAGAAAGGAAGCAAAAAAAAAAAAAGAAAGGGTGGAGAAGAAAGACGTAGCTGGAGTTTAGAGCCGATTTAACCAGCTCTATCGGCTATCACGATTTTTCTCTCCGGTGTGTGCACCAGGAGAACGGTTCTACTAACAAAACGATCGACGGTGAGAACGAGTGAACGCGGTGTTAAAAATGCTGTGTCGTTGGCTCGCCATCCTGATACTCGCTGCATTTCTCCTGGTTATCGAAGGGATCGCGGTCACTCAAGGTACGTGCAACCGAACCATCTCAAAAATTTGCAGAACGTGCACGAACGTTGCTCGACTCGCTTCTTCGAATTCGCTCCTTCGAATTCACTTGGAGCATCTGTGTAAGAGCTCTCGTAGGTTCTTCAGAATGCATTCGCGTGCATGGGCCAGGCTTCCGAACGTTCAACGGCCAGTTTCTAAGATTCTAGTGGAGTATGGTCGCTGATTCGGTATTCGCGCCCGTATGCACCGATTGCTCTTGCGGGTGCATCAACAAAGTGCGTGACAAGTGTTGCAGAATGAAACGTAAAAGTGTGAGAACGTTCCGATTTTGCGGTTGAAAAGAGATTCCATTTTGTATTGTATGTATGAGTCACCTCTTAATTCCTGATGAGTTTGGAATGGTTTAAATATTGGAAGTTCTGGTATCTCCATATGTTTCTTGAAAGTATTTATTTGTCGGACTGTTGTATCAATCGCAGGATTGGGTTGTGTGAAGTTATAATTACTTGTACTATTTACTTTAACTGGCACATATTCTACGCAGAATAAAAATAGATCTATTTTACTAGATCTAGATAATCTCTCAATGCATGTCAATCATTAGATTTTAACGGAAACTGTATGTTTCTCCAAAGCTACGTTGGAAGAATTCTTGAATTCTAGAACTTTTAATTTCTATAAATGTAAAGTAATGAAATCAATTAATCAGTAAAAATGTACTTACATTGAGCTATATGGAAATTACTTAAGTTAAGTACGCGTAGCTTAAAAAACTAAAGTTTCATTTGGCTAAAGGATATTTCATGTACATCGACTTAATACAGTGATAGGTATATAATGCTCAAGCTACTTTTATTACGATAATACGCAAAAATCAATGCCACTACTTCCAAACAGTTATCGTGTCAATACAGTACACGTGTTAATTCTCAAACAATTTTCCTCGAAGTATCACAATTCACGCTATCTATGCCGTTAACGGCTTTAACTTCCAGGGAAAGTACGACGTAAGTTGCATTTACCGATAACCCCGAGCCATAAAAGACGGTACAATTAATTTCGACGCCTTAACAACTCGGTACACGCGGGCGCCGCATTAAGACGCATCATTCACCTCAACGTTTCTTCCTTTCCCTCTCTCTTTCTCTCTGTGTCGCGTAATGTGACTGTTTGCGGACTCAAGTGTCTCAGGGAGTAGTTTATGAAGCACTTTGGAAGGCAGGCGCACGGAGCTTAAGTTTCGAAGCCAGAAATTTCGTTTGCCATTCTGCTCGATAATTCCGCCTGCACGCGTGTTCTTCGTGTGGATTTGACCAATGCAACGGGAGCACGCGTTTCACCGACGCGAGTTACTCGCTGTTCCATGAACTAATGGCGAGAAAAACGTGGCTAACAAACAGTGGCAAGCCGCACGGTGGAATGCTAATGAACAGCACACGATGGACGCGTTTACAAATTAAGCAAGACGTCAACGAGAAACGTTGCACGGAGCGCCGATGCTAATTGAATAATTAAAAGTCACCGCGGTTGCACGTCCGTCCACTGGAAAATGCAATGTCTGTGGTAGCAGTGACACGCTGTGGCAAAGCAAATAATCACCGGCCGTAATTGTGCAATCAGAGGAACGCGACTGCTTAAGTGGCCACGGCGAAACATTAGGCGGGGAAACTCAGACGCGTCGGAAATAATACCTCCAGTCGAATCTTGATAAAATATGGAAATCACTCATCGACTTACACTCATTCACGGATAGATAGTATTTCAACACTTACCGTAGAAAATCACAACTGCGTATTTGCACAAAATATATCGTAGTTTCGGCGTATTATACATTTCGCGTAGGCAATCGTGTCTCATTCTAGCGCTAACAAAATTACAAAATGTTTTACACGACACGTATAATGTTATAAAAGTTTTTTTATAAGTGTGGGCATACTTTCAAGAGCCACTGTATGCGGTTATTAGCGATGAAGACTGAATACATTGTGCGGACTAGATGTTGTTACAAAATAACGTGCCTTTTGGAAAAAAGAATATTTTTGAAATTTGTTAGCTATCTGTCAGAGTGACTATTAAATTTTTGTAAATTCCTCGATGAGTAACACAGCACGTTCAATAATTCATAAATAATTTCGCGTATGAGAGAACATAGCATAATGTGTTCGCGATTGGAATTTCAGATTAGAGATAAAAGTATATACGTGTCCACTACGAAAAATAATCCCGAGCTAAACTCAAAAATATCACCTCCAAACATTTCAATATTTTTATAACACAAATTAAATCAGTCGAAATTAATCTCGAACATCACGATTCGAATTCAGTATCCAAAGCGATCGTCTTTAATCCTAATTATATATTTAAAACGATTATTCATACCGTATACAAATTCTTTTTTTACTAAACATACATATGTCTGCGTAAAACATCTTGTAATTTCTATACACAGTTTCGAATAGGTTGTCAATTTATCCCATACGATCTTCATATTTGTATTTCATTACGGTGCTAATGAAATTTCAAAATGATTTACGTAGCATACACGATATACGCATAAAAGTTTTCTACGCTAAGTGCTCAAATACGTCCATGAGCTACTGTACGTGTACTTAATACGACGTTAAACCTATTAAAGAAAAGAAAGAACGAAGTGAAGAAACGAAATGTACAAATTTTCGGAAAGTGTTCGGACTGACAAAAGATCGTACCATTGAATTCCTAAAGCGTTCGACAAAGTCAGCATGCATTAAAATGCAAGTTTTAGCCGGATGAAATCTAGAAATCGATGAACGTGCTACGAGCGTGGATGCGAGCTTACAAATGGTTGGATCTTTAGACGATAACCAACTTTCAACGCGGCATGAGGTAAAGCTCATTCATCATCGTGTACTTCGGCGCGGCGCATTGTCCGCATCACGTGCACGCGCCCCGGGAACATTAAATCGATTCTCGTTCACGCGTGATTTACCGCGGTGAATTGAATCGTAAAGAGGCTTGCGTGCTTACGATTTTTCCTTTATAATTGTGCCTCGATTCTCTCGTTCTACGAAATCGCCGTCGTTCAGCGAAATTTGCACTGTTGGCACCGCAAAATAACTCGACAAACCCATGAACGCGACCGATATTATTCTGGTTATGTTCACGAGATAAAAAGTTTTGTGCTAGACTTTTATGCCAGACTCTAATTAGAGATAATTTATCAAGATGCTTTAACTCTTTGTATATGGGAAGCGTTTTAATATCTTTTTTTATTAACTCGATAATTAAAAATTGAATTCGAGAAAGAAGATTCAAAACTCCTTACTAGAAAATAAAATCTTCGTTAACGAATTTTCGACGTTTTTCCTTAGCTCTCTTTGATATGCAATTAGAACCAGTATTTGTTCGAACGTTCCATTTTTTGGCAGAAGTTCGTGATAAAAATGTTACGAACTTTCTGAACGACCCAGTGTTTTACAACAATCTCATAAAAATGAAACACCCAATGTCCGGCGTATTTACGTAGAAATTTTTAGCAGAAAGTGAAATATACGATATACGAACATGGTTTTTAGTATATTCTTAAACATAAACCAAAAAGGAAACGCGAAATCGCATTGGTTGCACTTTATCATCTCTGAGCCTGAAAAGGGGACAAACAATCGCCTTATTTATTTTTCTTTCTCCGGAGATCTCATTCTGTCTCATTGGATTGCATCACGTGTCAGGAGCCGTTTAGCGGTTGCTTTTTCTTCGAGAATCGAGAAAATTTTTGCACTGAATTCGGCCCTTGATACGCCGCGACACTGCTTTGCTTCGCTTCGTCGAACAGGATTACTTTTTTCCATGTATTTTCGGCCAGTGACAATCGAGAAAAACTTGTTAAATATTTCTATCAGCGAAATATCGTTGGAAACCTGTTCTTTGGCACCGTTAACAGTTTGATAAAAACGAATGTACGCTACCGTTGATATCTAGACAGTTTGATCAATACATAGCAATAATATTTGCATTTCTATAAAAAAAATCTGCAGCCAGGAAAAATTCCAGAAAAACATTATAATAATATAAATATATAACATTAAATATAAATATAAAACATTGTTATTGTTCGTTCAATTCCATCGAATTTTAAACATGGAGCGAGAGAAGGAGAGAATAATTTTTGGTCACAGTTTTATAAAAAGTTTTATAGAATTATTATATAACTATAAATATATTTTTACGTTCAAAATAATCTGCAAATAGATATTTTTAATTTTGTATAGACTCTGCGCTTCTAAATTCTATCGCAGTGAATTATGAAATACAAATGCACGCAGTTTATTACACGTAGACTCTATTCGCCTGGGGATCGTATTAATTTGAAATTGCTTGAGCTTAAATCCTACCGTTACCGTTATGGTTGTAAGGGAACAGATGTAGGACGAAGGAAAAGCCTTTATGAAAACATTACCAAGTTCCTTATTATTATCAGACAATAAATAACTTTACTGACTCGTAGTAAAGAAACTTTGCGTTCGTTTCCTGAAAGAAAATTACAAAGAAACGTTTAACTATCATTAAACAACGATTCAGGGAAACTTGTTATTTGGTTCTTAGGCGTACTAAAAAAATCTCCAGGCAATGTACGATCTCGTTAATTTTAATACCCTCTTACAGATAGTATCGTAATTTTTCTGAGAGATTTATGAATTACTTTTGATTTTCATTCGAAAAGTAGTAGTGAAGAAATCGCGTAATTCTTCCGTTCTTCGTTTATATTTTTATTTTTATACCTAAAAGAATCAGCAAACGTTGCAAGTACTTGTTGAAGGAATAAAAAAATTGGACAATTACTTGTCAGTTTTAGCGGCGATATCTCCTATCATATAACCGAGCACTTTCGATTTAAGTTTTACAGTGACATAACATGAATTTCTAAAATCTTAATCATTGGCTAGAAAGTGTCTGAAAGTTACTTTATACATTCTCTGTGCCACAAACTTCGGCAAAACTAGAATATAGAGCAGTTCCTCTTGTCTGGCATCAATTTTATATGTATTTTCCGTGACGATGAGCCGAACAACTTTTGAAACCAGGTTTGATTGCTTTCTATATGAAATGAAAATAATAAAAATAAAAAATAAGAAAGCAACTAATTACTCCAAATAGAGTAACAAATAAATTTGTTATTTGAAAGTAAATTTACTTTCAATTAAATTTCAAAGCCTTATATGAGTAATAAATTATCTTCGAATAACTCGCCTGCAAAATCTTTGAAGAAACTTTCAACGTATTTGATCGATACGGTCTGTGAAAATTAATATTTACGATATTCCGTGTCGGAAAATAGGGCTTCTCGAGTTGAGAAAAAATTGAGGGTAACCCGATTCAACAGAACATCATGCAGGCAGCATGAACGAACAGATTCAACGTAATCACGCGTGTATCCAAAAGAAAGGCACTGTATCGAGTGTCGAGGCAGAGCGTGCTCGATTTATGTAATACATAAAACAGAGCACGGCTTCGCGATATAAAGGCAGAAGTCTCGCGTCAGGGTGCTTGGAAGCACAGTAACCAGAGAGAAACAATGATTTATGGATCTACACCGCAAAAGGTTATGGAGATTTTTGCAGCGGTGGCCCTGTTCATCTCGAGAAAGTCATCTGAACAATGTGGATATTGATTACATCGAAATTTCCCAACGTTCCATCGATAATATTTTCCGCGGCACGCGCGTGTATTGCTCGCCTGGCAGATAATTATTATACTGCATTATTCATTGTTATTATCTTATCGATTTAACGGGCCGCGTTAAACAATTCTATTACTGCTCGCATCAAGCGAACGTAGCCGTTGCAAATTGTAACGTGTGCTTTAATTGCTATCAAATATTACTCGGTATATAACAGGTTTAATAGGTAATGGCAAACTGTGATGTTGGAGCGCATAATTTAGACGCAAATAAAGCATATTATTATTTAGGCAGCGGACGCCGATTTTGTAAACGATTGAATTACGCCGGAAGTTTGAAGCGAAACTTTGAAAACTGTTTAGAGGCAATGTATTTTCGTGAAAAAAAAATTTTATCGAATAATACAGGACGTAGAAATATTGAAAAAAATATCCGAAGGCAATGTATTTTCATAATAACACTTTATTATGAAACTTGCAAACGGTAAAGAGAAATTTACTAAAGATTTGAAGACGACGTATTGTCATGTAATAAAATTGTATGCAGAGAATAATACCGTATCGAGTAATACAAGACGAAGTTGGGAACGAAATTAAAAAAGAAAAAGCTTTACAGATAATATATGTTGCTGTAATAATACTGTGGTTACTTAGAATAACATCGTATTCAACGACATACAGCAGAGTACATTGCAAAATTTAGAAATGACGTGGCCCGTTATTAAAATGTTTTAATACCTGTAACACGAACTATTTAATTGCTTTATATTATTTAATTTCACGTCGAGTGATTATTTTATTTAAATTTGTTGAAACGTCACATAAAATCAGTTGAATAAAACTGTTGAAGAAAAAATCGGCTGCTACCGTGGAACGTATTGGCCTCTGTTTCGAGCATCGAAACTTTCTGCATGAATTTTTATATGCTAAATAAACTTTACGCATAAATTTAACGGGACCCTGGTACGAGTCTGGTTAGTCGCAAATGAAAACATATTAACAAATCTAATAGCGTAGGAAACATAGGGGCATAGCAAACGAGTAATCGATATTAGAAAATATTTCGACAATGGACACCATGTTTATTGACATTGGAAAATATATCGTATACTGGGAATATATCGATTTAACAGGCGCAAGGGATATCGAATGTACATACATATATAGTTGACATTAAGTAAACTGCGATATTGGCGTAGGGATTGTTCGAATGGTAATAGTTTAATGACGACGATTCTCCGATAATGCCACTGGTATTAGCGCTCCTCTGCCTACTACTAGATTGTAGCATATTAGATGAAGATTTATATGTGCCCAAGGCATTGCTAACTTCGAAACAGTTGCGTATATGTAGGTGCACGTACACAGAAGCTAACGCGTTATGTACAGTCAAAATGTTGTCTCAAGTTCAAGAACGTAAGCTCTGGGATATACAGACTTAACATGATTAAGGTTATCGTATGGTGTTAGCGTACTATACCTCTTCGACGATGTACTATATATATTGAAAAAGCTTTCACGAGTATTAGAGCGGAATTAGAGCACGTGAGAGATCTTTTTATTTGGCACTGTAAGATTTCAATTGTTGAACCAGTGCTAATTTTGTTATCGAAATCAGTGCTCACATTTTATCTGATAACTTAAAGTAATGCTTATGATGTTGAATGATTTAATTATTCTTTTTTATCAAGTATCATTTTAGAATAACTGAAACTTTCATGGTATGGTATCCATTGATCTACAAAATAACAGAAATTTACAGTTTTATAAACCTAGAACTAATCTATATTTATATAAAATACTTTTAAGACAAATTTTAAAGATTAGACAAAGAATAGTAGAAAACAAAAGATTATCTTAAAATGTTAGTAGGTGAGAATGTATATTGTTTTAGAACTCATGGTCTCAATTTTCCTGTACAATAATTCTTTACTAATAATCTTTCCAAAGCAAATTCCTTGATATTAAAATTCGATCGAGAAATAAAGCGAACAATTATAGGTCCTGTACGCATTCCACACGCTGGATAGGAGAAACGGAGTTACATCGAAAGTACCAACAGTAAATTTATTCTCATTACGACTATAAAAGCGTCCATTAGCGCGTAACTCTCGCGTAGATTCCATCGTCGTCGTATCTGGCGGAACTCGAAAAGTATGTCGTTTAGTTACGACCATCTTACGGTATCGATTCCAGGGAAGGCTTCAACACTATCGGTGATTTTTATCGAAAGTAGAGTGCTGTAACAGTGGCATCGACGGCTGTTCATCAATGACGCGAAAATCGTATTGCAATAGAGGCCGCGTTTACGATACTCCTTGCCGATCATAAATTACCCCTTTATAACACCATTCCAGCAGTTCTTTCTCTGTATCCCGTGGCATCGCACGATTTTTACCAGATATCACTGGTAGATTTAAAAGCTTCGTTCCTTTGAAAATTGTCCTGTAAGAGTTTTGCGTTTACGGTAATCGCATATATCGCTTCTCTTTCGAAGCTTATCATAAAGTGCAGTTACGAAGAAATACCACTAATAAATTCCTAACATCTTCTTCTGGAAAATCGTCTCGTACCGTATATTTACGTTGCTTCTCTACAGCGTAAAGTAGAGCGTAGTAATATCGAGGCAAGTATGATTATCCATAAAAAAAATATGTCGAAAATAAAGAATAATATTTTTTAAACTAAATCTTCGTTTATGAGAGAATCGATTTAGTAAATGTAGCAAATACGCGTGCACTGTACACATACCTCTAGATAACGACATGGTTGGTGTATATATTTATAGAGTGTTTTATTTATTGTGGAGTCTTAAATTTCTTAGTTACTTTTATTAATATCAAAAAATCAGGACAAAATTATTTGGTTCAAGACGAAGAATTTGTGACTCGTGATTTTCTTTCCACTACGTCATTTTCTTCGAGTTTTCAAGGAGATCCATATTTCTAAAAGTGAGACTGGATACCTTTCTATATATAGAATTATCAATTATAGAATCGAAGAATTCTTGAAATGGAATTCACACTTTTTTCTTAAAATAATTTGCATTTCGAAAAATTGTTTATTATAAGAACAATCATATCGAAAACATTTGATCAATTTTATGACTTACTATACATAAATCGTGAAAAGTTTCTGTAATGGATGTCCAAACAAAGGTTCAGTAGTTTTAATTTCTGTTACAAAAGGTTTGATTAAAAAACTGAATGGAAATCCAGGCTAATGTTCCTGTTTATAAGCTCGTAAACGTAGACGTGGACGATTGAAAAGAGAAAGAAATCCCAGTGGACAATTTGGGATGGTCTTCTAATTACGCGTCGTCCACGAACGTATTATATGTGACCTGCAATCATACTCTTCAGGAATAGTGTACAAAGGATCCCTTATCCAAGGGAATCGAACCATAAATTTCGGGTCCTTTTCTAGCAGTGTGTGGGTACTCGATGCATCAATCATTATCGAACGCACTACGACTGGAATATTTTGCTGAAAAAGTTGCTTGACATTTTCCATGCATAGCCAAGTCCCCTATAAACTGACGTGAACGCCAGTGCTCAACCAGCGACATCTCGAAAACGACCGATGTCCCTTCAACCATGTGTCTTCAATGTTACGAGAGAGCAATTTATGATCACTTGGATGCTACAGTAAATGTAACTTCCATTATGAGGCCAGTATCGAGGCACGGAAGCTGTAAATCTGTCAGCGATATCTGTTAGAACTCCTACTCTGTTGTGAACTTAAAAAGAAAAATCGGAAGTTAGCGTTATACAGGGTCTATAGCGTGCAATTTAAAACTTTATACGGCTGTAAAAGGGAAGTGAATTGAGAATAAAGAACGCAATGTTTTGAAATAGGCATTTGTTGTAAAGTACGTGCGCTTAATTTCAATATCGATAAAATAATATCGATCGACAAGTTCGTATGGACAAGAAACCCTTTTCTCAGGATGATATAATTTTCTCATCAATGGAATAGTGTTCATTGTGAACATCACATCGCACGTAGAATCTGATAAGAAGGTATTTCATTGAAAGATAAGAGTATGTGTATATCTACTATACATAGTTTCTAATTAAAAATATGTCAATTCAAGCATTATAATAAATACATCCTGTTATTTCTATTCCTAATATTTTTATTTCAAAGTAGATTCCAAACCTTTATTTTACGTCTGGCGGGATTCAAAAAAAAAAGGGCGGAAAAAAGAAAGAAAAACGAAAATATCCATTGTCGAAGAAAAATAGCGGTCCATTAATTACCGAATGGCAAAACGGGAGGAAAAAGGAAGGAAACCTGTGACGACACAATTACGCAGCGTCGGGCCGTGTTTCCGCCGAGTTCGCGGACACTGCTTCCGTAATTACCTGACGCACGCCTCGCATGATCAGTTTCAATTTGTGAAAAAAGCTTAGTCGGCAGGGAAAAAAGTCGAGCTGCCACGAGAAATTTATCGCACAGTTTCGTAGTCATAGATACACGGGGTATCAGGTTTTCCATTCCCATTCAATTTTTCTACCTTTGCCTGTTCTTTTTTTTCTTTTTATAAACAGCTATTACCCCAAGATAATTCATTTGCCTCGTTCCTTTTTTTCATTGACAGCGCACAGCTTTATCCCAAACCGTACGTTTCCTGTCATACAGTATTATTTACGGACGAAGTATTAGGTACCAACGTTGCGAAAGAACGATCCGATAATCATATACGATATTAATGTGTGTAATTAACGTACGGGCTAAAAAAGTATTCAATCCTTAAAGAGTTAAGCTTCCGAACGTATCTATACGAGTGTTTGAATATTTTCATGAGTCACTGTAAATACTATACTGTAGATTATATATAAAGTTATTTGATCGTTAATTATAATTAGACATTGGCTAGAAACGAAAGATTACAAATCTTCTGAAGAAAGAAGCATTGTTCTTTATACATTATGCATTAGATGGATCTAGTATAATAGACTATTATATAGGAGATTACACCAGAAGGAGCTTTAGGACTCGAGGGTTTTGGGAGCTTCAGAGGATCGAGGTTATTATGTTTGTTAATAGGTAGATGAAAGGTTTAAGTAATTTTTAATGGTTCAGCCGTAACGTTGAAAAACAGTAACACGTGTATTATTCTTCATCTTTTATTACTATTATTAAGTATCTGACGAATTCATTATTTGGAAGCGATTTATTTCTCAAATAAGATCTTGAAATTTATTTGATTTGCAAAAACTGGTTGATCCTTTCATGTATTACTTTCGTTTTAAATAAAAAGTGTCCCATTCTGGTATGGCTCGTTGCAAAGCCGGAATTAAATTTGTACAGTACACGCTTGCGTGATACCCGCATACGAAACGAAGGATTTGCTTCGTTTATTTTCCATCGAGTTCACCCCAAGGACAGGCCGATGCGTGACGTCGAGCCATGGGGAACGGCGTTCGGTGCTTCCCCTAAAGCGAACAATCCGGATAATCTTGTGCAATGAGAATGATGACTCTGGGCATTCTTTCCTCCCTTCGTCGAATCAGCATCGCCATAATTACGAGGTGATTCGACGACGGTAAGGGTCTGAATGGTTCGTTATTACGTTTCAATTAGCAAGCCTGGATATTTACTGTAATTGCAATCGGTTACATTATTAGGAGAAACTGAGTGTTTCTAACGAGTAAAGGCCGAGACAAAGACAAACGGAATTTAGGTAATTTTCTGCTGGTGCCGTTCTACTCCTTATTGTTTCGAAATTAACTTGGTCAGTTGCTTGGCATTTGTTTAAGAATTTCAATTGGGAGAGAAGTTAATTAATTCCCACCTACCTGGTTCCGATTATTCACCACTCTGTGGCGGATGTCGAGTTTCGAACGACGTCCAACTGTTTGTTCAAAGTTCGCTTGTGTGAATAATGTGCATGTCGATATGTTGGCATAAGCTTCATTGGAAAGTCTTGATTATCTTACTTTTGTAGCAGAATTTCCGCTCGGTGATCTTCTTTTCGAACAATTTACGATGACTACCTGCGATGAAAATATTTGATGCGCTGCATAAGATATTTCCAAATTCCATTACCATTCTCACGACTATGTTGGTAAAGTTTGAAAGTAATCCGGAAATGTATATAGATCGATACCGTACATATTGGTGATTTGATAGCTTCTGATCGAGAAAACCACCTTGGTTTTAAGGTGATTCGTTTACAACGGATTGGATAGTTAATTTCCGAGTAATAGTTACGACAGATTCTTTGCAAACACAAAATTAGTAAAATGTAATGTACAACATGAATAGTGGTCTGAAACATACAATTGGTGCTAATTATGATCTCACTAGATATTGTAACTTATTAATATAATAGATAATTGGCTATTTACATAGTTTAATGATCTTTACAGAATGTATACTTGTATTATTACACAATAAACTTACAGCATACAATATACAGTATATTTGTATTATTATACTTGTATCTTCTATAAAAATAGAGCAGGATAGAAAATATTTTCTATCTTTTATATTTAGTTTCGTTTCAAATTTTCCCAACATGAATATGATAGCTTCCTACATATAACACGCGTAATACAGATATTCATAAAACGTTTCGAAAAGTGATATTTTGGGAAAAATGAATATCTGAAAGTAAAACATACTTGAACGGTCTTAAGTTAAATGTCAATCAAATTTATCGATTTCCGAAAGAAGCAAAAATTTCATTGAAAAACGATCTAGCATTTATTTAACGACAGTCTATTAAAAGCATAAAATAAATGAAGCGCATGGATTTATAAAAGCTGGGAGCAAGAATGTTTCTCGTTAGACCTCGTCCGATTGAAGTTTTTGAATTGGTTAATTTTCATCGAATAACTCCTTCCTAACTATGGTAACAGGTCTGAAATACTGACAGGGCGTATAATGAGCCTTAAAATTGTCTACGTGTAATTAATAGCTTAAACGACTGAATGGCGAACTGGACGCAAAGCGAGTTGACTAACTAGAATTCTCTTGTAAGAGATTCGACATGGTCCATGTGACAACTGTATAATGAGCTTGTGAACGGTTAATAATAATTACTGTGTCTCGTATGGTCGATGCAGAATTCCATGCATACGAGAACACGACGATGTTTGAAGTAAGTACAATTTACAATGTTGTCGCTTTACGTGACTATTCCCACAGGAGAAATTAGACGCTTTGTTCGAGTTATCTTTAATCGTTGTAAGTATGAACGTAACATTTTGATGTTCGACATGAATGAGAATATATTCATTTTGTGTATAAATATCTGGCAGTGAAAGCGCATTCCCTGCTACAAATTCACCAAAATAATTTTATAGTTGCAACTTTAATTTTGTCAGAATTTTCTTCTTCTATGCGATATGAGTAATGATATTTTGTTCTTCGGTATAAATTTGTGATTATTATATTTATGTTTTTCCGCATAAAATAAATTTGCTGTAACGACGCACAGACGCTATGAATCGATATGAAAAATTTACAACTTAGTAATTTACTACAACTTAATATGATTATTTATGCAAAGTAATTATATACTCTGGAAATATATCACGAAATATAACTAGCAAACATATCGTATTGGCTGAAATGGTTTTACGTAAATTTGTAAGTTGAAAATAAATTTTACTTATCCATCAAGATGCACTGTAGACTAAGAAACATATTCACACACATGTAGTGTGTATGGATGGTGAAATATGATAATAAATAAATAAGATAAAAATTAGCAAATAAAAAAAGACACAGTAATACGAGTGTATTACATAGTGTATATAACATACATTTTTGTGTGTATAACATAGTCAGTGATTCGCTGAGCAAGTTTTCATTTGTCCCTCGATGCGATTACTTTATCTTGCGTGTCTGGAAAATTGAGGTTTAATGTGAAATCCACTTTTACAGAGTCCATTGAAAGTTATTGACGATCTGAAAGGGGTTAAACGAAAATTCCTGTTTCTCGTCGATACGCAGATATTTGTCGTCGCGTTCTCAACACTTCATCGCAAAATCGCAGGGAAATTTCTGAAACAAAATTTATAGTTTCAGAAACTTCGATTCGATGTTACTGAGAATATTATTAAGAAAGTAGAACCTCGATGGAAATTCATTCTACGTGTCAAGTATTATACAAAACACTGGATATTTTAGATATCTTTTCATATTACATACGCGCATTCTACGGAATTTTAAACTTTCAAATTTCCTATAAACGCATAAAAATCTGCAGCCTACTTATCGGCGATAATGTATCTCATACGTTCGTTGATATAATAAACTCTTTGGCGATCGAAAAGTGTCTCGCGACTCGTATTAAAACTCCAGTAAGTTAGGTGTTTACGTGCTCCAATAATCCTCTTATAATCGTTTTGCAGAGTTAAAACGAGCAGGATCTGTATTATTACTGTCGTTACTTTGCCCAATGTCCCGATTTAGTGCTATGCGTCGTCGATTCTTTATCACGACAAAAACTATAGGCTTGTTTCATCGATGTGCCGAATATTCATACGGATATGGTACCTTGTTCAAGACCATTGGAAAGCTAAGAATTTATGACACTGATCCTAACAGGGATCCAGGCCCGAAAACTCTTGAAAGGCCAATAATATCATAAACCACTAAAAAAAGCAAACTTTTATCCTTTATCCCCATTTTGAGAGGTCAACAGCGGGGCAGATGCGAAGAATCAGGTCAAGAGTTGTTGTCTTCTATCTGACAAAAACCAAAGGTCGTGGTCCGGCCGCTACACACGAAGGGCAGAGGCGCGAAGATGCAGTATCAAGAACAGGGTTGTTCCCTGTCTTACGACACCCTCAGGTCGTGGTCCAACCGCCAGACGCGACATAACAGTCGATAATTTGTGTCATATGTAGAGGAGTTATAGAAATAAAATGGTCAAACTCGAAGATGGTACCCGCTGGGGGTAGCCATCCATATGTTATTTAGCAATTAAGTTTAGAAAAATTAAATTAAGTTTTAGAAAAATTTACCAAATGTCCAGCTGGACAAATTGTAAAGTACAAATTAAATAACAAAAAAAAAAAAGATATGTAGAGGAGGCAGTGCCTTAATAGTCACGCATGCATAAAATCATGCAGTCCACTTTGTAATCAACTGTCTGGGCCTGTAACTCCTTTGCTCCGTCATGCCGCTCACAAACCGCGAGTGTTGGGACGCGTATAGACCTTGTGGAGAAACTAAAATCTATACGTGCTGTTTCATGGCTGCAAATATGGATGCCGGCTATGCCAGTTGAATAAAGTATGAAATTTGATGACATTGATTGAAACAGAATACATAATAAATGCAAATGTACGTAATTCCTCGTTAAAAAAATATTAGATATTATTTTGTGTTATAACAATCAGGACAGAAACACATGCGTTTAATTAAACCGAGATTGAATGTTGTTTAACATAGACTTATTAATTGCAAAAAGCAGGGATAAACGTTGCGAGGATTATTAGGTCTTTGATTACTAGATTTTTTTATCAAAATTCTACATAAAGACGAGAAGAAGATATCAACTTTGAAGCGTTTTAATTTTGAAAATCGTGATGTGATTATGGTAGAGGGAGAAAAATTTTAATCAAGTATACATAAGTTAGCAATGGGAATTGAAGGTGATTTATTTATCCTATTTTTACTTATTTAGTAAGCGAATCACAGAAACTTTGAAACCTGAAGTTCCAAGAATCGAGCATACGAATAGGTCAAGCAAATTGACTGAATAGAATACTAACGAGGTGAATGAATCAGAGAAGTTCATGAATTCAATTGACTAATTGCTATATTCTTTTTATATATCTCCGTTTCCTCGATTTCTCTTTGCACAAAATTGATTATCTTACCTTTTTATCGAATTGTTTCACGTGCCGCATACTCTGAAAGTACGTAAGCGTCTCACTTCAAGATTAAAATTTTGGGCCGCAATTGCTTCTCTCTGAAATTAGAGAAATTAATTATTTAAATCCAATGGAAATGTATTTATTATCGTTTTAGAGAAATAAGTGCAAAGTAATTTGTATATTTATTCAACGATTTTTAATAGCATTTATCTCGTTCAATTAATGCTATTTATAATTATGTTTACGTTATAATTATAACGATCATCCAGTATCTCTTTTTCCCTTAGGCAATTGGAATTTACTATTGCGATTGTATTGGTAAAGTATGAAACAGATGTGAAAATGTACACAGAAGTTACAAGATATTTGCTGGACGTAAATACATATTTCGCAGTAGTCACAAAAGGACTATAAAACAACTCAAAGATTATTCAGTTCTCGTTAAAGCCTTCCATTATCCGACCGATAATCCATACTATCTCACCGGCACTCCAAATAATCAACACTCTGCTCAAATTTACGCAAGCCAGAAATGTTTGCAACGAGCGCACGCGAGTAACCGACGTGCAACAATCTTCGCTTAAGTTAATTGCAATCAGCCATTCGCTCGACCTATTCCGCGGATATTTAAGAATCGCGAAAAGCAACATCGTCGACACTTTGATTCTCGTGTTCTCGTTTTATCATTTGACCTCTTTTACCCTTTTATCGGGTCGAATCGTGTACGACTGCTCGCGGAGAAACGTTTACGAGCCGCAAACGAAAATCAGCCACGTTCGCGCGCCGTTTATGCGGCACGCTCGTAGTTGCGGTTAATTTGCAACTGGCGGGGATTATTGTCTCGTGGGATATTTTCGGTGTATCCATGAGCATCGATGATACTTTCAAACGATTTGGTTCGCGGCGAATAATCTTTATCTGGCTTCGTCGCGACTATGAACGTTGTGCCAGGTAGACGGCTGTAAAATACTTATCGTAACTTTTGCGAGGGGAGAGAATGGCCATAGAACGGTTAGAAAAAAACTATGACGATAATTAGTTTCGCGTTCATTCACTTCGACCCTGTTTCCGGGCTTGTCCGCGAAAATCATTGCGTACTGTGGCAATTGCCAATTTGCATTGCGGCTCATGTGACGCGAGATGCATCGAGGAGCGCAGCGTGTTCCAATTCTCTTGTCGCGATTTTCTATCTTCGTTACGTAGATTCCTACCGTCTCTCTCCTTTTTTCAGCTTTTTCCATTAGAAAGTTGAGTGTCGCGAGGTTCGAGATTGCTGGCAGTTGTTGCTTTTTCATATATTGCACGCGGAGCAATGTAATATTTAAGCCTAATTGGATGTCATTGGGTCGTGGACGACCACGATACGTTGGGTTAAATTTGAATTAGATCATTTAATACAGTGGCTATGAGAAGTATCGGCACACATTCTTATTTTCCAACGAAGCATTTTTCTAGCAGGTTCTATTCATTTTGTGTTCGTAGTATCACAGTTATCTGAATTGAAGCAATTTGAAATCTCTTTGCTATCGACGGTTGCATACAGTGGCCTTTCGCAGACTTGTCTCTATGTTCAAACAGCTATTATAGTAGCCGTCTGTCGAAGCTACTGCTGCGTACAAACGATCACTATAATGTACACAGTCCATACGTGTCACGTGCGAACAGTAGGTTGGCTAGTGAGATGACAATAAATTATTCATTATGGAGAATAGCAGCAATGTTCGTTCATACATTATTCTAACGAGTAAATTTCGTTTCGTGCAAACAGCTTGAATGAAGAAATTCCGTTTTAAGAAAAATGTTGACACTATTTAAAGGCGACAAAAAAAAAAAAGAACAGAAGATCGTGAATCACATTGTTCTTTGGTCTGGACCCAGCAAGGAGTGAAGATATTAATAAATTCGAAATAAATGAAATACTTTGTATGTTACTAATTATTATACTAATCGAGTACAAGCGCCTGTTTTAAATGTTTGTTATTTAATTAAATGCGTAATAGAAGCGTACGTACCACACTATGTAACAAGTCCGTAGATCGTAGAAACAATTCTGATGATCTTTATTTGAAAGGAAGCTGTTGGAAAAAGTTTCGAATTACCTTGCATTGCATGTAATATCTCCAATAGACGTGTAAAGATAGTTCTTTGCAAAAATTGTCTAGCTGCGTCGGAGATTTGCAATTCTTAACTTTGACAAATCCTTCAGCTATTATCTCAACGGTTACTACACTTCTGCCTTGTGTGATCGAGAATCTTGCCGGTTCGCAAGAGATTCTTGGCAATTTTCTAAAAAGCTTTCGTGCATCGAACTTGTCGCAGATCCGCAGGAAGATGCTACAGTCTAATTGTAAACTTTTGAAGCGGTGCAACGTTCTTGCTCGTGAATTATAGTTTACTACCGAAGTTTACGATCTTACGCCTCGACAATTTCATGACACAAAATAGCAATGTGATTCGCGAATAGTTACAAGCGAGACATTACGAAACCTAGAATTCTTACACAGAGACGATCGTAGAACTAACAACGACGAGTGATAAGAGCAGCTCACGCTACTTCTGGCACGATTCTAATATTATCGGTGCATTGTACATTTAAGCTAAAATTTCCAAAACTTGTAATATATCTATCTTTCTTGCTGAAAGACCTTAATATACGCCTGTTTACGGTACGGCGTCCCGCATTTTCAAGCTTAAGCGATGTAATAAGTGTTTGGATGGCGTACTTCGCGAAGATAAGTCCGATCACATTTCAACGTCATCCAACACGTGCCAGGAGGACCCTGAGAAATCGACTGGGTTCGTATCTTCGTGTTCCTGTTTTTCGAGGGTTAAGATTACTCGATATTTCAACCGAGAAAATGAATGATTCATGAAAGCAGATTAAACATAACGATCGACTTTAATAATTGTTTTCGGGAAGAGGTATGATATACCAAATTACCTCGCTGAATCAGATTTTCGAATTAAGTGCGGGTTTCTGCGCCTCTCTTGAACATTTCGAGAATAATAATAACATTAATTATACAGACTAATATTAATCAAGGTAAACTCATACCTACAATAACCAAACTAATATTACTCGAATTTATCAGATTATTCCATTTTTCGATTATTTTATATTAAGATACTTTTCCTATCCAAGAAATAAAATAAAAATCGGAAAATAAAGAAAAAATGAATTTCTCGTATTGTCTGGACGTGATTTTCAAATATTTCGAAGAATTATTTCTCGTTATTAATAACACACATATCTATAATTTTCATAAATCTCGTTTTTCATCTCATATTTTTCCCGTACATCGAGCTTTATTAATCTGCTACTCTATTTTCTCGGAGAAGGTGATTCCTACGAAATGAATCGAATATCTCGTTCCCGTGGATGGCATTCACCCAATCTAACCACGAGCTAATAACATCACTGGCGAGAAATATGAAGCTGCAATCTCATAATTGACAACGGGGATCGTGTAACGACATTCGTGTGACCGCGTGACAAGTCCAATTATCCGATGAGTTGTCCCCCTTGCGCTCGTTGCGCGATGTTCCAATCTACTTGAGAACAGCCCTTAAGCACGCGTTTCGATTGTTAAGAGCTTCGTCGTCGTTTCGTTCTGTTTCGTGCACGTGCAGCTATCGTTTATTCGGTTTATCGCGACCCGACGGACCGAGAACCCCTCTGATAGTAGCCACGTGAAAATTCGCTCGCCATCGAATTATTTCGCCAAACGAACTATCGAATTTATTTTCCAGCCGTTTACACGTACCTTGGCTCACGTTTCATTATGTGCAATAACAGTGGCAAACGTTCCGTTTTCACAGGTTTCAGTACATTCACATCGGGCTAACAAGGTACGTAAATTGAAAGAAATTGCAGGATAAAATAATGTAACGGTCGCTGTAATTTTCGTTTTTAAAGCTAAAGTTCCATCTCGAAACGACGTAGTTTTATTCTGTATTTTCGAGCTTCTATACAAATAATAAACATTTATCACGAATATAATATATAAATATGAAGATTGCAGGGAAAATAACGCGATACGGACATTTTTATTCATTTCTTTATTTTAATGTATATTTTGATATCACTTTATGACTAGAAAAGGACATTTTAATATAAAACGTCATATCTATGTATGAGGAGATGTTTTCACCTACTAATACGTAACTTTTAAACAAACTTCAGTATTAACGTATAAATTAACATGGACCAGGAAATACTATGATAAAATATTAAAAACGATACATACGATGTTTGATAGTTCTTCCGTACTTTACAGTAATGTTTAATTGCTGGTGGAATCAATGCACGCGAAACATTTGAATAGAGGTATACATTACTCGAAAACAATTGTTAAGGTGTAAAGTGTTCCGACAAACGAACAGGGAATTTCGTAATTTTGCGCTTTATTCGCACGATTTTCACCGCCCGCGGGATATAAAATTCCGAACTGTTTAATCTGCCAGCAGACATTCTGCACAATAAAAAAATGATTGTTTTGTATTCGAGCGCGAAACGTGAAATTCATACGTTAAATGGTGCTTTTGTCGACAAGAAAGCCGTAACATGCCGATAAAATCGGTGGTTTTAGTTTTTATATTTGGAACCAGAACTGGGACGCGCAATTAGTAAACATTTGCAACTGGAAACTTAACGATTGAACAACTATTTGAAAAAATGTCTATATGTTTACGGCAAATACATGCAACAAAATTAGAAAGTATTCGTACACCTTTTTAAAACAGAATAACTTTTTCAAAATTGGGCCAAGCGACTTGATTCTTTTTGAGAAGTTAGAAGAATTAGTTTATGTGACGTGTAAAAAAATCTCTGGAAAAGTTACAAGTGATTGCAAAGAAAAAGTTAATGGTCGCCATTTACGACTTTTTTATCTGGACTTGTAATGAAAATTTAAACGTCATAATTTGGAGAATTATGTCAGGTACGTACATGCTGAGAATTTCATTGAAATCGGATAACGTAGCTACGATTTAAAAAATACAAGTCGTTTGTACACCCAAATATGAAAACTTTCTACGCCCACTCTACGTATGTAAATATCGTTGATCATAAAAATATTTAAACACTTATCACAGGACACTTTTATGTATATTATGAATACAGCATACGTATTTATTACTAAATTATTGCAGGCTTACAACTGTTGCTATGTTTCTTCCGACTAATGTTCATCGCTTTTTAAAAATATTATTTAAAAAGAAATGTTCTCTCAATCGAATAAACCATCTGTTTCTCAATTTATTACTCTGGCAATTATTTGCTTAGCTTTAAATTTCTTTAATTGATCAAATAAAAATATCACATCGATCTTAATACAATATTTATTATATAATATTTGATACATATATATTAGGTCATACCATAAGTTCGTGTCGACTTTTGTGTATACATTTCATGTGACGATTTATAAACATACGGCGGTAAGGGACCAATGCACTTGAGCTTAGCTGATCGAGAACAGGCTAGAGCAGATTTTCGTGGGTATAAGATCGTAATATAGTGAACATAGTGACTTTTAACAGTAAAAAATCACGAGTGAAATGCTATCCATTTTCGACATCTCATGTTATATGAATTTCGGAAAGGAAGTTCTGTAACGATTGCCACGAAAAACATATGTGCTGTTTACGGAGAACGTGCTGTTTACACCTCAACGCTGTGCAAAACCAGGGTTACATCCACATAAAGTTCTTTTGTGTGTATGGTGGGATTATAAAGGAATACTCTATTTTGAACTTTTATCTAATGGTGATACCATTAATTCACTATACCATACTAATATATATACTATATATACTAATACCATTATTGCACTCAGTTAGAAAAATTAAGGGAAGCACTAGCTGAAAAACGACCAGGTTTAGTGAATAGGAACAACGTTATCTTCCGTCACGAAAACGCTAGACCGCATGTCGAGAAAAGCGTTACAAAAAAATTGTCTGAATTTAATTGGGAAATTTTACCACATTCCCCATATTCCCCAGACATTGCCTCATCTGATTACCACCTGTTCAGAGCATTACAACACTTTTTAGTAGGTAAAAAATTTGAAAATTGACATTCTCAAAAATAGCTTAGAAAATTATTTTAAAGAAAAACAAAAGAACTTTTATCGAGACGAAATAATGGCCCTATCAGAAGAATGGGAAGAAGTTGTACAACGAGAGGGGGATTACATTTTTTCATGAAACTGGAAGGTATGTAAACAATCTTAATATAACCGCTCGAAAAACGGCACGAACTTATGGGATGACCTAATATTTGAAGTATTTATTTAGGAATTATGTATTTGAAGTACGTTTCACCCAGGTCCGTCGCAAATTGATTAAAGTGAATATAATATTATAAACAATAGCGTACGTGCAACACCGTCTCAAATTTAGCATACGTTTTCCGACAACGATCCATTTCTAATCGAGAGGCTACCGGTTTAATTAAAAACCATACTCTCAACCTTCCAAATAAACACGCCGCTACTCCAACCGAGGGCAATTTGTTCTCACGTGCGGGCCTTTTTCATTAACAGTCCGGTCAAAATAGACATAAAAATGCTGATCAAAGAACAGAAATTCCTACGGAGCTAAATTTTGGTAGAGATCTTGGGTACACCTGTAGAAATAAAGTGTCAAAAATCCCTATTGATTCCATGCGGACTAAAAGAGTTATTCAAGGTAAAAGTCAAAATTTTCGAATTTTTTGGATTTTTCTTGAAAACGGTAAGTTTTATCGAAAATATAGTCCAGACAAAAATTGTAGATCATAAAATTATCTACAAAAATGTTCCTCATACTTTTTCCCCTAAGAATCGCCATTACTAAGATATCGCCATTCTAAATGTTGGAGGAGTTACATTCTACATAATATGCACAGAAATATCACATATATACATAGTCAGGCACTTAATATAAGTAAAAATGCCTATTTGTATCTTTTATATGTTTAAACCATACAATTTTGAGAATATACACTCAAAAGAAACTCAAGCCAATACTTTCTATATACCCGCGTGGCCTTGATCAACATTTGGATACTCTATAATTGTTCACGTGACGACGCTTTGCTTTTCCGAAGTAAGTGAAATACTTTCAGAGTTATGAACGTTCCTTTCGAGTGAATACATGTATCTATTGTAAGCGTCTACTATTACAGTTTGTATCCATTAATATTTTTAAAAAATGTCACAATTGTGCTTTATTTGCAATAAACTTTTGACGGAAGGTGAATTGTTAAAGTCGTGGAATGAAAACTTTGATCGATGCAAGTATCGAAAGAGGTGATGAGTTTGTTGATTATCTGAGAAGCTCCAAAGAAAATTGATTGTATAGACAAGTATAGATGTTTAACTTTTGTAAAAAATACACGGAACAAGAAACAAGTACAAGTATCTTGTCTTCCTCCAACATCGGCTTCTGCTCATCAATACTTGTATCGAGCATTCTATCAAGTTCAGGCATGGCTAGGCAATCAACCAAACCCCGAAGACTGGGGTTGGAAATTAACAGACAATATTTTGGAACTGATTCAAACTATCCTCCCACCTGCTCCGGAAAAAATCCTAAACACTATTTTTTGCCATTGTAAAAAAGGTTGTAGTACTAAATGTGACTGTAGAACAGTAGGGTTGTCGTGTTCACCAGCGTGTATTAATTGCCAAAACCAGTCTTGCTCGAATGTTCAATCGAATCCTAAGGACGAAGATTCGTGTGATATCGATGAAAAGATAGCTGATTCATCTTCAGTTGAACAATTTGTGGACATCCAGCAAGAAGAAGAGAAAGAAGAAGAAATCGAAGAAGACATGACCGTTGAAGTCGAATTTGAAGAGTATGAATCAGATTAAAATATTAACATAAATTAGAACTACAGTTTAAAATAATCACCTATATCACAATATTAACATCACTAATCATCACGCAGGAAATACAGTATTTTCCCATAAAATTCCGTCATAACAGATCGTGGAAAAAAAAGCGCCAAGTACACTACCTCATAAGTGGTGTGGAAATATGTACATATCTAATGCACTTTTAGAATGGCGATATCTTAGGAATGGTGATTTTTAGGAAAAAAAGTATGAGGAACATTTTTGTAGATAATTTTATGATCTACAATTTTTGTCTGAGCTATATTTTCGATAAAACTTACCGTTTTCAAGAAAAATTAAAAAAATCTGAAAATTTTGACTTTGACCTTAAATAATTCTTTTAGCCCGCATGGAATCAATAGGGATTTTTGGCACTTCATTTCTACAGGTGTACCCAAGGTCTCTACCAAAATTTAGCTCCGTAGGAATTTCTGTTCTTTGAAATGTCTATTTTGACCGGACTATGATACGTAGAACTTGAAAACGGAACTGCTGTGAAAACGCGCCGCTTCGAGAAATATGACTAGGATGTATCGTGCTTTGATTGATTTCATGCTTGTTTCTCAATAAGCACACGCTTTTCATTTTTCCTCGATGCATTTGGTACAGTAACATAGACACGTTCTCTGTAGCAGAGTGTAATTATGGGGGCGGATTGAGATAAAAGAAGTAGGACGTGTACAAATGGGATATTTAAAGCGGATTCTAGAGTTGAATTTTGTGCAGGTTGTCACGATGCTATTTCAAATTGCTATCTCGATTTGTATCCGCGATTTATTATTGTACGATATTATTTTGGCACTGCCAACAACGTATAGAGATTTTAGACAGTCATTTGTCTAAGGATTCTCCGTGTCCAACTTCTGTAATCGGAGGGTCGAACCAATGTTGTTTGCTAACCGAAGGCATTGACATATGTCTACTGGCAGAAATGTGAATTTGAATATAATGTTAAAATACGGTGGTTCTCGAAAATATTTGAATACTTGTGGTAGAAAATTTTTATAAATGCAATACATACGTGTACGATACTTGAAAAAATTATTTATTGAAAGTGTTTCAACCGTTCACGGAGAGACGCGATCGCGAAATAACGCGTCAACGAGAGTTGTAAATTCTCGTTACGATTAAACAATCGACGCCACGAACTGATTGATCCCCTATTTCTATTATGAGAATAGAGGTGGTTGGAATGAATGCATACGGAAAACTACACTTGATTTGTTAACAAAAAGTTTAATAATAAATAAAGAAGCAACAATTTCAGTCAACGATTAACGATTAATAATTAAGACGAAAATATAACAATTAATGTTTTGTGAACGGGTATACTTATAACCAGACCTTTTGCACTTCGCAGCTTGAGATAGACTGACTGATTCTTTTGTTCGAAACCACGGATTCTTTCCTTTGTTGCCCTTCGATATCTCTACTACACACGCGTTTATTAGATGTACTGCGGCGGTTGCCGCGTATGCGTTCTTCCGAAAATTTGGAGAAAGAAACGTAGAGATATCGATGGTACATTGGGCATGTCGGTATTGCGCTTTGACGGCATAGTTCTTTGTACCCCGAAGCCGTTGGAAAGTTCCGTGGTCGATGCTGCCAAAAATTAGTTTCCTTGAACACTTGATTAGAGAGATGATTGGCAAACCGTAACAGAAAGAAATGTTTTACATTAAGATATGTTCATAAAACAAACTTTCGTGTAATATTTACATACATTGTCGCAATCTTCCTATGAAATTGTTTCATCTTCCAAACGTTATAAGAAATATTTTACATTGAATATTTTACACATTTTCAAACGTAATATGCATTCTATATATTTTTACATATTTAAATTGCTCACAAAAGCATACAAATTTGCAGCTTAATTATAATAAGATTTGAAAGACTGTAGTAGATATTCAGCATGAATATTGTTTTTCCATACCATATTACCATAATTTTTCTATTACTTTTCATATTTCCTGACGGTTATGAAATTACCAAGTTACAAAAACTCGCCGTAGAATTATCATTCTATTTTTTCTCCCATATTCCATTATGTGCCAAGGTCCAAGAAGCTCTTGAATCCCACCTAAAGCATTATATCATGTCTATGTATACTTGTCGCTTTATTAGCACGTGATATTCCACACTCTGTCCTTACACTCTTGCGCTCTTTTTTTTTCTACCTAGCACAATATTCATTCATGAGAAATGGTAGTGCAGAACTTTTTTAAACCCTCTTCAGAAACAAAAAAGAGGACGAAAAAAAGGGACTGCATTTCGAGAGAGAAACCCTTGTAACAAAGCCGGCCGATGAACGTAGTAACGAAAAACGTCAATTGACCTTCTTCCTGGCTTACAACCCTCCATCATAACCCGTCACTCTAGCCGGCGATGGCTTAACGATGGGCATTTTTACACTGTCATAACCTGGGATAACAAGTTCCCGATTTAGCCCGAGGGCCAACCTCGACAACCGCCACTGATCGTCTCTCGAGGCTCTATATCAAGTCGTAGACGGCCTACGCCCATGTCTGACCACACTCTGCCAAACTGGACGATCGTATATCCTCGCTCAAAGTATTAGAACATCTGAGTGATCTTGTCCAGAACGTGATAATTAATCCGGATTGTTAGGAACGCAGCTAATCGGTCAGAATCTTTTATTTATTTCCTGCTATATATTTTGAATATATATATTATATTTTTGGATTGAAAGTGATTATTAGAATGCCGATGTTTGTACACATTAAAATTTTTATAAACATAGATGAAGAAATAGAATGCAAACCGAGATTTGTTTTCACTCACCGAACATTCTAACACGTATCCTTTGGATATTATATATATTTTGTTATTATCCTTATTATTACCTCTCTTTGAACCTGGTAAAAAATCTACATCTCCCTTCACAAATGACGATACATAAAACTGGATATATTTTATTTTTATATTATACGCACTCTGTGTGTCTTTATAGTTTTAAATCCCCCGTGAATGCACAAAAATCCCTAGTCTAATTATAATAAATACGATTCACTAGATCTGAAGAGGTATACCTGTGCAGGAATACTTCATGATTCTACTATTCGCGCAGTTGGTTTACGACAAGGTCAAACCAGTCGAGATTATAACGTTCTTTTATTTATCGAGCTCCTCAAACGGCACATCGGGGAATTGCCAGACGGGGGAACTCGGACTCGAGCATTTTTCATTAATGGGAATAAGCTGCGTGAAGAAAGTGGAGTTTCATAGTCAAGGGCCGAGAATACATGGACAGAGGGGTGGATCCGAGGGTAGTTTAATTGGCGGAAACATTTCGGAGAGGAAGGTTCCTGTTTCTTACGTAGGTGGGTGAAAGATCTTTTCGGCTACAAACGACGGACTTAGTGGACGCGATTTTGTGCGTATGGCTGGTGTAATTGGTATCGACCACTTAATCTGTCCTTAAAAGCGAAGATTAATCGATGTACGAACTTTCGTGGGAATGAATATTGTATGGTTGCAACATCTTTTGGGATTCTATATGAATTATTGATATAAGAAAAGAATATTTTGTGTTCTCGTTATAGCTTGAAAATCTCGTAATATTACGTTGTGATGTTCTCATTTTTATCTTATATATTGATCTCAGGTGGATTATTATACGTGTTTATTATTATACGAGGAATTCGTAATTGTCAGTTATATTAAAATCACTTTAAGTACAAATACAGAGATAGTGTATGCCGATCGTAATCGTCGCTCGCTCAATGCTACTGTTCAACTCTACGCTCGCTATTCGACTCTATGACTCGCTATGATTGTCCTAGAGAGCACGTTCGTCTATTTGTATCGACCTGTGGTATTACAAAAAGTTCGAATGTAACTCCGGTTGATGATTATAAAAAGGTTCGTTCACCTTTGAACCTAGCAAACCATAACAACGTTGACACTCCAAGGCACAATAATATGAATTTCTTTCGATTCGAATCTTTCGTTGATTCATGTGCCGCTACAGATCTATTCGGATATGAATGTCCAGATCCCAAATGTATCTATGTTGTATGTTGTATGAACGTAATTTCAAATCACTGCGTTATAATTAATTTTCACAAATGCACAAAATAAAAGAAACAAAATAAGTAAATGAACATTTATTCAGAATCAATCCACTGATCCTTTGTCCAAGCAAACCATATTCTTGACTGAGTTTTCGGGTTATACTTGCCGTGTTAGAATGTTACGTGTCAACTGCTGGTAAGCTTTCTGTCACGATTACTTTCGAAACTTATTGCAGTTCGCTGCAAATTTCTCCTACACTAGGCTTTCGCGTGAGAAATATATTTTCGAGCCAAAACGACGTCCACAAACACGGTCACGCCGCACGACAACTCGATCTGATTTCCCCGAGCGAAATCTTTTCGAAGAATGATCGTTCGCTTTTTGCGCGGCTGCATCAATGGATTTTGACGCTTCGACTGAATCCGGTCGCGTATAAAATCGACATCTGAAATTCCATATTCCGGTGGCTGTCACAGGTTCGGAGACCGAGGCGACGAATTTCCGAACGATGGATGTGTCGCGTTAAGCTTCCATGTAGCAATTAAACGATTTTCGAATCAATCGATGCAATTGCATCTGCATGATGCGAGGCGAATTAAAATTAACCCTTGCGCGAAACTGTAGCCCCGAATGTTTTGCAAATCAGCGTGAGTAATGAAGGGTTTAATACACGTGTGTGATAACTGATTTTATAATATGAAAATATTTGACATAAAACGTAAAAAGTGGCAATAATTCGAAATTGATTTCATTTGTCTCCGAAAAATTCCTTAGGATACTAGTGGCTTTTATTAATATTCGGACACCATAGTGTTGAAGAGATAATTGCTCTATATATTTGTTTAAAATAGCGTTATTGAATTAATTATTATTTAGTATATTAAAATTCTTATCGCGGTTGATAGAATATAGATTTTATTTATTTTGTACGTATAGACTTGTGCATAACAAACTATAAACTAAAGCGGCGAAATTTTGAATCCTTTCAAACTTTATCAGTATAATCGCGATAGATACGTATCATTATAATGCTAATGAAATTTCAAAATGTTTTCCTAACATATACAATATATACAGTGGCTACAAAATGCATTTGAACACCATTACTGTAGCATTTACATACTAATTAATTAGTTCCAAGTATTACACGCGAACTTTCGTATCACGTAGTAGTATTCTCATATGCGAAATGTTATATTATGAAAATGAAATGTATGAAAATGAAATGCAAATAATGTAGAATGTTCAAAAAACTCTTAATTATGAAATAAGGGTACAAATACCTTTTGTAGCCACTGTGCATAACAGTTTTCCGTGGTTAATGTTCAATTATTTCCGTGAAGCATCGTGAATATTCTTAGAGAAGTTTAAGTTCGTTAATTTTTCTAAGACACCGTGTATACCATTATTTCACTCGTGATTCACGTGAAAGTTAACGATGCATTTTTAGAAGAAATTCGATTGATTCGATCAATGCCATTAATAAATATAATCAGCCAATTTATAGTAACTTTTACTGTTATGTACCAAATTACTCTCAATACTAGCATCGAAACCAATATAACAAAACGATCGTCGTTAATGTCCACCATTTTCCACTAATTATTGTCACCGTTTACCATTACCAAACAGGTAAAACTATATCCGTTAATTTTATGCGGTATTTTACACGGATACGATACGATCCTATAAATAATCAAGCGCTCGCTCGAAATCCGCCAATGTTTCCAACTCGCATGTCATTATTCTTGTCACACGGGAATTATATGCAAATAGACACGTATTCCGCGCGAATTCCTTTTCGATCCGGCCATTCTCGATAATAGGGAAAGAAATAGCGATAAAAAAGGAAACTGAGGGATAAATTGAGAAAGAAAATTGGATATACAAGAAATTAGCCATGCGGAACGCACGCGTGCCGGATCGGAAACGGAAAGAAGAGAAACAAAAGCTCGAAGAGGAAAAACAGTGACTGCCTGGGGGCCAATAATCGAACGCAGCTTCCCAGATGTTATGCGATATTATATTATACAACAGCAAAATACATTAACGAAATAGCGCGATGCTGATAAGAAACATATATAAATATAACGCATTTAAATATTAGTTTAAAGATTAGTATTTGCATTTTGATGCATTTAACTCGTCAATTGTCTTAAACAAACGAATTGCTATTTTTCGATGTGATATGTCGATTAAAAGCTTAATTACGTTATCATAAACTGTTTGAAGCACTTCCGATAATGTAAGAAAAAGAATGTTATAAATAGCAGGACCTAAAATCGCTAAAAAATGCTTCTTTCTATAAAAAATCACGGTCACCTTGATTTTGTCGAATGACATCATATATTTTTGATTTCGTAGTGTTGTAAATGATGTCAATTTAAGAATCGTGCACATCATTTCATCGCATTCATTGACAAACATCGCAGAGTGTATGTTATTAAAGGATTTTAATCATCTGAATTCGATAATTGCGAAGGTACGAACGCATCTGTGACTCTCTGTTCATAAAAATTAATAAGATTCGTGATAAGCTGCGTAGCTGAATAATCAATGTTTCATTGGTAATCCACGAATAAGTTTACAGTCGTGAAAAATAAAGCAAGTGAAGTAAAGTAAAAGAGATAAGTAGTTGACTTCTACCTAATGATCCGACAACACAATCATAAGTACGTCGATCCGCTTTGAATATTAATTCAGGCGATTTCCATCCTGTCATTTATTTTCCTGTCATCCTTCTGTCTCGAGAGGAAGTTTATTGTTGCGATACTGGTTAAGGTGAAAAATAACTGTATGCCCGGAGGTGCATTACAACATGCAGATGCGCTTAAACGGTGATCCATTTTCATCAGATGAATTAAACGCGCGTCTGTTTTAATGCGGGAATCGGTCGATCCAAGCTTGCACGTTTCCTCGAAACGAACGCAAGGAAGTTCGACTGGAATTAGTTCAACAAGTAGCGAGCGGATCTGATTGGCTTAATTTGCAGATAAATGGCACAGATGATATTCTTCGCTACTTTCCAGTATTTAATTTCCGTTCGTTTGAATAGATTTTTAGCGTAGAAATAGTAATAAGATTCATTTCTACATTAATAATTTGTAAAATATTCATAACGAAATGCAACATAAAATCCATCATAAAAAAATTTGCCTTGTAAAAGAGTCATTTTTCTCAAAATCATCTTTTTTTTTATCAGATACGCCTATTTGAATTAACACGGTAGAATATTTGTCAATATCAGTTAATTTAGAGTTTATCCTTAAGAAAATTTGAGAATTCTTCGGAACTGAATTCTTTGTAAAATAACAACTCTATTAGGAGTAACTTGACTCGAGCGACGCGACGAGCGGAAACTGGAGAAATTCTCGTTTCTGGTCGGAATCGAAATACCTGGTCGGCGAATTCAACGTCGGTGGCCTTTGTACACGAACGATTCATTCACTTCGTTTCTCCAATGTGCAGAACATCAAAGAATTTCTTCGTTGGACTTCCTTTTTGTCGCACTAACCACCGAAATGTATTCTTTCTATTTATCTTGCGCATTGTACTCACGAAGCGTCCTCACAGCTTTCTTTTCAGCTTCAACATGCTACACACACGCCGGGCTAAGTGGTTTTCGTCGAGGGATGTAAAAACATAGGCGACTGTTCTCGTGAAGTGATCCTGCCTTGCATGTATCACGATTCTCCCTCTTTATTATTATTCGGGAACGTTGACATTATTCAGCGGGAAACACGTCAACGGGGAAGTATCGTGATTTCGTACGAGATAACATGTAAATAAGATTGCAGCATTTACGATGTTAGTCAAGCTGATGAAGCGGTATAATTTACAGCGAAGTAACGAGGGCTGTTCAATTTCTTGGGACACCGACTATAGTTTGATGTTTCACAGATTTATCGATGTTGCGAAGTTTTGACATTCGATATTGTATGTTAAACTATGTTCTCGTCAATGAATTCTGTAAACAAATAACTTTCTTCGAATTTTGTAAGAAAAATACTGTTTTACAAGAATCTGGAAATAAACGTACAAGATTACGCTCATCAACCGATTTTACACTTAATAAACGTACCGGCATGTTGAAAATTCGCATCGCAAGTTGAGAAACATTGAAATAGAATTAAATCATTTTCCATTTACAGATTTACAGTTTTCTTTGAAAAATTGTTAGTGTTTCTCTTTAATGAATTGTTTCAAATTGCTTCTACTTAGTATAATATAAAATCATTGCAGTTCCTTTTCACCGTAATCTTGCAATTAAAATACGTCTTGTTAAAGATAAACAAATGTTGGAATAGTTTTGAGTGGTAGCGTTTAAGAATAATTACCACTCATCGTCGATAAGAAGTACATAATTAAAAATATTTAACGCAAAACCGTAGTTACGTTGTCTGGTAGGTTTCGTTAGCAATAAAAAGTCCGCAACGTTTTAAAAGCACGCTAACTCTGCGAGTAAGTGTAAGTAGTAGGTATAACCTTTCACGCGTAAATTTTAATTTCCTCGTCGAAAATTCCTCGAAATTGTTAAGACACCGCGGATGTTTGTATTATTCAAATTCGCGGGTAATCCTGAAAGGATGATGTAGCGCGTTTAAGGTAGTAACTCGCAACAATGTGAGGCATGAAAACTTCAGTGTCGTAAATTATCCGCATGTGCTGCTTTCGGCGAGAGCAGTACCGAACACGAGCGATATTTTCTTTTGCCAACACTGTGTTTACAACCTTGTTTCCTGAACATTTCGCAACAACGCGACGTTCATATTAGCGAGCAAATATACGAGAGAAAGGAAAGGGCTATTCGCATCTAATACGTCCAGCGATTGTATTTACGGTGAATTGGAGTGTCCGCGCGATATATTCAAACGATGCTGGTACGGTTTTCTCTATCGTATAACAAAACACTATGCGAGTTATGCAACGTGGCCAACTCAGTTATTTCAGAAATATAGCTTCAACGAAATAAAGCTTTTGCGCTAAACTCGCATAGTACCGTAAGGTATGTAATAATTGAAGATCACGAGAGGACGTAAGTACAGCAGTGAGTGCAAAAAATATTGGTATATATATATACAATTATTGGTATATATATATACAATTATTTTCCAATGAAAGCACTTTTTTATCAGCTTTTACATTTTGTTTTCGTACCGCAAAATTTTTACAGCCATATAAGGAAAATATATCTATCTCTTTTCACTTATTTATTGTAATACTTACCTTCCGGCTTTCGATGATTTCCGGTTTATATCGCATTAACTTATCCTACATCTTATCTACCTCTTATACATATTATATCGTTTACTTACCCACCTTATCTTACGTCAATTTTCTTATTTAATGTTACTTATTACTTTGTCGCAGTTGCTCTTTGATACTTTTCCTTCCTGTACATGTACATATATTATTAGCGTTCATATACAATGTATTATTACCTTTATTTGATTGAATGAATTCTGATTGTAAGAATTTAGTATGGAACTAATAACAAAGTACGATGTAATTAAAAAACTCGAAAGTGATGTTACTGCGACAGAATGATGAAAAATATATGATATTGGAAAAGCCACAAAAACTAACATTAAAAACGAAAACACTATATCGAATATCTAAAGCACGCGGATTTCTTGGATACTGGCAACAGTAAAGAAACTTTAAATATACGGACGTAGTAAAATGGTTTTATTGCGACAAAGACGATGATAATGACGACCTTATTTCGGTGGAAACAGCAAACGAAAGTGGTAATGGTTTTCATGGCGAAGCGTTTGTTGTATTCGAAAAAGGGCTCCGATGGTTGAAATACAAAAAGAATGTAACTCTATGTAGTTACTTATGTTGGAAAAATCATGTGACTTCGTGGCTAAAGGGATATGGGATTCGTAATAAATATTTAAAGAATCTGTCGACTAATCTTAATCTGTATTTGAATGAATGAATTCATTCAAATTTCACATGGGAAAAGTAATTTTATTATTTGAAAATTCTATTATCAGAACACCTTTTATCTTCTTATTAGTTCGGATAAGCAAAGCTCTATTGTAATTAGTATGTAAATGCTACAATAAATGTAACGATGTGCCAATACCTGTTGTAGCCACTGTACATTTTCGTCGATTTTTTGACTTTGATATCACTTGATGATTAAACAGGGGGATCTTAACGTGACATAATTGAAAAAGAAAGGAGCGATATCGCTGCTGGAGACAAAGAAAGACGTTTAACTAATATTTATCGGCGATTTTATATACGTAAATAATGTTCATGGTAATATGGGTAATATAACTGATGTAAATATGCTATTTAGTATTAATAATATAGCAATATGATGATATAAGTAATAGGAAATATAAGTAGTCATAATATAGTTAGAACGAGATCAATGGAATTTCGCGAAAACAGTTCCACGAAAATTTTCACGAAGGTAAACAGAGAAAATTGTGCTCTAGTGCTTTTAACGAATACGATAACGATGGCAAACAGTCAAACCTATTTAGCTTATGGTATGATAGCGATAATTAAATATCTACTTCTGTTGTCACGTTTTAGCGCCGGAACAGCCGGTCAATGATACGTTCGGGTTTTCAGTTGGCCTAAATAACCTCGTTTCGCACAATTTGCAATTATTTGATAATCCGTTAACATGGTCGGTTTAATTGATTACTAATTTATTAACCCGAAGAATTCATTGAAATTACTGGAATTGAGAGAGATTATTATCGGACAAACCGCTACGATATATGTATATCGGCGAACGTGTAAGGGGGGCCATTGTTCCATCGCACAATGCACTGTGCCTGAAATACTGCCAGTAAATCAATTTTTCGAATTCCCTTGAAAGCAACCAAGAAAAATTTCGTCCGAAAATATGCTGTTCGAATCTCAGTGTATGATCGTTGGATTTCGACGATACTCGCGATATTAGGTTGATCATATGAAATTTCGCTTTTCTCAAATAACACTCTGACCACATGTAATTTTTCTAGAATATCATATGCATATTTAAACAAAGTAATTTGCACAAGATTCGATGTATTTGGTCAAGGACCACATAGTTAAATGCGATTATTGTTACAATATTGAATACACGAATTCTGATAATCTATGATTTGAAATTAAATGATCTTTGAGAGGTTTGAATGATTTCAATAATTTCTCATTTTCTTATACGTGCTCCAATATTTGTGAAGCTACAGGAATATTATGAAATTTGTAACTTTTTCAATTACGAAAAAATACAAATAACGTAATTACCTGCATAAAAATCTGGATTTAAATTATTTGTAAAACAACACGACCAAAATGAAATTCGTGGAAATTCTCTCTGGAAAAAAGCATCCGTTGCCAATTATTAGAATGTTGATTATATCTATGAATATTGGATGTACGATATCGTAACTTTAACGTCAAGACTTAAATTACAACAGACTTCTATTTCCTCTCTAAGTAAAAAATTAAATTCAATTACCATTTTGCCGGAATAATTTCCCAGCTGTAAAATATTTAAAAAATCCTGTAATATGGTATTTCATACTGTTCTCGTGCGATATTGATCACTCCTTTTGCTGTTTGATTTTTATTTAGTTAAAAAGTCAAAGAGAAAATTATTACGATATACTTAAATCGTAATGAACATTAATTGAAATAACATACTTGCTAATAGTCTTAGCAATTATGTAATAATATATTGGTAAGAAAAATTTCACTTTATTTTATTTCTATCAAAGTCAAATATCAAACGAACTGGTTATATATAATAAAAAATTTTAAATTATAAAATTTCCTATCGGTCATTTTAACCGGTTTAATAGTTCCAGCGTTGGAATGATCGCTCATTTCAAAACAACATATCGTTTAATCAAAGTATCGACTAAATGAATCTATCCATCCACGAACGACAGACAGAAGCTTCCTTAGTAGCCCTTGAAGCATTACGCGATCGTAAATTAGACGGAGCTTTGCTAGAATTATCGTTGTTGGACCACCATACGGTGCACATAGGGGAAAACTCGATTCGTATATCGGTGGGACGTACATACGAGTATCGGACACTTTGTCGTTTACGAATAACTTACCGAACCATACGAATTCACAGGTTGCATCCGATTTTCAAGCAGACCTTTCTAAAGCGTATCGAATCTTAGCGAATGATCTAAATAGAGGTGCAACGTAGACTGAACTTGCATGGGGTTAAAACTGCTGAACAAGGAATGAAAACAACTCGTCCGTGTTAACCTTAAGCCACGGCAGCAGCGGTTGCATTCAATCACTATTGAAATGTGGCTTTCTTATCGCATGGAAACGCGTACGTATTCAGCGTGTTACACACGTACCACCTGTCTGTATCGCGCCATATTGAAATTCTTCATCGTTTCCGTCTGTGACGTGGTAAATACCTTACGTATCGACCTTTTATACTTGTCCGCTTATCTCAATGGATTTTCCACTCGGTTAACGCGAAAGGATATTCGCCCTCTTGCCTCGTGATTTACCTGCAAATTGCAATCACTAGACTTGAATGGAAATGGGCCATCCTATCGCTACTCTTCTCAATATATCAAACGATTGTTTTGATCTTTTAAACGCCTTAATTCGTACTTTTATTTGTTTTCGACACAATTGTATGTGTCTGTTCGTTTTCTTTTTTTTTACACGTTTGACGCATTTTGGTGTAATTCGTGGACGCATCGAACGATGGAACTGGAATACGGCGTAATTGGATAACAAATGTCCTCGGAATGACATGATCTAGAAGAGCCGTAGGATCTTAAAGTCAGGCTGTATTAAATTTAACGACAAAATCGTTTGTGTCTGGCCGTGTTAATTCGACCGTGACGATTCCGCGCCGTGACCCACATCCACCGAGCATATTATCTTGTTAAATCACCGAAATCACTCGTTTTACGAACGAAAGCCCATTAACGTGCTCTTTCTGTCCATCATTGCAAGGGAGAGTTTTATCTGAAGGGAGGCCAGGGTTGGATCAAATTATTTCATCGAATCGAACGGTATTCTGGAGGTGCTTAATCGACAACGTCCTCCCGTTCTTTTCAAAATACATTTTTCCGATCAACTTGACAGAACCCGTTGTCCAGTTTCCTATAGCACAAAATTGCTTTTTTGAGATTGTATGTCCCATTGGAAGTTATATTTCATAGCCGAAACAGAAAAAAATCCTAAAGTCAATCGCAAAAGCTCGTACGGTTCTCGTACTATAAAATTCAGTTGCTTTATAAAAGATTTTATGACGAGCGGTGTATTAAGCAAAAAGCTGGTTTTAGGTTAAAACGCATTTTCATATTTTAATAATGTTATATGTTAATAACGTAACAGGCAACCATCGTGAAGTGTTAAATCATTGATAAGCAACGCTTCGTTATTGTTGAGATTATCTGATAGAGGAACGCGTGAATGATCTTGTAATAGAAATACGTATTGATGTAAACACAAGTAAGCAAAGGACATTACCAAAAAATTAACCTTAGTGTGTAACCCTAGCTGAAGATTGCAAGAAACAACAACAAAAATCTACTTATAGCTTTTTTGTTTTTAGACCTTGTAACCCAAAAACAACATTCATATTCAAGGACACAATAATATGGACTTCTCCTCTTTTAATTGTTTTTTGCTTCGCTAAATTCTATTTTCTTCGTAACGACGGTGTTCAGGTCACTGGTATACAAAAAAAAAAAAGATGTAGAGTTTTCCTAGTAGTAATTACTTGAACAGTTGTTAAAAGCTAGAAATTTTGAAACCTTCAAAGTCAAATCCTTCGCGCAGCAGCAATGAAACATGCATCGCTTCTATTATAGTTTAGTCGAATATCACATGACGGCGAGTGTTTTTCAAAGGATATAAAATTGTTGAATTCGGTGAGATCGTTACGCTAGAGTTGAAGCGCTCTTGAATCGCAGTATTGTTTCAAAATTGTCTTCTTGCCTCGATGCAGATCGCGGCGCGGTCCGTAGCCATTTTTCAAGGATTTGTTACGAGTCAAGAATTGCATAGTTGAAGTGCGCGCGCTCGCCGTTATTATGCGCTTCTTTTGAGACCGACGTAAGCTTCTTCGAGAACAATACGTTCGACTGAGCGCGCGTTTAGTAACTTTCAAGATACAAGATAATGGCGTCTCGTTATGAAAAATACTTGAGAGCCGGGCTCTCGTTGACTTATGGCCGACGATTTGCTGTAACGCTTCGTCGTTATACAGAAATTCGAGCACAATGGAAGGCGAATGAATCACAGAATGGAACGAGACGAAAGTTTGTAAAGCAGGTTATTGCAATACGCTTACATTTCCAACACGGTATGTATTAAGAACAACGGATTGCTGAAAGTTTACGTCACCCGCGGACAGCGATTGTTATTTTTCAAACTTTCAACATCTTACGATCGATTAACATGTTGGCTGCCTATGTTATATGAAAAGTTGCTATTCTCACGCTAGGAATGGCTTTTGATATTTTCTCTTTCTCACTGAAATCAAACATCTACGTTATTTCTAGCGCTGTTAAATGTGAAGAAAGGGAGTAACGAGGGAAGTTTGTCAGACGAGTAATTAGTTGAAAAGAAATAATTGTTGGAAGTTATAGTACTTTACCTTTTAATAACCGAAATGAGTCTCATTCGCTCGGGAAATTCGATATCGACTAGAAAAATGACGTCCAAGTCCGCTCCATAAGCAGCTCCGAAAATGGAAATAAATGATATTTCTTCGTAATTATTGTAACTTTTTCCTAAATACGTACACGTATTTTGTTACTAATTGAGATAATGGGTCTTAAACATTTTTCTTATCCATTCCACCTGAAGTTCAGATTGTATTTGGATTTGGTTGAATCTATACGTATAAATATAATTTATCTTTATTGTTTTTATCCACTCTTATCTTATATCCACTTTTCTACACCATATGTGCTTTCTTTATCCGTACGCGCTAACGTTCTTTCAATTTTTCTACTAATCTATGAAAAGCCACGATTTAACAAAATATTCTTCAAATTCCAAATTTCGATTCAGAACGTACTTTCGCGATCTGCATGACAATTGTAAATTTTTATTCTTTAATTATACTTTAGAATATTTACATAAACGTACATACGCGTCCAGACACTCATAACGTATAGCATACTCGAACGTAATTCGAACTTGGAGTGAGATAAATAAAAAGAATGTTTAACACCCACCGCCGGAATTGAAAACCAAGTCTTCTTATTATTCCATTTATTGTGTTTGTATGTATAGAGAAAAGTTTGAAAGATAAACAAAAATTACAAAAAGATGTCATTTACACCTATTTTCGGAGCTGTTTATGACAAACTTCCACACGATTTTTCTAGCCGATATCAAATTTTCCGAGCGAATGGTACTCGATTCAGTTATTAGGAGGTAGAGTATTATAATTTTCAATAGTTAATTTTTTGTAAATTAATTATTCATCTGGGAAACTTACTAGAAATTTGTAAAAGAGGTTTAAATTGCTTGAAGACATCTAATGGCAATATAAAAGTTCACCCAATATCACCTTAAACATTGTTCCAAACTACTTGACTTTATTTGTATATTAATATATATATATATATATCTTTTTTTAAAAGAATATTGGCGATAATGGTAATGGCGAATGTTCAAACGTTTTCATGAGACACTGTTTGTTTAATAATACCCAACGCAATGATACCTGGAAACACAGGGAACGTAACGCAGGACTAAAGAGCACACGCGATCCGGTTAACGAAACCGTTGCCGCTGTAACGTACAGTTGCCGGAAACATCAGAAGCGCGAATTACACGATAATAGAATCGAACCACGGTTAATCGAACGCAACGAGACTTTCGTTTTAATCGCACCGCTTGCCCGAATCTCCCGCAGTCATCGATGTTGCTTGTTTCTCGCTATGCGTTAATTCGGTATGAAAGCGTGGAAAACCGATGCCTCTACCCGATATGGAAGGCAATAATTTCACTGGGAAACAATCGAACGCATAAATCCAAATCACGACGCGCATATCGCTCATTCATTGATACCGTGACATAACTCAAACTTTCTACAAAAATCGCAGCTTCTGCCAAGTTAATGTCGCATCAAAAGTGTCACGACTCGAAATAGCTTTATATTACCCATGTAATTAACTGCGTATATAAAAAGGTGTAGTAACTTACTTCATAAAGTCGTTTTGCAGAATCAGTGGGTACAGCGATGGTCAGTAAATAAAAAAAAATCGCCAGTTCGATAGACATAGCATTGTCGTATATTTTTTTACAACGTACACGATGTTTCGTTTCTGTTTCTTAAAACATTTTACGAAGATTAGTCTTGCGATGGGGCGGAGCCGAATCGAGAAGTGGAAAATAGCACGCTAGGGATGCGTTGGCAGTGCATCAAGAAGATAAGAAAGGTTACTCAGAGACAGCTTGGCTTGCAGAGAAAAAGAGTAGAATGGACCATTGCTTTGCTAACGGTGTGCATAAAACCGTCGTGGCCGATACGTACATTGGTTGTACGCTGGAGTCGATGTATCGAACCACCTTCCGGGATATAATCGTGATATACAGCCAATATTATGGGACCTATAGATACTGCAACAATGCTTTCAGACGCAGCGGGGTAGATGACAGAAGGGGCCGGACGTAGAACGCCGGTACCACCGGGGATGTAGAGAAAAGTAGGATTAAGCCCGGGCTCACGATGTATTGGAATCCTGTTGTTCGAGGTCGTCTGTGGCGCTCGTCTTCCGCCATGCTGCGCGGCGAAATTAGAAAATTTTTGGGGAACACGCGTGGAAGAATAACGACCGGTACCGTGTACGCTTCGATAACGGTTTATAAATGTTCCCTTCGGTATTTCCACGTTGCAACGATTTACCACGGCTAGTGAAACCTGACCGGCGTTGGTTGATGATCATCGCGGAATTTCATTTTCTTTCACCTTCTATCTAAGATATCGCCGACGTTACTCAGTGAACAATGCACAGCAGATAGACTTTTCAGCGTTATTGGTTTTGGTAATTATGCAGTTTAGTGACATTTTCCAATATTTACTATTCAATTTTATTCAGTTTTCTAAAAATTCATGTTATTACCAAAGGAAGAAATCTCAATCGAGATAGCTAGTGAAAGAAATGTACCTTTTTATTTTATTAAGAAAGGAATGCGTAATAATAATTAACGATGAAATTTTAAATGCTTACTTGATATTGTTTGCGATCATTCGTTGACTTGGGAAAAGAAGTATATAGATATGTTTCCTGGTACTATCGAAGTCAATATACGAATACAAATTATTTATTAACCTATCGGTTATGTATATTTTTTTTGTATACTATCTGCTAGTATCCACCGACCGAAGATGGATATTTATTTTACATAGTTTGGTTTTTGTACGCCATCGACAAACACAGAGGGTTTGAAGAGAAATACGAGTTCACACGACAATGGTTTTGATGTTTACAGGACAGTCCCTTTCTTTTTTTTTTTTGTTGCTTCCTGATAAAAATTGTATCCTACCTTAAATCGAATATATTTACTCTGCGTTGTACAAATTTGTAGCAGATGTTTGCTAAGCTATTGCATTTTAAGTTTTCGTGTTTGTTAACAGTACGGTTACGACTGTACAAACATCTGAACGTTGTACTAACGCAACAAGATGCCGTAGATTATAAACGATCTTTTGATAAAAACTATTCAATATGCATTTGAAAAGTTTCTTCCAGATAAAACGCAAAACTCGATGGTCTATACATGTATAGGATGTTTTAGCTGCGCCTATAGAAGTCGATACTTTGGATTAAATAAAAGTTCTACATATTCGATTATAAAACATTGCGATATACGTATAGTATAATAAACTATAAACTAATAATATTAGTGAATTTACAGATTAAAAATTGTATCTTGTAGCAACCCTTTAAGGGTCAACGTAGATATTTAATTTCCTGTTTATTAATCAATATTATTGTATTCTGTTTTTTTTACCATTGTAGCGAAAGAGGGGGTGTCAAACAAAAATAAACCACCTGCACAATATGCAAATTTAATTTACGCTACGATACCCTAATATTGAACTGTATATTTTACAAAACATATGTCATGTTTGAATATATTTTTGTCATCATTCCTTCCACTTAAATTTAACGATTTTATAGAATTTAAACAAAACCATTGCTTACTTCTCAATACGTTCAGAAAAATAAACATTTAACAAGAATTAAAAGAGAAAAAAGTGTGCAGACACAAGCAATAGCCATTAAATATAAAAGCGACACGAAAGAGAGTTCTCTAATTGTTTTAGCCAGTATTTCGCAAACGACCTAGACTTTAAAAAATCATAAAAAACAAATGATATCTCTTTCACTAGAATTAAACGAACATCCTCTTCGATCAATCAATCAGCGCATCGGCGTGTCCATTACATTCAGAGGAAGACTAGAAAGCAGATCCTAAAAAACCATTACAAAAGGAAGCCATTATTACCGTCACGTGTCATTACATCGATATTCTCTGATTCCCGTTTCTTGTTCGTTCTTGACGAAGCCCGGTTGTCAATATGCGAGAGAATAGAAGCCAGGGTAAAACTCGATAACGTAATGCGTCGGCGAGGGTTGCCACCCTCGCGGGGGGAAGGGGTGGCATCACGATATTCATCGACGTGCCCCATCGCCAGATATAATCGAACAATGAGCCGGCTGTAATTAATCGATCACGCGAGAAATATCTGACAGAAGTTGGGTGTACTTCGGGGCTCGGTGTGAACGCATTCCGACGCATTGATCAACGCGACGTGGGATCATTATTCGACATATGGACTACAGTGGCTTGTTCGGTGATTCAATTATAGTCGCTCGTTCGCCGGCCCGTTGCACGTTCCATCGTGTTTGGCATACTTGTACGATCTGCGTTTGACGCCGGTTGATTCATCCCGTGGCCGTGTTAACAGCGTAACGCATTTTCCGCCGGTTAATGTCGCCGCGAAAATCACCGGCGGAACATTGAAATCGTCGCGTAATGTCCTCGGGAACGGTACAATGGCATGTTGGATTTTCAATCAGACGAACGGGCGCGCGCGCCACCGAGCTTCTGGTTACGAGCGTGCTTCGCGAGCACTCGTCGTAAAAAATCTGTCCTGCCACCGCGCGACGCTCGATGACGTTTCGAGTGATGCTCCTCTATAGCAACCGACGAACGAATTTGTGAACTGCATTGTGCCTGCGGCCAATACCAGTAATGGCAAGATTAATTCGTCCTCATGATCGATGGACTCCTAGCCGCTCTAATTTAGTGGTCCGCTTGATTTATACTTAGAATCACGTATAATTTAGCGGATCAGATGGGTTTAGAAGAATTCTACAGGTTGTTTTGGAACACCTATTTTCGACGAATAATGTATCACTTTGTTTGAGATTTTGTATTACGGTGGAATCTTCCTATGGCATATATTGTTATAATCATAATATATATATTATTATAATATATATTTCATAATATATCGTTATAAGCATAATAGAAATATAATAGCATACAGCATATAGCATGTACTTGAAGTGTAATACTTATTACTTCAAGTAATCGTGTTTTAAAAGTTTCGCGCCCGGTTAAAATAAGTCGATCGACCTGATACATTATGATCCACCGCTTAAGACGTTGAATTGTAAATGCGATAACAGTTCCTTCTTGCTCTTTTCCTTGAAGTACAAGGAAGGACAGGGAGACCATTATAACCGGTACAGCGTAGCGGGGCGTTTTGTTGCGACGAGAAGAGACGAGGCCTTGGCCGCGTAACGAGGTTAGTCGGAAGAATGAAAAGAAGAAACGACTCGAATGAATATTGTGCCGAGAGATTATAATAACTTGAGAGATGCACCGTCAAGAGTAAAAAGAAGTTTCGAGATTTGTATTCTCGTCTATGGCGAGGATGCTCTTCTCTATAAATTTTTCTCTTTTGCATTTTCCTTAGCGCACCTCCAAAGAAGCGTATTCAGCTTGTCTTATCGTTGCTCTTTTGAGCGACTGTTAAAAAAGACGATCGTCAAGTGCAAGATATGAATAACGAGAAGAATACGACAGTTTCGACTCTTACTTGATTTTACGAAAGTATTCGCACACTTGTCCACATCTTTTACCAACATACTACGCGTGTCATTCGAAACAATTTGAAATTTCGTTAGTACTGTAATGACATCCGGCTATCGTAATTATATTGGAAGAATTTTAAACGACTTATCTACCATTGTTATCTCGAACATTTAAAGTGGTTATTTCTAATCTTTTTTTCTATATCCATTAAGCGTACTTGCTTTTTGTTACAACGTAAACAGTGTCGTCGCTTTCTAACCCAGTTTCAAAGTTTCACGAGTAGTGTAGTAATCGTTTTAATCGAAGAAGTTTCCTACGATTACTGATTCTATTCTAAGGGAGCGAACAATTTATTACCTAGAAAAATAACCTCAACGTTCTAAAACACCAAACTTCAAATGGCCATAAATTTCAAACCTTTTCTTTATAAAGAACCTGCCCTTTCTATAGCTTCAGTCTAGTAATTTTCACACCTCCATATATTATAATTTCTTCCCACTAAATTTCTTCTCCTTTTCTTCCTTCTAAACGTTAAAGTGATGTATTCAGCAGCATAAATTCTCCTAAATAAAAGTCAAAGGAGATATAACACAGGTCACATATCTTTATTTCATCTTTGAGAAAACCTATATATGGTACCAAGTTTGAAATTGGATTTTCAAATTAACAAAGTATTTCCTAAGAGGTATAACTCGAAAAGAGCTTCTCTTCGACCTAATCCTATGATTAAAATTTCTCCTCCAATTATCACATTCGAATAAGAAAGAGCGAAGAATATTTCTCTACGAATTAATTGTCCAACATCATTCATACACTCTTATCTTCCAGTGAAGTTTCTTTTTATTAGAGTCTACCTTCCGTCTTTATGGTAGAAAATTTTTTAATGATACAAGATTACCGCTAGATGATACGAAAATTAATATACTTGGACGTAACTAACTGGTATGCAAATGTCGTGTCAATATTTCTTATAGCTAATGTAAATTCAAGCAGAATCGATGAGAAGGTAGAAAAGCCGACGGATCTCGAGGAATCACTGCCTCGAAAGAGAAATCATGGCAACTTCCAAACTCATTTCGCGGACGCGCTGCGTCACAAACGATGTTATATCCGACTCGAGCCGTTTCGATTCGTGCCGCGTGTTCTAATCAAAAGAGAATGTTTGCCAGTAGCAGAGAGTTACGAATCCCACGGTATGGAAAGCATCGCTGAATTGAGGATGATTTACGATTCGAGAAATCGTGGTAAATCTGCTGGAAACCTTTCGATATCGGGAGTATTTGCTGGACCGAAGGTCGACAGGGGATTTTCGCGAAAGCGTCATCAACCATGTTACTTTGATAAACGTCTGAATGTCAATTTTCAGTTCCTTCGTTATTGAAATTCTTAGTCAACTTTCTTGATTCTTTTAGAAATGTCTCAGTCAACTTGCTACCTATTACTATCGAATGCTATATAACTCTGTTCGTAAGTATTGGAACATTTAAAGGAACTTAAGTAGTAAATTTGAGAAATCGTTGGCAGGTTATTAAAATGTTTAAGAACTATTAGGAGATAAAAATCTATGTCGATTGGTGTATAGAAAAATATATGATTGTTAAATTTAAAAGAATGAAGAATATTGAAATTATCTTTTTTATGATTTGCCTCAATCGCGAAACACGCTTAGTACACCGTACAATAGCATGCTGCAGACTATACTTTAACTATTGTTGTAATCTAAACCACTCAAATAAATAGCATTCAAAAATATCTTAAATCCGTAGAGAAAAAATCTGGCAAAGATTTTAGAATCATTCGGGATTCGAAACAGAAATGAATAAAAAAGGTTCACATCTAATAAATTTGATGAAAAAAAAAAAAAAAATAAAAGAACAAGCGTATATATTCGTGTATCGAAGTTCGTTCGTGCTCGCTGTTCGAAAAGTTAATAAAAATGCTGGCTTTACCGATTGCGTGGCTGGCATGCTCAATCACATTGCGGTAGGTCATGGAATCGTGCAATATTTATTGGGCTTTTGCCGGCAGAGACTCGATTTTCGCAGTTGGTTACACTTTTCTATGGTCTAAGTAGCATTCTCGTGTTGTCTTATCGAATACGCTGATTGCAACTAACCCAATACATCATAAAACAGAAAACCATCGAAGTTTTTCTTTGCTTTAATCTGTTTCTTTCTTCTTTTTATTCATGACAAATCGAATTACGTTTATCTCGTGTAGACTTTCATCGATTCTCGAATAGGCATCGTAATTGGAACACGCGTTCGTTGATGCGAGCTTCATCACGTTTTGCAACTACAAAGCAAATTCTATCCGATTACACTTTGTTTCGTTTATACGATAGCTAGTATTCAAACATTTTTCCCAATTTTTCCGTGAAATTTAACGTAGCTACAATTTCGATAGGTGTGACGTTCGAGCGTTGTTCAGAAAATAGTGCAGTTTCCATCGGCAGAAGTTTCGGATCGGATAGCGTCGATGAATGAGAATGAATAGGACTTAGAGTTGCGGAAGAAGGTATTCAGAATGTATAATTAGTTGTCTGGAAGCTTCAGTGTGACATACCCATAGAACTTCGTATTTTATGCGTACATATTTGCAATCTCTGAACTTCTAGTCGCGTTTTATTCTCACAATTATTTAATCTTGTTAGTTTAATGCTACAATAAGTTGCTGCGTTCTTTGAAACATTCTAGATTTAATCGCATTTTTTATATCATTAACAAGTTTCTTATGTTTGAAGAAAGTATAAAAGAATCGTTGTTGATATGCACGAGTTCCGGTTTTAAGTGTATGTTAACGTTTTTCTTGAAATCTTGTTACAAACCTTGTAGCTTGTTAAAAGGAGTAAAATCGCGACATAGAAGAGACCGTAACAGGATTAATTACGTGTCCTGGGATTTTCCTTTCAGCAGTTCAAATCAAGTACCATAAAATAGGGCATACGGTCAGATACTTTGGTCAATTTACAGCAACCGTATACTAACTCACGATAGTGTTTGAATACTCACGAATAGACCGCGGATTTTTATGCGAATTCATATTTCTATAAGTACAAACCAAAGAAATACAACTTGAGAGATTTATTGCAGTCGTCAGATATTATAACAAGTATTTTTAACGAACATTATAACTTTCCATCTTTTATATATTCTTGCATAGGTATTGCGCGAATTCCATGTTTATCTGCGTCTTTTAAATTTTCACAGATGCGCAGAAATCCGCAGTCTATTCGTGAAATATAACACTCTGTACGTTTTCGCAGCTTTAAATTTCTCGTTAACGCAACGTTCGTAGTCTATAGTTACAAAGCATTACTACCTTTTTTGTAACGAATTATATCATTGCAGGTTGTCATTTATCTCCGAGATTTCAGTAATTTAATTTTCGATCTCGCTAAAGATATCACGTTCCTTCATCTTCTGACCCAGTTTCTACATTAGGGGTAATGGTTTTCCTCCCTTCGCGCTCCACTTATGCTAGTTTATGGATCCTATGAGGGAACACTGAAGGAAAAAATAATGTCAGAGTCTTTGTGTTTCATATATCAGGAGAATACACACGCGTTTACGATAAGATATTGAACGCATATTGGGACTGAACGATACAAAGGAAATATTTATTTATGTCTCGCGTAGGATGATGTGTAACTGAATCTCTGGTTACTGGATCAGGGAACCACAATCATTTGTGTGTACCTTGCTAATGAAGTTTCTTTGAAACACTATTATTTCTACATAGTAACAGAGTTTTTATTTATCATTCAATTATCACAAAATATGTCGCCTGTTTATCGTTTTTTAAAAGTTATTGTTCTCTTTTTTACAGGTATTACAGGTATGGTCAACAAATCTGGAACTATTGAAATCTCGAGCATGCCAAATTATCGGAATTCTACTCTATAAATTATTTGTTCCTATAATTCATGCTGTTAGTAAGTATTAACTTCATTTTGTAATTACAACGTCCATTTGTGCTTGCCCTAAATATATTAATTCTAATTGTCCTATGAGTCACGTATGGTAGTTTATATACAATTATATCTTCATTTGTTAATGATAAACATTAACATGATATAATCATCAGTAATTATAATTACAATTAATTACAAATATTTTTAGTACCTGAAAAAACCAAGAATCTGAAATTTTTACGAGAATTTTAGTATTAAAATTGTCAAAAATTCAATTTAAAACGCTATTAGCTGCTTCCTAAAATATGATAACTTCTGAATACATAGTACGTATTTTTCTTGTTACTAATATCATTTTTAATTTTGTAATTATCTCCAAGGTAGAGTATCTCTGCTAGTAGTGGTTTTATCAAAAAGTAGTCAGATATGCGTATTTCAAATCTGTTGAGATTTAATAAAAATTTTAATTTCACTCGGCAAATAAGCTATGCGGAGAATAAGAAGGTCCAGGTTACGAACGGTTGTGTTTCTCTCTCGGTTCATTTATTTTCCTTGTTATTTACTTGTTCTAAAGAAGGATGATGAGTGTGGTTTTCCCTGATGCTGCGAAACAAGCCCACAAAAATGAGAAAAACGTGGTCTTGTTCCAAAACCAGATTGCACACTTCGGGCTCATTCGCCTTCTCAAAATTGAGTTACATCACTTTTTTTTTTCTCTATCTCCAAAAGTACTCATTACGCAACGTTTGGTTGTTTTCGTACGATCTCACTTTCTGCTTCCTTTTTATATCGAGTAAATAAAAATATATTTCGATAGAATAAACAAGTATTTTCATGAATGATGATTAAATCCTATAACCAGTGAATTACTTCCTTTTCAGAAATTTCTCTTTGACTTTTTCATTGATTTCATCACGTACCTAACTCATATGTACATATTAGGCACAATTTGCGTTGATGTATATTCTATACTAATTAATATATACTAAACTTCTACACATACTGTAATATACAAATTAATCATTAATTAATTAAAACTATATGATCGTCCAATTAGTTTGTGCCGTCTGTTATTTAACTCTGCTATTTAAATCGATATTTGAAATATACCTTCGGATAATACGAAAAAATGTAATCAGCCCATGTCCTACATTTTCTTATCATCTTAGCAGAAACATTATGTCGTCATTATAAGATTCCTTCGGTTTATTAGACCGCAGATATCTCGGAAATTTAAAACGTGTAAAATATCCGAAGTACTATTTTTAATAAAATTTAATATAAAATTTAGAATCCATCGTTTTAAATTAGTCTCATAAAAATACAAATTTGTTTAAATATTTGCAAATCTATTCATTATTTTAGATTTGTTTTACTTCTCGTGAATATCTTCTAAGCGGCGGTGTGTCTGGCAAGTTTACAAACACCATTTTCTCAGAAACGAGGATACATAGGAAAAAATGTTACCGCATACTTTCGCCTTGTTTTCTCCCATACAGTCACATCGTGCTTAATTATTTTTCTACCGTGTCGTGTATCTCTAGTTATGTGGCTATCTTGGATAACGCGGGCGTCCGTTCGTTAGTTACAAATTGAGCTGAAAAATCCGTGAACTTTCTTGTTTGATCCCAACGAAATATGGCGACATTTTAAACAAAAATTCACGTGTACGTGAACGTATACGGGCACAATGAAGCTTTGTCTCATTTAGCTGATGGTCATCGACAAAGAATCGTCCCGTACTTTAGAAATCAAATAGCTCCATTGAAAGCGGACCAATTCCACTTGCCTGCAGCCATAGCAAAGGTTTATGGACGGAATACGTAACGCTTTGAATCTTACTGTAACTTTAAAGATGCTTGACTAGCAACAAGAGCACCGCGAAATATGGATAAAGCGAGAATAAAGGAGTGCTTCTTCCTACTCTATCTCGCCGGGTCTTCTTCCCATCGAGATTTTTTAATGAAATCTTGTCGGCCTAGCGCCGTTATATGGGTCGTTTTGGAAGTTCGCGGAAGAAACTTGAAAAGATCACGGAACAAGCGGAATTTCGCAGGCAAGAAAAATTCCAAATTGTTACGTTACAGACGGAGGTGCTGTTTGAGTCGCTTCGAATCGTTTCATACGCGTACAATAAAGTTCGCAAGCAAAAAGAGAGTTGTGTAAACAAATTTTATTCTGTATGTTTTCTATAATTTTATTCTATATTATCGACTTACTTCTTCATGTAACACCAACGCATATATAACACGTATATGCGTATACAGGGTGTTGTGCGTAATTGTAGAACGTGGAATATCCAGGAAACAGTAAGAAATATTCATGAAATTTCACGAGCCTCGAGAAAGGCGTACTTCCCTTATTTTTCCTGTCTCGCGGAACTTAATTGGTTTTCCTTTATTACCGCTCTTCGTGTCCTCCGCAATTGAGCACGGTGAATGCGACTTGGTAAATTGGACAAATTTCTTGATACTTTTGACTTTGTACTTTTAACTTGATTTAATTCCATCACGATCTGTTGGTTTTCAGTCATGTTTTCCGATTTACATCCTTTGAACAAAATTGTTGAGTTTATTGCAACTTGTCGGCTAATTTCCAATTGGTTTGAATTCATTTTGATGCAAGGTATGCTATTTTTAATTCAGTTTGCGAAATATTTCATGCGCTGGATTTTCTTTGTAATTCGCCCCTTTTCGACAATCTTATTTCTGTTTATAAGCTTCTTAAAAAATAGAACTGTACGTACTCGCAATCAAACGATTTTCCGAATTTAAACCCCGCCATTTAGTTTGATAAAGAATAATCAAAGAACAAAAAATTTCACAAAACAGCTTTATTGAGAAAACTCAATTTTCGTGCTCCAGTTCTTCAATAAAAAAATCTTATCCACTTTGATCTCGGAAATTATCTTCATTATCGAAAGATCGGAAAGTGTACGGAAACGGTTTATTTCCGCGAATTGTCAGATGCAAATACTTCGCCTTAATAAGCGTTATTTTCGCTCTATGTGTCGTCTTTCTCCGAACGTGTGACTGTTATCATTCTCTTTGTATCGTTTTCAGCATTTTTTAGCTGAAAACGCTGCGAATTCAATGCAGCATGCTCGCATAGAACGAAAAGGGGTGAACGGGGGAAAGTTAATTTGTCGCAACGTATTGCATTTGCGTTGTGACGCGATCTTGTTCGTCGTGGAGGATGCGACGTCGTTGCAACCCGGCAGCAAAACTGACGAGAGATTTAATTTCACGGATCAAAAATTCAAACAATTCGGTCGGAGCCGAAGCCTGGGCGAATTTCACGCGGCGCTGCCGCCGCGTGTTTTCTCGGCACACGAAAATCCTTCGCGTTGCAGCCTTCCTTTTCTATCGCGGTTACAGCCAGCTGCGGAGAAATCGTATGATTCAGTTTAAGCGCTTGGCGCGTTGTGTATCGACGATAAATTTTCTCCGTGAACAGGTACACGTACGACGAGACGTTCGTTCTTCTCTTACTCGCTTAAAAATTTAACTTTTTCGTGTGTAACTTTTTTCAGCCTACGCTGTAGATTAATTTTTAGTAACAACGTCTTAAAGATAAATTATTTTAAAAGAAAGGATAGACGAAGAAAAACTGTAACAGCTTGATTCTAAGAATTTTGGAATTCTGGAATGGTAATCGTTATAAATTGGAAACAGTTCCATTTGATTGAAGAAGGATTTAAAAAAATCGATGCGCTAACTGTAAGTTTTATAACTAGATTGTGAACTTTTACGGCGATGCATATCTTTCATATTACATGTGTTTTGCATAGTTTACACGAACGATATAGTTACATATATTTCTTTGATTCACATTTATTATGATCCATGATACTTTCATAAAATAACTACCGTACAATTAGTTCATTAATTTATATCAAATATAACTGCTCGGAATAAATTGAATTCATAATTCTTTAAGAAACGCAAGAGGGAATGAAATAAAAATGAATTTTGTTAATAAATATTCGAAAACAAATATTGGTTACGATATAATATTGGAAATTTCCAAAATTTTGGGGTCTCGGCATGATACTGAAGCAAATTTAAATATGTATATTTCTGCAAATACCTGTATTTCTTTTTTTATAATCTATAAACTAATTTTTTCAGATAAGTGATACCAATTTGTGATAGAAAAGCTTCAAAAAACTATCGTTATTTATTGTAACGCAAGTTATGATACTAAATATAGGTAGAAAGGAACATGATTCACATTGCGTAAATATAAGTATAATATTTATTTTTTATTACATTAATTGACATATATCTTTCATGATATGGCATATTTCCTACGTATAAGTTGAATATTTGAATACATTCAGTTGCATAAAAGTTCGCAGTCTGTTATAACTTTGACTGGATTTTAATATATTAATATACGTATAATACAAATGTTAAATAAGAGAACAATAATGGTATTTTATAAATGGTAATTTGGTTACGTTAGCATTCTCGTTCTGTTAAACTCTCCACTGAATTCACACTCAAAAGCTCTTGCTCTCGATTCTCCCAGAAACTCTCTGCCTCTCAACTTTGAATTCTGAACTCAACCGCCAACTTTTATCTAGTCGTGCACACATTTTCCGCAAGCATTTATTGTAGCACGCACACATTTCACTTTTCTCTGTTTTTCCTGTCTCTTTCACTCATCCATTTAAATTCTTGTGTAGAGACATATGTACATCCTTGAAACGTGATCTTAAAGCCTGTTCAAAAAATATCCTTTTCTCAGCGTATATCAATATGTTGTATCACCTTCGTAATTATAAGCAAACTCGCGTCAACTGAATCCAACAACTTCATTTTCTATACATATGGTATAGAGAGGAAAGTTCCGGTGAATCGTGTAAACAATAAAACCACTTAAAAACAACTTTGTATTCGTTCCAACTCGGTCGTCCATTATATATGCATGTCATCCACTTATACGAATAGATCTCTCTTATCGTCGGCAACAGGGTAATCGGGATCGTCGATAAAACAATTTCCTCTGAAAACCCTAGAACTTGACAGTATACACAGGAGTTAAAGCTTCTTCCATCGAACGGAAACGCGAAACGCGATAGTACAAGACATCGATACTCTCGTTTTTTCCTATCGCTAAAGAAGAATACATCACAACGATGTCATTTAATCTTATCATTTTCTACTTTAAAAACATCTATATGAATTAGTTTCGAAATAAAAAACTCTGTCGCATTAGTATTGCATGTAAGCAGTAATGTATCGTGATATGATCAATTTCTATAAGAAGTTGAATAAAAATCAAATGCGAAAAGGAATCGTGTGAAGAGGATCGATTGTTGCTTGATGATTAATACGAGGATTAATTTGCTTGTACGTAGGTAACCACGATCGATGAAACTTCCATGGGGAAACTTTGAAACCGGCGCGGATCTTTCATCGTTTGACGGATCTCCGACGCCTCGAATAGCGGTCGGATAGACATTCGCGTGACAATGCCGAGTATCTCGTGCACCAAAGATAATTACATCCCTCTCTGGCATATTATTGTCCCAGTGGACCATTGTTACCTGTCTGCTGGCGATACAATGGTTTCCTCATGGTATCTGCTGGCCTATTGTCCCGTAATTTATATTGTGATTTTATGAGTTTTCGACGGAGCGTAACGCCGCCGTTTGTACCGGCGCTTACGGAATCGCGCTGTAAACAGCAGGCTGTCCCGATAAGAGCGTCACCGAGTCGTAAATCATAGAGGCAGGCTGATGTTCGCTGGTTGACGCTGTTGAATCTTTATCGCGAACGGTTTCGTTCTCTCGTTTATGGCTGTGAAGAAAATTGAACAATTTTGAAAAAGGCAAATCCTGCTGTTTCCGATTCTACATTGCATACTGTACATACATGACACGTTAACGTACCGACTGCCATGTGAATTTTATATATTTTGCCTCGCGAGCTGCAATAGACGGAGATATACTACACCATACCATTCAATTTTTACAAATATTACATTATATTTGCACACTTTTTCTGTGATAGTTATTATTTGTATAGAAAAGGGCAGGTGATATTTATTTTAGTTTCTCAAAAACGTTTTTATATTTTGTCCTTTTTTTGTATAAAATATGAGAAAACGTGATAGCACGTATAGTAGAATATTACAATACTGACAAGAATACTGTGTTTACTATATTACTTCTTTTCTTTATATACTGCGCAATATTTTATTAGACGTAATAATTTTTTTTTGTTGCGAAAGATAGTTATACAGGACAGTAGGAAGTTTCTACAAGACTTCCTCTCTTGATGGAGAAAATTTTTTCTTGAATGAAATGTTTTTTTAGAGAACCAGCAACGTCTCTTCATATTTCTAGGATTGTGTTTTTCTTTTCCATGGAAATATTTCCACATTATTGAAGGATAAGATATCGTAATATCAATGAAATATAGGAACATGTATAGTGTAAATTGAATAGATGGGCAAATATCTAGTGTCGCTTTTTAAGGATATAACTAAGTGTTTACGAAACGCTTAATATCCATGTAAAATGTTCAAAGTAGGTGGAACGTGTTCTTACTTAGGTTCCATTTTATCATTATTTCGGAAAATCGATGTTACTTGACAAATCAACAAGCAACTGCATAAAATCCTAACTCCAAACATATAATTGCATAATAACACGATAAAAATGCATTGTCTTGAAAGTTTCCTTCAGTTTGTGTATATCGTGGATTATTATACTTGTTAACTCATTAAAGAGACGAGTGATAAAATTGTAATAGTCAGTGTATATTAAAATCATTTTAAGTACAAGTACAGAGATAGTGTATGCCGGTCGTAATCGTCGCTCGCTCAATGAACAGTAGTTCAACTCTACGCTCGCTATTCGACTCTATGACTCGCTATAATGATTGTCCTAGAGAGCATGTTCGTCTATTTGTATCGACTGGTGGTATTACAAAAAGTTCAAATGTAACTTCGGTTGACGATTAAAAATAACGGCGATAATGTTTTGTCCGGAGTTTGTTCACCTTTGAATTTAGCAAATCAAAACAACGTTGGGACTCCAAAGCACAATAATATGAGTCTCTTTCGATTCGAATCCTCTCATGTGCACGTACTATAAGTTTTCTATACCATCCGAATAAATTGTCTGAAAAATAAAAAAGAAGACCTAAAACCAAACTAAAAATGAAGTAAGATTAACAGGCTGTAAACTTCATTAATTCCTTTTTGTATAAGCTATGGCACAACTGTAATTAGCAATTAAGCGGTACATGCATCAGCTCAGATTTCCTAAAGCAGACTGGCTAACGATGCGTTCTCTGTTCGAAGCGATACCCCAAAAGGGAATAACAAATCACTTTCCAATTCTTCGAATAGGATTCATCGTGAATTTACGACGCCGCCGGTGTTATCAATACTGCATCGAGCGCTATTTTATTTGCTCATGGAGTGCAACCGCAAGCAAGGAGCACAAGGATCTTTCAGCTGATGGGGTTTACACGTTCGTATGTGTTTCTCTCTCTATTTTCCGACTTGAAACGGCCCGATATATGAACTTGCTCGAAATCAAATGCGTGTGTATTGCAGGCTGTGGCTCAAACGTACGTAAGCATATACGTTTATCTACAAACCGATGCTTTATGTTACAAAAACATGCTTTCGTAGTTGCGCCACGCGCTTTGCATTCACCTGTATTTGCATGCACACGCGAGCTTTGTATACGCTTCGGCTGTGTACGGGTTTATATACACATCTGTATCCACTCTGGCTACTGTCCTTTATAAACCCATCTTCAACGTGCATTTATGTGTCCAATATGGCTTGTATCAGCGATGGAACCAAGTTTAATATGTATATTATTATAAATGCAATACAAATAAATAAAATTACCACAATAAAAAATAAAATGTGGCGGCACTCGACAACAAATACCGCCACTCGACACTAACTAGTAACGGACACGATAGCGCAGTTGTTAGCGCTGTCCTGTTTTTGCGACCAGGTTTTCAGGACAGAGATGGAAAGAAAAAAAACAATATCGTACATAAGCACCGCTCTACAGCGACTTAAATTTAAGTTACAAGTGTAAACCTAAAAAAATGTAATTCCGACAAACAAAATATTACATGGCTATGTCGTACCATCACGTATCGGTACTTTTGCCTGAACCATCTCACAACCGAATTCATCGTTTATTATGGAAAATACACATATGTAATACACAAATACTGGCCAATAAACACTATAAAAAAAAGCAGTTGTTAGCGCCTTAGGTTTCGAACGTTCGGGACCCGGGTTCGATTCCCGGCGCCTGTAGTCCTATTTTTCTTCCACGCACAAATAGAAGAATAATAGCGGTACCCCAGCAGCGACATCTACAGCCGGCAACTATAATTATCACGGACAACACATACCACCTCAAAAACAAATAAATACAAATAAATAATGTATAATATTATAAATCCGATTCAAATACGATGACCAGTATTCACTTCTCAGAATTTGGATACTACTCGCAAGATACTGTAAGCAGCTACCTAGCGACATGTAAAAATTTGGGAGAAAATATTCGCCGACAGCTTAGGTAGCTTAATTTGGAAAGCACCTGCCCGATAAGCGGAAAATCCTGGGTTCAAATCTCCGGCCCAGCAAGACCCGATCGGCTGAATATGTTTCATCTTACAGTGCAAGTTTGTTCGCCGTACTCGCCAAGTATTCGATCTTCACAAGCCGGTTTCGAACCTCAGGACGAGTACTTGCAAGTTTCGATAATCTGCTTATAACTACTTTGATACTCGAATGGATCGAACCCCTTACAAGCAACAATTGAATCACAAGGGTCAGGAAGAAGCACACCAACGTCTCTGTTGAATTTCTTCTAACAAATTTAGGAAAATTATGCACGACGAACAAGGCTTCCTACAAATTCTATTGCAACGTTTGCATTTGTAATTGTTTAAAAGGTAGCTGCCCGCCGGCGATTTCATCCGCACAGTATTTCAGTTCATGTTTATTATCTTCTGTAAATTCGGCCAATCGCGGGGAAACGCAATCGCAAGGAAACACATCAACGGGAGTCGTAAATTCCCATTACGATTATAATAATCGACGCCGCGAATAGATCGATCCCCTGATTTCCGTTGAGATAATAGGTTGAGTTGGTATAACACTGCGATTAACAGGGTTATAAAATATATATTTCCTACAACTTTACACTGATGAGTTTACGCCATTGCTTAAGATACAGGCGACGAAGAAAAGGTTTACTCGTAGATGAGAGAATCCGTGTAGATGTTGACTGATCTGAAGACCGAGATTGAGTATGGGTAGATAGGTGGTCTTCGAAGATATCTTGAGGTTGAAAGTATTCGAACTGAGATAGAACTGCTTGAATGTTCAGTTGATATAGACTCCCGATGATAGACTGTTCTGTCGTTCCAAGAACAAGTTGACAAGACTAGAGGGATGTAGTGACTGCTCTATAGTTTAGAGAATAAGTTGATTGTTCTATAGGTTCGAGAATAAGTATAGTTGACCCTCTTGATGGCGTAGAAACAGTAGAAGCAGTATAGATGATGTGACTGCTCTGTAGTGATGAGAGCAAGTCTAAAGGGATGTAGAAGTTGAGTTGAGCCTCCTGTTGTCGCAAAAGCAGTGAAGCTCGTTCTTATGTGATTATGGAGGAAAGCTCGGTAAGGATATGCTCTTTGAACGAAGAACGCGGATTCATTGCTCACACTTTTTAGTTAGGAAAGTGAGGGTACCGATTTGCGATGCCGATTGGTTATGACCAACGTTAGCAATAAAGATAGAAGGAAAAAGCCTCCTATCAACGTGGCTCATGGGGGTGACTTTGTTTATGGGAAAAACCAGCTTTTCAACATACAATACAACATACAATAGACCTAAGGATTGTTTTATGTACCAGCTATAAACCGAAAATACTTGCAGGATTAAAGGTTCCTGCAAGCTAATAAGACTCGGTTTATGGTGGGGCCTTAGGTTTATTGAGGGCCTCTCTAATGATGCTTGGGCCTTTTCACGTGACGTAACACCTTCTGTTTGAACACTTTTTAGGAGTTGAATGTCGACAAACGCGAAACGCGTGTTCGTTTATTTTTAATGACAAGTTTATATGAAGATTTTCGAATGGCTTTAGAGGACATAGAGATGCTGTTATTCTATAAAAATGTTTTACCCTCTTTTTACTCTTTTACTGTTCGGTTCCTTATTTCCAAAAATCCTTCCTTATTCCACGCTTACGTTATAAAAGAAGTATACTGCTCAAATTTGACGTTTGTAGGTACAACGGCTTGGGTTTTGCGTTGATAAGTAGATCAATTACTTTTGCATTATATTATCAGGAATAATCTGCTTAACTTTATTACTTGGAATATTTCGTTTGTTTCTGATAATATTAAAAAGTATTTCAGGTACAAGTTGAGTGATTTTGAGAGAGACATAATTTGACATGATTATTTTTTCCATAGGTGAAGGCGTATAAAAGTCATTGATGTTGTTCTTAATAGATTCATGTATTTCTTAATTTGGTCCAACTGGATATTGTCCACAAAAAAATGTTAACCTATTTATGCTTAATTAAAATTAATTAAGAGCTATTAGCAGACATTTTAGTAGATATGTCAACTTTAATTTTGCAAAACTTAATGTATGAAAAACAAGGAAAGATGCGAAGCGATATTCTATACTTATAAAGTTAAATGGGCTACCCAGTATATGTAGATAGATGATAGCTGAGGAAAATGATTTTAAGTGAATGGAGAATTTCTAGCAAGAATTTCATAAAGTTTCCTATGTATTCAACTAGTGTTTGATTTTCATTCGAAACACTTTTTTTTTATAGTATTTTCCAATGTACTCTTAAAGAATTTGGATCTGTCGCGTTTAGATTCGAGTCTACTTGAAAACGTTGCTTCTTTTCTCCGGGGCATTTACGAAGATTTTTCCGAAACATTCGATCGATGAACGTTCGAACCTACTTTAGCTTATCACTGGTTTGTGCGCGCACACTATGTTTCTGTGTGTTGGTGCACTCCTCTCACAGCTACTTCCTTTACCTATATATCTGATTACATACGCGTTCTCTCTACTGCGAGAATGTTTCGAAAATGTCGCGGTTTATGAAGCGACTCTCTTCTTCCTTTGTCCCCGAATCTCGAATTTTTCCATCAAGTACGGATCGAATGGTCTTTGAGCCATTTGCGGATGAAATTTCGGTTTTTATCAATAAAAAATATATAAATCGTCCCGTGTAGGTTTACACAAATGATATTTTTCTCTCGGAAAAACCGCCGACGAGAAAACATTTAAAAACTGATGGATTTCTAGAAAAAACAAAAATTGAACAGAGAACGTAATACGAGATACAAATAGCCCGTTCATATTTTGTATGGTTATAAATTTGAGGGATTTTTATGGAAAAAATTTGGTGGCTCGCTTGCGTTGGTTCTCGCATTGAAGAAATAATTACAGAATTTTAAACAGACGAATTTAAAATATTTGTATTTGCTAATTGCATGAGATAATTCATTAAGTAAAAGAATAACAATGTAAGTTAAAACTTTGTTATATTCAACCGATGTTATTATAGTTCCTTACCGATATAGTATTTTAAAATCATGTCATGTTGATGGTTACTAAATGCTATTATCGAGTTTCGTGTATGGTAGAACGTAATACCATGAATGTTAACAAACAGCAGTAAAACTTTCCAAAGCATACAAGTTATTAGTCAAGATGCAGCTGCGTATGGTTGCTTGATACCAATTTCACCCAAGAAGTTTCTTGTTTCAGTTTGTTAGCTTCATAGACGTTGCATGCAACTGAAAATCGCAAGACTCATGCCTAAGCAATAATTTAATATTTTCAACTAATTATTTAGTTCATTAGACATATGTTATGTACATATTGTTCGTAAATGTTAGGTTTGCAACATATACAATGTCCGATTTTTGTATACTTCATATTGTCCTAAAAAAGCTGTTTATACATAAAAAGTAAAAAATTCAAATTGTGTGTGAGGAAGAGAATTCTCAGCTTTAAAGTGATACATAAAATAATCTAATAAAATAATCATAAACAAAGATTGAAATATTTGTTGGAAACCATTTCATCTTTATACTGTGAATATCGCTTTCATTCTCCTTGTAATATCAATTGTTTTTTTAGCGTTTTGACGGCCACACGTTTCGGCGCAGATCTTACGCACCTTTCACTTAGTCTATTATTGTACAATTATAATACACTTTTCGAAAAAATCACATTAAATTTATCGTCATTATTGAATCTTTATCACACTATCTTAATGTTATATGAATTTATTTATTTATTTCCTTGTTGTCCCATATAGTTACAAAAATCGGGATTATAATCATTTTCTGATAGTTCACTTTCACTGGTTCATGAGATTTACAAATTGTCGATCTTCTCAGTGCATTTGTAAATCGTTCCACTTCAACAGAACATTATCAAATACAAAAATCATTTGTTCACGCGTAAATGCTGATTGAATTAAAATAAAGGGGCTGTAATTACGTAAACGTGATTTGTTAAGTGCGGTACAAAAAGGTGTCTGTTCTGATGCAGATACAGTATGTTATGTAGACGAATTAAAATTTCACTTGTCTGTCAAAGAGGAACAAGCTAAGAAACTTAAAACATTTTTAAATTAAACAAAATAAGAATATATTCATGCTACTACACAAGAGAAAGAAGAAGGAGAACGTATAATTAAAAAACAAGAAGAAACGTTATTTGAAAAACAAGAAACAATAGACGTCTTATTAAGGGCATATTAACAAGCACTTAACAAAAGAAACTAAAGCAGTTAATATACTGGAAGAAGAATTAGAAAATCGAGAAGAAGCTACGCTGTATTATGAGAACAAAGTATAAAATATGCAAGAGCAAATAAATAAATTGGAAAATGAAAAATTGTTGTTATTAGATAAATTTGAATTATTTAAAAGGACAGTTGATACTACAAAGAAACAAGATTCTATTAAGATGCCATCTGTGGTGGCTCTGACGTCGATTGAATTGATGTCTACTATCATGTTGGTGATGTTGAAGAGGTATAACGCAGAAAATGAAGCACATCATTTCCGCACGAGACTGTTCTTTCCGACTGCTGAGAGGTTAAACGATTCTCACTCCACGATTGCTTGAAGAAGATGTTCGCCACTCAAAAGCTCGCACGAGACTGACCTTCTTAGATTCGATCTAGCAAGGCCCAAACGAAAGTGCCGAAAAAATATGCATGTTGATCGGTTTTCGCCGATCAACGCAAGCAAATGGCCAATCAGCGGGTGCGCTCGAAACGCGGAGATTCTTGATGGGAAGAGATCTTGGAAGAGAATACTTTGAATTTAATTAGACAGGGCTCACGGAAATTCTTTCGGATGGTCCTAGACCGATCGGATCGTTGAAATTACCCATATTATCCTTCGGAAGTCACGGCGTTAATGACACACCCGGCCATTGAGACCACAACGGACATGGAAAATTAAATTACAGTTAGAATCACTGGAGGGAATGATTCTAAGCATTCAAATCTTGACTCAAACGCAGCCTATTGATTGCGAATGCGTGAGTCATAAAATTACCGATAAAATTATCAACCGAAAACGTTCGCGTCTTCGTCCCTTCGGACGAAATACTTTGTTACTTTTAGATTTTGAATTGTCACGATGTCTATTAGACGACATAGTCGTGGTTCTTTGCGTTTCGATCGCTCTTATTTTTAGTTACTTACTTAAAGTGCACTGCAGATCAGAAAATACACTAATACACTACAGATTATAAAATACGCAAAGACTAAAAAAAAAAAAAAAAAATACACAAATGAATCGAAGTGTCGTCTGAGATTTGAGTTAATTGACCAATCGAAACATCGAATGAAAGTAGTACGGAAAAGGATCGTGGTGCGACGCCTAGACGCATTAACACTTGAGTCTGGAACGCGCGAAGGGCGAAACGTGTCTGGGCGCAAGCAGATCCTCACGAGGGATAACTGCAGAGAAAAGGGTGGAGTAGAGGCCGCGCACGCTTCGTCAGCGTCTCCAACCTTTCGGCCTTTCATTAACTCAAACAGCCCGGCTCCTTCGTCCGTAGAGCAGCTAAATGTAACCGTAGTCCCGGGCCGGATTGCATTCTGGAAGGTTGCCGGCTACGGCATCCGGTGAAACTAGCCGTTTCTTTCCGCTTGGCTTTCTCCTTTTGTCCGGTTGAAAATTAACGAGTAGTCAGGCAATCACGAGTTCACACCGCCGACTGCTTTGCACAGTTGGTCGCTGCTTGACAACGATAGAAAATAGGTTCACCGGTTAGCATCATTCCGAATAGCGGAAACAAAAAGTAAATAAAAGATAAAGCAATACATTCAGCGATTTTAGGAGAACGGATGTTAGATATGTTTCTTCTGTAAAAGATGGTTCAGAAACGCTTATTCATTTATTCGAGGGTACTCGCACGCTATTAAATGGTTTAGGGCATAGAGAGTGTTTGAAATGAGACATATAAATTGGTCTTTTCTACTCAAAATATCCCCGATATTTTATCCAAATAACCAGCTAGCTTTCTCCTAACAAGTTTTGTTCCTTTGAAAGTACATCGAATCGAGTAGCTATTGAGAATCATGACGCGTCGAGTTCAGCCACACGTAAAAACTGTATTTTACCGGAAGAAGACGAAAGAGGGAAGAAAGCGGAGGTTAAGAGCATATTTACTGTATTGGTATTGGTATCGTAAGTTTAATATTTGAAGTACCAAATGGGGAATAAGTGCGATAATAATTCGTGTCTGCAAACTTTGCCCTTGCTCACTGCGTATACTATTTTTATTGATATCAAACTGAGATACAAGATCAAAAGTACTAAACTCTCAGTAAATATCGTATATTTGTAACTACTCGCGATTTTAGTTTAGAGAAAAGTTATTGAAAATTGCAGAAATTAAGAAGCCTTTTTCTATCGAGGTTTTATAATCTGAATATGAAAATGAATATAGATAGATGACAGAAATATTTCGAAAAATTACATAGATACAATAAATGATATTTTGTTTCATTGACTAAAAGAACTTCTATTTGAACGATTATTTCGATAACGTTCGATGCTGTTTTCCAATAGAATGCACAGTAACGATGGTAAAAAATTATTTGACGCAAAGGAGCTGTGTAAAGAGGAGTTATCGTGGCGAGAGGAGGGAAGGGGATGAAAACGCAAGGAGAAAAAGAATTTTATCCCTCTCGGCGTGCTTCTCTCGTCTAACCCCATTCACAGCTTCGTACGATGCGATTTTGGGGTCCTGTATCGTGGAAACTTTTTGCCCGCAAACAAGAATAAGTACTTCCACTCATTTCACGTGCTAGTCGTTGTTCCTTTAGATGATAGTCGACTCGAAATACGAGATCGGCTCTACAAGATTACTTCTAACGAAAACGTTTGCACGTTCTACATTATTCGTCATTCTCGTTATTAATTTCTGCCTATAATGGCAATTCATTCGTCGATTTAAACGAATATCGTATCTAGTGTAGATCGATAATGAAACCGACTGATATTGTTATTTTACTCGATCACGCGCGTTCAATTTCGAAATTTGATATTTTATCGAGATTCGTATTTGTATTGAAGATTATTTGTAAATGATCGTTGCATAACGAGTCACTTATCACCGAATTTATGAGTTTGTTACACACACGTAACCTAATTAAAGTTCCTGCGGCCGTGTCGTAGCATGAAAATACGCTCATAACGTGCTGAGTCACGTAGTCAATACTTGCATCTGGATTCAGTGTTTGGTGCATCGTGGCAAATGGCTTCACGTCCTCCTTTTCCAGCCTATATCTCCCAGGCAAGCAGAATTTTTTCGCTGAGAATTTCGTTTGATAGGTACTCCACAAATAATCTCCCCTAACTAGCGCTTTAATTTCCATTGATCATCGATAAGATATCCGTGTAATAAAAATTCCTGAATTCTCTGTCCAAACAAATACAATTGAATAGTGGAAATAAATAAGGTTGCAAGTTCTAAAAGATTAATCTTTCGAGAAGAACAATTTTCCGTTTAACAAAATGTTATTTATTGACAAAATATATCGAAACTTATTTATTGCATATATCACACTGTACTTTACATAATTTTACAATGTTACAGTTATATTATACATAACTATATGTACTTGTAACAATAAATTTACGCAAACAAAAGATAATCAGTAAATGCTATATAACATCTTAAAGAAATCTTATATATTAATTATATCTAAAAGTAGATACATCTGCTTTGTCTTCCGCGACTCACGCAATTATCCCTTGTCCTTTCGACTTCTTTAGTCGGAACTGCTTTTGTGTAGAATCCATCGTTGCCAGCAGTATTTCGTTTTAACAGTATTCCCCTGCTGTTTTTTAGTGGCGCAGTCCAATTCCTTTAATATCTGCAGGCAGAGTACACGAATTCGAAACTTTCCACGCTAGAATACTACGTGAAAAAAGAATCAGCCCAGATTTCGCTGACTTTGCGGTGCCTTCCTCTCTTAACCAATTCCGCTTGCTTCGGCGATTTTTTATCATGATGGCTTTCGCATTCATGTAGTCCGGATCATCAATGATCGTGCAACAGCTCGATATGTTAATTAAGTTTGCACGCTAGGAAGATTTCTTAAACGTAGCAACAGTAAATATGTATGTAATATATTTATATCAACTTTGAAAATAAAGGAAAATATGTAGCGGCACATAAGTCAGAGGACGATGCGAATCGAGAGCGACTCATGTTGTTGTTTTGCCTTGGGACATTGACACCATCTTGACGTACCAAACGTAGTAATAAACAAAACAATATAGCCGGACAAAACAATATAACCGCTATGTGCAACGTCAATCGAAATTGAATTTAAACTTTTCGGTACTCCCCCGACCAGTATAAATAAACGAACACGAGCGTTAAGACAAAGAGTTAGTCTGTAGTCAATCACGAGTCTTAGTATAGTTTTTATACGAATAGTTCTTGTAGCGAGTTAGTATCGAGCGAACGTACGCATACGCATATCGAGCAACACTTAGTGAACGACTAACTCTGTGCTGCAAACAGTTTTAAATATATTGACTACACTAAGTATCAACTCGTCTCATTACTATATACACCAACACGTATAGTCATCCTCCATAGATGTCTCAATTAGATGTATATATATATTTTTGTATGTATATTCATTGATTTTTCCGAAACAGTTTCACCAATCGCAATGATTGTTTTTGCATCTTGCAGGATATCTCTGTGTTTTTTCGTAAACTGTTGTTTATTGCAAAAATCTATTGCTCTGCGTTGGACTAAGTTGTCGTGATGAAAACTTTTACATCTTGTAGGGATAGTCCATCGACCGGGTCCGTTTACAAAATGTCGTCAATTTCTTCGTTCTTAGCTACAGTCGTTGCAAATAACTCGTTATTGATCGATTTCATTTCATCGCGTCTGATCGTTCCACCGGAAAACTTGTCGCTGCAAGCGATGAAATTGGACAGTTTCTTTACAAAATTGTCTCTGAAAGCGTACTTCGTCCGTTTTTCTACGTAGGTTCATCGCTCAAAGCTGATTTAACCCGTGTCTTTTATTACTGACTCCTCGTTTCGAGTATACTTGAGTCGTATCTTTGCACACTGAAGAAGTCCTCATCGTAATCTTTGAATTTCTGCAAGTGCTCTTCCGTCATGCGGTTTATTTGGGACTTTGTTGGTGCTAGAGCAGATACGGCTACAGCGTCTAAATTGTTCACGCAACTAAGAACGATGTAAACCTTCAAAATTCTTTTCGCCAAGATCAGTTACAGTCCTATTTATTATAATCCCTTGCAGTTTACATACAATTACTGTCGAAACTACGGATAGGGGCTGACATTCTTCGTTCAACGTCTCCAAAATCTTTGGTCATCTGAAGTATTGCTACTGCTGAAAATATCGGAACGTAGTCATCGATATCTTTGAATCGACTTTCGATGGATTCGTTGTCAAATTTTAATAAGCATCGAGTTTGAAATTCCCCATCTACCGGCTGATTTCTTCGAAGTGCTGGTCATGTAAATTTCTTTACGATTCCCATTGCTCTGTATGTCAAATCATCAGAAATTGATATGTTTCGTTTGCGATATAACTCGTGATCAGTCGAAGAGTACTCGGTTTGAATCCCGAAAGGCCTGGTCGATTTTTCAGCCGACGCAACTTAGTCGTAGTTGCGTCTGCTTATTTCAGTGCAGTCTCCGATGCTTATACGTGCAATCGCCGTTCGACTTTAGTTTCCAAGATATATGAAAATATTTTTCAGGGCTTAGAGTAGGTTTAAATTAGGTTTACGTTAGATAATAAATAAAAAGATAACTATATAATTTATATGAGATTTTATAGTACGTTGTTATCAATATTAAATTGACATCAATATTAATTGAAAATATCTGGGCCATAATATTAAAGAATATATCAAGATTAATTAGTGAATTTGGTGATATTTCTATTGCACACCATGACGGAAGCCTCGAACAGTGTTAAATGCAGCAGTCTTCGATGTAACAGTGCGATGTATATGGAAGAAGAAAGGACCAAGCCGTTACCTTTCCTGATGCAAAGATTACGCAATTTGTTAGGCATTCAGAATCGCGTCAGCCTGATTTTGCACGATCCTTTGCCTAATCCCCGGTCAATCCATGCAGCAGTCTGTGGTTCCGCGTGTGCGTTAAGCGTCGTCTTTATGAACTTGTTGCAGCAGTTAGGTGCGCGTTATATACATGCCGGGGAATTTTCACCCTCTGGGATCGATCGTGATACGCGCGAAAAGCGATTCAATTAGACAGAAAATATCCGTGCATGTTCCGGTTGCCTAAGTATTCCAATGGAACTCGCAAATGCTCCCCGGCTTCGTTACCAGCAAATGCCAAGTAATTTCGCGTCTATACACGTGCGAGAGCAATCGCGTATCGAGGCAAGTTCAACACAATTTCGCGGGAATCCTGGATTTTCGGTGGAATTTTGCGTGAAACTCAACCCACTGACCCTCTCGATTACTGCGCGACTTCTATCCTATTGTTTGAAACACACAATAGTCCTTTCTGCAGCTTTCAAGTTACGTTCATCCGTAATTCGTCTTCGATTTATTTTGTAATCTTCTTTCTCAGGCTTCTGATCCACATTCTAAATATGGGAGATACGTTGATTTCGTCTTTCCGATTGTACCAGTTGTATAATAGTTATTACTAAATTTTATAATAACCATGTAGCAACAAAACGTATTATTAAAGATACGATAGAAACTCGATGAACCGCAAATATGTCGTATTATGTCTTGTATGTAAATTTGATCCAGAACTATAGATTGCTAATTCTCGTAAAGCTCGTAGAATGATCATAAAGGGAAGTTATTTTTGAGTTGCAATCTATCTATAATGTAACATATGTAGCGACACATGAGTCAGAGGACGATGTGAATCGAGAACGACTCATGTTGTTGTTTTACCTTGGGACACTGACACCGTCTTGATGTACCAAACGTAGCGATAAACAAACTCCGGGCAAAACGATGTTGCCGCTACGTGCAACCGTCAACCGAAGTCGAATTTAAACTTTCCGGTACTCTCCCGACCAGTATAAATAAATGAACACGATCGTTAGGACAATCAATGAGTATCGAGCATTCTTATAGCGAATTAATATTGAGCGAACGAAGATTAACCCTATACTGCGAAGAATTTTAAATACATTGACTACACCAAGTATCAACTCATCTCGTCACTGTATATACCAACATGTTTAATCGTCCTCCACACATAATACATATAATAAAACAGTGAAAGTATTGTTACTACTCGTAATCTATGCAGACCAAAAAACTAATTTTTGAAATTTTTGTCTATCTACTTATTTCTTTGTTCGCGTCACGTAAAAGCTACTGAACAGATTTTGATGAGACTCTCTTTGTTGTACCTATAGCTTGGAGTCCGGCGAAGAAAATAGGATATGTTTCATCTCGATCCGTTTTGTAGAAGCTAAGAAATAGCCTGGCATTCGAGTTGTATGCGCTCCTATGTTTGATAGAAGTCTAACAAGGATGCTTATCGTTTACGCCGTATTTGCTTTGAAATCGAATCTTCCTATAATTTAATGTTTTCTACGAACAATAAAAAAATATATATATTAAATAATATATATTAAATAATAAAAAATATGTAGATATGTCATGCACAGAAATTAATCTGCTTCAAACTATTAATAATCTACGCGAACGAAGTCCTGGACGAAGCTATTTGTAGAATATCAAAGAGTAGTAAATAGCAAAAGAGTCGTTCTTTAGGATTTGTATCTTTTTCGCTCTGAATAGCCTGTTGTAAACTCGAGATTTCTGAAAGGTTAATTAGAAATACATGTAACGCTAACAATCGCCGAAGTTCCTGACCTAGGGGAACATCGAAAACTTTCTGAAAAACATAACAACTTACGTCAGTTCAAGTATCGTGCCAGCTTCACCATGAGAAAGCGCGTAAACAGCACACGGAAGAGCAACGTTCAGCAACATGCAGAACGTCTTTTACCTCGGACAGTTCGAGTATATAGACACATTTTAGAGCCGCTGCGGCACTCAAATCGATCGTACATTCTTAGAAACATACTCAAATAAACCAAGTTAAACAGGTCAGTCGTATTCAGTTTCTGTTATTACCTTACTTCTTCGTTAAACTTACCTTCATTAAAGATTGTGTTATTTTGATGCAGTTTACCGCCTTTCAATCATCTCTATCGCAGTGAAGCGTCGCGTCATAGGGAATCACGTACAGCTTGCGATATCGACACGATTGAGACGAGCTTTTAGAAGCCTAGTTAGCTCGGTACCTTTCTGCACCATTCCATTCGCGAAGGCGTGAACACACATCGTCGCATATTATTTATAAAAACATGGAAATTGCGTCAAAGAAGTTTGGGAAAGACCGCGATAAGAAAAGTTCCTGATAGTCCATATCGTTGACATAGCGTTTCGTGATCGTCATGTTTTCCAGTTTAAATGATTACGTTGGGCCAGCGGTATTCGATCACAATTATTGGTACGTAACAGTTATTGGATCTGTGAAGTCTCTCGTGAGGAGGAGCGTCCATTGTTCAATTGTTGACGAAGTAACTCTTCGACGAACAAATTGAGTCTATTTCACAGTAATTATTTCATTTATTTCGCTGCTTTACTTCGATTCGATACCGAGGATGCACGAAAACAATGCAACTGTCGGGGCTAAAATCTCGTTTTATCAATTTGCTAATTTTCTTTCTATAGCTTTTCGTATTATCTAACTTCCTACAATGTATTTGCTCGGTCATAATCTTCGTTTTAACGATAAAAAGGAACCCCATAAACTACGTGTACGCAAGAGAGAGAAAGATTTAGTTCGCAGATATCGCCATGTAATTGACGTGCTTGCACGGATATAAGGTCGGACAAAGGATTGTTCTCGGGTCAGAAAGTTCCTTTTTTCTATTGCATCATTATTAACAGACAACAACTCGCAACGTTCGCTCGAAGGCCACTCCAATTACAGTCGAATACAACAGCCGAATTACTCTTCGTATACTCTCGTACGTAACACGCTCCACATATCTTGAAAGAAGACAAAAGCATAACCCGTCAAAAAAGAAAAAAGAAACACTCAAAAATAGCAGGATTTTCAGCAGCCGCAACTTTGATTCTTCATACAAGATTTTCGTTATCGTATCAGAACAATATTTTAATATCAACTTGACCTCAATTTATTCGCACGTAGCATCGCTTTTCAATTTCCTGGTCAGATAATAAAGAAAAGTGATATTATGAATTTAGTGGTGTAACGACGAGTCTGACAAGTTACACGCCGTATAAAAATTATTAATAAGATCCGCATCTCGTGGGACATCAATGATTCACAATTCTTGGTAAAAGTAAAACTTTCTTATGCAAAGATTAAGGTATCTGAAATTCAGCTACTTTCCTCTAATTAAACGTGATAATGTGAAGGGAGCTCCTCCGTTGTGATTACAAATTTCTCGCCTACGTTTTCTTCTCCTCCGAGCACGAAACTTCCTTTAAACGTATAGTGGAGCCTCCCATATTCGAAAAAATAGACGGTTAAAGATATTCAGATGTTGGAATTTTCGATGATAGGACAATCGCTCTTCTGTATTTATTCTGTACTTAGTATCATAAATTCCACATATTGAAATAGAGATCGAGAAAGTTTTTTGTTTGTTTTAATACTGAAAAATCTCAGATGATTATGGTTGCTCGATTACATAATTATTTTAATATAATTAAATCTATAGAATTACATTCTTTTTATGTTTCAAACTAACGATGCCTTCAGCATCAAAGCAAGAGCAGAATTACTATATTTTTATTCAAGAGTTTTTGTTTAATATTCATATTTATGAAAACGAAATTATTCGATTCTTCCGAGATTCTTGAATCTGAGAAATTCGAATATTCGAATAGTGTGTTCCACGATTGGTTCGGATAATCCAGACTCAATTTTGTTTACAGTGGCTCACGAGAATATTTGAACACTTACTACAGAGAACGTCTATGCACGAGTATATATTTTACATTATACATACCTATTCTATAAAACATTTTGAAATTTCATTAGCACAATAATGAGACATAACTATTGTTATCATATTGGTAAAATTTGAAGCGAATATCATTATACAATGCTAATGAGATTTCAAAATATTCCATAGAGAACACGTACATAATATGTTCGCGAAAGAATAGTTCGAGTATTTTCGTGAGTCGCTGTATTTTTGAATATATCAGACGAATGTGGAATTCATAATAGTTCGTCATCGTGAACGAGGAAGATTACACACGAATGACGCAAAGACACGATGCCAGCTATTATCTGTGCAACACAGAACATGTATTCCGACGTAGAGGATATTATAGAAATTGCAGAAGACCCAAGACTGGTATCGATGTTTGCTGGATGCTTCAGCTGCTTCGCCGGTAGCAAAGATTAATCCTATATGAACGAATATTCGGTGTATCTTTGTTGATACAACGAGGATGTATGTCCGAGCATTGCGTGGAATTCTCGCTCACAGGCTTTCCATCATTTCCTCGGGAAATGTGCACCATCTGCATACACAGGTAACGTTACGTTACGTTTTCAGAGCATGCATTATACTCGTATTGCATGTCGTAGGATACTGATGTTCTGGAACACAAGCTTAAAAGTTAGATTCTGTTTGTAAGAAAACTGGCAGAACACCGAATATTTAATACTTTATTTTTGCACACTTCGTATTTTATTTAGAAAAGATATTCTTCTCGAGGAATGAAAATCGTATCTGCGACCAGGGTAAACCTTATTTGAAGTAAAGATAAAAACTAACAATTTGAAATAATGACTTTCAAATCTGAATGATCGAATTTCATCGAGAATTATCTTGATAAAATTCAACATAGAGAATGTAGGTATTTAACTTCATTTTACATCGAAATCAAATAAATCATCTTTGATTACCTTTCTGTCTTAATTGACGATATTAAATGAAATAACATTTGAGTTATAAACGGTATAAGTGAATTATTTTACAACGTAACGATATTCAGGATATTTCAATCTTTTAATTCTACCTGGAAGAATGCACATTATGTCTTCGTTAAATATCGTATGAGTATTAATAAGCTCATTATTAAGGCGCAAATACATATACTATATAAATAGCTCATAAACAAAAAATTCCATTTTCCAAAGTTTCTTCTTGCAGACCGAGTTTGTAATTCTCACATTTGCTTACTCTGGAATATTCTGTTGGACTGCGATGTTTCCATCTACACCCTACGCTCATCCACGAATGTAGAACAGGTTGTTTCAGGATGACGTTACAGAAATTTCACGTATTTCTCAGAAACAAGCTTGCGAATTGTAACATGTAAAAAAACTGAGCACAGTCAACTCGAAAACGTAATTAGACACTGCCACGCCAAACGTAATAAGCAAGAGGACATAGTACTCTTTCATAAATATATAATCGCAGCGGAAAATGAGCGACATAGTTTTTGCAAATTTCTACTCGTATCGTAAGTCTCTCCGTGTTTACGAACTTGTAACGCGTGGGTGAAAGTATCGCGCGCTCTACGCAATCGAAAGAGAAACTTCCGCTTCCTGAAGCGAGGTTCTCGTTATGTAGACGAGTCAATTACGCACGTTTTTGCTCTTGACACTTCAGGGTTTCTTCAAGCGAGATCGACGTGCACGCACATCTGTTCGAACGATCGGGATGTTGGTATCTAATTATTAATTTGCGTAATTACCGCACCGCGTGACACCGAGCAATTGGTTTTTAATTGAAGCTCGATGACTACCCCCATTTTAATGCAATTCTGATGTCGTGTTTCGGTGGTCGATGAAAATTGGAAGCATATAGACATATGTTGAACTGACGTAGCCAGCCATTCGTATTTTAATTGGTTTTTCTACGCAAATAATTTACGAGCGATAATTTCACGCATCTCGTTGTTTTGTATTTAATATGTTCCTTATTAATAATGATGGTAATCGTGTGTATTATTGTACAAGTATTATTTACATTATCATATTAGTTTACTTTCTCATTTTGTGTTGTAGAATCACAGGAAGACAAATAATGTTTCATTTAAATCCACGTTTCAGCGAACGCGAAATTCAACGTGAAAAATCAATTGTATCATTTTCTCTCACTTTTCCTGCCAACTTACACATACCAGGCAATATACTTGAAATACCGCTACGAAGATAGAAGGTTCTCTGGATTTTTTCCTGCCGATATGTACGCGTCAAACCGCACTTCGACCGACTTGAAAAACTGGTACCGATAATAACGAAACGAGTTTTGAGATAAAACGAGCGAGCAGTATTCAGTTCTATACCACGTTCGGCAGATCCACTCGACGATCCCTCTCCTTTTTTATCCCTTTTCTCTCTTTTTTTTCCTCACTCCATTCCTTTTTTTCTTCTCTTTTGCAGTGTCATGAATCTCAAAAAAAAGTTGAACTATGACTTTTTGTGAACGAGAAATACAGGTACGCGATGATCGTTGCGAAGAAATCCCTCGCAAATGGCCCAGATGTGAAGCTGATAAAACATCGGTGAAAAGCAAAAGCTGACGATCGGTTTCAACGTTTGAAAAATGTGTATCGATACGCAGAATGTTGGATTATTGATAACAAAAACAGACAGACAGTTTTACTACCAAGATCCACAATCAGACAGTTGTACGCTGTGTTTCGAAAGTATTTAAATATTTACCATACGTCACTTTTACTTTACATGTTCGCTGTGTTACACGAAGTACTTTGAAATTTCAATACAGCTGTAACGAGATAATTTTTATTAACGTTTCTATTATTTTCTCTAATATTTTATGTGGACAGACTTTGTGAGATACCGTACATCTCCAATTCCAAATCCTCCCATTCAGTTTACATATTGTATTGTTCAACAACAATCCGCGCGCGTTTAAAAAGCATCGATAGAACTCGTACGTATTATTCGACGATATGGAAAGATACTTGATTCGATACGATTCTCTGAAGTATACTACAGCAAGAGTATTTGGACGCACATAGGGGAAGGTCAGCTGCAGTTGTCGTGGTTGATAACTTCACGTATTCTGTGACTCTGGATTCTCTCCACTTTTCCGGCTGAAAAAAAAGGAACTAGAACTTGTACGTTCCTTTTGTAACTTTTCGAGCGACTGACTTCTTTCTATTCCCTTTCATCCTTTGCTTCCTATCCCTATTTCCGTGAACGCTTCCGTGGACAATTGGCCCCGTATTCTTTTCACGAACAGTGACCATACGACTTACATTCGTGCCACGTTGAAAAAAATATCCAGTTCTGCAATTTTTAGGCTTGTAAACGCTGGATGAGCCGAGTAAGAATGTCTCGGTTGATCTAAATTTCCGCAGAGGAGCTAACACAGAGGAATTCATTTCAGGTTTTTCGTATACCTTTAGCTTTTCAAGTCGGACTGATAAAATGTACGAGTACAGTGGCTGACGAAAGTATTTCAACTTGCAAGCAAATTTACAAAGTAGTTAGTATCGTTGGTAATTATTATTATTATTACTAATTAGTATATAATGATTCAATCGTAGCTTTAATTCAGACAAATAATTTTAGTGTCTTAAGAACATCTCCAGCCTATAATTGATATGAGAACTTCGTAACAATTATTTCGTGTTTCCCTGGAATTTGAGAAACTTTTTAACGATTCAGTTCCGATCGAAATGTACCCAGAGGACACGGCACAGTTAAAACACACTGTTCACTGACTCGTATTGGATAGTTATGAACTGTTTCTATTCAAGCGATCGAGCATCATGAGCTTGTAACTTCCAGTTTGCATTAATGTTCATAGCGAGCTGTGATGCATGTCATTCATTCGACATCACTTTCACGAGCCATTCGATAAAACCGGACACGATAATTCTGGCACGGCAAGCGTTTCATCGTGCTATTGGCGTTAATTTGTATGCCCGATAAGCGTGGAAATTGCAGCGACGTCTGAATGCTTGATTTTCGTTCGACCAAGGTGGTAGTTGTTTTCGACGAGTCACTCACATCAGTTGAATAGATTTTGCTCCTGCTTTCACGACTGTTCTTCATCGAAGTTTGGTACCCTTTCATTCAACTGAGCCATTAAGAGTTGGCTAATACCATGATTTAACTCAATGTCTTTTGTGCGACTCATGGTTTTCAAGGAAACGCCCGCCAAGTCATTATTCTCGTGAAAATAAATTTTGTTTCAAGTTTCAGGTTATCGTCTATGAAAAATATAATATCCAATATAATTAAATCGTAAATGTAAATTCATATTTTTGTGTACGCAATAGAAGAAATAAAGTGGCTACGAAATCGAAAGTTAGCTTGTTAATGAAAGTCGCTGTTCAGAGTTAATGGTGTGCTTGATAATTCTGTTGCCATAGAATTTCGACTGCATTCGACGATTTAGTACGCCGATCTCGGGACGATAACGCAAGAAGATCAAAGGGTAAAAGCTATACGTATCTATAATAAATGGTATCATTAATGGAGCCCAGTCGCCATAAGATCAGCGCGAAATATCCTCCAGCCATCATCTATAATAGTCTCGCGTGTGCCGACGAGTTCACGCTCGGATATATCCGAAAATCGCGATTATTTTTTGTCAGGAATATTTTAAACGGGACCAGAGAAAATTACTAAAAAATGAAACCACCGATATTGACTAAAATATTCATTACTGATTGTAGGAAATTCGGTAATGAATATTTCAATTTCAGAAAAATTCTCGCCTAACTCGACTAACGATAAGATTCGTTAAACCTCAGATAATTATCGCCGCTGATTATGGAACGTGATAGTTATCAACGTTGGTTACAGAACGTTATATTACCGTTAAATAATAACTATGCAACGATGAATAATATGTAGATAGCGAATTTTGTGTAAAGCGTTAGAAATAAGCTTCGTGAATCATTTTCTTGGGAAATATCGAAGATAACGAGGAAATTCTTGGTTGACATCGCAGAGAGATAAGGGAAATGCAGCAGCAGCCCCTTGAGATGGGATCATGTTACACATGTCACAATAAATAAGTTCTAAAACATCAAAGAGCCTTATTGCCGTATCGAAGTATTTCCAAAAGCTTAAATAATTTATTTCATGCAATATTGGAGCGATAACTGAGCAATTAAATCGTTCGCATAATTATAAATAGCGTCGATAAATATTGTAAATTAAACGAATCTCTTATTATCGCCTTATCTTCTATAAATATATATATCCATTGAAATATCCGTTTTGCGTGTTTCCATCATCAAACTAATTCCAAACGAAGGAGAATTGTCTAACGCCCATTAACTCCAAAAACGTTCGGGATGATAGATGTTATCGTGACAAGTAGCGTGCCATTCTGTAGTACCCTGGGAGACATCACTAACTGTTACTACTGTAAATGAAATATGCCAGACAAGCAGAACATTCCGCCATTCATTTGTTCGTCGAACGGAACGATAATAGCGAAGATATATTGCCCTGTAAACGATACATAATTCCTATGTTTATAATTCTATGTTTCTATAGAAATCTGTCTTTCTACATGAATGTTATCATCGAAAGAGTAGAAAATTTATTGTTAGAAAATTTAGATCTCATGTGAAAAAGTTATAAATTAATGATAACTTTATTATAACATAATAATTTATAATATAAATTCTCTTTCCTAAAATGCTGCTCACACAAATACCAATAAATAAGATAGTTGCCTAATCTACTTTTCATCAAATACTAAATATATTGAAAACTCATTTAAAGAGGATCGTCCACGGTGCTCTGGTCGTAAGATTCTCGCAAACAATGTTTTCGCAGAAATAATCCAACGTTTAGAATGAACTCAGTTCAGCTGGTTGCGAATGGAACAAAAGCTGGTGAGATTATTCTCTTCCTGTGGGATACTTGAAGCACAAGAAACCGAATAGAATTCGCGCGATCGATCAGAAAACAATTTACATGGACGTGTCCGCCTCACCACATACGTCTAGGTCCGCAGCTGTTACAGAAAGAAGGATGTGCTTAAGACGTCACGATTCAGCTGGGAAATTCTTCCTTTTATTCCCCTCTTGCGTGGTCACCTTTGAAGCGACCTTACATCGCTCTCGTTGCACGCCTCGTTCGGGAGTTTAATGCATTTCGAATTTCCTCCTCCTTCCAGGCGACGTAGCCTTTCAAAGAGCAGGACTATCGTCTTTCTGGGACTCGGCACTCATCGTGATTGTCCGACAGTACTGCGATCATTTAAAAAGATTGTACGAATTCCGTGCTCGGACAGTGTCAACTAAAGATCAACTAAAGATATTTAACGTGGAACTTGCTAATGAGATAATTATTGCATATTATCAGTAAATATTTTGTTACATATTTTCTATCGAAAAAGCGCGTTATTTTACGATTCTCGTTATAATTTAACACTACGCCAATAGTACCGAAGTAGTGTCGGACAGTAACTAGCCAGCCAGTAGATATAACGTCTACAGATGTCTTTGAAAGTGGAGTTCTATGAAGACATAATGACATCGAGCAACTGAGAGGAGACATTCTTCAAACTAAAGGTTATCCAAGCACTTTTCTTGGTACTTTATAAATGCATCAAAAGAAGGTAAAGCTTATGTAACATCTTCTAACAAAGGAGAAGTGGAAGTGACTCGTTTAAAAAGCAATGTGGGCTCATATCAGATAAGGTCAAAACCGCAGTTCTTCAGAAACGTATTCTTTCCAAGATACCCTTACAAAATGTTGCACAAGGATTCTCTACAATGGCGAAATAGCGATCTTTTTAAAAATTAAATTTTTTAATCATATAAATTGCTTTTTAGTTCTAGTTCGAATTGCTTTTGGTTCGATTTCGTTGGAATTCAAGTAATTTCTCCACGATAGCAGACAAAAGAAAATTTTTAATTGAAATTTTTGTATGCGAGTAACTTTTGATTTTACCTACACATTTTTTATCTTGATAATAGTTATCTAATTTACAATTTACAATTACATTTTATATAAATACATTTTACAATTTCACCTTTTTTTGTATCACTGATCTTTCAAATTTTCTTTTGTCCGCCATTGTGTACAGGATTGCTCAATTTCATTGTCGAACTTGGATTTTTACGTATAAAAGGAGAACGCATTTTGTACGCACGGAAAAACTGAAAAGCAGTTATTGAAATTTCGAATGATGTTTAGTTTGTGGAAAACTAAATAGATGAATGAAAACGTGTACTAAATTTATTTATCTACTTAACTTTTCTTACGGTACAGAAAATCAAGATCAATTTCTACCGAAGCATCTAAACACGTTCAAAGAAACCAACATCAAACACGGCGTTTCGTAACTTTGCACCTTCGACAAGTAAACTTCGAAAGTCTCAACCGTTGCTGCAAGGTTGGCACTACCATCAAAGGTATCACACACACGCAGAAACACAGGCTGGAAACAGAGCGATGTGTTCGGCTGTTAAATACGTCCGTCCTCTACAGAATTGCACGACATCCTGAAGACGTTGAATAAATTATGAAGCATTATCCTTCGTAATACCGCAGCGATAGCGTGACGCGACGATGTTCTCGATGTACTGCATGTTAACTTAATGAAATACAGCTGATTCCTCTAAAGGAAATAGCTTCGTATCGATCGCATTTGAAGATGATCAATAAATGCAGGAAATCTGTACAAAACAATATATTTCAGTTTCTAGGCTTGTGGTTTTTTATTTCATAAAAATGATCGTGTAATCAAAAATCGTACTTATTAACTCTGCACGATTTCCCAATTTTTCTGCATTTTAATATCAATATAAACTTGCATCCAATTAATATATAAACACTATAATAAATACACCAACGCGTGAATACTTTTTGTAGCCATTGTAATTATTTCTCGTATCATAGACTTCAGGACAGGAAATACATATTTACCCGTGCGTTGTTGTAAGAACGACGAATCTCAACAATTTATATCTTCCAGAGTATCCTTACGACATATGGGCTCAATAGCTAAATCTTCCCTGGGGTTGAAATCTTGCCTTCTTTTCCATGTGAAACGTTAAAGCTGCAAGTTCACCGCCGCTCAGCGAAATATAGCAGAAAGAGGAAACTTAGAAAATAAGGCGTCTGATAAAAAGGAGCACTTTGAACGCGATCGAAAAGCATCCTAACGAAAGTTCGCGTCATCGAATTTCTTCGTCGAAAATTTCTTCTCTCGATGGAGCTAATTAGCGGATCGTGTTTCCTATATTTATAACTGAACCGATGTAGTACTTGGCGGAGCGACGATCTTCGTAGCAGCTCGTATATCATTGCGGCCTGAATGCGCCGATAGCTCGTCGAGTATCATGGAGATGAGACGCGGAAGGAGAGAGAGAGAGAGAGATAGAGAGAGAGGGCTATATATCCGCAAATTATTGAGCCGGTTGGTTGGCTTTCGAGTCGTATGGCTTGATTGAACTCGGCAGCAACGCACACGAGATCGTTAGACGATGACCTGAGTATCGATTCTGCCTCGCGATCGAGCCTACAGTGTCGCGTATTGTCGCGTACACCGACTGGTCTCTCCATCTCTCTCTCTTTCTCTCTCTCGTATCACGCGGCTAACACCGTGACACATCGTTCTCTTGCTCGTTCTCGAGAAACGCGACCAGGTAAATAGTAGGGAGCCTCGACGTGTCGAAGTTACCTCACTGGTGTTAATCACGATTGATAATTGTGTTCTGGGACGCGTATAACTTTCGTTATCATACGAGTGTCTGATCGAGAGACTGGTAACCAGACTGTGGATTTTGCTGTAAATTTATATTTTCGAGAATATTCTTAAAAAGAAGTAGAACCTTAATGGAGAATCGTTTGGTTTGATCAACTAATGAGTTGGGTCTATCTGCAAGAGACGCGGAGAGATCATCGTGCAATCGATCACTGTGCATTCTCCTCGCACGAACAGCGGAGGGATACCGATTACTATACTACGAAACCACGACGAAGCTATCGCAGAACACACGAGGAAGGATAAGCAGTTTGCGGAACCGTGCGTTTACCTGTAGCGAGACCACGAAGGTGCTGTTTAAACGTTCTGCTCGACGACGATTGTAGATCTACAACGATGGATCGAAGCACAAGTAGAAGAATTAATAGAGCATTAAATTGTGAATTGATGAAAAAATGGTCCATCTGTGAAATATATTGTAACTCAAGTTCTTACGCTTAAGACAAAAAAGACAGTGCAGAATAATTCCAGAAATGGACGAGATAGATCGTGAAGAAAATTTTGAAATTCAACTCAAACTGCTATTACTATAACGTATCATAGCAAAGCTCAACATCTTCGTTGATTAATTTCCATTCGTAACAGGAAACTTCTTTATTATGAAAATCTATATTATGAAATATAATAGAAATGTGTCTTCTTCTATATTATGAAATTAAATACTAAACTCGGATAATACGCGTAAGAGTAAATCATGATATTTCTAGGTAAATGCATCTAATATTAATGCGAATCTGAAAATTTAATGCTGACCTATTAACAAAACGCAAGTCATATCAGCATAAATATGAAAATATTGAAATGTGATGAATATTAAAATATCTTTGTCTGCGAATAGAAAGTTCTTCGAATCTTTTAAAGCTTAAGATTTTATTTGATAGTGTAGCACCATAATCCCCGTAAGCAGTTCGTAAGTAAATGAAAGTTATATTGAAAAGACGACGTTTTGAGATGTCTAAAAGTACGTTGAACAGACTATGCACATTTCAACAGTATCGTAACTGATAAAATATATAAGAAATATTATCGCATTTAATATTTGATAAGAGGAGGAAAAGAAATTTCAATGCAAAAGATATTATAAATAAATCAAACACCTTGAAATATTTAAAAAACGTTAATAGTAATGTTTAAATTAATATAATTGTTAATTACTTGAATTAATAGTATAGCGATTAACAATAGATACTGTTAATAATAAAATTACATTAACAACATCAATTCAAAGAATCTGCCTTTTTCTCATTCGGTTTTATCGCTTTCTTTTCGTTCGTTCTACGCTATCCGTGCGATTCATTGTAAAATTGATAATGCGCCATGTCACGCGATTATCACATAAAACGAGCACAGCTGTATACCCGAAGCAATCACGGAAACGCGAGAAACATGATGATTCAGGAAGTGCTTTATGATACGTTTGTCGGCGATATCGATCGATATATTTCTACAGGCATGTATCAATGAAACCATATTGTGTTTTCGTCGCGTGCATTAGGTCGCAAGCTGACCACTTCGAGATACGCGATGTATAGTCCGCTAAAAGGATTTGACAAGATATAGAGAGACGAATACAGAGGTGAATTCTGCTTATCTGGTATCATCCTACTGTAGTTAGATCAATGGTACAACACACAGTATCTGACACTATTAACAGTGAATATACTATTGGCAACACGATGATTGACACGTTTAACCTAGCCCATTTTCATCAGTCTAAAATTGGAAGCTAAACGATACTGTCAATCATGGATTATTCGGAATGAATTATTCCATAGCACTGATTCTTATGATTTTTATAACCATGAGCAACGATAGTAGTTATCTGAAAATTGTATTCACAGAATATCGTGTCGAAATTATTTTGATTAAACGTGTATGATAATTTTCATAAAATACACGACAATTAAAACATGACCTTCGAGTATGTTCCATTTGTAAATTTACATCGGTGATAATACGAGAATAATTTTGCATTCAGTAAGTGAAACGTTTTCTTCTAACGAATTGTTGTTAAACAACACGCGTCTTTTCTATTTTCGATTTTAATGCTATTTTCTGAAACACTTCAAAGAGATAAACCTATCACTCAACTATAAAATTCTGCCACTGCTCCTTGGTCCATAACAAAACAATTTACAACATCCGAAACTTTTCGTTTACGTAATCTTCTTCATGAAACTTTAATTAATTTGTACGAAAGTTAAATTAAGTTCAATGCTTCTTTACACCTGACTTGAGAAAAAATACCGATACAAAGCACAAGGAATGATCTGATATATGTTACTATAAGTATTGTGTAGAATCTTATTAAAAACAAGCAAGTAATACTTTTAAAGCGTATGAGAGTAAAACTTTTAAACAGATCAAATGAAACCAACGTAACGACTGAAAATTTCGCAATTAGTCCAACAGGCATAGAATTAATGTTGGTCCAATCATCTGCCATAAAATCCTTTTTAATCAAAAGTCTAGCAAATCCTGGATTAAATATTTTATTGAAGCTAGAAACGTGTTGCAGCCACGAATGAATCGAACTGGAACTTACGTGATTTTCAATGATATTTGTGGAATTTAAAGCGTACTACTCAATTTTCTATGAAATTTGACTAGTTCCCGCGTAAAGTTGCGCTTTTCGTATGTTTCTTTGAACGAGATAATTTAATCATATAAGGATTTATCGTATTTTGCAAATTCCAATATCTGTTTAAAATGCCTAAACACTTCTTTTATCAACATTTTTCCTGAATTATATTTGTGCAAATTGATATTTTTACAAAGATTTTGATATTCTTTGTACTTTTGCATTCGCGTTCGTCTTCGTCCATTGCTACACAGTTGCGCTTGATCAAATTCATTGAATAGCACAAAATTGAACAAATGTAGTCAAATATCAATGAGTGTGCGAATTTTATTAATCAAAATCAACGATACACGTGGCACGGTATCGAAAAATCAGCGATGTAAGAAACGGAGCAGAATTTTCCACGAGATCTGGTATTATCTTCTTTTATCGTAGTCAATCGGCAGCGTCAGATTGCGGGATTGAAATCAAACCTGGCCCAGCAGCTTCCCTTTCAATAAATCAACCAATACCGGAACATCTGGCCTTCTGAAACTTCTCCCTTCCTTCCTGGTCCTTTGAACCGGAATGAAAACCTCTTGGAAGAAAGGGAGCGAAGCTTTCAGTCTGTTTAGGTACGCAGAAGCAATCATCTATCCCTGAGGCATAGAAAAGGGATCATTAAGCGTTTCTCGAGAATTTAGCGATCATTTGCTCGCTCGTTCTTTAATACTTCGTTACACACTCGAACGAAAGGTAATTAGCTGGCCATGCAGCGCAACCCCTGGGTCTTGACTTCGCTTCATCCCTCCCGTTTCGCCTCCTGCACCAGCCACTTCTTCATCCGTGGCCTCGTTTCCCGGAAACATTAGAATTAGCCGTGAAATTAGCATATTCAAAGTTTTGCAGTTTAACGGACGACTTGTACGCGCTCCAGACGAGCAACCTCTTGCCGGCGGTTGCACCGGATGTCTTAAAGCAGCTTCTGGTGCAAACAATGTAGTCACGTTGTCTTTCGGATGGAAAAACGTCTCTGTTCGGGCTAATTATCGCAGGTGGTAGAAAGGGATATACAGCGGATATCCGGGTTAACGAAGAGACGTGAACGGGCAACTTCTAACCTCCGTTTCCCTCACCGCCGCCTTTTCGCTAAGAATTCCTCCTTTTGGCGCGATTCTGCTCAGCGAAATTCTTTGGAATTGTGCCGCTTTCACGAAGCAACTGGCTGAATTGCCCTTGTAACCGAGTTTCCAGTTTGCCTCTCGATTTCGAAATTCAATACTTTCCCGCTCTTCACTGCCGTTTTCTACGACCTGTTGACTATATTTCCAGCATTTCTGAAAAATATAAAACAGCAATTATATCTAATGAATGTGTATATAGACATGTATATATATGCCTAGATATTTTTCCAAAATTATTTATACCATTTAGCGGTTATTGTTGTAACCAATTGAGGTCTGAAGTTTACTTATGCAAAGATCTTGTTTGCTTGGACGTGGCTCTTTGTTAAACGTGACGTTATAATACCGTGCATTCAAACAACGGACAACAAGTAGCGAGTCTCATAGCGTGACTATCGTTACGAAATTTCTTGCAATGAAAAGCGTTATACCTCTAAATACGCCTAAATGTATGTTTTGTATTACTCATTCTCGTTTGTTATTCCTTTACTTTTTAAACGCCTACAAAAATTTCAAATCACGAGTATTTTGATTTTCCTGTCTCGTAGTAAAATGTCAATATTGATTGCCTTATTTATATTCCATTGTTAAATACAGCTATTTTTATATTTTGTTACAATCATCCCTACTATAGTAATGGTAGATTTCCTAATATATTCTGTTCACCGAATCGTCAACTCGTCGCGAAAATCGAAACAGTCAGCAAATCGATACAACGGTACATGATTTTTCGCTCAACTTGAGAAAAATATTTATTTAGTTTTCCAATGCATTAATTTGCACGGATAAATGGCTGTATGCTTACAGAAAGAGTCATATCCTGTGGCCGTTGTTGCTATCGATTGGGAATATTCAAAAGAACAATAAAATCGGAGAAATTAAATACGAATTCACCGCTCAAATTGTGTTTCTAGAGAAAAATACTTGTTTACCTCGAATTCCATTCGTAATTTACACACAGAATTTGTTACGAAATTATGCGTAAAAACTCTTGCTCCAGGAAGCGTTGTACATCAAATTGAAATGATTTTTGTACAAATAATTTTAATCTGGTGCTGCAATTGAGAAAAATAGTTTATACAGTTGCACACCATTAAAAATATAAAAACTTCAATCGAAATAGATTGAGTCAACAATTTTTTCTTCGTCGCAATTTACGTATTTCTGTTTTTAGCGAAATGTTATAAGGTGAAATCGATCTGTTACTAACGATTACAAATTTTATAATCTTCCGATATTGGAAGTCATTGAAATTGGATTCCTATTTAACAAGGTTACGCTAAAGCCGAATTTCATCGCCTGGTCTTCCGCTTCATCGAGATTTTTCCCATCAAGATGGTTCCCTGTCATTAATTAAACGCCACTTGAGAAGGAGAAAAGCTTTTCCCTTCCCAAGAAGCAAAAGTTGGAGGATTATTTACTTCGACCACCACTCCCCAATAATGTCCCTACACCGTGGGCTTCGGCTGCCAATCATGAGAACTTGCTAAATTACCTGTGTTCCGTTCAGCCATCGAATTTATTTCGTCGATACAATAATGACAAAACTTTTTTACTCATGGCTGTGTGTGATTGAAATATCTAGCAGAAGGAATTTTTGTAGCTTCGAGTAACTCGCAAGATATACAGACTAGACTTGCAACTTTCTGTTTAATCTTTTTTAACTCTAGCTGAGAGAGAGAAAAAGGTATAAATGGATATTAACCGATCGAGGATCAACATTCCGTTAACGTAATAACTCATCCGTGATCTTTTTCAGTTCATCTACACGTTATTGGATTCCATTTTTTAACGTCGCGTTTATGAAAGAGAATGCCGAGGATTTGTTTAATATTTTCCGTCTTACTTTCTTCTGTCTATTTAATTTTACAGTGTTACGAAGTTTGAAGAAACTGCAGAATTTATGTACGTCAATATGCTAAATTATTCATCTTTCTTAAATTATGGAAATTATTCTTGTGCTGGAAGAAATGATAATTAATTTATAACGGACTGTGTATTAGCGAAACACGAGTAGACAGCAGTAGCTAACGTTTTTTTCAATTAATTAGATTTTCGACGAAACCATGCATATTTACGCGCGGCTGCAGCAAAGTTTTGTAGTCGGGTATGCAAAATTCAAGAGAACGCCCAGGAGTCATATCTATTTCATCGACAGGTTTCAAGCTCGTGCTGGAATTTATAGCAGCGTTGAAGCTATCGCCGGTACGGAATTGGTAAAAAAGATATTTATATTAACGGCGTAAAGTTTACTGCTTATTATCCTTGAAAAACATGTGATCGATCGTATGCAAAAGGATATTATTTACGTTCGAAAAGGAGAATATTAATCTGATAAGGGAAGCATCGAAGTATCATTTTCAATGGAAGGTACAGCGTATGCAAAGCAGTTTTGTTAAATCGAATATTTTTTCCAATGCAACAAACATTTATTCGGATTATTTCGTGCTGTCATCGTTTCGTAGAGGATCCTTCTACATGGACTGCAAAAACTAGCTATAAAAATGGCTACAAAAAATATTTGCACGTGCCATTATTTTCCAATCAAACGTTTGCTCGCCAGTATGTTTCATTCTTGCGGTATCAATTTTTTGCAATCATGTGACATCATATCGCAAAGGAGAAGATATTTGGAAAAAAAGAAAAACAAAGAAAACTGTACTTAGAGTTAACTATTCCTTTTATCCAAGTATCGTGCAATTAATTCGTACTAAAGTGAAAACAAAGCTGCACTCGCTGTGGATACGTAGTTAGTGAAAGCCCGAGGCTAAGGAAAACGAAAGAAGGAATTGTATCAAGAGCAAGCACGTCTAGAAAGGCGAGCCCGAGAAACAGGGAGCAGATTCGTTTGCCTGGATCTACAAATCTCAGTTTGGTTCAATCTTCCTTCGCGCTAACTGGACGCTGACAACGAAACGATCGTCAGAGTTACAATGGATTTCACAGCGCTTTATAATCGAACGGAGGTAATCGCCACCTCCATTCCAAGTGCAATTACTGGCCACTGTTCGAGCGTCTCCAAAGCCTGCAATTAAACTTTATCTTTAATCGATGTAACCCTGGGATAATGATCCTTTACAGATTTCGTCCAGCTTTGTAAGTTAAACTCAAGGAATCGGGATATTAATTATCAATTAGAATGTTCGAATGTGAAGCCAGATTTCGTGGATGCGATAGTAAAACGTCAGCGAAGAAATACCATTCATGCAGAAGGAAGGTGTCAAATATGATCGTGAAACATTGGAAAATTTGAAACACGCGAAAATACGAATTTGAAAAACTCGACAGAGGTCTGTTCCCTCTCTGTTCGATGGTTTAATTTATATTAGCTCCATTTATGCGAACATACAGTCCCTTCTACAGAGAAATCGTGAGAGAAAAAATTCTATTGAAAAGTTTTATTCCGATTTTCCATTTCCTGCCCTTTGAACTTCCTGTTTCGTATGTAAATTAAAAATGTATTTAAAAAGAGGAAGAGAAGTGAACGGTAGGGCACAGTCTTTATCGAATAATAATTCTCGTTTTATTTGAAAGAAGTCTTTATGAAAGTAAATGAATGAATGAACATTTTTTAAACACTATATTTTCCGTGATTCTGTATTTATTTCACTCTCTCGAGCGAATTAATTGCTTACTTAATATGTATTAAATCTTCTTTTCGTGTTTATGTTTTTAATTACTACTTAACGAGTTTCTCGCTTCCTGTGTTCCGAAGAAGATCGCGACTCACTCCCCTAAAACGTGCAATGAATTTTTAAATAGTCTCCTTTTAGATTCTCGAAACTATACATGCATGTTTCTTTGCTTTTGTATAACACGTAACTAGACTGCGGATTTTTATGCGTTTGTAAAAAATTTGAAATTGCAAAATTGTACGGAACACATGGAACGCGGAAAAATGTATAAAATATCCAGAGTATAGTGCTATAATTTTTTACCAAGGGTCTAGCCTTTTTCACTCTTTAAAATACGAACGTGCGTGAAACTCCGCGGTCTACATATAACGTTTCACACTTTATCAATACACGTTTTTCGTTACAAAATTTATACTTAATAATTAAATATTCCAAATCGAATAAAAAAGAGGGGAGATAGGGGACACGAGTGGAAAGAATGGAAGAAATGAAATGAAAATATAGCTGACAATCGAATATTTTGCATCGTTTAACTCGAACCACGTCCAGCGCTTCGCAAAGCAGAAAACAATCCGTAGACTCTGTGCAACGTAGCGAATATAACGTACACGGTGTTTTACACATTTCGCCAATAGCAACGGTTCCGTTGTAATTAAACGACGGTTCTTCGTAATTGAACGACAATGAATAATGCCACGTGGAATAGAGCAACGTGTCTTTGTGGTAATGACGCTAGTCCGCAGCCGAGGATCGCGTGTAATAAGTTAATTGCACTAATTACTCGTAACTCGACTTGAAATTGCTTCGATGTAATAACGAAATTTTCTACGATGAACCCGCAAACTTGCGTGGCACGCTTGCACTTCGTTGAATAAATTTGCTGACCGTTAATTTCAATGTTTTCGGAGTTAGCGTTAAACAAATTTGATATTTGATCAAACAATATTGTTGACTAGTCCACCGCATTTTCTTTGAGTGTCTCTCTTGTTCGTTGCGAGGCATTACAATTTAATTAGAATTACGAGGCATCGTAATTTAGTTATTGACGATAAAAAGGCAAACGTTTCATTAATTACCTAGAAAGATTATTTAATTAATTATATAGACCGTGTCGTATTAAATCGTAAAATGTATAAAATGTCACTTCTTCAAATGAGACTTCTTCTCGTTGTGATTTGTTTTATTTGGAGAACGCTCACTGCGAGTATAATTTAAGATAAATGTAATTATGCTTTCTTGCTGTATCGCGGAATACAAGATGAAAGTTGAGTTATTTTTGGGAAAAGCAGGTAGAACGACGCGACCTAAGAAACGTAATACGAAGACGAGAATATTTTCTTTCAAATTTGGTATTACTAACGATGCTTAGAAGTACATGGTCAACACTCAAACGGGAGGAGAAACTTATGGTATATCGCCAGAGGCTTTCTTTTCAGCTCGACAAAAAGTTAAAATTTACTGTTTCTTTTCGCATTGTTTCGCGAACTATCCAGTTTAAAAGAAACTGCAAGAAACTTTGGACATAAACGGGAATCTCAGAATTAAGTCGATAATTGATAAAGTTACATAACGTATCAATCAATAAATTTCTATAGTTAACAACTCCTAATTAAATTTGCAAAGTGTTTCGTGGAATTCAAATTTCTTTAATACCTCGATGTTGCGAAGAATTTTCGTTTCATGATTTATCTTATTTGGAAATCGACGACAGCTCTCTTGGAAAATATCGATTTTAAAATTATTGTCTACGCTATTTTAGGTATTATACCAGCGGTTTCCAATCTTTATGCTACTACGTCTCCACGAAAAAAAATTTTTTTGCACCTCCCTATCTTTTATTTTTTTAATAAATATAATAATATAGATACATTTTAAATAATAACTTTATTACAAAAAAAAAAAAAAAAAAAACTGGAAACTACAATTTACAGAATAATAACAAGGCTGTAACATATACGTAGGTTACGATTTGAAGTTCTATTTATTGGTAGATATTGTGGTATGGAAATTAATATTTTATTAAAAAATTTTGACGCCTCCCAGATTGGAACCCGTTGAGTTACAATATCGATTTTGATGTAAATAATTTCAAGAAAACTTCATAATCTGATTTAATGAAGAGGGAGCTTTGGTAATACCCAATTGGTTGATAGGATATCGTACTTGCCTATTTTAAAATTGCTCTTATGCGAGGAGCACATATACACGTCTTTGCGTAGCAAACATATATTTTTTAAGTAAAAAAATCTCGTGCCATGATTCTGGTTAAGGAGCATGAAAAACAAAAAAGAAACGCAAAGAAAAACAAAGAAAAGGCGGTTTGAGACGGAAGGCAAAGGGTAAGAGAGGGAGAGAGAAATTTATCACGTACAGATGTCTGCGAAGATACATCAGGATAATGAGATCCGTGCTCTTTTCTCTGCCATAAACTTGTAAAAAAACTCGACGCTGTAACAATGTCCCCTGGTCCACGAGTGATCCATCCTCGTTCCTTTTTACGATGGATTCGAAGAGGCTCGGTGTCGGTAGGTAACGAGTGACAGTAGTTCCTTACGGCAGCGCTCAGGTTCAAGAACTTCGTGTGAGAAACGTCGTCGCCGACCTTGCAGCAGACTGTCCAGCGTTCACTAACGTTTCCGCATTTTTACGAGTGTCTACTGTCGACCAGATTGCGATCGATTGCACGTTGACGGAGGAATTCACGACCCTAAGCCTGTGTGAGAAAACCAGAAAATACTGGAATCTCTTTGTACCACTGAACTAAATTTAGTTAGCAAAAGTTTGAAAGCCAGAGGTTGCAAGTTATCGATGTTGATAGAAATCAATGAATATTAAATTTAATAACAAGTTAGGTTTAATATCAAATAACCTGTTTAATAACAGGTGACAAGCTTAGTGATAAGACGAGTGAAGATAAGCTCACGTCACAAGCTCTCACAAGTAGAATTATTAAAGTGCGAATACGTAACGACGAGACTGATCTAAAATAATTATAGCCGAGGATAATGTAACATTATATTTGTTATGAGTATAACATATCATATAATCTTACCAATTATTTGTGAATTGTTGATTAATTGTTATCACAGGATACACGTGCTAATACATGTGATACACAACGTGCATGTGTTTATATTGATATGTCATTGTAATTGAATACATGGACCATATCTGATCAGAAGTTCTTTGATTAGTAAAAAGCACAAAGATGAATAGATTACGGTTGAAAAACTGATTCTTTTAAAAGCCTGAAATAATGGGAGAAAATAGAGAAAATGTATTACTTTCGAAAAAACTATGTGCTAATTTAATACATACTATTAGTAAATTATATATATATATATACAAGAAAGTTCAGCTTTTTTGGATAACTTTAATTTAACTTAAGCGTTTGAATTAACCCAACTCCCAATTAGTGAATTTTACAATCAATTCGTGAAGGACTTATTGGGAAAATAACCTATTCTCGAGTTAATCCATCTTACAATGGACGTTTTCTTAAATAGGTGATATCTCCCTTACCTGAGAATGTCTGCTTCTCGAGTTCAGATATTTCAAACGTTGTCTTCAAGAGGACCTATCGTCCAGTTAAAAATATCTGTCGTGCATCGATGCAGGAATTTATAAACCAAGCTTATCGCGATGCGAGCGATGCGACGACGTTTTTCCCCAACCTCTGTACTTTAACTGACTGATGTCGCTTCAAGCCATGTGCATTCTGTAAACTTTCGTTGATTGGCGCGCTTCTAGCTCGGTTTAAGCGTATAAAAGCGGTACAGAAGAAGGCATTTATGCGTATATTATACTTAACTCAGGTTATCGATTTTCTAACTCACTGGAAACTAAACACAAACAAGCATAAAGCAGAGACAATAATGCTCTGTAGAAAAAATACCCAACCACCATTAACCGTCCAAAACCAGTCGATCAACTGATCACGCATCAAATATTTAGGTACTGTACCGGGTTATAAAATCACACGGAGACTTACGATTTAGGATCGTCTGAACGAAACTGCAAAAACTATACACATTCCTATATCCTACTAATCGTAAAGGGTAACTCCTCTGCTCTTCGAGTACAAGAAACATTGCTGTACAAAGCTTGCGCAAGATCAGTCCTAGTCTGTGGCATGTAAGCCAAAGGGATGGCGGTCAGAATCTATATTCGCAACGTGCAAAGGATTTAGGAAACAGATTTCTGAGAATAATCCTGGATACAGGCAGATACTATGGCACAAGAAAAGTATCCAAAGAAACAGAAATGACAGGTCTCGTGACATACATAAAAGAAATGACGCGCGAGATCCTGAATAAAAGTCATGGTAACTCACTAGTACATCAAATACATAGCGCGATATAATATACACGAAATTCCACCGAGAAACAGAAAATCTGTCTCTCAACTATCTAAGTCCATAATCCCAGTGGAATAGATGTGTTGACGGATTCTTGAAACTTTTCCCTTGTCACTACTTGTGCATTCGCAAGAAACCATTAACCAACAACCGAGCATAATCTTGCAGTTAGAGGTTTAGAGCGGGTATTAAGGCGAGCACAACTGTTCCCGATACTGCGTGAAAAACGCGCATTGAGAAACCGAAAAGAGATTTATGCGTTACATAGGAGGCTTTTTTGGAAACTTTCTGGTAATACCGCGTACTTGCTGTCGCTACGATAAGTCGGCTAAGGCCCGATGCGGACGAACGGTTTGTGGTAAATTGCCGCAATGGCGGCGGGTTGGAAGAGCGAGAAAACGTATGTATCCTTCTTTTATGAGACAGAAGAACCTTATTTCTTCGCTCTTGCAACGGTACCGCAGCGTTGTCGTACGGTAAAATGTCACTTGTCCGCCGCTAGCTTAACCGTGAACGCACGCGAGCCACATTTTATCGCGTGATACCACTGCGATCGTATGTTCGTTTTTGTTGGTCCTGGTAGAAAAACAAAGGAATATATATGGTCGTGGCGATCATTATCACACGGTAACATGTCAATCTTCTGCATCTGACCTAAGGTTGATGACAGGTGTGATTGTTAATCTTTGTTATCGATAGAATAGTATTTATGCATTAGCAGTCTGTACCAAACACGATTACCAATTCGTTGCTATAAAATGCAGGAACAATTATACGACGGTTTACTAAGCTAAACATACGCCTTACCTCTGGCTCGCTCTAGCCTCTGTGATAACTTCAAACTTCCGAGAGAAGTTGATGCATTCTCGAGTAGATTTATTTTCGAATTGACGTTATATCCGAATTCTGTTTAAGCCAGCATCCATTCGTGGCTAGTTCGAATCTATTTGTGGTAGTACACCGGCTCCAGTTAACTAGGAAGACTGTGCACGTTCGTGAGTCAATCAACTTCTCTGAGATTATCTCTACGAGTTCTATACTGTTAACCGCAAACTTATACCAGCCATGTTGCGCACATTCTACGGTCGAATCTTCTCCAGGCACACATACGAGTTACTAATCTAGTTAGATAAGAGAAAGCGGTTGCAGGTACGTTGCAACAAACAAACATACATTTGCAATTAATCTACAAGTATCCTATTGGGTTGTAACATACACTTGTTCTGTTTCCGACATGTTTATATCATATACAATGGAGGAAAAGCAAGTGTACAAGTGGTAGAAATAGGTATCAGTGAAGTTCAGTCCAACCAGTAGACGACAGCTTTGATGACAAAACGAATGAAATTTTACAAGTTTTATGAATTACGAGTTTCCTAATCAACTTATTTGATATAAAACTAGAGTATGTGTTGTGTTATGCATTTAGCATAACGATTAACGTTCAATCATAGTACGTATTTAACATAGAAGTGTAGTACCTATGTAGTATGTGTGTACAATATTATATAGTACAATATTACTTGCCCGAAAAGTGTCTTTCTTTTACAAACACGTCTTTTATAACAACGCATCCTTATACAAACATGAAACCTAATCTGTCAAAGGCTGTGATCTTTATTTTGATAGAACAAAAGGGATCATACATAATTTGATAAAATAATATAAAACGAAAAATGTTGTGCATCCATTATTTCTCTATAAAACGAAAGAAACTTTCTGGACGACCTAATAATATAATACGTAGCATAAAGAGGAGTCGATAATATTGTGAACGATTTACGTTTACTCTGTTTTCTATGTAATTCTATTTCTACGTGGAAAATGCATTCCTCGCCAAAAGTACAGCGAAATAGTCGTCAATAGTTTACACAGACGAGCAATCAATGGACGACACTTCCTCGCGCGGATTAATAACATTTCGGCCGGAACAAGGAAATTTCGGATGTCGAACTGCTAACAGGTCCATCGACAAATTGCTTATTTGCGTCAAATGCCCCGGGACGTTCAGTACAGGTCCGATTGCAATGCAATTCCGTCTACTCTCGATATAATGCTCTGTGTCTATACGTGCCAAAGAGGGTTATTGAATTAACTGCTTCTAACTTTGGAAGCTCCGGCGTAATTTACTTTCACCATCCACAGAAATTCATTGAAATACTTAAATACCTATCTCCAGTGATACCGTTACGGTTAACAACACAATGAAAATCTGATTACCTGCAGAGAATATAATAATTCACCGACGATTATTTCTTATCAACGATCATGCTGATTATAAAAATACAAGTCTATATCTTCAACGAATTTCTGAATTTCATATCAATTGGTAACTAAAAGAAGATACTGCATTAGATTGTTTGGGATATTTGTTAAGAGAGTTGAGAAAATTTTGACTAGATCTTTGCCATTTATAACGTGAGATTTTTGTCACGATACTGGACATATGAGTTTTTCACATAACTAAAATTTCAAAAGTTTTCGCCCACTCTGATGGCTCTACAAACAAACGAAGCGATATGTATCTTGGATGTATCAATTTATACGTTAAACAATGTATCTACCATGTCTTAATTCTGACAATTAAATTGTCCAAACTTTTGTTCTGATGTCACTTATTCTTTAAATTATTCCAGGAATAAATGAATGATTTACAATCCAATTAGTCTAATGGCCTACAAATATAAAGTATCTTTCGTATAAATGAATCACCAAGTTTTTCTATATGCGTGTTTATACCGTGTCGCTTAAAACACGACACGACCTCGGTGTATAATCGAGAATGTTAGTAAATTCTCGTAAAAGAGGTTCACAGAATTTGTAACACAAGAAAACATAAACCCCGTACACATTCATTCTTCCACGAATCCAATCAGCTTTCGGTTTAAGAGACTTTCGAGACGAACGTAAAAACTTGCCAGACATTTCTGCGTATCTCTATCGCAAACAACAGGCACATATAACTCCGATCGAAATCGATTTCAACCTCAAATCCTTCCTCAATTACGAGTGGAACGAATGCCAAACTTTGTCTATTTTAAAAAATTCCAGCTCGAAATTCGGTAGTCGTTCACCTAGATTACGTTTCCACAAAACTGGCACGAGATGAAACTCGAAGAGCAAAACGGTCGGATTAGCATGTTTCGATTATTAAATATCGAATGAGATGATATGTTTTTTTTAGGGAAACGAAAGGAGATTGAATTTACAAAAATGTAAAATATGAAATGAGGAGAAAGGCTGAATCAATGTGCCACGCTCTGTAATCAACGGTTTTCCAATTACGAATTTTATACATGCTTGCAGGAAATTGTTATAAAATTAAGTTTCACGAGAATGCGATAGAATTGCATACATGAAATGCAAAACAGTTTCTCATGTACAGAGAACCTTCCCGTACCAGAATTAATTTTTCCCGGTAACACGCAGTGCTGAAGCAAAACTGTGTGCCACACAGAGCGAAACACTGAGTTTTCTCTAGATTCACGAAATTAAATCATCAAAAACGTGCTTCTAATACGTGAAACGTGTTTACACCGTGTAATACGCAAGTTTGCGCATCCGACGGTTCCGAATAAATCATCCTGTACCGACGTTAAGCGAAATTATAGTTTGGTTAATGAATTAAATTTCTTCTATATCGACATTTTTAATGTCATATCTCACCCTTTCTTTGTTGCAGAGCATATCAAGGACAATAAAACAATTTTCTCTGATCTTCTGAATATTCCAAAAAAATCAACTGTAATAATAGAAATATTCGTTTTATTAACACATTTATTATAAAATCTCGTAAATTTATATTTAACAACGTTGCTGCGCCCCTTTAGTCTATAAAAATGCATTTATTAGATTTATTTTGTGTAATATTCTCAATTCTATAAAATGTGCGATAAACTAGTCTTTCTCGTCTTTCGATCAATAAGAATCAGCAACAACAAAAACGTTCCCTTTCATTTCAGAACGAGAGTCAGAGAGGGATTTCGTGTAATTCAGGCTTAAATATGTATGTAACACTTGACAGAGGGTACCTTCTGTCAGTTTGCATTCTAATGAAAGAATTCCATGAAAATAATTGCCAATCGACTAAATGGATTTCACTACTATTCGCAAAGAGGCTGTAATTACGTAGCTTGAGGAAACTCCAGTGCTCCAGCACACCTGTCGCTAATAAAATAACATTTTATAACTTTTCCCGACGTCGACTGCTGTTCTACTGCCTTTGGTTTAACTTCGGTTAAACCAAACCGTTTTTGAATCTTTCTTCGACCGATTAACACCTGTACCCATTCTTACTCGGCTGTTTTCTTCCCCGAGATTCAAAAACACTCGGCGGCTGTTTGAAGAATAGCTTTGGGAAACGTGCGACGACGTAATTGAAATCGCAAATACAATTTAAACTGTCTTTAAAGAACTAATCTCTTGGTCAGAAACTTCCATGTATAATCATGGAACTGTAAGTTAATAATTTAATTAGATCGCAAATGTAAATACAATATAATTTGACGTATTTGTGGTTACACTTCGTTTCGACATTTCTAAAACATTACAGCTGATCTTTTCAGGGGAAACTTGAAATTGTTTCAGAGCTTAGACGGTCGACCAATAATTTTCTTTCCGAAGGAAATCCCCTAACTCACTTCCGTTTATATTTACAATAATATACAATTTTATACTTGGAGATTATAGGAAATTTACGTCCTATATCTACATATCTAATCGAAATCTCATTCTCTGTTTCGAAATTACATTACGCGTCGCAAAAAGGCGGAAATAATTGCTTTCTGTGGGAAAGAACTATTTGAGGAGCGAATAAATCAAACCCGGTCAAATGAAATTAGCAATATCGCATTGTTCCTATAAAACTAACAATACCATGGAATTTCAGTTCTGGTAACAAATCTATCCACCGACGTTGCAACAAAACAAAATCCCCCACGTATACGACCTAACAATAAATCTCCAGATCACTGCTAATCATAACTTCGATTCACAATGGAATTTCTTACAAAGAAACCAATATAATTTCGAAGAAACCATTAATCACGATTATTAAAGATAGATGTACGACAACTTCCATTACTAACCGAGATTTCTCATCATACGTGTACGGTGCTGTCTCTCGGGCATCTATTTCTTTGACTTCGACACGCGCTGAAACGCTCGAATAATCGTATTCGGTCACAATATCTTACGTGCACAGACAGAACCGAATCGAATCGTCAATTTAACGTTTAACCCTCTCCGGATTTTTCACAGAAATAAAAACACCTATGCTCTGATTAAAACTGTCGGACGAATGGGAAATGTGATTGCGTGTATGACGAACAGAGAATCAGGGGTGTGATCTAGTATTTTGAACATTTTTATTCAATTACACACATATTTCGACTGTTTAAAAAATTGTTCCCTTAATCTCGTAACTAATTAAGATGTAACTTTATCATCTGTCACGATACCGTCTCGTGACTCGAACAAATTTACCGAATCGTTTTACACTAACAAATACAGACACAAATACGCTTCTATTACTTTTATGAAAATTGGCGTTTCTTGACGAAACAATGCGAGACGAGTCTCTTTTGTCCTCCGTTGATTTTACGGAATGATAACCATATCCCGGTTACAAACTCTTAAGAGACAGGTTGACGAACGTGAGAGCAGGGGACCGCACGCGTGAAACCACACTCATAGGAATATCATTTTCCTATGTATCAATTTCCCTCGCTAAAATGCGGACTGGCAGATTCGCGTCCTTGAGCAAGGCACACATGACGGAATGGTCTATGGTAGTGGAATTTGGAAGTCCATATATCGAGATAGTAACTGACAGGTGGCGTTCCCCCGTGGTACGCCTTAGCAGGCCCTAAGGGTTTTCCTTCCCCTCTTCTTTTTCCAATTTCCTTGCAAGGTCCTGAATCTCTCGGGAGACGCCAGAAGAAATAAAAGTGCGCCATCTTCTGTCCGTCTTAAAAGTTCGGCCGACCTGCCAGGAAAAGACGAGTTTATGGCTGCGGCCTCTGTACGATTCGCTCGGGAGCCGAGGCAGGGCGAGCAACTCGCCCAGAGTCCGTCTTCTTCGTTGTTTGTCTTTCGTTGTTGCCCTTAAACTAGTTTCTGCTCTTCACTCACGAACTGCGTCGTGAATTATTAGCGGCTCCCTGGGTCCACTTTTTAAAACGACCAGCTCGATTAACTCTTCAACGTTCGCTGCTTGTCCATGGCTCGTGAAAGTATTCCGACATTCGTAGAAACTTTATAGAAGCACACACCAAGAATCAGTTGGCCAGGAAACTCGATTGCACGCGTGAGGTTGATAGTCCTTTATTCTCAAACGTTCGGCGATCCTCAATCGTCATAGTTTCGTGTTAGAACTGTAATGAGACACGACTCGTGTTGATGAAGTTTGAAACAAATCTGAAAATGTATATAAAAATTATAAGACATTTATTGGGATCATACACCTTGTAAGGATTAGAAAAATAATTGTACAATTAATTATTTTATACTTGCATTCGCAAGATAATAAAGACGATAATAACAGGAAAATTGTGTCAACTACGCAACTAATTTAGATAAAAGTGGAAAATACACGGAAGTAGAAGGTGCAGTAATCATTAAGCGCAGAAGACAACGAAAGTCCGCGACAAGTAGCATTCTGACTGCAACACGTAATCTGTGTAGACTCACCAGACGGAAATGAACGAACATTTTCAGCCGCAAAGGAAGGAAATTGTATGTTTTGTTTAGAAGAGAAACTCCTAGCATTGCCAGAACTTGCAATTTTCTTTGGATCTTTAGCTTCCTAGCGAGCACACGGTGAATAAAAAGCTACGATATTTCTACAAGAGCTAAATTTTTGCGTTTTGTGCAGGCGAAATTAAGCAAAAACGTACGTGAAATCAAAGAGAAACCCGATAAAATTGGATTACTCCGAAATGAATGCAAAATTCTTGTTTGCGGATTCCTGTAACGCAGGCTGGTAATTTGCATGGAATAATGGAAATAACGAAGGAATAATTTTGCATTCCATCGCCACTTATACCGAATCAATATCACCGCTGACAACGCAACTACCTTTCATTCTGTAAATAAAGTAAAAATCAGAAAACCAACAAAATAGGCATATATTCCTTCTATCCTTGTTATTTAGATTTTCACGGAAATATGAACGTGTGACCTCAAAAAATATTCTTATCGTGCAATCGATAAAAAAGTGATATCATAACGAATAATACTCACAGTACTCAATAGAATTTATTATCTGTCTTATTGTTAGTATCGACAATTCAGGGATCTATGGACGAACGCGATACGGAAAAATTGGTGAAATCGTAAAGTGGCCTGTGCATATTAAAACTGTCCTGTCTGTAGATGTCTTCAGGAGCGATGAATATTTTATTACATCATAAAATATCCCGTACGTAACAACGTTCAGTCCGGTTCCCTTTATGCTCACGATCGATAAAACTGATTCATTTGTGTCCGGTGTCGTAAATCGGGATCACGTTTCACTTTGTTAAAACGATTTGTTTCCAAACTTCACTCCGCGTTCAGCCTCCAGACAAGTTTATGGTTGTTCAACGAGAGTTCGACTGCTGGTCAGGGCGTAAGGGCGAAACAACGAAAAAAAAAGGATAGGAAAAAAAACGAGATCCCGCCGACATTTGTCTGCCAATACTTTTTGGACGTATTTATTTTATAGTTAGCGACGCTCTTTCTGTTACGAATTTGTGTATTTGAGTTTGACGTTTCCGTTTTACGCGTGGATGCATTATCGGAGCGGTGCATTTTGGTGTTTTCGTTTTATGTTTGGTACTTGCACGCAGCGTGTAAAAAATTTGAACACGCAATTTTTTGTAAATGGTATAAGTTCGAACAACTGGAGCTTGAATTACTCCTCTTGAATTCTTGAACATTTCAAGAAATCTACGACGTTCTGAAGTTAAAATTATGCAAGTTGAAAACAAAATGTGAGATTCCTAGGTTTCCTAGATGCGAATAAATAGATTGGAAATTTAGGATTTAACACTTTGACTGCCACGCCGAAATCACATGTTTCAGGATATGGCTCAGGACGCCACGGGAGTATTTTTTATTATTCAAAGCATATAATGGCAAAATAGTAATAAATTGATGATGTTAGACAACATTCTTCTCCAATGATTGGACCGTTTATCTTATTGGTGGTCACGGGTGATCACCGTTGCGCCTTGCTAACAGTTGATAGCGACATATTATAACAAGGCTTCTTTTATTTCAACAAACCATTTGCATTCGTTATTTCGTCGTAAGCAAAACGTTCAGAATATATTGTTGAAACGTATAAAAGATATTAGTAAACAGTATTTGCTCATTCTATATATAATAGTAAGGTATGTGCACATTTCTAACTTCAATTATATGATTATAAAGCAGCATTTACGATTATTTTCTAAGCTGTGTTTATAATAATATTTGTAGATTACCCCCTCAAAAATATGGATGCAAACACGGTGTTCCGTTAAATGCAAGATTTATTCTGATAGTTTTTTATTGTCTGCTCTTCTAATAAAAATGTTTAATTGTTCAATGGGGAACTTTTTATTTCAAAGTATCTTCTATTTATCGGTTATATTCAAAACTTCTTAATTGTCAATTTTCATACAATTTTTACAATTGTAAGAAGTTCTAGCGCTCCGGTCACTAATGACCACCGTGGCGTCACAAGGAGAAACCGTGGTCGGTCATATATGACCAACATGGCAGTCAAAATGTTAAGCATTAAAAGATCCGAAAACTAGAAAATTCGCGATGTTCGAAATCGGATCTCTGATCGTTAGGAATTTTCAAATTTGCCAGCTAGAAAATTCTGAACTGAAAAATCTGTCACTCAATGACTGCGAATGAAATGAAAGAAAGTAGTAATTCATAAAAAAAGAATCTACAAATGTCCATTTATTTATTAGATTATAATTGGAAAACTCTAAAAGTAGGAAAATTAACGTATCTCTGTAATTCCATTTCTCTAATTTCGGTTATATTTATTTATCAATATTAGGATAGAATCTGAGGAACCAGTTATTTACGATGTGTACACTGGTCTGGCCATCAACGTTCTGTTTACATGTAGCCCTAGCAGCTGAAACGTAATTTCAGAGATACATACATCAGTTCCAACGATATCAACGTGAAAGGGTGAAATCGGTGAAAGAGGAAAGTAGTACTTGAATGAAATAAAAGAGGCAAAGGAGCGATAGAATGGAAGAAGAAAAGAGTACTTCGTTTAACAAAGATTCGCCTGATTCGATAACCGTAAGTCTTCGAGTCTTGTTGCTGATTCATTCATCCGTAGCATATCGTTTTCCTCCTTTGACATCGCGCGAGATTTTCTCTTCGTACGCGTAAGAACGATTCTTCTTTTGTAACGAGAATTGCCTGTCACTGTTTGATTCATTATCTTGCTTTTTTCTGAAGACGCTTAGGAAAAGGTGATTTCAATTCGAAGATGCTTTTCGAATTGCAAAGAGGTTGGATCAATTACATCAGTCGAAATGTTCCGTTTAAATATTTAATATCGTCGCTGTATCACGCGTTTAAAATGACGGTGCTAATTGAAAATTCCGCCGATGACGATTTTACGCTTTTCGAAGCGTAAAAATTGTTCCAAAAGCAATTCACCACCGAATTGCAGCAGTTAACGGTAATAGAGTTGTGGCTGAGTTATTGGTAAGAGAAATTGTATGTAGAAATTCACATAATTTAGTACATATACTAAAATTACAAATAAACAATACGTTTTAAAATGCATTTGCATTGTTGTCATTTGATTGTTGAGGATATTACTTTCAGGACGATCCTCGTAATTATATGGATCGCGATCAAACAGTTTAGCTGTGACTAACGAACGATCTCTGTTTCAAATAATTAGAAGAATCTACTGTGGTTTTGTAATTAAATTTTCTTTGCTAACGAAATAATTTTCTTTGTATGAAATATTTTTTATAAGATAGATTTTGTATAAGAGAAACTCTAAACCGCTGTAATTCAAATTTGGCATAAATTAAGATTCTTTATATAAATGTTAATCTAAAATTTTGACAACTATTGTTTGATTGTGATTAAAGACGCTAGAGATTTCCCTAAAATTCTCAAGCTTTCGCTTCCAGCATGGTTAAATGTACACTTCCTAGCCACAGGATGTAAATTTAAATTCTGTCTGAATCATGATTCCCGAAGTATGGGGCCATGTAAATCATTTTCCTTGACTATAGTTGTAGAGCAATTAGCATGCAAATACATTTTCATTATTAGTCTATGAGTCGGCAAAGTACTTGAAGATATGCTCCAACTTTTAGGTCTTTTTCCGAATTTGCCTCTACGACTCGATTACCAATCCTCCTCTTCGCTTGCTGGAATTTAAAACAAACATTGTAATCGAAGCTGGACAAAGTGTACGCGATTATCTATTTAATTCGTTGATTTATTAAAAAAGAAAAAAAGAAAAAGAATGCTTGGTCATGGTACTTGTTTCTTCGAAAAGGGTACAACTTCTTTTCTTACGTATATTTTACCACGTAAAGACAACGAAGATACTCTAGGTATCCCGCCATACTATAAAAACAATAGAATATTACTTTGAAGGAATGAATATTTCATAAGATACCAGAAATTATTCAACAAAATGTTTTCATGAGATAACTACTTTCTCCAACATGTGAATGCTTGTGAATGTGAATATTTCAGATACAATACATTGGTCTACCTACATCTATGTACATAGTCGGGTCATGTTCGGGTCTACATAGTCTCCAGCAGTGTCTCTACGTCTACGTATTATATTTTTATCTCGAATTTTGTCGACGTAAGACTTCTTCATTCACCTTATTTAAATGCATACTTTGAAGCAACGAATTAATCTTTCCCCGAATTCCTACAATTTCCACGTGATCGAACAAGTATAATTTTTACGAGCACGATACGCGAATTATCGCATACAACGAGGGTATAGTTTAACTAGGTTCGTTCGCGAAAATAACGTATCTGATCTGCGTGAAAGCAGCCAACAAATCAAACACCGCATATATCAGCTAGCGTACGTGAAATATTTCAGCGAAATCCTAGCTTTTGCATAGCCAGTGCCGGAGTACATAAATATTTAGCAGCGGTAAAAAAGCTACTCCCATGGCTCCGAAGTAATTCCTCCCTGGTCACTGGCTGAAAGTTGGAAACTTCGTGTCTCCAATGCTTATTCTGCTTCCCCCGACTTCCTCGGAGGAAAGTTGCCACGCCACGAAAAGAACAGATGAACGTGCGTGAAAACGACGAGAAAACATATCTCACTGTTCGGGCAACGCGTTATAGTTATACGTATCCACTAGTCGTGTGTCCAAATCTTTCGTCGCGATCTTACTTATAGTTAGGGGCATCTAAATCTTATAAGGATTTCCCGATTTCTTCGATCGGGCACGTCTTTATTTTTCTTCCAAGAATAGATACAGTCGGGGACAAAAATAGTTGGACAGATATTGGAAATAGGAAATGACAAAGTTAAGTTAAATACGGTTTGTTTATGCAAAAATGTAAATATTAATTCCAGTTACTAATTAAATACCGTATGTACCATAAGAGGCATAAATAAAACAGGTATATAACGTTGATATTAGTCCGACCGAGCTTCATTGAGACCTACTTTCACCATCTGCTCACTTATTTTTATTCTTGACTGTACCTTCGTGAAACATCCGCGGGACTATCTTCCAACGAACATCAATAAAATCAAAGCCCACGGACGTCCATTTTCGGATCCGAACAGCAGTGGCCATCGTTTCCATTGTTTTCACCGTTCTTGAAACCACTGCGAAAGTTTCAGGGAACGAAAGGCTCCCCTTTAAGATGTGCTTCGTTCCCTACGACCACGTTTGAGGGATCGCTGGTTAAAGCTACAAAGACTAATGCCACCTTCTTACAAGTTCTCTATTCTTTTCAGAAATCCCTCGGTTCGTAATGGATGGAAGTTAAATTACAGATTGACCAACTTGCGACTAACTTCAAATAGTTATTCGAATAAAGCTTTTATTTTATTTGTTATTTGCTTCGTTACTTTCTCTCGAACGACGTTGTTTCAAGAATAATGTATTTGAGAAATAAATTGTTCGAATATCTTACCTTATTATATCTCGTTTGATACGTAGGTATTTGGAAGAGGTTTGTTACAAAACTCACGGTTCAACTACAATTTTGGAAATCAAAATGGAAATAAAATAAATTCATGTACAATTGAAGTTGCTTCAGACACTTTTCGATTGAAATATAAATGAAATATACTATTCATTTTATTACAAGAGAAAAAAGAAAAAAGTAATTGTATTTCCCAACGAATCTGGTTCACAACGATGTTAAAGTAACCAATTTTTAACGATATGAACTGTATCACATTGACATACAACTACGGTTCACACGTCATGTGTCGCTTTTATGAATTATGCAAGCATCGGCCACCAACTCTCGCTCTCTTCTCATCCACGCGTGTTTCTCCGGCTGTACGCTCGAAAATCCGGATAGAGTCATGAAACGAGAATGACCGGCCGTGTCGTTACCTTTTATGATCGACAGAAAAGCCAACGTTGGGAATATAACTCGTCAGCAAGTAGTAAAAATTTCGCAATCTACCGATACGCAGACATCACAACCGATTCTCTGATATGCTTGACCACTATTTTTTTCAACCCTGCGTTTTTCCTTTTTCTCCTTCAAAGAGAAACTCCGACGATACAAATAGTAGTCACCAGCGATTAGTAGAAAATTGTGCTTTAGACATTGCGCATCGAATTAAGATATCTCGTTTCTGCGAAATATAATCGGCGATAAAAAATAATGGAAATTTGTACAGGTGAAGTTTTGTCAAATGTGGTTTGTTTCCACAAAGCTGTAAATATTAAATTCAATTATTTACTGAATAATCTACGTGCTATAAGGCTATGCAGGATGTGGCTTGTGAAAAAAGGGAAAATATAGGAGAACATTTTTCCTCCGAGGCTTAATCTTCGGGAAACTTAGGTTTGAAAATTTGTGAACTTGGATTTGGCTAATTATCGCATTCCGGACGCGAAAATAAGTAAAAAATGTGAAATAAAATTTTTCCGTTTATGGCTTCATTTTCAAGGAAATTCAGATTCCTTCTTTATTCGGAAAGCGTCTTTTGAAAAAATGTTATTCCACATTTTGGACCTATTTTTACGAATAGAACGATCAGCTACTTGATCAATCTTCACTCGATTTTCTCAAAAACTAAGCCTCGAACTAAACAATTTTACTCTGTATATTTTTCTTATTTTCTTTAGAAGCAATCGTTTCTCATCCGCTTGACATGTTACTCAGAAACACCCTGTATAATAAAAAGAACGTAAATACATTCCGGTATATACAGGTCTTTTTTAATATAACGCTTCACGGAACAACTCTTTAATAATAAACAATGAATCTCTTTTAAGGAAACAGTTCAGAATGACTCTTCTGGATCTGGCTTTCGTGACATCTGATCAATATCTGTTTTTCTTATTTTTATCCTCTCGCTTTCCTAGTGACGATCCCAAACCATCTTCAAATTGATAACAGAAATACCCTGAACCATATTCAATTTGGAAACGTTTCGAATCAAATTGAACACTTAAATTGCATCGGTACCTACCTCCATTACCTGTCCACTTACTTTTATCTCTTACTGTATATGGTTGTGCCAAGCATCTCGCAGATTTTGCGCATTTTGAAACCTATTTCGAACGTTGCCAATATATTCACAATAGTCGAGTCTCATAACAATGACAATGGAATTTCAAAATGTTTCGTATGAATACCTTCTATGGTATATTCATAATATATTCGTAAAAGGTTTCTCCAAGCGTTCGATTACTTTGTGCACTACCTCGCTGGTAGTTAGCCTTACGACACGAAATGGAGGTAAAGCTGAAATTTCACAACGTCGCTATCTTTGAAAAATACCGACTGTCCGAGCGACGAGCTGAGATTAATAATAATAGGCGAGTCGACTTCGTTTGATAAAGAACAAAGGACACTGAGAAAGCTGGAGTAGTTTTGATGGGAACGAATGGAACAATGGTACAGGGGACCCTTCAACTTTCCACAGAAGATGATGTAAAATAGTGCGCCATCTTTAAGTCGCGCAACTTTGTAATGTCAACTATCGAGGAAAGAAAAGGGTAAATTCGTCGAGGAAAGAGGGGAAACTAAAATCTACGTTAAATGAATTTACTAAGTTACGTGTTCCCTCGTAATCGGCAAGAATGTTGTTCAATTCTGAGTACGATATAATAGAATTAAAGTGATTTCTGTAATTACTGCAAGCGCTGATCGGACGTTTCATTGAAACAAAAAACAATTTAAACTACATGAGAAATGCAATTAAATTTTCCAAAAACATTGATCTGTGTTGGAAAATTGAACTGCAATTTCGTCGTTGATAATCGAGAAGTCGATACGAATGGGAGAAGAGAAAAAAGCAAAAGAACTTGGTAATTAACAAAACGGAATTAACTTAGTTATTATATTTAAACATACAAATTAAAAAAGGTGCATTACGTCGCTATCTTAGATATAATATACTTACCATCGTCAATTCGCTTAAGGCATCATTAAGAAAGTATTACAAAGGAATCTCTTCGTTATCACCCGCGAAGACTAAAACTATGTATAAAGAAAGTTTCTGATTAAGAAACGACTGAGCTAACGGCGCAAACATTTGCCGCTGAACGAGCAGGCTATTTGAGAAAATAGGAGAAAACGAAGCGATGGGTAGAATTAGCGTTGCCGGCGACCAACGAAATACCTTCGTTTACTAAGATAAAACGATTATAATTTGGGGCGGCAGTTATGATCGCACAAGTGCCACCGGTATCGCGCGAAACCGTGAAAATCTCGAGCGGAAATTCCGGTCGTCGCCGAAAATTTCGCGAATTCCTGCTGGCTGCCGGGCGAAAAAGGGCAACAGGACGTTCATTTCCGTTAAAAGGCTTCCTTTGCCAAGCCCGCGCTCTTAATGGGTCACGGGATCCTTCCGCTGAAACAGAAGCTTCTGGTGCGAACAGCTTTGCAAATCAACCTGCAATAAAGCGTTTCTCTCTCGCCTGGACTCGAAGACGAGTTTCACCCCTGGCAACCGTAACGAGCCACAGAGTCCCTGCAAGCCGACCTTCTACCGGTGCATCCGCCGCCCCTTCTCCCTTTCGATTCGCTCGTTTTCTGAATTTCAATATATTCGGCCGAGCCGCGTCCGTTAATTACCGACTTCTCGGTTTAACAAATATTTGGCGACTGTTCGCCGACCGAGCCCGAGAGAAGCCGAAGGAAGTGTCGCACTTTGAAATTTTAATTTAACGCCTCCGCGTTCGAGCAACGACTCCCATTAATTTCGAGAGCTACACGCGGACCAGCCTTCTTCACACTGTCGTCGTCCGCCCTTTTTGCTCTTCTCATTGTTTCCTTTTCGCGCTGGACCACGATGATAAATCGTGCCACGGCTCCGCAGAATTTTTAAACTGCGAACAGGAATTTCTGTATCGCTCACGGGTCACAGCCCCTTGTAACGATCGCTCTTTTGGAATACAAATTCTCTTGATCGGTATGCTTCGCGTAAATGTAGCGACTCGCGATAATATTCGAACGCTCCTACGGAAACTTTTTATGTACCGTCGTGCATAAAGATAAGTGGTAAATACTTGAGTAGTTGGGAAGACGTTGTAGTTTTAATTCTCTTGGAATTACGAGAAGCGAGGGAAACATAGGTACGGAAATACTGTTTCGCGTCTTTCTTTCATTGTATGTGTATTGCAAATTGTCTTTACTTGATTGCGAAGTATATCTTTTATTAAAACCTCTTCGTCAATTTAGCGAAAGATTCCGCGAATCGTCGAAACATCGCTGTGAATAGATGCAACGTAACGTCGACGAATTCGATATGGAAAGATTTTAATTTTAAATGCTTGAAAATGCAGGATATTAAAATATTTCTATTTAATAGTTTACAGCAGATTTTATACGTACGAAATAATATCTACGTACAAATATATATTGTCATATAATATTTTAAATATTGTATTATGGTATAATTATATTGTTATAATATCGTAAAAGAAATAATATAAGTAAAAATTGGTGGCATTGCAGTGCTACAATTTCAAACATTTCTCAAAGCTTTCATACAAATTTCATCCGCAAATACTCTGTACGCTTTAATTATACAACCTATTTACATGAATTTTATATTTTAAATAATGGAATTATATGGAAATTATTACAATATGTTAACGGAACAGAAACGGAAAATATGAAATCCAGAGATGACAATGTCCACGGAGATCGCGAGAATATTATACGCAGCTAATTTACCTGAAATATTTACGAAACATCAAGTTACCGGCGACACTTCATTTCGATGAAAGCAGATAATTTACAGTGAAATTTCAATTACGATAAAACATTGGATAACGTTAAAATATCGCGGTTTTAATTTACGCTGTTGCCGACCAGTTTAATCACTCTTTCGTACTGCGAGTTCCCTCGGTTCGACGAAAAATTACTTGATTTATCTGTTTAAACTTTCCACTCGAAAATTCCCACAACTAGTCCCCGTACGAACGAGAGTTCGTGGTTATTCCATCGCGCGCTACATTTCCAAATTTATCCTTTTTTTTCGGTGCAAATTGCCAAAGTTTCGGTAATAATGTCATATATTTTAATATCACAATACCGGGACAGCGCATTGTTTCGAATGACATTAATATTATGTTCGTTGGACCTCTTCGGCCTTGTTTCAACGAACAAAGGCTATTCTTATCGAATAGAATAGAAGAAAAATTGCCAACTTTGCGAACAATAAGCTCTTTACCCCTTTTATCGAATACTTTTCAACTCGATAATCGTGTCAAATTACGTACTGGAAATTTGAAACTTTCTTCCGGATATGAATAATATAACTTGGATAATTTTAAGAAACATTTGATCGAATTTATTATAACAGGCCCGGTAGACACCCTGTTAACTTTATAATTATCCCGAGATATTAACTTTCAGTTTAAATTTTCGTTCAATGAAGTCTGTAGTTAGCGATTTCCGCTGATCTGACTCCCTTGGATCTAATTTATAATATTTTATGAAAATGGAATAATACGTGGAAGGCATTGTATTCCTTTCAACAAACTTTCCCATATTATGAATAGGAAAATACAGGGCAGCATTGAAAAAATATTTTCAAGTAAAAATACCGTTTACAATTGATGTACATTTGTATACGTATCTTCTTGGTACAATCAAATAACAGCTTATTCTATAAATGATCCAGTATAAATCAGTAAGGAGTGATTGTACGTGAAAAAATAAGTCGAAAATATGAAATAAATGTTTCTCATATAAAATTTCCTTTCCGAAAAAATCAAGTTTGAAAATTTGTGGAGAATATTCAAATTTAGTTAGATATCGACTTAGGTAACAGTAAAATAATCAACAGGAGGTTATTCTACATACGAAAATAAGTAAAAAATGTAAAATAAAATTTTTCCATTTAAGGCTTCATTTCCAAGAAAATGAAGTTTTCACACGTTTAGTTTAGAACTAATCTGGTGCACACGCATGATACATTTTCAAATTTATTTTTCTCAAAGGCAAAGCGCCTTATAGGAAAACGTTATTCTACATTTCTTTTACTTATTTTTACATGCAGTTTAACCTTATTGTCGATTATTTACTATTGTTCATAATTAGCCAAGTCTAAGCATACTCGTCAAATTTTCAAACTCATATCCAATTTTGAAACGTATGGAAAAACATTATCCTAAATATATTTTCAGCTTACTTTTTCACGTAGGATCACCATACATCGAAAGAAGTTAACGTGACTTTCATATCTTTCGAATTACTAAACTTACAGAAAAATTATTTGCACCTCCCAATGTCTCCCTGTTCCTATTGTCAAACAACTTTTGCAAGAGCAATTTTTTCATAACTTCAATCCCTCATAAAATATTCCACAATATCGTTAACGTTAATATTCCGAACGTCTTCCATCGAGTGATTAACATTGTGCCAATTAAAAATAATCCTAGCTTTCTGCAATGGTGAACGGCAGTGTATTTATCGAAAGCTCCAGGGAGTGGAAGCAATTCAAACGGAAACGGATCGATTCGTATTGGCACATTAAATTGGCAGATCAATGGAGGCCATACTTACTTGTTTGCTTTTCAATTTCCATGATAATAGGACTGAACTGCCACGAGCAATTCCTTTCCATTGGTTTACATACACTTCCTCTTCGGTGCGACAAGGGTCAAGTGTTCTGCGCTCGTTAACTATGTAACATGTTATTCGAGATTTCATTAATTCCTTGAGTGGTTAAAAGAACCAAAAGCAGCATCGTTAAACACACTACACGTTTCGTATTCGTTGAGGAATACGTGTTTCCAGGATCCACTAACTTCAACCAGAAGAAATTTGCACATCGTCGAGTCAGATGGATGAAATATTTTAAAAGAAATGTTTCAAGAACGTAACTGTTAATGTTGAATAAGTTGGAAACGACTTCCTAAGCTATCGTTCACGAGTACCTGAATTCTGCTCAATTTACAGTAACGCTATTTGAATTTTGTTAATGTGTACAATTTAATGATCAATTCATAATTAGAGACTTAATGATTAGAAGGCTTAGTGGTAATAGATTTCGCTGTTTAATCGTATGAAGAATATCGCATACGTACATTTACTATATTTTAAATATCACTGCTTGCATTAACGTTAGAAGTTTTATTATCAATTTACGAGAATTTTTTTAATCTAATTTGTAATTCTGAAAATAACTGCACATATAAAATGTAAAAGGAATGTAGATATTATAATAATAATTATTACTATTATATATTATCATAAGTAAATATTATATAATAATTGTAGATATTATGTCGTAGAATAATTGGACTAGCACGTCGAAATTTTGGAATTTTTGTATGCCACAGATAAACATCTCTATATTTTCCTAGTGAAATCAAATAATATAATAAATAACTACGTATCAAATGAAACATTAATTATTCAAATAATTATATTATTAAGAGCAAGTAACGAAGCAAATAACAAAGAAACTACAAAATTTTATTCACTTAATTAGAACATAAAATTTTGATGTGTTAGTCTAGGTCCTAGGTACGCGTTCCTTTCATATATTATGAAAATATCTTGAGATATTTTAATTTCCGAATTACGACTTAGATTAAGATGGATGTTGTTAGTTAATAGGAAAACTTTTGACGTTGATGAAATAATTTGAACAAAGGTATATTTCGATAATGTTTGATTCTGTTCTTGGTCTACTTTTCTCATGTCGCTCTCGTTCCCCAGTTCATCTCTGTGTGTTCATCGAGAACACAAACATTCTTAAGGCAGACCTACTTTGCTCTTGTTACAAAGGTCGACAACTCGGTAGATCGAGACAGAGCGAATTGATAAAAGCATCGTTAATCGTGGACTACAGATGAAACGTTTGCAACTCGTATCGCGTTACTATTCCCCTAAGAGGTGTGCAAATGCGAGCTAGTTAAGTGCGAACGAATGGAAACGTAGTGTCTGATCGGTCTGACTTGGTAAAGGCGAGGATAGTAACAGTCGTTTGTTTTTCAATTTCTCATGGAATCGTCGACACAAAAATATACACCTTACACCCACCCACCCACACACACACACACGCGCGCGCGATTCTGCTTCTGTATGTACGTTTATACGTATATAGCAGAGTCATTGGCGCACACGTCCAACATCCTTGAGGGATAACACCATTCGTTCAGGTCAGTCAGGACAGAAGAATTTTCCGCTCCGAGTAACGACGTAGGATTCTGGATACTGTCGATCGACTTTCCTCGTGATAGATAGTTGCACAGGAGTCTAGATTTTCTGCTTAGTCTCCGATTAAGTAGACGTTGCTACAATCTATCTTGCTAGTAATCGTCGACTGAAAGTCGCGATAACTCCGCTTTTGCGCGTAATTATTCCAGCGAGTCCTTTTTCCACAGCGATAAGATAGTCTTTACAGATCGTAAGATGTTTCTGTCGTGTTCTGAGATACGTTTCACGCTTTCATGAAGAGTATCAGTAGGTGATGTGTGATTTTGTCAGCGTTTATAATGTACGAATTAAGTGGCACAGAAATTATTACAAAGTAAAACAGGTGTTTGCAGAACATCGAGAAAAAGTAGTGGTGTGTTAAAGTATTTAAGAAACATAAATTTAACATAATACAGTTTTTTAATTAGGTTAAGATTCGAGTAGAAAATTTCAAACATCTTACGAGTAATTCCAAAAAACAAGAGAAAATACTCGAAGGTTCAACTTGTGTGTGAAAAGTTTATGAAAAAATTCGTTGCTTTTTTATGATATAGGCTGTAAAAATATGCTTCTCGTATGATACCTCGAAGCATTATAAATATAGAATAGCTTCCAAATTTTGTTTAATAATTATCTAAGTGCAGCTGTTTATAATATTTACAAGAAATTTCAAGGTACAAAAGTATTTAATAATCTCAATAAACTTTTCTATCAACTTTGCCAAAAGTTTTTATGTAGTTTTAGCAATCGTAAGAAGAAAGTTGTTAAAACCCATGGATTAATTTGCAGGCACGAGTATACATATTTTAATTGTTTCTGTTTGAACTTGTTCATTATTATGAAAGATGATGTGTGGTTTTGTATTTAATAGATTCATTAAATTATATGTAGATTTATTATGTAGGTATATTCGGTTTCTATTGGTTTACCGCGTTGTGTACGCATTCAAATTAAATTTACACGATTGATAGCATTGATTGGTTATAATCTGTATAAAGTAATTGTTTATTAATAATAATTACGTACGAAAATTTGAACTCATAATTGGATATGCGAGGATTAAATTTGTACAATTGTTGGAACCACAAATTCTGAAGCCATTGCAAGATTGTTATACCCACTCGTGAAAATTTTAATGTCGATATTACAAACAATCTTCTTTTTTCTAATCGTTCTAAATTAAATTTCGTTATACATTCGAATCGAAAATACAAGGAACATACTTTATAATGAAATTTCAATATTTGTTGTAACCTTATGAATTATTACTCTCCAATTATCTCGCTTTTTCTAAGTCGAATAAGTACGAGTATAATTAATTTCGTTTAATCCTATGTAATCGAAATCAGGAAAATTACATTTAACGTGTACATGCAATTATCAAATAAATTTGATCAAAATGTTCCATTTCAAACTGTTTAGTATTAGCGAGCAACACGAAAAGGAGGATGTCATTTTCCTTGCGCGAACGTCTTTATCCATTTTAGGTTTCATCGGCCTGTACTACACAAATGCTACCAATCGTGTCTATTGTCGTGAAATTCGAGTGCTAACATTTGTCCTAGAGATCCTGACAAATCATCACCACGTCTAGAGTTCACGAAGGCATTGCGTTGCCAAATTAATCCTTCGAAATGGTGAGAAAGTATCGCCGGTTCCTTTCACGTATCCATCGATGACGTAGACAAACTCGAACGTCTCGCAAAGGCAGCTACCTGCGATTTGTCAGTGGTCTGGCATCGTTTCCTGACGACAAAAATAAATATACGATGTAGCTAGCCTCCGCACTTCTTTTACGTTCTATCGAATTTCCTTTACAAATCAACAGAAGTTTCGATCGAACGGATATTTTCGTCTTACGTAATACTACGCTACGTTCGTGTATTAATTATGGCGAAAACTATGTAGAGATGAAGAGGGTCTGGGTCTGATCTTGCTATGGACAAAAGGACCGCGCACAAAGCTCAGGGATTAAGAGATGAGATTTCCGTATGAAATATTTATGTAGCAAAGTCGACGCGTACATTTTTTACACGATTTTCTCTTTCTTCCCTGCAGACATTCAAAATAACGAAATTAATTGAATTTGCGGGCACATTGGTCTCTGTTTGAGGACGGAGTTTGTTTAAAACATAGAAAGAGCCAATGATTATTCGGCGAGATTACTCGTAATCCTTATTTATAGGCAGCGCGGCGTATCACGGAACTGTGGCGCCGCTAATTTCTTTAATCACGACCGCGCTGAGTAATAAGTGCCACCTGTTCTTGATTGCTTTCTGCTTCGATTATCGAACCAACGATCGTATCCAGGATACGTGTTTTAAAACGAAGAATGCGTTTGATTGCGAGCCAGAAGAGAGCTGACGAAATTTTTGAATTTGATGGATTTGTTATATGTACCGTGTATATCTCGCTGTTTCGCGCAAAGTACATTGTAGAAGAACTAGACGTTTTAAAAGACATTTTCACTTACCTTGAAATTATTTTGATAGCAAAAGATCTTTATACTTTTATAACTTAATTTATAACTTAATTATTATTAGAAACCAAAATTTGAAAGGTATTTCGTATTTATTAGGTTGTCCGAAAAGCTTCTTTCGTTTCATAAGGTGTTAATAGATGAACGACAATTTCTGTTTTATATTATTTTATTGAATTAGGTATGATCCACTTCGTTCTATTTCTATTATTATATTCGTACATGATTCAATAAACTAATATAAAACAAAAAACATTGTGCGTCTATTATTTCCTTATAAAACGAAAGAAACTTTTCAGACAACCTAATACTTCAAACTATTAGAAGATACAATCGTCTTTTTTTACGAAGAAAACGAGTTGTATCGGTTGCTCCCTCTGCCCATTGCATTTGGCGCTCGATGCATCAAATAACTAAGCTGACTTAGCGTGAAAATATTTAACCAACAATTCTGTCGCACTTTGTACCATAGCAAAGCATCGGAAACCCGTGGCACCGGCAATAAACGCACCTTCGATGCAGTAGAGCGACCGAACACGCATCGATAACGCAACATCCGCACATTTATCCGCGACAATGGTCTCGTTTATTCCAGCGGCGGTTCCAAAAACCGTGGGCTCGGTCCACGTAGCCATCGTGAGAATCGGAAATCGTCGGGCGGTCAGAATCCCCAAGAGCGGGACACCGCGTCAAAGCCAGAAACTTGGCCGCGTTGTTCTATTATGCAACGGAAAAACCAGAAACAACAGCTGCGAGCGACGTTAGGAATAGAATTTACTATCTTTCGTCGACGAGTTCTTCCGAGGAGAAGCGGCGCGATGCTTCCTGAAATATCGATGAGACGCGCACGAGCACGAAATCGCTGCTGCTGATCTTAGTTAGCTTCGTACGTTTAGACTAAGCATGCGAATCTTCGTTTCCTCCCACTTTCATATTAACACTAGAACTATCACACCAGTTAAATTGGCTGCTTTTAATTTTATTCTAAAATTCCTACTTCATGTTATGTTTTTCTCCCGCAATAACGTAACGACTTCGCAACGATAACTAAAAGAATAATATAATGAATTTTATTTTGTTTTTTATATATTCAAATTCAAAATAATTTTGTATCAAGGCTAGTTATACCAATACCAATCAAAATGACTGGTACTTGTCAAAGTGTAAAAGAGTGCTGCAATCTGTTTATCGAAACCCAATTAACCAGTTTCCTCGCTTTGTACAACTTCCCGCACATTTTTAAAATTTTTACTGCGTATCATTGAATATGATGATATCAGTTATGAGGAAAATTCCGGATCGATCGCTGGATCGCTAGATGCTAACACTTTCTTTTTTTTCTTCTTTACGTGGAGGAAATCAGCACAGACACCACGTCGCTGCTGGGGGGGGGGGGGGGGGAAGCGGCGTGGTAGTGCCGGACTCCAACCGACTAAAACCTCCACGATGACCGTCCCGGCTGCGATCGAAAGAGGCCCGGGAACCGGTGCGAGCGACACATCGGGCCCCTCCCGCGCACATAATGCATCGTCTCCGGAGCCGCCGTGCAAGACAGTCTGGTTCCCCTACCGGACTGCTTGGCGGTCCCGAGGCGCTGATCTATCAGCGCCTAAGTTTGACCCCTAACGGGGAGAGCGGTGGCCCTAAAGCGCCTTGTCCAAGCGCGTCCGCGGCGTCTGCCGCGCCCCCGCCGGTCGATCCTCTTGGGGTAGGAGCTCCGCACCCTCGCTCTCACCGCTGCCTCCTTCCGAAGCATAACCTGCTCACAGAAAGAGGTCACGGCCCTCCTCCCTCTCTCGCCCGCCAACAGTGCCCCGAGGATCGCCGGCGGCGAGAGGTCCAATCCGATTTCCACGATGAGATCGCGGCGCGGCCGCGCCCACGCCGGACAGAATTCCAACGTGTGCTGCGCCGAATCCACGCTCGCATCGCAATGGTGGCAACGCGCGGTCGCGTCCTTCCTGATTCGGTGCCAGTATTCACCAAAGCACCCGTGTCCGGTGAGCACCTGCGTCACTCTGTAAGTCAGGGGGGGGGGCGATCCCGGTTCAACCAAGCGTCCCAGTTTGGAAGGACGGCCTCCAGGACCCTTAGCCCCGGCGCGCGCTCTCATGTCGAGGCTGGCCCGCCATCTGTCGAACAGGGCCCGTCGAGCCCTCAACGTCGGCGCCCACTGGATCGATACCGTCCGACAGACCCCGAGTGTGGAGGTAAATTTCGCGACACCTTAGTGCCTGCAGTTCAAACGGGGGGAACCCGGCGAGCACCGCCGCTGCTGCCGCCAAAATGGTGCGGAAGCCCCTCACTACCCTGATGGCCACCGTCCTGTGCAACCTCCTGACCTTCAGGAGACTGCGGCGGCTAGCCATCAGGTCCTCTGCCCAGATCGGAGCTCCATAGAGGAGCCTCGATCGCACCACGCCGGCGTACAGCCGGCGCCCTCCGACACCGGGCCCGCCCAGCCGAGGCAGCAAACGTTCTAATGCGTTCGCCGTCGCCTCGACCGACGGTGCCAGGCGCTCGAAGTGAGCACAGAAGGTCCAGTGACTGTCGAGGGTCAGGCTCAGATATTTCATGCTGGTTCCGACCCCGATCTCAGCCCCCTCCAACCTCAGGCGATAACCCGCTGGAGGCGTCCCGTGATCGGCCCTGCGACAGAATCATATTGCCTCAGACTTCTCAGGGGATACCCCCAGCCCCAATCCCTTGATCGCGGCGACCACGTGGGCCACAGCCAGTTCAGCCAGACGGACGGTTCTGCCCCACGCCGCGCCCCAGACCAGCACCAACGTGTCGTCGGCATAGCACGCCAGCGCCGAGTCCGGAAGTATCGGCGCTCGAAGCACCGCGTCGTACGCGATGTTCCATAGCAGCGGACCTAGCACGGAGCCCTGCGGGACCCCGCGGTACAACGTCCTCTCAATCATCCCCCCGCCACAGACGGTGTAGGCGATGCTTCGGTCCCAGAGAAATACCCGGACCACACCCCGTAGATACGCGGGTACCCGACGAAACTCGAGGGCCCGGCATATCCTGTCCCAGGGGATGCTGTTGAAGGCGTTAGCCATGTCCAGCAACACGGCCAACGCCACGTAACCGCACCGCCCGGCCCCCTCAACCACGGAGCGGACAGGGGCTACAGCGTCGGCTGTAGACTGTCCCCTCCGGAAGCCAAACTGGCTGTCGTGCAGTCCGGGAAAACTCCGGGACAGGTGCGACTCGAGGCGGGCTGCCACCACTCTTTCCAGTAGTTTACAAGCCCCGTCCAAAAGGCACACCGTTCGATAGGCAGAAGCTGAGTCCGGAGAGCGTCCCGGCTTCGGCAGCAAGACCATTCGTGGCCTCTTTCCACAAGACGAGTAATTTTCCCCGAGGCAGGCATCTGTCACATAGACGCATAAATCTCGGTGCCAAGACCCCGGCGACGTCCGTCCACAGGCGGGTCGGGACTCCGTCCGGGCCCGGAGCTTTCCGTGCTCCGATCCTCCCGACAGCCTCGCCAAGTTCTTCCTCGGTGACCCTCGATTCCGGGATCCAACTTCCCGCGGGGTCCCGTGACTCTTCTTCCAACGGTTGAGGTTCCTGCTCCTCCTCATTGGTGAACCTGCTATTCTCCTCGTCCATGGCTCCCGGGAACAGGGTGCCGACAACCTCCTCTAGGAACCGAGGATCCATACTCTCCGTTGTGGGAGGCGCTCATGGACGAAGTTTATTCAGTACCATCTTATAAGGGCGCCCCCAGGGGTCGGCGTCGAGGCTGGCCAGAAGCTCGCCCACGCCCGTCTCTTCGCCTCCTTGATGGCTCGCTGCAGGGGCCTCCCCGCTTCGCGGTAGGCCTCATACAGTCGAGCCACCGTGGCTTCGTCCTTCCGCTGCCTACGGCGCGATCTGGTGTATCGGCGGCGAGCACGGATGCACGCCTCGCGGAGACGAGCGATCCCCTCGAACCACCAGTACACCGCGCCGGCACGGCGCGGGGCCCCGGACCGAGGCATATACGAATCGCAAATCGCACGCAAGTCGCGCCTCAGCCGGGTCGCTCCCGCCTCCGCGTCCTCGTCGGTCGGAGATTCTTCCGACCAGGCGACGGCTGTAGCGGCCGCCGCCATGAAGTCCTAGTCGCGATGGGTTGCCGCCTACCCCGGGAATCTTCTTCTCCTTCCCGGTGGGCCAGTTGGTTCGCTCACAACGAGCGAAGGGTCGCCCATCGCACCCCCAACCGCCATCTCCATCAAAATGTAGAGGTGGTCCAAGAGGGTCTGGCCTCCGTGTTCGGGGACACGCCCCATTCGGAAACACAACAGGAAGCTGCTGGGCTTGCCCACGTGACGTCCACTATGGACTCGACCCGCCACGCCACGCACGTGCTGGTCGACTCACGGTTCATAAGCCGACGGTTGAGTGCGGCCGCACAGTCCTGCACGTCGCGCCCTCTTCCGTTGGTCCTACGGGAGTACTACTGTTGAGTGAGCATTGAAGTCCCCGAGTACCGGTGACGGACAGGCGCCTAAGCGTCTTACACAAGCCGCGAGCCCGTCCAAGAAGAAGGCGTACTCCGTCCGGCTGATGTTGGGCGACACTTATACTGCCACCACGGCTAGGTCGCCCCATTTCGCGGCCACGAAGCCTCGTCCCCGCTCGATCACCGAGCAGGAAGGGCTTCCCGCGCTCCCGTTCCAGAATATGGCAACCGAGCCGATTAGGTCCCCAGCGCCCCGTGACGCGTCGGGGATGCTGTATGGTTCGGCCACCGCTGCCAGACCAATCCGCCGCTCCGCCAGGCTCTGGAACATTAAGTCCTGGGCCCGGCTGGCGCGGTTGAGATTGCACTGTAGGAGCAGTTGGCCTCCTCCTCCTCTTCTTCTTCCGCTTACGTCGGGGAAGGCTCCGTTTCCATAGCCTCCTCCGGGCTCCCGCAGGGAGAGCTCGCTTTTGCGAGCCTATGGGGGCTGGCAAACCCACGTTCCCGCAGCCAGGGGGACCGTCGGGACAAGCGTCCCGCTTACGTCAGTCCCTATGTACACCGCAGGGAAGGTCGCCGGGAGTGTAAGGCGTTTATGTACGGTTACACTCTCTCTACGTGGCCTTGGGTAGTAGCGCACCCACGATCCTGTTGCCAAGGATGGGACCGTCGGGATAAGTTCCCGGGTACGCAAGTACCTTGAGGCCCCCGCTTACGTGAGTCCCATCTGGAACTGCCGAGCTCGGTTAGCAGGTCGCCGGCCGGCAGTGACGTGGCCGTACATCTACACGATAGTCCCACCAATGACTAAGGTTCGTACCACGGGCTGGTCGAGTTACAGCCCGGAGGAAGTAGCGGCCCCTCTGCTCGGCCAAATAATTGGTATGGACTCGTGGTGGCAGTGGTTGATGGCCAAGATGCTGGCAAGAGGGCCGAGTTAAGGTGATTGGCTCCACCGAATGGCCTTCGGCGGAACCATCCCGCGAGACGGGAGGGCTTAGAATGTACCCCGTTCGACCTGAGACGAGCGACAGCCCCTACAGGCTTAGCTAATCCAGGGAGCAAGGCACTGGGTGCCTTGTGCGATGGTTGGGCGTTTTCTCCAACCCCGATTGGTCCTACGGGACCCGGGTACTGTATCCATTCTATATCTGAGGAAAGCACCCGTTACCAAAAGACAATACTAGCCTCCTCCGGGCCGTTCCCCTCGCAGTCGGTGCATCCGACTTCTCCATCCTGTTTTCTGGCCTTCCCGGGGCCAGTCGACGGCGGCGTCGTTTTCTTCCTCGTTGCCGCGTCCCCGCCATCGCCTGGAACGCTCCTTGCCACCTGTACGGCCCTCTTCTTACGGGCCGGCGGTTTGCATGCCGGCGACCCCACGTGATGTGATGCCTGCAATCCCAGGTCTGTGCACACCGGACACTTAGGTACTCGCACCGAGCAGTCCCTGGCACGATGTCCTTCTGCCCCGCATCGATAGCAGCGCTCCGACCGGTCGACCGCCGACTTGCAGTCCTTGCGCACGTGACCCGACTCCATGCACCTGAAGCACTGGAGCTGATGCGCCGGGAGGGGGGAAGCCCTCCCCGTTGACCAACCTATATTGATCTTACCTCCCGATCGGGTGTCCCCTCCTCTGTTGATTTTTCTGGCCGCTGTCAGCGGGCAGCGTAGCCACACCAACCCGAGGCTCCGAGGAGTGTAGCGTATGGGTCCCACACTGACCTCGCCGGCGCGGCAGCCCCCGGCCTCGGCAACGGCGGCCGCCACCTCCTCCGAGGTGACCGAGTCCTCCATTCCGGTCATTCCGGAATCCGGTCATTCTTAACTCGGCTGTCCTATGCGGCACGGTTACCTTGGCGGGTAATTCCTTCAGCGTGGCCGCCATCCGCTTGGCCAGTCGGGATGCTTTACTCCCAGCGCCCTGGCCTGAGATCTCGAACAGCATTCCGCCTCTGACTGCCTTCCTGAGTCTCAGCTCCTTAATGTCAAGTTCGGAGAGCTTAATTTCTCTCTTCACTATTGACATCGCCTCTCTGTACATGAAACCCGAGCCGTCCCTCACGGTGAGCGATACCGCGGCACATCGTGGGGGTCGGGGAAGGCCGGGTACATTATCCTCGCGCGTGTCCCGCCCGCCGGCGGTACGTTCCTTCCCTTTCGCGACAGTTCCCGTTCTGTCACCACCTCCCGCTCCTCGCACAGATTCTCGCCCCGTGCGAGGACGCACCGGGGGCCGACCGGTCACCTCCGCGAAAGTCCTTATCCTTATCCCCGACCCGTCGCTGCCGGCCGTCGCCCCGCGTGCCGAGACCCCTATTCGCAGCGTCGATGACGGCAGAGACGGCGGTACCCGCCCCCCAGATCTCGCGCCCTCGGTCGGCGCCTGGACCGTTGGAAGAGTTTGCGCTGCTGGCTTTCTGTTCTTTCGCCTAGCTCTCCCTCTTCCTCCTCCTGTGACGGTGGTGAATCCTACCTCGTCAGCCGACGACTCGACGGTCGACCGCGAGGTGTCTCTGGCCACTCTTGACCGTGCTTCCACGGTTCTTGCGACGCCGGCAGCATTCGTAGCCAGGGGGTCGCTCCCGCTGGCTTTATTTCCCGGCACCACTCCTCCAACTTGCGGAGGAACAGGATCTTGAGATCCTCTAGCGAGTCTCGATTTATCCGCTTCCCTATTGTTGGTGCTACCCCCCAGCCTATCGGGACAGCGGGAGCGGCGCGACGCTGACCAGGGGTGTGGGGAAGACTGGTGTGGCGGACCCATAATCGTTCTCGTTGGGCCCCGGGGGCTTTTCCTTTCGTCCCCTTCGCAGAGGTGATCCCCCCTTTTGCCCCTCGCTCTCACTGTCAGGGCCTTCGGCTGTCCTCTCCGCGCACTCCTTGGTCAACCGTTCCACCGTCTCCCGGAGAAGGCTGATCTCACTCTTCAAAAGGCGCACCCTCCTCCGCAGGTATGCGCCGTCCTCTTCCTCCTGACGGTGGGGCGGTTTTGCGCTCTCTCTGGTCGCTTGTTCATGGACCGATCCGGTACCCGCCCCGTCGCTTCACGCAACGTCGCTGCCGTCGGCACCGTCGCGGTTGTCAGCGGCGGCGGCGGCCACAATAGCTGCCTCGGCCTCGGTATCGGTATCGGTGTCGGTGTTCGCCTCGCGGAGTCCGAATCCCCCGCGGACGTGTCCCCCCGCCGCGTGCGGCGTCCCGTGTCACCGTCGCGACCGTTGGCGGCAGAGGCGGTGCCCTCAGCGGTTCCTGCGACCCTCCGGTATGGCCGCTTGCCGAGTGCCCCCGCAACGGCCGGAGAGGGAGAACACAACGGCGTTTCGTCGTCGGATGCAAGCCCCCCTGCCGCCGCGTCCCACCCCGTGAAGTTCCCGTGTCTTCCTCGCCAGACGTAAGAGCGCAACCAGGGTCGTGGCGGCCCACCCCCGGACGGCCACGGTTGCTCGATGACGACGCAGCGGGGCCCGCTTTACAACCCGCGGCTGCGCCGGTACTGAGGTATCCCTCCCCTGCACTGTAAACGATTTTTTGTTTCGTTTTGGTATTCATACTTTTCTCAATATTGCCGAGGTCGTCAACTAGAGTATCCGTCCTTGTGCCACTCACTCTTTCGCACCCTACCCCGATCAAGGCCGGTGCAGGGTGACGGGGAGCCCCACAAGAAGGTGAGGTGAGTGGTCTTGACAGGTATGGGCCCACCAACTTCTCCGAAGTTTTCCGCACCGAATCGGCCATTGGCGGGTGCCCAAGGCGCTGATCCGCCACCGCCCGGCTATAGGAGAACATCAAATTCATCGGGTCTTCCCAGGGCGTGGTCCTACGCCCTGAGAGCTCGCACCCGCCTCGAGCTCCCCAGATGCTAACACTAGAAGTACTATAGCAGTCAAAATGACTGGTTCTACAATTTTATAAATGTGTCAACCCTCGTTTATGGACCATGACCCCAGATAAATTAATAATATCAAAAATGTACTACATAACATGCAATTCCTTCTGTAAGAAAAATACTAAATCAATAAATATAAAAATACTCTATGTATTACTTATTTTTTAAAGACCAGTCATTTTGACTGGTTTTGGTAAAAATAGCTTCATGTTAACTATCGGTAGTTCTAATGTTAATAAAATTTAGTAAAAAAGCACAAGTACTTTCAACGTTCTTTCGCGGATGGAAAATAACATTTGAAACGGTATAAGTTCAACGTCGGTGTGACAGTAACTTTCCAGGAAAGAAGCTATTTTATCTTTCGTTCGTTTGTTCAGGAAAGCTGTGATAAAACTGCCGACATTGAACGCATTACGTTAAGACTGCTTGGTTTCGTCTCTACGAATATTTTGTTACGTTCGTCCTGAAGACAAAGGACTCTTTTAGAGCGTTCGAACGTTCGATATCCGATTCAGCGAGCAACAGCCAAACGACGAAAGAATGCTCGTTTGCACTTTTGTTTTGCTAAATTTGACCAAAGTGGGAGAAAAACGAGGATTTTCTTTCTTCGCCTAAACGCACCATTGCTTGCGTGACTCTGGAATTCGTTCAACTCCAAGCAGAGGGAACGATCGTCTCGCGAACATTTCATCGATGATGATAAGATGTGCAACGAATCGAGCGTTCGCCGCTGAAACACGCGAGAACAGCCAGATCTTCGAAATTTATTAACAGTACGGGAATGAACGCGATCGAGCGTAAACAAGGTTGTACATTGCGTCCAAATGTTATATCGCTTGTAACTGTAACTAAAACAGCAACCTGACCGCTTTGTCGGATCCAGAACCTGCAATTTGTTTGCGATACCGCAAAATTGTGTGCAACAAAAATACATTAGAACGGTTTTTGTTTCGATGTCGAAACGGTTCTAAATCATTTTGATCGTCGAATACATTGCGTGTTTAGATTTTGCTGTTGGTTTTTGGAAATACCGAAACTGAATATTGAATATATCGATGGCACGTGATTCAACGAAATATTTTTCGATCTGCAAAGTGTAAATACATTGCATTGGAAATGTAAAACGGTTAACGTTGCTGATTTCTCTTCACGAGAATGGCCTGCTGTATCTTTCAATCATTGGATATAACCGCGGATATAATATGCAGGTTTGATTTCGTATTATCTTTTAATTTCTAGTTCCACAGTTGTAATTTGCGTAAAATGTGATCTTTTTTTTATCGAAAATCTGAAGATTGGCGAGTATCGAGGAAAAAAATCACACAAACAGCGAACGTAAATCCTTTGAGGAAACGTATCGACGCTGACTGCGTTACATGCGTTCGTGTCACTGGAAAACGTGACATATTTCTTCGTTAACGAAAAATACATAGTATATACCGATTGAAAGCACAAATTTCGTTTAGTAAGCGTGCAATTGCTTGATAAATTTAGTTACAGAAAACCAAAGTTTCGACTGTTATCGTAATGCTTCTAGAAAATTAATGACGCACGCTGTGAGATAAAAAAGATTTCAAGTTACGCCAACTGAAATTGCCCGAACAGAGAAGTTGATTAATTCGAACGAATCTTCACAGACGACGGTAACAGGAAATAGATGAAATCGCGCGGGGAACAAGAAGGAAAGATAGAAAACTGAAGAGATAGGAATGGAAGGAGCGACGTAGAAATGACAGAGAGACATAGTTAGTTCGCATGATTGTTGGCTAACCTCCGAAGCTAATCGTACGGTGCAAATGAGCTGTTTCGTTTTCCACGTTGATTGCATGTCAGCCATGGTGATAACGTTTGTATAGAGTCCTTTATGCAGTCCAACCAGCAAGGGATTCCAAGGGATTTCACGTGCACCGTCGCTAAATTCAGCCGTGAAATTGTGGCACAACCTTTAGCCTCGTCACTGAGCTGTCACAGACAAATCACGTGATTCAGGTAAATGTGACCAAAAGCGTTGCTGTACGAATCGGGTTTGCCTTTACCATCCGCCAATTCAATTCCAATTGAAAGTTATTAGCGAGAATCGAAAGTGTTTCCCTCCCCTTTCTGTCCTTTTCATTCCTTTTTCCTATCTTTTTCCCCGCCAGCTTGATGACTCGCAACGGTTGATACTTTCTTTATTGATACCGCACAGGGGAAATAATTCAAACTCGAATCACTTTGTGTATTGCTTTAATTTTCAAAAATCGATCTTCATCGTGTTTCTGCGGCGTACACTGAATCCATGGACGTTTACAACGACGTAGAACTACAAGAAACATCTACATGCATTTGGCTAGAATTAATAGTAGATTTATAGGTAGAACTATTCTACCGTTGCAGGAAAAGCTTGGAAAAAAATATATATATTCGATGACTTTCCATTTTGTTTCTTGTGAAATTGTCGTTTATTTTTATTGGCGTTGGCTGTCACGTTTAATATTCAACGATACAATAATTAATTTTACTCCTGGACATCAATGTCCGACTGATAGTATAGTTACTCTATTTTCGAATAACATAATATAAAATGCTTCTTAATTGTTTACTCTTCGTTTTCTTAGACATACCAAACAACGACTTGTCTTAAAATTAATATCTAGCATGAAATTTGTGAACATTTCTCCAGCAATTTTTGTTATACTTTCAATCGTGCGAATGATTTTGTGACTCGTGCCACCTCTAATAAGACACCGATGTAAAGATTCTTTTCGCAGACCCAGATTTATTCGCGCATTGTTATTATCCGGATCTTCGCTGGTCAGCTATTTCTGCAGCGAGAAGTATACGCCGTCCTGAAAATCTAATTAACCGGCTGCAATTACTGACCTCCCCCCATGTAATTAAAGTTGATTCTCATAACCACTCGACATTGCGGCAAAATACACTTTTTGATGGATTTCCGTGACTCGTGTGCGCGCAGCCGCTTCCTTTGCAGAAATTTTCATGTTTAATTGCGTAGGAAAATCCCGACTGAATGATCGACTATTAAAGCCGAGCTCTCGTCTCCCTCATTCTTTTTGCAAATTTCACGCAAAACGAAATTACGCGTACGTTATTGCATATATGATTCGTTAGTATTATTGTGTAATATCGTGGCCGTGATAAATTGCTGTAAAAAAAAAAAAAAAGAAGAAAGAAAAATTAATTATATTTTACGCCAGCCATGATTATGAGCAGTTTCCTTGGAAATAAATAATGATGTTTATAGAAATGGAAAAATAATAATTTACACGGAACATGCTGCTTTAAATAGGTATTTTATTTATTTATTTTTCACAATCCATCCGACGGTTTTCCAGTTACATTTCTCTTTGCTTTACATTTATAGTTTACTTTTCCAACCATCAAGTTTAACTCTCATACTTAACATTTAGATTTAGAAGTTGCAGCTTAAACCTGATCTTGTAGCATATTATCGCGATAGCTAAACATGTTGCGTAAAAGATAATAAAAATATCATATATGAAATATCGTCAGGTAAAGGTAAAATAATATTTCATCGAATATATTGCTTCGTGTTCGTACGTTCTAGATATCTGTAAATCGATAGAACTTTAGTTTGAAAATATTTTGCGAGTAACAATATCGAAACTTGTATTTAATATTTCAAACCAAACATGATCTGTTATTTACGTGAAGCATGGAGAATTCTACTTGCAAAATAACATACAACAACCTATTACTTTCATATTTGTATAATTGATATTAAAGAAAATGGATTTAAGAAATTGCAATGTCGCAAGAAATTTAATCAACTAACTTTTAAACTTGATCGAACTAAAATTATTAAAATTAATGTATTACTTGTATTAGAAAATTCTATTAGGTTGTTCGAAAAGTTTCTTGCATTTTATGAGGAAATAATAGACGTACAACGTTTTTTGTTTTATACTATTTTGTCGAATTACGTACGATCCATTTTGTTCTGTTGAGATAAACACCGCGACATTTCACACACTTGGTTTCACGTTTGTATGAAGGTGCATTGTTATAAAAAACACGTTTACGAGAGAAAGACACTTTCCAGACAACCTAATAAATAAGTAATAGAGAACTATTGTATCCTTTCTCTCACAAACACAATTATCCTACCGAATAACGCTTTACAAATTAAATAAATAACCAATAACTCTCTTTCCTATGGAGTTGCAGCCTATGAATACAGACTTTGACCATAAAAGATACACGAAAAGTTTCTAGAATCTAAAACCATGAATTCTGGTTTCCTTCGAGCATGGATCCTCTTAAGGTATCATAAATTCGCAGGATATGTGAGGAAATTCGATATAAGAAGCGTCCGAGAATCACGCTGCTCGATTGATTCATGTCACAGGAGAGGTGGCCACGAAGGTTAGCCGGTCATCCTGGATATCACGTTCACGGAAATTCCAAGCTGGTGAGAAATTTGGACAGGTTTCGAGTATTGGGTAGCCATCAAAGCTAGAAGATTTTCAAATCATTTTCTGTGTCGTATCAGAATGTTCGATAAGGTGCGAGTTCCTCTTTAAAAGTGACAAGTAAATAAAAATATCGAACAGGATAATAGGAAAAGTGGACGAAATGAAAGGATAAGTCTGATAATATCGCTGAATTGCAACGTGTTAATCGCTTGTTCAAATCTTCATTATTAATATAGATTAAATTTACGAAATAAATTGATGCGTTGATCGATACAGCCTGATTTAATCTGCTCTGTCACTATAACCGAACTGCAACTTTTGCAATAATTAATCTTGAGTTGCGTTGTGATTCGGTGTAAATGTTCGAAACGTTTGAAAGCGATACAATTTTAAAATCAATTAAACCGTGTAATTTTTAAATCGAGCAATTTAATAGGCTTTAAGCCATAGATTTGTATAAAGACCACCATAAGTTTCAGGTATTACGCGTGTTGCATTATCACACGAACTGTATCTCCGTTTTATCCATACATTTTTCAATCCACTTCTATATCATTGGGTTTCATTGTTTCCGTTGTAAAACACGTAGCTAACAGCAGCTTTTATTTTCTCTACGTTTGACTTTGCACTACATTTCATTCGATTTTAACCATCAAAACGTTTGATTACTTATAAACGATTCGTTTTTATAGATTCGATGCGAAGATAACATCGATAGCATCGCAAATACTTGTCCAAGCGTGTTCAGCGTTTTCAATTCCTATGAAAAATTCACTTTGCCTTCGTGACAGTCGAGTGAATTGACGAGTTAATGTACACCGCGGAATAACTAACTGGCTATCATAAATGTGTTCGGAGTGAAAATAAACGTGCGATTTTCGATCGGAGAAAAAAGGCCTGCGCTATCGCGACTACTGTATTATTAATCGCGAAACAAACGGCTTGAATTACGACACCAAAATGCTCCGGGCAGCCATTGCTCGGACATGTAACGATTTTTGCTCGTTGCAATCGACAACTCCGTTATTTAGTGTTCTCTATCTATTGATCAGCTACGAACGAAACGACCGCAATGACAAAACTAGCCCTCGAATGTTACACTCCGAACCAGGTATCGCCAACATTTTTGATATTTATTGCATTTAATTCACGGATTACTTCGAGATACTCGATATTCCAGATCGCTCATCCACGAGTAAATACATAGTGATTCATACCTTGGTAGATCCGCTATTAAGATTTTTCTACTACGAGATAAATACCGCGTGAAATATATCACGTGATTTTATGGACAGATAAAACGCAATAAATCGTCGCTTAATACTTATTTCACTTTGTTCTCTGAGAATTATCTTTGATTCGTTAACTTTGTTATTCGCGTATCCTGTTTTCTAATTTTCTGATTTTACGCTTTTCAATTCCTCCAGTTTTACGATCCACCGATTCTCCCGTACATGAAATAAATAATAGCGATAATAATTTTGTCAATTCGCTTCGCGCAACTTTTTATCATCGATAGCCTGGAAATCGAGTCAGGCGATATCGATTCGACGCGACGGGCAGAACGAAGAACGGAACCTTTGCACAGAATTAACATACAAATCCCGGCGAAACTGATAAAATTTCCATCATCACGGGCAAGGCCAGAATCTGCATAATTCGGCCGCCGGTCGATATGATTCCACGAGGGAGGCGGTGTTAATAAAAACAAAACTCAAAGCTGAATATCCTTCCGACAAGCGATCCGAAGCAGCTCACTATTCTCTACAAACTAAATTCCAGATTCCAGGGATCAAAAATTACAGCTAAGAAATTTTAATAAAGAAAGAAAGATCACCGCCGAAAATCCTAATTTTTGTTTAAACGAAAAACTTTCTCTTAAAGAAGTTAAAAAGAAATTTAAATAGTCGAAAAATATAAATTTTTAAATGTTCTGGTGGCTACGAATAACCATTATAAATGATCAAAATATTTTTGGTTACCGATAACCAATAGGTATTGACGTGAAAAATTGTTTTTTGTTATCAATAACAATTACCGATGAATTTCTTTTCGACTATCAATAACTATTATCAATGACGGAATTGTTTTTTTAGTTATCAATACTGTCAATCTGATAACTGTCATCAACGAAGGAATGGTTATCTGTAAGCAAAATTATCTGTTAATTTTTTTATAAGCTAAAATACTAATTCTTATACAGCATAACTTTTTAAATTTCGTTATGGCTCTTATTGAATTCGCTCGCCACACGCGTTGAAAATGGCCCGTCTTCGCCAAGCAATACCATAGAAATTACTGGCCAGATAGCCTCCACGTTCGATGTCCGTTAAGTCGTTTCATGGTAGCAGTAAAAAGCGGAATATCTCCTTTATACGTGTCACGGGGAAGTTAGTTTTTTTCGCAGTCGTCTTCTGTAAATTAGACGAGGGACAATTTGAATTTCGTAGCGGGAGATTCGCTTTTTCTTCGTTTTTGTTTCAAATGATCTCTTTTACGTCTCGTCGTTTTCTTCCTAACATCTCGATAACGAAATACACGAAGCGGCGTTCTACGTGAAATAATCATATTGCACTGTGTAAAATAATAATAACGTTAAACAACGATGTAGGAACGATAATGAAAATTCGATAGATCAGAGTCAATATAATAACTTGCCGAATAACTTATCGTTTCTCGGTAAATTAAAATGCAGCCAAATAAGACGATATTCTCGAACGTGGAATTTATTCGTTCCATTAGCAGCTATTATAATTCCAGGAGAAGCACTGTGAGCTTTAATAAAAAAGTTTGGTGTTTGATCGAAGGAGTTTGATATAAAGACACGGAAGACAGAACTTAGAGGCGTGTCGACTGAAATATGAATAAAAACTCGATCCCGTCTGATACTCGATAGGGTGAGCTGTTTTCGAAAAGTGACGTGCACAAACGGTAACTAGCTTTCCTTTGATCGTCGGAGAGCAATAGTTTCATGACGAAATCTAACGAACGGATACCAGTCCGGACGATAATAAAATCGTATCACGCTAGTTGACATCAAAGAAAATCCGACTGACTTGGACACGCTTGTTTTCCAACTTTTGAAATCCTATTGCAAAAAGTCATGCTTCTCTGGAAAATGAAAATTTCCTAATGCTGTCAGAGTGAACGAATATGAAAAGCAATTAATAGGTTTTGCTTATGTTACATGCAGGACAGATGTCTGGTAAAATGGTTGATTGGAGGCAGTTAACGAGAATTGAATTGACGTTGAAATATCACAGGAATATTTACATTTTCAAACGTGTTTTCCGGATGAAAAATTAGCAATAAATATACTTTGACACGCGAATTTAATGTCACACGTTTATACTTGAGGAGAATCGTATTTTGTGTAACATAATGGTTGTCATTAATTGTTTATAGCTTCTATAATCTGATGGCAGGCAATATAATACAGATTTTTAAATATTTTAATTTCAACCATTTTATCATATTTGTATTTTATTCGTGTCACCAAGGTTTATATATTTTTATTCTTACTAATTTTGTTTATCATCCAATTTTTTAAAGAAAATGAAATTTTTGGTCTTTGGCGGGTTGATAATTAATATGTATATCTGTGTTCTAAATACTTTTGTATCATTTTTACTGCATTTTCTTCTTCTTAATATGCATTATACAATATGTGTCATTTATCTTATTCCTTTGAGCAAAACTTATTTTTCCTCGATTCCTCGCCGCACATAAATTTTGCTGTTATTTATGGTCGTTTCTCCTGTTTTATATTCCGTTACATGAAGATTTTAACCCTTATATAACGTACAAAATTTACACCTTTTAAGAGTGCATGATTCAATCTTCTTAAAAGACTTTGTGATAAATGACCTCTCTGAAATGCTAAATGATGTTACAATCATTATGCAGCGAGAACGCAGTTAAAACTTAATGTTGCAAAGTAGTTCAAACCATCCTTTTAACTATCACGTAGGCTGAAAACAATTATTCACCATAAACCTAGAATATCAAACATTCACGAATACATTTTTTAATTTAAAAACATTCGAAGTTTTCTGTATTCCAGTTCCACGAAAGAAAATCTGAATATATTAACGTGTTACATGACACACTAAATATAACGTTTATAGACTTTCGAGAATCTTTTGGAGAATAGCTGGAGGAAAACAAATATTTTGACGATTATTTCGTTTACTAAATTTCAGACAAAGGAACAATCGAATCGTTCACTATTTGAAATTACTGTTGTTTGAAACAAATAAATATTATCTACATTTTCAGATAACAGTGCAAAAAATAAAAAGCTGAGATATTATTTCGGTCTAATGTAATCATGATAATCGGATCTCGTTACGGCGCTAATGAAATTTCAAAATGTTTCGTACATAATATACATTCATAAAATACATGTCGGAGATGAGGGAACATCGGAGCCTTTCTTTTGAAATTTTTGGGAAGATCCCAATACTTTAGTCTAAACTATTTATTATAGCTGTACTTAAATGATAAGACTTAGAAATAGTTGTTATGATTCAATCCTATTATGTTTGCCCGAGATTTGTGACGGTGGACTTGGGCTCGAGGTGACATAACTGGTCGCCGAACGTAGCCACGGTCACGGGATGAACGTTTTTACCTAACAGAGAAATGCCAGTATTGTGGGACACACGTTGTATTACAATCAAACCCCGGGCAGGAGCAATGTCAGCTCTACGCGGGTCTGCCTAGTAACGGCGGCTGAAATTTTGTTGATATCTCCGGGCAATATGCAACGAACAAACGCTATCGTAAGGAGAGGAAAATTCCCATCAGTCTATCATTCTTGCGATCGCCTTTACACCTCGTCTTTACGTGCATTATTATACCGAGCGTCACAGCAAATGTTACTTTGTGCTTCAAAATATATTCTACGTCTAAGAGTTAGCCCGTTGACCGTAGATTCGTTATTGAACTTAAGAACATTTTCACGAACATCTCGATTGTTTAATCACTACGGTTATTTGTCAAACTTTGTAAAAATCAATATTTATATTCGTAAATATAATCTCTATTGTACAACAACGATGGCTAATACGAATGAAAATTCGTTACACGCCCACGAATGTAACGCTTAACCCGACATATATATATCAAGTCTGTAAGTATAAAACCGGAATTTGCCTATAGATGGCCCTAGCTGATAATGTAGTTATCACTAAACTGCGTCATTGATGCCAAAAGTCTTTGTTAACATCTCACAAACGTTTTCGACTCAGAACAATACAAGTTTCATACAACAGCATAGTTGGTAATAGCGTTGAACATGTCGAATTTTGTGCCTGGAAACTACGATTTGCGGACAGCATTGATTTTCTGTTACCATTTGAAGAAAACTGCTGCAGAATCGCATCTAATGCTTGTCGAAGGTTACGGTGAGCATGCTCTTGGTAAATCACAGTGCTTTGAGTGGTTTAAAAAATTCAGAAGTGGCAATTTTGACGAGAGGAACGAAGAACGTGGAAGACCACCGAAAAAGTTTCAAGACAGCGAATTGCAAGCATTGTTGGATGAGGATGACGCTCAAACGCAACAACAACTCGCTGATCAATTAAACGTGACACGAGAAGTCGTCTCCATACGTTTGAAAGCCATGGGAAAGATCTAGAAAGTGGGAAAATGGGTTCCACATGAACTGAGTGAAAGACAGCAGGAAAACCGAAAAACCACTTGCGAAATGCTGCTCGCCAGATACAAAAGAATTGTGACCGAATTGTGACTGGCGATGAAAAGTGGATATATTTTGAGAATCCTAAGCGTAAAAGATCATGGGTAGCTCCAGGCGAACCACCGACATCGACTACAAGACCAAATCGCTATGGACGGAGGACAATGCTCTGTATTTGGTGGGATCAGAAGGGTGAGATCTATTATGAGCTGTTAAAACCTGGCGAAACCGTTAATACTGAGCGCTACCGACAACAAATGATCGATTTGAATCAAGCTTTGCGTGAAAAACGACCAGAATATCAAAAAAAGCAACACAAAGTAATTTTTCTTCATGATAATGCACCATCACATACAGCAAAACCGGTCAAGGAAACGATTGAAGCGTTCAGTTGGGAAATACTTTCGCACGCGACTTACTCACTAGACTTGGCTCCGCCCGATTACTATTTATTTGCATCGATAGGACACGCACTTTCTGATCAGCACTTCACTTACGAAAATGTACGAAAATGGCTCGATGACTGGTTTGCCTCAAAAGAGCGACAGTTGTTTTGGCGTGGCATCCACCAATTGCCAGACAGGTGGGAAAAATGTATAGCTAGCGATGGGCAATAAAATATTTTTAATCATTTTCATATAATAAACGTGTATTTTCTATACAAAAATTCCGGTTTCATATTTACATACCTGGTATATATACGTACACTTTCCTCTACACTATATATATAGTATCAAAAAAGAGGGAGGTGTACGCTTTATTACGCTGCGAGGTTTTAGTATGGGTCGCGTTTCTGGCCGTTGCTCGCGGTCCTACAATGCCGCAGATGGATCGCCTTACTTGCCCGACGAGGGGCATACAATATATCGACGAGCGCATACTTGTCGCCAAGCAGCGACTTCCAGAAACATCGATTTCGGTTTGTTGTTTCAAAAGAATGCGGCATATGTGATCATAGGTGCGAACGGTGGCGTGATCCGAGCGTAGTGGGGGTCGTCTCCCCGAGAAGATCAAGGAATGATTTAAGGTCAAGGCAGTCCTTTTTGAAGATTCTAAGAGCATACGTCGAGAGTTCGGATGTATAAAGCTGCTAAGCTGAACGAACACGTAGACATTGTTTATCACTGAATAATCTGTCACTCTTTATCATGATATTCATCGTTATTAAATATACAAGCTATATCACCCTGTTAACAAATAAAACATCCTTACTTGTCCTCACTCTAGACCCATTTTAGTTACTACATATATATATATTTTGTTTTCTTTACAAATCTTCAAGCGTGCAATACTTTCGTGAGCTACAGTATACACATTTCTTTTCCTTTAGAACGTTTCAATATATATAGCGAGATGTTTCACCGTAAAGTCGTACAAATTCTGGCCGAGGATTAAAATAAACGTGTATTTGAAAGGGTCGCGTGCACCGGAACTTTGATACTTTAAAATGTATCTATATCGCTGGCTGGAAGTCCGCAGGAGACTGAAGAGACTTTGAACGACGACGCGTACGTGTCACGAAACCTTAAACTCCAGTGCAAGCAACAATCGCGAGTGGCGGATGGCAGGTCGATTTCGAGACATCGAGCTGACCTCAAACTCGCTTCGAATTTCTCTATTTTATATCTCTCTATAATTTTACGCTGTACTTCAACGTACTGCAACAGCCAACGTGTTTGGCGACGTCACGTATAATATAAGATACCGCGGCCAGAGAAATATACGAAAACTTGGAAAAGAAGATATACGAGGGGGGTTTCTTTTCTTTGATTGTTTGAAGTCGTATCAAACATGTACGTGGATTAATCAAAATAATATTAACTATGTCGCAAATAGAACGGAATCTATCGTAATAGATCGATTCATAAGCAACGTTATACTTACATATATTAGGCTATTTGGAATATTCGTGTTTTTGTCAGTTGATTTATTCTCTTATGTTTTGTACATTATATGTCCGACGAGATTTTAGAAGATTTATTTATCGTCTACTTAAACGAGCCTGTTTGAATAATTATTCAAATGTCTGCTATTGACCGACGTAGTTTGGTCGAGTGATTAGATGATTGAGCATCATTTTCCAAGAAGAAAGGAAGATTTTCTATTTCAATAAGAGATAAACGTTGATTATTGGGAACAAGAATTTATAAAACCATCTTATTCGTGCCTTCATTTTTACGAAATATTTTTATTACCTGATGAAATTTATATATCGTTAAGGAAGACAAGTTGTTCCAAAAGCAACTGAAAATCTAAAACACGACCAAAACCTGAAGAAATATGTCATCCAATAAATATTGTAAAATTACAAAATCTAAAATTTGAAGAATATTACACTGATTTAATGTCGATTTAACGTCTCTTTTCCTTTATATGGTCCTATCTCTTTGGATGTGTACAGCAGCCCTGATATCGACATGGAAACAAGGTGAAGGATAAACTCCGTTGCAGATAGAGGAAGGGTTAAAACCGTGTCTTTGGTGTCTCAGTGAATGGACTGATCAAAAGACGACGTTGTAATTTATCCTGCCTTTCACACCGTCATGTCGTCGTAGTTGCGGAGTATTGTACTGATTATAAGATAGAGGAAAGTCTCATTTCACATCGTCAAGGATTTTACGGATTCTTATGGATTTTAGTTTTGTGCGATTCTTCAAAATTCCTCGCTTTTTGTAATATAATAAGTATACGGATTCTTAGAACGTTTGGATTGAAAATGTCGGTTGTAATCATTAATGCGACGGAAAAATCAATGAAAAAAAAATTCTGCGATATACTATGCGTATGTATATTCTGACGTATATTTTATATCTTGTCTCATATTTAAAACACACCAGTTCATGTCTGATGAACTAGTCGACGAGTAAATTATTCATACACGAATCTCCAATACTCGTTACGAGAACTTCAAAAGATGTAGAGAATTTCCGCAAAATTATCAAAAAATTCAATAACTAAGGAGATTCGTAATAGAACGGATTTTTAAGAAAGAGAAAGAGAAAAGAAGAGAAAGAAAATACCAAGATATCTGGTATTCAAATGAATGCGTGAAGCAAGCAAATCGATATGAGCGTTCTACGATAACCTCCCCTGAATTGTTGGCCAAGCAGCTCGGAAACCGCCCCTTTACTGCATCGATTCAACCATCCGAGAAAAGAAGACACGAAGGCCAAGTGCATGAGGCCGATCAATTACAAGGAGAGAACCGAGTCTGACCAAAGACCGTCTCAATTCATCCGGTCTCTCTAGTTAATTAGGAAAAATCTGGCGGATCTGGTCGTAAGATCCTAAAAATCTTTCTCGAGTCCACTTAGCCGAAGGAGTAGCAATATCCCGGGAAGCTCGGCTACTCGCGAAAGTAGAATATTAGTCTTTGAAGAATAAACCGGCAGAGTCGTGTTAGGCGGGCGCAATCTGCAAATATTGCGCCACTTCCTTTAGCTCCTGTTAAAATTCTCGGATTAATAAACGGAACGAGACCTGAGACCAGGATGACGTCGGTTGTGCGTTTTCCTCATCTCTTCCCATTTCCAACAGTGCCTCTAGATTCGAAACTACTCGGAAACAGAGAGAGAGAGAGAGAATCGGTGACTCCAACTTCAACACAACTGAAGCATCGTGAAAAATCAACGAGCGCCTCCCCCGGAGATTGCAAAGATTATCGTCACGAGACAGAAGCGGTCGTGAGATTTAATTTGTTCGCGTAATCGCCGTGATGACAACAAAGATGATTTGGTTCGTCGCATTCAGATTCGTTTTCAGAAGAAGATTCTCTCTTCCTGTTATTGAATTTTTCTTGATAAAATAGCGCACGAATGGTATAACTGGCTCTATAGATATACAGTCGAGCGCATAAGCAAATGGGCGGTAGTGGCGAAATAGGTGTCGATGAAGTTTCTTTAAACAACGGCTGGTTATACAAAAATATAAATATTAATTTCAATTGTTTAGTACGTACATCTGCGTTGTAAAAATATATAATAAGTTGAGCCGAAGTACATTTAATATAGTATAGTACTAGTTCGATTAAATTTCATTGATACCTATTCCTACCACCAGTCCACTTATTTCTGTTCTCGACTGTACTTCTGCACGAACGAAGCCCCAACTCGTCGATGGAAAATTCAAATCTTATTCAAATGCGGATGACCCGCCGTTTAGCCACGAAATTTCACACTATCATATGGAAATACCGACGAGACGTTTGCGAATTCGAACGTTTGCCTTTCCGATAAATGGCGAAATGACGGAGGTATGTTTGTACGTATCAATGTTATTTCATGGAAAGCCAACATTTTCGTCTGAGAGACTTTGTAATAGAGTTATCGTGCCGAGATAGATTCGTATATAAGCACGAATCTTTTTTGTTTGAAGATGGAAAACGAAATCATTTTCTTTCAGTCTTCTAATTGTTCTTGTAATTTTATATTTAATACGCTTTCACATTTGTATACAAGGTACATGAAATAAATGTAATTCGATCTGGTAAAGATGGTGTGTTTGAACTACAGAAAATCCGATGCCTATGATCTTTTTCATAAAAGGTGGGGACACTGGGAAGTGTAATGAAAGCTGATATTAAATTAAAGGCTGCCATTTCATGGCTCTAATATATATTTTATATTAAATTGATACTTTAATCAAAGCGCTATCAGGTTAAAAAAAGACTCAACTGAAGGGTTTTCATTCGCAGGTAAAAGAAACATATCATGTTACCCCATTAGATTAAAAACCTTCTTTCTCAAGAACTACAAGCTTGCAGAGTATCAAAGAAAACTGATATTTCGGTACTATCTTTAATCGATTAAATAACGTATGATCGAATTTTCAATACTAAATGTGACATAAACTTGTGAAATATGCACGTATATCGATGTATTATTTCGTATTATATCGAATAATAAATTCATCACTGTATAAATTAAAATCAAGTTTGATCTTTTATATTTTTTACTTTTCAACCGAATAAATCCGTATCATCAGCATGACAGCGTGATATTACAAAGTGAATGTTAGAAATTCAGCCTGTATATTCTAAAATCAAGGAATGAAAACTATCTTCTCTTAGAAAAAAATAAAAAAAAGTATCCGTTATTTAATAACACCAAGTTGTAAAAGACGCTTGATAAATCAAATTTGCGAATAACACTTTTACTTGGAGTAACGAATTCAGAGTACTGTTCGCATATAGGGCTTTTACACTCTGTAACATAACCTGCAAGTAACCTAATTTATGGGTGCATTAAGCTTAGTACGCTTCAAGTCAAATTCGACGCTTTGTCGTTGAAATCACGGTGTTCACAAGTTAGCCCGTTGTTGGATTTCGAAAAGGAACCGCTCGTGTTCGACAAGAATATCGATGAGGAAACGCATAACTCGAAACAGTTTGGTGCTTTCACGAAATCTTCCTGTTAAAAGCTTAGATTAATCAACCTTTGACGATTTCTGGTTACCGGTGGTCGGGGAGCCGTACAGCTATCTGGTTCAAGCATCGACAATCAATAATGAAGTAGGCATTGACAGCTGTCATTGGAATCCGCTATTTCTCTTGATAACGATAACAATAGCCAATAGAAATCACAATGCGCCACGGCGATTCCTTGTCGGCTGGGATCTCATAATAGTTACTGTCATAAAAGGCTATCGTGACCGTAGGAACAATAGACTCGCAGGTGCTACGGCGACGTTGACGTTGCCTCCATTTCCAAAGGAGTTATTGAATTTCGCTTAGCTTGTTACTACGAGGCGAACGATGACGAAATCCGTGACGTTGTGATTTTGATAAATATATTGTATAATACATTTCGACATCAAATAAATATTCAAGAATAGCGACACGTTTATTTGAATTTAAGAATGACTATAGGAGAATCGTAGAACCTTGCACTCAGGAATCAAACGGATGTTAATACAGACAATGTCCAAATCTTTTTCGCGTGTTTTTCAAAATTACCTTACTTTTATTCGAGATTTAAATTGAATATATTAATGTTTATATAGGCAGTCATAACGCTGTGTTACTAACGAACAGGTGAATTTGAAACTTGAATGTTTGAAACCATCGCATAAATTTCAACATAAAAATATGTAAAAGGTGGTGATCTTAAAATTAACACTTTGACTGCCACGTTGGTCATATATGACCGGCCACGGTTTCTCCTGTAACGCCACGGTGGTCATTGGTGACCGGAGCGCTTGAACTTTTTACAATTGTAAAAATTGTATGAAAATTGACAGTTAAGGAGTTTTGAATATAACCGATAAAATAGAAGATACTTTGAAATAAAAAGTGCCCCATTGAACAATTAAACATTTTTATTAGAACATCAATAAAAAAAAAAATCAGAATAAATCTTGCATCTAACGGGACACTGTGTTTGCATCCATATCTTTGAGGAGTAATCTACGAATATTATTATAAACACAGCTTAGAAAATAATCGTAAATGCTGCTTTATTATCATATAATTGAAGTTAGAAATGTGCACATACCTTACTATTATATATAGAATGAGCAAATACTTTTTACTAATATCTTTTATACGTTTCAACAATATATTCTGAACGTTTTGCTTACGACGAAATAACGAATGCAAATGGTTTGTTGAAATAAAAGAAGCCTTGTTATAATATGTTGCTATCAATTGTTAGCAAGGCGTCACTAATAAGATAAACGGTCCATTGAGGAAGAATGTTGTCTTTCATAATCCATTTATTATTATTTTGCCATTATATGCTTTGAATAATAAAAATACTCCCGTGGCGACCTAAGCAAAACATGTGATTTCAGCGTGGTAGTCAAAGTGTTGAACATAGTTTCATTGTCTACTTGACTTTAATTCTATTAATAAATCCTACGAATAATCAGTTAATTAAGCAATTCCACAATCCTAGTGATTTAAATTTTATCTAATCGTTGATTCTAGGCACATTTGCTCGGGATCAAAAGCTGGTGGGAGGAAATGTTTTCGGCAATCACAACATCACCAACGCACCAACGTTCGAAATGAACGTTCCACGAAACGTGACCACTGCGGTTGGTCAGACTGCTTTCCTTCATTGCAGAGTTCATCAGCTAGGTGACAAAGAGGTAAGAGGATTTACCTTTTACTTCGCGTCAGGTGTAACATTCATCTGATAGCGGACAATAACGAAGAAGAATGTTCTCATCCTTTATTGTTATATTAGTTTCTTTCGTATAATACGTTTCAGTTGCCGGGTCAGAATAACTTTTCTCGTGACAAACGTCCACCTTTATATTTGAATTCAAAATAAAGCTAATAAAATTCAAAATACATATGATACGAGAAGCGAGGTCTTCGTAGAAATCGATTTTTAAAATCACGATTTTCACGAATCTTTTTGTTTTAGCTAGTTGCAGCAATTGTACGATCAAATTAATTTATCTTATTAAGATAATTACTACAAGAGATTCTTTTCTTTTAATTTCGCAAATTATACGAGTACTTGAATTTTCTAATGAAATATATATCACACGTGTGAGTATACGATAAATATTTGTAGATACGAATATCTTGGTTTTATAAAAACTCATTAACAGATCAAAATTTTGTGAACTGTTGTTCAAAATATAGTGTTTAGATAGCGTTGAGATGGTTAAATTTCGATTATATTGCTGATTCGAACCTGGAGTACTTGATATAATATTTATGCACTATGGAAAGATCGGCGTCAAATCTAAAGGTTTAAAAATTTTTATACTTATTTTATATGTTAGGTTGTCCGGAAAGTGTCTTTCTTTCGCAAACGTGTTTTTACAACAGTGCACCTTCATACAAACGCGAAACTAAGTCTGTGAAATGTCGCGGTTATGTCTCAACAGAACAAAATGAATCACACATAATTCGACAAAATAATATAAAATAAAAGAAGTTGTGCGTCTATTATTTTCTCATAAAATGAAAGAAATTTTCCGGACAACCTAATACATGTAAATTCTATAGAATTCAAACTACCGATCAACCGACATTTTTACTTTTGTTTTGTTTAACCAGCTGAATAGAATAGATCATGAAAGAAGAACGATAATTTAGGACTTAGAAAATCGATTCTCGACTTTCTAAGTAAAATTTATAGTAGATTTGTTATCAACTGTTATTGTATTTAATTTAATTATTTCCAAAATAAACTCGATTTTCCAGAATCGGTCGTCTGATCTACTCTAAGGATTTACGTTATTACATATATATTTATTTATTTATAGGTATATATTATATATATATATATATTATATATACATATTTCAAACGTATTTCTTTCGCTCAGCATAGAATAGAGCACTCCGCTAACAAGAAGCTCACGCGTAGAATCTTGGGAATTGAAAAACAGGGGAGAAACATTCAATAGGAAAAGAAAAGTTGTTTGACACAACGTTCATGAATAATTCGTCAGAAGTTTCTGAAATTTAACTTTATTCGTAGGTATTTTTCTGACTTTCTTTGTAGCACAGAGAAATATCACGCCGACTAGGGAAGAACACGCAGAGGAGAAATCGCGTGCGCAACTTCGCGTACGATCAAAAGGGATCACCCTGTTGCAGCCACGAACGGCCGATCGTTTTTCAAAATCTTCGATCCGAGGCATACATTGGACGAAGCTAGGCGATTTCGAGAGGCTTCTAGGATGCCATTACCGCGCCGTGCGGTTTTCCGACCGTGCTCGTTGATAGAATATGCATAACGCGTGTTTTAAGAAGGGAAGCGGCCTGGAAGAGGGGCCAGGCGAATACATGTGCAGCCATTAAATTTTTCATTTTTTCCTGCTGTGCCGAAAAAATTATGGATATATACATGGAAGGAGAGACGTGCATGGAAAAATTCAGTAACAGGTGGAAGTATTTGGCTCGATAGTATTGATCTGCTGACTATACCGATGCTATTTTCGATGCTACACGATGCTACTAATCGATAAATAGCGTAACATCTTGTGGGTGATAAAATGTATTATGCAACGTTCTATAAAAAATGTTATGAGGCCGAGGGAATTATTTTTAAACGACACGAGCGCGTTCATGTGTCACGTTTTGCAATAATTAATTTTTATTTCATCTAGTTCACAATTGAACCAAATTCGTATATAAGCTTTTTGTATTGGGTTGCATTAAAAAATTGTAGCGAAATTTCTGGATAAAGCGAACAGATAATGAAAGCGAAAGGATTAATTAGAAGATGTTCATGACAAAAAGAGACGTGTGTTTCGTAGAAACTGTGTGGTCGAACGTAGTTTACAGTATATAAATTTTTCATTAAATTATATAGAGCGTAAAGTATCGTGTTAAGGTGAGATTCTCGGATCTCAAGAAAGAAGTTGAACGAAATTCTGAAACGTGAAAAATGTTTCTGAGAGAGCAAATAAGTTGCAAGTTACAAGATAATTATTCCGTTTCTGTGAACGTGACAGATTACGTTTGAATGTTCCCATTGCGAGCAACCATAAATTCCTCTACCATGATTTGTACGGCCGATTAAACAGAAATTACAGTAACCAGAATTTGATGAGTACCTAGCGTGCAAAGTCTGCAATAAACGTCCTAGTTTTGCAAATATGAAATATGTAACTTATTGTAGCTGGTATCATGCGACGAGCCTGACAAATGAGCAACGTAATAGGAATTGCACATATTTATATATTAATCGACTTTCTGTTGATACAAGTTAGCGATATAAAGGCAAATACCGCACTAATTCATTGGAAATGTAGATGATGTAATGGTACAGCTTTCGCGGTGATAATAATCGGATTGTCACAAATTTTCCTGCTGCTCGTTAATACGGGTCAGAACGAAACATCTGCACATCAGAATAGAAAGACTACTTTAACACGTTAATACCTTTGCAAACGAGCAATTGGAACAGATCTCCATTCATTTCCAGTGAAATGATGTTTTCATCCTTATACTCGCGATGAAAAATTCCGATTCGTTATTTTCCTATTCATAAAAGCGTGCATTATTTTCTTGGTAGCACAAACGAAGCACTATTTGAAGCTTAGTACTTTATTCAAGTATTTATTGGGGTGTGAATTTAGATTAATAATTACTTTTAGCAGATATTCCAAAATTAACATTGCTTTGAGCATTTTTCTAAAGGAATAAATTTTAATAACATTTTAAAGTGAAATATGTTCGATGATATATTCTACAGTACATAGAACGTTTCATCTAACTTTTTGTATAAAATTTCATAAAAATGGTTGATGGTAAAAGAAGTAATTTTTTAGCCGAAACCAATGTATAGCGAGGATAGTTTTGTTCTATTGGACAAAAATTCACGAAATAAAGGGAGCAACTTCTGTTTTTCTATTTGAAACTGTATATGTAATTTATTTGAACGAGTAAATTTAATAATAATCCATGCGAAACTGTTGTTACTATACACTACACCAGTAAAACAATTTTCATTGAAGGCACTTTTATGGAATTTGAATTCTATTGGACTGTTGTATGTTGTAAATTGAAATAATCATCGAGTTTCTCATAAAGCTAATAAAAATAACAAAAATTCATACTTCATCATTCAAATTTCATATTTTTCAGAATCTCGTCACAAGTAGTGTTAGACGATAACTAGTCGGACACTTGTTTCGATGAAACTTTACCGTAATGTAACGAATGCTACTGAAAATTTACAATCATTATTTCGCCCCTGTCTCCTATTTCGTCGCCATTTCACGAATGGAATATATTCTTTTAGCCAAATTTATTGAGTTGGTAGCAATTTTCTCTAACCACCAAAATACACTTTGTGTACCGATGATCGATTCCGTTGGAACTTGTTTATCATGCTTTTCCTGCGTTTTCTGGGAACAAGGTCATTGTTACAGGATTGTCACGAAATTATTTGCTAACCGTGAGAAAGGACTGCTGTTCTGATTGCCGATTAACGTCGTAATTATTCACCGGTAGTTCAGTAATGTGAGTTTCGAGCATCTGTGACCAGAGCCAAAAGGTGACCAACATTCGATAATGGGACGAATGGAAATCTATGTTATTCTATATCTTCACTTTGATAACTAGACCATGGGTCTTCGTGCATTTATGTGAAATTTAAAGGTGCACGTATGGACAGAATGCGTAGTGTGTCGGAGAACCTTGATCGATCGTACCGTACAAATTGTTGAAAATATAAAATTACGATAAACACAGATTGTGATAAACGTGGTGCTTGCTTTCTTTACGTACGAACAGTTAAATTCAAAGAGAATTTCATGCGCCGAGTTCCGTAAACATACCCATCGGACTTTAATAAAATAGTGCAGCTTTAATAAAAGAAGAATGTTGAATTACAGTCACGTTAAGTCTTTTTTCTCACCGTCAAGCGATGTAAAAATTAAGGAAACGCAATTATGGCCTGTAAGCAGCTTTTAAAGGAAAATATAACATCGTTATCGCGCAGGAAAGTTGCTCGACAGATATTTCTTAATTTAATTCGCTGCGCTTCTAGGAATGGTACTCGTCTCTGAACGCTCTTGAAAAATGCAAGTTAACCATGTTGCGCGAAGAAAATGGCATAGGGCTGGAGTACACGCGATGCGTAGCGAAATCCGGGCCGCTTTTTCCATGCTTTCACGTCGAGAAATTTCGAGTTTCGGGTTTTCAGGCCGTGGAACCGACCGGAATATCGTTTCATCCCTTCTAATTAGGTCACAGCTCGTCGGTGGTGCTCCTTCCCTTTTAAAGCCATTGATGTTCGCCGAATGAGGCAATTAGAAGACCCTTAGAATCGGCTAGAAAGGCCGCGGGAATAACACCAATCAATTTTATCTTTAAATTTTAAGAGTACGTCCAGTCCTCCAGTTTCATACAAATCAAATCTTCCCGGAAAAATTCTATCTGGTTAGGATGGTGTAATTGCGGTTAATCACACCAATATTCGCACAAAACACCATCTCTCTATTTATCGCTTTGTATAAAAAGGAATGATTACAATTTATTTAGTCTACACGCAGTAGTATAAACTGCTTATTGTAAATTGAACATGCGTAAATAATTTCTGTTTAATAATAAATTCTGTTTAATCGTACAGTAGATTTTTAATTTGATTAAGGCATTCATTGCAAGCGATACAAATGTTCAAACATATCAACATTTGACAAATTTCCAGTTTTTCCGTTTTAATTCTTTCTAAACGTTTTAATTCTTTCTAAATTTAGGTGTCTGCGTATCGATAAGATTTGTATTGATTTTTTATTTCTTAAAAGATTTAACACGGATATTATTTTTTCAAGCGAAACTGTCAGCGATCAATGCGGTTTACACGAGTTTAATTGGACTTGGCCAATGAGTCAAACATCTCCAACTTTTCCAACGATTACTTATAACGCTCTCGGTACAAAATATTCCGTTTCCTTTGAAACGACTACCACGAATATCAACTTTATTATTATTAATCCTTTCACTGCAATCACCTTTGAAAGGAAAGTAATTTTCATTTTTGCCAGAGGAGAAAAAATCGTCTTTCTGCTAAGCATCGTCTCGCTTTCATAATGAAAGCAACCGTCTCTAAAGTGCTTTTCTTCTTTTAATTTATTACTCTGAAACGTAAAATAAATATCTGTAATTATACTAGCTCGATGTAATAAAATTAGCTTCTGTACGTTTGATATTCTAATTTGGTTTTCGCAAAAATCTTGTAGAAAATGTTTTTTTCGAATAATGAATGTTTATTCAAAATTTATTAAAGTTGGAAAATTAAAACGTGTAGTCCAACTCTTTTCGTCAAAAATTTTCTGTCACTTCGATGTAATAAAATAACCGCGATCACAATCTTAAGGAAAGAAAGCTTTTGAAAAATGCTTTCCACATAATTTAATTTCACAAACTTTCGATGTTCATTGTATTCGTGCTTTTATGTACATTTACAAGTTGGCATGTGGTGAATATATGTAATAAATACGCTTTGACTGTTGATGTAATTTCATATTTTTATAAATATAAGCAAGGAAAAAATGATTCTTAAAATTAAGATAGTCGCAGAAAATGAAATTGATCAGTTTAGCTTCTGAGTGGTTGACGTTTAAAGATTGGGCGTAAATTTATTGCGATAACGATAAGGATAATATAATGAATATGCTACAAAATAATTGGAATCTCTAGTTTTTAAAGACCTACACGATGAAACAAGTTCCAATAATATTCCAAATCTATTAATAATCAACACGTGACAAATAATATGAAGCGTGAGCTGGTGGAATATTTTACTTCATGACGTTGTCGACTGATAAAGTAATTTCAGGTTGCCATGCCATGGCTCTCATAAATTCACATAATTTTATGCAGTCACATTTATCTTGTTCATTTTATGAAACGTGGAAAACGTAAAATAACCGTAAAATTTAAACGCCCTTATAAATGATGGACAAGCATAGTAAATTAAATTTGTTAATTTTCTTACTGTATTTGACTTCACAAGGTCTATGAACATTAAACGTTCAATTCTCTCTTATCGTTTTCAAAAAAAAAGTGAGAAATTCCACAGAATGCGTATAATATGAAAAAATATATAAAATATCCAGAGCACAGTGCTCTCTATGAAACTTGCTAGGCAAAAGAATTTTCTGCCTGGTTTCTATTTTGTTAAATATTTTCTTAAAATTAAATATTTTCTTAAATTATATTCTCGAAAATATAAAATCCACCGTCTATTCGCCACACTGCTAATTAAATAAATGTTTTCTATGCCAAGTATCTTGATATTTTCGTAATTAAGTCTACCATTACGAATGTAGAACTAATACCCGGCAGCGACGAACCGATTCGATTATGTTGTTCGAAACGGAGTATAATACAAAGGGAATTGGGCGTGTTGTTTCACGATACCAAGCGTGTATTCTTCTTTCGTAACGAAGTTAATAATGTACGACAGGCCGCCTAATGCTGTTTAGAATGTTCTGGAATTTCGACAGAGTGTTTACCCTGGCATATTATGTCAGTGGTTTAGTCCCGTTCGAAATCGGAACATTAACTACGTTTGCACGTGTGGCGGTAGCGACTTCGCGCTGGCTTACGCGGCTTACACAGGCTGCCCATCCGTAAAATGGGACAAAGCATTTGCATTGCTAATTTCTTGCATCGCGTTACATTGTGCGCGTTTGTTGACCCGGAACAAGATTCCGTCGGGCCCAAGTCGCACATTTTCGTACGAGGCTTGTTCCTTATTTGCTACGACCATCCCTAAGGTTTGCTTTACTTACTTTCGTTATTCATTGCAGGAGTAACAAAATTTTAATCTTTACGGTATAGGTTCTTCTATGATGTAGCTTATATGATATATAGCTAGTGTGATATTTTAAATAATATAACTTACTACGCTTACAGAACTATTTTTGAACGTATTATACGTACAGCATGTTAAAAGAAATGTTCTATAGGTTCCGAATTTTTCCAAGTATATGTTTCCAATTTCGAAATATTTTTCTCACCCGCTATACGTATTGTGCGAACTTTCGTGATATGGCAATTAATTATACGAAGTATTATAGTTATTATATAAAGGTATTTGATCAATAAATATGAATTATTCGTGCTCGACTTAAATTATCTAACTTTGTTGCTCGAAAATATTCATATGACATGATATTCGCGGTTCAAATATATGCAATTTGCGCTGCAAGTTTTAGCTACGTTCTAGTCTAATTAAAAACAAGTTATCTAATTAGAGATAGTTTTAACATGAAATGTTTCCGTTAGAAGTTTAATGGGGAAAAAACCGAATGAAACTCATAGCAGCGCATTTCATTTATACGACGTCGCGTTTGTGAGGGTATAAAAGAGAAGCGTGGAGATGCAGCCTTGCTAACAAAGAGTTATTGCCCGATGTGATATCGCGAACAGTTACGATAATACGTAATACTACAATGTTAACTTTATTAAGAGATACACAAGGCGAGGAAATACGTAATACTGAGTACAACGTAGCGAAACGACATTCATCTTCTGCTTGAAAATAACCCGCAATCCCTAGCTGAATATTAAATATAAACGAAGGGGGAGCGCAGGCTATGCGCCCACTTCATTAAAGGATATAAATATTACACGTCGATAACGAAACACGAAGATATTTTCATCGAAAGTACTGTATGCGTTGCGCGCTGCTTATTCCAAAATGAAATCAATAAAAAAAAGGCAAATAAATTTATTTGCGAATAAGGTTGTTTGCAAATGAATACCACAAGATCTTTTTCTATTCTTATAAACATCGCTAAAACTTTCACTTTAATCTTCGAAGCTGATGCGCTAAGCAGACACGGTTTCCATTTCACCTTTTTTAGGTATTTCCATATTATCTTTTATACAACAGAATGTCCAGCTTTTAACGCTAGTCTGAGATGAGAGGAGAAGAAAAAGTCAGGTAATCAGAGACCTAATGAATATTCAGTCGTGGAACAAGAAGAAAGAAATTTCGTGTCAAAAGTTCCTGAATAAAATAGTTTTGGTCTTAACGTGCCGTTAGTGTACTAGCCACAATGTTTTTTATAAATCAGATGCGTATCGTGTAACAATCGTTGGATTATAGAAGGCTACGGGATTACGAAATAAATTTTCTAATAAATCCAAGTAATTTCCCCTGAAAAATCTACGAACAGTTCAACTTTCTAATATACAAACTCATGTATATAATACGTTTGAAAAGCGAACTTACAGCCATTGCGAGTCAGTTTCAGCAGCGACGTTAAAGAAAGTTTAATTCAAACGAGACCTCTTGAGAATGCCACGGAACGAAGTTAGCCGAGCAAAGTGTCAGCAGTAGGCAGTTTCGTAATTTAATCGTTTCGAAAGTCTCACGGCTCCTTCCTCATTTCGCATAAATATCACTTGGGAAACGTTCCGTTTCGTTTATCGTCACACTCGAAAAGGCGCGTCAAGACGCCAGCAGAAAGATGAGTTGCTGTTTCCACGAAACACTTTGTGCTTGATCCACGTTGAAATGAACGATTTACTTCACCAAGATCAAAGCGAAGTGAAGATTCTAGTCGTTCGTATCGTCAAAATAAGCGAGGAATTTTTTGACGAATACTTTGAGTTTGTCTTTAAAAGAATATTATCGAAGATTTTTATAATTTTTTGATATAAATGCTACATATGTATAATATATTTATAATACAATATAATACCTCAGGCGTTTAGCGTGTACGTTTTGTACAAAAAAAAAATTCGAAATCACAATATTATTATCGTATAACACGCGTTCTTAATAATTCGACCTTTGGATAGTGCGATAAAATGACAGAATTCCGAATGACAGATTTGGTAAATGATCACTTTTTTATTGTCAAGATTTTTAGCATTTCTCATATTAGTAGATTTAATTCTGTAAATAATTACGTTTACGAATGATGATACTTAAAATGGGGAAGAATCAACTTAGAATGCGAAAATGGGAAGAATCAACTTTGAATTCTATTATAAAATTAGTGGATGATTTCATACATGTAAATACAGCTACAAGGGGAATTCTACATTGAAAAATTCTTTCGAAAAGTCCAAATTTCTATAGTAATTTCGGGAAATTTAATTCTAAGCAAATGGAAATTCAGTTTGGATAAAAAAGTTTAATTTTAATCTGATCCGAGTTAACTTCATCATGTTTCATCTAACGACTGCAATAGAATTCAAGGGTTAAATGGATTCAATGAATTTCTAATGTAAGCTGATTACTATCTAAGATCATTAATATAGTGAAACAGCTAACGTGCCGAGTGTATTTTGCAGTAAAATAGTTGAATTATTAAAATCTTTATAAGGCCCTGTTCCCAGAAGCTTCTCGATTTATTACGTTTTTGGAGTTAAGATCAATCTATAGGACGTATCTACTTGGACCGCAATAATAAAGGATTTAAATTTAAAACTTTAACAGCTACCATAGAATTGTATATATTTCGCGAAATTAAAGTGAAATTCAGGCTATAAAAGTGGTATTAATGTACCGTAATATATTCTATTTAGGTACAAATGACAAATGGCAAACAAACAGTTTGAAAATTAAAAGAAAGAGATGTAGCATTCAATTAAAATGAATGTGTAATATAAACAGGATATATTGCGATATTTTAATGCACGAATTTGATGAAATAGGTTTTTCAAACTTCTAGAATTTTCAACAACACGTAAAATAATTGCAACTTCATAGAATTTCAATATAATTAATTTGAGTCGAATTTAAAAATATTCGTAATTGGTTAATTGCGCCCCTGTTTATTGCGCTGAAAATAATGTAGATCCGTATTTAACTGTGCTGCGTTCTCTCAGTCATCTCTGACGCAATTATATTCTAACATCAAAAACAAGTTCAAATTTAAAACAAAATCAAAACGATATTAAACTGGATTTTTCGTGTCAATTCTACGATAAACGTGTTCTTAAAACATTAAAAGCCTTATTGTTTGTTAAAAACAAATTTAAATATACAAATTCGAGCATCGTGACAGCATCGAATCTACATAATTTTAATGATAAAACGTAGAACATGAAATTTCGTTGGAAGATCACGTCTCGAAATTGATCAGTAAATTAAAGTCGTCGAAACGATAAAACCTAAATTGTCCGTAAACGAACGAGTTGCGGATAGTTTGGAGCAATTGCTTAAGCGAATAGAAATATTTGTTAATTCTGAAGAATAAATAAAGAACGTTACCTTCGGCATAATACGTTTCCAGAAGTCGATTAAAGCTGCCGCTTCGAAGTTTCAGCATCTCCACGTTCGTCACAGAGTTTTGATTGCTTAATGAGCTCGTTAGTGCTTCCTGAATTTCGTAGGGCTTCTGACGCGACGTGAAAAGGTTGCAGCCGTCGGTTTTTCCATACAGCTATTTATGCGTTCCAAAAGTAATCACAACATGAAATAAAATTTCATCCAGATAAAATTTCAAGAAATTTATGACGAATATGCCTAAATGATAACTGTTACAGATAGATTTATCTATTGTTAGGGAAATAACTAATTTATTGATGCTAAGTTACCGAGAAGTTGAGACCGTAAACACTTGAAAAGTAATATGAAGAACATGAGTATCGATATATAATTAATATTCATAACATAGTAATGGGACGTACTTTACATAATTATACTCAAATATCAAATAATAGCAGGGATGCAGCCACGTTTAATTATAAATCATTTGTGATTTATTAAACTTTATTTATACTATCATTCAGTCAGATATCTAAATGTAATTTGAAAGATAGTTCAAAGTAAAATTAGTAGCCCACAAATTTGTAGATTACAAATATTCTAAATTAATAGAATTGCATTACTATCAATAATAATATTATGCTTTATATTTTAGAAATCAGAGTTTGAGATGAGACTGTAAACGGGTGTGAGTCTTTGTATGCGATGGGTGCTTTAAATAATGTACGAATGAGAGTTAGAAATATGTAAACCAAGACTTTTTTTCTAATCTGTGAAGCTAACAAATAAATAAATGTACATATATTTGCGAGATTGTTTGAAATAATTTCTGTTAAAACATTGCTGCATTATTTAACGGATGGGAAGTATTACAGTGCAATCAATCGTACCAGATCATCCCATTTGTTAATAGTTCAATATTTCAGTGAGAAACAAATGTTTGGACACAATTTCTAGGATGAACAAATGTAGTCCTCGATTAGTCAGGGCAAATTAATAGCAAGCGGTGTCAATTTGTTCAAATATAAATTGGAAGCAATAATTAATCGTAAATTACGAATAACATCATTGGAAACATGTTGCTTCGTTCCAAACAGGATAAACTCTTAATTCTTCTGAAACAATTCTCCGCCATAATAATAGTTTACTCTGATCAAATCATCATCGTTTGTCGATAATTGTAAATGGAAATTTGATGAATCAATTTGTAAGAAAGCTTTTCAAAATCTATTCGTTGATAGTCCATACTATAATTTCTACTAAATTGAAACTTGATCATTAATTAATTACTAGGAAAACCTTTAAAAGTTTCTGTGTAAAATTATTTCTATTGATAGTTTATATCGTAATTTCTACTAAATTTGATTAATTTACTAAATTGGAATTTGATTAATTAGTTAATAGAGGAAGGATAATGAGCAAATTACATCAAATTCTCATACTCATATGTTAAAAATTCAGCTATACGTGGCATATATATATGCAATTGATTTACATAAAAGTATGAAACTTGTTTTAAACTAAAGGAAACACTAAAAAGAGCAATTTAAAACAACATTTTATTTCATAAGAAAAAGCTAATTTAAAAGGAAATTTAAAAGAAAAGGTAATAGGTGTTAAGAAAAAAAAGTTTTTTTAAATAATCGAATCTTATTCATCCTCTCTCTCTATTATATCGCAACGAATACGGTTTCTTATCACTGAGGAAAATTCATTTTCGTCGTTCGAAATATTCTTCGTCTGATCATTTTGTATCAGCTGCAATGACATACGTTTTGTTTCTTTTAATAATTCTTTATAACAAGCCATACAGATTCTGAAATCCCTTTGAAATCGTGTAAAACGTTCGAGATTAGTATCACTTACAGCGAAATGGTAAAACGTGTTAAAAAAATCGCATAACTGTAACCAGAACGTGTTAGAGTTAATCGTGTAAAAGTTAATAACACGTGTTACAAAAATTCGTGTAGAAGCGAATAGATCGTGTAAAAGTGCAGCCGTGTAAAAGTGAATCGTGTGAAAAAAGAAGTTTAACCGTGTAGACAGAGTCGCAGGTGTGCATAAAATTAATGCAACTTGCTGATTGTTAAGATATTTTTGCGATGTTCTACTTATTCAAACGCGGAACTAAATTGTATCCGCTGAAGAGTAATTCTGAAAATGGAATTACCTATAATACAGAAGCAATTACGAAGCTGAACTATTACCAGAAAATCACAGTCATCATTTCGAAATCCGTACAATTATTCGCAATGAAACAGTGTCGATTTCATAGGAAAAGTTACTCGTGTCGTGAGACAAAGTAATTTATACAGTCGACACATTAAAGCGCATGCAGTCAGTATAATTTGATACAGATATAAATTGTAGCGGTGGAAAGTTTTCCTGGTTACTCTGATGATCATGACCGACATAACTGAGTACAGCCTGGCCGTGGTTCCTGACCAATTTTCAGTAACAAATTATCCAGCTCGCGGCAGCTTGTTAACGCAAACATAACGCTAATAATACGACATGCATTTATCGGTGTCATTAAATCAAAAAGCGTTTATTTAAATCGGCTGTACGTTGGCCACCGCAGACAAATCACACTAAATTTCGAATCGGTCGAAACCGACAACGTTGCGCGACGTTCAGCGTTCGTTGCTCCCTAAGAATAATATCGTGCGTGATTACGCTCAACCAGCGAATATTTTTCGGCACTGGAAAAATAAGCAGACTTGTATTTTTGGATACTAAAAAAAAAAAAAAAAACAATTTGAATCCTATGTACGAATGTACGAAGAACATCGAAGAATGAAAATACGAATGCGTAGAATGTACATAGTTGGATTTAACAGCTTTCACAGAAATAATAGAAATCGAGAACGTAAAATGTGAAACTTGGAATATCGTTAAATTTAGAGTTTGCTTATTTAATCGTAAAATTTCTTCCGTTTCCAAACGGCTCCCTTTATCCGCTTGTGCATTTATCGCTAAAAAGTAGAATGTTCGATATTCACGGTAAATCGAGGAATGTTTTGCTCGGAAATCTGACACCCTCGACCGGCCACGGTGGCAGCCGTGAAATTAATTGAATATTTCGAATTTCTGATCAGACCAGTAGTAATCGCGATTCGATCACGCACCCCGGTCAGACCGTGCTTTGGGGGAATAAATTAAATCCGGATATGAAAAGGTCCAGTACGGAAGACCGACGCGTTTAATCCGGACAATTGCTTTTCCGATGCCCGGCATTTTGCTTTGCGCCTGCCCGCTCTTCCAATTTCGTGTCCTCTCTTTCCTTTCGTCCATCTTGCTCGCTTCTGCTTTTTTCTTTTTCCTATATTTCTTTTTGTTTACTCGTCTCACGCCCTTTTTATGGCGTAGCAATTGGTCTAACAAAACGAGCCGATAAAATTGCAAAATAACTTCGAATGGTTACCAGAATCCGATTTCTTTCCCTTTTCCTTTTCTTTCTCCTTCTCCTTTTTTATCTTGCCTGTGCTGGTTTTTACAGAAACGTATTCGTTAAGATCGCTGCTTTATTATACGACGCGCCCTTAACGCGGGCTTTGTCCTTCCTCCTTTTTTACATTATCGACCTTTTGTCGGAGCTTCAAGCCAGCTTTCGTGCAACATTAATTAAGATACTTTGCGAGCGTCGAAGCAACGTTCGCGAAAAAGAATTGGTCACTTGTGACGTGCTGTATTTTACGTGGATGAGGTTTTAGTAAATTATGTATGGGATGGGGCACGATAGCGCACGGTGTCCGAGTATGGAATTTTTCAGAGAGTCAGCTAGTGGATGAATTAATTTTTCCATATGCGACGGTTGCCAAATAAAATGACGTGTCGTGTAAATAATGATTTTTCAAACGTTTCATTGAGATAATGGATACCTAAAAATAATGAAACCATTTTTGCCAAAAGTTTGCATTCGTATCGAACTCTCCGAACCTAATAGCGTGCCATCCAATCAGAAAACTGACTAGTTTAATAGTTTCCAAAAATTCTGCTAGTTTCATTAACACTCTTAAAACTACAATAAACAACTTTCCATCCGACTATTGATGACATATATAGAGTAATTTAAACCTGTTAGTCTCGTGGCACGCACACGAAACTTCCTCTCACATAATAAAACCTTGTAAATCAACTTTGGAATGAAAAAATAGCCTCTGAATGGCGGGCAGGTTTTGGGAAAAGCCGCGCGTGGCGGTAACCAGTTTTTCGTGACACACGGCAAGCAAATACGAATAAAACGTATTTCGTGAATATTCTGACACGCTGTGCGAAAAATTCCCGCAAAATGCGTGAGACTATGCCGCCCAAAAAGCCACGCGCAAACAACTGGACTAACGAATGACCCGCCAGCGTTAATAATAAAAGTGTCATCGTTGCCGTCCCTTCGACCCCTGACTGAGCATTAGATAAAGTCAAAAAGCCCAAAGGCGATCCCTTCTAAGGTTTTGGAATCTTAGTGAACCTAAAATGAACTATGCATCACACAATTTGTGTTTTAATTGCTAATCGCGTTATGAATTAATCCCTAATTTAATTACTAATCGCATTTAATTGGATTAAGAACTTTCAACTAAAAATGATTTATATACAGTGACTCTGAAAAATATTGGTCCACCGTTGTATTTATTATTTATTATTACATTTACATACTAATTGCAAATTTGTATATAACATATTACATACTAATATATGTTTATACCGTTTGTATGTTTCATACCGCTATTCATCTTGTATACTAATTTTTCACTAAATGTACGTTTGCAATACATGTCTTGTAACCTTTATATACATTTTCGAGTTGGTTTCAAATTTTGCTATTATAGTCGTGGTAGTCGTGTCTTATCGCAGCGCTGACGAAATTTCAAAATGTTTCGTATAATACATATAATATATTCATAATTTGTTGCTGTGATATTTTTGTGACTTATTGTAGATATATCGCTGGATGTCAATACTATGTATTAAAGAACAAATTTAATTTAAGCACTAATTGAGAGCCAGATATATCGTGACCTAACTAATTGATCATTAATTGTTCAGATCGTTGGAAGTTCGATATTTCAGTAGCTAATTAGCAGTGGTCTCAAAATGCATTATAATATGTCTGGGAACCATTTGACTTCTAGCTTGAAGCCGCAGCTTCCGTAGCTCCACCCCTTCTTCAAATGCATCAGCAAGTGGGAGTATAACATGCCTGCTCCGTGTCCGTTGGTGAACAGAACTTTGGCAACGAAGCTGAATTTCCTCCGAGCCCTGAATCCGCGCCCAGAACCGACAAAAACTAATTTCTGTCTCGCTCTTTAGAAACTTCGGAGTTTATGACACGTTAGACTCCCATTGAAACGTAGCGAAGAAACGAAAATCTGAATTGAATTGCCGTTTCCACTATTACAATGGTTTTTTGCCAAATCTTCCAATAAAACGAAGAAAAAGACTAAGCTCCGTTGGCACACTGTAATGGAAGTTTCAACGTTGCTGTTCTATCTTACGTGTTATAGCTCAGTGAACGTAGAATTTCTTTTCAATAATTTAAGGGAAACATACAGGGTGTGGCAGAATACGAAAAAGATATTTATAGGGTAGGCACGAGAAATTGCAGACATCGAAATCGACGAAACAGACTCATGTACGAAAATGTAGCTTGTGATTTATTTTTTAAATTATAAGTAATCTCGTTTTACGCTAGAGATATAGCGGCTGTGGAAAATATCACCACGCACCTTTATCTTTCAATCAAGTATTTCTTATTATTAGGTCGTCCGAAAAGTTTCTTTCGTTTTAGAAGGAAATAATGGATGCACAACATTTTTCGTTTTACATTATTTTGTCGAATTACGTATGATCCATTTTATTCTATCAAAATAAAGATCACAACATTCGATAGATTAGCTTTCATGTTTATATAAAGATGCGTCGTTGTAAAAGACATATCTGTAAAAGAAAGACACTTTTCGGACAAACTCATAGCTTCTACGCATCTCGTTTTCATAACACCAAACTATTGTAACAATATGAGAATACTACTAAATGACACGAAATCTAATATACGGGGATCCATTACTCCGCATTTTTCTTTTTTTCAATCGTATCAAAAACATAAGAATTACATGGAAAATATAGAATTACAAGTAAACATATCTTTATATATTTTACGCAGGAATAGCATACCGGTATCAGTGGAATTTCTAGCACGCAAAGAAATAGCTGACGAAACGAGGTCTCCCCTGGCACTAATCGCGACGAACCGTAGGCTGACATAAGAATAATTAATCGCTGGGGCAACAAGGGCGACCATTGCCGCATTGCTGATACGTTTCTCGTGTCCCTCTCAACTCTCCTCCATTTCTAGGTGACCGCGCGTACACGCTGCAGGTGTGTCGAGAAGTATGTGGGTCAAGTTAACAATGCATGACGCGGAGCCGGGGCGGTGATGGTCTAAAGACGTCTGTTTTTTAAAATATTGCCATCAGAAGGCGATAAGCGCGAACCCTGACGACCGAGAATTTTCCACACGGCCGACGTTTCTTCGGCTAGCCGCTTTGTTAGTAAAAAAAAAAAAAAAAAAAAAAAAATACCCAACCGGTTTTCAGCAGAGTAAGACGTTCCGTTTGCACATCGCCAAAGGAGAGCGCCAGAGTCGTGGACGTTTCGTATTTCCTACGTATACAGAGTGTCCCAGATTTTTCTGAGAAACTTTGGTATACGCGGTTAAAACGGGGCGATATTTAGTCTTCAGCCGGGCTTATGACGAGAACGTGATTTTCCTGCTACTTGGGAATTTTAGATTCTCTACCTACTTGGCTTCTATTTTGTTTCTTTTTCTTTTTTAGTAGTGTTGGTGAAAATTTACATTTGCATAAACATTCGCGGTCTACCTAGAACCATAGAATGTATATGCAGAAAGTTTGACGGGGAAAAAAACTGGGGCACTCGGTATGAGAAACGCGTACACGACGGCTCTAGGGTGCAGCTGGAAATGGAGCTTTTCGGCAATGAGGTGCATTGTTTGGAATCTTGAATTATGTATCCTAAATATGGTGCATGTGTTTTGGGATATAGGCGTAGTGCGTTGGCAGTGTTATTCGTGGCTTTGGCAAGCAAAGTGTTGGTAAATTAGTAAGTACGACGATCGTGGAAGCTTAATGTAGTAATCCTCATGATACTTTCGGCTAGAAAGCTTTCAGCCCAGTCTCACCTTTGGGGGAATAATGTTTACGCGCTTATTTTACGGCGTATGCTTAAGAAAATATTTTTGAAATTAATATTAGGTGCGAAGTTCTATTCTATATATGTCGTCTGTGTGATTTCATTAGTATTGTACATCGATTAGATTCATATTAACGTAGAGCGTAATGGAAATGTACTGTGATACATGTGTAATGTGATGTGTATAAATGATATTTCCCAATATCGAAATGTACTTATTTTCTTTCACGCGTGGTCAATAGAATTATGGAACAAACAAAATTAATCTCATTTACCTTCAGTAATTACATTTCAGAAGATCATCAACATTCTGCAAGCGTAAACGTGGTCCATTATGAAATTTCCAACTATTCGAAATAAGCTATCATACAGTTTGCGGAATTTGCAACATTAATTAACTTGAACTGAATTAATGTAATCCCAGTCGATCATATTTGCAGATGCATATTAACAAGATTGTATTCCATTCAATGAGAAAGAATCAATTTACACAAAACGCCAGGATATTAATTTTTCGAGAACTCCAATTCCGATAGATAAGTTCAGAATATAGTAATATAAGTACAAAAATCACGTTTTGAGACAATCGAAAAGGTACTTTTGATTTCATGTGTCCTTTAAAATGATATGGTATTTACATAAATAGAAGATTTGTTTATATGAAACTGTTACTATACAAATGTAGAATATAGAATAAATATATAAAGAAAATAAAGAAATATACTGCAGACAAGAATTAACGGATTAGGTATTTTAATTGCAGGATATATTAATGAACTCCCTACATTTTGAGAAAGTTTTAAAATAAACTACTCTGCTACCAGCCAAACTTGAAGGTCCACTTTGAACGTACATACACTATATCCGCAACCCTATCGAGTTGTTTATCCGCGAAAAAAGCAAAAGAGGAGAAAGGGGCAGAAAACTAGAAGGAAGATTCTGATTTACCAGCACCTCCAAAGTGGATGTACACACTCTCATTCAAATATTTGTTTCTGTCACGATATACGCCAATAATTTTGACTCGAATGAAAGCCACTGTCTTTCAACAACCTCCATACTTTTTTACATAAATTCTCAGTTATTATGCGAAATAGGGAAATACCTTACCGACCTCGATAACATTGAAATACGTCGTTAGGATCAACATTCTGAATATTTTTTCCCTGTACATACAACCGACGTTTAAGATATGGCGCAACTTACGTTCAATATTACATATGTTACATATCAACTAATTTTACAAATTTTTGTTCCGTAAACAATATTTCGATAACGGATGCTATACTTATTACATTTTTGACTAAACGAAGATCAGAATAAAGTGGAATATTCCATACATCGATCGATTTATCGAAAATTATTTCTAATAGCGTTATCAGTTAGCCATCGGTAGTCGGCTATTGATCTAATCCAACTCCCTGACTTTTTACAATTTTCTTTTATTTGCAGAATATAAAAAATGATTATCTCGTCAATGAGTTAAGCCTAGGTTGGGCTATATAAAAATGTGGTCGGCTACGCTTAAACGAAATGTAATCATAACTTCAATTGAATTTTAAAATTTAGTTAAAAACGTTGAATTTAATCAAAGCTTTTTGCGAATATCGTGAAGATCAAGGCCAAACAACGTATATTAAAAATACCGGACAAATACTCAGAATGTTGATTTTGCAATATATATATCGTTAATATCGATGACATGTCATCTATCCTGCGTAATTAACGAATTCCCTTCATTTCACTTGCATTATCATCCAATCGACGATTCAATGAATTTGGAAGAAAATTCTGATTACACGATCGTGGCCGAGCAACGAACAATCCTAGCAACGCGCAACGAGAGCCAAGCGTTTTACTTCCATCGAATACATTTCAGCAACAACAAACTAGGAATAGAAGGCGCGTGACACCGGTTTGGCTGAACTTTGCGATGGCGTCTCGTTCTTTCTCAAGACTTTCCAAATCCCTTGTTAAAAATTATTTTTGCATTTTGATGCAGACCGCCTGCCTGTTTTTCGCTTCGAATTCGCTAGAACCGGAGAATTTAGAAACTTCGGACACGCGGAGAATAGATTAGACGATGGGATTTCGGGCAATCCTTTCTGGGACAATTGTCATGCGCATGCATCGAATGGCTGGCATTTAGAAAGAGTCTTCCCAGCAAAGTATTTCTTCAGAAAATTCTCTGAATCTATTACTTTCGAGGGAACTTCGTTTTCGTTCGTTTCTTCGACGAGATAGAAGGAAAAATAAAGCCTCGCGTGTTACTTTGGAATAATTAACTTCAAGATTTTTACGGTTTTACATCTTTTCTGTACAATATCTTAAAGCTTAAGGTGTCGTAAAAAACAAAGAACCCTTTTTAAGAAAGTTAAAGAAACCTCTCTTACGAGATACTAACTCGAGTTAGTCTAAGTCTATCACATTAACCTACATTATGAACAATCATTGTAAGAAACTCTTACGTACATACGATCTGTATTGTATAAAACATTTTCAACTTTCATTATCATTTTGATAACATAAGACTATTGTGATTATACTCATAAGATTCAAAATCAATTTGAAAGTGTACGATATGTATAATGAATATGTACAATCGATACTTTTTAATTTATAAAATGATTCGATATATATAAGAATTAACAAAAGGAAGACCGTAAAGAATGTTTTAATTTTATAATCGAACATCATTATTATTGGCAAGATTGTTCAAGCATTTTTAACAAAGATTGGCTGTGGATTTCAGAGATGGTTAAATTAATTAATGAAAAACGTTATTGGGAGAAAGAGCAAACATAGTTACCGCGTTACAACTTATACAGTTTTCGATATCGATATCGAAAAATTCTGCACCAGATTTTATTACAAGCCATCACCTCGTGTAGTTAATTAAAAGCATTCATTATAATATAATATATAATCGTTTATGTGTTTAATACATACCATTATGTTCTACGAAGAGCTTTTCACTTCGCTTTTATGCCAACCAGAACCATTAAATCGATATCCTTTGACAAAGAATGCGAATATCACGCGACTGAAGCGTTTTTACATAGAAGGTGGATTTGTACACGTGAAAAATGTATCATAACGTCGTTGAAAACTATTTTAGGAAATTTACTGTCTAATCCTATTAAAAGATATCGATCATAATTCACCGTAAGCTCTTGTTATGAACTAAAAATCACTATACATGTTTAACGACTTCCACTGCACTATCTTACAGAGTCTTTATTCCCTTTTTATTATAGCAGCATTTTTTATCGTAGCAAGAGTGATTAAACTGATATGCTTTTACCAAGAACATAACGCTGATCGATGTACAAGCCGGGTTCCTTGGAAAGTTAAGTTCGGCGAAAGAAAAATGTATCGCAGTTTAAATTTTCTTCATGTTAAAACGATCTTAGACGGAAGATAAAATAATGTTAGAAAAGATGTGCTAGCTATTACAATACGATTAATGATATCAAAAAGCTTCCTGTTTTTCCTATTTACAAAATATACAATAGATATGAAATTGTAATAAAAATTCTTGCTGCTTCGTGTCTTTTACTTATTTCCTCGAATATCAAATACATTATAAAATAATAAATGTATAATACCGCCGTTCATGAAAAATCCATAAAATGAACAATTCGTTAAAGCGATTAAGTTCATTAAACAGCGTTACTGTACAGTTCGTAGAGAGACAAAGCTCTAGCGCATAGTTTTACATTGGAATTTTAATACGCAGAGCTTTAATACATCAACCAAAAAGTGCAACGTGTTGACAAGCAAGTAAGCACGTTTATCGAAAACAACGCGGTTGATCTTGCATTTACTTGGAAAATACATTTTGTAATTTATGAACTAGCGACGTTTACGGCATATTGTATGTATCTAATTTCCTATCGCGAAGCGTCAGCTTCTGTATCTTTCCAAGAATAAATCCCACAACAAATTGCGTAAGAGCAACTCTCCGATGATTTTTCGAAGGACGTTCCTGCGGCGATTTTTCGTGACGAAAAATTCGTTCGAGGTTCGATCGCCAAAGTTGTTCAATGTCACGAGAGGGTGATCGCCACCCTCTTGAGGAAACTCGTCCAACCAGAAGACGATTGCCTTTAATCGAACCGTCCGCAATCGACGTGTTTCGTTCGTCGATGGAAAGGTGTTACATCAAACAGAGACGAACGAACGGTCCCTTAAGCTCCCCTGTCGCGATTCAACTTTCTCTAATTTGATCAGGTTTGAGATACCACCGTCCCGCCGCGAAAAACGTCTCAGATTCGATAACCTCTTCCCAAACAGATGCCGGGAGGAAACTTCGTGGCCAAGAATCATTCCATTCTTGGGCGGAACAATGAAACCTGATCTTTAATACATCTTCGACCTTTCATCGGACAAGATAGCTGGAGAAATTTCGGGGAACTTTTGCGCTTGGATAAATTTTATTTTCGGGTGTACCGAATCTGTGTTTTTTTTATAGAACGCATGATTGTTTCTGACGAGTAGAATAGAAAAGATATGAATTTTCAGACGCGCGGATCTTTGTTTTAAAAGCTATGTGCCTTTAAAACTAGTAACTTCGCAGTCCGGAAATTCGTCAAAGGCCATCATACGATATGAATGATATAAAAAGGAATTGCCTAGCTCGGTGTGGCCCAAAACGAAGTTCGATCCAGAGCCTTCACCGACTGGTGCTGCACCCGTTAGCCCCATCTTGAAACGTGCTTGTCTCAGTGCGTCTTTATGATTTCAGAGATTCATAAAGTCGAATGTTACGTCGTCGTTCGTTTTATGGACATTATAAATGTCGAGCTTAGCAGGCTGGGCGTACGATTCGGTCTCTGCGCTTTGATAAATTTTCGTTCCTATAGCGTTCCAACTGTTGCGATAACGCGGTTCGCTCTTTTATTTGTCAAATTACGGAACATTGGTCTATTGAGCGTTCTCTGTCATGCGTGTGCGTGCATTTCGAACTTTTCAGATACGAAGAATATAAAAGGAAGGCAATGACGAAGAATATAATCTCTACACTCTGAGAGCATTTTTCGTACAATAATAAATAGGCTGCAGATATTTATGGATTTTTGGGAAATTTAAGATTTCAAAAATTTGCAGAATACGTATAATACGTGAAACTTTTTACCATACCATTTCTTTAAATACGTCTATAAAGATATAAAATTGCGTAAACATGCGCAGTCTAATAATAAATAAGACAAATATTTAGACGATCGATGTTTGTTTAGTTGATGAATTACGTTATATTAAAATACCTGATCAAGCGACTTTCACGCTCCAATGTACACTGTATATCACAGTTTAATAAGAAGATAATTTTACTTCGATTCACTGAGATTGTATCAAAGAGAAAAAAAACGTTACAGAAACTCCTTTCAACCCTTTTAATCGGTGAGTTTTTATGCTAATATAATAGCGAAATTAATTTAAAACACTATGGCTATAAAAGTATGATGGATTGTGGCGAACCAGCGCGGCGTCGATAGCTATTAAATCGCCGACGAAAGAATCGATTTTTTCCTTCGACGATTAAGAATCCTCGTTAATTGTATACAACTAAGTGCCCTTCACTACATAAAGGAATCCCATTTTTAACGTTGGAAATGATACAGAGATGAAATGAAATCTACCTATTATACTAATACATTGATGCATCAGTGGAAAATTATCGTTGCAAAAAAGCATTGTGTACAGATTTTACATTGTTTTGTTATTCTTTGCACAAATTTAATGTATAGGAAATATCGTTCTCTATCTCTTCCATGTTATTTATCTACGTATTAATTCTTAATTTTTAAACGTTAACTCTCAATATTTTTTATTATATTCAGAGGAATGATGAATTTAATGATTAAATCAAACTAAAATGAAATATTAATTTAATACGGAAACTGTTTCAAAATATTTCAATTATTTTATTCGAAAAAACTCTGTTGGATATACTTCTCCGAATATTAGGTACAATATTTACAAAGCGCAGACTTTTTTAATTGAAAATCATTCTCTTTGTTCGTGAAACGTGTAAATATTAAAAGTAGTAATTCTCTGATCAATAACTTGGTGATACAATGTTTATAAAAAATCCATGAAAAATCTCCGTTATAAAATATTAATTGAAAGTCAGCCACCTTTCAGTCGATATTACCCGTCGTTAATTACGAAAGTGAATTAGATCTCCGCTAATTTTTTCTTACTAGCAATTGGAATAAAAATTTATCATCTTTCGAGGCCTTTATGCTGACATACAAAGAGCGAACTCGTGAAAGCATTCTTTATAAACTCAAAACGGAGATTCTCATAAGCGTTTTTCATCGCATCGACATATACGAACTTTTATAGACAGGTTCAAATAACGCATTTTACTTTACGTTCTTTGCTTAAATACACAGGAAAGGATCTTCTGTTATAACATCATTTTTATTATATTTCCTGCTTCGTTCAATTTCGTTGACAGCGCTTCGTTCGCTAACTCTTGCAACGTGATCATAGCAACATCTTATATATTTGTAAGTAGTAGTTATATTATAAATAATATAAATATATTCCTTTCGTTCCATAAGGTGATAATAGATGAACAACAATTTCTGTTTTATATTATTTTATTGAATTAGGTATGATCCATTTCGTTCTATGTCTATTATTATGTTCGTGCATAATTCAATAAACTAATATAAAACAAAAAACATTGTGCGTCTATTATTTCCTCATAAAACGAAAGAAACTTTTCGGGCAACCTAATATAACATAAATAAAATCGATAATATTCTTGACATACTTCAAAATTAACGGACTCGGAATAACAGGAAACATTCTGAACGTGTAATATGCTATTCTATGACTCACAGAAATAAAATAATATTTGACAAAATTTAAATCGAAACTAATCTATACTTTAAAAGGAAAATGATATTATTGGTGGAATCGAGAGAGAATTGCGTTTGACGGACGCAAAATCAAATTACAAACTATTTCTGCCTCTTGTTCGATAAAACATTTCCTCTATCGTATCCATTCCCATCAGAATAAATCTATTCGAACAGAATTATGAAACGTTTGAAACGAAGTCAGGGGTGCTGCACTGGGATTGCTGGAATGAAATAACCACCAAAATGGTGAACCGATTTCTCTTGGAATACCAGTTTACGTTAGCCTCTGATCAATTTGCTATTGGAACCGTGCATCGAGCAACCATATGTAGTTTCGGCTGGACCTTGTCACGAGTTTATACGGTCAAGTAGCGATCACTACGTCTCCCAGGCGGACGAATGATGAATTCATTTAAGTTAACGCATGACTGCGTCGTGTGCTCGTCGTTTGTTAATTACAGTTCTGGATTTACGACTCCGCTGGAGGTGCCTGTCCTAGCGCGTTTGACCATCTACGACTATCTTCAGCTCGTTCGTCTTGATCTGCAAAGTCGCGATTTTCAAGGAATTTGAAATTACAGAAATGCATAGAATGTGCATAATATACAGAAATACGTAAGGTATTCAAAGTATCCTTTACGATATCTAATATTAGGTCATTCCATAAGTTCGTGCCGACTTTTATGTATGCATTTCATATGTCGATTTATAAACATACGGCGATAAGGGACCAATGCACTTGAAAAATAGGAAGAAGTTGTACAACGAGAGGGGGATTACATTTTTTCATGAAACTGAAAGGTATGTAAACAATCTTAACATATATAACCGCTCGAAAAACGGAACGAACTTATGGGATGACCTAATAGATGAGGCATCTTTCTATAAGTTCCATTTTCTAAATTACATTTACAAAGATACGAATTTGCACAAATATCCGCGGTCTAGTTATAAGCGAGGAAGTCGAACGATGTTTTCGCCGATATACGGACGCAGAAACCGCACACGCTTGTAACCTCGAATATGTTAGCAATGTGATTTCCTATCGAGATTTCCGTCGGTCATGTGGAAACGTGTTCAGCCATGGTTTACAAAGATTAATGACTTCCGAAAGTGTAACGTATCATAAATTATATACCGCGTGTTTCGAAACACGTAAATTTACCTTCAGGAGTAAGTTCAATATATATATGTATATAATATATGTATATTTATATTCTATATGTTTATGTGCAATATACATACATTGTTTATTATTATTATATATAATAATAAATAATAATATTTACTAATTATATATAAATTAATTATATATGTATAATAATAATAAACAAAATATAAGAAACACACAAGACTGATTTATTTGAACGTCTGAAAAATGTATAATGCATTGAAACGTAAAATGTTACTTAGCAGGCATCAATTATGACTAAATATAATCCAGTTTACCTAAACTTATATTCTTTCCAGGAAATTTCAACTGATAGATCAAGTACGAAGGATTTTAAAGATATTAATTAGCCCACTATGGGCCTTCAAAAGATGGGATATAATGCTTCTTTTAAAGTTTTAAATATATTCCATTCACTATGCTTGCAATTAAATCGACAAAGATATTTTGGAGGGCAATGAACTTTGCAGACAATGAAGAATTACGTGTACCATAGAAATTTACGTGTATAAAAGTTCTCTCATTTGTATCGTGATTAATAATTAAATTCTGTCTTCCGTATTTTACTTAACATGTTATTTTTCACCAGCAACGTTAATCAGCATTCAGAATTCAATTAAGCAATTACACGATGTATTAAAATATTAATGAGGCTCGGTGGATTCACGTGGTCTTCAATTGAAAATCTCGCGTATCTCCGTATTTCCACAACGCGATGCTTGTCACTCATTATATTTGTATACATCAAAATTTTCATCGAGCTTTATTATTTCGCTCTAATTGAAAATTAATCCGTACACATTTCATGTTTCATCGTATTTATTACGTCAATATTATTATATTGTTTAAAATGTATCTTTACACCTGTCATTGTTATTTACACCTCTTAATCTTATTTACAAAAGAATAGAAATATTAAAATTCTAAAATAAATTCATAGTTCGCTGAAAGTTTAAAAATTATTATTTGAAAAGTATTTAAGAAGTATGAAAACACGTAAAATTTTACGTAAAAAGAGTAATAAAGCTTGAGAAGTAAAATTTCATATAAAACCAATAGAAATACTAGAACAAAAAAATACATTTTAAATTCTGCTGAAAATATGGCGAAAACTGAAATCGGTTCATTTTCTCGTATATTATTAGAGATTCGTTTTAATAAAAAATTATTTTATTTCCAATGAAATAAAGTAGATATTCGAATTTATAATACCTTTATTAAAATCCATCTGATAATCGAATCGGAATTAATGCCGATTGATGTATCGAAACTATATATTTAGGTATAAGAACGCGTTTTGATACACGGTTGAATGCTGGATGATTTTAAATCTGCCATAATATAGTTGGATTTTTCGACAATCGCGCTTACTGTGCCAAAGCCGGCTCGATCCCTTCGAATATTTTGATTTCATTACAGCCACGAGGAAAACCGATAATCGTATAACCGTGTTGTATCGAAAATCTTGCGCAAATAAAAGTCCAACAATAAGAGTTGCTCTGTGAGAAATCGGTCAGTGAAATGCGTATGCGATCCTTGAAAATTCAATAGTTGTTCTGTATATCGGTATAATACGATACGATCGGGTATGTGATCGCGAACATGATTAAAAATAAGATTAACGCAATCATGGAAATATATTTAGACGAAACATGTTATGTTATAGTCTATTTATGAAAACCGGTATATTTGAAAAATATGCTTGTATTTTATAGAAACAAGTACTGAATGTTATACGATGAATTATTTGAATTTTCTGACTAAAAACTAAGATGGGAGGTAAACTGAATCATAGGAAGATGTAATTAAAAATAGTTGATTAAAAATTGCAATTTCAATTCCATGTAAAGAGCAAAGATAAATGAGATGAAGCATGTTTCCTGTTTTTAGGGGAGAACTTTTTCTAGAATTCTATTTTAAAATTAGCAAACATTGCCTTTTATTCGATATTCGGATTAAATATGTATTTCTGCCATCTTCTTGGACATGTTTAAAAAATTCTTTTTTTAAATTAAATTATTTTTTTTTAGAAATCTTATATTCTTAGTCGCGCAGAGTTTTCCTCTTTGCAGTTAATTTGTATTTAAGGTATATAGTAGTCGCCAAATTTCATGAAAATTAACAAAAATTAACTTATCGTCTTTCATATTATATTGACTTATCCTGTTTGATCTTCAAACAGCATCATATTATTAATCGGATAAAATTATAGATCAATAATTGCTCGAATAATAAATTGGCACTTCGTATACAAGTATTATTTTCTTAAAACTGAAACACGAATTCTCGATTGCGATAAAGCGTAGAACCAATCGCTCTTGTTAATTCGCAGTTCCTAAATAATTAATGCTGTTTATTGGAGATGATACGATAAATAACCCCGGTTTGTAGTCGAAAACAGGAGAAAATTGAAATTTATGCGATGAGCTGTGCACACATGCATCATGGATTATTGCCACTGTATTTGAAATAAGTGAGAATATGTATAAGATGATATCATACTTTTCGCGTCGGAGTGAGGCCATAAATGTAAGGTGTAGATGCAGAATAACGTGAATTATAGTTGTACGTTAACGCAGGAAATATATGTCCAATCCGCAAAGTGTGCCCGATAAAAGATCGGAATTATTAGTAATGGTTATAACAACTCTGAAGGAAAGTGGAAACGATGCGAATCCAATTTTCATAGTTTTTATTCTGACGCTGAAAATCATCCCTAATATTTTCTTATGTAAGATGATAGCTGCAAAATGAATATTCATTCAAATTGTGAAATCGGATTGACAGAATGACTTATGACAGAATGAATGATGAATATTTTACGTAACATAATAGTTTCGAAATAAACGTTATTTGTAACAGTTGCCATAAATATTTAACAGGAGATGCGAAATAATTCTCAAGATATAGATTGCAGGATAAAGATTAAAAAGATTTATCTATGAAATAACGCGTGACATTTAGATATTGTTTCGATGCGATTGATTCGACGATGCGTGTAAAAATTGCGACAGAATATCGTAAGAAACATTCATGCAGCGAATTGTGAGTTTATCGTCTCCGATACTTGTCTAAATATGCTATTAAACCTAACGATTATAAGCAACAACTCTGGAAGCCAAATGTTAGGGTTTCCAAAGTTCACCAAGCCGGTTATATAACATGTAAGTCAAAACTTACATGCATAAATATTTGATAACGATAACAGTCAGTGAATTTGTTACTTGGAAATAGAAAATATTTTCATCTGTTCTAAACCCTAAAATCAGCATAGATTCTCTGCTTGGAGAAGAAAAATATTCGAAATTTCACAAGGGAGTGAGCATAGAGAAACAACGACAGAGATGTTAACGAAGTTGGCCTTCAAATGCGCGCGTATTTTAGCCAAAAAGAGGATTACTATGCGTAACGTCCAAAAACTTGCTACAAAGTAAGTACACGCCTGTTTTCCTTAAAATGATTAATACAGTAAAGGAGGAAAGTGAGCGTACGCGTTTTTCACCGTGATTCTGCTTTGTTACTCGTCCCACCATAGTTCAGCGATGCCATAATACGTGACCGACGTGAATATCATCTCATAGAGGTTTCATCGAGCCCCTTCGCTAGGCTCTTGTGAAATTCTATTCACTTTGTTCCTATATACTGGTAACTTGAAGCACGCTTCTAGCGTCGCGGTTGTTAAGAGGATTTTAAAAAAACTGACGTGCTTGCAAATAGCATATTTTCCAACGCGTTAGGCAGACTAACGTGGCGCCGTAATGATTGTAAATGTCACGCGACGGATCATATTAGCGATACGTGTTATCGTTAATATAAATGATGAACGATGAACAAAGGAATTATATAAAGCAAGCAATTTTATTAAGGAAACTTTGTAGCGTGTGAAGAAATTTGCATAGCTTATATACGCATATGTAACTTGATTCAAAAGTTGAGACACGTGAGCGTTTCGCAGGAAACTCGGTTAAAAGTTGAGAGACGAGAGTTAAGACAAGAGGGTAATGCAATTGTGCACGTTGAAATTCAGTAGGTAAGAGACGACATAGTGAAATGAGACCATGTTAGTGGAAGAAGCTGAAATTTACAGCGATGTGGAAACAATTCGACGCAGTTATGATAAAGAAATTAAATGCTCCACCGTTTCCGTTTGCAAGCCATTCGGATTCTTGATAAGTAACATTTTTTCGAAATCACGCTAAATATTCGCACGAATAATTTACTTCAATGTAACATTGGTTAAAAGATCCGGACGTTGCTATTAATTAAACAAGATTTCTGACAATTATTACAAAGTAGAACGTAGATCAGTGTAACATTTTTAATGCAATATAGCTAAAATAGTGAAAATTCTTAAAAGTGATCTCAAACTACGGGAATTTAGAAGGTACAAAAGCGCACAGAAACGCATAATATCATGCAGATCATAATATGTAAAGATACATGAAATATCTGAAGTAAAATACTGGTTACAGTATTTTAGGGGACGAAGAAAATCTCCATTAGCCTTTTGCTTTTCTTAATTGTGTTTAGAAAAGATATGAATTTGCATACACACCCGCAGACTTACTCGTCCCGAAACTGATCTGACCCTGCTGTAACGTTCTTTGTTAATCCTTTCCCGTACTTTAGCGAGTCAGATTCGCAAAAGTAAGTATCTGTTAACAGACAGACCGTGTCTTCGAGCAGGTTAAACAGAAAATTTTCGTGCAGGATAGAATTGTGAAAGCGAGTAGCGGTAAGAGAACGTGCGAGAGAAAACATGACAAAGAGGATAATCATAAATTGGCGAAAGGCGAGCGCGAGAGGTATAGAAATAAAAAGAAAACGTCGCTGACTGGAGTGCCAATGAAAGGCTTTGTGAGATTGATAGAGTGAATCAGATATGAGCCGTGACGGGACAAAGCGCGAAATAAAGTGCGAGTCGAGACCAGCCAGCAGCGTTACAAAGGGTTAAAAGACGTGTTGCATTTTTCCGGATGAAGTAACTGCGCCTGTCGTGCGACGAAACTTTTGTGGAATCGAGCACGTCGGAATATCGATTGCTTCGCGACAATGCAAAAGACGAAGGTGATTTGACGCCGAACGTGGTCCGATTGGTTCCCGGAAGGAGTTTCGACTTCATCGACTGTGGCTCGTTTCTTCGCACATTCATGGTTTACCGGAAGTTAACGTAGATTTTTAAAGGTGAAAAAATCCTGGCTACCTGTGTGTCATGATCGTCGTGAATAAGATGAAGGAACATAGAGGAATATCACTTTTAATACCGAATAGTAGCTTGCAAAGTAGATCTTATCTTTTTACACGTTGACTGTCATAGATGCACTACGTTTCTAAATTTCTAAGAATGATTAAAATAAAAAGAAAAGAACATTTTACATAAAATTGCGTTACGTATTCGCATTACACTCTATTCAACAGTTCTCCTGAGTCTCTCTCGTGCTTATCATCAAAGGGTTAAACAACCATTATCAGCGTCAACCAGATAATATCAATAAAAAGAATCACATGGAGGATACGTAGAGATTTCTATTAATAATTAATCTACGAATTTTTCCTTAAAACATGTCAATTATTATCAGAGAAACGTCCAGCTTTATCGCCTGTCGGACGAAGGATTAACAATAAAAGCACAGTAGTTTCTAATGACTCTGGCACAGACAACGGGATACCCAGGGCTGCATATCAGACAGTGTTGTCAAACCTATCGAATGAGCGATCGAACAACTAGATTTGGCACGTTTACGTGCACGCATTGTAGCAAACATTGGATCAAAGCTATTGCTACGTTGGCCACTCTCTCTCTTTCCCTCTGCCTCTCTCCCTCTCTCTATCCGATCGTCCTTGGTTCATCCTACCAAAACGTGTGTACCAACAGGAGGGTAGCCAATTGCGTTACACGCTGCGAAAGCTATCGTTACAATGCTCAAAGTCGTCTTTACGTTCCGTTACGTGACTCGGACACCGGCGATAACGGCAAATCCTGGAATTCAGAGTAATCCAGAAGCCATTCTCCCTTTGCTAACTACTCTGTTTGCCTGGATCGCCTATATAAAGACGTTCATCGAAGATTGATTGTCTGGGTATTGGCCTACCGCCGCTGATTTCTGTCTCTCTTCTGATTACTCGGTTAACTGACTAATGAAATAACCATGGTCAAAGTAAACGTCGTTCGAGTACATATTAATCATCGTGATTTATTACGCTAATCTTTACGAGGGAGAAGATATTCAACGTTCTGGAATGATTGTAAATACATGGATCCTAAATGAAATCTGATACAGTTACTCGCATTAATATTCGAAACACTATCTGCGTATTCATTGCTTTGTATAAGAGGGCTTGATTTAAACATCGTGTTGCTTATTCCACGGAAATACGAATGATTTCTTGTAGCTTAACGTAAACAATTTTTAACAATAACGTTTAATCGCACAATGAATTTTTAACCAAACAAGAGATTGTCTCATTTGTTTCTTAAATTCAATACGATCTTCTTCTGTACATTCTTTAACGATACGAAACTCTTCTATGATAAGTGTTCAAACAGATTCCACTGTATATGAACAAACATAATTATTACTCTTATTTGATTTCAATTTATATAATGTTAATAGAATTAAATATTCGTAAAGATCAGAAATTAATAAAAATGCACTTACAGGTTCTTCTCTTGCAATCTTCGAATAATATTAGAATCACACGTATCAGAGGACCTGGCTAGATGAGTTCTAACAACAGGGTTAATAAACTGCCGCTGACATTCTCTGAATGCAGTCTGAAAATCAAGGTTCATAGGTTTCCTTTCACGGGAACTTTTACGATCGTATGTTACTTCCTTCAAAAGCAATGGAAGTTTCTTCACCGTCAAAGGTTCTCTGCAAAAGTACAAACCATAGTTACACGAGTCCTTCGATGTATCGAAAACCGCACGGTGCATTCGCACTCCGTAAATCGAACTGAGGTTTCACGTGGAACGGGTATGGTAAATTCCTTTGCAGAACTCACCGCCCGTATTCGTGCATTTTCACGCAATTTTCCGCGAGCAAAACAGGATGTGAAGCTGTTCAAAATCTCTTGGAAACGTTTTAACTTTGCATCGATGTGGAGAACATTTTAGCAAAACAGAAAAAAATAAAAAAGCAAAATAAATATACAAGTTTACCAAGCAGACGTTCATAGATTGAAATATTTTATAGCTTGAAACAGAAATATTTTATTTCGTCTGAAAATACTTTAACGAAAATACGTGTTATTTGGTTATGGTTTGTTGAAATTTTCCGACTTCAAATTTAATATAAATAGTTATCTTAATTTTTTAAATCCCATTATGTTTCCAATAATCATATTCTATTTGACATAAAATAATTATTCTTCCATCAAACAATCCTCGTTTAACTCGGGAAACGTATGAACATCAAGAGAAAGTATTCGTCCATTAAATTAGGAACGAAGGAAGATATAAACCAACCAAACTAGAGGAAAAACTGACAGAAAGACTTAATTAATATCTCGTGTCGTCTAAGATGAAATTAATAATCGAAGAATCACTGAGAAATTCAAGTGTTCGACGACTTTAACAAGTACTCGTTATCAATTTCCAGTTGTTCCAAAAGTATGCTCGGGTCTCGTTACGATTGAAAGTCAGCGAACTGTTGACGGAGAATTTTGCACGTGAACTGGAACATATTAATTCTATATGTGCGTTTGCGAATTCGGAACCGAACGTCGGAGTTCTGTTGATAGAAACGGAAACTAAGCAAATTATGGACGTTCGATAATACGAGTTAGAGTCAAATAACGATGGAATGAGGAACGTTAGTCATCAGTATGAACGGATTGTTGTGAGTGTCGCAACTTTTAACAGAGAGCAGTGAGCAGCGCGTGATATCTGCTCTGGGCCGTAATGAGTTTAATGCAGAAGTTTCGAAGTTGTCGTTCGTTTCCATTTGGCTGGAACTTTCTTTAAACTCTCTCCGTCTGACCTCCATTCCGCGGAACAAGATCCTTACGAATCGAGATTGAAGTCTCTGCAATCGTTTTTCGACTCAAGCTGACGGGATATGACGTGGCGAAACGTCATAGGTTAAACTTTTGATACTCGAAACCGTTTACATCCAAACTCATCCGTCCGGTTGCCGAAACTTTTTAATTTCACCGAAGGAAGCTGTGTATGAAAATTTAACAAGCATCAAACGATGCGTTTATCCCACAGGCGGGCAAGACAAATTTTCAGCTTGATGGAATACATTTGATCTTCTTAAAAACGTGATACATTTAGGATAAAACGTTGAAGCTTAACGTTCCTTAGGCGATACATGTTACACCTTCAAACGTTGGAACTTTTTTTGCCATTTGGTACAACTAGGTTCAGCCTGTTAACGAATAAGTTTCAAACTTTTTTAAAAATTTACTAAAAGGGAGCTTGCGTAAGGAGTTATATCATAAAATTGTATCGAAGGGAGACAATATACGTATTTGATATATGATAAAACATTTCGAGTCGTTATCTCATACGAATACAAATTCCGAGCAAAGAGAGAGTTCTTTCGTGCTGAAACTTTTTGTACAGAGATATCAACGCGTGATCCTTTTACCGGTACATTCTACGCTCCAGCCACCTATGTTCGAACAGAAGACAAAAACCTACTTCGACGTTACATCTATCTCTCCATCTCTGACAATTTATGTCAGAAAAGTTTTTCTCACTTTATTCACAAGGTACTACAAGCTTGCAAGTATCCGCCTCGCCTCCCTCAGACACTTCGTACGAAGCTGCCATTGGATCGTCACTGACCAGCGCTCGTTTCACCATGCCACCTCGACTCCGCTCTTTTATAAGACACCGACTTTTAACGTTGAATCGCGGCTAGTCAGTCTCCTCTAAAATCCCCGATAAATTTCCAACGAAGGAAAAAAACAGAATTTTATGAAACTCTGGAGAATCGTTCCAGCAAAAACGACAAATTGATAAAGGTAGAGGAAGCGAGCTAAAAGAGGAACTCTCCGCCGGCAACTCTCAAGAATTAACTATCGCAAGTTACCATCGGTCTGTTCGATATCTACCAGCAGCGAAAGGCTTCGGGAAGCAGCACATCCCGGCTAGACGCCCCAGAATTCCAAGAAGTCGTCGATCTATGCGATCCATCCGGACGCTGCCGTCATTGACGGGACCGAGCACCGTAAGAAGTGGTGAAAGTTTCCGCAGAAAGTCCGATTTATCGCGCTAATTGAAAGCCGACTCTTAATTTAACTTGGCCGACAGTTTCTGCCGGATATCTGGCGGACATTCGTTCGGCTGACCTGACAAGATTCCCAAGACTTTTCTTCCAGTGGTCTGGGCACGCCAAATGGAAGCATAACAGTTTCGAGGCGAGGCTAGCAGAAAAAACGAAATGATCGAATAGCAACGGCTATGAAAGAGCCGCAGTAACGCCGTTAGTTGCGCTCAGTTGACCGCGAGGATTTTCCGCGCAGTTGTAGGCTTTATCGCGTCCCCGTAGCGCGCCAATTCCCCAAAAGACCTAAGTATCGGTTCGTTCTACCTTCGGTTGCTCGGTAATCTAGAGAATCTAATTTCGAAATTGCCGCTTGTAACAGTCTTGGCGACAGTTCGCATCATCGGATAGCTCGTACAACGTTTCGCAAAATTTACGCTCGCGAGAAACAATGCGACAAAATAGTTGACCAGCTTCCGCTCCATGTTTCCATGGAATTTGTTCACACGTTATGAATAATTAAGATCGTACGTCGCGTTTTCTATTCTACCGTCAATAACTGGTGATACAGTTTGTATTTTGTTTTAACACCCGGCGAGTAACATATTTGAGGAATATGTGCACTTTAGAGGAGCTTGAGAAAGGCAACAAGTCTTTGAAGCGAAGATAATGAAAAAAATGGAGAAATTTAATATAGATAAACTCATCTTGAATACCATTTTTTCTTTCAAAAAATAAAGTAATTAGAAGTTCAATGATGTTTACATGTAAAGTATTTCCATAAAAATGTGGCAATAACAATTTCCTTATCGAGATTAAATTTAACGCGACTTAACAAATGGCTCGGTCGATTCTTCTCTGACAATGAGCGAAAAAGAGATTGCCGCGCCAATTTATAGAGACAGCAAGGGAATCGTATTCGGTAGAAATGCTTTCAGCAATAGTTGATAAGACGTCCTGAAGTGACTGTGATAATTCTTGACGGAACGCTCTCGGCTGTTCCTTTCTTCTCTGTAGAATGTTCATCTTTGAAAACCGACCGCGTTGTATAAACCCGAAGGATTAAGTCTAATTCCTTAAGAAGCAGCTTTATCATTGACACACAGATATTGCTTTGGCAAAGAAGTTAAACATTGTTTTGGAAAATCTTCTCATTACCGCAGGTATCTACAGAAAGTTATCTGTTTTCATCGTCATGCCATAGAAATTAGAAAACTTTGTAACATTTTCGACGGTCATTTAATGCCGACACTGATATTTCAACCGTATACAGCTTCTACGTTTCAGTAGGTAGGTCGTTTACTTATGATGATAACGCATGAAGATAAATCGTTCAGAGTACATGATTCTCGCATATTGCGAGGAAACGATTTTAATCAGCTTTCGACTGGTAAAAGAAAAGTCCTTTGAAATGCAAAACTTCTTGGTTGTAAAAAAATTCTGCGCACCTAGTGATACCTATCATCTGATATTTTTCTCAATTTTAAAGAAATTTGTATTTTTAGCAGAACTTACTAATCAATTTAATAAAGGCCAATATTTTACTATTTTCTGCAGTATATGCGTCTAAATTTATAGAATTATAACAATTTTATAACAATTTTAAGTCGTGTAGCGGCACAGGAGTCAAAGGACGACGTGAGTCGAGAGCGACTCATACTGTTGTTTTACCTCAGGACAGTGACTCAGTCTTGACGCAGAAATGTAATGATAAACAAACTCCAGGCAAAACAATGTTGCCACTACATGCAACCGTCGAATGAAGACGAATTCAAATTTTCCGACTTCCCCCCGACCAGTATAAATAAACGGACGCGATCGCGAGCGACACAGTGTATCCTCCGAGTATCTCACGAGTATTTATCGACGAGTTACGTGACGAGCATTAACGAGTATTTATTTCGCGATTTTATTTTGCAATTTATACTTTGTACTAACGATTCACGTATATGGCTGTACATTAATTTATTATTTTAAATATATTCGATGGTTTCAACAACGAGCAATCTTGTCCTTTAAACCTCACGTACTAACTATCCTCTACAGTCGAGTGTCGAGCTCCTGGTACTTTTTCAGAGAATTTTTTCCAATTTTACTGGGATATTTCCCAGCTACTTCGGTAGAATTAATCGATATAGCATCTTTATCCATTCTTTCACGAGACAGATGATTTCATGCAACAGCGGAAACCACTTTAGAAAGATAACATAAAAATGTGGCTTCTGCGAGCCACGGCGACGGGGGCGTGAGGTTTCTAAATTTTTCTAGCGGAAGGTTACGTACAAAGCAGTATGGAACATACTGAAATCGTTGTATCGACAAATCGAATGCGAAATAAAATTTTAGATGAGCTGACAGATATTTCCCGCGCGGTCATCAAACTGCTGAAGCCATAATGCAGCAGCCATAAAAATTCTCAAGCTCGGAAGTTTACAACACGAGCATCGTCTCTGTAATCTTCTTATCTATAATAAAACATTTTTAAAACATGAAAGGAAGGATGAAAGGTTATTAAAGTATTACGCGACCACTGTCGAAATTTTTACAGCTAGAACTGAAAATTAAAAAATTATAAAAAGTAATTTGATAATTATATACAGGGTGGTTGATAACTGGTGGTACAAGCGGAAAGGGGGGGATTCTACGCGAAAAAAAGTCGAAAATATAGAATAAAAATTTATCGTTTGAGGCTTTGTTTTCGAGAAAATCGACTTTGAATTTTCGCTCGGTACGCGTGCACTTTATCCTTTCCGCTTGTACCACCAGTTACCGACCACCCTGTATATATATATATATATCAAATAATGAATTAAAATAATTAAAGATTATAAAAATTCCCTGTCCAGGAAAGTTCCTGTCCGATCGGAATATTCCATAATTTCAATGGAAAATCGAGAAGCAATTCTTTTTGTAATCAAGAATTCGTAATTATTACGTGGAAACCCAGTACGGCTGTACTCGTTTGATCGTCATAATTATAGGAATGTTAGCGCGGAATCTTAGTATATACAGCGTTCACAAAATGGTCGGAAGGCAAAGTTATCGTCACCACGACGCACAAACTTGCCATTATGACGCGATGAGTCGGCGATAATCGTTACCGTCCAAGTTAAGCGCTCTACATCGAGATTGAGTCTAGCTGGGATGACATTTAACCGACCGCGTTTAACTTAATGGAGCTTTGCTCCGAACTACAAATTATCCGACTTAATCGAATGAACGGAAAAAGTTATTTGTTTCAGAGATCGAGGGAAAATGCAATTTTCTGCATTTCAGAACACTATATCTACGATAGTTGCGTTATCGTTCTATTCTTTTCTTCAAAAGATTAATATTTTTTATATAAATTACTTTTCTATCCCGCTCTTTAGTAATATCGGTCTTTCATCATTTTTATTTAAAAGAGATGCATTTTCCACGAAAATATCATACCTCGAAAATCTTCCGTAGTGTAAACATAGTTCGTTAATTTCTCCGTACAATGTCTCTACAACAATATCAAATTTGGTAGTGATACTTATTCTCAAAGTAGTTGCTATAATTATGGATATGAATGGATAGAAGTTTGTAATGCATTTTAAAAAAAACGTACAGTAGTTTGTGCAAAGAAATGTTTATAAAATCTATGCTCCTTTGATGTGTCAAAGGAACTTTTATTTGAAACATTTATTACTGCGACGAATAATATGTATAACTTTTTAGACATTGATCAATTTTCACACAAGTATTTAGAGTGAGGATACTCGTGTATTTATGTCAAGTATAAATATATAAGAACTGAAAAAGAGCGAAAATACAGAGATATATAATACATCGAAAATAAAATACATAGTCATACTTCTATTCAAGTTTCTGTTTTTCTTCATTATCTACAAAGATATAAACTCGCATACATATACATACGTTATGCATCGTAATTTCAAAATTAATTTTCAGAAGAAGAGGAAAACAATTAAATCGATATTCGATCAAAATACTGCATTGATAATTATCTTACCTATTCTGACATAAATTCTGCAACAAATAAGATTCACGTCCGCTACAATGACTTAGCGTTCTCCTCGAATGTTCTAATTTTTTATCGTCGGCCCGTTTCATATTTTTAACCGACTCACAGAGGGTACGGTGCATATGCAAATGATTAGAAACGAGGCAATTTAAATGTGCAATGAGATGCATCACAGAGCGAAAAAACTATTTTCGTTTCGCGTTAGTTGTGCCGACTCCCGGCTACCGAAAAGCCACCGGATGCCTCGAGCAAAGAATGTTCCATTCGGAAATCCGCTTTTGCAGACCTCCCGAGGCTCTTTCTATGCTCACTTTTCTCTTTTTCCACTGGTTCAGAAGAGCAACTTGACTCGTGTGCTCACCGATAAACGGAATATAATTTCTTGTTTTATTTGCCTTTATCGCTGTTCATATTCCTTGGACCGGGAAATTATTGGAGAAACCGATAATAAGTGCGATATTGGCGCTGAATCACCTCCAATTGCTTATCGCAAAAATTTAATGACAATTTATATTGAACGTACAGATAATGGCTATTTTCTTTCCGAAAATTCGACTGTATCGAATTTGCAATTTTATAGTAAAACGAATTTAATTTTTAATCGAAAACACATATCCGCTTGCTTTCAGCGGTTCGTAAAATAAGCGGAAAGGATCATTTTGCTAATCATGTGCGAGTTTTATGTTAAACTCCACTTTAACAAACGCTCCTCTCCATGGCTGACCATTCACGAGTTATACTACTGCGCGGCAACGAAGCACACTTCAGCGCGAAAAGTGTGATCGTACATCAAAGAACTTCGAGTGAAGTTCATCAACGCTGTCAATACCAACAAATTGTGAAATGTATCGAGGATGTTCAATACTGTTCCCCCTCCTCTAATCACGTTGTTAAGTTTCAAAAATAAAGAACCTTTAATCTTCAGGACCGACGGTATAATTGAATCGAACATACTATACTAAATTTAATTAAAGAAAAAAAGTGGAAGTTTATCGCTTTTGAGAATAAATGATATCGCTAATTATATTGATTATGTTGTCAATTACATTGATAAATATCAGAAATAACGAGAATATAGATAATAACAACTCAAGCAGACAATGCTGAACATAACGTATTGTTTCCTAATTACGTAAACATGTAACCGAAATCGGATAGAATGACCACTTTCGAAATCTATAAATATCCTTAGTAGAGCCAAATAAACTAGATTTTGCATAATTAGCGAGGTGTCAGATTAATTTCATTACAAATGAAATAATTCTATAATGAGTTCGCGGAATATTACTAAATTATCATTTTTAAAATCTTACCTACACATATACCGATCGTAAAATAATAATCAATGCTGAATGTAAGTATCCAGGTTGGCCGTTGTTATCTAAATAGGAAAATTGTTTACAAGGAATAAAATCAGTGAACCCTGCTGTCTATAATAAATTATCTATGCAACGTTTTATCGCGTTTGGTTATTAAATACCATTCAGTCTCGAATTTCTCAGTCAGTTTCACAATACGAAGCGAACAGAAATACGAGACAAACGTTTCAAACTTCGTTTCAACGAAACAAAACTACGAGCGGCGGGACGAGAGTAGTCCTGTAGAAAATGGGCGAAAAAGAGATCGGTGAGATCGGTAACGTGTGTATTTCACGTCGATTGTCCGGCGACTTTGTATCGTTCGCCAAGTGACGATCGAAATTTTCAGGCGGCTTAATCGAATCAACGCGACGTTCCCAGCGATCGGCAATCCGATTTTCTCCGGCATTTGTCGGTCCCAACGTTCGCAGGGGCAATTTTCCATGGCGGAGAACTATGTCCACTTTCCGAAGACAGAACAGAGAAAGGAAGCAGAAGGCTTGCAGCACGGCATGTTCACGTTTTACGGTCACGAGCCGTGGTAATTGTTTTTTTATTGACCGTCGAACCTCTCACCAAGTTGAATGCTGGCACGTCGTTTCGTGTAAAAGCGCTCAACGAAAACTCACTTGCTGACTAACTGTCTGACTGACTCGCTAACTGACTGACTGGCTAACGTCATCCTGTGGACAGCCGGCCACGCAGTACGTTGATCACGCTAACGCAGCCGCAAATTAGCTGTGAAAACTGGCCGCTTTGATGTCGAATTGACAGTTCCGTTGCGGTTTACCTTTTACAGATTCGCGTAATTTCTTTTGACAGCATGGCGTAGTCGCTCGTTTCCACACGAATGATTCTTTTCCACTACTCTCTGAGACAACTCGCGAGGATCAGAGGAAATATCTGATTGGACGACTGTTGTATTAACCGTTTTGTTAAGTTGTTTGAATACGGCTGTTATCAATGAGCAATATTTAGATTTTAATTGAGTTTCAAATCAAAGAAATCTTGTTAACGATTCTATTTTATACTTACCTTGTTATACGGATAATTACAAGTTTGCCGCAATTGTGGGACTTCATTAAACCTACAGAATGTATTTTTCTCCTTTATTAGATACACGATAAAAATGAATACTTTAGCAAACGAGGCACTTTCATGTCTTTCATCTTGTTGTACCTTAATTTCCCTTTATAAAATAATCTCGTTAAGCTGCTCTTAATTTTTAAACATAGAATTTTCACAAAATATCTTATTTACTAACTCATTGGATCAAAATAAGACAACACCTTACGGACGCTTCCTAATTTCCACTTAAAAATAAGAAATACAGATGCGTTGGTGTAGTTACTTTACGTGTGGCTACTATACAGGGTGTTTCGGTATTGATGAAACAACCTGGAGGAGGTGATTGTATACGAGAAAATAAATCGACTTTGAATTTCCTCTGAGTACACATGCACTTGACGTTGTCGCAGTTAAACGTATCACGATACAATCCATATGTTGTACGTTTATGAGTAATAATGAAGCATGTAATTTTTAGGATTTACTTTATTAATGCAAAAATTGTTGAAAATGCTGGTCACCGTACTGCATACACAGGTGTGCTCTCCGAATTAAATGTTCGTGCACGCTTTCCTACGTATTTTCTGTTTTTAATTCTTCGAACTGCAAGATGATCCTCGCTTTTAATTATGGGAAGCTTGTGTTGTCTTCAGAATAAACTTTTGATTTAATACATACGTTTTTACATAAATGGACACAGTAAATAATGGTTTATATCGAGATCTGTTTAATCAGGACATAGTTAAGTGCATGCGTACTCGGAGGAAATTTAAAGTCGATTTTCCCGAGAACAAAGCCTCAAACCACAAAAATTTATTGCATTTTTTCTCAATCATCCAGTTTAGGTTGCACCATCAATACCGTATAATGACCAAAGACGCAACCATAAATTAAACCAAATGCACGAAAACGTGACAGCAAGGTAAAATATTAAATATTATGGCTGAACATAGGATAGAATCGATAAAAATGTCGTTCCACTTTTTTAATCATAGATGTATTTCTCTAGCAGATGAAACAAAAAAAAAGCTCGAGCTACGGTATGAGAGAATATATATATAATTAGAGATTACAGAATACGTAGTGACCGTAATTATCTCAAACAGGCAAACATCTCACCTGGGGTTTTTCCACAGCGAAGCGTAAAAATGAACGGGGAAAAAAGCTACCAATGACCTCGTTTCACTGGCCACTCGTATCAGCTTTTATCCCTTCACATGCGTTTATTTACATAGCTTATTTCGTTAAAGTTTTATCTGCTTGATGTCACTCCGTGTCCGGTTTTATTACGCCAGGAATTTTCATTGAACGCCATATTCTGGAACGGCAGAAGAGGAAAGTTGATTAACTAAAAGGATGTCGAGGTAATCCTGAAAGTCCGATGAAAGTAGACTTGTGGTCTATTAAATATGGTTAATTACGTTCCTCGATAAAATGATCGCGATTTCAATCCATCGAACTGTCCCAAACCATCTTCATTTCTTTGGGGATTGTGTGACCATCAAACAAACATTTGTAATCGTTACAGATGTTAAAGGAGCATATAATATAAGACTCTTTAAAGTAAATTAAACATATTATTTACTATCGGTATATCATTCAGAAGTATCCAAACATTTCAGCCGATTTCAACCAATGTTAGTAAAATGTATAAATGAATGAAAAACTAATGATCGAAAGCAATACTTACCATCTTTCCATAGAATCGATAGATGATAAAGTTTTTTAATTATTTGCATAAAAATTCAGTGGTGATATATTAAAATTCAAAATTCAATATTTTAAGAACGCAAAAAATATTATAATGGGGGATGTAATTGACGAGTATCGTCTCTTCATCGAATTATATAAAATATGTTAAAATTTAATCAAATTCGATTATCACCTCGCTGGTATAATTTCGTTACGATTATGTGTAATTCCGGATAAGTCATATTGCCACGCTAACGATCCGTAATGTGTTATTTCGTTAATGAACGGCGATCAGAACGAAAGGCAGGCGACAGTAAATGCATCGCGAATCGATCAAATCGATAATGAATTTCCGGCGCTCTGTCAGGTAATTAAAAATCACCCTTATGCATCTGGGTCGCGGCTCGAATAACTGAATTCCGATCGATTCATTGATTTTCTATTTTTCCCTCTCGTGACACAAGCAGTCAGAACACCGGGGTTTGACGAGTGTTTGGCTTAATCGAGATGAAGCGAAGGTATCCGGTCGATCGGCTCGGTAAATAAATCATTGCTCATTGCACGCAACGTCGGAACTGATTGGTTTGGCTAGTTTCCAGCGATAGTTGACATCGACGACGTTGATCTTCGTCGTGGATTCAGATTAGGGCAAGGCACTGATCGGATATCTAGATGATACCCTTCAATGAACATGCGGTATATGTTTGTTTTGAGTATGTAGTTAACTTGACAACTCTGGAATTGCCCTATTACCAAGTATATTTGTCTTCGTATCAATTTATTGAAACGTAAAACCAAAGGATGCAAGAATTCTGAAGACTCTATGGTTTCTTTACGCAATAAGTTAGCAATGCATAATGTGAAGTGTCTCGCCTAATTCTGCAATCCTTAATCCCTCTCTTGTTTGCTGTGATACAAAAAAATATTTCAGAGAAACGTTGTTGATTATAAACATGCCGTGTGTTTTTCACTATTTGATCTGGCGATAGTGTTGAAACGTAAAGATGACATTAAGAGTTTCACATAGATGCTGTCATTTTCTTCTTACATATTCTTATAGCTGATATTCAGACAAAGAATTTAAAACTACAAACTCGTGTCTTTCGCACTATTCGCTATCGAAATACAAATTTTTAAATTCGATACAGCAGTACAAGCTACATCTACACACGCCTGCTCGGAACTGACTGATTGTTTTGGAAGCATTAAAAAACTGCAACCTTGTGTTTCGGTAATACCATATCAGTAATAACGGAATGAAGATGTATTGCCGACGCACCGGATTCTAAAGTTCAAATTTTGATAACAGATATTGCGAACATCACTTGTTTATAGAGTTTTGAAAATGTCTGAATGTCAGCTTTGAGAATATATAACAAAAGATGGAGGTATCAGTTTAAAGATTTTAATGTCACCTTTACAGGACGTTTTAAGGTCATCGTAAGGTTAACTAGATGAAAACATAGTATGTTCCCCTCATATCATACAACTTCTGTCTGAAACGTCTTTTGCGTCATCACAAATAAGAGAATAATTAAGGGTGACACAGTTATGTGAGACACTCCGTATAGGCGAAATACTCTCTTTTGTATTAAATGTTATATTACATTTTGAAGATTTTTTCCCAAGTACATCTATATTTCTATTGTTGGGCGCTTTGCCTCGCATTCGATTAACCTCGTATTTAATTAATTACATCAGTTTCACCGTCATCATCCATCATCACCGACTGTCGATGAAATAATCATTATTTATAGCAAATTTAAAATATAATACTAAATTTTAAAGTTTACTTGTTTATTGCTAAAAATATAATGATTATATATTATCTTTTATTAATGTTTATTTATATTTTAGTTAAGAAGGCCACGCAAAAATACATAAATATTGATAATGAAACGTAAATTATGCTCGTTACGAATATCAGTGCATGCGTAGAGTATGCAAATTTGTCTCCTACTATATGCGTGCTTATTAGTTCAAATTACAGCTGCAAGGAATGTTATTGATACGACACGATCGACAAATAGCTGATAATTTTCTGTATAAATAAAATTAAATAAGACATTCATTTATTTATTTAATTAATAGATTTTTCAAACAAACAACACAGGGGGAGGTCGTATTCTAACAATTTAAAAATTTTAGTACGCTACCAACTAATCACGAATTTGTCTCGATATTCGGCTTTAAGATTAAATACATGTATGTATTATCTCTTCGAGATTTTAAAGATACTGAAAATTACAAAGTTCAAAATTACTTTAACTTCGAGTGTTTTACGAACTCACGTTTATCTTTGCGAAAACGAATTATTTATTATTAAATAATGGAATGTTAATTACTAAAAAATTAAATGCAGTATATTCTTGTCGAACAATTCACAGAATTTCTACGAAATTTTATAATGATTTATGCAATGAGAAAATGCGTTGCAGCTGCGATTGTTCATTGAGGTGTTTTAATTAGTTCAGCTTTTAATTAGCTTCCCTAGTTAGACGACATAATGACGGAATAAACGAGTATCTGGGCTTTTTTGTTAAAAAAGCTTGTTAAACTGCTCACGGATAATATTCTAATTACATTCTTGCATCAAATCATATGATAATATTTGAAATTTAATTTTCAAAATTAATGTATTCTGATTCAGCTTTACGTTGTGCATAATAGTGGAAATATTTCAGTAATGTTTTAATCTACATAAAATAATACTTATGAAGCTTAGAAATACATAAAATTACTGAATTGTTTACAGCTATTGTTAAAATTGTAGGGAAATAACCAGGTTTTATCACACTCTTATAACTTCATAATTTTTCGTCAAATAGAATTTGTAATTGGTACTCGTAATATATGACTCGTAAAATTTTCCAAATAATACATTAGTTCAATTGAGAAAGCAAGAACAGGACGAAAAATATATAAATCTATTCGAATTTTCTTATAAATATTCACCACTTAAAACAGTGCATTGAAAAATAATACACACGTTCCTATTCATCGCTTAAACGAGAACGAAGCAAAGCATTTTCGCGAACGATTTACGGATGATTCGTTAGGTAACGAGCATCGCCAACGTGAGCTTATTGACAATTTTAACAGAAATTTCGGTGGCAAGCAGCAACGAAGTGTGTATACGTTGTATTCGTGAGTAATGAGAAGAACGAACCGGGGACAAGATTAGAACGATATCTCGGCAACTTAATCCTGGTAGCCACAATTTCCCCTTTAAGCTCGCCACTCCTCATCGGATAAAGTTCACGCAATTAACGGACAGACACGGTTAAGAGGTCCTCGAACGTGCGGATGCACTTTTAGATCGCTTATTTCAAAGAAAAGAAATCGCCTTTGCGCCGTAATCGATCGGTTACTCTGTAACATCGACGATGTCACACGCTTCAGCTTTGATTTTAACGCTATAGGCTATCATGGATGAAATTTCACTCCTTACGAATTTCATTTTAATATTATCGTTAATATATTATACTTAGCATAGAAATGTTTTATGTATGTACGAATTTATTTTTTACTCTGGTACTATTACTACTACTAATTTGCAGAATATTATTGATATATGAGACATAATTATTTGCAAATCGCACCAAATTTACCGCTGTGATCGCATTTTCAATGTAAGATTTATTGTTGCTCGCAGGATATGGACTAGCAGGCTGATATATGGAATATATTTCATTTTATTAGTCAACCATGAAACGCAGTAATTAACATCATACTAAAGCCAATACAGCTATAACAGTAAATCATCTAATTAAATCACAAGGATGCATAGCACATTCACGATGTAAAATATCATGTGAAAGAGAATGATAATCTCCTTAAGTAGGTATAATTTGTTACTGGAAATAAGGAGTAAACAGAATGATTGAAAACTGACTTGAAAATTTCGAAATGTTTGTGGATCACTTAACAGTTGAGTTGTCTAAGTATTGGCTATCGATTAACCGTGTTTACAATGGAATCTGAAATACGAGAATGGTTTTAGTTCTCTAAGGTCCTTTGAAAATGAAGTAGTGGATGCTCGTTGCTATCTTCGAGTCTAGAACTTCCTTCCAGCAAGCGAAAGCCAATGTCTCTCAACTTATATCCATTACTATATTCCACATTACTGATTGTGTAAGATGTTACGTTACTCTAATGTCGACGGAAACTTTAAAATTATTCAACTGAGTCACGTAGCATAATTCTGTCCGTACGAATTTGACCACATTTGAAATTATTCAGATTTTACGTTATTTCACTTTTCCTCGTGTATTGATTACTTAAATAGTAACTTTCCGGCTGAAGTATCGTCAAACGCAACGACAACCGACCTGAATTTCTATAGACGAAACTCCTTATTTCTTTGGAACCAGCCGACGCTTCCCTTCCAATTGTCACGAAAACAATACACAACGGTAGAATAAAATATACCGGCACATTCACAAAAGAAACGTCAATAAAAATGTTCGTTCGCAACGGACGAAAGACGGACAATCACGCAAGTTACGTTTAGGTCAATACATCGGGGTCACAGAAAAACAGCGTCCAGTGATTCAATCGATTGTTCTCCAATGACTAACGTCGATTGACGTCGAAACTTAGCTCCTGGGATGGAGCTAAACGTTCAACGGGTTCCCGGATCTCGTTCCAGCCAGGAGACCTTACCGAGATTTTCAAGAGGAAAACGTGACAATCGTAGTATCATGCTTTTTTGTGGCATTTTGCTGGATATTCTTACGGATCATGGATCTTGTACGAACCCAGAAACATCTCTTTCTATGAAAATGAACCGGACTTCAAGTGTTTGTTAAACGACATTGAGATTCTGTCTTGCTTTGTCTTTCTTGTACTCTTCCTACCTATCGATCTCTATCTCTCCTTACTTTTTACGCTAACCCCCGTTTAATCACCTTCTGTCAAATATTTTATCAGCTCCCTCGACAAACATGTCTCGCGCGGTCTCGTATATTCCGCTAATCTGTCGTCCGATAAGTAATTCCCGTTGAAAACCTGGAATAAGAACGGGGAAAGAAGCTACTAAGTCTCTTTGCTTTCGAATGGAAGCGTAAAAACTCGCGAAAAGATAAGATAAACAGCTTCTGCTTGGCCGAATTGTGGGGATAAACAGAGAATGGCGTCGGGGGTAATTAACTTCGTCTTTAGAGCAAACGAGACCCGTAGTAAACCAGGAAAATAGCACAAGTTTCAGTGTTACGTAACAGAAAAGCTCGTAAAATACAAGGTACATTAGGTGTACTGCAAGTTGCGGTACAGTTGAAGAAGTGTGATTGATTATACACGAAGAGAAATGAAGCAAATCCCCGGAACCATGTATTTGCAATACAAAGTTTTGGGAATATTTGTATTTTGAAATTTGTGGCATGTACGTTGAAATTACATTCTAGAAAGCTTATCCAAATGAGAAGTAGTAAAAATCTAGTATAGTGAAGTCTATTACGAAGGTATTTTACTACAAACGCATCTTTAAGCATCCTTGGAATTTTGAACGAAAACATTTTCTGCCGACATATTGCACACATATGGATATACCATCCTACCTAACTGAAAGATATTTTTCCTCAGAACAAAGATGGAAAAATATTCCTCTTTAAAATTCCATAGAAAATTTCCATTCTTCATTTTCTACTTACAGTTTTATACAGAAACATCGCTTTTTTAAAACTCTATCATTACTAAGTATTAATGGACGAAATGTCCAGTATTAGAAGGAGATTTTCAAGCATCGTTAGTTAGTCTGAATTCGAGTAATCTCCACTCGAGAAACTGCTAAATTGGATTCAGGTATCTCAATGTGAACTTCATCTACACTCCCATCCATGTACAGATCCTAACCATAAGCCTCTGATCTCATTCTCTCTCTCTCTCTCTCTCTCTCTCTCTGTTTCTCTCGATACTTAACCGTCTATCAATCGGTCTATTCCACTAATTATCCGTTCGATAAAATACACGACTATCATTACGTTCGACCAGCTATCTATTACCGTTCTTGTGGATTTAACTATTCGCCTTTCCATCTGTCTCTTCTCTTACATTACCTTTCGTACACGACAGAACGTTGGACCAGTGGACTCAGGAGTAGAATCACCAATGGAAATCCCGACGGAGAATCCGCGGCGATGACACTTTGCATTTCCGAATTCGCCAGATACCGTCGAACAGTAGTTGCCATTCCGCGACCTATTTGTTCCCATGGAAGCTTTCTGGTGCGCTAAATTCTATATCCACGCCCGTCGAACTGCTTGTTGCAGGTGTTCACTTTCGAATTCGAATTGGAAGTTGCTTTGAATCATGTGGGTTAAATTAGTTATATATATGTAAATCAGGTGACGGAGTCGAGTTAATGTAGTTTAGAGAGCGTCAGAATTTTGTCACGAGGTATTGGTGCCATTTATTCATCGATTTGTTAAATTAACGTTGATTTTCGTTTCTTTCTTTTTTTTTTGTTGAGGTAGTTACTTGTTTCAAATTTTTTCTTTATCTAAATTACACTTGCTTAGCCTTCTCCTTTTTACAAGAATCACTTCTTTCTTTTACATAATTACGATCTTATTATTCAAAATCATTTTGATATAGAGCAATTTCGATGTATTAAATAAGATTGCAAGACGCATAGGAAACAAGTTCTATACATCTTGGTTTTTTGATATGTTGCAAGAAATTACTTCTTGAAGATAACTCCGCCGGTTTTCCAGATCTTCGCAACCACATAATGGATGGTTATCACGAAGTTCAAAATGCTTCTAAGTTCCAGTGAAGTTTACATCACTATTCAAGAAAAACTTGTCAAGCGTTTTCTACTTGATGCAAAGACCATGATTCAAGGAAAGCATTATGTTGTATATACATATAATAACTGCCATGACGCTACGTTACATCAATGCTTTGACGCGAAACTCTGAAGCGACGTTTCACGAGTATTCGCAATATAAATCGAGCTATGTATTTTACGACGGTATAAATTCTTTACAAATAATCGAATGCATCAAACCGACGCGTATTTTTAACCGTAATTAAAACGTGATTCCAAGATTATTATCGCAAATTAAATGAAAGCTAGAGCGCTACGATGAAACAAAGCTAATTCATCTCTCTACTCGACTGTAGAAAGATATCTCTGGTTGGGAATAAGATACAGTCGCGGATTTCGTACCTTGCATTTCTCTCTTTCGTTTTTAACTTTTGGCACGTTCGAACTTGGAACATTTAAACGCGTATTGGGATTTCAAAACAACAGTTATTCCTCTGCTTCTGACCATTTAAGTTCCTGACTCGCAGGAAGCAGCGCTGTGGGAAATCTTCCTCCCGAGAATCTAACCTATTCTGAATTCTCTTTACTTCGAAAAGGGATCTGTTTCGAAGAGATTCCATTTTTCCTTTTCTTTTGCACTTCATACTTTTCTCTTTTTTTCTTCTATTTTGCTCATTTTTTCCCGATATCTTTACGAGCGTTTTAAAATCAAGAAGCAAAAGCGATATTCATCATATTTAGAATTTTCAATTACGCATAAGAACTCGTGACGTAAAGATATATTATATGGATATTTTAGATTAGATCTTAAGAAACATCTATATAGAAAGATTCATGTAAGAACTGGACATAAACAAATCTTCCTTTTAATCTCTCTCTTCACAATTTTCACATTTAACATATTTTTTGTATTATACAAATTGACACTTTTTATCAGATATTGCGAATTTCATTTGTCAATATTGAACGAATATTAATTAAATATTATGAATTTAAACAATCATGTCTGTATATAACAGAAATACACATAACCTATTAACTATAATACGAATACATTTAAATACATAAACACTTTAGTACAAGAATTTCGAGCATTTGATTCCAAAAGTTTCGTAACAGAATATTACTTACATGGAAATAGTTGAAATGGTCGAATATGGCTGCTGAAAGCGAATAACACATAAATCTATCTTGTTTTTTCCAGCCCGGTACATTTTTCATGACAATTTTTCACTGCTTCGAAGCACACTCTTACACGATAAAAGATTGAACTGAACTATGCGCTTATATGCCAATATATTATATCTGAAGTTTTGAAGTGTGTGCATACTTCCTTTAATAACATACTTCACACCGGTAGGAATGAAGTACATAAATACATTACATATGTGATTGCAAATTATAGAATCAAATACGTTTGTGTAAATATATTTCATACGATTGTATATATTAAAAATTCATATTGGGAAAAGTATATAATACAGAAAAACATGAACAATGCGAAAATTAATATATACACGACATCAAATGTAAAGAGTATTTGTGAAATTGTCCCGAAAAATGGTATGTGATATTAATTATTAAATGTTGACAGCACACAATTAATAATCCAAGTGTTAAGCAATGTATTATATTAGTATTAAAATCGTAAACTCAAATTTGGACAATGGCATTATTTTCCAATTCTCCTTTTGAAAAACGAAATATAGAATCGAAACGTCTTATTCCACCAAAAAAAAATATACGAATTCTATAGCTTCCAAATTCACATGTTTTCTATTGGTCCACATATATGTGTATATGTACATTGAGAAAAGGTGGGTTTTTTCTTGAAACGCTCGAAGCGTCACCTATAGTCGTTTAGTATATCCTACAATTGTCAAGCAAAGTAGAAGTAGTGCGGAGTTCAGAATGATCTGTTGTCTTCTTGTGTAAAATATATATTTGTGCATCAAGAAAGCTGTAAGGAGTTGTATCTTGGTACAACTGTCGTTTATTCACAGAAATGGTAAGTGAAAGAGCAAAACTTAAGTCTGTTGAATACGCAGCATATTTTACGTGGCAATGAGAAATGCTATGAAAGGCGGTGCAATTACGAGAATTGCAAACAGCAAATGTTTTGTGTGATGTTTAAATTATTCATGTAAACATATGGCTATAAAAGAAATGATATCATAAGTTTTAGTAACATATCGAACATTTACAAAAACATTCACGCGTATATTCTACAAAACTTGCATAATAAATCTCTTGTAATTTCTCTTAACAAGATGGCGGTCAGTTTGAATCATATATATGTCATCATACTTCTTTATAGTGTCCTATTGTGGAAAATTTAGGTATAAATTTTTCCTGATACTATTTATAATATATTTATAATAAATAAACTAAATAGATATTAATTAGACAGAAAACGATAGTTGTTTAACTTGAACTAAACGCAACAATCTTATTTTACTTCAACCACTCTCGCAACTCGACAACGCTAACAACTCAATCTCTCAGCAACGCTAGCAACTCACGCAACTCCACAACGCTACCAACTCAATCTCTCAACAACGCTAGCAACTCTCGCATCTCGACAACGCTAACAACTCTACTCTCCGACTTCTCGACTAACTCTGCCCTTTCGATCAACGCTCCCACTTCTCGATCAACACTCTTTGAATTCAAATCGTCCCCCTCTATTAGCGTTATTTTTTCCTTTCTTTTATCTCATCATGTCAACGCTCCGCAAGAACTAGGTAACCTTAGTCACATAGGCTTTTTTCCCTATGTAAACTAACAACTGAAAGACAGACGACACTGTTTTGATCGATGTCTAATCAGGTTTTTTTTACGATACTACAATAGTCATACATAAGTACATTCAATGATATTTATCGTTTACATTGCTTAAGTTAGAAACGTATATAGATATATGTGTAGGATATTATTTATTTAAAATGGATTAAACAAAAAATAATGGTTATTTAACGTGAACTAAATACAGTAATGCATCCCTTTGCTTTTTCTCATAGCCATACCACGTACGCGTTCCGCAACCGTCTGTGGCCATGGTCACGTAGGCCTTCTTTCCGCATAACTATTCGACTAAAGAACCGACGACACATTGATGAGCCTGTCCGCACTTAGGCTTTCTCGCAACATTGTTTATGGGTCACCCGATATTTCTTAGATGATCTGTCCACCATATTACATATGTATAGTATACAGTAGGTATATACATAGTAATACAATATTAGTAATAGTATATATAGTAGTATACTAAGTAGTACTATTAATTTGAAAATTTGGTAAAACTCATACCTTGTTGTTCATTTGTACACAGTGAGAAAACATTCTAATACATATATTCGGCGAATAAAATCTTACCAGCAGAGTAAAATACGATAAAAAATGTTCCCAAGAAAAAAAGTTTGTTTTAATCGCATACGCGTGTCTATGAATGGTTGATATTAAAGTACACAGAACAATCCAAGTTCCTGCTTCGCACCGTATGATGGAAAATAGATTCCACGTTATAATTTCTGACTTACACGCGTTCAGTTTATCTCATGCTTAAGAGATTCGAAAGTTTCTTTCAATTTTATCCACGGACCAAGTATTTCCCGTCGTAACGCGATATTTCACCAATTCCGTGACAACGAGAATCCAGAAGTACGAATCTCGGCGAGGAATCTTTGTTCTTTCGTGGTGCGATCGATGAAACCTCTTAAACGTATTTTTCTCGTGTCACGATATTTCTTCCATTTCATAAAAATAATCCAGCTTGTGAGAGCCCCAGGTGCGGGGCAGGGGCGAGACAAAAGCGAGACTATCTCAAATCCGGAGTTTTTTTCGCGGATCGATCTCTTCCAAATGCACTTTCCACGCCCAGGAAAATGACAGTGGACAAGGGACGTGTGTGTGCACTGGGAACAGCGTATAATTTCCCGGTATCTGGCGACCAGTGACCAGTGACACGGACGCGCCGGCACCGAGTCTTTCCTGGTCCTAGGATATCGATTAAGTTTAGACCAAATTCATAGCTAAACGTTCCTTTTAACCTGGACAATAATTTTAAGACGGGTCGCGTGGAATGCTCATGTTAAGTAGAGCGTCGTTCAAACTCGAATACGGTCCACCGATGGAGATAAGAAATTTAAGGAACGTAGCGATAAGCTGTTTTTAAGTCGATATCGACACTGTTCGCGAATGGATTGGAGCTCGTCATGTGGAAAGGAAATAGCAAAGTCAAACTGTACATTTGGTCCAATGAGAATTTTCCTACTTTTCATTTTTCTTTTAAACCTTTTAATAGAATGATAATAGAAAGGATTTTCGATAGGATTGTTCGTCATTTTAACAGTCACAAGAATGTGATAAACCAATATCACAAGGTTATGTGAATTATCCTGTGTATAACAATTATAATGCTTGAAAAAAGGTCTATAAGAGAAAACAGTGAACTGAGTAAATTGAAATTCTAGTTTTAATTTTTAAATATCAGTTACATTTGATTGACTATATTGAAATGGTAATGGTAAATTTGTCTCACATATAGCGAGACAAAAGTCACTGACACAAATATGATTATGCATCAGGATGTATCAAATTGAATGAATATTAGATGAAACACTTATAAGATTCCACTATTTGAATAAAACTTTCATTTCACAGTAAGATAATATAGATTCTCAGTGAAGTAGTTTTTGTAGCGTACATCACGTATCAACACGAGAGAACGAATCGATTCTATCAGAGCTTGTTGAATAATCGGAAAGAAAATCCGAGTTGAAGGAGGAACTACGTCATTTTCCTAGCACGATGATCTCTGCACCCGTCATAAATTCATGTCATACGATCATTTCCACTGCATAAATTAAATTCGTAAAATACCGATAATAATGTACGAGCTCGTGTAACGAATATTTCGGCGCGATTATTTTCAATTAATCCGAGCTACGGTTCAGTTCCTGTTTCAAACGATATCTACGCATAACTGTGGATCGCATCGGAGCGCAGTTGTTTCATGGGAAAAATAATAAAAGGCAGCGTCGAATCCAGGAAGCGAGAATTCGTTTTCATTTATAGCTAACCCCTTCGATAAAGATCGTTTTCGAAATTCACTTGCCGATGAATCTAATCGAGATCGCCCATTCGAGATTCAAGTCCCCTTCATTCTTTCGAAAAAGCATTTAGAACCCATAGATCATTTGCTGTGCAAACTCATGGAAACGAAGTGAATGGCTATTTGTCCGCGGACTGGATAAACGTGAAAAACGTTCAGGCATTCTCGTCAAAAACGTATCGGCTCTCCTTTTCTTCGCGCGTCACGGTAAACAGACTTTTGTGAGTTTGGTTCGAACAAAACCAATTCAGATCCGTGCTTAAGTCGATTCTTTTCATACCGTTTCGGTAATTTTTGCAACGGGACAAAGTGGTCCGGTAGTTTTATCACCGACGCCGGAATACGGTGGTTCTTTGTAAAAAGAATACGTGGTGTCTATTCAGTTCATCTGTTTCCCCCATTTTATTTATTCTGTTGTTAAAATAAACTCCACGTGCCATGGAACGTACTTTTCAATATCCTCGTGTTTTTGTCTCGCTTCGCTTGCTGCGGATCTTCATTCGCGTGGGCGTTTCTGAAAAGGATAGGGCGCCTTATTTACGTAATACTCGAATCGCGTTCAACGTATCCCCTTGAATATAACGAACAGCAGAACGAATTTTTTAACGAAAGGCTATCGTGGCGGTGATTTTCAATTTACAAGTTTCATTACTTTTACACGCAACTCGCTTCAAAGAGTTGCCAAGCATCGGCTCCACTTCTTTTTATTCTGCTTGACTTTAGTTAACAAATTGATAGAGTAATTAGTGATCTCTCAGTGCCTTGAAAGCAACGTCTATCAAATTTTTAATCTGATGTTGACACCGGTAAGTGTGAAATAAACGAAAGGAAATATAAAAAAATGTCTGCGAAAGATCTAGAGAACAGTTACTTTCAAAATGTATTAATTTTTAGTCATGTAATAGAGTGCAAGCGTTGAAAGATTTATTATTTAATGTTATGTACATTACATTTTAATGAACTTCCTAAAAGTTTTGAATCTTTTTTAACTACCGTGTCTATCTCATGATTACAAGTCCTTTAGAGTAGAAATCTACACAGAGTAAAATTAAGAACTTCGAAGTACAATTATCTTTTTGAGTAAGAAAGGGTTCAAAGAATAATCTTCAATTATTCATCCCTTATCAAGTTTCTGCATTTATGCATCTCCAATGATCTACTTTTAAGAGACGATTAAGGATAAAATTCGTAGAAGCTGAAGCACAATGAAGCTCTTTGAGACAATAGAAAGTCATTTCATTGATCGCAATCTAAAAATGGAAACCCCATTCTCTATATCCTTTCGTTTGATTTGCACGCGCGCAGTAGAAGTTGTTATTTCCCTTGGCAAAAGATGCGCAGTGCAAGGCGAGTGGGCGAGGCAGAATGTTAAGGAAACGCTGATTCTCGTACAGCTATCGAACAATAAAGTAAAAGTGGAAACTTTTCCAATCTAGATGGATCGCGTGCAGAAAGAAATCAGTCTTAGAACTTGCATTTGGATTAATCTTCCCGTGACCCGAGCTTTCTCTTAAAGCTAAGGTTAAATGATTCATCCGGCTCAATGGAATGTTCGGTCGTAGATAATACAATTCGGACATTCCAGCCGCTTAATTCAAACTTTTATTTTCCGAACTCTTTTACGATCTCATTGTGTTTCGCTGTTTCAGTTTCTCGATTTCTTCAGTTTCTTGATTTTTTTTACTTACTTACTTGATCTTTTTTAGTGGATTTTGTTTTACTTGATTTTTTTTTATGGATACTGTTCCCATAATGGACATTATAAGCTATGTAGTACGTATTTAATGATAGGTTTATTGATTTTTCTATAGCATCACAGAACTTTTGGTTAAAATCTACCTCTACAAATAAGCTCAATTTTTCATCTAACATTTCACTATATCACTCATACTACGAACTCATAGCCAAAATTCCATTAATTATGAATTCAATCCTATTTTTAGATTTATCATAATATTAAAACAAAAATGGACAGATTCGTTTATGTAATTTCATATTGCAGAATAAAATAAAAACTGAAGATACAATAAAAATTGTCTTCTACTGAAGTCTGCAAAAAATTAAATTTTTTCTTAAAATTGTGCTGTTAGCTGTGAAAAATAGGGATTCAAAATTAATTTTCTTACGTTTTCATTCAATATTTAGAGAATCTTTTTAAATTTTTGATTACTTTTATTAATCTGTTAGGTACACTCCATTAGCTTATTTACCGTTTCGTTTTGAATATCCACCCACACGGATTTTATTCTTTTTCCGATTTCGATTTCAATTTCAATTTCAATTTCAATTTTGATCTTTTTTTCAAATTCAACGATATTTTCTATAGATGGCTTTTCGTGATCGTAAACTTTTCTTGTTAGAATTTCTCGCAAGTTCTCGATCGGATTCAGATCAGGACTCGATGCTGGTCACAGTAATAATTCTATCTTGAAATTTTTTGTAGTGATGGCTGTGCGAATAAGAGCATTCTTTTCATGAAAAATTGTCTTTTTGTCTTCTATTTCGGTTATGAGAGGCAATAATTTCCCATGTAACATCTCCTGATATTCTATAGAACTCAATTTATTCTTTATAAAAACAATATCACTTAACATATCCAAGCATCATCAGCTGATTTCTTGGAAATACCGAAGAAAAAATACAGAAAATGTGCGTTGAATTAAAAATTATTCACAGCACTGTATTATAAAATATGCCAAAAAAACAACAAAGGGTTTAATACAAAAATTACTTGATTTAATACTGGTAATGGATACTGTATCCACAACATCTGTAATAATATAAATCAACAGTTAAAACCATGCAATGGATATCGGATATTTTATTGTAATCTGATAAATCCTGCGCTTAAAGTATTCACTACAAAAGATGCAATATTCCTAGCATTGGAAATTAATATTGGAAAGTATGACAAACGAATTGTCTAACGGTGAAAGACTTGAGATTGAAAGACGTGTCGAAAGAATTTTATCTTGTAGCGCGGTTACCAACAATATTCCACATCGTCGGGTTAATTAAAACAAACTTTGCTACGTGACCTGAACATTTTAACGAGCAGCAACCGGACAGTGAAAGAAACGAATTGCATGAAACAGCTACCATAGCTCCGCGGCGATCGATTCGCTATATTCATGAACGTTACCGCGACGAGTGACAAGTTTCAAGCGCAGGATTTCTTTGCTATTTGTATGGGAAAAAACGCAGTGGCAAGGTATCCGAGCGTAAAACGTACGATATGAATAAAATCGGCTCTGGAACAATACTCGATCGTCAAGTGGAAAGCTCAGAATGAACTGTGTGCTCTGTAATATTTCTTTAATTTCATTAGCAATTTTTTAGCACGGCGCGATATTAAGCGAACAAACAGCAATATCTGGGGAAACACATTTAATGACGTTCGTGGCTCGGGTAGTATAACCGAAAACGTTGGACGCAGAATTTTAATAGTGGGAAAATTATTATATTCGCGATGAAATCAGCCGGCCACGATGAAAATTAATAACACGCTGATAAATAATATCGTCGTAGCTGTGACTCGCGTAAAAACCGTTTGTTCCATCGCTGCGATTAAATGAGCGAATTGTATCCGCGATCGCGAATAATTATCTGTTTTAATTGCAAGGGAAATTCGTAAAGCGAGAGATGTCGCTGTTTTCGTTCGTTCTCGCGCCAGATAGTCAAATTGTGGACATTGTAACGTTAAGAGGGACAGAATCGCTGTGACCACTATCCTGAATATATTGGTTATCAATCGACCATTCAAACGGTCGATGGAAAATTCAGTCGGTCAGAAATCCTTTCATCGTACACGTGGGAAACAAAACATTTTTTCAAACTGTTTCACCGCAGACAGCCAGGCGCGTTTCGCGTGCACACAATCGCCTTGAATTTCCGATTGTTGCCAGGATCTGGTGTTCTGCAATCTGCAGCAACCGATATTGCATTACCTGTACCTCGCTGTACGTCTCGCGATAACAAGGGCGGACGTAGCTTCTCGATTATTAGATTTTTTGGAACCATGTCGCCTTTTACTATGTCTTCTGCTACGATCGTAAATAAAGATCTGCATTAACCTTTTCGCAGAGTTTAATTCTACACTTCATATGTGTTATATAACAAATTTCATATTTTAAATTTTGTGTTTGCGAAGGAATACGAGATATAGAATTATACCTAAAATTATAATATCGGAATATTTACTATAGATCAATATTGGGATGTATTTATTGTTTTAATATTTAATACTTTTGTCCCTGATTAACGATTAAATAATTTACAAAATTTAAAGATAAACATATGAGAATTTGCTAATAAATATGCTAAAGCTTTGCTCATGTGATAGATAATATGATACTTGATTCATTTGCAAACGATAATAAAATAAGATGATATAAACATCGATGGTTAAGTCAATTCTCCACAATGATTTACGATAATCATTTAAAAACATACGGACATACTTGTTTACATCATTTAACTCTTCATCTAATATATATCATTAAGAGAAATATTTTTAAAAAGTTATTATTCAGCTAACCATCTAGAATTCTAGATAACTATTTACACGAAAACATAACTGAGTTATGAAATGCTTTCGAGAGCCTATTAAATCTGAGCCGATCGAGAAGTATGTGTAATGTGGCTCGGATCTTAAAGGTTTAAGAAGTACGTTCGAACAATTACGCGTTTGTGACAATCTGTGTTTCACGTTATCAGTTCAGTGGTCTGGTAAAGTTACGAGTAGACAAGGCTGGAAGAATCAGACGGAAGAAACTGGGAAGGAAAGAGATGGTTTCGTGGTTTGCTCGATAAAGGAGGAAATAATATCTTCTACCTCCGGCTAGTCGATAAGCATCATTCCGAGCCGGTGGATGGGAAATTGGATTGTCTCCTATCATACATTTTACTCCCATTACCAAGAAAGTACAGCCGATGCGGTCTAATTCAGTCTGACACTTACGATTAGTGAAACTTGTGTACGCTACTCCTTTTATGCGCCTCCTCGAGATTCCACCATTTTCCAACATTCCCTCTCCCCCATCTTTTTGTATAGCCCGTTGTTTTTCTACTCTGTTTTCCTGTCGAACTATGCGGTAAACAAGCGTTCGTTGACTGAATCGCTTGATTGGAGCCTTTTTCCTGCCTGTTTGATACGACGACGGGTCAACAAGTTTGCTTGATTGTTATGTCAGCCTTGTTTAGGCAAGTGTTCCAAGTTAGAGAAATTGATTGATTGCATCCCTTTTTCCCTCCGTTTTGTTTTAGCATGTTATGAGTTTGAGTACTCTAAAGATGTGCTACTGTTGTTGATTTCTAAAATTATGAAAAAAATATATATTTTACAATGCGAAGTGCCCACTTTGTGGAATAAAATTTCAACGAAAAGTAAAAGGAGGGGAAATTTTTTGGGTTTGATAATTGTGGAGTAGCGGCACTCGAGTCAAAGGACATTTCGAATCATGTTGTGGTTTTGCCTCGGAGTGTCAAGATCGTTATGAGTAATGTAAAAACAGATAAACTCCGGGCAAAACAATGTCGCCGCTACGTGCAGCCGTCGAACAACAACGAATTTAAATTTTCCGGCTCTCCTCCAACCAGTATAAATATACGGATGCGATCGCGAGCGAGAGAGATAAGTCGATTAGCTACGAATTATCGAACGGTCTACATCGAGATTAACGAGTATCTCCGCGACGAGCGATAACAAGATTTATATTGTATCAAGGACTCTGTACACGTATATTTATTTATTTTAAATATACCTGACGAACGGCTACGATTTTATTTGACGTTTCTTATTAGTCAATACTTAACGCGACCAATCCTCCACATTGGTGACCCCGACATGATCGACAGCGAAAAGAGGTGCGACTGTGATAGCGCTACGAGCCTTCCATCATCGTGAATCTAAGACTGTGGTAATCTGCCGCTATGACGAACATGGACGGCCCTTCCTTCTTCAGCAAAAACTCGACGCCTCACCGCCGACTCACTCATGCAGGTGACTGGATACGAGACGATGACCAAGCCAGGAGTGATGTGGCCATTGCAAAGTTCATGGGCATCACCATCAGCACGTCATACTAAAAAGAGGAACAGAGGCTTACGACCGTACGCGGAACGCCCCGCACCGTACAGACAGGTATCCATAGTCACATCGAAGACTTTGCGCAACATCGGCACGGGCTTTTGACAACAATCGGCTGACGCTTTACTACACTAAGATTATAACGTTATCTCTAGTAAGGGGGTACTGTGGCGGCACTCGATAACAAATACCACCATTCGACACTAACTAAGCAACGGACACAGTAACGCAGTTGTTGTGTTTTATGTTTCGAACGTTCGGGACCCGGGTTCGATTCCCGGCGCCCGTAGTCCTATTTTTCTTCCACGCATCAAAATAGAAGAATATTAGCAGTACCCCAGCAGCGACACCTACAGCCGGCAACTACAATCATCACGGACAACATATACCACCTCAAATTACATACAAAGATACAACTGGTACACAAACTGGTACTGGCATAAAAAAATCGATCAGGTCAATTTCATAAAGTACACATTGTTTTGAAGGTACCTTAATTTTTGGAAAATAACACTTGTAAATATCGGAGTTGATCGGTCAACAAGGTAAAAGTTTTTACCTCGCTACTAAAGTTCTACTTTACCAGTAGATAATGTTTAGAAACTTCAAGTACTAATTAAATATTCTTAAAGAGATTATTTCTATTAATTTTCTAATTTTTTGTCATTCTTGGTCGATATTTTTCACTGTGAAATCTTTTTCTTCTCTTGTTCTCCTCCGCGGTTTAAATGCAGTTTTAACAAGTAATTAAACTTCAGCGTTAGGCAGTGTTCCTCTATTCTATTTGAAGTTCCAAAAGCGGAAGTTGTTTGACTGTGCAGTCGCAAACTATTGCATAATGAATTACATTCGCTGCCAACTCTGATTTGAACTGAAATGTTAAATATTGCTAACGTGGCTGTCGAAAACCCACGGACAATCGTGTAATTCCTTAACGTATCGTTAAAGACATTCTATCAAGCACTTGAAATTAGTCATTTTGTATTCCGAACGCCTAAACCCTGCGAGCCCTATTCTGAATACTTTAGTTATCTCAATTCCTGTATTATGCACTTAAGTTCTCGAATTTTGATCACAGATCATTTGATTCTCCGAATTGCAACTCAGAGTACTTGAATTTTTTTAATTTTTATATCAAACTCTTTCAATCCTAGTTGGGAACCATTGCATTCTCTAAATTCCAAATCTTAGACCTGCGATGTCTTAAATCTTCGAATCTTGAGTCATCTGTTCCCTAGACAAATGTTGAATCTAATTTTTTTAAATTCACACATCAAACTTCCAAATTCATGGAATTCCCATTCTAATTTCTGAAAATCTTCCGAATGTCCATATGCAAATATAAGTCGAAATGTATAGATTATTATCAGATCCTCAAATCGCAAGCAAAGAGAATCGAGCTCTTTTCACTTCAAAAGTGGCAAAGATCTCGATAAAAAGCGTCTACGAAAACAATCGAGAAATAGAAACGAGAGCAGCAACGTTCCAGCCTCCTTTTTATCCAAACAGTCGAAACGAACGCGGATGATTATAAAAATTTCAGTCGGCTCATTCATCCCGTTTCTTTGCGTTTCTCCTACTCTGCGAGGCTTCAGTCGGTCGAAACGAAAAGGAGAGAGCCAGAGCAGAGATCATTACGGCGTAAGAAAATAGACGGTATGGAGAAGTTAAAGGAGTCGAACCGCATTTGAAACGATACGTATACCAAAGTATTCTTCCTTTTTCTCTGATTTTCCCTTCTTTGTCCTCGTTTGCCTCCTCGGCGATCTCGTTTCTGCTTCCGAGCCTCTCTTGAGCATGTCTCAAGGCTGTCCTGCGGCAGAATTCGAGAGCGATAAAAACCTCGGAACTTTAGATGCTTGCGAACAATCGTTTTTCCGGTCGCCTCAAGGCAAGCTTGAGCTTGAAGATTCGCACGTGAAGTCACGTATACCGATGCATAGGTGCGCGCGGGCCTGCATTCATGACGACGTACATTCAACCTGCATTTTCTTGCGTCTGGCTGAAACGAGCCGCAAGTTCGGAACTGTTAGAAACTGTAGATGGAGAGTCTCGATCGAGAAAGTTAAGCATTTTTGCTTCTTACACCAGTGAATTCCTCGCGAAACGTTTTAATCGCGTCTGAGAAATTTTTAATGACTCTCCCATTGTTCTGACCGCTGGGAATAATTTTTGACCGATCCCTTTGGAGCGACAATATCTCCAATTATTTCAAATAGTGAGCTATGAATACGCAAATTATAATTGAATATAGAATATAGATAAATATCGAATATTGTATTATATATAGATATAAAATATAGAATATGTATAAAGCTATATAATTAGTGCAGGATATTAAATTTGCTACAAAGTAATTTAATATTTAATGCATGTGAACGTAGAGTCTGCTTGAAGTTTCAAAAAATGTAGAATATTCCAAGGAAAGTAGCAGGACAAAATTTGGGTTTACCTACATTTACTCATGTTTGTATTATATTTCTCGTACTATATCATGCTTAACTTGACATTTCTGAGAAAAATATGTTGGAGGCAATCCCTTCGTACCGTTTTAATCTCTAGCTTCAACAAAATTTATTTCAGCAGAACTGTTACCTCTTAAAATCCCTAAAACCCGTAAAAACGTAAAAGCAAATAGCTCCTTTTACAATTTCTCGCAAGGAAGTAGCAACTGTTTCTTTCATCTCTCTAGCACCAGCCACGTCCTCTTCTTCCTCAAACGAACTTTATCGAAGCACAAGGCGCTTTAACGATTTCAAGAGTCAATGCCAATTTATCACATCTAATATTCTTCTATCTACGTTCACATCCAATTTTTAAATCCGATCCATCAACATGCGAAACTGCCTTAAATATACAGAGTGTCATCCTAAATCCCAGATCACTCGTAACATCGCAAGGAACCATTACAATAATTCAAATAATATCCGAATAAAATTTCCTTGCTCCGCAACGACATCCTGCGCTCGTTATTTTCAATGTGTCGTCTTACAGAAGCGGATAGGTAAATGTCTCGCGGCGGCAGCTGCGCCCAATCAAGTTTACCTTCTCACAAGCTCGTGTTCTTGATGAGAACAAATGAAAACACATGTAACCCAATCCGAGGCGAACGAAGGGCGAATGATATCGGGCGAATTAATCAGGCTGTAGTCCGAGCGTAGCCGATAGTTTCGAGCCAGCTGCTAATTAATCGCTTTCGTATACGCTGCCGGTGAAAAAAGCCACGATAAATTAACCCAGGATTGCCTGTTATTTTTCTTTCTTGAACGCCATACGTCACTATAAGCGCCGAGCATATTTTCTGGTTCATCTGCGCCGAAATTGAGGAAATTCATTTCGTCGAACGTCGCTCTAGCGTTAGCCGGCCCGAACTAAATTACTGTTCAGTTCTTCGTTTGAAAAAGGTAATTTATTTTTGCTGAACTCGTAGATATTTAAATATCTCAGTCACGTCCAAAATTCTGCGAGTGTTGTCAATAACAAATTGCAATGTTTCGTTGTAGGCAAATTTGAAATCAAAGCAAAAGATATCGTGCAATTAATCTTTTTTGATCCTTTCTTCGTTCTTTTCACATGCATGAACGGAGACGCGATTAATTTAGATATTAATTTCCTTACGTTTGAACTTCATAAAGTTACATGTTCGTTTAAAGCACGCCAAAATGTTTCCATAATCCCAGAACTCATGAATGCAAACCAACAGAACACAGTCTTAAATTATACTGGATCTTACCGATTCTAAGGCGCTGTTGCCCGATATTCGTGCAACCGACGATTTATCATGATCGCAATGGTATCGATGTTCCCGCGCGATTTTGTTCCCATTGGAAGCTCTTTGCAATAGGTACGCAAATAACTATCGCCCTGATCGGGGATTATCAGCCCAATCGTGCAAACTTGCTCTGGCTTTCGTTCGTGCCATATAAACTTGTGCCTCTATTTCCGTTGACTTCCCTTCTCCTTCTGTTTCTCCTCTTCCTCCATTTCCTCGTTGAGATTCTCCGTTCTATCCAATTATCGGCTATTTGGAATGTCGAAGTGGGTCAACGGGTCAGTCCATTTACGCTTGCAATTATTATTGTTGCTTGTCATCGTTGTTGTTGCAATCTTAATGGTAACAAGTCAGACTGGCGGAAGGCTATGTTAAGACTGTTCTATATAATACTACGAGAAATATGCTGTAAGCTACTTAAATATGGTTTGTGTACCGTGCATGTAAGATATAGTATATGGGCATTAGCGATGAGCTCGAGTACGTTGGAAATAGGTTCGAAAATTCTAGATTCGTACTTTCTGTAAGTATTTGAAAGAAAGGAACGATACTTTTAAGGACACTGGAATCTGAACAGATTCGAATCCTCCGTGAGCACTTTGGGAAATAAAATTTGATTTCCATATTTGGAAAACTGTGTGGTACACTAAGAGTCACAGAAGCGAACTACAACAATTTAATCGCATTTTTAGATCGCCGTCTATTTATTTTTCGTCTAACAATCGCCTAGGAAATTAATCATTTCTACCGGCAGGAAAGAATTAATCGACGTGGACTGTTTCGAGTTTGATACAGATTGGCGAGGCGCGAAACGCTGGAAGGAGCGTTTACGAGTGAAAGAAGGCAGGGGAAACAGTTTGAGAAGTTTCCGTATGAAAATTTCATGGTTACGGAGGTTTTTCAATTTCGTTTTGGAAAGTTTGCCCGCGGGCACAGTTTATAGGATTTCCCGCGGTTATGGACGCTTCTGAAGTTTGAATTGGGGCCGTGTTTCAGGCATCGATTCTGGGATTGGTCAGTTATTTTTTATTGTGGAGAGTTATAAGTTGTCTCATTATTACGTACCAGAAGGAAGAAATGAGGATAGCGTTGCAAATCGTGCCGGCGTTGGGAAATACTTTCCAGCAATCTTCTCCTTTTATGCCTCTTCATAATTTCGCTTCTCCGCGGAAGTTGCTGGCGAGTTTGATACAAGTCTTACTCGAGATGCATTTTTATTAACTGCCTCAAACACTGGTCTTTAATAAGCGTCTCCCTCTTCTCGAAGTTCCATCGAGGTAGAAGTTACCAGTCGATAGCATTTTATATCGCCTTTAAGCAACGTCCTCATCAACAGCATTTTGAACAGTTATTACTCGATAAGCGATATATGATTCGGACTGTCTTCAGACTGGACTTAAACATTAATTTTGACCTGAAGATTAAAGGTAATGTAAACATTTACGAATTCCAAGTGCAGTCGTTGCTTCATTGTTAAAATAATGCATTGTATACTATCTTTGTATATTATGAAATTTTCTATGTGAGTGAAAAATTTTCAACGGCGAAGACCATAGAAACAAAATAACTGCAGATTATTTTAATACGAAACCAAAAAATTTGTGTGTAGAAATAGCTGATAAAAGTATGGAGTTTAATGACGACCATTATATCGCAGGTTAACGAAAAAAGATGAATACATCTTCTCTCCTTTTTTCTCTATTTTTCTTCTACCGTCACTGACATATTAACATTTTGTTTCGATATTTAAAGCTCCAATCCCGAAACATTTATCGGGCGCAAGTGTCCAGATCGTAATGCAGTCGCATTTATAATTTTAAAATGTTTAGTTGAACAGAAGATTTGTCAGTGTTGTTATTAAATTGTCCCATTTTCAAAATCGTGAGATAACGCAACCTGCCGCAATTGAGGACGCATGCTGTCCAGCCAGCAGATACGTAGTTGGTTGACCCAATCCAGTCATAACCATTATAGTTGGCTTTGCTCCTTTTTCCTCCTCTCGTTTCCTTCCGACCGCTTGGATTTTGCATCAACTGCACGTTTACTACCAATATCGAGTCTTCCTTTGGTTTATGATACCGAACAGCCATTCTAATAAAAATATAACTGAAAACCGTAAGTCCGGAGCTCGAGAACTATTGAACAGTTTACTATTAATCTATATATACTGGCCTAATGTCGAAGTTGACTTACTACAAATTGGAAAATATTGAGCTGCTCGATCTTATGAAAATCGTTAGTATTCTTTAAACGAATTCGATGCGTAGTCGTATATTGGAAATACCTAACTCGAATTATTTGAATAAACCAAAGTATTAAAAGTAATTTATGAAACTCTTTTATGGTAATTTTCAAAAATTGTTCTATCACTGTTCTAATAGCTTCCATAATGTTATTTCACTAATAGCGGATTGCTAAACAGATTGTATACGAAGAAACAAACATGAAAGTTATTTTGCAGTCGCATAAATCATTAAAAATATTTCCGGCGCGCTCACTTTCTTAAAATTACAACATTACAATTTCCTTATATTTCGGTATAATTTATCTTCGTCAGCGGTGCATTCGTGATGCAACATTCTTAGCATAATCCGTCTGACAATAAATCATCTCTATACGCTTCTTATTCCGCGAATAAATGGACTTTCTAGTACGTAGAAAGTAAAAAGCCAAAGGATTAACTTGGGTATTTCGGGACGTGTTTTCACAAAAGTATTAGCTTGTATGTACCAGAGCTTCTTTTAATTACTTGTTGTTACTTTTGTTTTTCTTACCGTAGGTAATTCTGAATTATTAGTTACGAAATATTTGTTTCTTTAAATTGAAATACAAAAGCCTCGGCTTCCTAAATAATACCATTTTAAAAATATTTGTAGCATCTAGTTAGAAAGTTCCAAATTCTTTTTAATTAATATTTAGTAATTTTAATATATTCTTAATTTAATAAAATTTTTATTAATATTCAAATTTTTTAAGCAATAGAGATAGTTATTATATTTCTTTCATTGTGAAAACTACAACAGATACTCTATCTCTCCCCGCCCCCTTCTCTTAATGAAATAGAAATGTAATAAAAATAAAAAAATTTAGTGAGAATGAAGAAGTTTGAGAATACACTAGCTAATCAAAAGTAGACAATATATAATCAAACAACTCTCTTTATTCGTAATAAATAATAACTCTTCATTTTTGTATTACAATAAAAAGAGGTTAGTTGAAAGAGAAATTTAAGCATGTAAATGTTTAATACTAATTCCATTTAAAACTTTCGAGTTCTGCTTCTATGCCTTTTTCATTCAATATCTCTGTATCTTTCGTCTCAATGTAATAAGTACGTAGGTAACCGTAAAACGCGTATACATTAAACGGAAACATCAAAGAATTTATCGTATCTCATTAATCGTAAACCGAACTGGAGTTTTACTCTCATACAATAAAAGGTAGCGTTAAAAGAGCGAAATATCGTCGATTCTCGAACGTTGATTGGACAAAGTTGAAGGGATCCAATGGTTTCGCACTCGGTACTCAGTAGCAGGTATTTCATCAGAGAAATGTTTCGCGTGTTTGGTTCGCTTTAAAAATTCCGCTCGTCAGCACAAAATGCTTTGTGTGTTTGCCTATTTATTTCGTAGTCAGCAGCATCGATAATTGGCTTTCGCAGATCTCTCGGAAGGTTTTAAAGTATGTAACTACAAGCTTCTGATCCACCACCAATTGCGATCGTCTTTACGAGTTCCACGATAGAAATTTCTATTTCTATTTTTATGTAATTCGATTTAATCATCGTAAAAGGAATGAAAATTTTATGAACATATAAAATAAAAATATAATACTTGTGTTACGTGTTATTTGTTGAAATTTGAGCACATAAAAAAGCATCTACTGTTATTTTGTAAAATGAATATAGCAACTTTTGGTATACTGCGTCTATTGCGTTGGTATATTGCGTATACTGTTAACGATTATTCGTTCTTCTTTATTTTCTTTATCTATTTATTGCTACTTAATAGGTCAATCGTTATTGGTTCAGAGTTAATTTTAGTGAAAACCGAGCTTGGCGGTTACAGCTGGCGAAAAATGAAATAAAAAGAATATTTTTCAAAATTGTTGGAATCGTTCGTTCGAATTCTGTTTGTGTAGTTTATTTCGGTAACCATCTGCTAAAATCTCGACGGGTGTGGAACAACTCCTGAGCAACGCACATGTCAGTACGACACGATAATTAAATTCTACAGAACTGGCACAAAGAGCGTCGACAAAATGGCGAGCAAAATGAGTCGTTCGTACGAAACATTTAGAGTAAAGGATCGGCCATGTGTGTACGCTTTTACATGACATTTCGTTTTCATGAAACACCAGCCGAGCTTGTTTCTGTACTTTCTGATTTTCTTGTTGATCCATACGACTCTTTTGAATATTTTAGGCGTCTTTTAATTGCACATCGTGCCAGAGAATAACATTTTATGGAACAGACTTTACGCTTTACCAAAATCCCACCGTACTCGCGTATTATTAGAGACAAAAATATTTCTATTAATTTTGTACATTCAGATTAATCGTATTCCTTTATTGTTCGTAATCATATTTCACGAGGGATATCTTCTAAGGAAATTTTTCACGTCCTGTTCCTTCCAAGAGATGCTTTAAACTTGATAGAGCATAGGAGTAATTGCAAATTTAGTTTCGTTAGTCGTAGAAGTGTCATAGAGAACGTCTTACGAAAGCGGATTATGAACTTTTGCAAAGATCATGGCGAATTGCTCTTATAAACTCGCTAATATTTTTCGAATAGAACGTCTGTTTGTCGACTTTATCGTTACGTTTCTGTTTTAGAAACTAAGATTTTAAACGAATGGGCAATATTTAAAAAGGTATTTTCGTTACAAGAATTTGTTGTAAATGTTTGTTTCAGGATGCATCCACTTGTTAGGAGCAAAATTATTCATTAATATAGAAAACACCCAGCTAATGGTAAAAATTGGTCGTTCAGGTATTAAATTTAGATGGTAGAATGAACGTTTTTATTTAAATAATATTCCACTTAATCATCACTATATGCGATTCTTTATATATCGTGCGACTTAAATACTCGGCTTTCCCATATTTTTCCATATTTTGCCATATTTTCCTTACGCATACACTACGTACTGAACTTTGAACATAAGAAACGATAAAAGGTATATACACGTAGCATTTAACGCTTTCGAGACGAGTTTCTCTCCATCCAACAATGAAGCTAATAATATAATAGTATGAAGTATAATACACTCATATTTGAAGGAAAGTAGGTTAATCCTCTATAACATCATGTGAATATGAAGTGTCAAAATATTTCATATAATATACAAAATATGAACACGAAAAATGTTTGTGATAAGAGTTCAAATACATTCGTGAGTCCATAGTCTTTTCATCCAAAGAATTTCTTCTAACACAATGATTTAACAAATAAAATGATCAAGTACTTATATATAATTATTAATTATCAAGTGGATGATAAAAATATGAACATCTACAGTTAGTCCTTTAACTTATCACGATCTTCCATCGTCGCTCTTTTGTCAACGCGGACACCGAACATTATCAAAACTCAAGGTAGAATATGAATATTGAAATTCTCATTATTCCTCGATGCTACAAGCCGACCGTGCCCGGTTCGTACGACGCCAGATATAATTTAAAGTTTCTAAACTAGCCGGTTTAATTACGCTTGTATACACGGCTATTAGACATTTACAGCAGAGCTGAACGTTCATCTCACCTCTACGCGCATAGGTCACGAGACACTTGTTTTAAAGAAAAAGGAAAAATGGAAGAGGAAACGACCATGCTTAACCGGGCTCAAAGATGATGAGCTAAAGACGCAGAAATGTATGGCAGAATATTTGTTTCACAGACATCACTTTCACGAAAAGATTATTATTTTATAGGGTTAAGGTTGTATTTCCTTCATAAAAGACTTTTTGTATAGCTTTCATTATTTTGCTGTACAATATAGAATTGAAAATTGTGAATTATTATACGTGTTGGTTTATTAAAGAGACGAGTGATAAAATTGTAATAGTCTGTGTATATTAAACTCACTTTAAATACAAGTGCAGAGACAGTGCGTGCCAGTCGTTATTGTCACTCGCTCAATGCTACTGTTCAACTCTGCGCTCGCTATTCGACTCTATGACTCGCTATAATGATTGTCCTAGAGAGCACGTTCGTCTATTTGTATCGACCAGTGTTATTACACTAAAAAGTGTTACACATTAAAAAGTTTGGATGTAACTCGGTTGACGATTGTAAATAACGACGATAATGTTTTGTCCGGAGTTTGTTTACCTTTGAATCTAGCATATCAAAACAACGTTGGCACTCCAAGGCCAACTCTTCGCCAAAAAGATAGCTATCTTTAATTTCTCAATGACGCGTGTAAAGTTCTTCGTCTGTAATGTATAATATCAAAACATTATGAGCTCAGAATATGCGGTTTGTTGAAAATAATTAAAAATATTATGAGGTTTAGTGTGTAACAAAAAGAATTGCTTTGTTTTAAGAACGAAATGATAGCACATGTACAATAAGAAAATAATAATCAACATAAATTGTAGCTAACAATAACGTTACGATCGTTCGCGAAGATACGCGATCGCGAGGAAACGCGTCAGCGAGAGACGTAAATTCTCGCTACGATTTTGGTAGTCGACGCTACGAGCCAGTCTTTCCCCTGTTTCGATTAGAATAACAGAGGTAGTTCAAATGATTGTAACACTGAATTAACAGGGTTAATATAAGCTTCCATTCTTAACAATATTTAAAATTATAATTAACACGTTACAAATGATTTAACGATGATACAATTAGTTTATTATTATAATTCGACTCGACTTTATAATATTTCTCGACGTATTCGTTTGACTAAGCGACCTTGATTTTATTTCTCTGAACCTCTCGATGCATCCGGTTTGAATCCTCGTATGATAATAATTGCCCTTCGATTCTTTCCTTTATCTTCTCTTGAAAACGACCCCCACCACGCTCGGGTCTCGCGACCGTTCGCACCTATGATCACGTATGCCACCTTTTCTGTGTAGGTAAAATAACGGACCGAAGGCGAATCGATGTTTTTTTTAGAACTCGCTGCTTGACGACAACTATGCGCTTATCGCTACATTATGTATATCTCGCCGGTCATGTAAGACGATCTGTCTGTGACACTGTAGTACCAATGGAGACGGTTAGGAACACGATCTATAGTAAGCCTCGGGGCGTAACAAATAATTATTTATCAAACATATAGAGTCTCTCCGATTGGAATCTTTCGTTGATTCATGTACCGCTACAGGATAATATTTTATAGTTTGGTGGAAAAAATTAATGTTTTGCGATTGACCGAAGCATTCGCACATGTCTTCCGCGGTTCTGCTGTATTTTCTAACATAATAGTATAAATCTTAATTATTTTATAACGATGGCAATGGAAAAGAAAAAAAAAAGAAGGTAGTCGTCGTCTATTTCGCGAGATAAAGATAAGAAAGTATGCGTTATTGTAGCGATATTGGGAAAAGATAACAAATTACGTATAAATTTGCGATACGAACGTTTCATTATTCAAATTTTCGTTCACAGTAAATTATCCTAATGGCGATAATGTTGCTTGGATCTCAATAGTTATCTATCAATTTCAAAATAATTGCTAAAATTATGATATAACATAGTAGTCGGAGCGTTTGGAATTTCTTGTAAATTACCAGGTGTCTGAACGAATTTAACGCGGACAGAGGCGTTTCAAGAGAAAATAATTAAAGCTTCGGCCGGTGAATTTGAAATCCCATCAATTTTTGAATATTCATTAACGAGACCCGGATTGCATACTAAAATAAGCTTTATTATTTTCCCTCAACTATGAACTTTTTCGACAGAATAATCAACTAGCATATTAATCGAAAACTGCTCCATTTCCAGTATTGTAAACATTTACTCCGTATTGAATATTCAATATCAGATGTGATCAATATATCTAAGACAGCAATATTTCATGCGCGCGTAATTATATAAAAATCGTATATGCTATTATTAAAAAAAAAGATATTGCAAATATCGTGAAAGAAATGGACGTTTTGAAGTACGTGTTAGTACGTAAAATTAGCAAATCAGATATCGTTGTTTATTCGTCTTGCTTCTAAAGAACATTTACCAGATATTGGACGCAAATACACATATTGTTTTCTTTCAACGCCTTCCATTCATTGGATTCTTCGGTTACCTTCTTTCTATTTTCATCGCGAGTACGCATTCATGTCTGAATTGTTACTTTTTCGATAATCAATACGCAATTTCTTTGCACAGAGACTGGATATATTAACTTACTAAGGATCGAGCAATAAAATAATGCGTGAAAGTTGCGCGATATTATTGAAAAATGTAAACAACTCATTTTGTAATTATTCGAGTTATTCTTTCGTACTTCAGTTATTAGCTTACGATATATTACGGTTTATTTCAAGTATTTCTTTCATTTATATGCCAATATCTAGACTGCAGCTTTTTATGCAAACTCGTACTTTTATGAATTTAAAAAATGGAATACAGGCAAAAAATCATTCCACCTGTTGGATATCATAACGCGTGTTAGATTTTGAATATTTTATATATATTTTGTAAATAGTTAAATTTATTTAGTTAATTGTTAATTAGAAGTTGGAAAACGCCTATTATTCACATCCTATGACCAAAATTATCAAGGAATTAAATCAGGGAACAACTCTTATGTTTTCTACTACGTTTCCTCGAGCGCATAATTTTCCATGCTCGTAAATAACGTCGGCATAATGTTTAAATGAACATATATAAAGGTCTGGATTCCCTGGAAAGACGTTATTAACGTTTCTGTTTGAAAAAATGATTTTTAAAGTACGTATACACCGAGTAAATGCATGCGCGACAGTAAATTACGTATCTTCAAGCGACAGAAACTTAGTTCTCTCTGGCGGGAGTTGGCATTAATGGCATAGCGAGTCGCTATCATGCATGGTGCAAACTTGGAAACCTGACAAAAAGTTATCACGTTGTTTTTGATTATGTAGAACGGAGAATTTCGGTGGAAACATTCGTTAAAACATTTAAAGGACACGGCCGGTATTCAGTCGCAGTAGAAACATGAAATACGTGAAAAAGAGAATGCCGTGCATTTTTTATATTGGCCCCTTCTGGCATTGTAAAACATATTTTAATCCCCTGAAATCTATATACAACTCATTTTTTTAAAAGAAGCATCAGACTCCGTTGCTGCATTGTAGTTACTAAAATGTCCTGTATATTGCGTACATATTTTATATCTTCTATTCATATCCTTCTTTCGATTTTTAAATCATTTCGATATGCATTTTGAGCCAAAGAGTTTTTGTAAATGATTACGTTCAATTATTTATGTCATTTTGCAATCGAAATATCTATTTATACGCTCAATTTATAAGTTGATGGAAAGATCGGTTATATTTTTTATTTCTCAGTGAATATCTACGTTTATTAGGTATTATTCGATCTCATTGTTTAGAAATAACTTCTTATAATAACATAAAATAACATACGATACATTGGTAAAATGCATATAACACAATACAATACTTTTATTATTGCGTGTATCAGATAAGGTAGATTTTGTTTGAAAGCCATAATGTTTGATAGGGTATGGTTGTTGTAATATATCCAATTCGATACCGTGTTCTCTCCTTTCTTCTCTGTTTGTACGAGTGTATTTCCTTTCAGAAATATGCTCTATCTAAAAATCTGTATTTCCTAGCATTGACGTTTCGCTAGATCGTAGAATATGGCATTATCTTTACTTACAGTCACTGAATAAAAATATATAAAATACATCAGCGTACGCAATTTCTCGAAACATTTCTAATTTCCATTTTCGATCCGCCAGTAATATATCGAAGCGATATATCCTCATTTGCTGTTGCACGTTCGAAACTAGATTATTTCGAAAATTATTTTGATGGAACTCGTACGTATTTAGCACGTATATGTAGTATCGTGGAAAATTTAGGTATAAATTCTTTTCTGATACTATTTATTATTTGTAATTTATTTACAATAAATTAATTATACAGATATTAATGAGACAGAGAACGATGATTGTTTAATATGGAACTAAATGTAACAATCTCACTCGAATTCGACCACTCTCGCAACTGAACAACGCCAACAACCCAATTTCTCAGCTGCGCTAACATCTCTCGCAACTCAACAACGTTAACAACTCCACTCTCAACAACGCTAACACCTCTCGCAACCCGACAACGCTAACCACTCCACTCTCAACAACGCTAACACCTCTCGCAACTCGACAACGCTAACCACTCCACTCTCAACAACGCTAACACCTTTCGCGACTCGACAACGCTAACCACTCTACTCTTCGACTCCTCGATTAACTCTGAACTCTCGACTCACTCCCCTTCTCAATCAACCGTCCAACGCTTCTCGACCAACAACAACTTCTTTTAGATTCAAACCATCTTGTTAACGAAAGAACTAGGTGACTTTAGTCACATAGGCCTTTTTTTTCCTATGTAAACTAACGACCGAAAGACAAGCGACATTGTTTTGATCAGTTTCTAACCAGGCTTTTTCCTCACGATACTACATATATAGTATCGTATATAAATTTTGCTATTTATAAATACACAATTTAGTCAATGATAACAAAATTATAAATTAGCGCACAACTGGAAGTGAACGCGCGACAAACGTAATAAAAAATGTTAAAAAATCTTAATAAATTCTAAATTCAGACGTCAAAAACATATTTTATGCAAATATCAATATTATCATGAAAGATTAAGTTATCCACTTGTAGGACCATTTCAATGTGGACCTTTGGAAAAGTCGATTTCTCTAGCATTTTCTTGAAGAATATAATTCAAAAATATGTATATGTACAAAACTTAACGACATCGTTTGAAGGGCTACTTGACATTTTCAGGTCGTTAAAAATCTATTGCGTAATCACATATTATTATTAGGAAGAAATTGTTTACGTATTTTCAAGCTGCAAAGAAATAAATTCAGTGTTATTCATGTGTCCGAATATTATTGCGAATAACCGTACATATTTAATGAATAGTATGGCACGTGTCAAAATCGGTATAGTCACATATTGTAAGCAGCTACGTCGGTGCGCCATTAATTACACCGACTAATTCCGCGAATTGGTCATTAAGGATCAGCTGTTCCGCACTTAATGTCAAGCTAACCGCGCAGTTCACTTCGTTCCTGATCCAACGATAGTCAGTGCTCCTTCGTACGACACGGGACACTGTAATTGGTTTGTTGGAGCTTAACTAACTACCGGATAAAGTCGAACGAACCGGCCGCCGTTTAAGCACGGATTATCCAGAACGAGGTGAACAATATTTACTGCTAATTGCCGGGCTTTAGTTTCCCCGATTTATTTCCGCGATAAGAAAATCTGGCGAACACGCAGCTGCCCACAGGGTCCTCTTTTTTTTGACCAAGTATTTTTATCTAATTTTGACGCTATCAGTCTCTCTTCCCTTACACTGATACACTGATTTCCATTGGAGATTTGTTACTTCGAAGTTAGGATTTTTATGGAAATCTAATACTTTCTTCGAGTACCAGGAAACGAAGGAAATTATTGATATTATAATAAATATATTTTTCTAAGAAAATTGTTAGCTTTTGTACGCTCCTTTTATAAGGATTTGGGTCTGCAAGGTTTTTAAATGAACGTTGTAGAGAATTCGAGTTCGCTGTTTAAATATGAGATTGAAAACCTTTCTCTTTCCATTTTAAATCTCTTAAAACGAATTTAACAGGATGGTATGAAACGAGAAAGTGGTTTCAAGGATCTTATATTTTACGTATGAAAAGAAAGGCATCGTTAACGTGAACGTGCCTTTAGAAACGTAGCGGCTAATTATTTCTTTGGCCGTTGAACATACAAAAGAATATCTAAACGGGGACGTTCAAGCGATGCGTACGTAAAATTATAAATTCCCGAGTACATAGAAAATTCCTACGTCTTTTTAAACGCTTAACAAGGGAGACCCAATTTCACAGTGGGCAATATGAATTTTTATCATGGAACTCGACTTATTCACTGAGTTATCTCCGTTGCAATTCCAGATCTTCGTTCGTCATAAAAACGCTACATAATTCGCGCGTCGTACGGAAGATTTAATCTCACAAATGAGATTCGAATACTGGCTCACCCAGGACGGTGCATTAAACAGGAATATCCTGCGAGCTTAAGCACACCTTTTGCCAAGAAAAAATTAGCTCATTCGAACGTGCCCGCGCAGAGAAAACGAAACTACCGCTGATCTAGCAATTAACTCACCTGGAATTCTGCCAACTATTTATATCGCGCTATTATCATACGTTTCGTTCCAAGACTAGGCCTAAATAGTTATGCTTATCTTATCGTAATTTAGACATTGCTCGACGAATTAAAATATTCCAACTACATATTTTAATAAGATTTTCGTAACGCGTTTATTGGATTGAACGTGGCAACTTATAGAAAAAAAACATTTGAAGGGTTTGTTTAATCTTCTATTTTGTATTATTTAAAGATGATTATTTTATATTTTCCTGGAAAAGGATATTATACAATGGCTCTCGAAAGTATTCGAGTACTTACCATAGAAAACTTTTATGTAACTGTAGTAGCAACGACAGTATTAAACCACAAAGCAAATGAAATAAATAATCGATTTTATTATCGTAGATTAATAAACGCAAGGAAATTCACACCACTCTATAGCGCGTAGATTTTAATTTCGGTATAAAAAGATCATTTATTTTCACTTGCATTTCGTTTTCTCTAAATTCGTACATTTCTAAAATTTTATAATGCAACAGAACAGAAAGTAAATAAATCCATGAAATTTAAAATGTTAAAAATTAACGATGCGTCCGATATTACAAATAACGATTTGTATTTTCAACGTGCTGAAGGCCACGCGAGAAATAAATTACTTTCAGTTACGTCGCTCTTCAAATACATGTGCAGCGTGTTAAATTTAAAAATTGTTGCCCTATTAAAAAAACAGAGAATGTAAGTTGTCAAGTTTCTTCTTCGTAATATTTATTTGTATTTTATTCGTGGGAGATTATGTCTAAACTTACAACAGGATTACCCGACGTTTGATTCTCGTGAGCTTGAAATGATTCTGACGGCAGCCTGGATAGTTGCGGGTCCATGATAAGCCTCACGTTGACAGTGCTCTTCCACCACCTATACCACGGCGACACCTGGTCCTGACGAAAAGAAAAATGAGTTGACTGAAGTGGCGAAGGCAAAGGGGAAAATCTGTACAAGCGGTCGTTCTTTTCTGGTCGATTTAAATTATCTAGATAGTTTCGGTTGTCACGGCCAAAAGACACTCTGCTCGATAAATTAGACCAGAGTGGCTTCGAAGTGGCCAGGCTTCGAGCTAGCCTGATCGAAACCCGAGCGAAACTGATTCCGGGGTGTCACGTATTCAAGATAATTCTTAATTAAATGTGCACCGGCTGGATTTCGATTCGACTACTCGACGGGAATTGAATTTATGCAACCAGGAACAAGATTTTGCTTGAAATTCTTGTCCCGTTTCTGTTGAGATATTCGCTTCAAAGATGTGATTTACCCTTTCTAGGAATCACTTGCTCCGGTTTCCTTATAATCTGTTACTTTATACGTATTTTCCGTAATGATCGTGGTATAGAGAAACGAATGGAATTACGTGATAGGAATTGAAATTGAGAAATGTTTTCTCTAAGGGATTAAGTGTTTTTGTAGAAGCAGAAAATTTCCCAAATTTTTCCAAATAGCATTGTTTAGTATCGTAACGATAAAAACACATCTGTGCCATTTTGTATATGTAGTAACTTAATAGGTCTTTAGAGGAAGGACAAGTAATGATGTTTTGGTTTAACAAGTAATATTGAATACAACGAACTGATTACAATATTGTCGTATGTCTTATTATCATACTCGGCTCTCAACCTCCCGATTCATACTCTCCGGGTCCTCCACTCACACTCTCCGGCTCCTCCACTCACACTCTCCGGTTTCTGCGATACTACATATATTAGGTCATCCCATAAGTTCGTTCCGTTTTTCGAGCGGTTAAGATTGTTTACATACCTTTCAGTTTCATGAAAAAATGTAAACCCCCTCTCGTTGCACAACTTCTTCCCATTTTTCAAGTGCATTGGTCCCTTATCGCCGTATGTTTATAAATCGACACATGAAATGTATACACAAAAGTCGGCACGAACTTATGAGATGACCTAATATATCAAATTGGAATGAAATATTTTGTACACTTTCGTACAGTAGATTCCATAACGATTATCCGATCATTCGTGGATATCAATAGTATTTGAAATTTACTATATGAAAGCAATTCGTTTTGAATTTTAAAAACATTTTTTTGCTTTCGAATGCAAACTTGTATGTTTTTTTCTGCAATTATTATAAAGAACTCTAAAGGTTTCTAGAACATCCCAGTGGAATGGAAATTTATTTCGTAATCTTTTGAATAAGATGAAACGTGGAACTGCACGGTTAGATTCTTTTAATTTCCTACTATAAATGTTATACTATATATGCTATAAAAAGTATCTCATACCATTTGATGAAATTTATCGTAAACCTCTTCATAATATTGAATGTGCAATATCATCTAAATTAGAGATTTTTCACGTGAACAAGTTAACACTTTTTTACGGAGAATATCGAGCTGGGTGGACGAGTGCGTTTAAAAAATATGAGATATTTAAAAAACGAAATTGACTTTCATATGCTCTCTCTCCCTCTCTCTTAAAATTAACGATATTGTATGATGCATCTGTAGAAGAAAATCATTCGGTTTATATGTGAAATATTTTCGACATTATCGATAGTTTCGAGTTAACTACTGCTCCGACAAATAAACAGCATACGTGAGGGTGCAAGTTATTAGATATTTTGTTATCAGCTATCGGTGTCCAATATCATGAAACATTGGACGTAAACCATGTAATATCAAGTATAAAGCAACAGCAGAAATTCCACCGCGAGTTCGCTATATTTTTACAGCTTCTATCAACCGTAGTCAAGATCCAAAGGATGAAAGGAACTGCTAGCGATTCCTGGTACGGCCAGCTCTTTCGTTTTTCAATATCTTGCTACTCTTTTTACAATCCAACTCCTTCCTTTTTGCCCTTTTCCTCCATTTTTTTTGTCTTTTACGTTCTTCGTGTCTTCGTTACTTTGTCCCGCCTTCTAGTCGAGGCAATTTTATAACAGCTTTCTTCTTTGTAAACTCGAGAACTCGGACCGAGCTGTACTCAAGAAATATAGTCAGAAACTGACGTGTAATTTTCTGCCTCAAAGCGATTGTCTTCTTTAGACATCAACTCGATTGTACGTTGGAAATTTTCATCGATGTTTCCCTTCTTCCGCTTTATTTTTCTTAAATCCCTGAGAAGTTACGAGAATCGTAGTTTCTAGTGCGTTACATCGAGAAATAACTTTTATAAGAGTCGATCGATGCGTTACAGTGAAGACATACACAGGCAATTTGCCATTGATCGTCTCAGTTACTTTACGCATCGATATTCTCTCAGCTAAGTTTGTTTCTCTTTAAGATCGCAAGGCTGTCTTTTCAAATTCCTTCACTTCTCTGTGCATTCTCTTCCCTTTCGATACTCAAATATCAAAAGTTGCAAATATAAATATATCTTATGCAGAAGATTCCACAGAAAATGCAAACGAAATTTGCTGTTTCATATAATATATACATTCTAATATCCTTTTCTATTTTACCAAACACTGAAGACCAGCCAAAAATTTCATTGCGGAAATTTCCTTTCTTTTCTACCACCAGTGTTCCCCGCGAACATGTACTATCACAATGGAATTTTGTTTAAAATTAGAAATAATCGAACCGTGTCCTACGAGGAAGAAACCCAGTCAGCGACAAACTTTATTAACCGGATAGCTGTCGTTCCATTTACCAAATGCACGCCTTCGCGTGTCTTTCGCGTTATTTTCTTAGCCAGAAAGAGTGTGTCGCGGCACGTTTGTTCCGGTTCACTTGGTTGATGCGTTCCATTCACGCAGCCAAGCGTTGGCTCACCTGTTTCACCTCTCGGGCCGCGACTTAATGCATCCGCTTCGAGGCAGCTTGTTATCTGGGTCGGCGGAATCGTGTCGCATAAACATAAACCGCGAAAGACAGTCGCAGGCACCACACGGGCGCATCGTAAAAGGCCGTCGACCTAGACCTGCCTCGGAGCTACCTCGAAATGCGCCGTGTCTCTAGCGGCAACCGCCGCGATATTTTTACCCTCGAACGAAATACTCGATACACTCGGCGTCACGAGCTTGAAAATTCTCGCGAAGAAACAACGGGCGTGAATAAAACGCGAGCTGCGTTTACCTCAGGGGAAACCAGGTTCGTTCCTCGGGCGGAAACAAATTTGGAAACGCGTCGCTGCTTTTCAGAAACGCCTCGTTCCGGGATAATTGCGTTTCCCTGGCAGGAAAGTCTTTTAACCCCCTGGCTTATGGGTATGCAGTCATTCCAGTAACGGAGATTATGATCGAATTGCGGTAAACAAGGCTTCCATTTGTGATTTCCGTATTTGCGTTGGGGCATTGGGTCTGCACAGGTTCTAATGTGTGAAATTTAACAGTAGCAGATGTATTTAATAACGACAGAGTTGTTTTAGCTTGGACTTAGATTTCCTTCGATTGCCATTTCTGCTTTCTACAACCTTGTTACGATTCTCGAATTTTTATACGCGTGGAGGATGAAGGTACACTTATCATAGACAACTTTCATGTATCTATATATTGCATTTATTAGGTGTATGAAAACTTTTAAAATTTCATTGGCACACAATGTTCATCAAAGCTAGCTACAATTATTCGAATACTTTCATGAGCCACTGTATTTGTCAAAATCGGAACAAGTTCCATTATTCTCCCTATAAAATATTCGTATGTTTAAGTGAAACACGTCAAGACCCGATAAGAACAAAGGTGATGGTCTCGAGTTTCCGTCTGGCCACCTCGCGAATACACCGGATGGATTTACAGTTGCGAGAAAGAAAAAGTGAGACGCGGTACCATTAAAGGGATTACTCGCGGCAAGAATATGCCTAGAATTTCTGCGAAAGATCAGCCCGTGGTTGACACGAAAAAAATTCGCAAGTTCTCAAGATTACGCCGGAGCCATTAAAAAACTTGTTAGGAACCGCGTTACTTATTGCGATTAGCATTGCTGTCTATAAATATATATATGGCATGCTATCGACTGTTAAACTGAGAAATAAAATGACACATCTCGAGAAGGTACTTCATCCAAGAATGTTTAAAATGCCCACTTTTTTGGCACGATAATCGCTTTTTTCGTGTACGTATTCAGAAAAATGAGTCCATTGTGTCACGGAATAAATAAAGAATTTATTATCAGATTTACCGGTTGCTTATAAAGCTAACCCAGCAACAGCCGGTCGTTTAATTGCAAGAACACGACCGGTCGTCTGGGATGGCAAACAGGAGTTAAATACGTTTTATTACAATACCATTTCTGGTTAATGCTTATGTGTATAGATCTGTGCCGTACGTCTTTTAAGGGCAGTTTTCATTACAGGTAGAAGCAAAATGAGATAAAGTAATTATTTGAAGAAACGTAATCAGTCGATGGAAGAGCTGATATTGTGAATATTTCTTGCCACAAAGCAATCGGTTTGAGGAAGTAGGATGTTATCAAATTTTATATTGTTTAAAAAAAAATGATCTTGAATGCAAACGATGCTTTGGGTTAAAATATTCGTGATTAGTTTAGGGATTTTTATGAAAATTTATATTTTTCTAAACAACCGTAAATCAAATGGAATTTAACTAATATTTGATTTTGAATATTTCATATATTTTTACATATTTATATATTCTTCGCATTTCTGCATCTTTACATTTTTAAGTTTTTGTTTTAAATCTTTAAATTTTCCATAAATGCATAAACATCCCCAGTCTACTTATGATACTAAGGTAGAAAGTAACATTTCCCTTTATGTGCGGCGATGTTACATACATACATATTTTGAATTAAAAATATAATTACCTTCCCGAGTAAATAGACCGTTGTAATGTAACCTAGTACCACGATGGTGAGAAAAAACCATATAGCTCCTCTTGTCCAGAGTTTGGAAATTCCAATCTTATTTCCCTCAATGACGAAATATTGCATACCTACGTTTTAACAGGCGTATAAATGTAATTAATGTATTTTCAGTTATAATTATATCGCAGTCAGAGAGTCAAGTTTTAATCTACGTATGTACGCGAAATAAACGCAAATTTTACCGTAATTTTGCTTCACTATTTGTTATTGCAAATTGACTCACCTAAGAGACAAACTGTTACCAAACCCACAGTAACGACGGAAAGTAATGTGAAGATAAGCAAATCTGACTGTATGTTTCTACGATTCCTGGGGTGAGTAATCCATATCCTCAACGATTCTGGCCTGAAGGTTCCCATAAAAGTGATCACTATACAGGTCGAAAACAAGTTGAATGTCATGTGTTATTTTTTATGCAAAATCGAGTAACTTTCATCAAATATTCCATATTTATTTTAATTTAAACCACAGTTCATTGGATAATCATTACCACGCTAGCAATATTATTTCTTGTTTTATTTTCTTTTTGGAAACTTTTATAGCGTCGGTACTTAATTCTTAATCGTTCAGAGAATCAAAACGCGCGTAATTACAATCTTAAAATATGAAATTTTGAAATTTGATGCTTACCATCGGTAACGAGGTGTTTCGATAACATTGAAGTGATAACGGCATAATTCGCAATAAGATCGGCACGACTGATTCAACCATCTTTCCAAACATGCTAAATGCACGTAAGCCAGCGATCCTTTGCATCTACACAAATTATGTTTCATTTTAGGAAAATATATAAGCATAGCAAACAGCATTGAAAAAGTATTTCATGTACATGACAAAGATTTAATATTTTCGCAAAATGAAATGTTTTTTGTCTCTAGAATTTCTGTCTGTCAAGCATATATTGGTTTTTCCTATAAGTAAGAGAGTAAAAGCTTTACATATTAGAATATATGGTCAGAAAGTTTATAATTAAAATAGCATAAACTAGAGGAAAGGAATAAAAAACTGACAAAAGACATAGGTTTGTGCGATCTTTTATTCTTATTATTTGTTATACATACTATATTTCGATCGTATACAGCGTATCTCGCGCAAGTTGAAACGTACACCGAGCAACGCCTAATTCCATTCTCAAATTTCTGACAAATGTGACGCAGAAGCCAATTTTCTCATATCCTTACACTGTTCTTTTTATCGTTACAATGCCTTTCTCTGGTATTCTCACGTTGCTTTTACGTCTCTGGAGTCTCTTTCCTGCTGTCCTTACGATGTTTTTTATTACTAGAATCCTTCGTTCCGCGGTCGGGATTGATAGAATTTTTCCCAGAGTCATCCACGATAGAATTATTTGCTGGAATATGGAAATTTTCCTAAATTCCAATTTTATCGTAACAGTGTGTTCTTCTACCAAGTAAAGTATTACCAAAATAAAACTCGTGGCTTAATAGATTACTTCCTGTCACTGTTTCGAGATTGACACTGTCCAAGTAGTAGTTTAGACCGGAAGGAAGTCCCTCAGAAATTACCGCAGAGGTCAGGTAGTCGCTATGAATTATTTTGGAGAAAGTAACCGCTAGTGTCACCGTTGACTGACCACAGAGTGGACGTCGTTTAAACCAGGCAGTTGGCAGCTTTGGACATTCAGAATTAATTAGAATTGTCCGTGAAAAACGCATGCCATCCTACACAGAACTTTGACGATCGATACTCTACCTGCAAGAGCATCTATCACCAACCAGCTGTTCCGCGGTATACGCCTATACTAAACTTTGTAGTGCCAGCGAAGCCAGGAGAAGGTCCGGAATAAGATGAAAATCAAGAATTACAAAATTATGTTGGAAGCTTCATTTCTAAGAAAATCTACTTTGAAAACTTATGAAACTTGTGTGAATTTAGTTATGAAACACTCTGACCTGCACGAGTCACGTGCTTCGATCATTACTGGTTGATCTAGTTTCTATGACTGTCATTAAATACTTGTTTCATTGAAAGTTTGGAGCGTGATTTAAGGACAAATCCAACGGATAGAAAGAGCGATTTATTTCGATTAAATATTATTTATATCGTCATCTAGGACAGATGGAGACGAAAAGTAAGCTAGTTCTTTGCCCGTAACGATATCGTCGACACATTTTTCTCAACGAATCGACGGTCGATTGAATCTTGCATTTTACGAACGTGTCGCAAATTCGCATAATAAAAGTGTTCGCGCATACATCACGGTCTGCGCTCGATCTTATTTCCTTCTGGAGTATTCAGACTCCTTATATTTCACAGTAACATTCGAATAAGAAGAGAAGTTCAGTAAGTTTGAAAATTACGATCGCGACCATTCAGCGAAAGAGATTTGCATGCGACAGTTGTCTTACGTTTCACACGCTCTCTTAGTTCTCTCTTTCTCTTTTCATTTGATTCTATGAGAATTTCTTGCCTTTTCCACTATTTTCTTTCTTTTTTAGTTTCCACGAACCGAGCGTCTTTAATCACTTCGAGAACGCGTTTCTCGAATTATTCGTTTCCGTGTTCCCGAACATGTTTTCATGCAAGACCACCCTTTTTAACACCATAATTCTCACGGCAGGTGTTAAAATTACGCTGCTACGGGAGCGTCGTTTCGCCGCCTGGTGAAACGCATCTTATTCAACTTCGTCGGAAGCATGTTTGCCTACTTTAGTAGGTTAAGACGGTTCTTTCAAGCGAGTACCCGCCGAAAGACACCGTTGAATAAGCTGAATCACGTAAAGTCTGCGAAATTTATACTTGCCATAGTTTGAGCGGACTTCGTCATGCGAGTTGGAAGCCGGCTGATACAAAAAGACGAGATGTGCTTCTGTTTTGCTAGGGAAATTTACCATATAAGCAGTTCTAGCGTGTGTCTATTGAAGATACGAAGAGGTTGACTTAAACTAAATGGATGTCTGGTTTGAAATAGCAAGCGGAGCAGATAGATCCACATTTTTTCCCCAGTTATTATTAATGAATGTGTAACAGAGAGACGCTTGTGAAATTAATAACAAACACGCTTGTATAATTTTACATTATAAACTTTCACGATGATTAAGTGACGTAATGCGACGAGGTTCTCCGGATTTCAATCGTCTTTTTAATCGTACGTTTTATTCTCGCGTTCCAAACGTTCCACTTCATCTTTTTAATTTCAGCTCTATTTCGAACATTATTATTATTATTATTATGAAATATCTCTGAATGTGTGGAAATTTGTACAACCAGTTAATTTCAACGCCCAGCGATTTCTTTCTAAGAAAAATAAATACTAATTATCTTTCATGACCTTAATAAATTCTTTATCCACATTCTAACTAAACTTGCTAGAAAAGTTGGCAAGTTTCATAAATGGAGTAAAAGCTTTTCCAAGTTATCAGTATGAATAGCAGAAACAAATTTATATATGCACGCAATTAACAATTAATACAAATGTGTATTTTATATTACAGGTAAGAACCGACGCGTCAAACCGCAAACTAATGTTCACGTAAAACCTGCAAAGTGGTAAAGTACTTTATTCCAATGGTCTTATTTTACTCTGCAGTTATACGATTCCATTTTGCACATTTCGGTTTTTCAATTTCAAACTGAAACCATTTAATCCCATTCAGGCCGTTTCTATTTACCATGAACGAAGTAGGTTACGGATAAACAAGGCGCGCAGAAATTAAGAGAAAAAGATGATAGAACGTAACGATCGTTCACACGAGACTCGAATGAATTACTTTCCACCGCGTAAATGTGAAGTATGCTCTGTGTGTGTATTTACGTTGTGGAGCGGATGATCCCTTACCGCGTAGGTCGTCCAAGTTAATTAATCCATTTCAGTCGGAGAATACTGTTCCTGGACAAACAAACTCTAAACATCCATGTGGATGACATTCCACGGTTCGTCGGTTTCTCTCGGTCTCTGTATCGCGAAGAGAATTTTAAATATGCGTTTCATTACTTACGCGCGTCCGCGATTTCATAGCTGGCCAAGAAACGAGATGCGTTTAAAGAATTCAGCGTACCTATTATTCAGCCCTTTCAGTCTTCTCCGACGATACAGCCATGTAAAAGAAAACTCAAAAAAAATTCTAAAAAAAGAAGTAAATGGGAAGACAGGCAAAAACGCACCTCGCGTGTACGAACAGTGATTTTTCTATTTTGCTCGAAGTGCTGCACGTATAACGTCTCCATTAACTTGCTCTACTCCTTTAGAACGTGTTTCATGTAACTTGCTCTTTGCTTTCGTTTTTTCTTGTATTCTTTTTTTTGTAATTTAAATTGCTTCATCGTTATATATTTTGCACGGATGTTTGATATGTTTAATATACTTAGCGCATTATTAGGATCTCTTTGTGTTGTTCGTGGGGATCTTACGTGAACGAGACCACGTTAGTTTTTAACATCATAACGTAAGTGGCGGATCAAGTTTGCGGACAAGGGAGGCCGGTGTCTTTTGAAACTAAATTAAAAGGTACAGAGATCAGGTTTCAGACAAGAATTTACACAAGAATTTGTCGCTATAGTAACAAGTGTAATAAAGTTAGAAGACTAATTGACTCGACATTATACATTTGTAACGTAAACTGTGCGCTACTTTTGCGGAACTTCGTCTAACTACTTCGACTAACTTCGGAAGATATGTGTATTAATCTGTTTCATGGAGTTTACAAACAGTCTTAGTTCTTATTATTACTAAACAGATAAATGCTACATCTAAATCTTTATACGAGCCTATACTTTCAAGCTAAGATCTGTAAAACAAAGATTGCGATTAACCGATTACTAGAAGAAGTTTTGATTTCATATGCTACTCATATTTCACAAGTCGACTAGGTACTTCTTTGAAACTGCTTTGAAAATGCTCAATTTCCACAACGATGAATGGATAAATAATTGAATTTTTGAATCCAGATCAAGTTCAGTTAATCTTTTGTCAATAAAGTAATATCATTCGCGTCTCGTTATGGCCAATGAAATTTCGAAATGTTTTATCACGCGTGCAATACGTACAAATAAGAGTTCTCTGTGATAAATGTACGAACACTTTCGCGAGCCATTGTCTATCTTACTAATAATATATTAGATTGTCCGAAAAGTGTCTTTCTTTCGCAAACGTGCTTTTTACAACAGTGCACCTTCATGCAAACGTAAAACCAAGTCTGTGAAATGTTTATCTCAACAGAACAAATTGGATTGTACATAATTCGACAAAATAATATAAAACAAAAAAGGTTGTGCGTCTATTATATCCTCATAAAACGAAAGAAACTTCTCCAACAACCTAATACAAATCTAACTCGCGCCATTCATTTGAGATTTCTCCCTCGCTCCGACGAGAAACAGCCATATCAAAGCCTACCGCAAGACCTATTAAAATCAATCACGTATTCAAGAAAGACTCCTCTGAGATTTGTAGCCGTCTCTCGTGCCGAGTATATGTCCGATCCGATTCTAATCCAGACATAGATAGGGCTCAAACGCAGCTCTCGCAAGGGATCCATCGCGACCGTGCTAATCTCAATGACGAATTGCATAAGCAGGTCAGCGTGCACGTGGGCCTCTGTTAATCCACGTGAACAGACTCGCGGACTCGTCCTGTCACTTTTGTTCGACTCATCGCGCATTCGAGTTACGCAACGCCACGAGATTAAATAATGGCGACGCGCCTCGACATAACGTACGAAAACGTTACGTAAACGTACACGTACGAACGTAAATGTGTACATGTAACAGACGAACGCTCTTGACGGGCCCTTAGACGCGTCGCGGCGCTTTCAGACGCAAGAACGCGACGGCGAGGTGACGCAACGTTGGACGAAGCAGTGGGACGAACGAAGGAAAGAAATAGGTCGCGCGATACGCGTGTCACTCCACGAGAATTCTCGCGAGGGCCACCGGTGAGTTAAGTTTCTCGCGGCGTGTCACTCCGGGCGGGGAGAGGAGTAGGGAAGCCGAGGGCGCGGGAAATAAACGGCCAGGGGAAGCGTGGAAAGAGTAGAGAGAGAGAGAGAGAGAGAGAGAGAGAAAGAGAAAGAGAAAGAGAGTAAATGGCAGGTGGCTGAAGGAAAACGGGTGAAAACGGGCAAAACCAGGCTAGAAAAAGGGGAGAAAGGAAGAAAAGAGAAATAAAAAGTGAAAAGAGGCATGGCGCACCGCTGAGATTTTTATTCACGCATTGAAAACACTGTGGGTGTCCCATTCGACTTTAGCGGGTTGCCGCGACGAGATTAAAATTGTAGAACACCGGGACGTGTTCTCAATTCGATTAAGAAGGGTTAGAAGCATCGCGGGGTTGCAAGGTTGCGGTAAGCAAGCGGTTTGTGCAAACGGAGCTACCAATTGCGAATAAGGGATCGTCTCATCAGTACTGTGTTTTATTGAAACGATTTATAGCGGGGATAATGTTCATAGATTTACCTCGTGAGCATCGTTGGGGCTGTTAAAAGGAAAGAAGAATGATTCTAATTTTTACTCCGTGATCGCGTTCCCCTCTTCCACTGAAGAAATCTAATTCCAAGGAAACGCGGTGGTTGTTAAATGAGACCCAAAGGAACGTTTTGCTACAAGTTCCGCCACAATTCATTCATTTTCTTTAAAACTCTTTTGCTTAGGAACAAAAATGTTAATATTCAGGATCTACATACAGAAGTATTATTATTATATGATATAAAGCATAATCTTTAGATTCTTGTAACACAGGGCTGTCTCACTAGTTTACAATTGTCAACTCTGAAGTTATCTTCGCCGTGTTTCGAATTTTCATGGAAATTTTCAGAAATTGAGAGTATTTTGTAATATCTATTACGTGGCAAAAGCTAGTACGACCAATTGGTTAGCTGAAATCTAGTTTTCGCGTCGTTTTGCACGAGAAACAGAGAACAATGTGGTTCAAGGTACGCGATTAACGTATCGGCGAACCGTGTTTGACGTGATTATTTTAGTCTTGTGAAAATACGCGTTAGTGAAATGTACATATCTATCGGCAAACGTGCACGTCATTGCATTCGATAAATTTGTGAGTATAATTCTAAAAGGATTTATTTCTATCAGGAATTGTTCCCAGCATTGGAGTGTTTGCCACCTGTTTCGACTTTTGTTTAAATAAATGACGATATAGTAAATATTCCATCGTATTAGCAAGCCATGTAGAAACTAATTTATTTGCTAAATTTTTTATTTTGTCAAAAGAGTCTTATCGGTTAGATTCGTTCCATGAATCGTTTTTTTTTTCATCTCTAAAACGAAGAACTGTTTATGACTTCTAAAGTATCAATTTTTCGACTAACGAAATCTAAGACTCGCAAAGTCTACCACTTCAAATCCTCAATTAGACATTAGTCTCGTCCGAGGTAACAGAGATCGCGTCGGTAGTTAATGAATTAGTTTTGAAAGGCCTGGCGTCCTTGAATTTCAAACAACGTCGTCTGCTTAACGTTGATGGGATTTCGTAGTAATTAGTTGACACAGGATAATCATTACTTAATCGGGCAACGCGAGAATTAATTAGGATTCACGGCCCCGGAATTTTACTTGCAAAATTGTTTGCCCATCCTGCTGGACATTGTAAATGTGGGAATAGCAAGTGGCAGAGAAATGGACTACCCCATTTTAAGGCTGAGTTTAATAAGTTTATACGCTTACGCGATTCAATATTGGCGCTCCGGATGAACTTTGCATCGGTGAAATTTCACTGCTCGTAAAGTAGCCAGATAATTAGCGAACAACGGGGGGATTTTCGAGCTATTAAGGCGAAATTTTTACAAGTGTACACTCGCATTTTTGATCTCGAAAGACGTTTAAAAATGATGGCCGACGTTAAAACATGGATGAAATATATTGAGCGATTTGCGTCAAAGGTCTGTCATTAACAAATTTCGATAAATCTTATCGAAGCGGAGTTATAATATACAGGATATCTTGGGTTTTTTCTAGAAAACGAAATTAATACATTCCCGTTCCCTACAAAGAATTCTGTTTTCTCATCTTTTGATTTTATATGTTTTCTGTTTGACTTGTAATATGTAAAGAAAGGTACGAAGTTACTGAATTGTTATTAATTGGCTACAGATTGGCACAGCAATTAAAATGGTTCGTAATCGCAATATGCTAAAAGTAAAAAAATTTGGAAATTGTGTTTGGTAAACTAACATGCCTTAGTTCACGTTCAATTTCAGCGAATTGGAATCATTAGTTCGCCTCTAAACGTCGATTTAACTTTAAATGAGCGATTAAGTCAAGATCTATGTGCTAAATCCGTACCTAACGAGCACGAATCTACGTAGTAATATTGTTAAATCAGTAAAAAATATCGCGAGTTCGTCTGCTTCTTCGGAATTAACAAATTCTGAAATTAGCTTAGAGATAAAGCATTACAAAAATATCAAATGAAATTAAGGTAGGCTAGAAATTTCCATTTTTTTAAATTCAATATTAGTTTTCAAAGCGCTTGCAGTACTCTTTTCATTTTGAGTTTATTACTTGAAAGCCTGAATTTTTTTTCAAATATTTCCTCAGGACAAACGTGTCTTTAATAAAAGAGATTCTAGGGAGTTTTACACTAATCGAAGTTGCTATGTATTAATGATAATCCATCGCACTATCATTATTAAAATCTCATTAAAAAGCGAAATAATAATTCAGAAAATGAAATTCAAACATTCTGATAAAGATATTTCAATGAATTTCATTAATCCGCTATTAAAATTCTATTTCAACGAAATCTAACATTTTCTACATAATCGCAAGCACTTTGGTCTTCAAATATAGTCTTTGATATACATCATATAAAGCGTAGCTTATACCGCTATTAAATCCTCGAAATGATTTCCAGAAACGGTATAGCTTAGAGCTGAAAGCTCTCATTGAAATTCTCTTGAACGCGAAGAACGTACGCCACGAAACTCTCTAGAATCTCGAATCTTGGACGAAAGAGGGATCACGGCGAGCACATGGCCAGGGATGAATGTCCCGTAAAAGGGGCCAGCCGTTCAATTGGTCGATGATACATTTACCTACAAGGTGAAATGAGCGGCTCCTTGGACGTGTTTGTGTGACATATTCGGCAGACGATGGAACCAACCGAGACCAGGCTGCGGGTAAGCCGGTGTTGTTGGCCGAGCCCGAGAGACATTTGCTGCGTGTCGCAGTCATTTAAATTGCAGGACGAACCCTCGGGGACGGTGACCGGTAGCATCGGGATGCCGTGCTCGTGATCCAAGTTAACTGCAATCGAAGAGAAGGATACACACGAACCGGTGCATATGTATGATCCAGCACGCTCCCTACGCGTTTACTTACACCCTATTCGACGTAATGGCCGGCTTTCTGTGAAATTCGCTGCTTCGAATATCGATTAACACTCTACGGAGTTCGATATATTGAAATGTTTTCGGGCCGATTCCAATAACATGGCGAACAGACTTGAAGATTTTCAAACAAAGGATGTACTCTAAAGTTTAAATGCTACACGCTTATTTGCGTCTGATTATTTTTGACAAGGTGTATTTTATTTGCACGCTCAAATCCAGACCAATACGAGTCTCGGACTAGCAACGAGAATGTTGAGATTTCGACAACGAGATAGTCCTCCGAAACGTTCTAATTCTAACTCCGTGCATTCAATTAAATATCATTAAACCAGACATTAAATATAATGATTTTCGAATATTTCAGTAGGTTTTAGACTGGAATTAGACTTTCTGTTATCTATAATTTAGCGAGTCTTTTCTATGTAAATTGTTCGTCAAGCTCGTTTAATATCGTGACATTATTTTTAATATTACGAAGAAGATATGACAAGGTAGATAGATAAGGTACAAAGAAAAAATAATGAAATTTTTCGAAAAATTTATTAATTAATTGTTAAGATATTATATAAATTTAAAATAACAGGAACCAAATACAAGAGGAAACAGAGAATATAGTGCATATGTATGATCCACCACGCTTCCCACGCATCTGCGTGTATTTACAGCCTATTAGGCGTAATGGCAGGCTTTGTGAGAATTTACTTCCCAGAATTAATCAATGCGAAATCTGATATTGCCCCTTGAATTACAAACAGGATGGTACTATTCGAACTGCAGATCCTTAGTTTTGCGATGACGCTAAATTTCGTTAATATCCCTTAGTCTCTGAGGGAGGGTTCGATAGAGATAATGATTTTACGATACCATGTTGCATGACTAGTATCCAAAGTCCCTCCCTTTGTTTGCAAATTAATATGTACGTCTTTTCGAATTAAGAAATACGTTCAAATTTTGCATGGTAAACAATTGTCTGTATAGCGATATTGAATTATGAAATTTGCCGAAAAATATCGAAATACGGTAAAATAAATATAATGGGAGAAGTTAAGCATTTTTTAAAAATCACACAGAAAGAAATTTTTCTCTAAAATGAGATATTAAATAATGCAATGTTTAGTAAAACGTTGCACGTGTAAATACGATTGCCAGGAAATAAAATTCAATTTATTTTTCACGTGAGATTCTGTTTACGTTTCTTTCGTCGGTACTTTGACTTTCCCGTCTCCCGTATTTTCCTTTTTCTGTGATGCAGAAAATTGAAATTGCCATTACAGGAAAAATTTGAATTTGCGACAGTGACGAACATTCATGTACTATCGTAGAAAGAAATGCAAGATAATAAAAAAATATGATTCTGAGACTAATGAGATAAATAAATATTAGTCTTCTAAGGGTAGGAAGTACTACACCTCCGATATTTGGTTACTGTCATAGAATTTTCAATGTTAATGATATGAAGTCAAAAGGATTATTTTTTTGTTTGCATTTCTACGTGATATCCATATCTTCTTCTATATATTTAAATAAATGTACAAAGAATTTTGTATTCGATGTAATCTCGAAAACATAGGAAGCGAATTTCATGTAATTTTAAGACAAATAACACAATCGATCTTCGAACTGGTGAACGTATTATAAAACACATAACCATTACATAAAATGAAATGCAAAATATATAAGTAGGTATTGAATAACGAGTAACTCGTTATAACTAAAAATCCTTCAAATTCGTTTATACTCATATTTATTAAAAGAATAGATTCAGATATTTAGATAAGTATGTACATACCTACTTGCATCACCGATGTGACAAATAGACACTTGATGATAAAAATATAACGAAACGAAAGGTTTCTCGAGAAAGTCAGACCAAAGGGTTGCTCGAGAATAAGTCGATTCAGTAATTTCTGCAAGATCTGTTTCTTATTCCACGCGATCTTTCCGTATGTAAATGAGACGAAGAAGAAGAGCCAGCTGGAAAAGGGGAAACGATACCGGTTTAGATAACCGATAGAACTGTCAGTTCATCGTAGTGAAACGCGACGGCACGCCCTCTTTTACAGCCAACAGCTCTTCCCTTTTCGTTTTAAAGACAGCGGACGAACGAAAAAACAAATAAAAGAAAAAACGAATGAATAAACGATAATGTTGAATTTATTGAAAGCTACGTGAATTGGATACTTTTCTAAAATAGTAATATTAAGAGAATAATGTTAATTGATTTAAACGTTGAACATACGTATTATATATCTTATTCGAGAATTATTGGAACTATTGATAGTTTATTCGATGAAGTACGAAACTGTATAATAAACTATATAAATATCTATTAAATAAAGTAATTAGTTAAAGAAATAATTAACAATAACAAAACAGTGCAATATCTCTATTCGCCCGAAGTCGAACTCGTGATAATGATTAACTTCGTGTAATTTTATTCTAGATTTGTATAATGGAAGATTAAAAAGTTGGTTAAAATAACTATACACATTGTTTCACGCGAAAATATTTATAAAATTTTCCGTGCGATACCTTTGTAGCTATGATTCTAAAAACAATGCATTTTTCAAATGATTCAAATATTTTACCTGCATTCAATGGAATTTAATTAAATACGTTTAAATTAACCTTTAGTAAACGTAATATATTCGCAGTAAAAAAATCATCGCGCTTGATTTATTTGTATATTTGCAATGTTATAAATTCTCATTCATTCTTATCGTATTTTCGATTTTATTTCATTTTCAGTGCTGCACATGTTGTCATTGTTTGCTCGATATTTATAAATGTTTACGAAGCCCAGTCGATTCTTTATTGCCGGCGAGATATGAATTATTAAATAGGATTCACGTTCACCAATTTCCAACATATAATGCGACTCGTAACTTTTTGCGACTTTTCATTCATTCGTTTTGTTAGATTCGTTAGCTTTCGTTCATTTTTAAATGCAGACACGACAAAAGGTTAGGGTAACTTTAGAAAAATGTAAGCAAGTGAAAGAATCAGTGGGAAGAGCTACTTCACCGAAGAAATCAATTTCCAATCTTTGTAAATATCTCTTATGAATGAAATGAAATTAATACTAATAGATGTTTCGATTTTCGAGGCGCGAAATTGACTTATTAGAAAATTATACTCGGAAAATTGCGGAGCTCGTGGAAAAATCGACGTTTTCATCAATGTTATCGACTCATCTGTTCAATTACGTTCACGTGTAATCTTTTGAACTATTTAACACGAGTGTCATGATAATCGACATGCCACAATCGCGTATATAATCATTTTTATCGACGTGCCCTGTATAATCGTATTCTCTATTGTTTTACTTCATTAAACATGTCAAATAAGTTTCACGTTCGTGTTTGTGCAAGCTCTTTATCATTTCTGTCTTTAGGCGAATTGGTTAATCGGTTGAAAAAAAAATTACGAATGAAACGTTTTTGATAATGCAGATTGATGCAAAGATTGTCGAGATATATACAAATAAATGAACTGAAGAAATCGTTGACAGTGACTTTATCCAGGTTTGAATTTATAGTAAGAAAGATATTCAGGGAAAGCAAATCGATACTTGTATCGCTGGTACATTGAAAAATAGCGGAAGAAATGTATCTTAAGACGTTGCCCCGGTCATAGGATTATGAAGATTAATTAACTGCAGAAACCGTGCTACCGTCGTCGGTAAATTGAATCTCCCAAGTCAGCCAACTTGCTGATTTATGGCACTATTGCATCGAAACTTTTTCCTGCGAAATATCCGGATTTGCATTGCATTAAATGGAAAGGTCTATCACTCATAAGCGATAACCGTCGTCTCTCTAGGATGAGATCCTTTTAACCAACGACCCTTCAAGTCGTTGAAGCTTCAACAAATCGCAATCGGACCCGGACGCATTAATGAATATATTTTAAGCTTTTATTATAAATTAAATTAATCTTCTCCGTGAATTTCGGTCGAAGAAATTTTAAATTAAAATTCTCTGGAATCGAAAATCAATAATGTGATATTGCCTGATATTTTTTCGAGAGCTAAATGACGTTAATAAAAATTACGTAGTGAGAACCGATTCATTTAGTGGAACTGTTTTATCATTCGCAAAAGCGAAAATATCTAATGCTTTAATGATATCAAATATTATTAATGTCAAATGTTTGATATGGAAAATGAATATTATATCAACATGTTAGTTTCTTTTAAATTATCAGACATCATATTTTCTAATTGGTTCGACTAATGAATCGTTCACTTCAGGATAGAAAAAGGGCTTCGATACGTAATATGAATGAATAAAATGCACTTCGTCCGATACATTTAATTTAATATAAAGGAAGAATATACAATATCATCATCCCTTATACGTTTAAATCATCTTCCCTTATACAAAATAAGAAATACATCGATAACACGAATATTAACACGAGTAACTGAAACAATGATCACTGTTTCGATATCATTCGGTAGAATACCAAACTATATCCGCTTAGAATTAGACATCGCAGCAAGTTCTGTAAGTCTCAAGGCTCATCTGCTGGTCAAGGAACATCTTGCTTTTCACCCTTTCTACCCCTTTCATCGTCGTCCGTTGTACAAAAACAGGAACGATTCTTGGACGATTTCCTGTCTCTTTTCCGCGACGACGAGGCACACGGCGTTTCGGATTGAATTCACTTGTCTCCACTGGCGGACATAACATTTCCACCGAAGAAGTTTACCTTTCGACTTTCGTATTCGAGATTTTGTTTTCGCCAATCCCGGTCGAGTCGCGAAACCACCAAAGTTTCCCGTCCTCCGGTCGCCGTTCACGGATTTCCTCCTTTGCAATCTTCCATCCTTCTTTTTACATTGCTCTGCTGATCAGAGGAACAGAAAGATTTTCTATAAAATCCTTTCGACGCTGCAACGTTATGCTTCAACTATCTTCGTTCGGCCAGGCTAATAGCCATTGTCTGTCTATGACTATTCTTGCAAAGCGAAAGGAATTAAGAGCACTGAATGCTTAACATCGAGGGATTTACGTTTTTAAGGCAACGCGCCTTTTGTTTTATTTATCGTTACAACTTAAAGAAACAGAAATAACAGCTTTCTTTCAAACGTTAACTCCTATAGTAGGTTCGTTTGGATTCCTTTAAAATAGTCTCTAAAATCGTTACTTTTACGTAACATTTATTTGTATCGACTAAGGCGTAGCAATTAATTACGAGTAATTAAAATTATAATGATTAATATATTGGAAATTTTCAAATAGGTCATCTTTTTTCACTATGAAATGGATATATTCTTCAGTAATATTAATTTATCATTATAAATACGTCGAATTAGAATTTAATATCACAGGGATATATTTTACAAGTCATGATTTGATTATTAATTATAAAAGTGAAAATACGAATTACTTCCGTCAATTGTTAACGGAATATTGTTTCATCGTTATTGCATTTTACGTACATTCAGCTGATCAGTAAATCGTAATTTCGAAGTGGAAGGTGGTGCTTTTTGGCGAATTGAGAACCGCCAGCAGCAGAGTCACAATTTGATGTTGATATACTGGCATGGATATACGTATACGTAGGTCCTATTGTGAATACCTTAGATAGTTCAGTCCATTTCATCTCCACTGCTTTATCACTAAATATTGCCTGACTTACGCCACGGAAACTGTTCAACGGGCTGCCGTAGGTACCACAACGATTTCATTGTTCACGTTCTGTTCATTCTACGTTCATCGGCATTTACGGCACCGTGCAGCGTCGTTATACGAGACAGGCCACATTTGTCATTTTCAAGGAAATAGTTGATTCAACGTTTCTAATTAAATGCCGGCAATAAGTATATTTAGCGCAGCATAATTTATCGATGTTAATAATTTATCTGTTCGTCAACTTTCAAAATGGACCATTGTTCAGCTTGACGAAGCTTTAGTTGTTATTTGATGAGAAAATTAACAATGGCGTATTCTTCAAGCAGTTTTATCCCTGTAAATAATTTGCTAAATCTCCGTAAAATATATTTATTTCGTATCAGTCAGAAGGTAACGATCAGTTAACACGTTAACGCCGACGCCGATATTCAAGGTTTTCTCTGTGAGGCGGCGCCTGAATGTACGGTCTGCTTCGTGGGGCGGTGTAACGTCAGATTACACTGTTCAACGCTATCGCAATTTTTCAACTCTGACCTCAACTTATAGCAACGCTACTCTGTTCAATGAATTTCGTGAACTTCAACTAATATATTGATATACAATAATTTGGCAATATCAATTTGCATATATCTGTAAATTTTAAGTAAAGCTGACGGGATCAGCTTTGGCCCTAATTTTGGAGTACTCTTTTCGATTTTTCTCAAAAAGTAGAGGTCTGACGCGAATTTTTCTATAAGAAACGTTCATAGTGCGAATCAAAAAATTTTTCAACTCCGTACAGGAAAAAAAAATAGTCATGTATGTTCGTCGGAGAATGACGGCGCGCGTAAGGAACATGCACGACGAAAATAATGTTAGGACGTAGTATAAGTACTACCCAAAAAACATTCACGTTTTCTGCAGTCGTACCAAGGGCCCGCGAGTAAAACGAGAAGGTGGTGTAAACAATGTTATAAACGCATTTATAAAATGAAAGGTAGAGAATATACCGCGAATAAAGCCAAAAAAGTAACATCATATTGTGATCATTATAAGGGCCAGCCGACATTCTGCCTAACATGTTTTAAAAAATTGCATTAAAAAAGTAAATAATTATGTTAAGTTTATAATATTGAATTGTTATGTTTTTACTATTGAATGCCTGCTTATAATATCGAGATAAAATAACATAAACCTATTTTGTACTATCTATTTTGTGGAATACAAGTGTGACCCATCGTGATGCAAACCGCCTCGTGGAACAAACACGTTTGAGCCATCGGTGATGCACGCCGGCGACAACGTGTTAAATTACGCTTCTCTTTCTATACATGTATATATCTGCAGACTGGATCCAAACTTTGCGAGTGAGTTGGTATTAGGTCGTCCGAAAAGTTTCTTTTGTTTTATAAGGAAATAATGGACGCACATTTTCCGTTTTATATTCTTTATCGAATTACGTATGACCCATTTTGTTCTATCAAAATAAAGACCACAACGTTCGACAGATTAGGTTTTATGTTTGTTTAAAGATGCGTCGTTGTAAAAGACGTCTCTGTAAAAGAAATACACTTTTCGGACAACCTAATATTAAACATGTTAGTCGTTAAAGAAACGAGTGGAAAATTGTAATAGTCAATTATATTAAAATCACTTCAAATACAAGTAGAGAAATAGTGTAAATCGGTCGTAGCTGTCGCTCATATGACTTGCTGAGATAATTCGCTATATTCTTCGCTATACTGGTTCGCTTTCAAGACTGTCCTTCCTACAGAGGATGCTGGTCTATTTATATTGTCCAGCGAACATACAGAAGGTCGTATTTGGTTTAGCTTGACGATTACTCATAACGGCGATACTGTTTTTGTTTAGAGTTCGTCTATTCTAGAACTTCGCAAATCAAAACAACGTTGATACTCTGAGACACAACAATATCAGTCACTACCGATTCGTATCGTCCTATAACTCATGTGCCGCTACATAAGTATAATCGTGGCACTTGCATATCATTATAGCGCCAATGAAATCTCAAAATATTTCGTGTAACAGTTACGATATACACGTAGAAGTTTTCCATGCCAACTGTAAGAATACTTATATACGAGTCACTGTATAAAGAAATGCTTTCGTCATTATTTAAAATCATTCGTACGTATGACGAATTCGTGTTCTTTCTACATACGACGAGCAGATTTTAAACGATGACTATCACGGAATACACGCGCAATTTCACGAACAGTCACGGGGAGGGGTTTTCGAGATGTCGTGTTTAGTGGCGATAAATTTCAGTGTTGTACCCTAAGACGCTCGGATATATATGTGCACGGCCGTGTATACGCGTGTACGCACACAAGACGGTGTGTACGCGTGCTAGTGACGTGGTAGTTAGGAAGGAAGCTCGGGGGAGGCGCGAGCGACACAAATTTTCCAAGCTGCCAGCCGCGAGGACATATTTAAGGCGTCATGTCGCCCGCGTGTTTTCATAATCTCTCTAATTTCCATTAAAGCGATAAGCGCGCTAGATCGAGCGCGATCCCTTTGGAATTTAAATACTTTAATCGCGACAACCATTTTTCTCACCCTTTCGCCGGGTTGCTGCTGTTCGCGCTCGCCTGTTTCTTGCTAACAGCAAATTTCTTAGCTCTGTGAATTTTCATCTTCCATGCCGATCCGTTACTTGATTTTTATTTTCCACGGTTTCAAGAAGTTTATCGACTCTGTGTCTTTTCACCTGGACTCAGCATCGTATTTTGTTCCACTGCTTTCGCTTTCAAGTATAAAGCGTACTTGTACACCTCAATTCGTAGATTCGGATAACATTGAGATATTTAAAACTGTACAAAACGCTCTTTATATTATTCTGTTCCTTCCAAACATGATATTCTCTCAAGATAATATTATAATACACAAGATACTCGTTCTTTCTATTTTTAATGAAAATGATTGTTCTTTAGAAATATTTAGCACTTTATATTTTATCCAATCTTCAATTAAAAATTTCTGTATGTAAAAGGTACTGATCACTACAGTGAAATTTCCAATTACTTAAATATGTTTATCATTTATTTTTTATGAAAGTCACGAAATCATCATCCACGGAACTGAATTATCGCGAACTATTAACGTAACCTAAACTTTTTTCTATCTCCGGTGCAAATTCAATACAGCACCAACTAAATGTAACACGCTGAGCAAGAAATAAATTTATGTGACCCGACTGACGTTTATGCATCCTATAATGTGCTACACGCTGTAATGTCGCTTCTCCTGGTTTGCAATTTCGCCTTCTTGACCGCCTTGGAAACGGAAACATCGTTTCTAAACATATCGCCGGTTATAACGTTCAAACGATTTTTCCAGAAAGGGGAATCGAAGCTTGCAAGCCGCTTAAAGTCGGTTTTGTACTCATTTGTCGTGGCACGTAAGAGATCGAAACGTGGAAAAAAGCGTTCACCACTCTTCAGCATCGAGGGACATTTTCAAAGAACTCTTCATGGACGTAGATTTCATGCATGAAGACGTGAAGCACTTTATAATGGGTATCTGTCGCTTTCGGTTTAGTTACGTATTTTGTTATTTGTTAATCGTCAACTATTTTGCATTTATTCTCCGCCTTATTCTTGACCTTTCGTGAGGTCAATATCGTACATTATAGAAAATAAAAATATCCGTTGAAGATACAGTTGATCGCGAAAGTCATGGTTTCCAATTAAATGATATGAGGTGGTTTATTATACTTGTTGATTTATTAAAGAGACGAGTGATAAAATTGTAATAGTCAATATATATTAAGATCATTCTAAATACAAGTACAGAGACAGTGTATACCGGTCGTAATCGTTGCTCGCTTAATGCTACTGTTCAACGCTATGCTCGCTATTCCACTCTATGACTCGCTATAATAATCCGCTATACTGACTTGCTATACTGCTTGTCCTAGAGAGCACGTTCGTCTATTTGCATCGACCGGTGTTATTGTACAAATTTCGAATGTGACTCCGATTGATGATTACAAACAACGGTGATAATATTTTGTCCGGAGTTCGTTTATCTTTGAACCTAGTAAACCAAAACAACATTGCCATTCTCTCCGATTTGAATCTTGCGTTGACTCATGTGCCGAGACAGATATAAAATAAAGCAAAAATAGGTAAACAGATTATAACTAAAAAGAATCTATAAAAATTGTTAAGGCGTTAACAATTAGCTTAAGCATAGTTTGTGATACCAACGCGACTTCGTTGCTAGTTTTGAGCTTTTGTTTCTGGACATATTGTTGCCATATATCACTTGAACTTTATTTATATTAAATTTATATTAATATATATGATCATATATATACGAGCAGGACTTTAATAATCTTGTCAGATTAACGAAATAGCCGAAGTTTCTTCTGGTTTATCAGAAGCAACTGATATATCGTAGACCCATAAACAATTTTCAAACTTTTGCGCATGAGCTAATACTGTTCCCTTGGGTTTTCTCTAACTCTAGTCACCTGTGCCCCGCTTCAATATCCCGAGGACGGTGTTTTCCTGGGCACTGTCAATGTTTAACACTTTAACTGCCACGTTGGTCATATATGACCGGCCACGGTTTCTTCTGTGACGCCACGGTGGTTATTTGTGACCGGAGCGCTTGACCTTCTTATAATTGTAAAAATTTAATGAAAATTGACAGTTAGGGAATTTTTAATATAACCGATAAATATAAGATACTCTGAAATAAAAATTGCCCCATTGAACAATTAAACATTTATTAGAACGTTGATAAAAGAAAAAAAAATGAGAAAAAATCTTGCATCTAACGATGCACTGTGTTTGCATCCATATCTTTGAGGGGTAATCTATGAATATTATTATAAACATAGCTTAGAAAATAATCGTAAATGCTGCTTTATTAATCATATAATTTAAGTTAGAAGTGCACACATACCTTATTATTATATATAGAATGAGCAAATACTGTTTACTAATATCTCTCTAATATATCACGTTTCAACAATATATTCTGGACGTTTTGCTTACGACGAAATAACGAATGCGAATTGTTTTTTGAAATAAACGAGGCCTTGTTATAATATGTTGCTATCAACTGTTACCAAGGCGCCACGATGGTCACCCGTGACCACCAATAAGATAAACGGTCCATTGGGGAAGAATGTTGTCTTATATAATCAATTGATTATTATTTTGCCGTTATATGCTTTGAATAATAAAAATACTCCTGTGACGTCCTGAGCGAAACATGTGATTTCGGTGTGGCAATCAAAGTGTTAAGAAGTTAACTAATTCTTCATTGGTCGGCACTCAGCCACCTTTCAGGAGTAGAATTTAATGCATCCTACCCTGGTGCAAGGGCACGGAGGATGCGGGTTCGAGACTCCAAACACTTAGTACATAGTTATTCAAACACTGGAACAGAACACGTCGAAATTCACTCACTAAGTTCTACTCGGGCAGTATCGTAGAGTCTGCGTCAAACTCGAGAACCGCCAACTATTCGCGGCATAAGAGAAAAATGAATAAAAAGATTTCTAATATAATCGTGGCAGTTGTGTGTCTCATTACGATGTTAATGAAATTCTAAAAATTCAACGCCTGGCTTTAAAAGAATGTTTAGTGGCTATAAAATTGTATTCTCTCCATTCTCTCGCCAAATATTCCTACCGCAACCAGTAAAACTCGTGTCGAAACACGAAACAGCACACAACGTCTATTCTACGGTGCAGAAGAGTATCGGTGTGCGGTTTAATTTGTATCCACCCTGAGGCTCGCGTTCAGGCGAGTATAAAACCTGTGGATCAACAAAGGTTGCTTTACTGACGTTTGAGGGAGAACCAAAAGAAGATATCTCTCGTGGCTATTTTCAAATGTTTCTTTCATCTTGGGGATAAATACCACGGCACAAGTATTTGTTCTTCAAGTTGCTATCACTTTCCACGAATTTCATGGCCACCATTCCTTTATATTCTTTTCGAAAAGCGCTTCATTTCTGATATAATTTTGCCCAGAGATTTCTACGAATCAAGTGTCTTAATCTTCTTCATCCCTTTTATAATTAATAATAATTTTATTGATATGTAAACGTAGATAAATTTGCACCTTTGGTTTCTCTAGCAAGTCAAATACACAAAATTCGGCAAGTGTACGTAGACTTTGCTGACTGACTGTGTATAGAATAGAATAAATTCCACTACGATATTTCCATTCGAACTCGCAGCTGACTGTTTCAGTTCAATCTCAGCAATCATCGAAACGGAACGCATACATTTTCCTTGCGTCAATAGAGGTCGATAAAAATACACGCGTTTCCACGTTTAGTTTGCGTCTTTCAGCGATACGGGCGTGCATATTCGCGTAGCAACGAGTTCGCTCACATTTTTAATAGCATTAAAGCCTTGAAAGCATTCCGGATAGCGAATGATTCCACCGAAACAACGTTTCCTTCGAAATAATATCGAAAAGTGAACCGAGAATATTTCGTGACGGCGAGTGACGCGTAAAAATTTCAAAAAGGCACTTTTCCCGCGAATCACAGGCACGTTGAAAAATCTGTTACTTGTAAATGTGTGCATTTCAGTGGAAGAAACCTAGGTTGCGTATAGTTAATTAACTATCCATATAGTGGCACGTCACCTGAACATCGCGATTTTTGAAGAAATTCTACAACGGGAAATCTTTTCCTCGTTTGTACTTTGGAAAGAGAAATATCTTCTGTATCGATTATTATTACTAATCCAATTAAACGCAAGAAATTCTCCCTTCTTCAGACTCAGTTACCGAGAATTAATGTTATTTCGTGTTTGCGCGGTATTTGAGAACATAATGTCAATTCTATAAATTGTTTATATTTATATGACATTTAAACGAATACTCGTTTGCATGAATTAGATCGCATGACAACGTTCTAATTTTCTTACAAATCGCATACCAGGCTATCGATCCGAAACACGTTGTCGTCCTCTGTTTCAACTCACGAAAATTTATTCACCTTGGTATATGGATTTCACACGCAGCTGCAAAGACACGCGATAATGTTGTTTGACTTGAAAGCGATGGCTCATAATTCCGACGCTAATCGAGGTATGCTCGTCGTTCCATGTTAACTTCGTCGGGAATCTCTTACAATCGCTCGGAGAATTAATACATAATCTACGCTAATTTTTTTTTTCATTTGCACGCGGCATTCTCTACATATTTTCTGTTGGTTCAGCCGTGGCCGAAGTGTGAAAGTAACGGGAAATTCGCGATCAGACGTAGAAACATGAGCCATAGACACGGCTGAGTACTCGTAGATAATTAGAAGCGACGAGGAGCGTGGTCACAACAACACGGCCGGGCGTAATCACAGACGCTTGAACGCACCGAACCGCGTAATAAGTAGCTAGTTTGCCGACCATAATTTCTTCCATGTGACTCGACAATTTTCTCGACTTTGCGTGGCCGTTTTCTGCAGGAAAACGCGTGTCGCAACTCGTTTTTCTTCTCTTCTCTTTAAACCTCTCCTGTTTCATTTCCGTTTCTGCTGTTTTAGATTATCTCCGTGATAGTCGTGCGAGATCTACTCTTGTGGCCGAGGTTTCGCTACTCTGCTTTTACTTACGGCGTCTCGTATAATTGCTAGTAGCATGATAGCCTGACTGATTCCTTAGTAATTTATGGCATACGAGTTATCGTTTTGTCCAATAAGATGGCGATTACTCGTAGCTTCCTCAAATATTTCAAACGTCAAATATTTAATCAATGCATGTTCCACAATAACTCATTAGTTTCATTGTCCCTGGTTTATGAGAATTATTTTTTCTAATATGATGCTCCGTTTACACGAATTAACGAAAATAATTAGTCTGGATTTCTATCCTCTATCACGCGAGAAATTCTTTCCTGACAATTTGTTCGAATTTAGGTAATTTTGTTCAAAATAAAGAATGAAAAATTAAATCATCAATAGGAATGACAATATTTTATATAAATTTGTTCAGCTAATAATTTTTCAACGAGTCTGAAACCAATCTCAAACATTTAGTTTTTGTTGAAAATAAAAAGTGAAAAATTAGTTCACGAGTACGAATCGTAAGTTTTTATTTATTAAATTTTGCCATAATTTAATAATAAATAATTTCTCAATGAATATACAATCAGTCTCAAACTTCCTACAATTTACTCTGTCTACTTCTGCAAAAAATGCATTTTCGTTTCGATTCTTTATTCGAAAACAGCCACTGTTGCTCGTCATTAACGACAAGCAACGAGGGTTATGAACAATGAGAAATCTATTGCGGGGACCTCTAAAACGATACACTTCCAACCCATCGAGAAACATGAATCGGTTACCAGACCTGAACCTTAAAACGATCGCTTATAAAAACGTTCCATCTTCTTTAATCGTGCGTAAAGCCGCGCGCTGATCAATTTAGACGGGGACGATGTATTGCGTCCTTCTACCAGATAAAGGTTGAAATCATGGTTTGTGATACCGAAAATATTCTTTGGTCGGTGCCAGATAACAGGATTAAAGAGGGAATAGGGGAAAAAAGGAGAAGTGGACCGGGAGCAAGTGAAATTCTGCTAGCTTTTACAATACCAGGTGATTCATATCTGTCAGTGATATGAGAGAACGTATTGCTGGTTTTACAAAAGCATTTTCTTTCGATGAGAATATCGCTCAATTTAAATACTAATTTGTTCTTAACTTATCCATCTATAATGATGCGCTTCTTTCTCTTTATGTACCAAAAGTTTTATCCCGTAGATAAACAGTTGAATAAGCAAATAAATAAATGACTGAATTAATAAATGTAGACAGTATAATCCACAATTTCGAGAATTAATTAGCAAGGAAAAGCAATTCGAGGTTGCTCTTTGAATCATTTTGAAGCGAACAGTAGTTCGTTTCTCATCCTCTTTCGTTGTGATGTAACAATGCACTGTTCGCGATCGTTTAGTCATGAAATGCAGGTCGCAGCTCTTTACTAAGTAGCTCGTAAGAAACGTTCTTTTCATTTCTGCGTTAATTTCTCTTTTCTTTATATTTCTTTATATTACTATTGGCATAAAAACGAGTTTTTCTAACATTCTCCTCGGCCAATCCGAATTCTATATGAACATTATTACCTATACTCTCTTCTATTCTATTAGCAAATAAATGGTTATTCATTTGCCATAAAACCGTATCTCGAGTGGTGAAGAATCAAACGCACATTCAGTCATTTCATCCGTGTAAGCCCCAGTTTCCGAAGTCATGCAAGCACAACGCCGACGATGAGCCTATTGCATAACATCGAAGCGCACAATCAAATGGTAAAAATAAAGCGGCTGTTCAGTGGAGGAAATTCCACGTCTTTGATATCGCGGATTCCATGCTCGGCATGTCTCAATGAACGAGGCCGTCTTACATATCTGTAGAAATGGAATCAAGCGAGCATCAAAAGCCGCTTCACAGCGTCTCCTCTTCTGCTGAGAATCCCAGAGAGATTCATTGGGTCGATGTAAATACGACAACTCGCCAGTCTCTCATTCCAGCCTCTGATCTTGACGTAAGATGGGACGACGTCCTTCCGCGAAGGCGAAACGTAATTAACGCTCGAGATCAGACGAGGCTATTTCATCTTGGCTTCGTTCTTAAGACACCACCGCGATTGAAAGCTTCTCCGATTGATATTTTAATTAACTGCGATACTGGCCAGTATCATGCAGACAGGCTTTTAACCTTCAGTTAGTGATCCATTTTTACGTAACAGTAGATACCTGTTATAGCAACTTATTTATGTATCTTCTTACGTATGATTTTCGTTTATCTAGTTGTCCGTTTCTCACAATGAACCATAATCCTTTTGATTTCCTATTTTATTTTACCTGCGTGCCTTATTGCCACGCTTTATTATATCTATCGTATCTATTTCATCGGCTAATAGTACATATTTCATTATTCCGCCGACCAACAAGCTCTGAGAGACTTAATGGACTGGACCCAGAAATCGAGGTCTTGAAATTTGCAAGTAAAATCGAAGCTCGAGGATGCGCGATCCAGACATTCCCCTAAGTAACGCAAAAACAGGAGGGGTAGTAGGTGGAAGGCTCGTGGAAGATTAAAAAGAAAAAAAGGAGGTTTGCAGCCTTGGAAATACGAAACAGATCTTAGAAAGTCGATCGGAAAATTGAACTGACGCCGTGTCTCTTCCGTTAAGACAATAGAGAATTTAATCAGTCGAATGAGCAGCATGAAACACGGAATCCTGGCTAGTGGAAGTCTTGGTTGGCTTTTTTGTGGGAAAGTTCTGTACGAGAAACTCGTGCGGAAGTCCAAATACCGAGGACAGAAAGCATCTGGTGAATTAGTCGGGATTTCATAGATTAATTTCTACGTAGCTCTTGGTTGAGATTTGTACTGGACTCGGTTTCCAGAAAGCTCGCGTTGAAAATCCGATTATTGTTGTAAAGTACTGAACAAAGTATGGATAAATCAAATTGGCTATGATTTAATTTTCCTAACCTAAAGGTTAAATGGTAAATGGGACGAGTTAACGTGTACGTCGGATTACGATATTAATTCATCTCCGATTCTACCAATTGTTTCAATCTTCAGGCCAAATAAAATTTTCTATAAGCGAACAAATAATTCAATTATGAAATTACTAGTTGATTGTTTTCGACTATAATCTTCACAAACAATATTTATCATTATCTCGTGCAAAGAAATTAATTATTTGCCTAACAATCCGAATCGATTATCACCGTAGCAGATATGTCGATACTCGTGAGCGCATCTACTTATATGCTAAAATAAAGTATAACAGAATATATAAAGTGTAACACCTTGAATACGATGAAAAGGATCGATTCTTCGATTCTTCGATTCCTTTGGAAACTGTATTCACGTCAGTTCGAATTGTTCGACGTCTGTTACCGAAAATACGATGGAAAAACGTTCAATAGCAATTTCGTAGAATGTCACGACGAAAACTCAATTGGCCAGGGTGTGATTAAAACGTATCTATCCGAATTGAAGAACCATTCGATCGAGCGAGTATATACATCTGGAAGAAAGGAACGGAAACGAAATGAAGGCGAGCCTCTAATCCGACCGGTTGGAAAATGAAGCGAAAGAAATAGAAGCGATGTTGTACGTGCTATGCACTTTTACTGCATCATCGAGGCGGATATTCGTTGGAACGCGGTATCAGTTGTAGCTTCTTCTGTGCGCGGAATTTTAAAGCACTGCAAATTACATTTGCTTGCCATAGTTGTTGGATACGCGCTGTACGCGATAGAAAAGAATTTTGTACCTTCCGTTGTCGAACTTGCCCCGTGATTCTGCCAATGAAACAGTAGCTTCTCTTATTTTTGCTCGTCCCAAGTATTGTATTCACATTTCGTCGTAATTAGGACAGAAATTCTTGTTCCAGGAAATTTTTAATGTTTAAAACTACATGTCGAATAACAGTAACTCCACAGTTACACGATTTTACTGTTCTGTTATTTTATTATTTTATCGTTTGTTATTCGTTGTTTTGCTATTATATTATAGTAATTTCTTATTCTTTATATCGCATGATAATATTAAGTTCACTTCCTCGTTTACATATGGTAACTGTTTTACGCAAATCCCGGCTCTGAAGTTGTTGGTGGCTGTTACATTGGGTTGCCTCTTTTGATATATTGTTGCACGTCGTTCATTTTTCATCCACGGTAATCAATCTGTCTAAAAACGGATCGACATTGTGGCGACTGACAGGGGACGAACAAATTCTTACTGGTCAGCAAAATTCTACTCTGACAATTCGTGTGAAAGCCGGACACGCTGCGCTTTGAAACAGATTCGAGACGTTTCATATGTTGGCCCAAATGATTCTACGATGTATGTACGTCGAAAACTGCTCTGATAACGGTGAATAATAAAGCTACATTTTTTTCTCTTAAATAATAATTTTGTTGGATGAGTCGATGACACTCCCATCCTAGAAAATAGTTCGCTGTTAGATTTCATCATTGTAGATACATTACAATCGAAACTTTTGATCGAATTGACAATTTCTCAGACTTGTCGCTTTTCTAGCAAATCGATATCTTCAAAAGAATTCACGGTGCTTTTCTACACTATAACTGATCTAAGAGTGATATGCCATGAAGTGGCTAACAACAAGTCTTAGAATGCTGTCTCATCGTAAAGAAGAAAGCTATTGCTAGGATAAATGTCCCGTATCTTTCAATCAGTAAAAGGAGAATGATAACGTACGATAATGCGAACGCGTACACAAAGCAGCTGACGATCTTGTTTCACCATAAATCTTCATTTTCTTCCTAAAAAGATTTTCAAAGGGTTCTGGATCTTTTCTCGTAAAGTGATAGCACCTAATTTTCGATCGTTCGACGAACATAAATGTACATTTTCATTTTCTCAGCGTCCGTGAACGCAGGCAGAAGCTATTTCACTTGCACGACAAGTATTTTTCTTTCTGTTTGCAAGCTGAATTAGACGGCTACAGAGGGTGGAACACAGCGTCCTTGTTGCAACACGAAGTGAGATATGTATATAGGCCGACAGTTAGCATAGGAACAGCGAATATCCACTTGCCGGGTCTCTGATCTATAAACTAATCTTCCGCAATGTCACACAGAATTGCCAGTGTATACACGTAACAAGTACACAAATGTTTATTTGGCCCAGATATTTCGTCGCAGTTGTATCAATCCAAGACGGAAACAATCGGTCGTCGTAAATGGGTTGTATCGAAAAATAATTTTCCACGCGTATAAAGCTGGAATATCTAATCACGTTCGTCTGAAAGCGGAAGGATACTTTGCCTGCTATCGATTCTTTATTGTCTTTTATCGTTAGTGAAAGATTTAAATCTGAAGTGGTCTGGATATTTAGTCTTTGACGTCGTTGAAACTATCACATTTTCGTTTTCGAATTCTAGATTCTTAGAATTTATATCAAAGAAAGAGATATAGAATCGATGACATATTTATACGTTTTCTTAACAGTCTGTGAATATTCGTGGGAATTCACATTTTTTAGAATGTGACTGAAAAAAGAGAATAATAGGATTTAGAAAAAGCATGGTTTCACTTAATAAATGTTATCGTAGGTAGTATAGATTGGGCACTTTATATATTTCTACACGCTGTGTACATTCTACGTGTTTGCACTTCAAAATTTATCATAAATGTATACAGTCTATAAATAACAAATGCTACGTTGATTTTGCTTAATACAAGAAGAGTCTCAAATTGACACGAGAGAAATACACTTATTGACTAGATTAACGTTTCATTTGATAGCATCTTTGCAGGTAGTTCAGCGGCGTATGTAATAGAGATAGCAAAGATTTATGGACAGGGAATTACTTTAGGGATGAATACGAAGACTTCGAGGCAAATTTATTGTTCCAAGTTTTCCAATAAACGAAAACCTCAGGAATCAATCACCAACTATATGGAATATCGGGATAGCTTGCGTACGTAGTGCATCTTTGCGCTTTAATAATTAATAAGGTCAGGACCACCAGTTTTGATTCGCGATTTCGGGGCTTAAATTTTCCACGTTCACCAGACTATCTTACAAATTCAAGGGAACAAATGTATTCTTGGCTTTATTTCAACTTTTATGCGAAGGATTCACGGAGCAGTATTGTTTCTTTCCGAAGTTTTGAATTCCAGAGGAAATTCTGACGGTCGTAAAAAGGTAGGTGAGGATACTTTATGCTTCCTTTTTATTGTAAACGTTTCGAGCTAAGGATTGTTTGGCACCCAGAAGGAACTATCAAAAACTACTGTTTCCCCACGAATAAATGCGAATTGGTTAGGAAATATAATATAATTGACAAATATTCGTAGATTGATACATCGTTCGATAAAAAAAATTGATAATGGGACTTGATAATAACTTCGGATGAAACGTATCCAATTCTACGAGTCCCTTAATGGAATTTCCTTAATGAAATAAGCCTTTATGTAGTTTTCATTTTATTAGTTATGTTAGTAAATATTGAAATATGTATAATTTTGTGTGCTAGACTAGATTAGCCGCGTAGTAGCGACCCACGTATGTGAATATGAGTGTATGGAAGTGTGTGTGTGCACAGCGTCTCGAAAAACAGATGAATGCAACTGTTCCGTTGGCAGTCTGGTATGAAAGATGGTGAGACAAAGAAAGTGCTGAGACGCGTGCAAATGTATATCAACGAAGATCCTGAGAATCGTTCATTAAATAAATCTAAAACAATTTTAATATGAATTCTAAATGTGACCTTAGTGTTCTTTTACTTTTATTTCCGCAATTAAGATCCACAATTCTCAACAGTAAAGATACGAAATTACATAAAAATTCACAGTCTACTAACAAACCGCTACAGTAATCGATCAGGCTATAAACAGTGAATTAAAAAGATTCAGAAGAAAAAGAAATGAAATACGAGAAATGCCTGGTTGAAGAAGGAAACCTTTTTTTTGGAATTTAGTCAAATTAAGAGATGCTCGTATAGATTAAAACTCGGCACGCATACGTGTTTACCAGCCACAGCTAACGCGAATTGACAATAAAAAACGAGGGAACAGGTTGTCAAAAGCAGAGAAAGATCGATAGTCGGATAAAGAAGGAAGGCTGATGGAAAGTCGAAGCCGGGACGTAACGATGAACGGCAGTATTTTCTGCGTAGCTAAATTGGATTGGCAGTTTATTGGCAATATTCGTTTGCGTGGCGTTACGCCAAGCCTTCGTGTTCCTCGTGACCAACAAAAATATCCTCCCTGCCTCTCTATCCGGCTCTATCTTGTCGAATCCTTGTCCTCCCTGTCGTCTACATGCCAAATGCAAGTTTCGTCGATCCCAGCATGCACTGGAATGTCTCGTCCCAGCAGGATAACGATTCCATTCCATACCTGCTGCCAATGCGTCCCAGTGACACTGTTCGGACTCACGAACGCAAAGCCACGAACCAGTATTTGCATTTTCTTGTAGTTGTGTCCGGCGATGTCGAGTGGCCCCGCGTCGGTCTTTGAATTTCATTCGAGGCGAGCTGAATTCGCAGCTGCTTTCTTAGACGAATCACGAGATTCAAAAAGAAAAAAAAATCGACTTAGATTTTTCGATTACGCCGAGTACATACAGTATATGGTATAATCTATAGTCAAGATTGTTTATTTGTTATTTATTTATTATTCATTTATTTCACATATTTTGGTGTACTGCTTTACGAAGTATCAAAAAATCGGCAAAAATTTCGCAATACTTTCTCTTTCACTAGAAACCACCAAAGTAAAGCCATTCTGATATAGGAGGAAAAAGTTTCTCGAAATAATCGAGTTAAACAAGAAAACGAATAACTTGGGAGAGCACGAACCAGTTTCTTCACGTAATTCATGCAAACGAGAGAGATAAAAGAGATTGGGGATGAAGTACCTGCAGTGTTCAACCACAATGTTGATCCTGAACTTCACCGTAACTAGGAGGAGACGTTATCGAAGACGTTTATTTATTTTCCGTTTTACAATAGATAGATCAATCAAATATCTATCGCTCGTTTAATCGTCGTAATTAATCAGAATCTTCTTAACTTAAATTTAACTTAAATTTTTAAATAGAGCTATGAAAGTTACTATACAGTATATGTACTTAGGGAAAGTCACAGACATCCTCAACTTCATTACAAATTCTTTAAAAAAATGAAGTTTGATTTGACAGATTATTTTAAAGAAAACCATAACGAAGCTCCATTTGACATATTATATATTTGAATTGCACTTTGACAGTTAAGATTGGAGCAATGCAAGTACTTATTCGTTGAGAATATGCATCGAAGGAGCTATGTATCAGGCCAAGGATTTACTTGAAAAAATGAAATTTCGTATGCATCAATCCGTTACATGTGTATTTTATATGCACATGACATAAGAGCCTCCGCTTTGAAATCTCAAAGTCGTTTCTACCTAGAAAAAGGAAATTCTGTTCATTATGATACTTTCAAAACAACAAACAGTATGTTTCATTTATCTCGAACCGTTCAAATATCGCGAAAAACAAGCGATACAAAAAGATGTCTCAGACAAAAATTGCACGATGTCAAGGAGAATATATTGCGATGACCTTGAGACCTCCTATAAAGCACACGTTGAAGATTGTAATTTTCTATTACGTATTTTTGTAGCTTACATTCAAACGATTGCAAAACACTGTAAACTCGCGTACTTTGTTTCGTATTATCCGCTATCGAGTTACGAATTTAAAAATTCGATGTGCCATCGGCACTAGAGTCGCCCTACGTACATCACACTACTACAAACATGTTTTTACTACATAATATTACTTCCGGTATCGCTGAAACACAGGACCCAGCTGTTTTGATGTTTCCAAAACAGTCAGTCCGTTTCGAACAGTCATTTTTAGATAATACGTAGCTTATTTGGATCTGACGAATTCAAAAGTTTACGTCACGATGACGAATAGTACGAAAGACACAAGTTTGTACTATTTTGAAAACGTCTGAACGTCAGCTACAGAAATATGCAATAAAAGTTAGAGGCATCCGCTTAAAAATGTTAATATCACCTTTACAGGAGATTTTACGGTCGCCGCAAAGTCAAATATGTTAGGTTGTCCGAAAAGTTTCTTTCATTTTATAAGGAAATAATAGACGCACAATGTTTTTTATTTTATATTAGTTTATTGAATTATGCACGAATATAATAATAGAAATAGAACGAAATGGATCATACCTAATTCAATAAAATAATATAAAACAGAAATTGTTTTTCATCTATTATCACCCTATAAAACGAAAGAAACTTTTCGGACAACCTAACACAACATATCCCCGTTCGTATCATAAAAATTTTGTCTGAAACATTTTTTTGTGTCGTTGGTGTTTTTCGAGATATTTGAGCGGTTCGAGATAAACCAGACACACATTGTATAATTCATCAGAAATATTATTTCATAGACAAAATACGTAGTTTTGGATATAATCGCGTGGAAAGACTATAATAGCACGCTGCTCTGTACCATGATATTTCTTTGCTTTTAGAGCGAATGCAAAATTCTGATCTCTCGATGGATTTTCACGCGAAAGTGTCATGGAACAATATCACCTGATCCTGTCCTCTGTCAAAGAAAATGCACCGATGAAAATCTCTCCGCGACAACGGTTTTGCACCCTTGTTTCCCGTCCGTTGTTTCCGCTTCTCTCCAACTTTCGTTTTGGATATTTGTCGTTCGTCGCGACGCGAAACACACATCTTGCCAGCTGTTTGTCTTACCCCTTTTCAAGCAGTTGTCAGCTGTCGTGACGGGAACCGTCGTACCGAAATTCCGTCGCCAATGGAACTGGTCGAAAGATCTTCAAGTTGTTAAGACTTTTATCGATAGTTGATAAGAAGCGAGACGCTCTTCGTATCAACACAGCGACGAACGTAGCCGTGGCTCTTATCTCTTCGCGCAAAGTTCCGACGAATTTTAGGAATATTCGCGAGGAAGCTTGATAACTGAGGATTACGTCATCAAAGGCTTTTAGCTGTAGGAATAAACTGTTCCTAAAATGCTTTAGATTATCTTGGATTGAGACGTCAAATATTGCATCCCCAACGTCGAAATTCTATCTCAGCAACGCGACGATTACGAAATATGCGCTCGTGTTCGTTCGTTTAATACCGTAAGTTCGTGAAACTCTATTCTTGCAAAGTGCATTTCTGTTTGACGATATTTTATGCGATATTAATACGTTTTAGTTGTTATTCTCGTTTGTAACATTTGCACGTTTTACTGAAACAGTATACTATAACGATATAATAGCGAATAATAGAAATATATTTGAAGTATACGTTTAAGACATGAAGAGGATCAACCAAAGATTCTAATAATTCGATCTGTTATCTAGAACGAAGTATCGAGTATGCATATTGCAGCTTTGCGTGGGAAGTGACACAACTCGAAAAAATATATTTTCCAGAAGAAACGAAAAATTGTTTTTCGTTCGTAATCGAATCAAATTTACGAACAAGGAGAATAATGCTCGTAAAAAATAATGCTCTTTTCTTTTCGACTTTAGTTCTTAACCTTGGAAATGTCGGCTTTCTAGTCAGGACACAGCTAATGATAAGAGCATTTGTAGGATACAGCATAGTGCTACATAAATCAAGAAGAGCGACATAATCGTCCTCTATCGGTCAAATTATGAATATGAATGAATAAGATTTCCATAATTGGTTGAGGAGTTGGAGTATTTTCATAATGATAACTCGAAAATCGCGTTTTTTCAATTTTTATAAAATCTTATGTACGTGTCGTAAGAACCGGTGGCATCATTATCTTCGCTCCAATAATTTCTGTGTTTCCTTCAAAATTTCACGTCGCTGCATTCAGCAACAGGTTAATAAATTTACTATCTGGGGGCGTTTTTCAAAAAATGCGATGGCTGTCATGAATTTATATTTGTAAAAGGACCCTCCTCTTGATGGATGTGCCATACGCTCTTTATTACGGTACCTTTCAAAAAGAATGAAAGAAGATTATTCAAATAAGATTTGTATTAGGAAAATCGTAAGATTGCGAGAAAAGACACAGACGTCGTAATTTGTCGATGAAATAGATCGCTAAAACTTATTAAATTATTTAGAAAATGTTTTCCACGATGTTAATATATATATGAGAATAAATAAAGGGTTTGTAGACGATACAGTGATTTGAGAAAGTATTTTGACACTCTGTTACAAAGATCGAAATTCATATTTCGAATGTCACCAACAATCAGTTACAACTTCAAAAATGAAGCCGTCGATACCATCTTCGAACGCAACTTGTAGCACTTCCTCGCATAGGATAACCAGTTACGAACATATTGTCGCGGAGGGACGAAACTGCTCCACGAATTTCTGCTTCCGAGCAATTCCACTTACGATTTGCCTATGTCCACTGCCGTTAACTGGAACCTCTGCCCAACATCATAGCAGCGAAACGCTATTACGCGATGCTCCGAGTGATCGAAGCAAGCGAATTCACCGGAATATTCCAGGCAACAGAACCTTCTTGTTCTTCTTGACGTCGCCTCTTGCAACAAGAAATCACTACGTACGTTCGATCGTGAATGTGTCTCAATTCTCCGAAGATCGAACACGGAAGATTATTTATGAAAATGTAACTTCGTTTCTGATTACGATTCTCCTTGACGATACTCTCATCTTACAGTATGAAAATTTACAACATGGGATTTCCGATAAATAAAACGAAGGGAATGTACATAGTTGGATGGTTGAGAGAATTCTGTCGAAGTGTGACATTTTTTTGCCTTGGAATTTCACGGCTGTGGAATTGTTCGGATTTCTGAGGAGATTGGGGAATCGATTTATACGAACGTCGCATCGCATCGTCGAAACGCCTTTGAATTGTTTTTTGTTCTAATCCACAGGATCAATCAGATAGAGACTCATTCATCGAGTTTTTCTTGTCTCTGTCTTCCTCCCTCCTTCCTTCTCTTATATACAGACTGGATTTCCTTTCTTTTTACGACGCGGAGAAAATGTTTCCTTCTGCAGGATCGTGTGTTCTTCAAATATCGGTGTCCACAGTTTCTTTCGGTGTACAGGGATTTTCTGCCTATCTTTCTTTCTTTGTCCCTTTATTCTACTTCCAGAAATAGTACTTCAAGAGGAAAGTCACTTTATCTCCTTCTCTCGCTTTCGTTTCTTTTGTTTTGTTTACCGAACCAATTTTTGATTTACCGATTATCCAATTTGTTCTACCTACGTTGCACAAAGTGGTTCTTTAGAAAAGAAACAGAAAGTGAAATTTAAGAATGAATTAAGTATATGAATTGTATTAAAAATTATATTCTGTTGTATTTATACCAACATTTTCTAGAAAAAATTATATTGCAGAAAATATTCACCATTTGGTCATAGTATTCTTCCTTCTAAACATGAATTTTTTAATATTTGCTGTTCCGACATTTGATAAATTTAGAAAATATTGATTTATAGATTCCATAAAATATCATCCACTTTCTAATGTTAATTGCTGGATTATTCGTCTTAATATATAAATGAGCGTATAAAAGAATGAGGTTTCACAACATGTTTTCGAGTAAAGTGCTATACCATTATTGAACTTCGTGAAACATCTTCTTAGGAAGAGAAAGCAGACGTTACTACAACAAAAGATCAAATCTCTCGGTGAAAAGAATGAAATAAGAAAATGTCGGTGACTTTTTTCTCTTTTAACCTGCTCTCTTCATCCTGTTCCTTTCATTGTTCTCGATTTATGTGGTTCTTCAAGCTTGTGCACAAAACATATACCTTCAAAAAAAATTCACGAAAGTCATCTTACGATTCACAACGAGAAATTTGATAAAAAAGGTTAAGAAAAATTGCGTAATAAGGAAATATTTCTTCCGAAATACTTCAGTTAGCTGCCTTCACACAGAATCACAAAAGTATCTTTCCCTGGGGGGACAGCGGTAGAATGAAATATATTACGACCATTACATTTAATTTCTACAAAGCATTATATTTGCGCACTACTTTCCCATATTATCCAGGTCATTCACATTATTAAAAATTGTTTAATTTGTAAAATTAATTATGTTTCAACTATTTTAGGAAGTTCATTAAGTAAAACGCCGATAACCACCGATGACTATTAACGTGTTATATAAGACCTGTAAAAAAGTATCAACTCCTTGCGAAATTTCATAAAATGGACTTTATGCATTGGAGTGATTTTTCCCCTCTTCAAATATAAATTTCACCCATCTCATTCCCTAAAACACACTCCGCGAATCGTAAATCAGTGCCATCGCTCACGAACTCTCTCATCCTCGCGACGCAAAAAACGCAATAAAAGCGAGCGAGGCGACAAACGAGTTCACAGAATGAAAATAGTTCGAACTATGAGAAAATTTCGTCGATGACGCGGTCTGAAAAGGCTGGCGTTCCTCGCGAGATTTCGGCCGGTATTTCTTATCCGGGAAATTTCTACGCTCGCGTGGCCAATTTCGACTTGAAGGCTGTTTCCCAGCGGACTTGAGTATCGTCGCGCATACCGAAGAAGTTTACTTTGATGCATCCCCCTGGGTGTAGCAGGCTGCATGCAATCTGCAAATGCGTTGGATAAGTCGCGTTTCAGCGATTCCTCCGTACTCCGTTCGTAACAACCATGTTTATCGAGCTGACAACCTTTCCACGATCATGGTCAACTATTCCAATTTATCAAGACGAATTTTTGGTCACTTCGCGCCTTCCTTTTATTATTTACTTATTATTTATTATTTAGTAAGTATAGTTACATAGTATTTCGTATTATGACGAGATTAACTCACTTTTCATCGCATTATCAAAAATATTAATAAAATTAGTTCGGCAACACGAAAATTTCAATAAATTCGAAACTGAACAAACATATCGAAACGGAACAATTCTCTTTTCCAGCTAAAAAACGGTCATAAGAGTGAAAACATCCGGCTTTTATCATCCTAAATATTTTAGAAACTATATAGGAAAAGGGAAAAAGTTACATTTAAGTTGAAATTGTTATATTAATTGCTAAATTACATTAATTAAATGTTACTTAGAATGTTAATTACTTAGAAATGTTAATTAGAAGGTTATCTTTTATATTGTATATTGTGGGCGTAAGAAATTGAAAGAATTGTTTCTTCAAACTTTACTCCACCATAATATCTTCGATAGTTCTATTTGTTGTTGTCACATGCATAGATGGCTTACGAGGAGCTCTTTACAAATATAGTATATACGAGTTGAAACAACAAAATTTTTGCTCGCACAAATATTTGTGCTTTAAACACTTTTTCCAAGAGTATCATTGTCGTAACACTTCCGTAGGGTAAATACAAAAGGGTAGCTAATATATCCGTGAGCCACTTCATGTAACGTTTGTGTGATTTTAATCACAGGAATTTTAATGTATAAATAAAAATTTTATGAGAAGATAATAAAAAATAAACATGGGATAATAAAAGGATAATAAACGGATGATAAAAAATAAACTTTGGGGGACGTTTTCACCCCTATGACCGTTTTTCAGCTAGAAAAAATTATTCCTTTATTAAACATAACATGAACTATACCTGCACAAAGCTCCAATCTTTTCTTAATTTTCCAGTTGCCGAGCTTGCCTTGTAAGTCGCTTATAAAAATAATTTCCGTATTGCTTTCGTATAGAAGCTTCAATTCTGACAAAGTATAAATCATTGAAAAACGTATCTATATATAAAAAAAATTCCTTATTCTCTTACTACGAAACGAAAATTATATTTTTTAAAGAGGTGATCTACCAGGTATTTGTCTATTCCGTCAATGAAATTTCCATTCAAATATTTGTACGAATAAATTTTTATGTTATGAGCTGACACATAATACGTTAGCGAACATTCAATACCTGACTTTCCATGGTTGTATTCAAAAACGTGTTTTACTCGATCGCGTGCGAGTTTTACTAGCCAGGATAGGACGAACGGGGAAAATTTCCATATTGGTAACATAGCTCTAACCTGTAACCGACTTTCGTGATCGATTCGAACGAGGATTTTTGCACCTCGGTCGGTCCTTCCCTTCGTCGTTCGTGTTTCCCTCTGGTCGAATTTTTGGCAGTCTCCGCGATACGGGACGTTTAAAAAATCGAATATCGTGATACCTGTTTACGTTTTCCAGGGTTTATATCTGTACCTCACTTCCGGCCCGTGATTTATGACTCATAAACGTATCCCATCGTGCCGACCGATTTCCACAAATATACGGCAGATCGAAACGTTATTGCAAACCAGCCCGGGTTATACGTTCCACGCAATCAGCGGATTAAATCGTTACCCGTGCCACGGAGAATTCCGGATGTATTTTTTATTCACCGCAGACGCAACTTCGGAAATACAACGACGATCATTGCCCTGGAAACACACGCGTCGATATCCGAGGATGCTTAAATTACGTATACGATACCTAACAACCGTTTCACCCCACTTAGACGTAATTAAAAATCTCGTCGGGTGTAATTAGTTCGTTCTTAAATGGAACAAGTGAGACACGTATTTTTTACGAAGAGATTTCAGATGGTCGACTACCTTGTAAAGATATTTGTACAGCTGTAGAAATATTTTACGAATGTAGCGTACGCGACGTAATAAATGTTTTCAAATTTCGTCAGCACTGTCATGAGCACTGAATATGAATATTTCTCTTCTCATAAATGACTTTCTATTTCATGAATGAAATTTGTATTTTTCAGGAAATAATTACCAATTCTTGGTATAAGTTTGAAGATCTAGTTAAGTTCATAAAATAATCAACTTAGAAAAATGTCGAGAAAATATTGTGGACAAGGCAAGAAGCTAATAATTTGGAAATTTAAGAATTCTCTGTAACTGTGACTACTTTCGATCCATATCCACGCAGGATTGACATTTATTTTTGAACGATAAATCCTCTCGTTCGGGGACATATTAAGCCGGCCAATTCTTTGCAATTCTACAGCCATTCAATGGAATGTAGCACTTATCTTGAAAGCTCGAAAGCTTTCGACGTCTCTGTAGCGATCGGATTCCATCTAGGAATGAAAAAGATTACGCGTGAAAATGCGGTTGAATAGCGCGAAAAAAAGGCTTTGCAGGATATCTATACGCGAAACGGTCGGCATATAATTCTTGTTCAGAAAAATGGAAAGGGGCGGATTTGAAAATAAAATGTGACTCTCTTCAGAGAACCGCAATCGCGTTTCAATTCTTATCAAAAACAGAAAAAATTCGATCAATGTTGTAGAAACTTTTTTCTCTTTTTCCGTTTGTATTACAAAATGGTAGGATGTGCTTCGCGTTTCCAATAAATTGTTCGTACTTCATTCAAATTGCGACACTATGTCGCTGATTTCCCGATCATCCTGTCTTTTACATATTGAGCGCGTTTTTACAGAAACAAAGGAACAAACGTCTTTGAGATACGGCTCGAGGCGCTTGTGTTTAAACCAATGGACAAACTGACCTATTACTTGTAATTACGGCATTGAAAGAACTGCAAATCCAGTGAAGGCTCCTTCACAGAGAGTTTCTTATCGAATCATTTTTCTCTGCCACAAAGAGCTTGCTCTCTGAGAAGCCTCATCTCAGGAACATGTTCATTTTATTTTCTCTAGACAATAGCGTAGTCGGATTATTTCTTAATTCCTGTAACCTAATTTCTGTATGGTAAGCTTTGGGCGTAACAAGGGTCTATATTATATATCGTTTTCAAGCATTGTATTACTCCGATTATTCATCGATAATGGATAAGGGAACTTGTAACATTTGACAGTGTAAAATCTAATTAGTTCTGTATATACATGTAGTATCTTAATGGGTCTTAGAGGAAAGGACAAGTAATGATGTTTTGATTTAATAAATAATATTCGAAGCAACGAAATGATTACAATGCTGTCGCACGTCTTATTTTCATACGCGGCTTTCGACTTCCCGATTCACACTCTCCGGCTTCTACACTCACTCGCTCTCGCTTCTCAACTTACACTCTGCACACCTTTTGCATCCGTCCTCTCCGGCTTCTCAACTAACACTGTCTTTAACATCTCTTTGTCTTTTCCCGCCCTATCGCGTACGTGTCCCGAAAACGCCCGTGGCCAGGGTCACGCAGGCCTTTTCCACGAAACTATTCAATTGAAAGGACCGACGACACATTGATGTACCCGACGATGCCGCGGCTCTCGCGACATTGTTTATGGTTCGGCCGATATCTTAGGCCTTTTGTCCACGATACTACATACATATGCATATGAAGTTTTAAGTGAAATAACCGCTCTTGTTAGGTATAATTCATTGAACCGAACAACGTAAAAATAACAAGTAACATGCAACCTATTTAGCTATATTAACAAATAAGCACGTACAAGATAAATTTCACGGACTAAAAAATTGTCAATAAAGCGAATTGCCAGAAAAAAGTGCGCAAATACAATATAATATTTCGCAAAAATTAAATGTTGTGGCGTAGCATATATCTATCGGCTCGCACGGCGAACTATACAAAAATTCTCGTATCAGTCAACACGTTCGAAACTATAACGAAATTACTACACAACGTTCCCGAGCCATCAGAAGACATCAGCGAAAGTCATTTCGACCCTGTATGAAATTCGAAATTCCGTTATTTTAACACTAACGATCGTTCTTCCAAGTTAGTCTGCCCATTGTTCACCTGCGAGATATTCACATTCTGCGATGTCTAAATACCTGCCGTCATTCGAACTGCTGCCTAAGTAATCCGCAGAAGTTGGTCAAACCTAGCACCTTGGACGAGGACAAAACCAGCTCACGATTTGACAATCGGTGAAGTTATTGTGCGCGAACCGTCTTCTTGTCTGCATCGGTTCGAAACTTCTGGTCGTGTAAATTACACGGAGAACGTAAGCAGCCCCCGTGAACATGACAAGTCCGCTCTGTCCTTCCAGTCTTACCACGGTTTTCGTGGCCGATTGATTGTCAACGGATGCGATGTTGTCCTTCGAGTACACTGTAAACGATCGAATTGTTGTACAAACATTGGAACACGAAGGATCTGATTTGGGGATTATGGAGATAACGCGCTGTAACGTCCATTATTTGCTGTAACATTGACATCGCTCAGACGTCACGATTTTAAGAGAAATGTGTTTAAGGATCTACTGAATCGTCTTAATTTCTTGACAACGTATTAAAACGTCAAATTTTATACAGACATGTTATAATATTCTCACTTAGTCCGATAAATTCGCATTTATTGTCTTTGTTCAAGATCATGACACTCTTCGTATTAGGTTGTTCCAAAAGTGTCTTTCGCTATCTGCACGCAACTGCTTTATCTGTCAATGTTTATACAAACATGAAACTTAATCTGTCAAATGTAAATAGAACAACGTAATAGAACAAATACATAATTTAATAAAATAATATAAAACAGGAAATGTGCATCTATTATTTCCTTATAAAACGAGAGAAGCTTTTGGGACAACCTAATACAAAATTCATTCAAACTCGTTCACTCGTTCGTTCAAATTCAACACTATCGAGATTTATTTAATATTACGAAATTGTTCTGGGAAAGTTTCGACAAAAGTCGTGTGTATTATTATCAGATACTGCTACGTAGCGCCGTGCGCTATTCGAAGACACGTTTTCCTTGAGGCTGCGCTATATCTAAGGTAAACTCGACAGCTAAGTGTTAATATCGTTGATTCCAACTTAATGAGTCACTACGAAATGTAGCCGTGAGGCAAGCATGTAGAAACGGCAATTTCCAAAGCGCATTAGCGAAACACGACGGGCTTCTTCTCGTCGCGTCTTTGAAATTAGTAGAAACTCATTCGCCCTTTTGAGGCCTGGTGGCCTGAATTTGCGCGAGCCATTCGCGTCACTCCGAGTGGGAAAACGTGGTACGCGTCCGAGAATTTAATATCAGACTTTATATCGTCGCGCGTGAAATTTACTCGCACGAGCGTGCGCCTGCTCGTGCGTGCCAGCAGCAACTGTTTGAATTCGAATGTATCCAAGACGCGACGTCGAATGCTCTTCTGGTAGACGTTGCGTTCCTTGAAATAAAAATTTTTCAAGTTCACAGAATATGAAGGTGCGACGGAGGTGTCTTTATTTATATTCAAATACATTAGTATTTAAATATAAAGATTTTTTGGAAAGTACGTAGTGAAAGGTAATATTAGGTGTGGAAATTAACTCAGTGCTCTGTTATGTATAAATTATATATGTATTTATATTGTATATTTTATATATTGTATATGTCCTATGTGTATAATATCTGATAAATGTTAAGAAATCGGTGTTTTTTAATCACAAAATGTTGAACAAATTTTTACGTTTACACTGAAGAAAAATGTTTATTTTTACATTTACGGCAGATTTGGAATTGATTCGATATAAATACAATGACTCAGTTTCTACATCTAATATATTTTCATAGAATTATCATCCCGGGATATAAATACAGGAAGAAAGGTGGAGGAAAATTTTATGGAAATATTGACAATCAGTTGGCGATAAGTCAGGAGAGTTGGGGAGCTGACAAGATCGATTTTCGTCAATTTCGAATGAACGTCGATTGGAGTATTTCGGCGGGCTCGTAAATGATTAAGCGCTCGTCGATAGCGTTGTAAACAATGTCGAAAATTGCACGCACAATTTGACAGGTCGTTCGACACCTCGAGAAAGAAGCTTCCAGGAAATATATGGAGCAATCGTTTTGTTTTAATCGGAGATTCGAGCAGCTCTTGTCTAAGGAAATTTATTACACCGATAAATAACTAGCTATAAAAAGGCAATGGAGGGTATGAAAGGCCAATTCGCTATGATAAACGCATCTTGTATTGAATTTTATTAGCAGCACAGCATATAGAATTATCATTATCGATTAGCATACTTTCAAAAAAATTTTACGCTATTATAAATGAAGACTATAGGGGAGGAACATGATAAGTCACGTTTTTCATTCTTTACAGGACAAGAGTTTTAAAATTCAATACACTGTCAATTAATCTTACGTTACCAAAATTGTCCGTTTGTTTAATTTTTGAGTCACACGTATATTTTTTCACCTTCTTCATAATTTAGGAAATATGGGTTGTAATAGTATTAAAATATGTTCTTCTCCATTTCAGTTATTTTACGTTAAAATATTCCCTTACAGAGTCATAGAGTTATATTAAAATTAAAAATCATCAAAAATTTATGCCCGATATCTTTGTCCTCAAGCGCAGTGTCGATCTTCAAATGCAAACAGTTTGTACGAATATGTATAGGAAAATAACGAACAAAAGATGAAAGAGAAAGACTTCTTTAAAAGCGTGTCAGATATTTGAAACGTTCCATTAGAAGGCAAAGTACATATTTAAAAAGTTTCATAACTGAAAGTTTCATCGTGACTGTTATAGTTGCTAGCGTTTTACGAATACTTTTAAAGTTCTTTCGTTTCGCGTGAAATAAAGATTAGACGCAATTTGAGTAATTTATACTTCCCTGGGCGCACACCAGAGAACAGCAAGGTATAATTACATAAAACATTTCTATCAAGCCAAGCGAAATGCGGTTGTTCAATCTCTCCTTTGATACAGCCTCAGTGTGTGGACATTGCTTTACTAATGCCTAACAGGCATTGCCAATAATCATCCTGGTAAACGTATTAATCGATGCCATGCTGCGTCTAACTGCGGCATCCTCGCCACTTCGATGACTATCGATGACGATGAGACTGATATGGAATCAATAACGTCCCTGATGGCCAATCCATAAAATAGAACTTCGTATCAAATAGCTTTGAACACGTGAATTCTAAGCTTCCTCCAACTTCTCCGTCTCTGTCTCTTCCTCTATCTCTCTAGTATAGTGTTTAGAGCCAGACAGCTGTAACTAATAAGTACTAGTCGATATTGTCCCGAGAGGTTCAAATTAGTCAAATTAATCCAACTTCCTAATAGGACACGATGACTCATGGTCGATACTGCTAGTGATAGCTGTGTATGTATAAACTGGTAATTGTACGTATCGTTTGATGATTGCGCGATGAATTTCTTGGGGAAACTTCTAATTACGGAAATTATTCTTATCATTTTTTTTTAAATTGGATTTATTGGATTAAAAAATTCTCTATGGTGATGGTACTGTTGGATGAAGTTGCACGAAAGAGAAACAAAGTTGTGTCAACTGACTAAAATTTTCAGTATTAGCGATAATTCGAATTTATCAGTTGGCTAGCTATAAAATCACCATTTAAAAGGAGGGGTAAAGCGACGAATAAAAAGCAGGGGAACGATTATAATGTGAATAGTGGTTTTGTGAGGAAAAAAGGGTTCGCGATAAGAAAGAAATAAAGGGGTAAAGTTTGTAGATGCGCGGGTCGTGTTTTAATTTCTACCGGTGGATAAAGCGATTCAGAATCAAAGCGATTTGGATGCTAATGTTTGCGTAAAAAGTGTATTAGTGTCCCCGGTGAATGCATGCGTTGAATTTTTATTCGATTCCGGAACGAGCATTATATCGACTGAATTATACGAGATTGTTTCTCCAACAAACTTAAATGGAACTAATATAAACATATTGAATTACTTTGAAATAACAACATTGAGATAGTAACTTTACATTTTGTAATAATTACATTTACGTCGGATATGATGTGAAATATCAATAAAATTAATTCCCCGAATAATTAACAATTCATTGTGTAACAAAAACACGATTCATTTTCGCTATCTTGCGCTGTACTTGGAGTTACACACTCGCTCGAAAATATCAAGTATTCGAATGCTTTAAAATTTTGTTTTTGAATTTAATACAGAAATTGAATACAAAATTGTAATCGATCAATCAAATAGTACGTTTCGTACAAAAAAAAAAAAAAAAGAAGAAGCAAAAGATCCCCTAATATGTAGGTGCTTCTGAACGATGGTGTTAATTCTCACCTAGTGTAATTGCCGTGCAAAGATTCTTGCTTGTGGGAACGTCTGAAATGCTCGTAATTGCAAGCTCATAACGGTATCGCGAGGGAGTGCAGTCGCGAAATTAATTATAAAACGATGCACCAACCAGCCTCGTGGTTAGACAGAGTTTCCTGTGTAGTAAAATTCTATGATGAGTAACGTACCATGGGCAACAATTTATTTTATTAATTGTCCCATGTAAGTTCGTCAGCGTGGAAAATAAATCTCGTTAGAATATCTTGGGAGATGCTGTGACTTTTAATAAAAGTACAATTAAGTTATCTCGCGCTTATATATATATTAGATCAATATATAATTAAGAGGAAATAACGTCGATTTCTAACGACTTCATTTGTCTTACCGTTCACCATTGATCTAAATTATCAACTTTACTTGATTTCTAAAGAATTGTTTAGGCGGAGAGAGATACAATTAATGTAAATAAATATCCAGCTAGTTCACCATAGATCTAAATTACCAACTTTACTTAATTTCTGAAGAATTGTTTAGATCGAGAGAGATACAATTAATATAAATAAATATCCAGCTAGTTCACCATAGATCTAAATCACCAAGTTTACTTGATTTCTTGATGGAGAGAGATACAATTAATATAAATAAATATCCAGTTAGTCCAGTCATAAGATTAATATAATCTCAATTGTAACACATTCGTAATTTTCTTTAAGTTATTTTCACTTCTCTGGAAGGAAAGTTTCTACTATTTAAGTTTCCAAATCTTGTCTGCTTAGTTAAGGCAGAAGTGTAGAAAAGGGTCGAGGGTCGGACGTGAAACGTAAACGTAAGCGGATCTGTCTGCTGTCAAAACAGAAAGCTATTGAAAAGAGTTGTTTGAACGAGTGTGCACTGAGTAATGCATCGTGGTGTGAATAATTGAAGTGGAGTGTCGGCAAAGCTACATCGTCTCGAAAATTGAATTTATATTCTTTTCTCTGAAATTTTATTTTCCTTACGTTGTGACGAAACACTTTCTGTTCGCCGAGAGATATGTCGGTAAATATTCTGACTTCAACTCCTGAAAAATCTGGATACAGGAAAGAAAGATGTTATTTTGTTAACAATTACAGTATAAAACATACATAATTGATATAATTTTTTTAATGTAGTAATTTTCAAATATAAGTAACTTAAAAGAATGCCCTTCATCACATTCATTAACGTTTAAATTTTTACGCTATGAAATTAACGTTTATCGTTAAATTATTTCCTCGAGAAACTGAAGAAAAGCGCAGCTTACTGTGTATTTTCTTCGTTTCGTTTCATAATCTTGAATTTATTATACTCGTTTAGAAGAAAACATTTCATGTGTAAGTATTCAGAGAATTTGTTGTTCACTACTTTGACGCAGAACACGAAGTTAACTCAGCAGTGACGAGAGTATTTGAAATAATGAAGATTGAAGCAGAAAAAAATACATTACGACAGAAATAATCAAATTAGGGAATAGATAAAACGTCATTACAAACAAATACAAATAAATAGTAAAAATCGAAGAAAAATATATGTATACGAAAAACATTTTGTTTCGTTATTGAAAAGGAAGAATCACTCGAAAAAATTTATTTTCCCCAAGTTACGGATTTTATATAAATATTTTCTATATGTCGAATGTTACAATACCTTCGCAGATCACCGTACTTTCTTATATTCGAAAGACCGATGAGGCACAGAGTAACAATGTGCTTACCTAACTGACCAAACTCGCATAAATCCCAGATTATGTTCAAATTCAAAATGTACCGATAGAATACATCATTGGTCAAGGCTGCAGCTGCAGACCCTCAAGTTAGACTCAGAGCTATCACCGGCTTACATGCTGCGCTTCTTGTTTATCTTGCAGGTGTCCTGGATGCGTAAAAGGGACATGCATATCCTGAGCGCCGGCATCCTGATGTACACCTCAGACCTGAGGTTTCAAGTGATCCATCCGGAGAAGTCTGAAAACTGGACGCTGCAAATCAAGTCGCCTCAGGAACGAGACTCCGGGGTTTACGAGTGCCAGGTCAGCACCGAGCCAAAGATGTCGTTGAACTACAGCCTCAACGTGGTCGGTGAGTGAATTCTGAATAATTCAGGCGGTCACACAAGTCGCTTAGCTCGCGTCGTTTTTCATTTCCCAGCGAAATCCGGCCGATTCAACCGGGCCATCCTCCATTTTCCATCGTGGTAGAACCCGTGCTCGGTTGTGTTGCGGATTACCATAGCCTGAATTTTTAAACCGATCAATTTGTGGATCGTTACCGACGTTTATTGTTTGCGACAATATTCGACAGCAGGCTTTTCAGGTTGTGTATTTTTGCCCCGTGGCGAAAGTGTTGTCACGGAGCTTCGAAGATTCAACGTTACAATCGATCACGTTTCTTCTCTTTGCTGGTCAGATCTTTCTTTAAATATTTGAGCAGTTGTTTGGTTGACAAGTTATGATGCAAGCAATTGTTGAGTATAGGAACAATCGGACTTTTAATTCTGATTAAATTGCCATTTACAAGTACTATGTTACAGCTTTAAAATTTAATCCGTTCAAAATTTAATCATTGCAAATTGATTGCGGACATTTATGTAAATTTATATTTTCGAAACGCGATGGTAGAAACAAATATGGAATAAATAAATGATATATTTTAATTGTTCGTTTAAAATTTGATCGACAATATATTAAAATTTACTACATGTGATTGTTTCAACCAAGTTTCACTCATTTTCGTTTAAATATCGCTTATTTTATTAAATACGCTTATCAGATGAGAAGAATCTTTTTTTATCTAAATGAATATTTTTCTTTCTACAAAGCTTAAAGTAAGCTAAATTCTCAAACCTCACGATAGCACTGCTAGTCTACAGAAACTACTTCAAACGACCGAACTTCCTTGTGGGGAAACTCACCTAGCTAAGTATATACTTGGCATTGGGTTAAATATTAAACTGGGCGGAGATATCTAATTCAGCGGAATCAGATAACAAGTTTTTCGCCGTTTAGTTCTCGTTTACACAACCCTCTGCACGAAACATTAGGGATGGAATGACAACGATAACTCGGAGTTCTCGTTTCGTCTTCCTGTTTCCGATGTCTCACGGCTGCGAAATAAAATGCGAAGACAGAAATAAGGTATCCGCGCTATCGGAAGCCAGAGTTAAGGCTAGCTATAAACAAGCTAACTTGGTTCCGTGTATTCCGGAAGGCTTTCATATTGGCATAACTGCCTCACCGGCAACTTAATCTTTTGCAGTTCAATAACTTTGCAACTTGTAGCCTTGATTCTCGTAAACTTGTGAACCGTGCCACCCAACGTCGGTTTCCTGCGAAATTAAAAGCGCTCTGCGCAGATATATTTTATTATACCACACAAAGTACACTAAACTAACCGTATTCAAAATCTCTTCGTACGATCCTTGTCCACAGTTCAAATTCTTAAATCCTTGTATTTTTCTCTGTTCGCTAGCTCCAACAATAAAAATTAATTTCATTTCTCACTGATTTTGTGACCTCGCTATATCATACTCCGTACTACCTACACAATCCCGCGTTCTATCACGTGATCCCTTGCAAAGAACGTCGGAATGCAACCAGAAAGAAACCTATACAACATTCTGCCGCACGAGTGGCACGGTAAAAACATCTCAAGCACGAATTCCGACTTATGCGGCAAGCAAAAAGCCACGATAGTCGCGACGATCCATGAAAAATCGTCCCACATAAAAAAAGGACAATAAAAAAAAAAAAAAAAAAATGGAAAGGAAAAAGGAGAGGAAAGGCCGATTTTCCAAGCTCTCGTGTCAGGTCAGTCCCTATCGCGATTCACATGCGGTGGCAGTGGAGAAAGGAGCGGAGCGAATTTATCTAGCTTGCCTGAACAACAGGGCGAATGCAGACTCGCGGAGACAAGCGTTGACGTTCAAATCTTGGCGAGATAACGGGGAAACAGAGGGCTGAGAAATCGCGAAAGAACGGGACGACGAAGGAAAAGGGGCCGGAAAGACGCGTTCAGGGGTCGTATTCCGATAGAAACGAACTCGGATGGGGTGGTGGCTGCTCGATAAGCTGCTTGATGGAAACGCCTTAGCCAAATGATTGCCTTTGGCCGTGTAGAATCGCGGAGTCATGCGTACCCGCACGCCTAATACAGGTACAATTCGTGCTCGTTCTTCTGATGTAGCTGGACGAAAAAGTTGGCGCGAAATAAATCGCTTTTCTTCTGGCTGCTTCGTCGAAGTCGTAAAGCATGGACTCGATGGCGAAATCAATTTTACAAATCCGTCGCGCAAAAACGCACGTCTCGAAACTTTACGCGTGCACCCCGTAGGCGAGAGATTTGTTGGCCTCGAGGCTGGGTTGCGAGTTCGTTGCCCCTCGATAGAGCGTGTTTTAGTTGGGTTAACAGCCGACGTTTGTCGCGGCGATAAGTTATAAGGGATTTGCCGGGACCTTTAGCTGAATCTGAAAAATTCGTCGGGTTTCACGTTTGGTTTTATCATCGTTGTGTTTTAATTTGATAACATTTAATTTTTGGTAACGTTGCAACAACTTTCAAGTTGTTTTATAAAATTTATCGAATCTAACGAACTGATGGAAGAAACGCTCATTTTATTATCTAACTAAATGACATAATTTGAAAATTGTTTAGATATAGGTTGTAATATTAATATTACATATATGTTGTAGAATAAAAAGAGATTTTGTACGGATTGAATGATATTGTGTGGTGCACTTTGTATAAAAATGTATGTCTATATTTCTTATATCTTATTCGATTTATATATTATCATACCAGTGATAATTATATTATTACACTGTCGTTAATCAGCGACTTTATAGAAATTATAATATTTTTTTATTTTTACTTATTGTTTGCATGATTAATTGAACGAAAAAAGGGGATCAACTATAAAGATTTAACGTAGACACTTAAAACATTGTTGAGTTTAATAATTCGTTGCTGAAAATTTAGTCGAAGTATGTTTAATTGAAATTGATAATTTAAGAAAATAATAGAATGATAACAAGTAAATCCATGACTGGAATTATCAAGCTTGTTTGAAATGTAATACGAAAAATGACAATTTCATAATATTTCATTGGAGATGTCAGGGAAAAAGATATTTTATTGGAGTTGTGGAACATCGCACGCTTAGAGTCGAGTTATATTACAATATAAAATTGTAATTAATTCTTTTACTAAAGGGCGACTATTAAATATATATTAAAATGTAAATGTCACTGAATTATGCTGCAACGCAATGTAAAAATCACGTTGTCCATTACGAGTTGCTTTCTTTGCATTTACAAATTTACAATTTAATGCAATCACAATAACTAGAGCATGACCATTAAAAATGCGAAATGGTTGCATTAAAAAATAATATATTAGAATTTTATTATATATACCTTTTGAAACCATCGAACTTTACTTTAAGGTAACCCACAATCTATCTTTATGGGGAAATCTCATACTGCATGACCTATTTTCTCCCAAGCCACTCAAGCACTTTTAATCAAATTTCCACGGAGTACTCTATTAATAGTGCTAAATAAATTAAATACTCGCTTTCTTCAGAAATCGTATAGAAAATGATTAAACGGTGGATAAAGAATTGTTCACAAACTGACGAACAATAATCTTCTTTTTTTTTAGTGTAGGTATTATTCCATATATTTAACAATTTGTTAAAAATTAGAAATTAAATTTGTTAGAAAGTATTTATACCAAATTCTATGTAACATTATTCTACATGAAAATGTTATAGGTACTTCATATTCAGTGTGCTTCAAAGTATAGAAAATCTATTTTTAAATGGTTGTGTAAAAAAGTTATAGAGAAAGCATAGAAATAATACTTTTTATAGCACATTTAATATCACACGAAATTATCAAATATCACTTGCGAAGTAAGAGAACAGATTTTGCTAACAACTTTCAAAACGAATAACCAACGACCTTAGAAATTACAAACTATAGCACTTTTCGCAGCGTCCGTTTTCTTCCGCTCCGCCATTTGAAATCAGGATCCTCCATAATTAATTTACATCTTCGTAACATCCTGGGAAGGAGTTTAAAAATGAGAACAGCCGCCAATCGCTTAATCTTTGGTGAAATATTTCTCTTCGTTGACGTTGCACCGATGTTGATCTAAACGAGTGCAATAAAACACTAACCACTGACACGATTTTGAACCATTTGTTTAGTCACCCGTGTATTTAGGAATTAAACCCTTAACCACGTGAGTATCATTTTTTGTACCAACGTAAACAATAACGTTTCCCCATATTTCTAAAATTACTTTCTTTCATTCATTTCACATGAATTTTATTGTATTAAAAACTACAAACAAAATTGTGCACCTTTCAGCGGTTAGGTCGCGAAAAATTGCACGTTATGAGGTTAATCAACTGCGGCAAAATAAATTCAGTTGCTTTACTCACGTAATGCGACGATATGTTCGTATCGGTTTCTTGTATCGGTGGAATCTTAAAGGGAAACTGCCGGTCTAGAACCAGCGTTCTAGGTCGAATCGATATGAGCAGTGGCCGGATATCGGACAGCTAATAGTAGCGGGGTGGAATTTCTGTAATTAATAGCGTGAGAATAATAAGACGATACAAATTTTTCATTGTTCGAAAGTTTGGAATGGTATTGGAGAAGATCGAGATGATTTTTCAAAGGAATGAAGTAGCCATCGAAAGAAAAAAAGAATCGAGTTAGTAACAAGATAGAAGATAGCGACAATCGATAGGGAAATGAATTTACGTGTTTCTAACATATAAAACGCAAATACACCAAATAATTTTCTGTGACGTAATATTCTGTGACGACCACAAATAGAAATTATTACAAGTCACATTTTTCGTCTTCCTTGGAAATGCAATAATTATAAATACACTATTTTTCTTATCACATCCTTAATAACTGGTTTATTAACTTTTCAACTTTTAACGTTTCTTCTTAACTGTCCCCAATACTGAGGCAAGTATTTGTTTGAACGTTTCATTGTTTGACAGAAATTCACAATGAAAACACTACTGAGTTTTCGGACAATCCAATAAAAATCCCAGAGAAATCCAATAGAGGTTCGTACAAATCCCAAGATATAGCAAATATTTTCGTTCACATCCTCGACCACAGATTCTTCAGATTTTCATATAGGAAAAGTAGACAAAATAGGAAATTCTCTATTATTTAGTACTATCAAATACACTTTACGCACAAGATGTTCTAATAAACTTTCCCCGGAAGGGCGTCCCATCAATGAGGATTCAACGAGTCCAGATTATTCACTATCCGACTGATCTCGCGCTAACCTCGAGAATCTCACTCTATTCAGAGTTCAACGAAACCTTCCCCAAAAATCCACCAATCTACCCTTGCATCTACACACTCCACTGACCGCGAAATAGCTCATCAATCTAACCAAGCATCAGGAAAAACGTACAATGCTTTTCTAGATGAATCAATGTTCTTCAATTTGCCTGTTACTTTTCGTCTTCCGCCTGATATTACCTACCTGTTAGCTGGCAATTTTATACTCGTATACGTTGTAAACGACCATTATATTTACAGCAATAAATATCCTCATTTTCCAACGAAGTGGTCTTTCTATCAAATTCTAAGTTACAATACGATCGAAAAGTCTAATTGCAGTTAAATCTTTCCGAAATTCAAGTTACGTAACCGAAACATTGCTGTTTGTATGCTCGTCGCTGCAAGTCTTCGCGGTATTTGAATAAAAGCATCGAGTGGTGACGTCGATTGATGTATCGACAGTTAGGGTTGGTTCGAACGTTCCACCCTTCCCGAAAAAACCACAGGGCAAGTACAGTGAACAGAAAAAAGTGGTAGGCATCTGAATTGTCCGTTGGACGATAAAATCTATGTTTCACGCGGATACGCTCAATTCGGAAAGCGTAAAATCTAAAATCGTTAATTAATCTTTGGCTTCAGATATCCCCACTTTCTTCAAAAATTTACTTTTGCTAATCACGTTACTCTTCCAGCAGATATGTGTGTATACGTGCATAAATTGCGAACAGGTGTAACATTGTGACACAATTGCAAAAATGTCGTTCGTTCGCATCGATCCTTAAACCTATAATTTTGCCTGGTGTCACAGCGGCTTTAACAGCTTAATAGCTAAAATATACGTTCTCAGCACGATCTGTAGACCGTTCTACAACCCCTTTCTCGTCGCTAGCAAGCATCATGGTTGCAGTGGCGCGTGCATAATGTCCAAAGGATGCTCTCAACAGCGAGTTCTGCACTGGATCGCAGCGAACCTTGTTTTGGTTTTGCCCAGCCGCGCTGACAACGTTATTGTTTGCCAAATCCGCGCCAGTTAATTAGCATTTTCATCGGGTTGTCAAGCCACGCTGCCGATGACGCGGCACCGTTCGAGACACGCCGGTTTAATGGTTTTCGGTCAGTGTACGGTGATATCGGTTCCGATCGTAACCCAGTGCAAGATATTTTAGCGACGCGGCAAGGGTGGAAAAGCGCAAATTACCTACTTTTAGTGCAACAGTGAATGCAGGAATATTAACTATACAGGATGACGCAGCCAAAAAGAATCATTTAATATTAAATATTTACTTTATTTTTTGTTGTATGTAAAAAAAAGCTTCTCGGTAAAATAAAAGGTACATTTTAAACGACATTTTTTTAAATAGTTTGCTATATTTATTTTTCGACTCTTTTAATTTCGGTAACTTTGTGCTGAAAAGGCAAATATTTAAGTGATCTCATTCAGCTAGGCCTAGAGCAAAAGGGTGGGTGATGCTTGGATATGTTAATTAAGACAGAGGAAATTAGGAAGTATCTGGTTAAATGATCGCGTGGATATCAAAGTAGGAAAGAAATTTCTCTTTTCTCTACGTAATATAATTATTGCATAACGTTAATCCACGTGTAAACCTCGTGTGGAGATATTTTGCACGTGGCAAGATCAATTTCATTTTTATTTTTAATAGGATCATGCCCTGCTTTAAAATTTTATGATCAATGATTATTTAATTGGTATGTTAATGGTATGTTAATGATATGTTTAATTGGTATGTTATGAATGATAGCATAGGGTTAGGAAGAGGGGGAAGGGAAATGTTAAATTTCTCTTTCATTTTTAAGTTTCGCTGAGCTTGCGCTTTATTGCGTTTATAGCCCATGAAAATGGAAAGCAAAAATATATATGTAATTGCTACTTGCAAAAACGAATTAAGAGTCATTTATGTTATTTAAAAAATATTGCAACTTCAAACGACAGATATTATTTATCGTGTTTACAAAAATTTTGTTTTACACATTTTTCCTATTAATTGCCATTTATAAATATATATATGTACTCAATTTATTTGGAAAACTGCGCCACTTTCACAGAATTCAGCCATGTTAAAATACTGATACGAATAATTGCTGCATGAACTTGATCGAAAATGTTTGATAAAACGAAACGAAATGAAGTCCGTTGAGAAAAACAGGAGAAATTTATGGCCGAAAATTATGCTTTCTTATTCGACCGTGCTTTATTCGGAAAATAGTAAATCACAAGTGAAACATATTTTTTCATACTACCGAGTAATTTTCAAGCGCTCGCCGACATTTTGTTCCATGATAAAAAATGAATAATACAATTGTATCTGTTTCCTCTGCCTTCTTTTTTTCTTTTTTTGTTATTTTCGAAACACTAGAAATTGATATACTATGACTTCTGGATATTTTTTCCTTTCCGAACGTTGCAGATTTCCTTCATTTTTATGGATATTGGATAACAATTCTTGATCTTACGTTATTATATCAATATGGTTTTAGTATTTTTGATTTCAAACAAAAATTGCCCAACCTTGCTTCGACATTTCTCCACACGAACACCTTACTTAGCCGACTATCTTTAATATTATACTATTTTTCACGTCTATTAACAATCTTAAAATTCCATGCACGCATTAATCGATCGTGGGTGAACTAGTAATGAGGTGGTAGTTGGTATAGAATTTCGTTCGTATATATACCAGTAATTTATTTACGAGACAGCGCGTCGAATAGGCAGGCATTACAGCATGATTCCGCTATAAATGAATATTGGTTAGCCGAGCATAACATCGCGATCAATTATGCAATCTGACGAGCCGGTACCGACACGAAATTACCCCGTTGCTCGATTCGAGGTGAATTAACAATGTTTTCCATCCCCGAAAATCGTTCAACTTTCCACAGCTCCATTTCTCGAAACGATTCCTCCTACTGTGGTCTACGTGACATAGCAGCCGGATACCGATAATTAATCATTTTTCATCTATCGACCAGATACTTCGTGACATAATGTCGTTTGTGCTACATTTCGATCGGATATCATTGCATACAGGATGAGCCATGTAAATGGTATTGTCTAAACACGAACTCTGTCCGGAAACAATTTCACCAGTGGATACCTAAATCTTTCTACCTAAATATACTGCTGTAAAAAACAGTAATTAGCAAAAAAAAGCGATATATTTAAATCTACACCCTGACAATTTTTTTGGACAAATAAACATACGAGAACATCGATAATGTTAAAGCAATCTTGGGTTCGATACCAGTCGAGGTAAGAACACGGTAATCTTGCGACTTCGTCATATTCTTTTTACTCGCTTACTATATCCATACTTATATCCATTAACGGATTATCGAACACAGTATCTGCTTAAGAACTTTATTTCTAACGTCTGAAAAAGCAGGAATTTTTGTAATAAGAAACAGATAATTCTGGGAAAGACCTTTACGTGATAAAAAGATTGCACGAAGATACAGAAAAAGGATTGTAATACCAAGAAACTTAGTGCAAGAACATTGGCAAAAGATGCTGTAGCAGTAAAGAAAGTGGCTGTAGTAGTAGTGCAGGCACGCCAAAGACGGGATTGTAGCAATTGAAAAAGTAGCGTAGGTACACTAGGGAAAGGATTCTAGCAATAAGAAAAGACACAATGAGACCCAAAGAGATTCTAGCAAGAAAAAGGTAAAAAGAGGTACAGGGACGCCAAGAAAAATTACAGGGCGCAAGGGAAGGAAAACTTGCGACAAGCAAAAATATGGCAAAGAAAAACCAATGTGATACTTAAACGAAACAGATTTTCAAACGCGTTCAACTAACCTAAATTTCTATTCTAAATAGAATTTATTAAAGATATGCAGTAGTTCGAAAAAGCGCCCTTCGAAACAGGATAACTTTTTCAAAACAGGACCAAACGGCTCGAGTTTTTTCGAGAGATTAGAAGGGTTGGTTGACTAGATAAAGTTTTCTATATGTATATAGCTGACATAACTCTTGAAAATGCGCAGTTTCAATTTTTATTACACGTCCAGATAAAAGAGTTGTAAAAGGTGTCGTTTACTATTTTCTTCGCGATTGCAATCAATTGCATTTTTCTCGAAACTTTTTCACACGTTTTCTAGTCAACTAATCCATTCTGACCTCCCAAAAAAAGCAAGTGGTTTGGACCAATTTTTAAAAAGTTATTGCCTTTCGAAGAGCGTTCGACAGCGTTTCAGCTGTAAAAATGACAGCTTTATTTGAAATGGAACTAAATAAATATAGAACATTATATAAATATATTATATTATATTATATTATATTATTTATGAATGAAAAGTCTTACCTTCGTTCGATACGCTTTGTTTAAACAAACATGACACTTTTTCGAAATATACGACAAGTTTTGTGGATAGCTGTATGCAATATTTAATTTCTGGGTTGAGAAATTTCATTCTACGAAATTATAGATCTGAAGTCCACGATTTCGGCATTGGCTCGCTTCCAGGCTGAATCTTGAAGGACTAGGTACGATCGAACTCGAAGACGAGGATGAGGACAGAGAGGAACTAGATCCGTTGAAGGGATGTCCTCTCTGCGCTGGATAATTTCCTAGCTCTTCAAACTTACTCTAAAATAATTCGAGGGAAAATGGAGAGTATCACTAACCGTCTCTAATAACAAGGAATATTTTACCGGCTCGGCCTTCTTACCACATTCTCGATGTTTTCATCAACTCGCACCGAGGAGAACGAAAGATTGCGAAACGTAATTTTCTTTAATTAAATTGCATGTCGCGTCAGTCGATTCTCTCATAGCATAATTTCGCTCGTAGAAAGTATCGTTGATTTTTGGTTCTTTAACTCGAAGTTGATCGGATCCATATGACCTTCTTGGGGTTATAGAAGTTACACGTGACTGCTTTCTTCTTTGTATTGTGGAAAGGACATTTAAATTAGTTGTGTAATCTTTATTCATTTATTTCTTTTATTTATTTTTGAAATTTTTACAAAATTGGCAGAGTCTCCTTTTGCGTTATAGTTACATGTATTGTTTCAATTAATTGGTTAAAAGTAATATACCTTTCGTAATTTTTCTTTCCTTCTGACAAAGTGGATAATTGTTTAATCTGAAAATGAAATATTTTCCCTTTACGTGCACGCGGGCGTAGATCGTAAAGTGTGTGCACTTAACGAAATCTGATAGCCGAGTATAAATAAAAGCGCAGTTGAGAAACGTGTGTAAGTAGATCCCTTTTTATTTTAATGGGTTTCTGGAATGCGAGACTCTTACGGAGATTGAATTAAATTTCACTTTTCCTGTGTTATGTTTAATTTAAAATTATTGTGCAGTGGTAACACTAGCCATAATGCCGACTGTCCACCGTCTTATTTACGATCGCGTCGTGCCTCTCGCGTTTCAGCCTTTTCCTGCCTGCACGTTCTAACGAAAATAATTTATACCGACGCTAATTAAAATTCCAAATAAAATGGTTATCAATAAAACAAAATTTGACTAATAAATACGAAGAAACAGAGCAAGCTGCAATTTTGTTTCTTTTTTACTATATTCAACAACACTAAATGCGATGAACGATTTAGAAATTTAAACAGATGATATTCTATGATGATTTTCTATCCAAGTTCTACGTTGTAAATTGTATTTACGAAAATGCAAATTTGCGTAAATATTGGCAGTCTACTTATGAATAATGAACAGCGTAAATCTTAACGAAATCACAAAAGTTGCGCAACAGCGTCGAAGCAATGGCAAGTGATTATTAGGCGCTTGACATTGTTCATGCAATTAAGTCTCATTGTCGCGATTGGTCACACTTGGTTACAATATGGGACCGAATGACACGCGTTAACGCACTGACGGCTTAATTGGTTTCACCCTGCACCCCTTTCTGATCTGCCACCCACGCCATACAACGGTCGCGTTAGCATTGTTGCAACGCAGCACAGGAGGCTACAAATCAATTGCGAAATTCGCGGTAATCACGCGAGAATAATGGTGTTCGTTCTTCGAGATCGATGTGGCAACGATTTAACCGGAAACCGACGGGTCCACCGCGAGAAATCTCGTCCCATTCCAACTCGAACCTTCGTTCAACTTCGTGTTCTATTATCTATAGCGATTTTACACAAAACATTTCGAACAATTCTAGATCAATACAATAAATTTAAGTGATTTTTTTTGTTGATAAATTTAATCAAAATTTATCTTGATTAAATAAAGAATAATTTTAATACAGAGACATATGTATATAAAAATATCTTTTCTCGTCATATATTAAAATTATTTTGCACTCATAATTTGCGATAGTTTAACATATCTAACATACTCAACCTTCAACATACCGAAGCTCCAAGTTAACATAACAAGCTTGTGCTCGTTTCTTACGAACACGTTTTCTCCTTGTAACCAACGATCAGCGAGAATGTCCCCTTATTATCGCATGAAAACGCGACGATTTACGATTTCAAGAACTCTATCCACCTATCGATTCTCGATACCGAGCATCCACAATATGCGACAATAACCAGCGATTCGAGGAGCGTGACGCGTGTGCGCGAAACCGCCATTAAGCGTATGAAAATCGGGACTGAAATCGTATCCGACGTTAACGATAAAGCTCGATAACAGGCGGCGCGTGCTATTAAACAATTTTATTCGTGGTTCAGCTTGGTAACGCGGCGTTTCATGGTGCAACGTCACCTAAATCTCCGCATGGTGAAACATCGCGACGCATCCTGACGGAATAAACATCTACGCGGCCTCGCATGCAAATTTATCACGGGTTGGCTCAACCCTTATTTGTCACTCATCCGTGTCCCTGGTAATTGTGTTTCGCGATCATAAATTTTAATTTCTCCACCGGCGAAAACGGAGCAACGAGATGCGGCTTGGTTCCTTTGCCGGCGAATAGCCGCATAGATCAGAGCTGTTCGCCGGCCCACCGACGACAATAGCGGACATCCGGTTCCTCTGCGGCGATCCCGAAACGCCTTAAGTTCCGCTCGAACAATTATTTGTCTTTCGTGTGACTTTCGCTCTATCGTTTCCCTCGCTCTAATGCTTTGATTAATTCTTGATGGCTCGTACACCACAAAGCTTGTTAACACTTTGACTGCCACGCCGAAATCACATGTTTCGCTCAGGACGTCACGGGAGTATTTTTATTATTCAAAGCATATAGCGGCAAAATAATAATCAATTGATTATGTAAGACAACATTCTTCCCCAATGGACTGTTTATCTTATTGGTGGTCACGGGTGACCATCGTAGCGCCTTGGTAACAGTTGATAGCAACATATTATAACAAGGCCTCGTTTATTTCAAAAAACAATTCGCATTCGTTATTTCGTCGTAAGCAAAACGTCCAGAATATATTGTTGAAACGTGATATGTTAGAGAGATATTAGTAAACAGTATTTGCTCATTCTATATATAATAATAAGGTATGTGTGCACTTCTAACTGCAATTATATGATTATAAAGCACCATTTACGATTATTTTTTAAGGTGTGTTTTTAATAATATTCGTAGATTACACCTCAAAGATATGGTTGCAAACACAGTGCACCGTTAGATGCAAGATTTGTTTTCATTTTTTTTTATTGATATTTTAATAAATATGTTTAATTATTCAATGGGGCACTTCTTATTTCAAAGTATCTTCTATTTATCGGTTATGTTCAAAATGCCTTAACTGTCAATTTTCATTTAATTTTTACAATTGTAAGAAGTTCAAGTGCTCCAGTCATCAATGACCACCGTGGCATCGCAGGAAAAACCGTGGTCGGTCATATATGACCAACGTGGCAATCAAAGTGTTAACATAGACGGTGAATGACGATAGTATTCGATGACGTTAATTGTACGTACGTACGTGGATTAATATAAACATGTACATAGTTTCATTAAAAAAAAATGCTGGTAATCTTGAAATATCCTTGATCCTATCGTGTATAAAGTATTCAATTTGGTTGTTATACGATTATTGTATATGTACAATTATAAACGAGAGGTTATGAACCCTAGAATAATTTAAATTTTCTTAACAACATTTTTTTATATCGCCAATATTTCCGATAATATTCAACTATCGTAGTTTACGTGCCTCACCTTCTGTAGTATATTATTTCAACTAGAGTTCTATCAAAGTCTGTCACGTCACCTGAAATTGTAGTTTCATGTCACATTTCCAACTGACTCAATCTACCAAAACTAATAAATAGCAGGAAACCAGCTTCATGCCATATAATATATGTAACTAGCGTACAAATCACTGTAGATGATGGGAACTTCAACGTAAGTTTAAATATTCTACACTATCTAGTGTAATAATTTAGTAGCTTGATATAACAATAAAAATATCAATAGCTTTTTATTGTTAATGTATATTTTAAATACCTGTAATAGTTACGGTATACGTAACTTATGAACAATTCACGATAAAATTCTTTCATTATAATACTTTAAAGATTCTTTAAAAACTCTCCAAGGAGCTGATCCTGTACACGAATTTTCTACGGCATACTCCTTGAACTCTTACATTTTTTCTCTCTTTTGGCTTGTTTCTTTATCTCTTTTACTCAATTTAGCCAATTTCTGTAGACATTCGACCACGTGCAGCTAGAATCTTAAACGATCACGTACTTTTTCTTTCTTATCTGAAATCCTCGAAATTGTCTCGCTGTCTATAAACATTCACGCGAAACTTTCCAACGAATTATGGAGCTATCAACAAGATAATATCAAACAAACTCAATTTTGTTTGGGTTTTTATGTTTTGCAATAACAGCAACGTAGTAACATCGAAGATGTGTGTTTATGGATTGTGCATAAATATTTTTAGTACGTAAATTACGCATATATTTTAAGGTATTTCATCTTGAGGTGAAATATTTCCTGCGACTTTTAGCTGCTTTTATCATGTTTGGAATATATAGAGAATATCCGGATAATAAAAGATAACGAAGCCTGACATGTAAATTAAAATTACACGAGATCATTGAAGTAAGATATCATCTTTGTAAGAAGAGTTATTGAAAAAAAAAAAACACTTTTGTAGCTTATTCATACCGCGTAATTGCTTAATATTCTCACGTTTGTTTTCACCTTCAATATCAAAGAGAACTGATTCCATTCAAGAAACATCTTGTTCTCATAATCTTTAGAAGAACATGATTTAATAAATTAATGAGACAAATTGGATTTAATTCCTTCTCTTTAGTTTTACATTCATTTATTCGCGTACAAGAATTATAAAAAAATCCTAAAACGAGTGGAATACCATTTATGAGTGAAATAAAGGAAAAGAAAAAAGCTTCCGTCGAAGGCAGTCGATTCGCAAGGAAGTTATTTGTGCTCGTGTCGATGGAAAACTGATCTCCGCGACGTAGAATGGAGTCTTTCCCCGAATAACCAACGGATTTGCTCGCGGAAGCGTCACGTGAACGCGACCGAACCGAATAAATTTTCACTTTAGGAAATTTATGAAGAGAAATCGACGATTCTACCAATCCCAAATCAACTGATGCCTTCAGCATTGACGCTTCACGAGAGAAATTATATCTCGGTAGCTGCAGGATTTTTCAAATAGCGTGAAGTATCCCCGATATTTTACCACGATATTGCCAATACGACGTGAATAATGCTGCGCAATATTTTTACGTATGTTTCTAGCTGCATAGGGTCTCTTGGTAAATTGCATAAATCACAATTCTGAAGTAGTAACTATTGCGTTTCTCCAATAAATTTTAACTTAATGAATTTGGTAAAATTGTATAAATAGCTTTAGCGAGCAATCTCATTGACACATCATAATAATTGAATTATTTTCCAGCTATTTCCGTTATTGAATTTCATGAAATTTATAGCTTCTTGAATAGTATCGTACACGTTCGATAATTATAATTACAAACGAATGAAACTAAAATTCAGTTATAATTCTGGTGAGGAAGTTGAACGATAGGAAACATCTGTGTAGTGATCGGAGTAATAGGAGAAATTTGAGGATGCCTAATATCCCGAATCCATCGGTAAGCGGGCGAAAAATGATCTTGGAGGTGACGTACTATCTGCATAAACTACTTCCACCGGTTCAGAGTCATTTAAGGCTCACTATTATCACGTGAAGCAGGGCGATCGATATGGAACATTATAGATTCACTTGGTCTGTCGAGAGTCTTTAGCAAATAAACCGATCATTTGATTGCAAATAAAATTGTTCGATTCGAGTAGTAATCTCACGTGTTCATCAGGCAGAAAAACAAAGAAATGTCCCTTTTTCCGTTTGATGAAGTAGCCTTCCCTTCTTTTCAGTTTTCCGATAATTGGAAGAATTCCTCGACCGAGCTACTTGCATTATTAACTGCTGCTATCGCATATTTTTGTCACGTCTCGGCGTCGTTACTGAAGCTAATATTCCTGCAAAGAAATAGTCCAGTAATTCGAACGCGATCTCGTTTAACAGAAATTATTTGTTTATCGGTGATTATAATATATAGACGAATGTTGAAATTTAATTCGGTTTAATAAGCTTCCGGAACAGAGTTTATTCGTATAGACATTGCATAAATGTTTCTAGATTCTGTTGTTGCTTCTATTTCAAATATTGCGATTGGCTGATTCATTTTGTGATTTTTGTTGACTATTTGTCGATTATTTAGATCCAAATTTTATGGATTTCTTCGTAGCGATGTCAATTGAAGTTTCATCTGTAAACGTAAAAATGATAAGACTATTATTGTTATTATAATATAAATTCATCTTTTGAACACTCGGCCGCACCTTTTCCTGTCTTTATCTTCTGTTCAATTTCATCGTCAAATTTGTTTCGTAAAAATTTGACCAAATTTTCAGGATGATCAGACAAACTGTAACTTTTCGTTCCACTTTTGGAGTTCGGCTGTCAGTAGCAAACACGTATAAAATGACAGTTGTACACAAGGTTTCTGGCGGGGATCGATATTTTCAGCAGGGCGGGCAAGATTCGAAGATTAAAATCAACGCGGTTGCCGCGCCGAGCGGAATTTCGAGCATGGCGTTTGCATTAGTCTGATCGGGTAGCCCGACGAATATCGAATTCCCTTTTTCGGCCTGTGGAAACCTTTTGGTTCATCTGGAATTTCATCAGCGTGCTTATAATTTCGAATGAAATACGACCAACCGGCGTTGATTGATTATTTAAAATCACGACTAGCCACCACATCTCGCGATTGTATTTTGCAACTAGCCTACCACTTACAACGTAGTGTTTAGTACTACTGAAATACAGAAATGAAATAAATATTCTGAAGATTATACGACATTATACTGTAGTATCTTAAAAAAGGCCTGACTAGAGATCGATCAAAACAGTGTCGTCTGTTCTTCAGTTGTTAGTTTACAGAGGAAAAAAGCCTATGTGACTAAGATCACCTAGTTCTTGCGAAGCGTTGGCATGGTGAGATTAAAGAAAGAAAAAAAGAAAGCTACAGGAAGGGGACGATTTGGGTTCAAAGAGTGTTGACCGAGAGGTCAGAGTGTGTGAATCGAGAAGTGAGAGTGAGTCGAGAAGTCAGTGTTAGTCGAGAAATCGAAGAGTAGAGTTGTTAGCGTTGTCGAGTTGCGAGAGTTGTTAGCGTTGTTGAGAGATTGAGTTGCGAGAGTGGTTGAAGTAAAATAAGATTGTTGCGTTTAATTCAAGTTAAGCAACCATCATATTCCGTCTAATTAATATCTGTTTTGTTTATTTATTGTAAATAAATTATAAATAGTATCAGGAAAAATTTATACCTAAATTTCCCGATACTACAATACCTTTACTTGATTTACTTGATACAATTGCAAAATTGTATTGTTTCGGAAGCTACATAAATCCACTGAAAGCTCGTAGAAAATTCCATTATGTTTGCTTACCATTTTGTATTTTGTTAAACTGATCTAGACTAGAATGTAAAAAAGTTTTAGCAATCAATTTAGGAACATTCGTGGCCCGATCATTCCGTGAAAACCATTAAAAATGTCTATTCAAGCCATCGTGTTACGTATAAAAAGTACTCAAACTTTTCTCCTCTCTTATTTTTCTAAAAAAAAAAAATACTATTATGTACGAAAAAAATACTGCAAACGCCTATACGCGCGTCATTTCCAATAGAATTATTTCAAAATGTAAAGCTTCAGTTGCACTGCTTGAAAAGCTTCTCGTATGATTTTCGCGATTAATCGATATACCGTTCGTGTGTTTAGAGGTACGCAGTCATTTTCAACAGGATTAAATCATTTATGACATCCTGTAAAACGTTATTTTCGAGATGGTAGTAAAATAGTTGGGGCAAGAGTACTGTAACTTATTTTATGCATAAAGATGTAGCATACTACCAAGTAAATGCCAATAAAGATTCGTTCACAGGGAAAGTTGTTGAAGTGAGCTTTCAAGGTGGGATTTTAATGGAATTAACAAAACGGAGAATTACTTATAACAAACACGTTTTAAGTCATTTTAAGTTATTTTTGTTTCGTTCTATCTCTATTTACTAACTTACGCAACGAACTGTAAACTGGGATAAAAATTTTATTGAAAGTTTCGAATAAAAAATTACTAGCCGAGTAAGATGATATATCTATTATTTGTACAATGCGAAAATCATCTTCGAGATATTTTATTCAAGCAATGCTCAAGCTTGGCAGAATATTAAATTCTAACAAATTTAATATGTCATTAATTTAATATTCTTCGTATATAGTTCAAAATTGTGTGTCGTCATCATAATAAGAATAAAGCACATTAATTTTCTCTATTGATCGTAACCCGCATGCCACTTTAGTATTCATAAGATTTTACAACCTAAGAAAACAGGATTACGTAAGCTGAGATGAGTCGCAAAAAAGTTATTAACAAACGTTGTAAAAGTGAAATGGCGGTTGATGCTCGTAAAACCAATCTCTTTGAGAATAATACATTTTGCATGTGGTATAAGTTACAATTGCATGCCCGTTGTATTGAAAAGTGTAAAATTTCGACACACTGTAAGATATTTGTTTGGAAAAACGTAAAACGTTTTAATAGTTAAATGAACAAGGAACCAGGAAAAGAAATTAACTGGGTTGAAGAGAATTTTTGAAATTTTTGGTCGATCGATTTTTAATTTATAGTTGACAAAAGATAATTAACGTGAGATTGGTATACACGTTAAAAAGTAAAACATATTTTTCTTAGAATACCGATAATTTTATTTCAAAAACTTGTTTTTTCAAAAACTTGTCTCGTAACTTGCGGGATCTTATTTATCGCTTCTGTTGACATACGTAGATTAAATTCGAGGTTTCGTTTCGTAGGAAAATTTATAAATAGTATTACAGGAAATAAATTCAGTCAAATTCAGTAAAATTTATTTACGGTCTCTGGCAGAGTCAACCAAAGCTACATAAGAAGTATCGAAAAATAATGTAGAATTTTTATTAATGAACATGAAAATTTAGCTCTTCGTTGACGTTAAAGCTAAATAAGTTAGATAAGAAGTTAGATCAATAGCTCAAAAATTAAATTGGATTCTTTCTACCGATAATTTTTGTGACAGAGTTTGGAACTATTTGGGGTATATTTTATCTAAATATTCTAAATAATTATTACTGTATCAAATATTGTCAAATATTAAAGTAGTGTATTCTTTCTATATTATTCGGCACCCTGTCTCGATTTCTTCAGAATAGGCAATTAATTTTACATATAAACTTCACGAATGAAAATCGAATGAAGTTACCTTAGAAATACCAGTACATTTACTCTACACCAAAGTCTTGTACAAACAAGTTTGATTCCATATTTTTCATTTATTTCCTCATATAACATTACCGATACTCTAGTTACACTGATTACAACACACGTTTTGTAATAAATAATCAAACTAAATTTTCCTTGCTATAATATCACCAAATATTCAGAAGGGAAGTTATATTATCGATATTGGATTATTAGTAACTCACAATTAGAAGCGAAATAGTAATTTGAACAATGCCTGATGGAATAACCGAGCGAGTAATTGCATATAAATAGAAGGAGCAATAATTATAGGAGGTAGTTTCACCGTAACAAAAGATGCGGTTTCCCATCTACCAGTCATTAGTTTTAGCATATGAAAAGGCATAATAATGGACAATAATCTGCATACAAAAAGAGACGGTAGGTCGGCTTAGATACGCTGTTGGAAGTGTTGAACCACGTATCCAACTTAGAATACGTGTAATCGCATACTTGAACGCGTAAATTAACGTGGCCGGTCTTCGACTCTTAGTCGTGGTTACGTTAATCCATGCAATCTATTCGCGACACGCCGAAATGCCATATTGATTTACGGATTTGCGGCCACGTGACAAGCGATATTTACAAGACAAATAAATTCAGTTTCGTGAGCCGAGGTTTACCGACCCTTTTGAGACTTAGACACACTTCAAATTGGCATTTATGCTTTAACAGATGAGCAGAGACAGTACATAATACATAGAAGGATCAGATAATTACATCAATTCAAATAATAAATAGGTTTATTTGGAAATAGCGTTATTCGAGTGTAGAAGCCGGAGAGTGTGAATCGGGAAGTCGAAAGCCGAATATGAGAATAAGACGTACGACAGCATTGTAATCATTTCGTTGTTTTTAATATTATTTATTAAATTAAAACATCATTACTTGCCCTTTCCTCTAAGACCCATTTAGATACTACATGTATAATATTTAAAGTTCAAAGATCGAGAAGAAAAAGAATATATAATATATATATTATCGACATATATACTCATTATTTAAAAAAATATTACATTATTAGTTTAAATGTTTGTAAATAATTATTTTTGAATTACAATATTATCACCTTAAAAAGTAGTTCACTTCTAGCATTAACTTTTGCAAGTATATCGAAAATTATTAGGTCGTCCGAAAAGTTTCTTTCGTTTTATAAGGAAATAATGGATGCACAACATTTTCAGTTTTATATTATTTTATCGAATTACGTATGATCTATTTTGTTCTATCAAAATAAAGATTACAACGTTCGACAGATTAGGTTTAATATTTGTATAAAGATGCGTCGTTGTAAAAGACGTGTCTGTAAGAGAAAGACACTTTCCGGGCAACCTAATCTGATTTCCTGTATATATGTATTACTTTTCTAGCGAATTGATAATATCTAAATATGCGAAATAATTGTTATTGTGTTACTTTCAATTATTTAGGAGTTTAATAATCGAACGATGCATAATGCTGTTTAAAAGTGCACACACTGCTGCATACAGAGATTATGATATACTAATTAACGTAATTCCTTAGTACCTTCCATTCCCACTTACCTGTTGAAATATTTAGAATCCTTGAATACGCACGCGTTAATGTTTTAACGTACCCTTCTTGCTTGAATTCTACAGCGGAAACAGCAGCCAAAGTTTGATCGGAAAAGTTTCAGGTATACCATATAATTAGTCATGTAAAACACGATTACCACGTCCTCATGAATCTAATTTTGCAAATGTGATAGTGTATGTATGTACAGTGTTAACGAGCCACGGTTTACGAGCTTTGACTTTACAGTAGAAATGAATCAATCGAGACATTTCAGCTAGTTGGCAGAAACTGTGTTAAAATTATCCACAGGGAAATATGAAAGGTTAATCACCGCAAATAGACATGTTCCATTATTATGTCCCGTATTATTAAATGCTCGCGAATTTTTGTTATCTCATCGGAATTTCTACGTCAAAGTACGTCTATGGAATATTAATTTCACGGTGACTAACTTGACGTATTTTAGGTAATCGTGCTTTATTTCAATTTCGTGATTGTTACTGCAATAACAGTTATTAAATTTAAAAGTTAATGACGATGAGAATTTTTCCGGTTTAACTCAAACGAATTGCATTTCTAAATGAAGCTTTTATTTCTTTGTAATATACAGATATAACTTAATTTCTTCTTACTTAGTCTTTCAGTTTCCCTGCATTTTTATGATTAAAACGCGCAAAAATTAATAAATTAATATTTTCAAAACATTTGGAATTGCCTGAACGATTTGAAATATTTTCAATTTTCCATTGAAAAAATTGCTTTATACACGTGCTGAATTGATCTTACAGTTTGTTCATGATTTGGAAGAACAGTATGCGGAGCTGGACGATCGCTAATCAAATTAGGCACTCGATCTCTGATCATGAAAGTTGTGGTCCAGGTTCAAGACCTGTTCAATTTACACGCAATTATCCGTTTGTTTCCACGAAAATTGGAAACTACGTCACGTCCCTGCGATACACTGAGCCTTTATTAACTTATCCGATGCATTCTTACGTAGTCTGCATAATCAGATCACGACAACAATAATAACAGCAATTCTAATTGGTTCCGTTTGATTTGCCACTGGTATCCTGCCTTCTGTGTATTTGACAGAACGCGTAATTTATTTGTATCTCTGATAAATACACGACCGGTCGGTCTTTCATCTATTATTATACCAGCGTTCGAGGTTGAAAATTAACAATTTTGTATAACTGACTCTAATTTCAGATGTTTTATTTCTTTTATTTCTTCCAATATTCAACCAGGAATAACATTTTATTCAATTATATACATTTCTCTCAAAAAAAAATTTGGCTATCAAAAACGCTACGAATTTTTCGAACAATTCAATACAGCTCGTACCAATAATAACGATAATGCTAATAATAACTAACAATAATGATAACAATTCCTCTTCCCATTTATTCGATCGAACGTATCGTAATCTGTATCTGATCTTTGGTTTATTTCGTCCGTTCATCCTCTGGCGAATAATTGGCCCGTTTTTGTGGATAAATTTGAAAAAATCTGATCGTTACCGGGTACGATGGAATTTTTGCTTCGCGTAATAAACGAATGGTTCGGTCTTTAAATTGTCGCACCGCTGAAGCCGTTACGGGTTAATATCTTTGAACCAATAAAAAAAGATAAATTCGCAGATTTGCCCGTTTTATTCGTGCGGAAATAGTACACCACTAATGATACACCGGAATGGAGTAATAAAGATTTAGATCTGAGCCTTCTTGCGCGATAACTCATCAATTAATGACGTTAGTGAATTGACAAGTTATACGGGTTGTATGTCGCAGACTATACGATTTTACGACGAATAGAATGACTGTGAATCGTAGAATTTATTTGCAAAATTTTGCAGCGATACTTTGTAGGAAAATACTCTTCGTTTAAAAACAGATAGGACCATTTTGTAGCCTGTAATAAAAATATTTAGGAAATATGTTATTATAGGAATTTTTTATTTATCCTATATAATAAGTTTATTGATCGATAGATCTATTTACAATGGATTAGACAGGAAATGATGGTTACTTAACGTGAACTAAATACAGTAATGTGCTATGATTAAATAGTTAATTCATAAATCACAACTCATAACAACTCGGCAACTCAACTCTCGACTCCTCACAGCTCGACTTCTCACCACTCGACTCTCAACTCACGACTATTCAACTCGACTCCTTCTCACTCGACTACCCGGTAAAACTGCCAGGCCCTTTTTGGCCTAACGGCACTTAGGCTTTCCCGCAATATTGTTTATGATTCACCAGATATTTCTTAGGCCGTTTGTCCACGATACTACATTACTTTTAGAAAATTGTTGATAGCCTGAAATATTTAATCTCCGTTTTAATAAACTACTGAAAAATTATCTTCTGTTCTTTCTTCTAGATGAGTTGTTCTATACCAAATTCTGTTCCTTGCTATATTAAAGAATCGTACAACGACTTTTCATAAAGATTAAAGAACTCTCTATTTATCAGACTTTATTTTATTAATTATTTCCTAAGCATACACGCATCGGGAAGCTACGGTGCCAAAAAATATTACTTCGTTAACCTTAATTCGACTTCTTCCTCGCCTCTTGTATTTTCCAATATCCCTGAACGCATTATCTCGCTATGTTCACGGACTAGAAATACCACAGCTTTATTAAATACGGGAATACACCCTACGCGGCATCCATCAACGAGAAAAAGGAAAAACTACGGGAAAAGTAACAAAAAGCGTGCATAAAAGCCAGCGTACGAACGAAAGATAGCAATTATGGCAAATTAATGGTAATTGTGACCCTGTTTACTTTACTAATGAATAAACGCGTGAATATTTTACAGCTTGATTATTTAAATATTCAATTTTCTAGCGTTAAATATCTCTCCTATATCTCTCCGTGCTAATATACGTTAATAACGTGCCAATTTTTGTCCATCAAACCAACCGATTTTCCATTTCGATTAAGACGAATTGTTTTCAAGTAATTATATCTTCTTTAGTAACTTTGATAGTTTCGTTTTAAAGATGTTCTTATCTTTAATTAATTAAATTCTATGTCACTTACAGGTATTTTAATAAATCAATTTTTTATTTGTTGATCGATTAACGTTAACTTCTAAATTTTCTGACGCATTTATAAAACGAATCCTAAAAGATATTTATATATTTCATACTTTCGTAAGAGCGCGTCCCAACTTTTGTCGATCAAAACGGTCAATTTTTATTAACTGAATTGTTTATCTGCCATGTAATGGTGTGATAATATTTTCATTGCAATTCTAATGGCACATCTTATCATCTTCGTAGGATAACGCGCAAAACATAAAACACGAAATGACAGAAAGCAGATATTTTTATAAAAGTGTTTTTATAGAAACGTGATTATTTATTGGTAGAGAGACGCGTTAAAATTGATCGATTAAAAATAGCTGTGCCCGTGTCTCGGACGCCGTTAAAAGATTAAAATAATATTTGTTAGGTTGTGGATCGTTGATAGGCTGACACTGAGTCAGAAATATCTCGTTAAATGGAAGGTACTATGTATAATGAATATGTGCTTGTTAGAACATAATAAATGGTTGACCTGTTTACGTCTAGCAGGTACCTCGCGGATTCCAATATTGAACGAACGGATCGGAATTCTTTCGTTGAAATCGCCCCGCCAACGTGTGAAACCGTTTACAAATAAAAAGTAACATCGTGAAAAATTACCGTGGCCAGTGAAGTCGCGGAAACGTTTCGAAAACCCAACTGGTTCTTGCTCTAAGAAAATATTGTTCAATCGACCTGAAACAATATTTTGTCGCGTTCTCGCTTCCCTCGATACGCGCTTTTTTTACGATGCTTTGTTTATCTCTTTTCGAATCGACGAATTTTAATGGGAGGTTTGTAAAATTGCCAGGATGGTCGAAATATCGAGTGCTGAAACCAATGGATAAAAAGCTGCAAACAAGTGAATTGACCGTACGAGATTCTGCGATGGCCAGATAATTTTTAAGATTTTTATGTTTTTCTTGTAAGGGATTACCAACAGTGCAGTGAAGGGTAAACTCGCTTAAGAAAACTGAAGGGTGCAAAAATTCAGAAAGTGCACGTATGTAATTACCGACTAGATCCTACCCTCTTAGTTGTGTTCGTAAAAATAAATATGTACAACTCGAATTTATAAAAAAAAAATTTGCGCAAATATACGTAGTTTTTTTCGTAAGAGACGATATTTTAAACGTCGATATTCGTTTCAAAATTTGGCTTTATACCTGCCCTCGCCGACAATTTCTCATTAAAAAAACACTATCGAAAACGCGTCCAGAAGCGAACACCAACATACAGTGAAATTCTGATCTCACGAGTTTCAAGCTGCACATAAAACCGACCGTAATGTGACGCAAAGAAAGAAAAAGGAATCGAGGTGTCCGTGTATTTTTCCGATACAAGAAAAATCACACGAGGAACGGTTTTCCGTGAAACAGAAACACGGAAGTGTTTCTGTGTGATCGTAGGATATCAGCGGTATCTTGGCAATAGAAACCGCATGAGTATTGCTCGAATCCTCGGATCCTTGGGATCCTCTGCTGGAAGCCAGCCTCTCTAAAATACCAGGATCAATATTATTTTTATACAGCTGACGTTTGGCGGGTGAAGCGTGTCGTCGCCGTGTGAGGCGACTTCTTTCATTTCGGAATTCCTCGTTCGCAGGGGAAAATATGGGGAGACACAGATCGATTCCCCTCGAATTGAAAAGAACAAATTTCGTGCTCGCGGCTATTTCGTCCCGCTGTCCGCGCCGATGGAAATAAAATAACTGCACCGTTAAGACACCGTGTAGAATCGTACGTAGTACGTTCTAACGTACTTACGTTCTCGTTGCGTATGGTGAGCCGTAAATTTAAAAATTGATGCTACGTGTTAACGTACATATTGAGGATAAAATTAGATTCCTTTTTTTTTAATTTTTTTTTGTGATTGGAGCATAATTTTTGGATTATCGTTGAAGATATACCCCTTTATAAAAGATTCGAACATTTATCGACTGGATTTAGAACTCTCTATAAGCATTGAATAAAATATAAATTGCGAATTTTTACAATACAAATAATAATTTTTAAAATACAAATTTACACTTTTTTCGAAGATAATGGAACTTAGCAGAGAATTGTTTCACCCACTAAATATTATAATCGGCAGTATGTTTAGATTCGTCATAAATCCACAAACATGCGCAATCTACAAATAAATCTAACAACTATATCCCGTCTTTTTTATATTTAATATTCACAAGACCATTATAAGTTTTACTACAGTTCTTACATTTTTCAAATGTTCATAAAAATTGATGCAATACAGAGAGCAATGTGGCCGGTACCAAAGGAACGATTGTCACAGATATAAATGGAAAACCGCGACTGGTGCGACTCCAGAGACAGATTTCATTTAAAATACGTTCGAACATGTATTTGTAATCGCTTATCAGGTCTTTTATCGATTTTATATTTTGGAGATACGGGAAAAACCAGCGTCAGCAGTGTACACAGGAGGAACGTAAATATTTGATTTTGTTAATTCTTCTGACGCACTCGTAATTCTTTATTTATCTATCAGTTTGCGAACGTTGAACTCACAGACTCGTTTTTAATCCTTTTCACTAATTTTACGTAAAACATTTACGCGAAATATCCTTCCATATTTTAAAGTAACGGTAGTTGCTTTCGATTGCACAGAAATTTGTATTCCAAAGTCGTTATCAGATATTCGAAATAATATCGGTAAAATAATTATTGAATGCTTTCACATACGTATAATGTATGTCGCTGCAAATTAAACACGCTTCGAAATTTGGTTATATTATAGCATGATTTACGTATGCTATGTTCACAATTTTCGTGTGTTCTAACATCTCAAAGAGTAGGTTTAATATTCCAAAATGTATTATATTAAAACCTTCATTCATTTATGAAGCTTTAAATTAACGTGGATTTAAAATGTAATTAGTAAATTATTGAAATTGGTGTAATATCACGCTTTCAATAACCAACATTTTCCTAAGCTTGCGATCTTCCAAGCTTACTTCTACATCGTAAAGGAAAACGAGAAGATTCCTACAATCGACAATTTTCTCTTTAACCCAAAACTACCACGTGTTTGCAGTAATCGAAGAAATATGTAATTAAGCTAGTAATATCTTTATTTATATAAATAAGCTAATTTCTTTCTAAGTTCATTTCTATTCCAAAATGGAAAATTGTGGACAGATTATCCAATTAAAAATCCTCTAATTATCGTACTAAACAAAATCCAGTAGGTTAAAGAAGAATAATATTGCTACTATACAACTGTACAAATATCAGAACAGTGGTAACGCGAACTTCTAAATCAACGATCGATTTATTTCGTGCAGTGATCATTTGATTTTCTTTCTCACAATGGAGTCTCGCAAAAAATTGTACTGTGGGGAGGATAACGTGACGCAGAAGACCAGACTCCCTTCGTAGTCTTGTGACTTCATTTTCTGGGTTTAAGCATCGCGAATCTTTGAGGGCACTTCAGAAGGAGTCAGTCACGACGCGGCCATCGTGAAAATTGCTCCTAAAAAAATCTTACAACCGCGATCGTACGAGCCGCGCTCGAGGAGCCGATTTCTCTCCAGCTAAATAGCTGTTTCTCCCAACGAGTCACGACGTTTCACAGTTGAAAACGCATTTTTTATCGCAGCCTTAGCTACGAAAAGTAGTTTCATGTGTATCACTAAATCGTAGGAAAGCAACGTTTCCTTAGATACGAGATATTCCATAATATTTCAATAAAAAATTAATTTTCGAAAAGTGTAATTTGAAGACATTGCAACAAAGAATTTTGGCGTTGTTCCTTTGACCTGTTCGAGAAATTATTGAAATTTTCGATCGAAGACTATCGATTAAAACGGACGATTATTTTCGAATAACTATGTCTTCTTGTAGTAATTTTGGAAGTTTGGTTTTAAGGATGTTCTTTATTATTCACAGCTATATTAAGAAATTAATCTTTTGTTTAGTGACAAATTAACATTTCATACTTTCGTAAAAGCACAACGTCGATATGTTAGTGTCTACAATGATGTGATATTTAACCTTGCGCTTGGTTAGTTTCTTGAAATATCCAGCGAGTGCATCTGCAATCTCGCGAAAATGAACGTCACGTTGTAAGAATTCTTGTGTTATTCCATCTCTGACACATTTATTCGTCGAGGATTGCTTGACGTCTAACAGTGCTAAAAAATCGATCGATAATTTTATAGTTACGTATTGTAACTTTTAGAATGTTCGAAAAATTCGTAGTTTGAAAGTAAACAGTTATTCGGCGAATGGAAATTTACAAAGATGGGTAAAATATTAGGTTGTCCGAAAAGTATCCTTCTTTCGCAAACGTATTTTTTACAACAGTGCACCTTCATACAAACATGAAAGCAAGTCTGTGAAATGTCGCGATGTTTATCTCAACAGAACAAAATGGATCGTACGTAATTCGACAAAATAATATAAAACAAAAAACGTTGTGCGTTTATTATTTCTTCATAAAACGAAAGAAACTTTTCGGACAACCTAATAGATGATGCTTTGTAAAACACTGCTAGCCGAAATGGGTCAAGTATCAATATTTTCTGAATAATTGTACAACTTCATATTGCATAAAAAAAATTATACTGTATAATACTTGGAATATTCGACGCTTTCAAAGAAAATTAATGTAATAAATTCGATAGCATTTCACCTCCAGTTATTAATTATTCGTCACTGCAAACCAATCATAAAATGTGTCACTGAAAGCAATCATTTAGCTTTAAATTAAAATGTATTTTATCTATCTGTATTCGTGATGTAGTCGTATTTTAAGTACCTTGATGTGAAATTGAGATCGACATGTTATCATATAATAACGATTCACATAGATGCAATTATTGAGTTATATTAGGTGCGAAAATAAAGTTCCGAGAAACTTACAATATTACAGTAGTTGGTTCTTAGTTCTTTTATTAAAAATATATTGAGTCGCCCGGAAAGTTCGGTTCGATTTACATTTCGATTCGATATACGTTTATTGAATTATATAGGTGCCATTTTGTTCCACAATCTTTCTCCATCTTTCAGGCAACTTAAATATTCCATTCTTCCAGAACCTTTCTGATTTTTCGGTGAAAAACTTTTCAATCTGATCTTTCATGTCGACCAAATTTCTTAAAAATCGGCACGAACTTTCCGGGCGACCTAATGCAATTCTAATAAATCGTAATTTCATTTATCACGAGCAACGAATAACCTGGTTACACAGAGTTACAGGATACATTTTCAATATTTTATTGTCACACGTCGTATGTTGTTAAAGTTTCAACATATAATGTATAAAGTATTCAGATGAATTTCAAATTAATGTTTAAACATACATATATTGAAAAAATATATATACAATACCGAAACGGTACTGTTACAAACTCATTCCAAAGTAACAAATTCAATTGTCGAAAGTTTCACAAATCGATTTGGAACGATCTTTCCTCACCCAAGATTCTCTAATTACTTTTCTCGCTACACGACACCGTATCCACGCGAAACATGCCAATCGAACGGATTATAGAGTCGCGTTCTCTTCGAGTTCTAGCCGCAAAACCAGCTTCTTCGACCGAATGAAGTCTCTAAGGCTTTAGCAATGACGAAAGTTTCCCACGGCAGAAGTTGACTTGTGTGACGAATACTTTTCTGGCTGTTTGGGTTCCTTCGATGGGGCCAGCATTCTGGCAGTGACAGCCTCTAGTTACTCCCTTTTACCTTGTCATGCTTCTTTACGTACGATGCGCAAACTCGGAGCAAGATTCATTTCGTGAACGACTTTTGATATTAGTAGCTTGCCATCTCAACTTTAATTGATGGCCAGACCATACATGGAAACGCCGCCGCACCTATTATTCTCGGTCTGATATTAGTTCGTTATTCAAAGTTCGTTAACCAGATAATTGTAGCTACGCGAATAATTATGGGGATATTTGCCGTTAATTATGATGCTATATTTGACTATGCAATATCGTAGGTTTATGTTTTATGCTTCTCACGATGCCACGATGATGAAATACCGGGGAAAATATTAAGATTGAGTTTCTATCGGACCTCTGAAATATTTTCCTATTGTCTACGATATGTACGATATATGCTATCTCTGTATAATATGATAGTGATAGTACTAATAAAGTAGCTCGCGTGAAGGTATTGAAACAATACCCATAAATGCTTTTCATGAATATACATGCGTTACATGCATTGTATGAAATTTCATTAGCACTGTAATGAAAGTCGACTATCATAATTACAATTCTGAAATCTAATAGTTTCATTCGTTCTATTCCGTGAAATTCAATTCGTTGATAAAATTTTCATGGTTCGTAAATGCGGCAATGGTACGTACAGCGAATATGAGTAAACTTGTTCGTCGCTTATGAATAGCAAACGCTTAACAAAATTCTGCGGTAATCAAGCTACTATTCGGAATAAGGGGTTCGATTTCGGCTCAGATATGCATTTCACGGTTTCTCAGTATGGAATTTCAGATGCGAAGTTCATGATGCGAACGTGTGGCGCGTATATAATTGGGTCGAAACGTCTGAAAATGAGAAACGTTTGAACCCTTTGAGTACGGAGCGCTTCAGGGCTACATACTTATCACATAAACTTCTAGTATTCACACTGCAAACGTTACACGAGTCTACTATGCGGTATTGTTAAATATCGAGCAATTATACCACGTATACTCAAGTTGTGTAGAATTAAATAATATTAACGTCGACCAAACAAAAGTTTGCTCTTGAGTTTCGTCTCCCTTTCTTTTTACAGGCTAAAGTTTCAAATATTTGATTTACCAAAAACAAATCTAAAGGTCTCTTTTATCTCTAATTTACGGTCACACGGATTTTTAGAAATTACTAGTAACGAGTTTGTATTATAAACTTACGATTATCTTAATACAATGTTTGTATATGCAGAACACACGAAACCATAAAATTTTGTTATAAGAACTTTCTTCTGGTAAGATATCCAATGAGTTTGACGAAAAATTATTTGAATATTTGGTGTTGCGTATGTCACAGGCGTCGCGTTACATTTATTAATTTTTTGCCAGTTGTCTACAAGATGAGATTTGATTTACATAACTTTTTTATTCGCACTCGCGTTAAACCTCGATATATGCTAGATTATTACATTCTGGTGATAATAGATGAATGAGTTAGATTTGTACAGCTAATGTTTAATCTAGTTAATGAAAAAGCGAAAAAACTGCGTTCATTTCAGCTGCGTTTTATATAACTGCTGGCGATTAAAGAAAACAGATGTACACGTAAAACCTGATCGTTTATCGGTCGTATTACGCCATATCGATTCTTCTTCGGCTCTTTTCATTTCACGAATATCGTCTTGCGAAAGTTACCTCATCGAGACGAGTCCCGTAAACTTGCAGGCTCTCGAATCGATTTCAATTTGTAATGAATCTCTCGATAACAGGCAAGTCACGTCCGCGTTTGCTAATCGCAAATAAACGAAGCAGCGCGGGAAGCGTTCGAGTCGGCTTGGAAATTTCCTTCGCTGACCGGATAACTAATTCAACTTTAATTCATTCTCGAATATTACTCTTTTAACTCGATGAAAAACGTCGAAACAATCTCCATTCGCTACCTTGACAATAAGCAAACAGCCTTCCTAATACGCTCGCTTCTTTTCCTCTTTCTCCTCCTCGTTCTTCTGTCCCTCGCTTTTTAATATTAACGAATCGTATTCTGTTCACTGTTCCGCGTCATCGATGCGACCTAAAATATTTATTCCTTTCTCCCGAAGTATCACGCGACTCATCTATCGTGAACCATGGACTTAACTCTTTCATTGTCAGAGCGTATAATGGATCTTGGTTGTTAAAAATTTTCTGCGAAAAGGTCTTTCAAAGACAGTGAAAAGATTTTTAACCCTTTCAGCGTTGACTAAAATGATAGCGTGCTGTGATAATTGTACCGCAAAATGTAACAATGTTACATTCAAATTTTGTCTTAACGCTGCTATTGAAGCATACGGTGCATCCTTTTAATTAGCTAAAACTTAAATGCTAACTTCTTATTCTTAACGATAATTTAGGAAGGTGGGCAAAATAGCAAGCAATTAGATTATAGTAAATATTATTAATTGAGTTTAAAATATTTCTGATATAAAAATGTAGTTTCTACTTATTCCTTGTGTGGTAGATTTTAAAGCAAGCAGTGTGGTAATTCGAGTAACCTACGAAACAATTTTTTCGAAGCTTAACTCTCAGCAAAACTCGATTATTGGTCATCGATGAAAGAAATTGTTATACCTGCACGTAAATCCAGTTACGTAGTCATTTTTTTATAACCTCTTTGGAATTCATACTAATGGAACTTTAACGCTGCTTTTCAGTCTCAACGAGCGTTTGCTATCGGCGTTCAGAGAATAAATATCATGTAAAAGAGTTGATGCAGCCGTTCATTTTTATCCACATGGAGCACGTGATTAGAATAAATTTTCTTTCCAAGACGATGCACACGCGAGCGCGCAATAATAATCCTGCGAGCCTAGAGGGTGGAATGTTAGTCGCGAGCGATTCTCCTAAAGAACAGACAATCGAGCCTGTATGGCGTCGCTTTATGGACCTCGGTGTATAGAAACGATCATGGAATCCTGCCCGTGGGTTTTGTTGGAAGTCTCAATGCGACGTCGTTTTCACGAAAAGACAGGACACGGCTTTGATGGAATCGCCAAAGAAATTCTGACTATCGTATCGCAATATCGTAAAATTTCATGTTATCTCGAGTATTCTTGAAGTGCCCATTTTTACAACATTGTGCATTACTTAAATAAAATATTCGCAACATGATTATTCGTTATGAAAGTTCATTATGATTTGAACATCGTCTTATCTCGTTTCTCCTCAAAAAGTGTATTGCATATGAATTATATATACTTTCGAGATACATGCGATATATACCGATATTATGAAAAATTTGAAAAAACACCAAAGGGACCAGCCTAGAAATTGCACATATTAGAAAAAGAAATTAAATATACATATCAAAAATAAAATGATTCCAATGGTCGTTATAATTAGTATAGCAATTACCATAGCAATAAATTCGTACGAACTGCTGGTTTCTCGGGTTCATCTGATATACACATAACATACTTTCCATAGTTCCATCATCCGCAAGGTCTTGGTTTTCTCCGCGTGCGTGAGCGCTCATCCATTATCCTTATCTTGTCAACTTCAGCACTACTTGAAAAGTCCAATAGGATCTCATTCCTTACCTCGACGTCAACAGCGCACAATAGCCAGGGAGTATTCATTATGGGACGGAAGCGAATAATTTTCTACTAAAAGCGGAAATCCAAGTGCGCCGCCCTTGTAGCTCGGTGCTTCCTCTTTCCATTAGTCGAGTCTGCTGGCCTTGTTTATTTCGACGCGATTTCTGAACGTGGATTTAATTGCACCGGGTGCCTGTGTCTGAAGTCAGAACACGTCTATCCAGCTCGTCTGGCGACCCTCCTGGAGTCTTTTGCACCCGTTACGATTATTTTTGCACGACGGAATCGCGGAAATCGCCATCTTTTGCCGATTAAAACAGACGGAACTTGAATGGATGCGGAACGTTGAGGATTCATTTTCTATTGCAAACGGAAGTATTTCTTTTTTTCATTTTGGGAAATTCTAATTAATATTGAAATTGAAATTATTTGCCATTTCATCTGAAACACCTTGACTACAAAACGGTAAAATATAATTTATGAAGTCTTCGGATAACTTCTTGTAAGAGTGGGTGTATTTCGAAATATTTGTAAAATAAGTTAGTACAAGCGATGTCCGATGAAACAACGACTTGTACTACTGCGAACTAATCCTACGTGTAGAATACTACTACTTCAATCTACTACAATCAGTTATTATCATTTCGTTAATATCATTATTTAATTTACAGTTGTACACGGCCTCTTTTTAGAAATACTTGATGTTAAATTGTTTTGTCATGAACTTACCCATTAATTATATTTTTTTACTTACAATTAGGTACACATATTTTACATTTTATATATAGCAAACTTTATTTTAAATTTTATATTTTAACGTGGCGTCGCATCAACTGCATGTACAGTTCACGAATCTATCTACATGCAATTGGTTCGACGCCGCGTTAAAACCTATTTAAAACGAACAAAATTTCAAGCTACTCCCAAGCTTAAATTATTCCTTAACTACTCGTTATGCGTTTGACAAGCTGGGTTTTTCAGAGAAATGTCTTCATGTTTCATGGTCAAGCATGAAATCTGTCTCGGGAGGTTAACAAGATAGCGCCTGGCGTCTTGGAGTGACAGAGCAGCCTCACTATTTATTAAAAAGAACGGAGAAGCTTGGTTTGAGAGATGAGGCGACTTTTGAAAACCGGTTAGTGAGAGCGGCTCGGCCGTGAATTATTTCACTGAAGGAACGGCTCGTCTCGTTCATACGTAATACGTTTCTCCGTATATTTCCTTTCTGTGCTTGCACGTGACGCGCCAAATGGGAATACCCTCTTTCTCCACGTAGCTTTCGATGCAACTATAAAATTTTCTTAGCCACGAAAGAAGCCACTTTCGTGCTTTCCAGATGACTCTCCTACATTCGGACGATGTTCTCTTATACTTGCGTATTTGCTCGTTTGTCTGCCGGCTTCGTGGATTTCAACTGTTTGTGGATAGCTCTGTTGGATACACTGACTTCGTTTCAGTCGCTTCGTTGGAATTTATCGCTTTCGAATGCTTGGTTGAAAAGAATTGGATTTCATTTTCTCAGGTTGACTTGGAACAGATTACAGGTTATTCGGATGTCGAATCGAATAACATGTTCTTTAAGCTATTGGAAGCCGGCGTTTCATTACAAAGCAACTTTTCTACAAAATACTGCGTGTTACAACGCGCGGTGCACTGAAACATTCGCACCGGCTACATGAAGCATTTTGTCGGTTCTTTGTCCGACTATCGCTTTAACCTTTTAACGATGTAATTCAGGATACATTCTTCAAATTTAAAAGCAAGGGCGCTCATAGAAAAATTTCGAGCCAAAATATCTACAACGAAAGGACCAATCGGTAAAACAGTAACTACAGAAAGTAAATTCTGCAGTAACGCGAATGAACTGTATATCGATAGGACCGCAACACCAAGAAATCGCAATATCCAACCCCAATTTGTAAAACAACGATAATCGCAGTCGAGTTGCCATAGAACATTCATCGACGATCGATCGTAAAAAGGGGGTCAAGGAAAATAGCCCTACTGGTTGCCAGAATCGTCGAGGTCAGACGACGAAATCGTCATTGCGGAAGACAAACGCATGTTGCATAGTTAAAACTAATCACCCGTAAGTGACTTCATGCAGCGGCGCATCGCGATAGAGTTTCGTCTCTGTTGTTTATGCCCAGAGAGGGTTGTCGAACAACGTAACCGACAACTGTCTGTTCGTTAGCCTTGCAAGGCTGACGTAACTGCTGCGTTTCTTGTGATTATTTCCACGGCAAGATCCATTAAAGAGACACGGGGTTTGCGAGGGAATTACATTTGAAATTCGTTATAGCTCCGCTGATACCGCGGTTTCTGCAATCTGTTTGACTATTACAGAGGCTCGGTAAACAGTGGCTTTTTTGTCAGACGAGTCGTTGGTGCGTTGTACTGCAGAAAATCTCGTCGTTTAATTAGCTCTTGGCTGGAAGATTAGAATCGTCGAATTGAGAACTATTGCGACAACACAGCGTACAGTTGCTATGACAAGGGCAGCAATGTTAAATGTTCTTTCAATTAGTTGATGAGCCGCTTACGATGAGTTTGTCGATCTTTGAACTATTAATCGGTTCCAATTATGTTTTCGTGTCTACGTTTTGCAGCGATGTATGTGGATCGTGTTACAGAAGATAATACTGTCACGTTTTAACGAATAATCGACGTAGCTCGATGAATTAGCTGACCAACTCTTCTCTTTGTTTTACTTAGACTTCGCGTTTCTCAATCTCGGGCAAATGAAATTAAATATTAGAGTCGAAATCCCATTGTCGTTTGCTTCAATTTCAGGATTTTAAAAAATAAATTTCAAAACATCAAACGACATTTTTGAACATGAACTCTTTTTCATCGTTCTCGTATCGTTCTAGCACTTTGTACAGTTTGTATTATTTTATTTTAAATTCCTAAATGCAAGCAAAAATCTACTTGTTATTCAAGGTCCTTACAAAACGAGAGGCGAAATATGTATCTCGTTATCAACGTGTTAAGGTGACATTTTTTCCATGGAGAACAGGTAGCTGTTTCACAGAAATTGCTATTGCTTAGGCGGTGCTTTACGAGCCAGCCATCGGAAGTCGGTCCCTAAACAGCCAATGAAAAATTTTCAGGGGCTCGTCTGATTCTAGGGGCTCTCGTAATTTATCGAGCAACGTTTACCTCTTACACGTTCTCTCTCTCTCTCTCTCTCTCTCTCTCTGCCGTTCTATTTAGTTGAAAAATTCACACTGGACCAGTTATTACCTGATTTCTGGGCAGCGCAACATAGCGAAGCATTATGATACCGCGTTGGGTCGAGCGATTACAACATTTGAAATTGGATGCACAAACCGGCGGAATTGTTTTCTCGTGCATCTGCTGGAAACTTTCGACACCTGGAGATGTTGACGAAGATACGTTGAGGTTGGTACGTTGAAATTTATCAGAGATAAAGAGCTTCTGTATTTTCGACGAAGAATTAAGGGTCGTTAGAGGAACAAGTAATGCAGCTAATTAATAACGAAGATAGAAATCGTGTAAGATATTATACAATATATTGAACTTGTCGTGAATAAAAATTGAGGAGAGAAATAAAAGACACAATGGAAGGTCGAGGATTTAAGATATATTAAAAACATAAACAAGTGTGTTGTAACTACGAATATTTCAATGAAATATTCAACTTTTCTAAAAATCTGTTATTTTCTTGCAAACATCATACTAATCTCAATAACGCTCGTCATAAAGAGAATCCGTAATTTAGCTGCAATACAGTTTCTTTTAATCTGCCAATAAAATCTTCCATGTCTCAAACCGCGCCGTTTTAATACTTCGTCTACGTTACATGTTGCGGCATAGTCAGTACGAAAGCACCAATTTTGCCAATTCCCTATAAACTAAACGCCTTAACCCTCTCTCTTTAACCTTCTTTCTCGCGTGCACCGCTTGATATCCAAACTACCCATCAAGAAACGTATCCTGTTGCCGGCGAAACTGCAAATCTGCCTACGATATCTAAACTGCAACGACATGGCGAATTGTGGCTGTTTTCTCTGGCCGTTTTCGTAACTCGAATCGGCTTACACATCTATTCGTAATCCATAATGTCCTCCGTGATTCCCACTGTAAGTACAATGTCGACTTATCGACGGGCATCGTGAAAGAGATTATAGTTGGGAGGGACATTTAAACTTCAAAGAACTTAGATCGCCCGACATGGCCGCGACGACGTCAGCAAATATCGTATAGTGGTTACAGAGCAAACAAAAAGACGTTTACAGAAACGCCGCAACGATTAGTGATGCGACAAAGTTCAGTATGTAAGTTTCAAATCTGAATCAAAACCGATATTCAAGGTTCGCTTCGTATTAGTTTGAGCGCTACTGATGACTTGGCCGCGGATTTATGCAAATTCATATCCTTATGAAGATAATTAGAAAAATGAAGTTTAAGTAGAGGATAGGGTACGTAATTATATAGAGAAAACGTAGTTGATTTTGACGACCTTGAAATATATTGTCCAAGTTAACATTCTCAACAACTTATTCCTCTACGTATTACCGACACTCAGCCCTAGTTTCCGAAATTTTCGCATAAAACTCTGGTCGCATTTGTGTTACAATTCGTCGTAAAGTGGGCGCATTTTTATATAGCCCAACCTAAACTTTCAGGTTTTTTAGAGCTCATAACGTAAACACATCATATTACGGCATCGTAATCATGATTGATATTGTCAGTATGTTTGTAAACGTAGTCGGTATCAGTGGCATTCGAAATTTCGATGTATCCAGAATTATCCTTGAAAAATGGGGCGTATGTTAAAGATACCTGGCATCAGTGAGTTAAGATTAGGTTGAGCTAATATATTAGGTTGTCCGAAAAGTGTTTTTCTTTTACAGACACGTCTTTTACAACGGCGCATTTTTATACAAACATGAAACCTAATCTGTCGAACATTGTGATCTATCTTTATAAAACAAAATGGATCATACGTAATTCGATAAAATAATATAAAACGAAAAATGTTGTACATCCATTATTTCCTTATAAAATAAAAGAAACTTTACAGACGATCTAATATAAAAATACGTATGCCAGAATGAAGTGTAATAAAAACTGAGAGCTCGAGAACGAAGGCTGTTCGAGGGTTACACGTACAGAGGAAAAGAGTTGTTGAGAATATTGACCTTGACACGTATTTCAAACTCATTGAAATCGCGCCCTTTCCGATATAATTACCGAAGATTACGTTACGTACTAAATATTATACGGATTTACGGGGAGACGTAAATTCTCTTTTACCGTAAAATGTAAAGCTAACCGACAGTAGAACGTGTTACTTGTAGAATTTTCCCGTAATCCCCGCCTGGTGAGTGCATTGAAACATTGCAGAGATTATAGTAAGACTTCGTAGAATAGACGATTGTATGATGTCGCGCGTGTACAATGTTTGTAAGTGTAGGAAACTCGATGTGTTGTTTTAGAGTTACGACGTGGAATTGCGTCGTTGCAACGCGCTGTGTACTAGTTAATACTTAGGAGGATTAAAATCCGATTGAGGGGATTGACCAGCATCCATTTGTAGTTGCATCTCTGTTTTGCTGTATCACACCACATATGTCTCTACCTGTAATATTTTGTATCATCTCGCAATTGCAACCTTACGAACTGTATTTGCACGCTACAGGTAAGTCTCACCTGGCAAATTTTCTTCAATCGGAATTTCTACTATTAGTTGTGCGCGACGGATATTTTGGAAGACTATTCTTCAATTTATTATACAACTTTTCTCACGTTATGCTTCAAATACGTAGATATATGTATTTTATATCTCGCTCAGACGAATCTACAACATTCACGTAAATATCAAACGATGACACGAACCGTTCTATTTTTCACACGAAGATCGACATTTAATAGCAGACTCGATAATTCCGGATACAGCATAGAAGTTGCCAGCGTAATTCCCTGGAACTAGTTTCAATTTCAAAGAACAGCGAACGGTACTCACAATCGCACTTTGCAATAAGTTTGTGGAACAATAACGCGGATGTTAAACCTTTGTGCCGCATTTGATCGGCCACTTAAGTTCCGAAATGGTAGTTCACTGTTCCAAGGACGAATATCCCTGTATGAACTGCTACGAATCGAAAAATTTTCAACGGCGAAACACGCCATCGAATTTTATATTCCATGATTTTGGTATCGAGGCGCAATCTCACGTACGATATCGCGATCCTACGTTGTACGCGGAACGCATGCAAAATTAGTTTCCGTTGTGAAAGCCGTCGCTGGTATCTCGGAGCGTCACCGCACGCGTGTTTCGAAATTACTATTTCGTAATTAGCGGCAAGATCGATGGAAAGTAATGAAGCAAAACGACCCACTATCCTGCCTCAGAGGCGCTGTTTAATTTTGTAATTAAATTTGCTGTTGCCATGTATGCAATCGGTGGTTTTCGAGTTGATCTGCTACCGTTGGTCGATTTCGAAATTAAATGAAACGATACGATGGTGGTAGAAAATGTTTCTTGTTATTTAATTTTTTTATTCTCATAGGAGACAAAGATAGAAAGAAGGATTTAAATCATTAATTTACTTGCTAATATCAGCAGAGCGATCGTTAATTGCGAGGAGGGAAATAGATATTTAACATACATTCATAAATATCAAAATACCCTAATACAAATTAATGCTAAATTAATTATTAGAAGTAATTCTTATTATCTTTTTTTCTAGGAAGAACGATAAAACTTCAATTTCATAGTATAACCGCATACAGTAAAGTTTAATTAAAATTTTCAACGACGATATTTAATACAATAAATCTATAATCATAATAGATTTGATATGATATAATCGTATCTACAATCATATCCTTTTCTGCAATCATAAATCTCCATTTGTAGTAATTCTGATATAGGTAGTAAATCTATCGTAAAACTTTTGACATTCATATCAATCTTCTAGATTACCTTCATTGATCTGAGAAATGCATCATTCATACATGGAATACACAGTCTTAACTTGGTTACGGTTGGTTCGTGATTTATATCCGAGTTCTTTCGCGCCACTTTTCTTCTATCTGTCGCGAAATAAGCGACAAGATTCACATGAATACGAGATATCTCGATACGAACAGAGAAACTCGTTATCGAGACGGGCGAGTTCGATAGCGAAAGCATCGAAACACGATTCTTGAAGATTCACACGGGAAATATACATATGTATGGAATTTCTCGTGGCTGATACGAATGTGAGCACGGAAGTGCGTCCACTTTTCATTTTTCTGCAAGAACAGGCAATTTATATTTCTCCATCGTAACAAGATCTTGTTATTAATGCATACAAATTCATGAGATCGTGAAATTTCTATCTCTCAGATTTTGTTGATATATCGCGACTACAGGTATTTTACGGTCGTGTAACGATTGATCGGTACAATTTATTGAAAGGGCATAGTCTGAATCTGCAAAAAGCGTACAAATGAATCTTCTATCTGCTTATTTCGATTTTGTAGACGATTTTCGAGAAAAATATAAAGATCGCTGTACTAAAAAAAAAATCATAACTTGACGTAAAACTCCTTATTTTCTATGATTCTTTGATAGAAAGTTTTTCAAGTGCAAATCATTGATTACATAAATAATTACTCCGAAAATTTCGTATATTTTTATTCGAGGTTTGTGTACTTTATTAAAATTATAATACTGAATTAATCATGATAATAAATGACGTTCTGGAATTCTTTCTTTTTGTTTTTATAAATTCATCAATTAATTTAACTGAATTCCATACGCCATCATTAGGAACATCTCTTCAAACCCTTTACGTTTGTGCATATAAAATATCGTTTCAAAGTAATTTGTTATTGTGAAACGAAGCAAGAGATAAAACGGAAAATGCCATCCGCAATAATGTTTTCGAAAGATATTACTGAAATTAATCCATGACAAGCAGTAAGAGAAATAGCGTTTCAAATGAAAGTAAGCCATCCCACCATTATTCATCACTTGGCTCAAATAGGAAGAGCAAAGAAAATGGACAAATGGATTTCACGATATATAGATCCTTACACGGATGAAGATAGCTAGAGTTACTTCAAACAAATAAACAAGATCCTTTCTTGAAACCAGATGAAAAGTGGTTCTCATATGATAATCGAAAAATTCTAAGATAGTAACTCGACAAACATACTGAAAATATAACAGATCCGCTACTTTATTCGAAGAAGAGTATCGCTCTTGTTTAATTTTCCACGTTCAATGTGTCACGTTATTGAATTTGGCTAAATTCCTACAGTGATCGATCCATAATACCGTTCCGGATTTCTCTTACATTTATTTGCCAGAAACCAAAATTGAATTCTTTAGGTTGGTAGGATGGCGCGGGACTCGATCATTTGATATCTTTTTGCGACATGATAATGGCACTTGCGATAAACAGACCTCTAAGATCTTAACCAGAAACACTTTTAGTCTTCGTCAGTTTTTTTGTTGTAGTAGTAGCTGCACAAGAGGGTTGCTGTGTGTATATTGTTGTAGTGTTTTGCGCTTTTTCCTCGAATAATATTTACAATGAAAGAAATGCCAAGATCATCGTGAAGAGCTTTGTTCAAATGTCAAACTATCTGTTAAAGAAGATAATAAAGTTTATAAAACAACCTGATAATATAAACCAAGCATCACAAGAACGTACGAAACGCGAGTGATCGTTATCTGGAATTTTTCCTTGAGAAATTCAATGAAATCGAGGTTGGTTTATCTCGCTGTAGTTCATTTTCCGTCTGTTCGCTCCTGTTTGTGTAGATTTGTCTGGTATACGAGGCAAAAAAGCGTTTCGAATCTCGTTATGCGGCCCAGTGCACGCTCTAGGAAGCACACGAGTGATAAATTTCAAAGATCCCCGCAAGCCAGTGGAAAAGATCACGAAATTTGCAATCGACCGACTTTTACCATGCCACGACCAGGCAATGCGTCATTTCCCGACTACCTTGCTCCCGCGGGAATCTATTGCTCGGAATTTGTTTTCCGATTTTCGAGCAACATTATCGCCTCGTGCGTTCTCCCTTCATGGTGATTCGATTCGGATAATCCCTCTTTCAGAAAATACATTTCTCTGTGAATGGAAGAAAATCCCACCGAAATGTAAGGATGCTTTGGGAATTTGTCTATCCAGATTTTATCGTTAGTACAACATTACGTTATTTAAGTTAGTCTACATCAATTTTTTTAAATCTATTTTCTATCTCTTAATCGATATTCTTACATTGTTAACATCATTACACACATATCTTAATTTTGTATGTTTCTAACGAAGCATCTTTTCATCAGATTCTACATCCATTTTTATAGTCTACAATTGAAGAGCACTTATGGGAAACACTGTAAATGACAAAAATTGAGAAATTTTGCTTTTTACTGGGAAATATTCATTAAAAATATAGAATTGAGCTGCAATTTCCCATTATAAATAACTAATAATGGCAGAAAATGATGTCATTGGTACGACTAACGTCGCCTCTATAGAAAATCATATAAATTTTCAGTAAACATCGATTAATTATTTCTCGGCTTCTGTTTATATCATCAATCTAAACGAATGGAACATTGAGTTTTGTTTACTGTTGAAAGACGGCACATACAGAATTTTCTACGGATATACTTTTCTTTTTCATGAATTTCGACGACATCGTAACGTGCAAGTTCTCTGTTTCTCCTGAAAAGTCTGTTTATCGGTACCTGCGGTATTTTCTACAAACTACTTTTCTACAATTCTTGTAATTACGTGAGAGCACCTACTGCTAGATGCTATCTACGAAATTTAATATATCATATTTAATATATCATGTCGCACTGCGAGAGATCGTTCTCGCGAACTTTTATTCGACTGCCTCGGAATGCAACTTAATGTAATCGAGTCACTTTAAAGCTTAAGGACAGTTCGGAAAAAACTAGAATAGACGCGTTTACTTGATAGGAGAAATGCGTGTTTACTCGATGAAGTTTCACTACAGGCTGATGATAGCGGTTTGATGATAAATGTTTGAAGTTAGGCAAGTTTCGAGTGGGTGGACACTCGAATCTCTTAATTTGGTATTTTCTCACAATGGAGAAGATAGAGAGAAGAAATAATTGACGAGTGGGTGTTTCAAAGAAGGAGAAACTCCAACCCCTGCGTATCGACCACATCAGGTAGCGACAGACTCTGAGAAAAGAAAAAGAAGTATGCTAATCCGAAAAAATTTCGCGTCATTGGATTGTCCTCGATTTAAAAACAATTGTCCTTTTCTTAAACTATTTCCAAAGACTTCACAATCGTATCGTTGAGCTGCAGATAGATCTAACTAATTAGTATGCAGATGATATAACAAATATAACGAAATGCAAATACTTTTGGTGGCCATTGTGATACAGCATATCGTTAGCAAATAACCAATAGTCGTTCCTTCGGGATTTCTTGAGAGAAATCGTTTCACCTGTTCCGAGAAAGCTTTCGTTAACATCGTCCCACGACCATCCAGATAAATCTTGCTGCTTTTTGCTGCTCCATTTATCGTTCGGTCGGTTCTCTGTTCAACTTATCTATTTCGGTCGACGCTTAACAGGCACATCGATTTCGGGCCAGAAATGTCTACCTTGTTTTCTTCGGTGCCTCGTAAACTCCCGCGTCTTGGTATTTTACATTCGAGGGGGGTTGCTTTTCTTCCCGGCAGATATCCCTGAAGGGAAGAAAAGAACGCCGTCGTGGGTACGATGATTGATACTTTGGGAAACGCTTCGCTTATCGATTCTTCGTGGATCAAGACAGAGACGAAGGATCCTGAATATTTTGATATTTGTTGAAACGTGCTCTTTTTTCCTTCCATATAGAAGGATTTTCTTTGACAACTCTTTTACCCATGGATTCTCGTCCTCTTTTTTTTGCGTGTTACTCGCCGAAAGATAGGAACAAAATAGCTAAAAAGAGCTCGCATGTCTACAGATTATTTGTTTCTGATGATTGGTCGGAGATTATACAACGACATTATATTATGTCGGTGTGTGTTTACGAAATTTCGATTCTTCTAAGTTAGAATTTGACAAATCATGCCATCAAATTTCATCGTATTAAAGCAAAGAGTGATTTTATAATTAAAAACGACCAAGCGGAAATATCAGAAGGGAATAGGCGAAGAGGAGTCTTGTGGAAGCTAAAAATCCTGTTAAAATAAAAGTTTCGCGAGCCAACGAAAAACTATGAAAACATCATGTTCTCTATGAGCACAAAAATCAATAGCGATCGGTTATATATCTCTGAAAATTCCTTGTACGAATTAAATACATAAGGGAAGGTAAATGATGACGTATTAGCGCTGAAACAAGTTCTGAAAAGAGTGCACTGAATGCAAATGCGCGATTCGAATGATTCGACCGATAATTGGAAAAGCTCCAAGAGTTGAGGGATCGGAGAAGTTATTCGTACCACCGTCAAGGGGTAAAAAGAAAAGACAAAAGGAAACGGGAAATGGTAGTAGCGACAAATCCCATGAATAAGCATAATAATGGACAGCTTTATGGTAGATATCACTTATGGTGATTAAATGGGGAAACGTTGTGCCAATTTGAAATTGAACTCGCATAAAATATCTCATCCTCGATGGTAGCGACGTTACAATCTTTTTTTTGCCGTGTCTCCACAAAGGGAAATAATTCTTCAAAGTGATTCTCTATTTTAAACGATACCTTGGATAAAGTAACAAGTAATTTGGATTTTAACATTAATTTGAATTTTATATTTTGGTTATACAATCTAAGATACAATAAGAAAACAATTTAATTATTCCAGACGTTGCTGTATAAATCAGAGAAAGTTAAATGGGTTAAAAAATGTCCACCACAAAGAAAGCTTCGATTACCTCAATTCACAACAAAGGAACCACAGCTACCTTTCTTAAAAGGTAATCGATTAATTTCGATAACCAAACGCTGATAATTTCCAGAACGCAAACGATAAAATTCACGGTGCACACATTTACATTCCATTAAATTAAGGATGTTCCTAGTCTCGGTTGAAAAAAGTAAAAAGTTGGTTGCATCGAAGCGGCCGATTAATTTCCTTATCTAAACTTTACAGCCTTTTCGCGGCTCCACGGAACATAAATTGCGTATCCGTCGGCCGATAAGACGAAGAAAGAGACACCTGCCAGGTAAGAGAGTGGAGGGAAGAAAAAGATATCGATTCGGCGAAAGACGGTGGTGTAACGTCATTTTACAGACGTCGTAAATGAACATAGCTAATAATCCGCGAGGCTGCGAGATAGCTTTACACTCTTCTGCGAGGTTAACACGCCTGAGAGACCTCTGGTGCGTGAAGCGAATTACGCTGATCAAAGAACAAAAATTATTCTACAGTTCGTTCGACAAGCACCGAGTCTTTGAAATCGTGCATTTTAAAGCCATTTCACTTTTTCATTTGACGCTGGCTAGACGCTTACACAACATTCTTGTCGAATAGTGGATTCTCTTTCTCGTCTCTCGATGGAGTATCGTTTCAGGAATTCATACATGTTTTGATCGTTACAGTTAGATGATTAATAAAAATATTGGAGATCGTTTATTATTGATGGAGTTTTTCTTATTGATATTTCTTCAAAGTATTTCCTTGAAATAGAATCTCCATCGTTTCGAATCTCGTGCGGTTCTGCTTTCCTTTTGTATTTATGTTACAATTTATTTGTTCGTTATGGACAAAATAAAATACATAGAAATACGTGTTCTGAAACATAACGTATAACATTAAGAGTACACTTTGCTCACTAATCAAGATAGACAAGAAACTCATAGAAAATGTAACGAGATAAAGTAATTCAGATCGTACATAACCAGACAATATTCGTCATCATTATCTTGAGGCAATGTATATTTTTGTAAAAACTAGGTTCATTTAGACAACACTATCGTGATTTAATTTGAAAATTGACGAAGTATGATGTACTATTTTCTGGTCAACAGAATGTATTTCCTATGTTCATTCCACGATATATGTATAATTCATTGAGTTATATATAAAATTGTCCAATCCAATTTTTAATCAATTAATATCTTAGCATACATGTATACGATACATATACGAATACCCTAATATCCAAACGTTGTATTCTCAGAAGATAACATTTGCCAATAAGGGATGCCTTTTTCCGTTTCAAATATGCACATATCTTATTAATGTTTATATACAATGTATTATTTTCTTTAATCGATTGTAATTTCTGATTATAAGAGTTTAGCATAAAACTAATAGCGTTCTAATTATAATTAAAAAACACTCAAAAGTAGCGTAACTGCAACAAATTTAGCAAAGAAAGAGCAATTTAGTTGAAAAGTTATGTTGAAAAACTGATGTGTCTTATTAACCAAAGAAATGTGGAATCCACAAATATTTAAAGAATCGATAGATTAATCCTTAATCTCTATTCGAATAAATGAAATCTCATAAATTAAAAATATACTAGAATAGAGAATTCCATTTTCTGCACAATTTCATCAGATCGGATAAGAGAAGTTCTATTGCAAAAAGAAAAGATACTATGGAGAATTAATTACAGTCGTATCATATCATACTATTATGATAGCAACAATACATTAATATAATATATTATAAAACATAACTTCACAAATGGGTATTTCTAATAAATTTCCTGTTAGATTTCATCAATACCCTTAGTTAATAGTAACAATACTTCCAACCGTAATTCTAACCATTGTTAACGCACTCTAATTACATACCAACTATATATATAATATTAATTGTCCTCCTTATAATCGACTGTGATATCGACATTTCGATAAAATTACAATAATATTATCCCTTCTCCAAGAATCTCTCCACGTCACTACGTCAGTTATAATCACCATTATGTTTCGAGACGTTGAAATATCCGAGCGTTCTCATTTGCACGTTGCGCAAGGAACATGATTGAACGAATGCAAGCTGTGAGATGACTGTATGAGCTCTAAAGGAATATCTTACACGTTTTATAGAACCAACATCTCTCTGTTTCCACGCTTCGAGACATTGTGAATTATATTTTCGAAAACACCAACGAACCCTTCTCTTGGATTAAATATTCAAAGACTCCTCTTGGTTTACTTTTGACTATTTTGACTTGGTTTTGCTTGAGACTGCTCGTTGTGGAAATTCTATACAAAGTTAGATCCGTTTGTTTCGGTAGGATACGTTCTCGGTGGTTCAAGTTTTTGAATTTCCAAGTATTCGTTCAATCAGATACTCGATATTTCAGACTTGTGACTTTTTGAATCTTAAGATCCTCAAAGTTCCAGATTCCCAAATTTTAAAATTTTCAAATTTTCAGCGTTCCACGCTTGTATGTTTCAAAATTTATAAACTTTCATACCTTAAGCAAGGTATCTTCGTTAAAGATCTTCGCTTTCGACTTTGCCAAATATTCGTTTACTTGAATTTTTAGCGTATTAAATTTCCAAATCTCAAGGTCTCCCGATTCTCAGATATTCGCGTTATCTAACTCTCAAGTTCTGAAATGTTTGAATTACGTTATATCTACTTGCTGTATGTATCATTTAGTTACAAAAATGAAACTTGACGAAGCAACAGTAAAATCAATAAACCGCAGCTGAAACAGAGCATAATTAAACGCCTGCAATCAGTCGACGTTGAAAATCACGGAACACAAACATTTCGCGATTTTATAATTTCAATTACATTATCGATTTCCGCAATGTCACAAATTTAGCATTAACGTGAAATGGACGAATATCAAGGCGCAGTGGTGCTGGTTCGATAGGAATCCAATCGGCGATTGTATAAACACAATCACCAAATTCCTCTCCTTTCGGTGTATATTGCTATTTTCGCGTTAGCGACGATGGAAACGTGTCCAGAACAGAATGACCCTCATTTCCGGTGCCGCTTGTGCCTGGACGTTGTCTTGCACAGTGTGTTTGGCAAGGCCCGTAATACCAGTTGGTTATGATAGGGGCGTGATTTTTCCAATATTTCCAAGATTTGGCAAGCTTATGTTATTTTTGACGTTATCTCTTACGAACACTGAAAAATATAAATACATCGCGAATATTTATGCAGATTCATATTTTGGTGAACACTGCTGAAGAAATGCAACCAGAGCGGAGATTTGTTCCGCCTGCTAAATATTACAACGAGTACTCGTTTTCGATATTATTTTCCGTATTATTTGCCATATTTTATATAATGTACATATTGTCCGTAATGTCCGTAATGTACATATGTCCGTAACTGATGGTACAATCGGATGCAGGATGATTCTACGAGAAAAATTAAGAGGAAAATATGGAATGAAATTTTTTTATATGACACTTCGTTCCTGAGAAAAAATTTGTCAAATATACTTAAACTTGGCTACGTACAAGCTAGGCGTGAATAAATAATTAACGGCATATTGTTACACATACGAAAGTAAAATGTAGTAAAATCATGAAAGTAAACGAAAGTAAAATCATATTTTTCCCTCTAAACCCTCATTTTCAAGGAAATAAAATTTGAACATATTTAGTTAGGAACTGATCTGATACAGAGGCATGGCATTTACAAATTTACTTTTCTTTTTTTCGAAACTGTGGGCTTAAACGAAAAGATTTCACTTTACAATTTCGATTATACTTTTCGTATGTATAACTTCCTTCTGATTGTTTACTTTAGGTATAATACGAAATTAACCAAGTTTAAGCATACTTGTCAAATTTTCAAACCCGATTTTCTCGGAAACGAAACATTATAGAAAAAAATTGTGTTCTACATTTTCGCCCTTTTTTTCGTAGAATCCACCAGTTACGAACTACCCTGTATGTATTTTACGTATTTTTGCATCGTGTATCGCTCTATACACGTATATAATTACGCGGCTGACGGGTCATCCATTACACGTATTTATTTTTGCAAAATCCCTGTAATTCGGACTAAACAAATATTAATCCCGCTACAAATCAGTTCAGCCAACAAACAAACCGCTACCCAACGCTACCCAAGAGTCGGGCAAAAAACTAAAATCACAGAAAGAAACAGTACCAATGATCAATAGAGGGTGGCAGGATAAAAATGCACGTGTTTCAATGTGTACAATTTATTATCGCCTCCCCATACGTATTTCCATTCGAACAATATTGCACGATGGAGATTTTTTTCACCGTCACGCGACCGATACCAATATGAGACTTCCAATATCATGCAAGCACAACGTTACGGTTCCTATATTTATCTTTAATTACAAATATTACCGTTGTAACAAGCTACGAAATGAAACGAATCCGGGTGAGGTAACAAGTCGCCGATACGAGGCTGTTTAATCGACTTTAATTAACGGAAATCCGGTGAAAAAACGGAGAGACAACAATGAAGAATGTAGCTGCTTCATTTTCCCGAATTAATGTGTAACATTTGCTTCGTGCTCTTCAACGCGAACATAGGTCGTTTCTAACTTTAGTAAAAAGCTACGAAAAGATGGAAATTAAATACGAAGAGAAGAGTAATGAACTTATTATTAATATGCAGACGGAAAATAGGTTTACATTCGAGGTAATATTTTAATTAATACTTCTGTTGAGAATTGCGGATCTTGATAACTGAAATAATGTTATAGGAGCACTAAATTTACACTTGGAATTAATATTAGAATAGTTATATATTTATTTTATGAACGATTTCTAAGATATTCATCGATATACACTTGCACTCACCACTTTCTTCCATATCCGACTGTTAACCGACTGAACAGTTTACATTCATTTGTTTTCGAGACGCCGCGCACACACATACCTCCACACACTGACACCCACATACAACTATCTCTACTACACATTTAACCCAGTCCAGCACATAAAATTATACATATCTTAATAACTTCATTTCAAAATATTCGCTATTCTTGCCGATACGAAGCTGACAGCGATAAAAAGAATTGAATTTTATAGCTTACGAAACTCATTTTGATTTTGCTGTGTCTCGATGAAGCGATCGATTCTTTGTATTACTTTGTCACACGTATTAATACTTCTCTCTTCGTAACAACTTTCAAACTGTCAATTAATCTGAATTATCGATCGCACAAGCTTATCGGCAGATTATCGAGAAGGATGTTTTGAAGGTGTCGAGAGCTATTCGGCGAAACTTGGAACAGAAAACGACAAACAGGAGTTTTCCCAGACGTCTTCGTCGAGCATTTGCTGGATCGACGTGAAGGATTTATAGGAACGCATAATTTGATCGAGTCGAGGGAGGTATCTTTGTAGCTGGGAACTGAATGAATGCATGAACGCCGTTGGCCGAATATTTATCACAGCCACGGCATAGTATTGAATTTTTATTTCGAATAATAATCGGGTGATGGGGATAGGTCGTGCGTGAAAAGCAGACTGACGGGGAAATATTTGTTTTCCACGCATTCAAATTCACGCGACCAAGAAAAATTTACTCGTATCATTGCGCGAATAGACGCGACATCTGGCCACGGCAAAGAGTAAACGCGTTTATCCGTCATCGTTTTGGTGTGTTCGTGCTGCATTCGCATAATCGACCACCAGCCGAGGTTAATATTTGCCGCGGATTTTTACGACGTTCTGATCGAACGACTTTTTATCAACGATTTCACTGAGCCTGAAATACAACTCGATCAAAACGATTTGTTGATTTTAAGACGACAAAATGATTTTAATAGATTTTGGAGAAACGGGACTGAACCTGAGCATTTAGATTTGAAATTTAACCCTTAAACTTGTAAGTAAAACAGCGACCAAAAGTAATAGTTGTTTGTAATATTTTTATGAAAAATGTCATTGACAAAAACATATTTTTTGTTTAAATGGAAGACGCTGATCACGAAATCTTGACCGTTTGAGTCCCAGGGATCTTTGAAACAACAGAAAAATCCTGAACAGCGCGATAGCGCTTGTCTTAATCGATTATGAAGAGAAACAAGCGGCGCAATAGCACTCGTCATATTTGTTATTTTATGAAATACATCTATATTAATTTATAAATATTTCAAGTTTTGTTCAATAAAAATTATTGAGAAGATAACAATGAAATACAAAATACCTTCAATTATCCGTTCAAATGTACTGAAACTTTTTGACGCAAAATCCAAATAGCTTGGGACTCAAACGGCTAAAGAAATTTTCGATCAGAATAAATGATTGGAAAAAATTAGAATTGTATTTAGTCACTAATAATCTTTGTTTTCTTTAAGTAGTAGTAGCCTTCTTGAAAGAAAACGTATTAACACTTTGACTGTCACGCCGAAATCACATGTTTCGCTCAGGACGTCACGGGAGTATCTTTATTATTCAAAGCATATAATGGCAAAATAATAATAAATCAATGATGTAAGACAACATTCTTCCCCAATGGACCGTTTATCTTATTGGTGGTCACGGGTGACCACCGTAGCGCTTTGGTAACAGTTGATAGCGACATTTTATAATAAGGCTTCGTTTATGTCAACAAACCATTCACATTCGTTATTTCGTGCACTTCTAACTTCTAACTGCAATTATATGATTATAAAGCAGCATTTATGATTATTTTCTAAGGTGTGTTTATAATAATATTCGTAGATTACCCTTCAAAGATATAGATGCAAACACAGTGCACCGTTAGATGCAAGATTTTTTCTCATTTTTTTTTTTTATTGACGTTCTAATAAATGTTTAATTGTTCAATGGGGCAATTTTTATTTCAAAGTATCTTCTATTTATGGCTTATATTCAAAATGCCCTAACCGTCAATTAAATTTTTACAATTGTAAGAAGTTCAAGCGCTCCGTTCATCAATGACCACCGTGGTATCGCAGGAGAAACCGTGGCCGGTCATATATGATCAACGTGGCAGTCAAAGTGTTTACACAGAATGAAGTGAAATCTTCATAGAACGACAGATATGATTCGAACATTGTGTATCACGTTTATCAATACAAAGAGAATACGAACAAACTTTTTCTTTAGAATTCAACAACGAACGAAGTTTAGACGATAGAAATTTTCAAGAAGAAAACAAATAACAGCACTGGTGTGAAATTTATCTTTTGTATAGTCGCTAACGGAACACTCTGGTCGCTAATTAATTGATGGCGTGATGGTCGAAAGCCTCACAGAAACGCGGTTTCCAGCAATCGTTAAGCTCGCACGGGATTTTAAAGCGTCTAATAGAATACTGTTAATGACGAAAATCGCAAAACGATGCGAATGGAAGAACGGAAGGAACATTCTCGCGTCGACTCGTTCAAATGACGTTTGAGTAATTAAAATGCAGTCGCAGTCTCGCGAAAATCCGGGCTTACACGATGAAAAGCGACGAGGCACACGATTTTCAAAGGATCGTCGCTGTCTGGTCGAAACAGTTCAACTTGAACACTGACAGAACTCCTGTCGTTGGTAAAAATGTGGTTACTGGGACTTCATGTTATGTTACTTGAAGCACGCGTGAAACGAATAAAAATTCAAATACACCGATGTTTCAATGTTGAATCTCGCTGATATCAAATAGGACAGTTTGCTAAAAAAAAAGGGGCTCACAGATCTGAGATGAAGAGTAATATTTAATTTATTTAACAATTATTTTATGCGAAGATCATGCGAGGAAGATATGATATACTTTGATAAATTTAAGTACATTTTTGTTGATTTTCTGATTTTAATATTACTTGGATGATAACCAAACAGCAGGATTTTAACACGATATTTAATAAATTAACTGTTGATAAATTAGCGGTATTTTATGGTAATCGAAAGTATAGTTATTGACACATGCGCTATTTTAATATCTTTAATATATTACAATGTTGCGACGAGCTACATTTTCAAAATCTTTCTATAATGTACAAACTTGGACCACGCACATATCAGTCACCAAACTTGCAAACCTTCCACAATTTCAGCGTTCAAGCTCAATTTGGATCTCAATCATCTCCCAAAACTAAAGCTATCAAATATTCCCAGACGTGATCAAACTCTGACTGAAATAACTCCACAAAGACCCGTAACCCGTATATGAAAACCGTCATATATAAACACAACTACAAGATACCCGCACAGTAGTAACATATTAAAAAAAAGAGAGACAGAAAAAAGAAGAAAAAACGAAAAACGCCGCGCATGCGCCGTTTGCAGCCCGAGGCATGATCTTATTCACTTACAGCGCAATGTAATCGAATAAGGCGGCAGGCTGCCATTAATTTCAAAGCAGCAGGGGACAAAGGTCTTTGGAGGGAGTAGCGGAAAGGCGCGACGAAAGGTTGCTTGAAATTTTCAGTGTGAATTTTCAATAGAAGCGAGTACGATCAAGAACAAAGCTGAACCACGCTCGCTATCTTGACTCTACCATGGGCTGGATTAAAGTTTCTAACGCCTGCGACTATTGACCTAGCAGAGGTCTCCATCATAGAAAAATACAGCGGAAAATATATGTAAATACGAAGTCATTGTATTTTAGAATCATTTAGTACGCATTTTTTGAAATACGCGTACTTTTTATTTCGTGATAAATTCGAAACTGTTTGCTATGCATTTTCAAAATGCGCGTATTTTTTTCATTTTTCTTGAAATAACGTATACTCGTAAAATAGAACGTATTTTTCTTAGCGAGACGTACTTTTCCAAGCAGACGAAGCCCGGAGCTGTGGCACCATCTAGCACCTCCTTAATCCGCGCCTGGACTCCACTCTTTGTCTCTCTCTCTCTCTCTCTCTCTCTCTCTATGTCTTTCTTTTCTTCTCCATTTCTTCTTCTCTCTTTATTTTTCTTCAAAGTCGTTTCAACGGCGTTGTTCCTCGAGCATACTACCGACTCCACATCCTTCCTTTTTCTAACGGCGCGCAGATTGATTTCTAGCATTGCCGACGCCGCTCCCCCTTTTCCGCAATTCGTAAGCGAGTGCTTCCTGCGAGGAAGCCTCATCACTAGCCTCTGTCTTACCTTCTCTTCTCTCCTCCACTGTCAGGAACGTCTTACCTTCGCCTGTGCCCCGAGTTCCAATGGGCCTTTTTAGACGTTTCAGACTAGCTAGAAGATGGTGTGAGGACTGTTGCGGTAGGTGTTTAGTAAATGATGATGGAGGCGCTCCTTTTTCTTCTCTGATGGTGGTCGAGATGATGATGTCGAGGTTGGCCTCAAGTGACGTAATAACGGAGACGTCTCTTTTAAATTTGAGGAAGGGGTAGCGGTGTTTGTCGAGCAAATTCTCAGTAGTAGGGAAATGAACTTTGCGAACTGCCCATTGTATGCGAAATTTAATGTTTCCCTTTTTCATAATGGATTTCTTAATCCTCTCATAAAAATGATATTATCTTTTAATAAAGTATCAAAAGTTTTTAACGCTATTAATATTGCTAAATCGCCTCTATTTATAATCGTCGCGTTCGAAAGAATTTTCATACGTGTTTTGATAAAGTGAAACAGATCCTCTTAAAACCAAGTAGAGTTTGGAGAGCTTTTAGCGGAACTTTAAACTAATTTTACTTTCATAGAGAACATGTTTAAAAGCTCCTTTCAATATCATTTAACATGAAATTTCAATACGTTGGAATCCCGATCTTAAAAAGTTTATCGATTTAAATATCTTAGAGAGTTTCCCAGCTATAGGTCGCTTAAAATGTGCTATCAACGTTACTTCGTTAGTATCGATTACTTATACCTCTAAACTATTGCTTAAACATTTACTCGATGATATAAATCAAGCAGCAGAAATCTTCGACTTTTCACTTTGGGGAATAGATATTTTCTACGAATTGTTATCTATATTATTACATTATCTATATTATTATTAATAATTTTAATATTATTCAAAATACGAGGTAATATGATATATGCACAAATATTAATTTTTTAATATTAGCTTCTATGGTAATATACGAATGTTTCGGACTAAAACGTAGAGATCTACTTCATTAGGAGTGAAAAAAGAGCTTTGCGGAAAACGCGGAATATTAATTAAGGACAGAGTTTGATGTCTTTTTGAGATACAACAAACGGTGTAACTTTGGGAATTAAAAAGTTAATACGATTCATAGAAATCAATAAACGAAAAACGAAACAAAGAAAATCGTGTGTATATATATATATATATCACGATCTTTTATCCACATCTATCACTATCTCTCTTTCCAGTTGAACGTCATCCAATTTAAAAGTTTCGGTCGAGTAGCACGAAGCTACTACTGAGCGAGTCAACTAAGGCCGAAGTAGTACGAGACGATAAATGGTCAGACATTATACGTAACAATGTCGAGTGTGGAGAATGTAGTTTATTTTCCCCCTTTATTTCCCTCTCTTGACTTCATCGCGCTATTTTGCGTCCGTTTCCACGCACGATTTCCCAGGTTCGCCAACCTTCAACATTCCGTTTCACCTTTTTGCTGGCGACACGTAACCCGCTACTTCCTTTCAGGAAGCTTCATTGTCGGCGGGCTTGTCGTAGCCGTTTCATGTTGCTCCAGTCAATGTCTCTGTCTCCCAGTCAGCCTTTATTCACAGTAACGAGGTTAATTTATCGACATCGTATCGTTATATGATGTACGACATCGGCCGTAACATCAAGTACCAGTTATTATGTTATTTAATAAACCATATGTATTTTACTAGATCTTTAATTTTTATTATACCCATACTGCAATTTAATATTTACTGCATTTATTTTATTTAAGTCAAATATGTTATATTATATGACTGTTTTAACCTTTGAAATTTCAGAATTTCACTGTCGGTCGTCGTGAATAACTAAGTTGTTGGGTTTTATTTTCTTACATAAGGAAAAGCGTCGTGAAATCTTTTTGTAGCTTGAATGCGTCACTCGAGCGAGATTAAAGACATCCTGCATCTCGCTTAAACAATTTTTTGGAGCACAAATTACTTGAAAGAAAGCTTGCAACAATTTCATACTAAAAACCTTTTATTTACAGGATCAATTGTACGTACTGTTAATAAGTATTAACTGTACGTACTGAAAGTATGTACTATTAACACTAAATTTACCGACACTTCTTGTAATAAAAACAAGTAATAGTTTTTATGATTTAACTTAGATAATGGTTAATTTATAACTGAATGTATATAAAATGATGAACTTTCATAAAATTTCCATCAAATTTACTTTTGTTTAATTTCAATTTGTAGGACAGAATACAATTTTTTCTTAGAAAAGAAAAAAGCAAAATAGAAGTAAATACCAAAAAATATATTGTATGCATATTCTATGAAAAGTAAAAAATTATAAAGCAATATGATAACGTTTAAATATGCTTAAATTTGTGTAGAAATTTGAAAACGATCAATTTGACAGCAATGGTACATGTAATGTTAATTAGTCTTTATCCCAAGAAACACTTCATACGCTTCAATCTGATACATTTCTCTTCATTCGCATATTGACATTTGAGTATTGAAAATAATCCAAACTTTTAAACGGTACGGTATAACCGAAAAAAGAACCATTTGCACCTGATTGAAAAAGAGGAGAGAGGAAATTCGACCACGATGAGGTTAACGATAATCGCAGTTCGCATTACCATTAACGATGAAACGAGAATCGAAGGGGAATCGCGATATCGATAATCATTAATTACGTTGGAGGCATCGTTGTTTCATTCGACGATCGATGAGTTGAATAAGGTACGATGAAAAGTTGGCTGAAATAAAAGTGGGCCAACGACGTTCGGTCGCTGATAAAGCTGGGAGCGTCGCGATTTCTTCCTTCTCCTTTTTCTCTTGGCATTCAGAGCTGCAGCAGGAATTCCCCGCGGAGGAATCACATTTCCCCGGGAGTCGATTTCTAAATTCGCCTTAAAGGAAAGACTCCGGCACGAAACGTATTTCTATCGATAGGCAAGTCGCCGTGGAAAGCTCGGCTTAAAGTTTAATGCGAAGGCTTAGGCCGTATCAGTTTCCCAATCCGCATTACACTGAGACGATCGTTAACTTTGACATCGTTTGGACAGCCGTACATGCCTGTTCCATCGACAGATTAACGCAGCTCGTCAAGAATTCAATCGCCCTTGAAGAAAACATTGAGCGACGTACGTGACAGAATCGAAAAATTTTATCTTTTCATTTTATCTTTTCAAAAATATTTTCATCGGAAAATATTTTTATATTAATGCAAAATGGCATCTTTCTTTGTAGATAATTAACTGTAGTGCCAATAGATAGTATTAGGTTGTCCGAAAAATTACTTTCGTTTTATGAGGAAATAACAGACGTACAACGTTTTTTGTTTTATATTATTTTATCGAATTACGTACGATCCATTTTGTTCTGTTGAGATAAACACCGCGATATTTCACAGACTTGCTCTCACGTTTTTATGAAGGTGCACTGTTATAAAAAACACGTTTACGAAAGAAAAACACTTTTCGAACAACCTAGTACGAATGACCTAGTAAATGTCTGTACGTTGAATTAATAATAATATCATGTAATATGTCTTTTGAATTTGCCGTAAAGTCTCCTGCAATTCTCATAGAAAAAAAACAACATACGGTCCCATTTGCACCGATAATTATGAAAATAGCTTAAGTCAAGAATTTAAAAAAAGGATAAGTTTCGCTTATTTTGCAAATCTATATCTATCTTTGCAAAGTAGTAGAAATTGAACCGTCGATACGTCATTAAACGGAATTCAGTTCATGCGTAGAACGCGAAATTTGAGACATCTTGAAAGAACAAATATATGGCTTAAGTCATTTTCTTAATCAGCGGCACATTTATGTTAACTAAGGTGACCTTGGTTTTGCTATGAGAACAAAGTACTTTTGTTATTTCTTTATTGCCATGCAGTATTATTTGTAGTACACTCGACACCACTACAGTATGGTTTAAAATACTTTTTATCACATGATCGCTTTACGCGGAACACCCTGTATAATTAATTTGCTCTTGCGTTATATGAGTATATCTATATATGTATATAATATTCGTATATTATTGCATTTAGGTTAATGAGCAAATAGATCGATAAATAGGTCAATAATTATAATTGTGGTAGTTTGATGAACTATTAAGTGTTGAATATTAATCGAACATTAATTAAAACGATCTTATCGGCCGGGTCAGACGATATCGATATTATGTTCGTAAAATATTATCAGGTATTAAGATAGTAGCTATCGGCTTACAGGAAATGTAATATCACGCCTTGACTCCTCAATCTCTATTACCTGTTAACTGTTTTCTCGCCGTAAGCTCTGACATCTCTTATTCGATTCCAATTTCACGCAAATATTGCTAATACCGCAAATAGAAGACGCTTACGATTTTTTCTCAATATACTTTATTAGAAAGTTACGTAATTGGAAGTTGATCATTTTACAATTTTTTTCTTTTCCTTTTTTTTCGTAGACTTTATTAGAAAATTATCTAATTAGAAGATATAATGAAAATAAAAATTTCCTATTTTAGTACTCTCGATACTGATACTATAAGTATAGTACTATAAGTCTCGGTACTATGAGTTGATAAAGTCAGTGGAATACTTTTTTTGTATATAACGCTCTATATATTTTTTCAAATTTCTTATTATATTATATGATATAGAAAAGTCATCCAAAAAGAGTTACACATTCGAATATATGAAAGTTTTTTTACGTCACGCTTTTTACATCATGCAAACAAAAAGAAATCGCGGTACTCGAACGACGCTGGTACTGAGCCGCGTCCAACCACGCGGTCGCGTGAATACCATTCGGAGGATTAGCAAAGGAATTGCCGCGCCTTTAGCCACAGCATCTCGCTATCTCATCCGCGTAATTAGCCAGCCTATGCCTACGACGGAGAATACGGTTATGGGTGCCCTCCTTTTCCATAGACGACAGTCGAAGAGGCTGCCAGATACTCGAAAACCACAGAAAGAACCAGCTGTTCGTCGAAAGACACATTGTGAATCGAAAGACTTTTCTTTTTGTCCGAAGCAAATCCTTTGGTAAGCTCCAATGAAAGAGAGATGTAGGTTTTTAATTTATCCGGCGGATATGTAGTTCCTGAATGTATCACAGAATTTTAATAGAAAGCGATGGAATTATGAAAAATTAGCAATATTGCTGTTAAGGTTTATCATTTGCAAGGTTTGAACTTCCCATATTTATCGCCTTGAAGAATTTAGTGGAAGAATAAACGCCGAGGAATAGGTGGATCTAGTTCAATGTTTAATCACAATATTCGATACCTTGACACCTGCAATTTCTGTACCTGTATTTCAATTTCTTACACCTGTATTTCTATCTTTCGATAGTCTTACAAAGCCTAAAATAAATTTTGTTTTAGCATTTATTATTAATTAAAATAAATCATTTTAGAATTTTCCTGCTTATCTACCGGAATAAAATTCATTACTTATCTTCCAATCATTTACGTTATTAAACCATTTCGATTCTTGAGATAACAACCGATGATAGACAATATTGACTCATCAAACTAAAATTTCAGGAAGGCATTTCACGAATTCGCGAATCTAATATTCCAGAGAAGTGCTTTCGATATGCTTACGTTTCAACTTAATCCACACCACAATTTTCAGGCAATCGAGATAACCGAACAACGCTAGTTCAAACCTTGCATGGAACGGTTTTCGCAATTTATGGAAAATCGCGGTATTATTGCCGCTGGTTTTACACCAGCTTTCTTGCGGCCGGTTCGGTTTTATTTTTTGCTGCATTGCAGGCTGCAGTTTCGACCGTTCGCGCGAATAGTTTGCGGCGACGATGAATCGAAGGTTTGCGGTCAAAAGAACCAGCGCGGCGGTTTTTGTTGTTCGTCGCACATGGCCACCCAGTAGTATGTAAATTTTCTTCCGGTCGTTGTTTTTAACGTCGATAAAAGTTTCTCTGTCTCTCTTTCCCTCCCGCTTTGCCGACGTTCCTTTTTTTAGTAAACGAATGAAGCGGTCCGCTGTATTTAGACGTCAAACATAGACGCAGGGACACGTGACTCGTTTCGAACTTTTGAATATTGGAAGCGATATGAGGGTTCGCTGGAATCCACCACAGTGAACGTGCAACACAGTTGAAGTTTCCTTGGCGACACGGATGCTGCCATATTGGTCGTGAAAAGGTAAAATTGCACGTGCACCATGTGATTCGGAGTCACGAGGTGTTTGATGAAAAACAAGTCGATATGAAAAACTTTCTTGGGATATTTGTTTGTATGAAATTACCAGCGCTGAAATTTTTTGTAATTATACAGTTTAACGATTTTCCACAATTTTGAGTATTTTCTTCTCTCTCTCCTTAAGGCTCTATTTTCGTGAATTTGCGTAATTACTAGATTTTTTCATTTTCAACGACAAGTAAATCAAAAAGCTCGTTTCTATGATTTTAAACATCGTATTCTGTAGTTAAAAATGGTATTTTCTATCTGAGACAATTCTAAAATAAATGTTTCGACGCAAAAATTCTACGAAATAAAAGAAACCATTTGTATTTAATTTTCCATAGAGTATCATAGTTAAAATAAATAGTTTCAAATATTAAAAAGTGCTGATATCGAAGGGTAAGAAATTGGACACAAACTGTATCCAAAAAGAGGACAAGTGTTTGAATGAGAAGTTTAAAACTTGCAATTAGAGTAGTGTCGATCTGTTCCATATTTATGATCTGGCATGAATTATTTTTCGTGGTCAAGTACCAATGAAAGTTGATCGTGCGCCATCATCGTATTCACCTTGATCTTTTTCAAGGAACTATGTAAACAGAAAATATAGTTAAATATAAATATAAAAAAATATAATAAAAAAAGACTAATTTCAGACTCTTGCGATCATAAACATTTTTAATAACAATTTATTTTAAACTTTCGCTGTGTACAGTATACATTATTAACAAAATCGACTTATTTCATGATGCATAAAGAGCCTAAGTCCAGACGAACGATATGGAAGGTTGGAGCGTGATAAATCGTCGTTTCGCCAACCGGATAGCTAAATACGATATTCCGGACACGTGTACGTGATCGTTGTGCCGTTCATAGAGAAGAAAAACATGATAAATGATGGTTCAATCAATAGTTGCGTTTCCTTCGTCCTCGATAACGATCCTGCACGACGTGATCGAAATATCTGATAAGCCGCGAAATGGTTACAATGGTAGGAGAACGGTTATTTAATTACGAAAAGGAACAAGCCAAGCATCCTCGACCATATCAGATAGAATCGTTGGAGCAGAATGGTCAATATTGAAATTCGACGTGGTTCATGTAAATAAGGATATTTTTCCTTTCCTTATCTGCAACTAAATATCCGGCGTGGATGTTGATTATTGATTGAAAGTAAAACATTTTCGAAAGACGTTTTCAGCGATTTATGAAACGTTGAGTTCGATTGCGATTTCTTAGATTGGAGTTTCGCTTTGTCAGTTTTATCAGAGCCCAGTAATATTTAGTTTTATGGTAATTTGCAATGTCGGACACTTTATCATCTTCTATATTTTTTTGCTGAACTTCAAGTTCCAAAAATCGTATAAAAGAACTCTGTCGAACTTTACTTTATTAACGATAATAATGCTTTTACACTTTCAATAATTCGAACAGTATCCTTATTTATGTAGTATCGTGGACAAAAGGCCTAAGATATCGGCCGAACCGTACACAAAGTCACGAGAGCCGCGGCATCATCGGGTACATCAATGTGTCGTCGGTCCTTTCAAGTGGATAGTTTCGTGGAAAGGGCCTGCGTGACCCTGGCCACGGGCGTTTCGGGACACGTGTCCGATAGGACGGGAAAAGACAAAGAGACGCTAAAGACAGTGTTAGTTGAGAAGCCGGAGAGAACGAATGTAAAAGGCGTGCAGTGTGAGTTGAGAAGCGAGAGCGAGCGAGTGTAGAAGCCGGAGAGTATGAATCGGGAAGTCGAAAGCCGAGTATGAGAATAAGACGTACGACAGCATTGTAATCATTTCGTTGTTTTGAATATTATTTATTAGATCAAAACATCATTACTTGTCCTTTCCTCTAAGACCCATTTAGATACTACATGTATAATAAATACCAACAAACTACAATAAATATGATATACTACGTTAATATCAATCAGTGTTTTAAATATTAAAATTAATTTATCGTATATTACTTACAAATATGAAAGTATTGAAATATGAAAGTATTAAATATGAAAGTATTGCTTGAGCAAACGTTAACGGTTCACGTATTGTTTAGTCTGTGATTTTAAATTACAAGCAACATCAAACAGTAGATAACTCCAAATTTCATGTTTCAAAAATTTCGCAAACGGTTAATCGCGTAGAAGCTTCTCCTCATTTTTTGCTTTGAATCGTACGTAATTGAGCTTGATCGAAATTTCTTTGTCGCAGGATGTCGAGGAACGGTGTTTGCGAATAATTATGGCAAAAATATTGAAGTTGATGATAAAAACAATGCCATTAAGCCGGGAAGCGATAAGGAAGCACCGGGTCGATGATGATGCTCGCGTACGTTGACCATAAATATTGAAAATCACTGAATATCTGTTCATTATCGAACTTGTTAATTAGAAACTGGGCGCTTATTATAAGAGAAAGATTGATTCAAATTCTAACGGGGCAGTATTTCTACGTGCAGTTTAAATTGATCGATATCTAAAGTAGATATCGATAGGCGCGTTTTATCCTGTTGACGATAAACCATTGATCCATTTTCACACGAAGAATTTGTAATTATTTGTTAATAAGTAACGGATCGACTGTTTACCAAATGATATGATATGGTCTTTAATTGCGTTATATAGACGAGATAACGCTAAATGCTTGATAATGGGATTAAATGAATACGAAAAGAAGCAAAAGATGAATCGGAATAATTATGAAGCTTAAAATAATAAAATTTATATGGTAAGAGCGACGAAATATTTTCACGAGCTTCTCCGTTTAAGAAATTGTATACGAATCGTTCGATAAAGTAAATTGTTCGGGCGAATCCACTCTACAATTTCAATATGTGCAACAACTTCGACGTATGTTGGTAAATCGATATGGCGGCGGTTTGAAACTTGGTTAGCTCTCACTCTAGAAGTTCACATTACATGTTTATGAAACCTCGTTCAATTCCATGATTCTCGTGCAGGTTTTTTCATTCTCTTTCATTATCTTCCGTTGTTAAAACCTCATCTAATTAATGAAACAAAGGAATTCTTGGCTTTTACATTTGACGATGTAGCTACGAGAAACGTTTCTGAGAAGATATTTCCGGTTACTAATATTATGTCGGGAATCAAAGAGAAAATTAACTTGAAAAATGTTATAATATATTAAACTCGACTTTTTCATTAAAAACTGAGGAAGTTGTAGATAGGATGCTTGAACCAAGGTTGAATACCTAATCGTTTCAAGATTTCGTATAAAGAAAGATTAAAGGCGGATCAGTTCCTGTTTAATTAATTTCGAAACTGCAACTCAGCCAACTTCATTATCTCTTTGAGCTTGTTCGTTATCTTTCAACGCAAAAAACCCATTAATTATAAGACTTTCTAAACACTCGTGTTCCAGAGTTGCTCCTGTGAAAACGTTTGCTATTGCAGAATTATAATCGTGTTCGGGGAAAGCCTCTTGACATCGTAGCATCGGTGTCAAGAGCTCTGCCACGATACTTTATCGTTATTGAAACTCAAAGGACTTAGGTCTTTTCTGTCCTCGCATACCCTACAAACGTTCTGACATTTTTACGCGCTTCCGACGCGAAAAAAAGATGGGCAAATCACGAGACATTTTTAATCCCTTCGCTTCGAGCACGCGAGGATTCTTTTCGAGATGACATTTTCAGAAAAATATTGAAACGCGTGTCACGCTTTCTTCGTATACAGAGAAATTAGTTGCGACCTGTAGAACTCAGCATTCCGTCGAAATTAATTTTTTGATTAGAGAGTCTCCCCATAAATATTCGGTTCGTCAAGTTTCAGAGTTTTCTATGAGATAATTTTATTTATATAATACGTTTTAATAGATACAAAGGCAGGTGAAATTTTAATCAGATATCCTTTTATCTTAATTTTTCCTCGAGTCTTTAGAAAAATACGCGATCACAACGAAACACATTAATTAATTTTAATTTTACATTTTATATGATAAAGATAGAAATTTGCATATATTCCAGTTTATTATATTCACTGCGCTCTTGCTTTCTCTGCTCACCACCATATCACACACTTTCTAAACCTCTCTTTTTCTTTCTCTCTTTAAAATCCTTCGCACACTCTTTCACCCAGGTGCAAGTGGCGCGAGCGAATAGAAATTAGCGAGTCGACCGAGATGCGCCTGTAATTAGAAAGCTCCTTTCCGGACTACTTCGTCGTGGTTCATTCGCCAGTTACCCTCCGCCACTCTAATCCCTTCACTATAATGCCGGAGTGCATTCTAATACACAATAAGTGAAATACCGTGTAGCCATGGGAATCGATGGCGATGCGCTTAACCTTCGCGCGAAAATTGACAATTAACCGCCGCTTCTTGCGAATTTTTCCATAAAGCTAAAAGTGTTACCCGAAAATTGAAAAGGTAGAAAAACGTGGTTTTTGGTCCTTCCTGTTGGGGTTAGGTTGGGACGGTACCATCGCCGTTTGTCGAGACGAGCAATGTTTTGCCGTGTGGCTTTCAAGGGTTTTTCAAATATTTCATTTGGTTTGGCGGGTTTAGGATAAGAGAATTTTTATGAAAGAGACGAATTCAAAGCTTCGTTCAAAGTTTCATCTTTGCAATTTCTTTTTTTTGTCGATTTATGTAACACAACTTTGTTTTATATTCGTAACGTGGCGATTTGAAACGCAATTGTAAAAATTAATTGCAACGATAGCTTGTAATAAACAGGATGTTATGTCTTTTGTAGGCATCATAGGTACATAAGATCATGGCTGGATAGTGGTAACAAATCTAATATTATTTTGTGAACGATAAAATTTTAATATTAAGGTCTAGTCTAGGACTGGCTATAAATTTCCCTCATTTCATGCGCAAAAGGCTTGTTACGCTGCAAAAATTCCATAAATTTCCTTCCCCTACGCGCGAAAGAAAATAAAACATCGCGCCGTTTATTGGCAATGAAGCCTTCAGAATGACGCACTTCTCGCAGAAAGTTTTTATTTCAGCTATAGTAACCGTACATTCGTTACTATGTAATTTTCGTTCATTGTTTAACGATATATATTTAGATTTCGTAACATTCCCTTTTTTGTTATATCTCTATGAAGAGATTATGTTGAAATATAATGTACATTATCAAAGAAATTTCAATTACAAATTACAACGGTACTATCGAAATTAGAATATGTTTGTTCTCATACTATCATACTAAGTTATCTTATTATCCTATTATGCTATTTATTTATACTATTAAATCGTGAAAAGAAGCGAAAATTTTGGCCGTTAAATGATCGAATTATTGGCAATTTTAGATTTTCAGTAACAAACATCTCAATTAATGTTCCTAAAAATCGAAGTTTTTAATTTGTTACCGCATTCGTATATAAACAAACTGCACCTGTTATGCTCGTACGGTAAAAGCAACCAATATAAACAAACTTATCGCGCAATTAAATTTCCCTACATTAGGTACTCGATCGAAACAAGGTTATTTGTTACTTGTTGGAACAATTTTGCATGCGAAACACCATTTTACAAAGCCAATGAAGAATGACTGACGAAGAAAAGTGTCGGTATTTGTTGCTCGGAACTTTTGTAAACGGAAGTAACGACGTATAAATTCATTCCGCCGTTCGGGATAACTCTATTTCAGATACACAAAGATACACAAAAGAACAACACGGGAATTTCCCTTCTGTTCCTTTCTTTTCTTTTCATTCGTCTTCTTTCTTTGCAATAGGGCGAACGTTGACGAGAAATTTAATTGAGGCAACGCACGCTGCGAAACAAATATTTTTCGCGAACCGGCTTATAAATATCGACGCGATTTTTCACGCGTAGACATGGATATGATAAATGCAAAAGTATTTTTCGCTTGAGAAACCGTCGTTCAAGCTTGAATGTAATTGATGAACGTCGTTATCTTCGCTATCAGTTGTTACTATGACGTTTGAAACGTCACTCCCAATATAAAAAATAACAAATTTAGAAATTTGTAAAAGAAGAGAAAGGGGCACATTAATATTCCGATATTTGAAACGACTCATTAGGATAGAAATTGTGGAATTGGTTTCATTTGCAATTTTTCTTCATTCATAGCTATAAGCCACTCATCTCTAAAGGAGTTCGAATATGAAACTAAAACGTCCCGAAATTTATATTATTTCATAGTAAAATAATTGGTTTTTTTTTTTAATTTTCATATCATTTTGGGTGGGTTTGTGGCGGGTTTTGTGTCTTCGTTTATTTATCTGAACGATGAAACATTGAATTTTGTGATATCTAATAATGAAAAATTGTATATTTATTTTACACAAATTTATTTTAGAACATTTCTATTCGTTTAAATGATGAAAAATATGCCCTTGGCTATAAATAATATGAGAACACGAAAGACAGGCATGGACATGGGCGCTGCGTATTTTCTATTAGAAACTTGTCAAATAATTTTTAAATAAAACAGTGAAAAAATCAGATCGCTTGTGAAAAGTGGCTTTGAAATTTTCGACCCGGATTAATATTTTTCGACACTTTTCGATGGAATTATTTTAGAATACTTCTATTTCCGATGGATATTTAATTAATTTTATTCGTAACACAACACACTACAACGAAAAAAGGTTGTACCATGTTTTTTCAATTTTACCCTAATGACTGCTCTTTCTTTTCGCGATTGTATAATCAATCATTTATACATTAAAACTGACAGTTGTACGTTTCACAATTACTTCACCACTCCTCTTTTTCAATTCCATCCAAAGATTTCATTTTTGTAATTCATTTGTTGACGTTCGTTTGTTTGTTTCTCCACCCTCACCTATTGTTCACGGATATTTTCTGAAGCTTTCATCGTTGTTAACACAGCTATAGAATCAAATAAAACATTCGCTGAAATGTATCATCGATAAGAAAAAGCGATTCTTCATGAACTTGAGTAAGATTTGTTAAAGTAACTACTTCAAGAAAAACTTGACATCTTCATTTATGTATATCCATGACCCTTTTTTTTTTGTACGTGGAAAAATCCTCATGGACACTTAGCTGCTGCTAATAATCTGCAACAGCGGAGTAGTGTCGGACTCTTACCGACTAAAACTCCACAATGACCATCCTACGCGTATGACAGGAGTACTCTAGGAACCTCTTATGAATTATTTTTCCGTTGCACCCCCCTCCCGCGTTCTCTTGTTCGAGCCAGTTCTAAAAATTCCCTGACTGTTGAATTTGGCGCAGGGGGGGGGCATTGCCCCTAGCGCCATCCCCCCTTCTAGTTGCGATCCGTTGGGACGGCGATGAAGTGGCTCTAGGCCGCCTGACCGCCATCTCCCTCCATTGCGTTATCCTACAAGGGTGAAAATTGCTCTTTCTCTCGCTTTCTGCCCGTTCCTTTGCGAGTATAACTCGTTCGCAGAAGAGGCGGACAGCCTCATATTCCTGTAGCCTGCTCAGCATCACTTCTACTATCACCGAGGGGGTCAATCTCTCGCCTATGACGTGCTGCAGGGTGTAGCGGGACAGCTCCCACGCCGGACAAAACTCTAACGTGTGCTGCGCCGCGTCCCTGCCCTCCCCGCAGTGATGGCAGATTTCCGTCGTCTCCCGTCTAATTTTCATCAGGTGTCCCGTGAGCATCTGGGTCATCCTGTAGGTGAGCTGGAGGCCGCGGCGACTACTCCATGTCTCCCAATTTAGGAAGACCGCCTCCGCGCCTCGATGTTGATCAGCTGGGATCGCCACTGGTCCCACGCGTCCTCCTCGGCGGTTCCTAGGTCGTTTAGGACCGCCTGCGCGGTTGACTCCTCTTCCGGGTCCCATACTCTCATGAGTTTCAATGCCCGAAGCTCCCACGGGAGAGACATGGCCAGAACGATTACCGAAGCGTAGGACACCGTTTGGTATCCCCTGACGATTCTGATGGCGGTTACCCTGTAAAGCCTCCTGAGGAGCAGGATGCTGCGACCATTCGCCATCAGATCGTTCCATACCGGGGCCCCGTACATCACTCGGGACCGAACGACACCCTCGTATAGTCGGCGCACTGCGACCCCGCCCCGCCGATGTTCGGCAGCAAACCGCACAAGGCATTGGCAGCCGCCGACACCTTCGGAATCAGGGAATCGAACTGCGGCTCGAACATCCACTGGCTGTCGATGACGAGATCCAGGTATTTCATCCGCGATCTCACCCCGACGGTTTAGTCTGTCGTGTTTATGCTCAGACCAGGTGGAGGAGTCCCTCGCCTGTTCTTGTCGTCGACCCAGATGGTCTCCGATTTCGTAGGGAAGAATCCCAGGCCCAGTCCGCTCACAGCATGAATCGTGGAGGCCGTTGCGATTTCGCCGATGCGCAATGTCTCGTGCCACCCGCGACCTTCGACCAAGACCAGTGTGTCGTCCACTGGTGTGGCTCCCAAGACCAGGGCGCGTAGCACACCATGGCCGGGCCCAGAGGCAGCGGGCAACGCAGTACCTCGTCGTACGCGATGACCCACAGGATCGGTCCCAACACCGAGCCCTGCGGAATGCCGCGCTCGACGGGCCGCCTTTCCTCTCACTCCCTGTTGGCGTAGCATACCCACCTGTTGTCTAGGTAGGAGCGGATCAATCCCGTCCAAGAACTCCACGAACGCTGCCCATCCGCTGTTGGGTGACACGTACACGTCCACCACTACCATTTGATTCCTGCCCACTCGATCGCAACGTATCCGTTGCCGCGCTCCAGCGGGACTCCATGGGCGAACGCCCCCGGCGTTGATGTTCAGGTGACAGTAACCATTTCGTCCGTATCTCCAGTCCAATCTGGAGCATCTAGAACTCTGTATGGTCCGGCCACCACCGCTGGGACGATTGTGCTCTCCCGAATGATTTGGTGGAGCAGGTCTTGCGCTCGTCTTGACCGTCCCAAGTTAGCCTGAAGGATGCGCATTTTCTCAATCACCTAAGGTCATTGCTTCCATGGCTTCCTCCGTGCCAACCTCCTTGCTCCCGGGCTTAGGGTCGGGGGTTCCCTGCGGCGGCGAGCCTTTTTCGTTACCACTTGCGACCGTGGAGCCGCGGGTGGTTCCTCTTGTTTCCTTCTTCGGGAGGGCGCAGGCCGGTCACCCCATCCTGTACCGATATTGCTCCGAGCGCTTTGCAAAGCGGGCATTTCGGGTTCACGGCAGTGCATGCTTTGGCTTGATGTCCCGAGTCGTCACATCTGTAGTACAGGTGCTCCCTATCCTCCTTAGAGGTGCATGTCTTGCTTATGTGCCCAATCTCCAGGCACCTGTAGTATTGCACCTTCGACCTTCGCTATCGACCAACCTATGGCGACCTTGTCAGCCTGGGCCAATTTCCTCACTGCACCGGACGGGGCTCGTATCCACACGGATTCAAGACCGTTTCGAGCGAGGCGGATCTCTCCCAGTCGGACGTCCTCCACCTTGCAACCGCTCTCCTTCGCCAGGGTGTTCCTGATTTCTTTGGTAGCCGAAATGACTATTCTGGTCACCCTTGCTTCCGCAGCTCGGAAGTGTGTGGCCCTTGGCGAACGCGTCAACGGTCCCTTGAAGGTCGCGGACCTTGCTCGGATCCAGGGTCCGGGTCAACCGTGCTGTGAACGCAACGACCTTCTCCCTCTTTTGGTCCTCGGAGACCTCCAGAACGATGCCTCCGGTCATAGTTTTACTCATCATTACCGCGTTGATGTCGACCTCGGTCAGAGAGACGCTGTCCTTAGCCGCGGCCAACACCTCCGCATAGGATTGGCCCGATCTATACTTCAGTGTGATCATTACCGCCAATGTTCGCGATGTATGTGGGAGGGGGGGCAGCTTGTCCCTCTCTCTTCGCACGTTCTCCAATCCTCCCTCTGGGGCTTTTCTCGGACTCCTCGCCCCTGTTCCGGGTGTTATCTTCGCCGGTTGTTTCTCCGCTGGCTCATTTTTCTTCCTGTTTCTTCTTTCGACGGTCTCCCATTCCATGGCAGCCGCTTGTCCTCCCTTGATCGCTGGAATGTTTGGAACTCCAGGCTCCACACTTCTCGTGGTCTCGTCGGGTACGATCTCTTTTCGATATTTTTCTTCTTTTTCTTCTTCTTTCGATATTTTGGAGGCGTTCTTCTATCAGCTGGATCAGCGAGGGGCCTAGCTCCTCCATCTTGCATTCGATCACGGCGAGACGTGCTGTCTCGCTGCTCTTCTCTGCCGTGAAGCGTGAGGCCAGCTCTTTTCGGAACGACCTGTTCTCCACCTCTAATGTCGCTATACGTCCTTCCATTATCGCGAAGGCACCAGGGGCCGGGTCCATCCTTGCGCCAGCGGTAATGGACCTCGCTGCTTCTCTCAGCATCTTCACATGTGTGCCCTTGAGGTTGCGGGATGTCTCGGCAACCTTGGTCACCTCAGAAGCTCGACGGATCAGTACCGTTCTCATCTTTTCGGCCAGGTCTGTGGGGAGCTCGGGAGATCCGCCGGTCTTACTTTTCTTCGCGCGGGGCGCTTCGACGGCGGGGGTCTCCTCTTCTTCTCTCGTTTCCTCAGTCCGTAGGTTCCCCGCGTTCGCGGTCGCGAGAAAACGCGTCAACGGGAGTCGTAAATTCCCGTTACGATTGTAATAATCGACACCACGAATAGATCGATCCCCTTATTTCGGTTAGGATAATAGGGGTGGTTATTGTAGTATAACACTGCGATTAACAGGGTTATAAAATTTATATTTCCAACACTTAATACACTAATGAGTTACACCGTTACGTATGATATAAAGGGCGTAGACGAGATTTTGAGATACGGCACTCTGATAGATGAAGGCCCTCGTGTTGTAATAGAAGTAGCGATTGAACAGACTGACTAGACTCAACCGAATCAACAGAATCAACAGAATCAACCGAATCAACCAAATGACTCTTTGCTCTCATGCTACTACGGAGGAAAGTCCGGTGTGAGTGAAGAAAACGGATTCGTTGCTCACACTTTTCGTTAGTAAGATGAAGGCAATGATCTGCCATGTCCATTGGTTAGTCGATATTAATAAGTGATGAGAAAGAACGGAACCTCCTATCAATGTTGCTAGTTGATGTCTTTGTTTAAGGGAAAACCCGGATTTTCCGTTAGGCAAATCTCTGCTTTTTGCGTTAGGCCACTACCCGCTTTCTCCATAATTCTTAAGAGCGCGTAATAAACCCAAGGATCATTCTAAAAACCAGCCGAAAACACTTCTAGGATTCGAAAGTCTTTTCGGGTAAGCAGATTGACTTAAACCATATGTGCGAACAATGCATTTAGGAGTTCAAATTTATGGTGGGTCCTTGGGCCTATTGAGGGTTCAAAGGACGGCACGTAGATCAGCTATCAAGTCGCGCGAGATGGAGTGCAGATATCTTGCGCGGCGTAACAAATAGCACTAGAAAACAAGCAATACTGTACAGCCCTCTTTATGGACATAGAGAAAGCATTTGACAAAATAAACCATAAAAGCCTACTACAAACAATTAGGAAACAATTGCCGGAACAAATACACCAATTAATAAAATCTTACTTAAGCAGCAGATCCTTCGTAATAAAAATCAAGGACACATACTCTGAAGTTAAAGACATCAAGGCAGGGGTTCCGCAAGGAAGCGTCCTAGGCCCAATACTATACACATTATACACGGCTAACATACCAACAACTACCAGTTGCAAAATACTGACATGCGCGGACGACACAGCTATACTAGTCAGGCACACTAACCCAGAAACAGCAGTCAAATTACTACAAGAACATATCACAAAAATAGAAAATTAGCTACAAGAAAAGCAAATAAAAGTAAACCCCAATAAATGCAACCATATTACATTTACACTGTGAAAACAGATACCGCCAAACATCCTTCTGAACGGCACGCACACAACACAAACAAAGCAAGTCAAGTACCTAGGACTCCACTTAGATACACAACTCACATGGAAACCGCATACTAAATCAATAATAGACAAAATACAGACAACAAGAAGACAAATGCATTGACTAACAAGTCGAAAATCCAAATTAAGCATAGAAAATAAATTAAAAATATATAAAACGATCATAAAACCAATCTGGACGTATGGAATACCACTATGGGGGACAGCAACAATGAGCTATATAAACAAAATAGAGACAATGCAAGCTAAAATTCTTAGAACGATAGTAAACGTCCCATGGTACGTTAGAAATGATGACATACGGAGGGACCTGGGAATCCCAACGATCAAGGAAGAAATTAGCAGATACTCAGAAAAATACAAATCAAGAATAGCAACACACCCAAACCGGCTAGCTGCGGAAACGTTCAAAACCATAAACATGGACAGAAGGCTAAAAAGGAAGCACCCAGCAGACCTCATAAAGGATATAACCTAGCAAACGCGAGGATGGTACCCCGCTGGGGATAGTCACCCAAATGATAATAATACTGCTAAAAGATTCATCCTAATGTCCAAATGGACAAATCGAGAAGGTAAAGAAATAAATAAAAAAAACTTGTTCTTCGATCAGTCAACCTCAACCTTAACAAGATTAAACTCTGAGTTTTATGCAATTTCTCTCATGTCAATATGTATACCATTTGTCAAAACTATTCGAAAAGTTGCTAACGAATCGACTCCTTCCACTCCTAGAGGATCTGAAAACACTGCCAGATCATCAATTCGGTTTTCGGAAGAAGCATTCCACAAAAGAGCAAATCCACCGAATAATACGTAATATCAGCCAAACCCTCGAAAAGAAAAAATACTGCTCAGCGGTATTTGTTGATATTCAACAGGCATTCGACAAAGTATGGCATGAAGTGCTTCTTTACAAACTTAAAAAAGTCCTACCACACACTTACTACTCCATCCTAATATCCTACCTAACCAAAAGACAATTCATGGTTAAATACGTAGATGCCATTACCACAACTTTCCCAATAGAAGCGGGCATACCCCAAGGTAGTGTCCTCGGACCTCTGCTGTTCTCCATCTACACTGCCGATTTACCGATATCAATAGAAATAACTATAGCAATATTTGCTGACGACACAGAGCTATTAGTGTCCCATGCCAACCCGATGATATCCTCATCCACTCTCCAGCGAGGTCTCGACTCAATGGAAAAGTGGTTCCATAAGTGGGGCTTCAAAACTAATGAAAAAAAATCCACACATGTAACCTTCACGCTGCGAAAACAAACCTGCCCACAGGTCTCCATTAACAATATAACAGTTCCTAACAAGGACACAGTCAGATACCTGGGCATGTCTCTGCACAGGAGATTAACATGGAAACAACACATCGTAGACAAATCTAAATAACTCAGGGACAAACTCCAAAAATTTTATTGGCTCATTGGCCGTCGCTCCAACCTAAGCACGCAGAACAAAATTATGCTCTATAAGACCGTAATAAAATCTGCCTGGTCTTACGGAATCCTACTATGGGGAACACTAAGTAATTCCAACATTGAAATACTCTAACGCCTCCAATTGAAAACGCTAAGATCCCTAATAAATGCACCCTGGTATGTTACCAACGAAATAATCAACCGCGACCTCAAGATACCTACGGTCAAAGATGAAATATACAAGTCCAGAAGCAGATATAACGCAAGAATCAACAACCACCACAACCCATTAGTCACCCAACTACTTGACACGACGGACCAGATCCGCAGACTAAAAAGAAAATACCCTTTAGATTAAATCCTTAGATTCTACTAGAACCAACAATATAAAACTATTATAAGCCATGACATTGTATCACGCCAAATGAAGTTACTGAAAATTCTTAACGAGAAAATTACGAACGAAAATTCTTAAAATTTTTTATTGTAAATAATCTAATAAATAAAATAAAATGTCAATATGTATTGAAGACGGCGATGTATCATACAGTGAATTGCGAATTATGTTCAGATTGATTATACGAATACAAAAGGAAAACTAAACAACTACATCTTTAATATCTTCTTCAATTTTAAAACGGCTTGGTAACGTAAATTAAGTAAAAGAAATATGTTATTTCGTTAATGCATAATAAATAAATCTTGATGTAGTACTAGGCTTTTCGCTGCATAACATTAATGTTTTCCGTAAATACGTGACGTCATCACCATTTAACATTAGTTTTTCGAACGTTTAGCATAAAATTAAAAAGGCGAGAGAAATGCCTCGACAAAAAGTCTACTTTCACAAAAGATCGTAAATATATCAAAGATTATATTCACAGATTGCATCAGGCTGTGTCTATTTGTCATATTTAAATAATTTTCAATGTGCCATATTAAAATACCACTTACGTACTTACCGCGTTTTTTCTTCTGTGATCTTTCTTTGACGACCTGTAAAATAAACGGTGTAAAAATTATAGGCAAACGTGCATAACTGTTAAATGCGAGTAATTTGGTCGTGAAAGGGTTACGAGAGCAAGGTTACATTTGGTTGAAATGGAAATTGAACCATCGCAGTCCATTAATAAATACGTCAAAGTTGATCGACCCCGTTTGGTTTGAAAGCGTTACGTCCAGGAAGGTTGGTCGCGTTGAAAACGATCATGAACGATATCGTTGCGACACGATCGCTGGCCATTAATATTATTATTCTCGATCGTTGGCAAAATAATTGGGAACAAACGGCGAACGGACAGCAGGTGCATGGCTCCGACTGACACCTGATACGTTAATGAACATTCAATTGTCCAATAAAAAAGCCACCACCATTATTTCGTCGATGCAGTAAATGCCAATTTAAATCGAATCGAATGTTGCGCCGCGCCGTTTCGCAAGTTCACGTCCTCGATATTTTTCCTCGTTTCCTTTTTTCCCTTTCTACTCTTTTGTTCGTTTTTCCATTTCCTTTCCACCTTTTCTCCCTTTTTCGTTTTTACAACGTCGATTTATCAACGAGCCGCAGGAATAAATAATTGCCACGATTTCGATAATCGACCCGCTGGGGATCAGGTGGAAACGTCGAATGAATTTCGAAGGTGTGCGCGGGAAAACATTCTCGTTCACGGAAATTAAGTGAAATTTATCGAACGTAAAAACTATCTCGAACGGTAATCAGTTTCGATAAAAGTTGCATAATAAATTCTATTTATTATACAATTTCCGAAACGAATGTTTTTATATTTGTAAAAATCATTGGACTAAATTACAAGTCACATAAAATACAGATAAATCGTTGGTATACTTTATGAGGATATTAACAAAAATAATGTTGATTCATTGATATTATTAGTAAATTACTGCGCAAGTTCCCGATTAATGAAGCCAGCACTGTAATACAAAATATCTCAACACTGTAATTTCACTCGTGAAGGAAGAAAAAGGAGGAAAAGGAAGAAAATTTTTGTTCAATCGCTTAATAAGTATATTATAGCTACATTAGGGTATCGTTTTCCGCATCGTGTCGTATCTATGGAATTGCATTATGCAAAACCAATTTTCCGTGTCAATGCGAGGAGAAATGAGAGACCTTGTCAGCGCTCGCTTTGATATTAATTATCGCCGCTATAATTAATAATCCCTTCATTAATACAATTTATAACTTAGGAGGCGAGCTCTTTGTCGGTGGGCAAAGAACGCCATGCAGCCGCGTTGTCCTTTTTCCAAAATTGGATATTTTTTTCACGCTGATCACGGATCGAACGTTGCACGTTACAAAAAACTATTTGCCAGTAAAAAGGAAACGAACGGATTTCTAAAGGAGATCCATTTCGCTTCAGATTTTATGAAGATTACCGATCGCAACATCAACCGATTTCATGTGCGCCATGAAACCGCACTGAGTCTCAGCGTTTTTAAAAACGTTTAGTTTCGATTGCTTTATATGGTGACACGATAAATTTTAAGAAGCATTTAAAGCTACCCGGGAAATCGTCCGTGTACGATGGCTGGATATTGCGTTTCTTGCAGCGATTAACGACTTAAATACGTGGCCATGCTTTATGGTTGATCCATATTCCCGATAAATGTTACTGCGGTGCGTTCACGGTTGTTCTGATACGCCAAATAAATGTCGGCATATATTAAGTTATCATAAATCTCATATTATCCGCGCAATCTTATATTCTATTACGAGCCAATTAGAATGTAAAATGCAATTAGTCTCAGCTTAATTTGTAAGATAGAGACAATACAAAAATGTTTGGAATTATGACGCTGTCTGTAACGATAGGTTAAAAGTTTATTAACATAATATGCATAAATTGAGACAAAGTTTGGCGATAAATCATTATCGGAGTTGGGAATAAAGGATCGTTCCAATAAACTTTGATCCTTTTTAACCTCGGCGTACGGATTTCAATCGTGGAATAAAATGCGGGAGGAAAAATTCAATATTTCCATGAAATATGTGCTGTGACATACTTCTTGGGTATAAATCGTTATATTATATATAATCAAAAAAATATCATATTTGACATTTTCATCAGCAAAAACGGAAATACAATTGCAGCCATTTTTGGTGACAGCCTACGCTCAGAAACCGCCGTTTTCCCTAAAAATAATACGGTTGGACAAGCTCCATGAATGTGTTCTTCGCAAAAAAGAAAATCCAACACACCGTTCGATTGAACGTTCATTCATCGAACAAACACGCCTCGATTCGTACACGTGAACGAATAATCAATGCGCGTATCTAACACACGCGGAAATTGAAATTGGAAACAAGGGTAGATGATGAATCGTCGAGGCGACGAGGCGCGAAAAGACATTTGAGCCAGACGCTAGCCATTTTCAACAAATTTTTACGTCTGCAAATTTTACTTTCTAATTTACATTTAATAGATTAATACTTCTGAAATAACGTTTCTTCGAGTTGCACGACGATCGTATATCCGGCTAATAAAATTGAGAAATTTCGTTAAACGCAGAGTTCGTTAATTTGACCTCTAACTTCTCACTTCTATCGACAGAAAGCAACTTACGCGTACGTACGGGTGAAAATGTAACGACACGATGCGAAGATTACGGAGCTACATTTCTATGGATGTTGGAAACGACAGCTCGATAATTTCATCGAGTTACGCTTTAATTACCTTCGATGATGTCTTCGCAATGTAATTGTAGGAGTTCTATACAGATTTTATGGCATTTGACGAGGCGACGAGCTCTTTTATTAACTCGATGTTTAATAGGGATTGGAAATTAGCGGACCGTGAATGAGGGGTTTTATGGGGACAAGGTTCCTGTGCTTTGTAGAAGTAGCTTCGGCGAACACAGCAGACATAAACGGATCTTGTAATTACGCGAATTAAATACAGCGCGCTGGATTCGTTTGATAGAGTGCATCGAACGTTTCGAAGCGAGAAGTGTTTGTCCATGGAATGATTCTCGTTAGAAAAGTTCAGGTTTCCGAATGAAGCAGAAGAACTGTGTTTCCGGAATTGAATTCCAAAAGAATTGAAGAGTTCAAACGATGTGAGTGGCAGAAACGGGAAACACATTTCCCTTAATCTTCCCACTTGCGTCATTGAAGGATGGAGAGCTCGCTTAAAATGATACAACGACTCTGTAATATTATTTTGAGTTAGGATATATGAGACTAGCTACAAAAAATATATATCGAGGCGTTAAGGATATGTATTCTATTTTAAATGATAAAAATTTCGTTGATTTCGTTGATCGTGTTATGATGGAAAGCAAAAGAAAAGAAAAATTCATAGAAGCATCCATGAATATTGCACTAAAACTGCGAAAAGGGTAGAACCAGAAAGCTTCATAAGATGACTGCAAAAGATTTCACGTTTTATCTTCTAAGTGGATATTAATTTGGTTGTATCATTTCTGGGTCGGGGAACAGTAGTTACAGTTACAATAACTGAAGTTACACGGAATCTGCAGTAAAATTAATTACTGGCCTCCTTCACAGGGATACGGTAGTGATTTATACGATTCTTTGACATTTATGTGAAAATGCGCGGGAAGAAATTATTACCAACCCTCGAAACCCTTGTCCACCCCGTTAAGTTGCCTTGTCTTGAGAATTCATTTTTATCGTTAGCGGAGTGCACGCGTACCACAGTTCGAGCGTTGTATTTTTTACGTTTAATGTCTCGGAATGCCAACGCTCTAGCGGTGGTAAATTATAGGATCTTAACCCGGAGACGGTACATAAAGAGAGAATTTTGTGGCTAAGTATTTTTCACACGGTCTTTGGGTTAAAATAGCTGTGACGTTCTGTGGTGAATTGCGGCCACACTTTCGTATAAAAAGAATCCTCGCGTTATTTCGTTGGCATAAATAATGAGCAATAAATAAAGCGATAAACAAGCAATAAATATCGAGGAATAGTTTCCTGTATTTTATTTCGAACTCTACTACTAGCGTAAATTCCACATCCTTCGTGATCTGGCAGAAGACAAAAATTTACTCTAAAGTACAAGTATAATAGTAAACAGGAATCGATGCAAAAGCTGTAAATATGTTTGCAAGAAGCTACCTCGTCAAAGTAGAATGCTTAACAAACAGAGGAAAGTCATGGGCAGAAGATAATTTGACATTCCTTCGTTTACCCAATTACTCATTTAACTTGTACCTTTTAGCAAATAACAAATTAATCAGCGTTCTCATTTCTCAGTTCCAAAAGTGTGAAATCGTTAAATACGTATCTGTGTACATGAATTCGCAAATTGATTTTCCTTAAATATTTTTCAAAATTCAATGCAAACAATTATACGCTATGACAAATAAACTGATAATTGAGCAGCAGGACGATACGTTGTAATAAAAATACCAAAATCTGTGGAAAGATCATATTTGAACGCATGATGCCAAATAACGAAACAAAGAAGAATCTGAAAAATCGATGCTGCTTATATGTTTTCACGATTCTCTCACGAGTCTTTATCTGAAAGAAAAGAAACGGATTTTCCTTGATTCGACGATTGCAAGCTCCTTCGGGAGAGATATCTGCTTCTCTAAACAGGGCTTCGTCGATCGTCTACGGTAATACCTCGATCGAAACAACTTTTCCAACCAACTTTCGAACTGTTTCGTTCGCGACAGCAAAGCGAAGTCAGCCTCTCCGACGAACACCTATTAATTTAGGCTTCGTTTCCTTTCTCGTCCGTTTGGCTACATCGTTTTTCCTCGTCGACGAACGCGGTTCCGCTTTGCAAGATTGGTCAAAGCGCTCGATTGACCCAGATCGTACGAGAGGAAATCAAAATCCCACGAAAAATCCTTTCCTTTCGATGCGCATGGGGCACTCCGTGCCACGATGCTTCGGCTTTGTAGGCAGAACTTTGATTGCTGTGTAATTAAGGTCAACGACTGTTTTAACTCGTCGCCTCTCTTTTTCTTTCGTTATTTTTATCCTCTTCGCTTTTTCTCCCTGTTCCTGTCGCCTTCCTCTCACCCAGATTATTTCTGAGTTTTTGCCAACGGGTCGAATTCATTTAAAAACGAGGAATTGTTGATTTCGCGATGATTCGCAAAGTGAATCTTTAGTTGTATCGAGTGAAAATTGTGATTGGTCAATTTTAACAACTCTGGTTGTTCCTTGTCAGGTATGTTAATTATTAATGGAAAAATAGATTTGAATGTAATTAAGAGCATAATTAGGAAACTCTACAAATAGGATTAGGGGTTGCTTCATTTTAGATTTCTATGTGATTTATGTAATTTGTCTTTGGACTTTATTTGTCACTATGCTCCATTTATAAGTGTTACATATTTGAAACAGTTGTATTTCTAGAAATTCTAAAATCGATAAATTCCTCCATAAATCGAAATAGATTGATACAAAACGTAAATAAGAAACAAAATCGAACAACTTAAACTTCCCTGACGTTTTAATTTTCGGCGATCGAAAGGAACTGCGGTGAAAAGAAACGCCAGGGTTTCTAATGTCTTATCGACTAGAACGATTCTTAACCGGTCGAAAGAAAAACTAACGGCCATCCACAGATTCGTAACGACCAAAAGACTTGGTCTGTTCCATTAGCCCTGATTGGTCAGTTTATTCACTGAAATCGGCTATTCTGCCGGTGCGAGCGGTGATTTGTCCCAAAGCGAGAAAAATCTAGTCTCGTGGGGAGCTACAGCTAAGTGAAAAGGGACGTAAAATGACGAGCAGCCGGCAAATCGAAGGCCAATCGTTCCGCTTGGACAATGCGACGACCAGACTTCGGAAGAAACGGCGAGATGCTCGAAATCCCTTCTTATTTTATGTGTCCTCTTCATAGAATTCGGTTAGACACACGGTCTCGAAATTGTTTCCATTATCTTGTTGCGATTGGAAGGGTGAAATCGATCGTGGTCTGGCTTGATAGGTCGGAGAAATTGTTTAGTGAAAGCACCGACGGAACTGTTGATTAATACATCACGTTATCTCTAATGTGGCGAGATTAGAGCTTAGTTTACTATGATTTTTACAAAATTTTTCATATACTGCGATATATAATATCAAATATTTCACATACTTCGTTAACTTTCTATAAAATATTTGATACGAAATTACTACAATAGATTTAACAAGCTTTCATTTCCAATGGTGTCATATTAAATCAGAACATTGACCAAAGAGGGTTTGCCATATTTTTCTTCTTGTGATCCGCCTATTCAATACATGTAGTTCATTCATCAACATTCAAGTACATGTAGACTGTAAACTTTCGTGACTCTGTCTGAAACTAAATGATGAGTACGAATAGTTGAACTGATTAAAACCTAATAACCATAATTCTTCCCATCGTTTCTTCCATACTACCCGAATTCTTCATTAACAGCCAATCTTGCAGCCATCAAATCTCATCTATCTGGTAATATTATTTACTATACATCCAGTGAATGCAGAAACAACCCTCGAGGGCACTTCAGAATCCGTAATATCCACATCCCGTGCACACAATTCCTCAAAATCTCTGTACCCTTAAACGATCCGTTAAAAGGGATTCGAACACGTAATATCCGGCCGCACAAAGCATCCCTACGGATCACAAGGATCTTATCAGTCGCTGTAACGGAGTAAAATCATTAAGCATGTTTCCTCCGTGCAACCATCAGCTAGAGCATTCCAGGCATTATGCGACGAGCCGTAGACGACATTCCTCGGCATCATCGAATTCGACGCGAAGCCAAGAACTTGGACTAATTCGACGAAGAATTCTGCTGATCGGTGCAAACGCTCCGAGTCACTCTAAAGAGTTCCACCCTCTTCGCTCTTCTTTCTCTCTCTCTCTCTCTCTCTCTCCTTGTCTTTCGTTCTTTTTCTCGCTTCTTTTTACTCCGTTTTCGTTTCTCTGTCTTCTCTCTTCTGACTTCTTTCGCCTGGGTCAGGCGGCACTCGAACATTGTCATTGTTTCGCGGAACAAAGGAGCTCCGAAAGGAATTTCCTTGGACGTCCGTTGATTACGAATCGAATTGTAAGAGATACAGACCTCGCGTCCAACTTGGATTCTTTGATTAATCCACGCTGAATCCTTCACAGCTATGCCTGAAAATGACCAGGCATTGTCAAACTGTTGAATCGGCTCTTTGGTTGGATGCACGCTGCAAAGAAATCGGGTTTACGAACTCTGTGTTGCGACGATCCTGGACGAAAATAGAAGAGAGAATGGGAATTTGGAAGTTCCATTCTATTATTGTTGCTAATACTATGATGTGTTTTGCAGTTTTATAAGAAGCTCCATGCTAAAGCATCGGGCTGAGAAAATTGAAGCAATTGTAATAAGAGCTACCCGTGTCCATGTTTGACTTTCTCTGAGAGAAAGAATAATCTGGCATTCTGTTCAATTTCAAGCTTTTTAATAATATACAATAAAATATTGACATTTAATTAAAGATAACTTATATTATTTTATTCATAAATATTGATTCAGACGAATGATCTCGTTCGTATTTAAATAAAAAATTACAGAAGAATTTAAAAAAAAAACAGATTTTTAACGGTATGACCTATTTAAAACCGGTTGGAAGATCCTAATTCCAATGTACTTTATACAAATCAATTCTGGGATTTAGTTTTTAAGATGTCACAATTGTGCGCTGGTAATGAATTTTCCAATATAATATTCTCGTATTCGCTATTAAAAGTTATCTGTCAAGCGACAAATTGGACGCTTACTGTTGTTATGTCGTATGAATACGTATTTTGCCACACTGTGTCGCAATTCCATCACACGTGATAAATACATTGCTAGATATTCTACCTATAGCGCATATAAATTATGCGAAGACATACATATGAATATGCGTACGTACGTTTCTAGCACCTCGCTGTAAAATATGTCATTAGTGGAAAATGAAATAATTCGGCGACTGGTACATAGCATACTCGCGTTAGATAATTATTGGTTCGACAGAAATTAAACACGCATCATTTTAGACTTTTTCATTCAATAACAAAGATGACGTAATTGCTATTGTTCTTTCGTCTTGTAACTTCAATACTTGTAACTTTATTTTCAGCTGCGTTTTAAATTGTCTCAATATAATCATGGCTCATATTTGTGTCTCGTTATAGTACTAATGAAATTTCAGAATGCTTTTGTTGAAGTAATTACTTCTAGGAAAACTCTACATCTTTTCGTTTATTTACCCGTTACCTGGACCCGCTATGAAGAAAATAGAATTTAGTGAAGTAAATAAAAATTATAAAAAGAGAAGTCTGTATTATTGTGCCCTTGAATATCAATGTTACTTTTTGTTACAAGGTTTAGAAACGAAAAGCTTATAGATTGTTATTCCTGTCTCTTGTAACTTTCAGCTAGAGTTACACACCAAAGCTAATTTTTTTTTTGGCAATGTTCTTTGCTGTAAATATATCAACGTGCTCCCTATAACCTTCTGTGAGGATCTGGATCAGCATACACTATACTTACTTCAATATATATTTCTATTACAAATTCATCCTTCCTCTATTAGATGACCTCAACAGCTTTATATGACGCATACGATATTATATATACATAAAAGTTTTCTATAGTAAATGTTCAAACGTGATTGCATGAGTCACTATGTATGTAACAGAACTTAGGAATAGAAACAGCATGAAATAAATCGCGAAGCGGCGTCAACTATTCGGATATCGAAGTCGATGTTAAACGAGCGTTTTCCGCCGATCGCGTCTTTTGTTGTCAATCCGTCGACCTGTTTCTTATCTAATTAATCCAAAGAGCAAGCATCGGGCTGCATCGTCGCGTTTCGTCCTGCAACCGAGAGTTAAACCAGTCACGGGGGAATACCGCAAACAAGGTACACAGCCTCTGTTATAATGGTTCTGCTCCCTCTAAACCGTGTTCATTTGCTTCGTCTTTGAGAGGTAAACGATATATAGAAAGCATTATAGGTCGGCGAAAATAAGACGATCAATGGAACCGCTGGAAATTTTCTTTCTTCTCCTTCCGTGAACAAAGAAGTCTTCTTATCGGTTTTAGCGATCGTTAATGCCTCTCCCAGAACGACGGAAGAAGTCTCGAACTACTTATTTCCTCCGGTAGCCGTGATATAAGTCGGCCGGAGATCGGAAAGTCATATTGTACCGATCGCCGAGACATTTGCGGAATCCAGCCGCGTACTTGTTTTCCTTTTGTTTGAATTGCCGCCGCTTTTTGGTCCATCGTTTCTGTCTGCGTTTCCACGTTTTTCTGCTTCGCTGTGAGAAATCATCCCGGGAGGAACGCTGCGTTTTCAGTACCGTAATTTTGTTTGCTCCAAGTTAAGCTCACCGGAAGTTGTTGATAGAGAAATCGTTTCGCTACGTTTTCATGCATCTGCGGAAGCAAGAATGTGCGTGATTTGATGGCCGAATTTTGCGAGTTGACTCGATAGCCGAATATAGTCCATCTTTGAGAACGGTAGCGTATTTGCTGAATTATTTCATAAAGAAGAATCTGAACTCTGATCGTTTTATTTTTTTTTAGTAAAAGTCAAAGTCAAAGTATTAGAAATGATTATATAATCATTTTCTATATAAATCACACATACAAAATTTTAACAGTGTTCGTATAAACGATACGTCTGACTATATGTCATCCTGCTTTACTTACTCACTTGAATTCTTATATTTTATTCGTTTAATTAGCATGCTTATTTGTTTTGTGCCTTTTTTCCTTCATTTGTAATATATTTACAGAAATTTGACCTGTAAATCAGAAGCTGATGAATTTTTTTGATACATCATAACAGAATATTAAATTTTTTCTCATTGCTCATTATCTAATTGTATTATGAATTTAATTGCAAAATCAATTCGTAATCATATACAAATATAGGATAAATCTTCTGACAAATTTCCGATCGTTTCAAAGTTTTTCCAAATTTTTAAACCAATTAAGGCTACATTTTGTCGATTACATCTCTATAGTTATTTATTTCTCTGGATCTCTAATTTGGGACAATTGAACAGTGTGAACGCTCGGAACGGAAAGGGGGTAGCTCGGAGATGTGTGATTGGATAAATGTCGAAAACAAATAGGATGATTCCATTCAGAAAAGAGAGGAGGTAGAAACGAGTATGGGAAAGGGAGGGAGAGTGAGAACACTTCTCAGCACGACCATTGTTCAACATGCGTTCATTTTAATTGAAAGGATACATGGTGCACACGAAACCTAACAAACGGCACGTGTCATCGCGCCAGCTTCAATATTTGCGCTCTAGCACATAGCCGCTGAGATTGAAATGAATTGAATGAATACTGGGACGCTGCTAAAAACAACAAGATACTGTGCAAATATATAGAAATACGAAAAGTATAACGACGACACTTGTGTTCAGTCGTTGGCAGTTGTAAACAAGCGTGACGAGTAATACCACTAGCTGTCGAGAGATATGGTTGTCGAGCGCCTTTCGATAACAACACACTAAGCATCCCGCATTTTACTCAGGCGTGCGGATTTTTATATTTTTATTACAATTTCCCAAACAAGCATTCGCGAATCTATCTATGTTACATACATGACATTTTTTCATATTTCTACCCATAGAATGTTATGATCGTTTCGCGAAAACAAATCTAGGATTCTCCTTCAGCTTCGATAAAATCGAAGTAACAGTGACCACAAGAGACAGTGGCACGCAAATTATGAACACAAAGAAGAATTTCAACATGTGACAAGAGAGAAACGTGTCTCGCTACTAGTTGCGAGAATTATAATAAATTATGATTATATATCGGGAATTATTATTTTCATGTATGTATGTTATATAAATTTTCATTACGAAGCTCGATATTGCGGCAGACAATAAGCTCGTAAGTTCTCTGAAAAGAAAGCGTATCGCTATCGGGAAGTCGTTTCGTTTTCTCAAATCTCGAAAGTCGCGCACGAAATTCCTGGCGCGTACTCACGACGGCGAGAAGATTGCAAGGATGCTGTGAATGTCGAAGAAACGGCAAGTGTTGGCAACGAAAAATTCGCCCAGGATTCCGGTGGAAAAAGCGTGCAATGCGGTCTAAATATTTGCTCGGATCGCAATTGTCGTTAGAGGGTAGGGTGATAGAAAAAGTATGTGGTGCGCGCGGAATACACGCATTCTTTGGCTGGGTTGGCTGTTTTAATTGAAACGGCGCGAAAGGAGGCGTAGTCGGCGGCAAAAACACCAGCACGCGGCAATATTTGCAGCGAAGTGTAGAAATTGGAACGACTCGCCCTGAAGAATGGCGTCATTTTGTTTGGCCGGCTTTGTTCGCGCCGTTTACCCGTTTCCCGACGTTGCCCAAGCATCCGACCGATCGATCCCCGTCGAATACGAATAAATCCGATTCCGTCCTCCGGTTATTCGATGCTAAATACTCCGACGATTGTTCCACGTGTGTTGCTCTTCGTTTATAAAATGCGTGAGATTCCATTAAATGCGATTTTCGAATATCTATCGATTTTTCACAAACGATCGCTTCTATAATCGTTTCCTAAATTCGTTAAACTTTTCTTCAAAGTATCGGAAACACGAATCGTTTCAATGTAAAATGACTGCAAAAAATACTTGCGTACCATTGTATTTATTATAGCATTTACATACTACGGTAGAGCCTGCCATATGTTCCTCTGTAGTGTTAAATTAGTAGTCAATATTCGTTTCTACAATCAACTTTATTGTCTGAGATTTGGTTAAATTGGAACGCCATTATTAAGTGGAAGGATCAAAAACAGTGAATGGGAGAAAAGGAGCAATCAATATTTCATTTTACCTCTTTATATTTCGTTTGACTACTGTGCAAACGAAACACACGTTCGAATATTTTTTGTCTCTACACGAATGCTATTACATCTATACAGCTTAAGTATAAGTATATATTACATGTAAATAATCCTAATGTTAATCCTTCGTATTTCAAATTACATTATACATTTTATCGTGACTGTTTCTCACTTACTGTTTCTTCGTATACATATTTACATTATATTTTGTAATATTACTTAGATATAATAATAGTTAAAATTCGTAGGAAATTGTTATATAGATTAATAATACAAGTTAGTTTGATAGCAGAAAATTTTGTTTCCGACCATTTCATGTGCACTTGGTACTTGGGGAGTATGAACAAATTAGATTTTCGAAATTTATTTCGTTACAATCTCTTCTTTTCCCCTGTGTTCCTATTTCATAGGTTCCCACTAAAAAAAAGTGTCGTGCCTCTGTGTGCATACAATAATGAAATTGTGAAAATTTAATTTCCATCCGTAGCTGAATTTCTGTCGAAATCTCTTTCGTCTGTCATCTGTCGTCTAAAATGCATTTTTATATCATAAAATGAACATTATTCGATAAATACATCCTAGCTCTATTCGTGAATGTTTACGTTAACAGTTCAAAAATTTGAATACCAAAGAAAACCAAATAGAAAGACAATTTTAACTGGACTGTATTATAAACTGAAGAGCCAGCTTTAAATTGATGATGTCAATGAATTTAATTGTATCACACAAATAATTTTATCAATAAATAAATTCCGCCAGTCTTTCAAAAGAATTCATTCTTCACTAACTAGGAACCAAAATACTACTAAAATATGCGAAGAATGCAAAACAACGATGATTTCCAAAAATATTATTACAAACATCGTATCTCTCGAAAGTTCGTGAATGACAATGATTTGAATTAAGAAATTTATTCTGCTGGAAATTAAAGTATACCTAACTAAAGGATACCTTTAAAGATAATTAAGACCATAATTTTCATGTTGCTACGAATCTCTTCGAACAAACTAAACTGGTGTTCAATGAATAGTCGCCGAATACATTGATTCTGCCACAAACCGCGTGTCAAAGGAGACCACGTCGAGGGACACAAGGAACGTTGGAAAATCGAAAACGACGAAGGAAAGGCAAAACCAAACTGCCTGAATTCCGGCAATGTGGCCAGGCGCCATTTGCCGGTACGACACATCCGAAGATTCGTGGAGGCAAAACTAAGTTGTTGAAACTCGCATGGCAGTCGTCAAAGCGGCGCGACATCGAGACAAGTGACATGGTAGCGCAACGTGGAGGGATTAGCACAGGTTCTCGTGGCAGTTTCGTGACCGACTGGCACCAGCCACCGCAGGATCTAATTGTGTGCCCTGTATTTCTAACCCACACACACGCGCACTCGTGTACACATATACGCGTGCATTGCATATCGTGTAATCCACGGAATGATTTGTATTCAAAGCTCGCCAAGGAGATAACGTAACGTCGCGATACCAGCTATTCTAATTGACTGGTTGTGTGGTTTTTGCTGTCCGTGCTCCGATACGTCGCTTTACTAGAGTTGCAGTTTCGCGTTTTCGTGGTCTTCCAAATAGTTTCGAAGGAGATATATGCATATTCGAAGTGGAATTGTATATTCCTTAGCACATCTCATACCAACGCAGGAAATTAACGTTATGTAATTTATGGTTAAGCGAAAGAAAGAGCCGCACGTATGAAATGAAAACCAAATGGATGAAATTCATATCATGTGAAAAGCGTTCGTATCTTTCGTTGCGTTAATATAACGTTACAAAATAAATCTGCAACATTTCCTTCGTTAAACCAACAAACATTAAAGAAGCAGTAAACAAGCTACGCTTCTAGAACTCTGATTATTTATTCGTTACTAATGAACTTTCTTCTTTGTGTTATTTCTTCATGAATAATTAAAACTTCCATTTGATCGGAAAATATTTATTCCGACAATAAATAGATTTCTACGTTATTGGATAAAGCTGCACAAAGTACGAATTTCCTATTAAAAGGAAGGGAAGATTGAGAGAATTTTATTTCGCGTTTTTAATTTGCTTTGCCCTGTCAGAAAAAGGAGTATGATCGAATTACCTGTCGGTAGCCTTTATAACTATCTTTCTTTCATTCCTCATATCACCGGGGAACTACAATTATCAAAAGAATCCTGCGTTTCGATTAACCGACGGATTTGTGCGTAACGAAATATATATTTTGCAATTTCCCTACTCTCCTCTTTTTCCTCGGCTTTGAGATTACAATGCTAAACGAAAACACAAGTCTGATCGTTTGAAAACCGACGGTTTTTGGGGGGTCATTGACGATTTTCATCGAATTAACAACATGATAAAAGATGTTAGCTGATATGTCAATAAAGTCTGCGAGGAAAAGTTGTAAATTTAAAAATACGGAACAAATATAAAATTCTTTTATGAGAAAAGTGATGTTAAGTTGATGAAGCGAATAAGCTGTTTCTCGTAAGTAGAGTAAGCTACTTTAACTTAGATTTTCATTCGATTCTTGCGTCTCGGAATGTACCTTTATCCACCCTGTCCGTAATTATCAAAATATTAAAATCAATTTATAACACCAACGATTTTATTTCAATATCAAAGATAATATTACTATTATTAGGTATTGTATATTAATATACCACTAAATAGAGCAAAGCCTAAATAGAGTGTCGAGAATTAGTTAAAGTCAGAAGTTTGACACGGACTACTCGAAACATCGGAGAGATTAACACAGTTCTGTAATTGGTTTCGTAGCTGCCTGGTGCAGCTGTGAGTCGCAATTGCGTTCGATCGCGGCACATGTATATGCAGCCCTCTCGAGAGGACATCGAGTCGACAAATTACGTTTACTTTCACATCCGAACAAGCTGCGACCACGCTTAAATTCATCGCGCACTCCACTTGCAACTACTTGATCTTAGCAATGACTGGATCAACTGGAAACTTTTCGAAAGCATTTCAAATGTTTGATCGTTGATTAGAATCTCGTTGCTCCTTCCTCGCGATTCCTACGTTCCTTCTGTCTTATGCAAGATGTCACAGTTAAATTTAACTAAATTGTTTCTAAATTATTTTTTCTTGCTGTTAAAAATAAGGAAACGTGACAAATTGTGAGAAGCGTTTTAAAAATTGTCGAGAGAACTTTGGTTCCAAGCATCTGAACAGAAATATAATCTCGATAGTCACGTTTCAAACAATCTCGTTTAACGCACATGACACATTTTTTATAAAAACTTGCTGTGGTTCAAATACTTTGATCAATCTCTAAGCGTATTTGACGATACGATCGAGATATAAGAATTTTCGCAAATAATTAAAAGCAATTGTTATAAATCGTGGGAAATGTGTTAATCAATAGAATTGTATTGATAACACGAAGTTTATTGAGCGAACGGATAAAAGTCGAGCATCATAGTTCACAACTTGAACTGAATCCTGCGGGACGACATTGTCGTGTTAAATTTATCCGTAGAGCTGATACACGTTCAGCGTCATCATAAAATTCAGTCACGTTCCTAAATGCATCTTTACGCCATAAAACAGCCATAAACGTAGTCACGTCGTGTTCGATGAAACCTTTTCATCCGCAGGCTTCCTTCAGTTAAGCAAATCGCAAAAGTAACTCCGTAAAAAGGTGTACTGTACGTTACTTTTAATTGCCATTTCGTTATTAATTTGTACACTTTGACAAAATGTAAGTAATTACATACTTGCATTACTCTGTGTATGTACTCTGCACACTTGCGAGCAACAGTGTACCTTGGTGTCGTAAATTTATCTCTCTTTTCCTCGATCGGCGAAATGAGAGCGTTCTCGAAAATAAAGTTCAATCGTCCATTCGCAGATTAAATCTCTGATTTTCGTTCGTTCCAGCGTGAAAATCCCATATTGATATCGACGTTTTCTACAAAATTCAATTTGCCGTTGTTTACCGTAACACGCGAACGATCGTTTCGCGATTTACCGGAGTGACTTTAATTTTCGTAAAAAAAAGAAAAAAGAGAAAGAAAGAAAAATAGATCGTTGCACAACCGGATACGCGCGATGCACGTCGCATGGTATGACGGACAGAAGCACAGTAGGAAAATTCGATCACATCCTGGAAGCGTTTTTGTACGACACGTTCGTGGCTCAAAGTTGCTTCTCGAAAAGCATAAATACACGTCTCTTTCTGCGCCAGCTCGGAGTATCTGAAATTTAATTAGCAAATGTCAGCTAGCGCGTTCTGCTCGCAGAGTTGATTAATGTATAGACTAGGGATCAAAGAGTAGCACGAGTACGGAGGCCATTCCTGAACCAGCCTTCCGTTTCCCACTTACGTTGTAACGTGTAATCACACGGTTTATTTGCATGAAGGATATCGTTCGGGACTCACATCGAGGTGTAATAAAAGCTTTCGTCCCTCTAGAAATGGTTGGTTGTCTTTTCATCGGTAGTTTTGCTACAATTTCTGAAACTTCAGAAGAAATTGAAATGACAGGAGAAACGACGTTTTGTCTCTTTCGATGTTTTAAGAACCTAATTATATATTTTATTATTTTTAGTTTTATGTACAAATTTTTTTTAGTGGTTAGTCGTGCTATGTTATGCTACATCAATAATTGTCCTTATTTAAGAAAATAACCCTCAAAAACTTGAAAGTATATTTCTGAAATATTTTCTTCCTTACATCGCTAGAAACAATATTAAAAATAGTGGGATTATACGAATCGATTATATAAATCTTATGCTTTTGAACGATTGTTTTTTTTTTTTGAAATGACTTCGCTTTCAATATTTCGTATGTTCCTGTATATTATATACATCCTGTGGATTTTTACGCATGAAGATTTTTCATAAATACAATCTAGTTGTATCAAACTGTTAGTAATAAAACGTAATAGCTTTATTTGAACTTGTTTGAAAAGGATGCGTAGGCTGTAAGTTAATAATTCTCGTGTTGAAGTTCATCGCGTCAGGTTCTGGATTTCTCCATTTTCCTTTGAGTTTATTGGAATGCAAGCTGTAATATCAGGAAATTGGAAGTAGAATTTAATTTTGAATCTTATTGCCATATTTTTTATTTTCTATCGCATGGAAAAAATTAAGGTATGTTCATTGAATGTACCACTTCATATCTGCTTCTTCTTTTCAGATTTATTACAATCATCCCTTTGATGTTCTCAGCTTTATCGTAAATAGTTTTGTATCTCGCAACTTTTCTGCATAAAATTCCTTCTCACTGCAGTTTTTACGAACCGGTGACAAAAATGTTTCATTCTGAAAGTTTCAGTTTATAAGGTAACGTTAAATGCACTTTACGTACACCCTTAGAATGTGATTATTACGTAAATATTAACATTATACGCATGCGCAATGTTATTACTTCGTGAATTATAATACTTTTCTAAACGTTCAATGCTCTACGGTCACAGTATTACAATCAAATGTTCAAAAGACGTTCTTCCTTAAAAATAAAATGGAAATAACGTGTTCCCTCGGAGCAATGAACATTCCGTCCTTCCTTAGGCAGGCCAATCACGCTCCCAAAGTTGCTCTTATAATACCGATGTAAAGTCAATCTCGAGTAAGCCTTGGTTCGGCAGCTTTATCGGCGAAGAAAGATTTCGCGTAATATGCAAAGCAGCCGAAAGTCGATCTGTCCCAGATCAGCATAAAAATTGCAACAATGTTATCATGGATTCTAGTCTTGACTGATAGCACCGTTTTTTATAGGTCGGCTCATTTATCACAAACATTTTTGTTGAAGTAACTACTTCAAGAAAAACTCTACATCTCTATTTATGTAATTCCAACATAGAAATTCTTTAACGATTCCAATCAAAAACTCTAAGATCCTTAATAGATGCACCTTGGTATGTTACCAACGAAACAATACATCGCGACCTTAAGATACCCACAGTTAAAGAAGAAATATCCAAATTCAGTAATACATATAACATAAGAATTAACAACCACCAAATCCTACTAGTTACTCAATTACTTGACACGACAGATCAGATCCGCAGGCTAAAAAGACATTACCCTCTAGATTTAAACATTAGATTCAGCTAGAATCAAACATACGATAATCACTTATTCACGTTATAGTACCACGCCAGTGTAATTTACTTATAATTCTCAATGAGAATTGATTGTAAACTACTTCCAAATAAAAAAAAATCTTTATTTATGTACATCCATGACCTGGAGACCGCTATTACGCAGAAATATTCTAAATAAGGAGAGGTGCATATTATCGTACCCTTGAATATACATTATATTTCGGATTGCAAGGTCTAGGAACAAAGGAACTAATAAACAGATTTTTATTTATGTTCCTTGTAGCCTCTAGCTAAAGCTATAAGATTAACTTTTTTGGTAATGTCTTTTTGCTATAAATATATGAACGTGCTCCCTATCGATTCCTTTGTATTGTAACATTAAAAGAATAAGGCTCTGAATCAGCATAAACTTATACATTACACTTATACTTATACCTTTAATTATTTCAATATATTTTTTTATTACAAATTCATCCACTCGTTCTTCAATCAGTCAACCTCAACCTTAACAATTTTGAATATATCTATTGGCCAAGTAGTTTTTTCTGCTTTATCGATAACGTATTCGATTATTGCTCCGTAATAGCATTTCATTTATGAGGATCCGTCTGTATGAAATGCTGAAACAAATAGAGTCTTAAATTAAATATTGTAGGAGGCACAACGTATGTATATGAAATGTTTGGAATGAACTGTGAGGAAATACGAAATCAAAGACGTAAATCAAAACACATAATACAAAGAGAAGTAATGTGGAAGTGCAGAGGACCACACGAAATAATAATTACTTGAAATTAATCGATACTTTTGAGGTATTGAATATTATATTAATCGATTAATTCAGAACTAGCAGTTATGGAGAATTCTTAAGTATCATTAAGAATATATATTCTAATTAATAAACACGAAAGATTTACATTTGCCAGGTAGCCTAGTTCCAGTTTAATTAATTATTTCCTCATAAACAGACGACAATGAGTTAATTGATAATTATTTCATAAAGTAATCAAGCTAGCTCTACATTCTCTAAATGAACATCCAATACTCTTCAACTTTAAACAGTTGTCACTCGAACCTATTAAAACACGCCACGAAGATCTAACTTCTGGTCGAAGATTTATTCCGACACGGTCGGAAAAGGAATTTCTTCTCGAACCGATTCCAATCGACTGTTTTCGCCAGGAGGTCCCGAAGCTTTTACACTGAATAATTATTAACTAGATTTCGAAGGAGAAGATCTGTTCGCGGCCAGATCCACTCGTCCATCCGCGCGAACCAGATCGCAGGGCGGAAATTTAAGAACTTACTTGGAAATCCCTTTCATCAGGAAAACGGACGGGCTCTTATTGTTAGCACCACGAGAACTCGTTTTCCACCGGTCGGCCATTCATTCTTACGGCGTACATAACTGCCTTCGCTGAAAATCTCATCTCCTGACAAATTTTGTTACGTGCCCGCAGCAATTTCCGCGTATAGTTCTCCGTTGCTCCGTTCCTCGGTGTTTCAGTTCCTGTAACGTAGCCTGTCACATTTCAAATTGAACTGTTCTCCACTCCTCTATCCTATATCGTAGCAAGAATCGAAAGGCTAGTTTGAGCTTTCGCTACGACGGTCCGAGAACCAGATAATTTAACGATTACCATACATACGGTGATTCGCGAAAGTACTCCAATACTTGTAGATATCTCTCATGAATGTAATATATGTATGTTATATAGAACAATTTGAGATTTTTTCGGCGAATGACAAATAAACTTCCTTTTAATGAAGAAAATTTGAATCCGTTTCATATAACACACGCAATATACAGATAAAAACTGTCTATGATAAGCAACTATCCTCGCTACGTAAAAACTAGGTTCAACAAATCATCTTACCACCAAATACTTGATACATCCCGCGCACATGTAACGGAATGCAAAAGCACCCTTTGAGTCGCGCGTTGAATATGCACGCGTTCATCAGTGGTTCCTGAATGCGCGATCTCTCCCTCTCTCTCACGCATACCCGCGCGAACTCACACACAGAATCGAAACAGAGAATACAGTGGAAGCACGCGAGGCGTGTAAGCTCGTGCCAGTTCAAGCCGGGTCGGTTGCATAATACGCGTGAACCGCAGAAAATAGCCGCGCGAGCTGAAACGCGGAGCTCGGAAAATTACAAGCTCCTTCATCTTCCCTTTGCCGGCCAACGCAGCAAGGCTCAAAGGACAAACCGTCTCGTGGAAATTCACAATCGCTCGTGCAAACGTGTCCTGCTTGACTTTGTGTGTTCCTCTGGTTCACACCTGTATACGAATTTCCTTTGTATTCGTACAGTATATCTGTGTCTCTTTCCATGTATCTGTATATACATGTATACGCACGTCTGTCTGCTTGGTTGGACGACTGAGTCAGCTTTTAAGCTCGTTGCTCATCCAGCTGAATTGCCGAAGCCTCTTGGATGGCTGTCCCTCTTTCACTGGCTGTGCTTCTTTCTCTTGCCCATGGAATATATGTGAGAGAGACGAGAGAATATAAAATTAATTAAAAAGGTATCAGATACGTGGATTTCTACTGACGCACGCTCGCGAGCTCGTCCACGACACGACTGCTTGTTTCGCTCATTCCTTTTGTCATCCTCTCTTCCGGCTTCGTTTGAAGCGACTCGAAACCTTTGATGAACCGTCCTTGAGTAGATTTCTAGATTGCGGTGAATTACGGTGATTCGTGTGATTGAATGACCGAGCTTTGCCAAGCTATCGAATGGTACGGCGGACGTTTAGCGATGTTCTATTTTATTTGTATGATTTTAAATTACAGAGTAGTCTAATAAAGAACGTACAGGGTGTCTTGTTCGTTCTTAACAGAAATAAAATTACTTTACCAGTGTTATCTTTAAAATGAAAATAACAAGATACCTATTTGAGATGATTCATTATTTGAAATTATCTTCCTTATTTTTATTTCAAATTCAATTTGCTCAAGCTTGTTCGATACTTAGGAAAGTTACATACAGCTGACAGAACGTTATACTCTCAAACATATGCTTGCTTTTAACATCCAATGTACATCACACTTCTTGATATAAGTGTTTCCTCATTGACACACAAAGAGACGCTGAATAGAAACATTCCGCAGCGAGAGCAGTTGGGCAACAGCCAGCATGGGCGCAATTAGTCTGCAACGATAATTCTCTAGAATACTAACCATTAGCCCAGTTCTTGCGTCAGGAAAGCATGCATAATCGAGAGAGGTACCTTGCCTTTTTTTCCTCGTTTCGTCAGACAATCTGTTCGCCTTATCTTCCCTTTTCGCTTTCTTTAACCCTCTATCAGTTCGATTCGTCTTTTATCCGCGACTCCGAATCGTATACACGATCCATCCAGCCAGAAATTACAGAGTAACACTCGCAAGACATGGTATGACAAGATAACTTGAAGAGCCGCGTGTTAACGTTTTATCGGAATTACTTGACGAAAATTACTTGGTCGGAAGGACAGTCAAAATAAAAAGATGTAGAATTAAACGTACCGCGCGTGAAAGTTTTACTTCAGGGACTGCGCTAGTTTTTCTTGATTAAAGGGATTCTTGTTTGAACGATTGCTCGTTTGTGGAACGAGTTTAAATGACCACGCACAATGTTTCGTATGGATTAATTAATCAGACAAACTATATATATTCTAATTTCGTGAGAAGTGACCGCTTAATGTATTCTTCAATGATTAAGTATGATATACTTGTTAATATAATATCTAACACACGTTAGATTATTGAAAAGTATGTTAGAAAGAATGACGTCGATACGTCTATCGAACGATATTGAAGTGAATATATCAAAAAACACACACTTCTCTCAATTTCATTTGATGGTAATAAGAATATCTATTTTTACAGAAGACATAAAGTATGTTTTATGATCAAGATCTGTAGAATAGAATAGTAGGTACCAGATACTAGTTAAGTTACCTGACTTTTTGTTGGTTTTGTGCAAACATAGCAATCAACGTGTTAAAATTTGATTTCAACGGCAAGAATTCGCAATAGAACTTAAGTTTGTGACAAGATGCGTTCACTCTAACCCAATTCAGACTTTGTTAAGTAGAATGCATTAATATTCTCTCACGGTTATTGTCTGTTCCCATTACATTCTCGTGATTCCTGGTTATAATTACTGCTGTGTTCTCGCTTCCAATAGCCGTGCTGGTTAATGATGTTTTATGGATATCCTATCGGTTCCCATAATTCTACATCTGTATTTTAGGGCTTCCGTTTCCGCTCAAACTACGTTCCTTGGGAATAGTGGGTATCTCTCTTCCCCTCTCTCTGTCTCTCCCTCTTTAAACAGAATACTGCAGCAAATTAGCCAGATGTTATGTTATTAGAGTATTGTAAGTATGAAATTATTTAAATATAACTAAACATTTTTAAATCTCCTTTCATATTGATATTAAAACGCTTGTTTTTTTCTATTCCGCGTCAAAATTTCCGTCCGAATGACGATCATTTCAACTATTAAAAAATAGAATGATATAGGTAACTTGCAGCAGTTGTTTTTCCAAAACTAATTTAACTTTTGGAAAATTTTGCTTGTATAATCGCTTGTGTAAATTTCTTCTTTTCCTCGCTCGAGTCAATTAATATTTGATGACATAATCAAATCGATAAATATCGAATAAATCGGCCAAGTCAGGTTTTAAAAATTTATTCGTCAGTGAGATAATATATTTTAAGAAAGATGTATTGAGAGCTTGACTGGGGTCAGCTTTGAAGTATGGCGATCGATACTAACGACTTGAAAAATACGTAAACATTCTCTGCCCGTGAATTATGGAACAACATATTTTAGAAGATCTTCCTTTACGCCACTGCAAGTATTCTTGAAACAATTTAAATAATGGTTACTCTACTTGTATAATATGTTTACACACGAGAAGGGTTCGCATGAACTTTGTTTTATTTAGGTTAGAAATTTCCGAAAACTTGTAACCATTTCCTCGACTACTTGAGAATTCTACTTTTTCTTGCAAACTGATCTACCGCTAAAACTTATATATATATATATATGTAGGGTTGACGTTAAGATTAGAGTTAAGGTTAAGGGCGTGAAACGAATCCCCATTGGCATTAGACGTTATCATTATACAATAAAGGAGATATTTACTAGTGCAAATATGATTATGATAGAATTTGACAAGTAATCGCGATAATTAGATACTCGAGAAGCTAATGACAATGATCCTAGGCTCAATAACGAATCCGCGGTCAACGGGATGTCGAACTCTACTCTTCTTTAGCGTCTAAGTTGTACTCAATGTTAATGCATGGACCAATCACTACGTATAAGAATGATACTTCAATCGTTGATGAGATTGAACAAGAAAGTGGCTCTCCGTCAAGGTGACGCTGTCGAGGAAAACTATATGGGGTGTGTCTAAGGAAACAAGATCATCGGATTCATTGAGGAAAGCCTTCGTTCAGAAAGTGAGGGAAATGGACGTTCTTGTTAATTGGTTAATTTCTATGTTAGAAGTTGAAGAAGGATGCGCTAACCGCCCTTGAGAGAAAGTTGGTAGCGGGAGGCGTCATTCGTGAAAAATAGATTTCTCTTATCTTCCCGTAGTTGGGACAAAAACTGTTTGTCTGTTTGAAGGACTTTAGTTAACTAAATTTGTAACGGGTCTAAATCTAAAGATTTGTAACGGGTCCTCAGGCTAGCTAAATATATACTGTGGAGATGCATTGACATCTGGCAATCATCTTACTCGAAGAATAGAGTCTGCGTGTGGCGAGCCACGGGACAGAAACTGTTGGGATGTTTACTGTCGAGTGTCGATACGACTATTTCTTTTTCTTAAGAAGAGCTATAATATTACCCTGTACCTTTGTTAGACAAAGCGTTCATCCCTTGACCGCGGCTACGTTCAGCAACTGGTTGTCGCCTCGAGCCCGAGCTCACTATCATAAATCTCAAATAAATACAGTCAGATCGAATGACAACAATTTCTTAATATGTAGTGAAATCTAGATTACAGTACTAAGGGGTCTTCCCAAAGTTCCAAAGGAAAGGTTCCGGTGTTCTTTCATCTCCGACACGGCCATTCTGACTATCACACGTTCTCGCGTGTAACTAAAATATTGAGTTTTCTAACATTAGACTCGATACAATTAACTTTATTTACAATTTGACTAAATGTTCGAATAAGCCAAGGGTCCAGTGTAACAATAAAATTCTGTTCGGAGGTTTGACAGCAAAGAAATAAAAGAGAACGAGAATTGGTAGCGTTATGACTAGTATTCAAGGTGATAGTTGCATCCTGTGGGTTATCAGTCGGATCGTAACGGCATGATGGACCATTCTCTCACAACCTAACCCCAAACGAATCTCGGTTTTCTAGATCGTATGAGCACATAGAGCTTCGTCCCACGGTCTCACTGAGCTTTATGATATTGTCGCTCCGAGAAGTATCAGATGTTCTCCCTGAGCTTTATCATATTGTCGCTCCGAGAAACATCACATGTTCTCCCTGAGCTTTATCATATTGTCACTCCGAGAAGCATCAGATGTTCTCCCTGAGATTTATCATATTGTCGCTCCGAGAAACATCACATGTTCTCCCTGAGCTTTATCATATTGTCACTCCGAGAAGCGTCAGATGTTCTCCCTGAGATTTATCATATTGTCGCTCCGAGAAGCATCACATGTTCTCCCTGACCTTTATCATATTGTCACTCCGAGAAGCATCAGATGTTCTCCCTGAGATTTATCATCTGTCAAATAGACGCATTAATCTCGGGGCCAAGACCCCGGTGACGTCCTTCCACAGGCGGGTCGGGACTCCGACGGGGCCCGGAGCCTTCCGTGCTCCGATCCTCCCGACAGCCTCCGCCAATTCTTCCTCGGTGACTCTCGATTCCGGGCTCCAACTTCCCGCGGTTGGGGTTCCTGCTCCTGCTCATTGGTGGACCTGTTATTTTCCTCGTCCGTCGCTCCCGGGAACAGGGTGCCGAGAATCTCCCCTAGGAACCGGGGATCCATGCTCTCCGTTGTGGGAGGCGCCCATAGACGAAGTTTATTCAGTACCATCTTATAAGGGCGCCCCCAGGGGACGGCGTCGAGGCTGGCCAGAAGCTCTCCCCACGCCCGCCTCTTCGCCTCCTTGATGACTCGCTGCAGGGGCCTCCACGCTTCGCGGTAGGCCTCATGCAGGCGAGCCACCGTGGCTTCGTCCTCTCGCCGTCTACGGTGGGATCTGGTGTAACGGCGCTGAGCACGGATGCACGCCTCGCAGAGACTAGCGATCCCCTCAGTCCACCAGTACCCCGCGCCAGCACGGCGCGGGGCTCCGGACCGCGGCATACATGAATCGCAGATCGCATGCAAGTCGCGCCTCAGCGGAGTCGCTCCCGCCTCCGCGTTCTCGTCGGTCGGAGATTCTTCCGACCAGGCGACGGTTATAGCGGCCGCCACCATAAAGTCCTCGTCGCAGTGGGTTGCCGCCTACCGCGGGAATCCTCTTCTCCTTATCGGTGGGCCAGTCGGTCCGCTCGCATCGAGCGAAGGGTCGCCCATCGCAACCCTAACCGCCACCTCCATCAAAATGTAGAGGTGGTCCGAGAGGGTCTCCTCCGGGGACACGCCCCATCCGGAAACACGGCGGGAAGCGGCTGGGCTTACCCACGTAAGGTCCACTATGGACTATCCCCGCCACGCCACACACGTGCTGGTCGACCCTCGATTCATAAGCCGGAGGTCGAGCGCGGCCGCCCAGTCCTGCACGTCGCGCCCCCTTCCGTTGGTCCTACGGGAACCCCACGCCGTTGAGTGAGCGTTGAAGTCCACGAGGACCAGTGACGGACAGGCGCCCAGGTGTCTCTCACAAGCCGCGAGCCCGTCCAGGAAGGAGGCGTACTCCGTCCGGCTGATGTTGGGCGACACGTATATTGCCACCACGGCTAGGTCGCCCCATTTCGCGGCCACGAAGCCCCGTCCCAGCTCGATCACCGAGCAGGAAGGGCTTCCCGCGCTAACGTTCCAGAATATGGCAACCGAGCCGGTTAGGTCCCCAGCACCCCGTGACGTGTCGGGGATGCTGTATGGCTCGGCCACCGCTGCCAGACCAATCCGCCGCTCCACCAGGCTCTGGAACATTAAGCCTGGGTCCGGCGGGCGCGGTTCAGATTACACTGCAGGAGCAGTTGTCCTCTTCCCCTTCTTCCGCTTACGTAGGGGAAGGCTCCGTTTGCATAGCCTCCTCCGGGCCGTTCCCCTCGCGTTCGGTGCATCCGACTTCTCCATCCTCTTTTCTGGCCTTCCCGGAGCCAATAGGCGGCGGCGTCGTTTTCTTCCTTGTTGCTGCGTCCCCGCCATCGCCTGGAACGGTCTTTGCCACCTGTGAGGCCCTCTTCTTACGGACCGGTGGTTTGCATGCCGGCGACCCCATGCGATGTGATGCTTGCAATCCCGGGTCCGTGCACACCGGACACCTAGGTGCTCGCACCGAGCAGTCTCTGGCGCGATGTCCTTCTGCCGGGAAAATCAAAGATCTCGGGCACGAAAACTAATTTAGTAGGAAGTGTGAGTGCTAAAAACAAAGTGTACGCAAAAAGATTAGTGGAGATTGCCGCAATGAGCGCGAAAAAAGCAAAGAAAAGTGTCGCGTGCGCGAAGTGAGGGTACGCCACGTGGCGGACAAAAACGCGAAAATCAAAGATCTCGGGTACGAAAACTAATCTAATAGGAAGTGTGAGTGCTAAAAATAAAGTGTACGCCAAAAGATTAGTGGAGATCGCTGAATTAAGCGCGGAAAAAGCAAAAGAATGTGCCACGTGCGGGTAGATAGGTTAGCGGACGAGCGGTAGCCATCTTGGGTCGAGCGACCGAAGCGCCGCCGCCCGGGCATCTTGAGAACCAAGAGCACGCTGCTAGGCGGCAAATTTAAATTTAAACTCAAGGGTTTTTGAACTGTGAAGTGCACGCCGCCGGACTCAGCGCGGGAGTGCTCGCGGGAATAAAGCGCCAATTGAAAGTCCGCGTCGGGGAATCAATACGCCGCCGGACATAGACACCGGGAAGCGAACAGCCGCAGCAGCAGCCGCAAGACGCGGCAAGGAGACGGTGATGCCGACGCTAGGGCACTCGTCGCCAGGCGCAGAGGCCAGAGTGGTCCTCCAGCCCCTGAGGAAACAGAAGGAAAAGAACGAGGCTACTCCAAGCCCGAGGATACCAGAGAAGACGATGAGAGCAAGCCTGGGGAGAAACAACCCCCCCAGAGATGAGGAGAAATTGGCCGGGGAGGATAAGCGGCAAGTGCCCGATATAAAGGCACAGGCCAGTGACATAGAGAAGAAGGTCACGGCGTTCTGCTTAGACTCGGCCAGAAAAATAAACAAGGAACACGCCGCAGTATTTCAAAGAAATGAGGGACATTGTTGACGAGCTACTGCTCCATAATAGCTACCTGACAGGCAGGCTAGAGCAGAGTGCCGGAGATGAGAAGAACAAGGAAACGGCGATACTGAACGCCGTCAACAAAGCAACCAGGCGGCTAGAAACAGCCGTCTTGAGAATGACGCAGCAGGAACAGAGAGAGCCGACATACGCGGAAAAAGTAAAGATAACGAGCAACAAGGTCGAGCAGACGGCGGTAAAGCCGCCGAAAAATGTAGTCATAATTCGACCGGAAAGAGAAGGTGGCGAGATTCAATCGAGCGAAGAAGCACTTGACGCGGTGTTCACCCTAGTGAATCCCCGCAAGAGAGGAATCCAAGTCACGGCCGTCCGGAAAATAAAGGGGAACGGCCTAGCTGTTGAGACGACGAAGCCGGAGAGTCTAAAAGAGTTCACCGAGAACTCGAAACTAAAGGAGGCTGGACTAAAGGCAAGCACGCCGCAGCGGAGACACCCCAGGATGATCATTTACGACGTCCCGAGAGACATTCCAGAGAAGGAGATCCTGGCCTGCATGAGGAAGCAGAACCAAGAAAGACTAAATGAGGACGACGTCGCAGCCATCAAGTTCTGCTTCAGGACCGGCAGAAAGGATCAAGAGGAGACGAACTGGGTCATCGAAGTGCCCCCCCCAGGTAAGGGAGAAACTATTGAGAGGAAAGATCTTCCTCTCATGGAATGCATGTAAAGTAAAAGATTACATAGCAATTAGTCGCTGCTACAAGTGTCAAGGATACGGACACGTGGCAAAATATTGCCGCGTTAACTATGAAATCTGCGCGCACTGCGCAGAAAGTGGGCACAGCACTAAAGAGTGCAAAGACAAGGATGGGCACGCCACCTGCGTAAACTGCAGGAAGGCAGGGAAGAAGGGCGACCACGCAGCTTCCAGCGCGAAATGCCCAATGTACACGAAAGCCCTGGAAGCAATAATAGCAAGGACGCACTATGAATAAAAAGCGACACAGTGACAGAAGCGGACTTGGGAGGAAGAGGGAAATAAGGATCCTGCAGCACAACATGCAGCGATCCAAAACAATTCCTTATGAGATCCGGACGCAAATGGACGCTGATGGTGACGACATAATATTAATGCAAGAACCATACAGCGTCGATGGGAAAATACCCGGATTCGGCACAGGAGTTGCGATCGCCTGCAGAGGGTCGAAGCACGACCCGCCAATGGCGGCCGTAGGGATAAAATCAGAGACCCTAACGCCCCTTGAGGTCGCCGAACTCTGCACAACACACTGCTCCTGCGCGCAGATAAGCGACGGGGAAACAGAGGTGTACGCGGCAAGCCTGTACTTTCCGCCGACAGGAAACATCGAGGTCGGCGTGCAACAGTTGGAGAAGGTACTACGGTGTCTCAGAGGCAAGAGAATCATCATCGGCCTGGATGCGAACGCAAAATCACCGCTGTGGTGCAGCAGGAGCACCGACCACAGAGGCGAAGCCCTAGAGGCAGTCATAGCGCAGTACGGTCTCCATGTCCTGAATCAACCAGGACAACCCTACACGTTTGAAACTACTCGAGGGCGATCAAACATAGACGTGACGATGGCGAGCCCAGAGGCAATACTCCTCGTAAAGGACTGGAGGATACGCGAAGATGGAACCTCCAGTGACCACCGGATACTGGAGACGCTCCTCGACTTCGGGACGAGAAGCACCATGCCGCAGCTTCAGGAAAGACGCTATAACACGCGAAAAGCCAACTGGGAGGTATTTCAGAGAGTTGTCACAGAGAAAATAGAGGCACTCAAAGAAATAACCCTCCAGCAGGCGGAGGACGTCGAAAGAATGGCCGGGCAACTCCAGGCAACCCTGATAGGAGCCTGCGACACCGCCATCCCAAAGAAGAAATGGTATTACAGGTCAGTACCCTGGTGGACGCCCGAGCTCACCAGAGCAAAGAGAAACACCTACCAGGCGAGAAGAAGATATCAGAGGGCCAAAGACCCCGCAACGAGGGAGCAGGAGAAGCTGCGGTATAGGTCAACACGAAAGGAGTACAAGAGGATGCTGACAAGAGCAAAAATCCAGAGCTGGCAGGACTTCGTCACCAAAGAGGGTAACAGGGAACCTTGGGGCATCGCCTACAAAACAGTCGCAAGGAAACTCAGGGGGGAGGAAACAACATCGACGCTGAACACGCCGCTTGGATATACCTCCAACTGGCGAACAACCGCGGCAGCGATGTTGTCCGCCCTTCTACCCGACAACGAGGAAGACACCGAAACGGGGGTGGCGGACCCATAGTCATTCCCGTTGGGTCCCCGGGGGATTTTTCTTTCGTCCCCCTCGTAGAGGTGATCCGCCCTTTGTCCTTCGCTATCGCTGTTAGGGCCCTCGGCTGTCCACTCCGCGCGATCCCTGGTCAGCCGTTCCACCGTCTCCCGGAGACGGCTAACCTCCCTTTCCAAAAGGCGCACCCTCCTCCGCGGGTATGCGCCTTCCTCTTCCTCCTGACCGTGGGGCGGTTTCGCACTCTCCCTGGTCGCATGTTCCTCGACCGATCCAGTACCCGCCCCGTCGCTTCGCGCCCCGTCGCTTCGCGCCACGTCGCTGCCGTCGGCACCGCCGCGGTTGGCAGCGGCGGCGGCTGCCACAATAGCGGCGTCGTTGTCGGTGTCAGTGTTCACCCCGCGTCTCGCACCTCTCTTCTTCCTTTTTCCGACGGTTGATTCTGTTGATTCGATTCAGTCAAAGTCAGATCTGATAAATCGCTACATCTACTACGACCCGAGAGCCTTCATCTATCAGATTGGCAGTCAGAATCTGAACAAGATCAAGGCAATCCCCATACTCAGCGACGTTACTAGTGTGTGTGATTATACGAAGTTGTTGGAAAATATATAAGTTATAACACTGTTAATCACGGAGTTATATCATTTCAACCACCCCTATTGTCTTAACGGAAATTAAGGGATCGACCTACTCGCGGCGTCGATTATTATAATCGTAACGGGAATTTACGACTCCCGTCGACGTGTTTCCTCGCGATTGCGTCTCCCCGCGATTGGTCGAATTTACACTTGCTATTCATGATTTTTTTTTTTCAATATTGCCGGGGTCGTCAACTAGACGACCTGGTGCCACTCACTCTTTCGCACCCTACCCCGGTCAAGGCCGGTGCAGGGTGACGGGGAGCCACACAAGAAGGTGAGGTGAATGGTCTTGGCAGGTACGGGCCCACCAACTTCTCCGAAGTTCTCCGCACCGAATCGGCCACTGGCGGGTGCCCAAGGCACCGATCAGCCATCGCCCGGCTATAGGAGAACATCAGATTCATCGGGGTTTCCCAGGGCGTGATCCTACGCCCTGAGAGCCCGCACTCGCCTCGTGCTCCCCACTATCCTTAAACCTGGAAAACGTCACTGATTACACTCATCCCAGAACCGGGAAAACCAATACACGAAACTAGCTCCTATCGCTCAAATAGTCTTCTACCCACTTTGTGAAATCTATTCGAACAATTGCTAACGAATCGACTCCTTCCACTCCTAGAGGATCTGAAAACACTGCCAGATTATAAATTCGGTTTCCGGAAGCAGCATTCCACAATAGAGCAAATCCACCGAATAACACACAATATCAGCCAAACCCTCGATAAGAAAAAATACTGCTCAGGGGTATTCCTTGATATTCAACAGGCATTCGACAAAGTATGGCATGAAGGGCTTCTTTACAAACTTAAAAATATCCTACCACACACTTACTACTCTATCCTAAAGTCCTACCTAACCAAAAGACAATTCATGGTTAAATACGTAGATGCCATTACCACAACTTTCCCAATAGAAGCGGGCATACCCCAAGGTAGTATCCTCGGACCACTGCTGTTCTCCATCTACACTGCCGATTTACCAATATCAACTGAAATAACTTTAGCAACGTTTGCCAGCGACACAGCGCTATTAGCGTCCCACGCCAACCCGATAATAGCCACATCTACTCTCCAGCGAGATCTCGACTCAATGGAAAAGTGGTTCCATAAATGGGGCTTCAAAATTAATGAAAAAAAATCCACACATGTAACCTTCACGCTGCGAAAACAAACCTGCCCACAGGTCTCCATTAACAATATAACAGTTCCTAACAAGGACACAGTCAGATACCTGGGCATGACTCTGGACAGGAGATTAACCTGGAAATAACATACCGTAGACAAATCTAAACAACTCAGGGACAAACTCAAAAAATTTTATTGGCTCATTGGCCGTCACAACCTATGCATGCAGGACAAAATTACGCTCTATAAGACCGTAATAAAACCTGTCTGGACCTACGGAATCCAACTATGGGGAACAGCAAGTAATTCCAACATTGAAATACTCCAACGCTTCCAATCGAAAACGCTAAGGTACCTATTAAATGGACCCTGGTATGTTACCAACGAAACAATCCACCGTGACCTCAAGCTACCTACAGTCAAAGATGAAATACACAAGTCCAGAAGCAGATATAACGCAAGAGTCAACAACCACCACAACCCATTAGTCACCCAATTACTAGAAACGACGGACCAGATCTGCAGACTAAAAAGAAAATACCCTTTAGATTAAATCCTTAGATTCTACTAGAACCAACAATATAAAACTATTATAAGCCATGACATTGTATCACGCCAAATGAAGTTACTGAAAATTCTCAACAAGAATTGATTGTAAATATTCTAATAAATAAAAAAAAAAAAAACGTTTGCGAACACTTGGCTAGGTTTGTTAGATTCGCTTTCGACAGATGGGCGTCACGTGTTGTTTTTTGAACTTCATAGGGCATTGGACACACGTCTGCACGCTTCGACACTCACCAACATACTGTACTTATACGATCGCTTACCGTCTAATGTCTTTAAGATATACCTACCTCCTTCCAAAACTTCTGCTATTACAAATGGACCTCTAAATTTAGGATCTAATTTGGTTTGGTTTCTTTCTTCATTTTTGCGTAATACGAAATCGCCGAGATTAAGCCTAACCACTTTAGCTTTAGCTTTGTCGAATTTATCTTTATCGTACATAGCATTCGTTTCTATTTCTTTTATTGTCTGTCGTCTTGCATAAGAGATATCGGTTTCTTTTTTTTTTTTTTCGATGTTACTGAATAGCAACAGGTCATAAGGTCTTGCTGTTCTACCTATTAGTAGTTCTAATGGGCTCGAATTTGTCACGCGGTTGGTGGTGCAATTCAAAGGCAACTGTACTTCCCCAATTGCGTCTTGCCATGGTCGCCCGGCCGTCTCTACTATTGTAGACATGTTTCTTAATGTGCCCATAACACGCTCTACTTGCCCATTGGCTCTACTAGCACCGGTTGCTATTAAGTGGAGTTCAATACATTTGCTTTGGCAAAAATCCTGGAATTCTTTACCCGTAAAACATCTTCCTTGATCCGCTATTATCCGGCAGGGACTGCCGAATAAAAATATAGTGGACTTATGTGCTTTGATGGTATTAAGAGAATCTATCTTACGAGTATGATGCAGGTATACGAATTTCGTGAAGGCATCTACCAAAACAATGACATATTCCTTGGAATCATTTTTGCCGCTTAGCTTGCCCGTTATGTCCACGTGCACTGTATGCCACGGTATGCTCGTCTTGGGTATAGGATGTAGTTCCGCTTGTATCTTACCCGAACTTACCTTTGAAACTAGACAAACATGGCAGTTCTCTACAAATTTGCGAACGTACTTCGCCATTCCTTCGAACCAGTAATACTCGTACAGTTTCTCAAGCGTTTTATCCCAACCGTAAGTCCATAATTGACTGGTGCACATGGTTAATAACGGACCATCTAAAACCTCTTGGCACAATAGGCAAACAGAGAGCCTTGCCTTTTCTTTGTATTCTACAGTAAAGAGTACCGAGCTCATCGTTTTGTACTTTACGGGTGATTTCTACAATTTGAGGATCACGACGTTGTTCGGCTAATAGCCAGTCTTTTGATATTTCAGCCAGGTTAATTTCTTTCTCCGCGATTTTACCAATCTTAAGGTGATCCAAGTCTACAGGGTTTCGCGAAAAGAAATCTACGTGGGCCATCTGTTTACCTTCCCGATACATAATGTCAAAGGTAAAAATCTGTAGGTAAGCCCACCACCTGTAGACCCTGTCATTTAAATGTACCTTATTACTCGACGCTTTCAACGAGTTGCAATCCATAACGACAAGAAATTCCTGTCCATGTAGATAGTGACGGAAATGCTTGATGGCGATTACGACTGCTAACGTCTCTAGTTTGTAGGAATGGTACCTAGATTCCGCGGGGGTAGTTTTTTTGCTGTAGTACTCTATTACTCTATTTTTACCTTCGACTTTATGCATCAAAATCGCCCCGTAACCCTCCAAGCTAGCGTCGATATGTAGTTCTATCGGGTAATTGGGGTCGAATATCATTAGCACCGACGCGTCGGTCAGGACGGAAATTATCTGTTGTCTTATTTTCTCGTGCCTATCTGTCCAGGTTATATATATTTCTCTTACCTGAAGTGAGCGCATACAGGGGTTTCATCATCTGTGAAAATTTAGGGAAGAACTTTCGGAGTTGTAGCTATAGTTGTAGCGGCACTCGACAGTAAACTTTCCAACGATTTCTGTCCCGTAGCTCGCCACACGCAGACCCTATTCTTCGAGTAAGATTTTTTTTTTAAATTTATTTGTATTCACAATTTGTCCAATTTGGACATTTAGTAGAATTTTTTAGCAGTTATATTAACATGTAGGTGGGTACCCCCAGCGGGGTACCATCCTCGCGTTTGCTAGGTCATATCCTTTGTGAGGTCTATCCATGTTATTAGTTTTGAACGTTTCCGCTGCTAGCCGGTTTGGGTGTGTTGCTATTCTTGCCTTGTATCTTTCTGCATTGCTGCTGATTGCTTCCTTGACCGTTGGGATTTCCAGGTCCCTCCGTATGTCCTCGTTTCTGACATACCAGGTGCGTTTACTATTGTTCTAAGGATTTTAGCTTGTATTATCTCTATTTTGTTTATATGGCTCATTGATGCTGTCCCCCATAGTGGTATTCCGTACGTCCAGATTGGTTTTATGATCGTTTTATATATTTTTAATTTATTTTCTATGCTTAATTTGGATTTTCGGCTTGTTAACCAATGCATTTGTCTCCTTGTTTCCATGTGAGTTGTGTATCTAAGTGGAGTCCTAGGTATTTGATATGCTTTGTTTGTGTTATATGCGTGCCGTTCAGAAGGATGTTTGGTGGTATCTTTTTTCGTAGCGTGAATGTAATATGGTTGCATTTATTGGGGTTTGCTTTTATTTGTTTTTCTTGTAGCCACTTTTCTATTTTTGTGATATGTTCTTGTAGTAATTTGATTGCTGTTCCTGGGTTCGTATGCCTGACTAGTATAGCTGTGTCGTCCGCGAATGTCAGTACTGTGCTATTGGTAGTTGTTGGTATGTTCGCCGTGTATAATGTGTATAGTATTGGGCCTAGGACGCTTCCTTGTGGTACCCCTGCCTTGATGTCTTTAACTTCAGAATATGTGTCCTTGATTTTTATTACGAAGGTTCTGCTGCTTAGGTAGGATTTTATTAATCGGTATATTTGCTCCGGCAATTGTTTCCTAATTGTTTGTAGTAGGCTTTCATGGTTTATTTTGTCAAATGCTTTCTCTATGTCCATAAAGAGGGCTGTGCAGTATTCCTTGATTTCTAGTGCTATTATTATTTCGTTGATAAGCCTGTGCATTTGCTCTATCGTGGAGTGTTTGTTTCTGAATCCAAATTGGTGTTCCGGTATTAGTTTTTTTATCTCTATTATTGTTTTTATCCGATAATATATTATTTTTTCCGGTATTTTGGAAAATACTGGAAGCAGTGATATTGGTCTGTAAGATGCAGTTTGGTGTGGGTCTTTGCCTGGTTTAGGTAACATTTTGATCTGTGCTAATTTCCATTGTTTGGGGAAGTATTGAATTCTTAGAATTGCATTGAATATTATTGTCATTAGTCTTATCGCTTTTGGCGGAAGGTTTTTCAAGATTTTACCATTGATTAGGTCGATTTCTGGTACTTTGTTGTTTTTTGTTTTATTGATTATGTTTCTAATTTCTTGTGCTGTTGTTTTAGGTATGGTGTATTCCTTGTTAGTTGTGATAATAGTGGCTTGCGCATCCTCCTCCGTAGGATTTTCGAGGTTGCTGTTGTTGATAATGTGTGGTGTGAATGTGTTGCAGAGGTGGTTGGAGAATTCTTCAGCTTGTTCTTTGTTGCTCCTTGCCCATGTGTTATCTGCTTTTCTGATTGTTGGGAGGAGTATTATTGGCTTCTTTATTTTTTTCAAGGCTTTCCATAGGGAGTAGTTGGAGTTCTCGTGTGTAAAGTGTCCCTATGAACTTTGCGAATTCGTTATTGTTGTGCTCTTTTATTTTGTTTTTTATTTCTTTTGCAAGTTTGTTTAGGTGTTTTTTGTTTTCTCGAGTTCTGTGTTTTTGCCATTTTGCTTTCGCTTTTCTTTTTTCTTTAATTTTGTCGAGTATTTCTTGCGGAATTGTTATTGTTTGTATGCTGGTTGATTCGGGTGTAGTGGTTGTCCTTGCTGCTTCTTGGATAGTTGCTGTCAATGTTGCTACTGCCTGTTCTATGTGTTCAGGAGTTTTCAACGGGATGTTGCAGTTTATTTTGTTTTCTATTATTTCTTTGAAATGTGGAAGTGGAAGTATTCTTCCCACATTTGTGATGTTATTTTGTGTCGCGGAGGCACATATACTGCTGACAACTGGAAGTAGTTGCTGCTAGTTTGAACTGTAACGGTGGTTGCTTGTAAATATTCCTTATTAACTTGGCTGTGTTGATAATGTTTTATATCGTTTCCGACTATCACTGCTGTCACTCCATGCACTTTTCCTGAGGGGTGTTTGGTATCATATATGGTGTAGTATGGTATTTTCATGTAGCTTTTTGTAGTAGAGTGTGTTTCTGAGACAAGTAGTATGTCTATATTGTTATTGTATATGAATGTTTTAATTTCAAGGGCCCGTTGTTGTAGGCCATTTGAGTTCCAGGCTGCTATTTTTAACATGTCCGTTTTTATTTTTTGCTTAGCACGTTTGTAAGCAGTTGTAGCATGACTGTGATTTGTTGCGTTTGCTGTCTGAGTACTGCGTTTTGTTCGCTTATCATTCTGGTTAGCATTTCGGTGTTCTTAATGGATTGTTTGAGAAGTTCTTTAATTTCTGTAGTGTCGTTGCTACTGTTGTTGTGGTATTGGTTGTCTGAGTGTGTCGATTGGCTGGTTACTTGCGCGTAGCTTCGACTACCAAAGGTGTTGGTGCTGATGTGTTTAGTGTTTATTGCGTGCTCTGTATTTGGTATTGTTTCGGGTTTTGTGCTATCCTGTTGGATTTGTATGTTAGTGTATGTCCTGTTTCGTAGAGGCGGGAACAGTTTGCGTTGTAATTGTTTCCTAGCTTCACAACCTTTATAGCTGGCTGAGTGTTTTCCGTTGCAATTATAGCATCTAACTTCCTCTATTTTTTCCGTGGATGGGCAGTGTATTGTTAGATGATTTTTTGCGCATTTAACGCATGCCGGGGTTCTATTGTAATAGATTTGTGTGTCTCTGTATTGCTGATACCTTATACATTGTGGGATATCATTTTTATGTCTAGGTGGCTCCACTTTTACTAATGTGTTTAGTAATTTTTCTATATCGTATATGTCGTTGTTATTGTTTCTAGGTTCTAGTTCGACTAAAAATAGCGGTAATGGTTGTTTGGTATCATACTTGTTTATGTTGTTTATTGACCTTACCTAGTGTCCGATTTTTGCTAGTTCTTCGCTTATGTTGTCGGTTGTTGTTATGTTGTTTGTTTTTGGTGTTTGTAATCCCCTGATTACTGCTTTATAGCTTTTGTCGGATTTGAGCTGGTAGGTGTAATACCCTGCATTTTTATCCTTTAGTGATCTTGTCACTTTTCTGGATGTGTCTGGGGTGTTGGTTTGCACTTTCACCTGATCTATTTTTGTTTGTTTAATGGTGTAGTTTTCTTTCCCTGCCGTTGTTTAGCATTTCAATGAGGGGGTCTATTATTTTCGCATCTATGTATATTGGTGGTGGTTTAGCAATGCGGATTGTCGGACTTTCCGTTGGGTCCGTTGCTGTCTCTTCTAGCAGTGCGCTAAATGAATTATGCAGTTTGATATCCTGCAGCCATTGTCTTTTTTCTAGTGTTTCGGTTTTCTTCCCGCTTGCGAACGGGGTTACTTTGCGTTTTTGCTGGGAGTTGCCACCGTCCAGCTTTCTTCGTGGTGTGTTGGTTCGTTGTTCCCGTCATTGGCTCGTGATATTTCCATGTTGTCGTCTTTTTTTCTGCATATGTAGAGTCTGTAGCTATATTTATAAAGTATGTTTCTCCTTTGTTAGTTATTTTTATTGGTGGAATCTGCATGATTCCACGTTTTGTCGATGGGCGTTTACTTTGCCGCTTTCTCTTCCCTCTTGCCGCACTTTCACTGGAGCACTGTTTCGCACGTCCGTTTAGGTCGCCTGCACAGGCGGAACTGACGAGTAAGATGATTACCAGATGTCGACGCATCTCCACAGTACATGTTCAGCTAGCCTGAGGACCCGTTACAAATCTTAGGATTTAGTTAACTAAAGTCCTTCAAACAGACAAACAGTCTTTGTCCCAACTACAGGAAGATAGGAGAAATCTATTTTTCACGAATGACGCTTCCCGCTATCAACTTTTTCTCAAGGGCGGTTAGCGCATCCTTCTTCAACCTCTAACATAGAAATTAAGCAATTAACAGGAATGTCCATTTCCCTCACTTTCCGAACGAAGGCTTTCCTCGATGAATCCGATGATCTTGTGTCCTTAAACACACCCCATCATAGTTCTCCTTTGCAGCATCATCGTGACGAAAAGTCATTCTCTCGCGAGGTCGCATTAACGAGATACATAGCGTCTTCACTCTCGGTGCATATTCTACGTTTTAACAAAGAGTTAGTTCAGTAATACTTGTACCGTAGACAAGAAAATGGAGTACAACTTGGACTTTGGAAGAAATCGCATTTGGTTATCCCGTTGACCGCGGATTCGTTATTGAATCTAAGATCATTGTTATTAGCATTTCGAGTACCTAATTACCACAGTTACTTGTCAAATTCTCTAATAATCGTATTTGCGCTTGTAAATATCTTCGCTATTGCATAACAACAATGTCTAATCCAAATGAAGATTCGCTTTACGCCCCTAACCTTAATCATAATGTGAACCAGACATATATATATGTCGGAGATGGAAAAGCACCGGAACCTCTCCTTGGATTCTCGGGAATACCGTAATGTCGTAATTTAGATTAAACAAATGTCGCTCCGATTGTTCGAGGTTTATGATAGTGAGCTTGGGCTCGAGGCGACAACCAGTCGCCGAACGTAGCCGCGGTCAAGGGATGAACGTTTTGTCTAACAAAGGCATGAAGTAACCCTATAGCTATCCTTAAAAGAAATACTTAGGACGGGGCACGACTGTAAGCGTTTCAACGATTTCTGTCCCGTGGCTCGCCACACGCAGACCCTATTCTTTGAGTAAGATGATTACCAGATGTCGACGCGTCTCCACAGTACATGTTCAGCTAGCCCGAAGACCCGCTATAAATCTTAAGATCTGTTTAACTAAAGTCCTTCAAACCGACAAACAGTCCTCGTCCCAACTACGAGAAAATAGGAGGAATCTATTTTTCTCACCAACGACCCTTCCTCTTCTCGAACTTTCTCTTAAGGGCGCCTAGCACCCTTCCCTAACCACCAACATGGAAATTGACCAATTAACAGTAACGCCGATTTCCCTCACTTTCCGAATGAAGGCTTTTCTCCACGAATCCGATGATTTCGTGCCCTTAGGCACACCCGTCATAGTTTTCCTCGACAGCGTTACCGTGATGGAGAACCACTCTCCGGTACGATCTCGACGACGATTCAAGTAACTCTCGGATACGTAGTGATTGCCCCACGCATTAACATTGAGTACAACTTAGACGCTAAAGAAGAGTAGAGTTCGTCATCCCGTTGACCGTGGATTCGTTATTGAGCCTAGGATCGTTGTCATTGGCTTCTCGAGTGTCAATTTATCGCGATTACTTGTCCAATTCCAACATGGTCATGTTTGCACTAGTAAATATCTCCTCTATTGCATAGTGATCACGTCCAGTGTCAATAGGGATTCGTTTACGCCCTTAACCCTAACTCTAATCGTAACGCCAACCCGACATATATATGTAGTAACTTAATGGGTCTTAGAGTAAGGACAAGTAATGATGTTTTAGTTTAACAAGCAATACTCAATACAACGAACTGATTACAATATCGTCGTACGTCTTATTATCATACTCGGCTCTCAACTTCCCGATTCATACTCTCCGGCTCCTCCACTCACACTCTCCGGCTTCTGCACTCACTCTCTCTGACTTCTCAACTCACACTGTACGACTTCTCCACTAACTCTGTCTCTAGCATCCCTTTGTCTTTTTTCGCCCCACCACGCATGTGTTCCGCAAACACCCGTAGTCAGGGTTACGTAGGCCTTTTCTACGAAACTATTCACTTGAAAGGACCGACGACACATTGATGGACCCGACGACGCCTCGACACTCGCGACATTGTTTATGGTTCAATCGATATCTTAGGCCTTTTTGTCCACGATATTACATATATTATGTACAGTGAATTACAATTAAAACGTACGATAAAAATAAGGTAGATATAAAGTGTTAATTTTGAAAGAAATTGTATAAAATTATGGTCGCCTTAGAACCATTTAATTTTTCTTTGAACATTCATAACGAAGGGTTTCGACAAGAAAATTCCCCCGGATTACAGCGAAATCGTAGAATAATCTTTTTGCTAAAAAAATTAGACTTGTACTGCTGTGTATCCGTGCCAAAATTTATCAGGGGAAGACAATCTGGACGGGCGAAGGTTTGTATTCAGGTGGAAGAGGGAAAATGTGTAATGACTGTGGAGAGTTCGTGTTAACTTGAATATTCAGACACAAGTAGATAAGTACATATCTAGTCAGACAACTTTGCCAAGTTGCAATCAGGTATTTAGCTCTAATTGTATTGTGTCTCGACAATTTTGAAAGGGAAATCTCACAGGAAACGATACGTGTTACTCATTACTCGTTATTACTCATTACTCATTTTATAATTTTTCAAAAATATCTCTTGTAACAAATATAATATTTAATTGAAGATATCGAAACAACAATTATTTGTTTCTCAGCTATATTGTTAAAAGAAAAAACAACAAATATCTATCAAATAGAAATGAAAAATACTAGACTGTTTTCTCGCTTTTCTGAAAAGAAATAAAAAATTGGCAGGGGCACTCTTTGATATCTTTCGATATAATGAATTTTATTCTTTATGTTTCTTTGACGGTTCCAGATCCAATTTCAACGAAATATCAAATTCTGGATATAATAACTGCGTGTTGCAAACAATTATACTGTAAAAAGGATAGCAAAAAAGGAGACGGGAGTAAAAATGAAATGCTGAATGAACGCCTGTGATTTCTACAATAAACGAAACGTTAACGCGAGTTTCGGATCGTCGAACATCAGCTATTGATCCGTTTCCTTAAATTTACAAAGAAATTGCTATTTGAAGATAGCGGAATCGCAATCGACTGCAATCAGATCAAATGCAGGTGCGGGAAAGCGATCGATCTAAATAAAATATAGGAAGTCAGATGTGTTTAAAACTGCTTGCTTCTTAATGTTTGCATTCCATTTCAATTTATCATGAAACTATTGCGAATGACACCGTGAAAAATATATTTATTAGTAGCGATTTCTCATGAATCATAGGAACGAGGAAACCAAGTTGATCAAACTTTGTCTTCAAAATAAAATACTTCTGAGCGATAGAGGATGAAGACAGAAAGAAAGAAATATTATAAGAAATCGAGAAAACAAAAAAAGAAATTTGAAACCACGCCTGAAAAACACTAACGACAAATTGGCTGGTCGTTATAGAAAACTGCCAAAAATAGAAACAAAATTACTATTGACCTCGTAACGTTTAATCGTCGTCCCAGCGAGTTCTATCGTTTCGCTGAGTGTTGCTTTTTGCAGCGTTGGCAGATATAGCGTGACAGCGCTCTATCTTGAATTTGGATCAGATAAAAAACACCAGGACAACGCAAATCGTGTTTGGAAGTTCATTTTATAACGCGTATTAAGATGCGCCGCCGTTACAATGTTCTCATACTCTCGATGCACATATTGCATCGCAACATAATGCAGTCATGAAAGTCACCGATGGTTTGGGAGCGCAACTTGAGCGACTGCAGCTGGTGAATAATAAAAGCTGTCGTTGGCTGTTCCTGGCCTCGTTTTCCGCCTTGTTCCGCCATTATTCTGTAGTGTAAAAAAGCATTTGGCGAACGATTGTTTTATTTTGGCGATGCAAACGGATCCGCTTGAAACTCGAGCATCCCATCGTTGCCTTGTTACGCCGCGCGCGTGATTAAAACACCACGGATTTTCCGGGCCATTCCTCATCAAATTCGCTAAATTCTCTCGTTTCCGGCTTTTCTTACGTTCCTCCAGTGCTTTATGGATAAGCGAGTCATTTTTTATTTATATTGAATATTAGCTTCTTTGGATAGTTGACATTAATCATCGGCAACGTACGGATTTTTACGCATTTATGAAAATTTTGGAAGCGTAAGATTGCACGGAATGCACATAATATGAAAAAATATGCAAAATATCCTAAACGTAGTGCTTCATATGATGCTCGTTGAGTAAAACAATTTTCTAGCGAGGTTCTACCATTTTAATTATATACTCGAAAATGTGAATTTGTATAAATATCCCGTGGTCTATTTATAAATGTTAAGAACATCAAATGTTCGTTTGTCGATTTCTTACAAGTCTCAGCCACGTACGCCGCGTTCAGTATTTCTACAAAAGAGAAGAAGAATTTCAATACGCAGAGATCTGTTGGATTTTAACTTTTCCTTCCCCTCTCTTTCTTTTGGTTTGTTTTTCGGTTCCTGCTCGAAACGTAACCGCATAAAGAGATCTGGCTGTCCAGTTTGTATCTGGCCCCATTTTTGATACACCGACTACAAAAATCTCGCAGTCGCAGTTGATCAAATGACATCGTTTAGAACGGAATGGAGAATTATTGTTTAACGAAAGCTCCAAGCTCTGATTAAAAACAATAATCGGATTATAATATTTTTGCACATTAATCCTAGACTTTTAATATCAATTTAACGTGTTTTTATCATTGTTTGCATTTATTTGTTACTTAATCATCTGAATTAATTATTTTTTTAATACAAAAGTTTAACACAGTTTAAAAACTACTGTTTTCTATTCCATTCTTTTAAATATTTAAACAAATTGAATAAATTTTTCGATAACGATTTATTGAAAAAATATCTCATATAGGCACGTGTTACGCTATGTTTTCAATCCATTTTCCACACAGGATTTTTTTGCTTTAAATTGTTTAATAACACATAGTTTCAAACAGACGTCTAATTTCTATAATGGTGTCAGGAAAACGTCAATAATCGATATCTGCAAGCATTAAAAGCATGCTCGTTGCAAACAAAAATTAGCTCCAAGTAATAATTCGAGCAGCCTCTAATTAATACCGGCAAGGTTTCTAAAACGTCATCGATAGTCGATACTCTCCACTCTCTTTCCTTTTTCATCTCTTGGTTTTTGTTCAGCCGTAGTACTCGACGATTCTCAGGCTAGCGGACGGACAAATAATTCGTGGCTCGTTCCAAGTGGCTCGTTAATTCTTCGGCGTCACGATTCCACGATTCTCCGGCATCGAATGTCGATTTCAGACCTCTGCACGGCGCACAAGGCAAACTCCCCTCCGCGACAGTTTCCCCCTTGAACACAGCCGAAACACGAACTTACCTCCTTTCTAGCCAGCCAATAAAAATTCACTTTGCGAACTTTACGCTACTCGATTTTTCGCTGGCTTGCTCTTCCATCGTTTGCAAATTCTGCGGAGAAGTTGGTCGACACGTACGATGCTTCGGAAAGATTCCCACACATATTGTCAATGCGTTTGCTGCTCTTTTCTCGTGATTTGTCAGTGTAAATTGCTCACAGTGCTTGGCTCAACATTTTATTCTATCGGGCACAAGATAACTTTTATGTGACACACCACATTACCTTTGTTTAATAATCACGTTTTGAATAACCAAACGAAAGGAAGATGAATAAAATTCAATTAAGTACGATAATCAACGTAACGAGTCGTTCGCTTCCTATATTCGTAAAATCGAAAAATCGTATTTAGAATTCTACGATAAAACTTATACGATTGTACGTTAAAATTAATGCTGGATTCGTTCCTACTGTGGAATTCGAAGGAGTGAATTTGCTGACACGACAGCAAAAGTTGCTTTCCCAGATTTTTGCGAGATATTTAAGAAAGCTATGGCTAATATCTTTGAGAATACGTGATCAAAATGTGTTTAAAGAAAGGAAAAGACTTCTTTCAAATTTTACAATGAAACCAAAACCTTAGTTTTTTAATAGAAAGCTCTTTCGTGAATTGATTATTACGATTAAACGCTGCAGAGCTGATCGTTACAATCTTGCTTCTCTCTAGCTCGAGTTCGCATAATTAACGATCCGAAATGCTCATGCATACACAGTTACCATTAACCATATTGCGTGATAATGCTTTGTTCAACATCCAAAGAGTGAAATTAGCTTTACAAGTTCTGGAACTCAAGTTACAATTACTCCTAAATATGACTATCTTACGTTTTCAAAGTAAGTAATATTACTTACTTCATAAAAAAAAAGTATAAAAAATAAATAAAATATAAGTCGACGTGTACAATTATATTTACAATATATAGTGAATAAACGTGTATAAGATTGGAAAGCTTAAATAAAAAAGGAAAGCTCGACTAGACCTACTCACACGACGTTAATTTGGATTGCGAGATTATGTTTGAACTATTCCAAATTGCGGCAAAGAACGCGATACGCAACACAAATTGCAGATTATTAATATTTATTATTCATGTTATTACAGCAACGATATACCACAGAATGATTAATAATGGACTGATAAGTACGTCGTAGCAAAATAAGTCAGTCATTCTACATATATGCGGCACTGAAAATATTTAATGTTTGACATCATAAGTTATCCACGAGTCATATACTCAGTGACACGTTTACACTTCGCTAACCGCTGAAGTTGCGCTTGATCGAGCACATCGTACCTCGAAACTTTATAACTTTCTTACCACGAGAACTACTGAAATAAAATTCGAACGTTAAAAACTCTTTGCAATTTATCTTCGATATTTTCACTCCACTTAAATAATAATTAAATTTGTCGATTTCTAACGTTCGATAAATCAAATCGAATATCATTCGTGATATCAAATGGTTAAACTGTTCTCGATATGACCACGTCGCATCGTGGAAAAACAAATATCGATTTAAAAAAAAATGTCGACGAATAACTTTTCAGACGATATTGAAGAAGGAATTCTTTTTTAATCGTTATCAAATTCACTTCTTGAAACTACGGAAAATTTCTCTCAGTGATCTTTTCTTATCTTTAATAGCAGGGGGTAATTTAGATAGTCAACTTAAGTGAAAGTATATAAATCTGAAGAAATGGTTAGTACGTCTTTAAAGATAGTACTTTTGAACTTTGAAGTTGCCACACTGAAAATTTCCAACGATTTAAGCTCTATTCTCGGATACTCTAGAATCTCGAAACTCTAAGCTTCGTAACTTTAGAGCTGCAGAATTCCAGCCCGACACATATACCAAACGTCTACAGAACATTCCCCAAATGTCCACCAAAATCCCACCATTGCCTATCAACCTTCCAACAGAATCAAAACTCTCGACCGCAATGCTTAAGTCGAAATACGCTACTGTTCAAGAGTATTCGAACACTTGCTTATATTTGACAAACTATGTTTTATTTCATATTTCATTTCATTCTTAATATCACATTGCTGATGATCATTAGAACTATGTATAATAGCATATTTTAAATTGATTTTTGCAAGGTAGTGAATATTATTAAAAGTAATTTCTTCTAATATATTACTATGTAATTTGTTAAGGTTGACTGATAGAGGAACGAGTGGATGAATTTGTAATAAAAAAATATATTCAAATAAGTATAGGTATAAGTACAGGTATAGTGTAGGCTGATTCAAATCCTTACTCTTACAGTGTTACAATACAATAGGAAGAAGGTATGATAGGAACCACTTTCATATATTTATGGCAAAGGACATTACCAAAAAGATAATTTTGAAGTGTAACTTTAGCTGAAGGCTACAAGAAACAGCAATAGAAATCTACTTACAGCTCTTTTGTTTTTAAACCTTGTAACCCAAAACAAAATTTATATTCAAGGGCACAATAATATAGACCTTTCCTTATTTTGAATTTTTTCACTAAATTCTATTCTTTTCGTAACAGCAATCTCCAGGTCACGGATATACAAAAGTAAAGATGTAGAGTTTTTCTTGATGTAATTACTTTAATAATATTCACTATCTTACCTTTCAAAAATCAATTTAATTTGCTCCCTATACAAATATTCTATACGCTACTCTAGTAATATCTATCTATCTAATTTTATCTATACGAGTATTGTATTTCACTCTAATTACGCACACCTTATTTACACAAATATTGTACTTTATTCTACTTACGTACCCTTAGTCCAGAAAAATATTGCGCTCTTCTTTAGTTAGGTGCTTCTTGTCTGTGCAAGTACACATTACAGTGAAATTGTACGAGTGAAATGAAACTTACATGAAATTCCAAACGCTTGACAGAAAAAGAGATCATTAATTTGCACGCTTTTATAAAATTCGTATAAAGTGGGTGTTTACAGAAATGTAAAGTATACCGATGGCTACGAATGATAGTGTACTTTCTCGTAACTCCTTCGAGGCCAACGGTGATCTCGCGATCCATTCTGTAAAATGGAACAAAAAGCAGGACGATAAGAGGAACAAAGTCGCTTTTCCGATTTCGAAACGGCAGAGCAGTGAGCGACTACTCTAAATATTTTACGAACAGCCTGCTAGTAATTCAGGAATCCGAAAATCCCTGTTTACACGGCCACCTCAATGCGACACCTTCGGGAACGAAAGTGGAGCGAAGCCGATGTCGTCGTCGTCGTCTCGGCGAACTTATCCTGTGTCATTTCGTTCGGTGTCGCTTGTTTGTGCAGTTGATTGCCTTTGCAGACGCCTGGCAGAAGTTAAGCGATCAATTAAAAATGTAAACTCGACTAATTGCCACGTTAAACGACATATCGCTTTGAAACGCGGCGAACGGATCGGTGACCTGATTACACGACACGGCCGCGACTTTGAATTTCCCGATGTCTTCCGTTGGGCCCATAGGGAGGCATCCAAGGCTAATGAAGACGAAAAATGATGAATTTTAGAGGGGAGTCATGTTAATTGAATTAGTCAGTTGATGGAGATGGGAGATGGGAACTAGAGTTCGCAGGAAGCGATTGAGTTTTGAAGTTCAGAGACTTGCGCTAAGTTTGTTCGATGTTGCAACGAGGTTGTATTGATAAATTATTGATTGCTTCTCACGAAAGTATGCGATATCAAATTTATGTTCTTTTGGAAAGATACGTTTATATATATATAATAAATCTTCGGATCTGTTTCATTTTTGAAAATTGGAATTCATAGAGAATATATTTTAAGAATAACTAAACGAATATTTCTAATGTATTATGTATATTACTATATATATATTAGTATTTTATATTAGTATATTATATATTGTATTATGTATTATGTATATTACTAGAATTTAATATGATCGGAATTCTGTTGCCAGAATATATTAATATATAAAGCATTTGCAAAAAATACTCGTGTGAAATATTCCAAATTGGAGAAAATCACCAAAATTGATAATTGCGTAATTATCAAATTTAGTATTAATATTCATTACGCGAATTTCGATGATAATGGGGTATGTTTAAAATATATTTGAACGGATCCTAGGATTATTGGAATTGTAAAAGGCAGGAGCGTGAATGGCCTGTATAAATTACGAGACCAAATTCCACTGCGCGCGACGCGTAGCGGGATGTCCGATAAATATTTGAAGGTTCTTCTGCAATGGAATAGTCGAATGCCAAGCAAACAGGCTACATCGTTCGTCGTTTTAATTATTGTTTGCCGCAACGGCCGCGGCCTCCGCTTTTTTCTTTTTCCGTTCCACCGCTGCCTCCATTCCATCCACCGATGTTAAGAGAATATTTTTCGGCATAATACGTCGAGTCCCAGCTGTTTACTATAGGTCTGTTTACGTTGTTGATTTTGTTTTGCTCACACTTGGTTATTTCTAACGATGAGATTTTTAAACGGGATTTTGAATGTACGTGGAAAAATGTTAAATTTGCATTTGCAGATGAATTCCGTTTGTGGATGTAATTTAAGAAGTGGCACTGTTGGTTCCTATTGACAATTGATTTAAAGAATAACGAAAACGAAACATAGAACATTTTAGAAAAATTATTATAGCTTAATGTATTGCGTTCTATTGAAATTTGGATCACATATTTCAGAATATAAAATTACACATATATAGAAATTATAAATTAAAAATTATGTAATGAGATATAAAAGACTGCAAAATATTAAAGAGTAAATATTACAAAATATTTTAGAAAAAGTATGTAATTTAACTAGAGACAATATCTAAACCAATCATTTGGCTATTTTATGAACTTTAACCCAACACTAGTGTTAAACCTAAAGAACACAGCTTGTAAGTTATTATGTACCTTGTGGAAATTAATAAGCGTTAACGACCTGCAGGGATGTTTAACTACTACAATGTTCTTGAAATATTAATTAGAGTTGATACGAAGCAATGGACTATGGTCAGATTTAACGCACTGAAATTTTCGAGTCCTTCGAGCCGATAACAAGGTTTGCGAGGTTGAAAAATATTTGCGTTTTCTCTTCGTACAAGACAAGCAAGCTCTATTAAATTCATTAGGTTAGTTTAAAATCTGTTGAATTTGAAAGAAACCAACGGGACAGAAGAATATTAAAATTAACAAATTATTATAATTAGCGATGCATCACTTTGAAGGAAGTAGAGCAAAACTGGTTGCAAATTTTAGAAATCTGATCATTTGATTCGGTAACTAGAATCTCCCAGTTATGTATCTTCATTAAACAGTTTTTTACATTCACGTAATTAAGAATGAATACAAATAAGCTTATTTGTTTTATCTGTAGCATGTATATCTATAACGAGTATAACGTAATTTATCTTTATTATAAGATAATGTTAATAAAATAACTCGAAATTTCAATAAATGAAAATTAACATTGTACCGTAACATGCTGTTAATTAACTAGATGGTAAATGTATCTATTTTCAATGCGATAAATCTTAATTTACGTGCGTTGTATATTTTTTATAAAAACGTTAGGAAAAAATTTATATTCGTTAAAAATAATTGATAAAAGAAATTTTTTCCTACAAACCGATATTCCCTCTTGAAAAAGATTATTTTCACACTTTAGCTTTCCGCTGTATGTTCCCCGTACACTTTTACCAAATCGTCCAGTACTTTTATCCGCATACAATTACAAAAAACTAAATGCACTGAAAAAGCGCCACGAACGGCGATGGAAAGCTACATTTACGTAACAATGTGAATTTCATTTATCACGTTTCTCGCGAAAACAACCGACTGGTTTGCTTCATAACAACGAATACTCGACGCGATAATGCAGTGCCAGATTCGAGATTTTTCCACGAAAAACGTATCTAGCGTTGGAAAAATTGTTTGCAGCAAGCCGTGACGAAGCAAAATCGTGAGCAGCGGCTAGCAACAAGCGTGGCGAGTGCGAAACGGTCGAAATAGGTTGCATAAATTACAGGCCTTGGGCGGGAATGTGTCGTATAACGAGATAATTAATACATGGACGACTGTTCAGCGAGGCGAAAGCTCTGGCCGTGGTAGAATGCGCTTACCGACTGTTACGTTGCTTATAACCGGTCATATATTGTTCACCGGAAGCACGTGTTGCCTCTTTTGTTTCAGCGGCGATCTATTCGCCGACCGAAGAACGATCCGCGAATTCGAGAAATTCAAGTGATGCCGATTCGAATCGGCGAACAATTAGAATTCACCGGTTGGCTGGCTCCGGTTGGATGGCCTGGCCAGCTGCCTGGCTGCCTGGCTGGCCCTTCATCGACCGTGACTTTTGCCATTCCGCGCGATAGTAATGAACAAAATTACATGCCGAGTGTTGATAAGGTGATTGGGGCTCTTTCTCGTCAAAATGTGGTTCTCGTTGCGTGAAATGTAAAAAATGTATCCGGAATTTCCATCTGAGATGAAAATTTTACGTTGATTTCGCATATTTGAACCAATAATTTTATTTTGCCTCCATACGATAGCTGACGAAAATATTAAAACGCTTGTAGAAAATGTGGTCAGAATTTTCACGTTGAGTTTGATGTTATTGTTCGATTGAAATGGAAATCGCACTAGTCAAGATCAACTTTTTTATGTCACGTATGAATCATCCATTCATCTTTATTCTTTATATATACATATATATACATTGTATATCATTTTTGTCAAGTTTCTACGGATCTTCGTGACAAAACCTCTTATTTGACTGTACACATCGCCGTTGGTTTTTGCTAACAAGGCTTTTCATAACAAAGTCAGCAGTGAGCCGTGGCTTAATATCTAAACTAATATGTCAGTGCGTGAAATTTCAATTTAGAATATGCACAAGCAAATAGCCGGTGAGATAGTTAAGTCTGTGTCTTATGGGGAATGTAATCTATGCTAGCCGCTTCCTTAAGCTACTTAACGTCAAAATAACTTAAAGCGTGTCCACGATGTGCCAGTGAGAACTCCAATGTTCTGTAACCCGTTGGGAATCCTTTGTCGGTAACAGAAAATTTCTACCGCGCTACTGCAATATTCTATTCGTTTTATAGATCTATATCAAACTTTTTCGCTAATGAACTTACCCTTTTACTATCCTCAAGCTATCATATTTAATTATTATAATCCAACCCATTGCTGTTAGTGACATCAAAGTACTATATATCCATTGTACTGTAGTAAGTATTAATTATATATCCACCTGGATCCATTGTTAGATTCGCACAGTGAGATATCGAGATAATGGGAGTTCAATTAAGAGATTAAAATTTTTAAATAACTCTTTTAGCGCTGAAAGGCTGGAAAATTTAGGGACCAGTCCAGTTAGGATAATCGAATACAAATCGGACCAAGGAAAGTTCTTTTTGGCCCATTCGAAGTGTCGATCGAGATTTATCACAACTATGTTTATCACAACTGTTTTTTTTAAATTCAGAACCTTGTCGAATTATCGGAATTGCTACTGCGAATTTCGAAATTAAAATATTCTAATACGTTTAAAAACTATTCAGTGATCCTTGGAAACTGTAGCGCCACAAGTTTTACTTATTCGGCAAGTCAACAAATGATAATTAGCGAGTCTTAACAAAAAAGTTTGCTAACATATACAAGTGGCTACAAAAGCGCCATAATTTCTGGCACAGTTTGTATAAATAACAGCTTAAATTTATCCTCAGAAACGAGCATTGTTTCGATTTCATCTATCCCACAGGTTAATAAACGCAACTCTCACAGATTGTGCGAAGGATCCAGCGACATTTACATATCCCGTAATTACTCTCTTGATATTTGCACTGGTGATAACGGTGGCGGCGATCCCGTCGAAGCGAGTAATTATCGTGAAACTTTCAGAGTTGCGGCGCGTGTCGTGCGAGAGCATAATCGTGTTTATGATTAGAATACCTCTGGTTATGTAGGGTGAATACAAGCCGGCACACGTGCCCCGTCGCTATCAAGAGGGAACATCGATTATTATCCGCTAACACGCCGCGTTCATCTGCTTGATAATTACAATCTCGTTTGGTATTCTACTAAAACGTACGAGATACCCGAACGTAACCACTTGTAGCTTAATAACAACACCATTACCTAAGGTAAGATGGCCCATGTAACGCTATTATTTCTGTTCCTCAGAAGCAACCAACGAATTTGTGTTCCATGCACTCTCGTGTTCATGGAAAATACCGTCTACGAAGATCAGAGGATCAAATTCAGAACATTTGTGATACTTTTATAATCTTAATAAAAAGAAAATTGGAAATATCAGTTCAGTTTATTCAAGAGTTTTAGATGTAAGAACATGACAAAGATGATTTTCGAGATTCCGCAAGAATTTTGAACAAATACTAAATGAAAGAGGTTTTACAAACTATGGATAGAACATTTATTTTGTAAATAGAAAGTAGAGACAATTTTTTGCTAACATAAATGAGAATGCGTATTTTTTATTCTATCTTTTACGCCTAATTGTGCCTTTGAAAATTTCCATTTTTTGTTTTATCAAGTCTTAGTATCTATCAGATACGTTCCAAAATCAGTAAAAAAAATTAAAAATTATCAATGTTATTGGAAGAATGGTGAAAAATTGTTGCCTTATGTCAAGTGGCAGATATGTTCTAGACATAGATTTTATACAAGCAAAACATTAAACGAAAATAAAATGTAAATTAAATTAACAACCAAATGATAAAACTAAATATAAAGCAGACCAATTTATAATACAATAGTAGTCCAGCTTATAATGCAATGTCCAACACGATCTAATTCATTTATTTTATTTCGCCATCTCGCTCCAACAATCTTCCGTGCTTTTCTACCGCGGAACCGTGTGTCCGGATTTCAGTTCTGGCCATTAGCATCTAAACTTAAACGAACTTCCGCGAACTCGTCGCCAGTGTTTTGCGGCTCGCTCGGATCCACCCCCGGGGTAAATCTTCTTGGACCCCGTCGAACGAATCTACCCTGGGTTTTTCGTCTCGCGATTCTGCCCGGTTCATTGTCAGTCCGGCGAACAACGAGGTGATTATCATCAGCAACGATTGTTCTGTGGACCCGCGTCAGGATTTCGCGGCAGCCCCGCGAGTCGAATAACTCAGCGACCGTGCGGTTTGCATCCCGCCGTATAAATTCACTTTGCTTCGTTGGAATTGCGGCAACTTAGAAACACGGACACGCCGCATATCATAGCTCGCGGACGCGTACTGCGCTCGTCCGCCTTGATGCACCGGCAATTTATGGATGCTGTGGAATGCGCCGCTGCGAGGATTCGGAGGCAATTCTGTCTTCGTTTTTCATTCTCGGAACAATTTATTGGTGAAAGCATCGAGGGAAAAGAATTTTATTCTAAAGACGGTGTTTCTAGCTCCAAGTTTCGTGACCTATAAATTAGCTTAATATTATTGTGTGTTCAGACCAAGCTGCCGGATCCTCCTTCCTCCGGTTTGTTAAAATTTAGTAGAGTGAGAAGCGCAAACGAATGTTCTTTCGCCGTTTGGCGATTTCTCGCCGAATCGGAAATCGAGCATGGAAATTACAATTTACGATATCTTTCACCTGTGGCCCTCATATATTTGCGTGTTCTATCTCTATGATTGCCTGAGATAAGATGGAACTATCAATTTAGTTTGAAAATAGAACCTGGACCAATTTCAACCGCTTAACACCGGGTGGAAAGATAATAAATTTACGTAACAACTTTGGTCGTTTCAGTTTCTGTCGTTGTAAAATAAAATGATGTAACAGACACGGTTTTTTTTATTATTTAATTTGTACTTTACAATTTGTCCAGCTGGACATTTGGCAAATTTTTCTAGCTTAATTGCTAAATAACATGTGGATGGCTATCCCCGGTGAGATACCATCTTATAGTTTCACTTTTTTTTTCTTTAGTGAGGTCAGTGGGATGTTTTCTTTTCAGTCTTGTTTCTATGAGAGAAACAGATACGGTGGCTACGAAAACTAGCGACACACTGTTCTATTTATTACAACATTTACGAACTAATTGATTCGATACTATGGAATAAATCAATTAGTGCATTCTTTTGACACTATGAAAACGGAATATATAGTAAATATATGTAATTTCATTGGAAAATAAGAAAATGTTTTTCTATAATACTTTTCATAGCCGCTGTATTGCGTCTGATCTAACAATCATTAGCTCAGTAGCATTAGTCACCAGCTGGTGGAACAATGCTATCATAAATTGTTCTCGGCTGGTTGAGACACTAGAAATTTCGATGCGTCGTGGTTATCGTTCACCGTGAAATTCGGAGAAACCCATCAGGCGTTTTGATAGGTTCGCTCGGTGGTGGATGAGTTATATGAAGTGAATTATGAAAGGCTGTGTATTGAGTTATAATAGAACGGAATTATTGTAATGTGGCATGAATGATAAACTATACGTCCACGCTCTTCATCCTTTATTTTTATTATCATTTGTAGGGAATGGCTTGACAATACAGCGGTCTATTTAATTTAATTCGTTGAATCTAAAATAAAAAATAAAAGATGAAATAGAAATCAAACATGAAATAGACGAAATAGAGTTGAATTTTTTTAGGCTTTTTAAAAGTCACCGTGTAAATTTTTTAAATCGCTGTGTTACGCCACGAGGCTGACCGTAGGCCGTATTCCTAACCGTCACTCATGGCACTACAGTGTCGCAGACAGATCGTCTTATATGACCAACGAAAATATACAATGTAGCGACAAGCGTGTTATGTAAACTTGAGAGTTGAATGATAAAATAAAAAGGTTGCGTCGTAACACAACTATCGACTTTATTTTTATTAAACTTTATTATGAATTCAACAATCACAATGGAATACACACTGAATTAACACACATAAATCACAATTCACTCCAACAACTTTATGTAAAACTTAGTTACACTAATACGTTAAGTACGCGACTGGTCTAAAGGTAGAAACCCGGTAAAAAGATGTTGACTATTCTAAAGATAGAAACCGAATGAGTCTTAGTGATGATACTGTGTCTGAGGAAAGCTAGGGGTGGGTGTGTCTAAGGACACGGGACCATCGGATTTGTTGATGACAATTTTGGTTAGGAAAGTGAGGGTAGTAGACACCGCTTCCGATTGGATAATAAGAAAATCGGTGGACCAGGAAGGGTTTTAGCCGCCCTCGAGAGAAAGTTGCCAACGGAAGATACCGAATATGAGGAAAACCAACTTTCCCGTGTTAGCCCGTAATAAACAATAAATGTAAAAGGGGCACTTAAAATAAAAGATGCTTGTATGGCCTGAAGGATCTTAACTATGAAAGGTGCCAAGACCCTTAAAACTATTGAAGGTATGTGCCAAGAATGTGTAGACATCTGACTACTATCTTGCCCGCGGTGTGTGGCCTGATCTCTGATGTGGATTGATGTTACAAGCGCATAGTTCTCATCAAGCAGAGAGTTCTAGAAACGTCGATTCGCCTTCGATCCGTTATTTTCATCTACACATAGAAGGTGGCATACGCGATTGTCACGTAAAATGAAAAAAGGGGTAGCTCGAACGAAAAGAAAAATAAAATGTAACAAAAAAATAAGAGAATTTATTTCTTGTACTCTGAGTTTACACTGACTGCGATTTGATTCTGAGCTCCAGCCGTGACTTTCCAAGACTGAAGCTCTTACAATTTGACTTTCGGTGGGATCTGTTTCTTCTTTGTTTGTCATCCCTCAATATCCCCACTACCCTGTAGGCGTACGTCACCGTTGCCACGCTTCTAGAACATTCGGTGGAAGGACCGTTGGGATATAGATGACTCATTAGGCACTTCGGCGATATACATTGTCGCCAAGGCCGCCACATCTTTATCTCCATTATCGATCCATCGGATTTGAAGTATGCCGGTCGTGATAGAAGATATGCCGTCTCCGATAGAAGACAAACCAATTGTATCATCGGTACATAAATTATGACGTATTCATTATATAATCTTAAATATTGTTAAATATACAAGCTTTACATTAACCCTGTTAATTTAGTGTTAAACTCATTGAACTACCTCTGTTATCTTAATCGAAACAGGGAACGACTAATTCGCGGCGTCGATTATTAAAATCGTAGCGAGAATTTACGCCTCTCGCTAACGTGCTTTCCTCGTGATCACGTCTCTCCGCGAACGGTCGTAACAGCTGTTTGATCGTATAATTTATAGTAAACGTTCGATTCTAATAACCTACAGATAGAGCAGATACAGATGCAGAGGATTTACAGATGTAAATTAGAATGTTGAATTCTTAACGAGCGACTAATTAAAATAGTCATTTATGGGTTACTCAATGTAAAAATTTGAAAGAGTCTATTACTTTGAGAATCTGAAAGAAGTATCGAACAATGGAAGATATGAACCGTATTAAGTGAAGTTCTCCAAAGTTAACTTGAAGCATGTCTGAAGTAGCCTCTAATGCTTCCAAAAGAACTTTGGGCTTTTGATTTAAAAAACTATTCACTTCGCCCTTAACTGCATTCTCAACTGATTCAACTCTTCTGGTACAAGAATGTAACAAAAACGAAATTTTTCCTCATTCTCTTTTGATCGAATTCTCGTAAAACTATTGTAAAGGAGCGATTACTGTATCTAAACTTAGAACACTCTAATTTATCTTTAGAATAAATTTCATTAAAATGATCCTAAATACTAAACTTTATGTAAAATGTCTCCATATAATTCCTATTTCCAGTATTGAAGCTATGGTTTCAACTGCAAATTTACTCGTTCTTTCACTTAATTTATGCTGAAACGATGAATACACACGTAGTATAACAAAGGCGATTAGTGATTATACTCTAAGCTTGATTTATGGCCTGTAGAGTAATCTGATTACATTCTACATTCGATTGCGAATTTCCGCAATTTACCGAATCGTACATATATAATATTGACATAGGGGAAACGACGTGTAGTACAATATTACTTACTATTTATTATCCTACTATAACTAACCGTAAAGTAGAAGGAGCATAATTTAATCTCCATTGCTTCATACAACTGGAAACCCGTAGATCTACGATCCTTATATATTTGATAAATAGACTTCCCTGAGTGTCCTTAAATTTGAAAGAAAGGAAGTTAAGGCTTTCCAGATCGCAGGCTAATAAAATTATGAATTCTCAAGTCTATTCGGATTTCAAAGGATCAAAAATCTATCACCTACATTAAAAAACTTCTGTCAATATATAGTAGCTACAAAACGTATTCGCACATCTTTTGAAAATTTATGCACCAAAAGATTAAATTATAATACCTACGTCGTAACATAAAATGGAAAGATTCTCGAACAACGGAAGATTAAAATTCAGCAACTCCGCTAAAAACCATGCAAACCATCTAGAAAGTTGATAAAAACCAAAGAAGCAACAAAATTAATTTAACGCTTGGTAACGTAGAATCGAGGTATCCTCTAACAACGAATACTTATTAGCCACAAAACAACATAATAACTGCGCTTCTGTGCAAAATATTTCCGCAACAAGCAACACAGATACTACCAAGCAAAGTATGCTTTATCTTCGCTCTTTTATGCTCCCGTTTTTCGTACCTAACTGCCAGCGTAGGAACGGATTGTAAAACTAGCGAAAGCACAGCGGAAAAACGATTCAGAAACAGGAAGCAGCAATGAAGAGGAGTCGGTCTGCCGTAAAAATTCGTCTCGATCCGGACGCGACATATAAAATATCCAAGCCAGTAAATACGTAGAAGCGAGTCGATTCAAAAAGCAACGTACTCGTAGCAGCGGCGGCGGCTGCCACCCTCAACAACGGGCGTTTATATCATACACGCTTGCACGTCGTAAAATTTGGAATGTTGCCCGACTATCTAGGTTAAGAGTGCCCACTCGGGTTGCGGCAGTACGAAGAAAAATGCTCGGCATCGTTCGTGGCCGTTGGATCGCATACTCGCCATCCTAAACTCTTTAATCGACTTTCAACCTCCAGTTTCATCGACCTCCGATTCCTTGATACATCGATGCGATCGTTTGATACTGAACAGAAGAACGAAAGGAGTGGTTACCGAACGTATGATAGGCTCGATATCGATGAAACACGATTCTTCTTGTTTGAATTAAGAATCACCACGGTCTTCTAGATTTTCCGATGATGAGTTGTTCTGGTTTCAGAGGCAATTCTCGCGTATTCTTTCATTTTTGCTACATATCTCAGACTATTTTTTTTTTCTCCAGATTTTGAGGACTGAATAATGTCAAATGCTCTTTTATAAAAATTCGTGCTTCATTGTTCGTTATTCAAATAAAAGTGTAGCCGAATAAATGAATTTAACATGAATGTAATTACCATGCATACGTTTATTTTTAACAGCTCTCTCTCTGAATGGAATAAAGTTCTTTTTACAATAGACACTAAGAATTAATAGAACAGGCTCTACATTTGAAAAAGTAGTTCACCAATGAATTGCGTCACTAGTTGATATAGTTAGACGTAGAACGGTATTAATAACAACTCGCCGAGTTATATTCGTTTAAAAATCGAAGAAATCATAGTATTATTAGATAAGTCAATAAAATAACGAGACGAAAGAGACCTCTGTACAGGAAGAATTTGAAATTTCATTATTAGGAAAGTTTCAAATTACATAGCATCAAATATGAATTTGACACGAAGTCTTTGTCACTGAGCAGCTCTTGCGAAAAATAAAATAAAGTTTTGTGCCTCTCTATCATTTTTCTATATTTGAACTAAATTTTAAAATTCCCAGTTTCAAATGAAAAACGAAGTAGCTCAGCTTATATAGCTCGAAGCCACATGAATAGCTGGCTTAAATACTCGAAGGTGCTTGTCCGAATCGTGAGTAACAGCAGCTGCTCGTATATCAAACGTCAGTAAGCCGGATTTATTACGTTTCGAAGTTTAACAATGTCCAATGGAGTCCGGAGAGATCGGCGTGACTTTAAGGGGAGTTCACAATGAGGTTCCACTGACGAGGCCAGGTTCGATCACGGTCCAGTCGGAAGTTAGCAGCGGAGTAGTTTATTGGTACCGCGCGTTCCTCGATTTATTCGAAAGAAAATAAAGTCCACGCCAGACGGCTCGCGAACGACCAATAAACAGTTGTGGTTCTTTCCGCACGTTTGCAACGCTATTGCTGTGCAATTTATGATTTTTGTCAGGACAGATTTTAGAGTTTACAAAAATATATAAGAATGGACGTTATATTGAAGATAATTTGATAAAAACGAGTCATTCGCAATGGTCTTTAAGACGAATCGTCAGAGTTGATTGCTCTCCTGATGCTTCGTTTCATTGCCGTAGCGGGCAAATGTTGACACGTTATCGTATCGTGGATTATTCGTGTAATTTACACCGATATCGCGCAACCTGACCGAAATCGATTATTTGCCACGTTTAACTTCCATCAGCAGCCAACCAACCGTGTTTATGCACTCGACAATTGTAATAGGAATTGCGTGCAATTAGACGCATACTGCAATGATACAACTTAACGCCCTGTTGGGGAATATGCTTCTCTATTGTTAGTTGCCGACAGTGCAATCACGCGGGAAATTTATTTTCTACAGTGTCCGGCATACACGGTGCCCCTTTTGTACACGTATCTGTATGAAACACACCTAAGTGTTTATCTCTATAAGACACGCTGTATTTCGTTTGAAAGCGTTTCAATGTTACTAAAACTACGTTGGATATCCTTTCGTCGTGTTTTTTTTCCGTAGACACACTGAATTATAGAAAGCATCGCCAATAACTTAAATTTAAAGCGTTTTAACTTGTATTTAACATTCGTATACGTATTTAAGTAGAAATGTGCAGAAACTCAAGTAGATAATCCAAAGAGTCGAAATTCGGATAATAAAGATTCTACGGTAATTAGTTGCTTGCATGATCGAGCCTCCGCGTTAAAAATCAATTTTAGCCTTTTTCAACTGGCGAATTCGAATACCTTTCTTCGTCCGCTTCTCTCTAACACTCGAAACTACTCCCATTTTTTATCCTCTCTTATTACTTCCCTGATGCTCGTAACAGAATCCCTGCAATCATCTCGTAACGATAGAAAATAAGCGAGATGATCGACGAAACGCGAAAAAGCGAAACGTTAAACGACCGGCAATTAGTTAAACGCGGAATTCTGGAGGGAAAAGGCGGCCACTAAGAACTGCATCGTTGCTAATTATTCGGTAGGGAATCTTCATCGTCCGAGGAAGATACAGCAGGCTGAATCACTGAAATTAGGTTGCGAAGTGGAAGACGAGTGTCATTATTATAAGAGGCGCGAAGGGGCGCGAGGGGGAAGGGGTTAATCGGATTTGCCGGTCGAGCAATTCAGTCGACTCGAGAACTGGCAACATCGTTCAATTTGCATAACGATGTAATTTAACGCATATCTGCCTGGTCAAAATGCTTCTTGCCTGTGAACGTAATCATGGTTCTTGTGTTTACACAGCTTTCAAATTTTCCCGATAACCTCGTACGCTAGGATCCGTGTTTTCAGTATAATTTTAACACTCGGCTTTCGCTAGCGGCGCTCAAAATTTCAGGATTCTAGTGGAAGGGATGGTAAGTTGAGCTTTTGAATTTCTCGAAGATTTACTGTTACGTTGTTGACTTATTAAGCAAGCGATTAGTATAGTAGACAACTACATATTGGAAAATGCTTCACATAGCGAGTGAAGGTAGTTCGCAAACTTCATCGTTAATCGTGCTTCTATCATACAAGAGGAGTCAAAAGTGAATACATGCCTTAACAAAAACAACTTACCTACAAACTTACCTATGACTCTGACCGTTAATTTGTATTTACACATATCTTATTCTCTTTTCAATTAATTTTCAATTCCTGCCAAATGTATGTAAGAATTGTTTATTAAATTTCATGCATCCAAGATACAAATACCTTTGTAGCCACCCTATGTGCGAATACATTTTTGTACTCAACGCGTTTCAGTAGAATATTCCTTGCAATGTAGTACGGAGAAGCGAATGACCTTATTACACGATCTAATAAAATAACCAAAAAGCAGAGAAAGAGAAAAAGATAAACTTTCGTTTCTTCATCGAACTGCAATGCTTCCCGCAATTAAGTCTGGAAGGAAGGCACGATTAGAAGGCAACCATTAAAGAAGAAGCCACGTCCACGTGTGCTGTAAAAAGAGTAAGAAGAAACGCGCAACGAAAAGGGAGAAGAGAAACTGCTCGCTTGCACGAAGGCTCGCTTCTAATAAACCTTAATGTTCTGCTGGAGATATTAGCATCGTCGGTAACGACGGGCAACGTCGCGACGCCGGGTGTCGGCGGTTTCCACGGCAGGCGACAAAAGAGCAGCCACCCTTTCAGCGTTTTTTCTCCTGCCACCGCTAGGTCTCACTCTTTTTCACTGCTATTCTAGAAGTACCTCAGGTAAGCTCATTGCCGCTGCTTACAAAGCTTACCTACCCCTCGTCATCGTCTTCTTTTTCTACCACCTCCACCTACCCTTTTTTCATCCGTGCACTACGTCTTTTTTTCACCCTTTTTCACCTAACGTCTCTTTAGCTCTTTTTGGAAACTCGACGAACGGTATCGTGCGGGTCTTGTTGGATTCCTCCTTTTTCTTGTTGTTGTGTAGGTTCCTTGTTTCTTCGACCCGTTCATTTCAACGAGATGTAGCAGATCGTGGGGAATTTCTGGCGTTTTTACAAAATTTGTCCTTGATGGCTGATAGTCTTGGTGTAAACGATAGATAGAATAACGTAGATATAAATACCATTCTTTTATGAGGATGATGGCAAAATTATTTTAGGTGATCGTTAGGTGTTTGTGCTTTTTTCCTTCGACTTTTTGTTGATCTTTACTTGATTATTAGATTATTGACAATAAGTATATTGCAGGTCCATGAGAATGTTATCTATTCTGCGATTTTTCTTTTTTTTTTTTTTGCAATTGAATATATTTGACGCTATTCTTTTAATTCAACAGCTGGGAAGTTAAGTAAAAGGTGAACGGTAACACAAAAGTTAATTAATACGTTCGATTTTCATTCTTAGGAGATAAGAAAAAATGTGATCTTGCACGTGCAGTGGATTTTAAGTAAATTAGATTTCATAGATTTGTAGTGTTGTTGTATAAGTTAGGATAAGTGTTACACTGGAAACAGTTTAAGGGAATAGAGCTATCGGTGATGAGAACCGATCGTCAATAGTTTTCTGGTTAGTTTTAAGGTCAGCAAACGATGACGAGCTGATGTCCACGTGCAGTCCTTGCGAGTGTCACGTAGACTTGAGGGTTGAATGATAAAATAAAATAGCTGAGTGGTAATACAACTATCAATTTCGCTTTTATTAAACTTTATTATGAATTCAGCAATCACAATGGAATACACACTGAATTAACACACATAAATCACATATCACTCCAACAACTTTATGTAAAACTTAGTTACACCGATACGTTAAGTACGCAACTGGTCTAAGGATAGAAGATGAGTAAAAGACGATAAAGATATGTTGACTATTCTAAGGATACAGAATAAATGAAGTTTTACTGACGATGCTATGTTTGAGGAAAGCTAGGGGTGGGTGTGTCTAAGGACACGGGACCATCGGATTTGTTGATGACAATTTTGGTTAGGAAAGTAAGGGCAGTAGACACCGCTTCCGATTGGATAATAAGAAGGTTGGTGGACCAGGAAGGGGTTTGGCCGCCCTCGAGAGAAAGTTGCCAACAGAAGATACCAAACGTGAGGAAAACTAACTTTCCCGTGTCAACCCATAGCAAACAATAAATGTAAAGGAAACCTAAAACAAGAGATACTTGTTTGGTCTGAAGGACCTTAACTATGAACATGGTGGGTCCTTAAGACTATTGAGGATACGCGCCAAGAATGTGCAGACATCTGGCTGCCATTTTGCCCGCGGTGTGTGGCCTGGTCTCTGATGTGGATTGATGTTACACGAGGCATGTAGGCTTAGATCAAAAGGGATGTGCATGGGTGTGTATGTCTGTATGTTACATTACACAGCGAGTGCGGGCGGATGTCTAATTTTACCTAGCAATAAAATAATAGTTCAACCTCCCGTAACAATCATCCGTTCTATCGTCCCTACAGATTTTAGTATTACTTATTGTCAATAAATTAATTTACATGTTTACAATAAATTTAAGAAATATTCTGCAAAAGATGGAGAAGAATTGTAGAAAAATTTTCTTAAAATATATGTATATGAAATATTAATGAGGAAATCAACAATGATTTAACGTCAAATATTTCATTTTATTACGTAGAAGATTTTATTTAATGCCCATGAAAAATTATTTGAGCAGAATTTCATGTAATTTTTTATGTATTCACGTGCTCTTATGATGAATTTTATTGCATTGCTATGGCGGACGTATTCGAGAGACTTTCCACAGCATGTAAAAGTTGTTGATTATTACTCGCACCTCGACCTGGAAACTGCATAAATCTGCCCTCGAAAAGGTAGTTAGTGCAATTAGAGGCACGCGAGCAGTTCTTTGCAAATTTCCACGATGAGCTCCGCAATTTTGCACCACACGGATGTTCATACTTTTAAAGCCTCTACCATTGTCTACTTACACGACTGTACAGTATATTTCTACTCTGAAGAAGAGACACGAAATAATAATAATAACGTACAATTATATTCAGAAACAAAAAAGGAAAAAGTTATTAACAGTGCCATATTATCATTTTAAATATATATTTTTTCTTTAACAACATTCAATTAGTGCACGGTTTTATTAATTTTTAACCAGTTATGGTATTCGTATTATTTTTCTTAGTTTTCGATGTTAAATTGCAATTTAATGTACAATCGAACGTGATAGGTTTCCCTATTTAATTTGATTTGATTTCATCATTATAATCCCTGTGATACCAAATAAATCTTTATCAATTTAACTTATAGTTAACTGAATGAAAGAGTCTCCAATTTGGAAACACAAAGCGTCCGATATTAATTAAAAAAATCGGTGAAACTGTATCATGAAAAATTCACGAAGCTTGGCAATTCTTTAACCGCTGCTAGATTTAACAATCGGAAGCCTTTGGCGATACTTTTATTGTGTCATCCACTACGTAGATTAGACTAAGAAGGATATGGCAGACCCATAGAACACCGGAGGACAAACGCAAACTAAACAACGCAACTAGAAAACTATCCAAAACCATAAAGAACTACAATAATGACCGTTTTCACAAATATCTCGCCAGCCTGTCCCCCACAGCCGACTCAAACTACTCACTATGGAAAGCCTCCAGGAAACTCACGCGCCCCCCACAAATAATACCTCCAATCCGCCGCCCGCAGGGTGGATGGGCGCGTAGCCCTATAGAAAAAGCCAACCTATTTGCCAAACACTTGACTGAAGTATTCCAACCCCATTCCTCCATAGCTACAGCGGACGTCACCGAATACCTGCACACTCCCTTCCAAATGTCCCCTCCTATCCAACCCTTCACTTCTGCAGAGATCATAGAAGCTATCCGTCGCCTAAACCCCAAGAAAGCAGCAGGTCACGACCTAATAGGAAATAAAGCAATCAAGGAACTCCCCATAAAAGGGATTGCACTCATCGCATCAATATTTAACGCCATCCTCCGCCTTGAACACTTTCCTAAGGCGTGGAAAATCTCACTAATCACCCTCATCCCCAAACCCGGTAAACCAATATATGAAGCCAGCTCCTATCGCCCAATCAGTCTCTTACCTACCCTGTCTAAACTATTCGAGAGACTGCTCACGAATCGTCTCCTTCCACTCCTAGAAGAATTGAAAACTCTCCCAGATCACCAATTCGGCTTCCGAAAACAACACTCAACAGTAGAGCAAATCCACCGCATAACCCACATGATCAGCCAAACCTTTGAAAAGAAAAAATACTGCTCAGCCGTATTCCTAGACATCCAACAGGCATTCGATAAAGTATGGCATGAAGGGCTACTCTACAAGCTTAAAAAAATCCTACCCCACCCATACTACTCCATCTTAAAATCCTACCTAACCAACAGACAATTCATAGTTAAATGTCTAGGCGCCACTTCCGCAACATTCCCAATAGAATCCGGCATACCGCAAGGTAGTGTCCTCGGACCCCTACTATTCTCCATCTACACTGCCGACTTACCCGTACCAAACGAGGTAACAATAGCAACATTTGCCGACGACACAGCACTATTAGCTACCCACGCAGACCCGGCAATTGCCTCATCCACTCTCCAGCGAAGTCTCGACTCCATGGAAAAGTGGTTCCAAAAATGGGGTTTTAAAATAAACGAAAAAAAATCCTCCCATGTAACCTTCACGCTCCGAAAACAAACCTGCCCCCAGGTCACCATTAACAACACAATAATCCCAAGCAAGGACTCCGTAAGATACCTGGGCATGACCCTGGACAGGAGGCTAACCTGGAAAAAACATATCTCGGAAAAAACAAAGCAACTAAAGGAAAAACTAAGAAAATTCTATTGGCTCACGGGCCGACGCTCCAAACTAAACATACAGAACAAAATAACCCTCTACAAGACCGTAATAAAACCTGTCTGGACCTACGGAATCCAACTATGGGGAACAGCAAGTAACTCCAACATTGAAATACTCCAACGCCTCCAATCGAAAACGCTAAGATCCCTATTAAATGCACCCTGGTATGTTACCAACGAAACAATCCACCGCGACCTCAAGATACCTACAGTCAAAGATGAAATACACAAGTCCAGAAGCAGATATAACACAAGAGTCAACAACCACCACAACCCACTAGTCACCCAACTACTGGACACGACGGACCAGATCCGCAGACTAAAAAGAAAATACCCTCTAGACTAAATCCTTAGTTTCTACTAGAACCAACAATATAAAACTATTATAATCCATGTCATTGTATCACGCCAAACTAAGTTACTGAAAATTCTCAACGAGAATTGATTGTAAATATTCTAATAAATAAAAAAAAAAAAAAAAAAATCCACTACGTAGATTCATGTGGCTTGAAAATCCATGTACGTAGAGCTTTTCTCGCAACGAACAACGCCGGGTGCGTTCATTCGTCGCGGCGACCGCTCCTAAATCTTCAGCGAAATATGCACAACAATAGCGATGATAATAAATTCACGCGAGGACATTAATTAGCGAATGCGTTGCATGGAGATAAAAGTCTCGTTTTATCGAGATCCTCATTTTGAAAACGTATCGTACTTTCGTACCTAGAGACATTTTTAAGTTTAGAACGTAGATGAAACCATGCAGACGTATCACGGTACAGTGTGCGCTGTGCACAGTAAGGAACCACGACTTTTGAACTGATTCAAATGATATGTTTATACTATGCATTTCGGTTGTCTTAGGTAGTACTATATATTGAGGATTAAAAATTACTTTTACGTATAAATTATTACTGTAAAATTACTTGAAACAATATAAAAATCATATACATTCTATATTCCGATGTTCAACGAATTTGCAATTTTTCTTTATCCTTGGTAAAACGTTAAATTTTCGAATATTTTTATTTTTCTTAATTATTTTACATAAACCTCCCCTTTCCGGTTTAAACGAACTGCCGATTTTGCATTGTATTACATTTTCTAATACTTTGATTCTTCTCAGAATCTACCCTGCATGTATAACATAAAACTCATAAAATATACAATGAATTTTCGAATATTTTCGTTGAAATGTCATTTTTCTTTATGCTTATAGAACTGGAATTTATATAATTTTATGCCGAGATAATAGATACAAGGCCTTTGGCAGTGTGCAAATATTAAAATTTAGGTTTTATTGAAATTTCAAACAAGTCGGAATATTTCAAAGAATTAAATAATACCTCTGCATTGGCTTTGGAATTTTAGTAATAATTGTAAATTAAAGCAAAATACGCACACTGAAACGTTTTCTGACGCAGTTAATTTTGATAATGACTGCGTACTTTATATCTGAAGCTTTGACAATTCACTTGTTTTAATTTCTTCCGATTTATTTATTCCGATGAATATACATTAATGTACATTAATTACTTATTATTACAATGAAATATTTATATAAAAATATTGCCGATAATAATATTAATAATTTTAATTTTAATACAAAATTTCTTTAATATGTATATACATACATATTTCTTGTACTTTTCTGGAGAAACAACGCAAGCAGGATATCACGCTCGGATATAACAATATTTCTATATATAATATATATTTTTTTTAACTCGTACTACACATACTACACATACATATATATATATATATATGTCGGGTTGGCGTTAAGTTTAGAGTTAGGGTTAAGGGCGTGAAACGAATCCCTATTGACACTAGACGTGATCATTATGCAATAGAGGAGATATTTACTAGTGCAAATGTGACTATGATGGAATTGGACAAGTAATCGCGATAATTAGATACTCGAGAAGCTAATGACAATGATCGATCCTAGGCTCAATAACGAATCCACGGTCAACGGGATGACGAACTCTACTCTTTTTTAGCGTCTAAGTTGTACTCAATGTTAATGCATGGGGCAATCATTACGTATCTGAGAGTTACTTGAATCGTCGTCGAGATCGCACGGAAGAGTGACTCTCCGTCTCGACGATGCCGTCGAGGAAAACTATAATGGGTGTGTCTAAGGACATGAGATCCTCGGATTCGTCAAAGAAAGCTTTCGTTCCAAAGGTGAGGGAAATTAGCGCTGTTGCTAATTAGTCGATCTTCATATCGGCGTTTTGAAAGAGATGCTGGCCGCCCAGCTAGTCTATTTGAAGCACTTCGCTTGACTAAATCTTAAGATTTATAGCGGGTCCTGACGTTAGCTAAACATACACTGCAAAGGCATGCCGACACCCGGCGATCATCTTACCCGGAGGACAAAATCTGCGTGTGGCGGGCCGCGGGACAGAAACTATTGAAGTATTTGAATTGAAATATTGAAGTATTGAAGTATTTACTGCCACGTGTCGCTACGACTATTTCTTTTAAGGAGAGGTATAGAGTTACTCTGTGCCTTTGTTAGATAAAACGTTCATCCCTTTGACCGCGGCTACGTTCGGCGACTGATTGTCGCCTCGAGCCCAAGCTCATGATCATAAATCTCGAACAATCGGAGCGGCATTTGTTTAATCTAAGTTACAACATTACGGTATTCCCGCGAATCCAAGGAGGGGTTCCGGTGTTCTTTCATCTCCGACATATATATATATAGTATACATATATATATGTATACTATGAATTGAAAAAGCGAACAAAAACGACAAAGAGTCTGTCTCTTGTTTCTTTTAATCGTTTAAAGCAAGAGTCTCTAACCTAGATTCGCAGTTGGATGTAGAATTTCAGAAAGGGAAAGAAAGGAAATGATGTTGTTATCTGTTTTGTGCAATACAAGGGGAACAATTTCATTAAATTTAGAACGAGCTCTGTTTTTTTCCATGACAACTATTTTCTAGCTTTCTTTTTTCCGGGAAAGACAAATCCACTATTCGATTATTGAACTAATCAATTATTCGAATTGGAAACAGTTCTCCGAAACTTTGAAATTAAATCAAAGAGAAATTATAAATGATGGGCGTTTTAAGTAATACAAACGATGTTTCTTACGGATGAGCGATAAGCAATTTTGTTTGGCTTCCAGCATCTCCTTGTAAAACGAACGGATCATTGGAAAACAAATATGAAGATTTAAAGGGAGTTATTCATACGTTTAATTAACAGTACCTTTGAATTTATAATTTTTAACTTTGTGAACGAATTATTCTGGAAAGTAATTAATGACTCTGAATTAACTATGTCGATGTCACGTAAAATAAAAGCAAGGGGCTCGAACGAAAAGAAAAAATTAAGGTAACAAAAAAAAAACAAGAGAATTTATTTCTTGTATTCTGAATTTACACTGACTGCGATTTTGTTCTGAGCTCCAGCCGTGACTTTCCAAGACTGAAGCTCTTACAATTTGACTTTCGGTAACATCTGTTTCTTCTTTGTTTGTCATCCCTCAATATCCCCATTACCCTGTAGGCGTACGTGACCGTTGTCACACTTCTAGGACATTCGGTGGAAGGACCGTTGGGATACAGATGACTCATTAGGCACTTCGGCGATATACATTGTCGCCAAGGCCGCCACATCTCTATCTCCATCATGGGTCCATCGGATTTGAAGTATGCCGGTCGTGACATCGATATGGTCGTTTTAGTTACGAACGAAAGATAGCGCGTATATTCTTTCCCTTTTTATATCAATTTGTATTTTATGCCGTTTCTTGTTAAAATACTTAAAAACTTAATTATATACATATAACTTATATAATGTTAATGTATACAATATGCCTTATATATAGATATACATGGTTTCTTATTTCGTATCTATATACTTACTCAATATTATAGTTTATATTCATAATATAAAAATATCGAACAGATTAAAAACAAATAAGAAAAATCATTAATAAATTCTGAACACCAAGAAAATTAAAATAGAAATACTTTATAATACGAATTAACTTTTTATTCAGAAATGATTTTTTATATTTGATGAATTAATTGATAGGAAAGTTTGTTATCATGTTAATTGTCATTTCAGCGTGTATTGTCCCACAGATTTAGTCACACTAACACGACGCGAAGCGACGTCAGCTTTCTGAATGTAGTACTGTACGTATATTTACAGAAACTGTTTAACCGTTGAGGGACTGTCAGATGTTTGAGTTTGCAAGTACTTTGTCTCCAATTACATACAAGATACCGATATTATGGTATAACGGTATTAATCCTACCTATTACGTTATTATCTCAGCTAATTTTCATGATTTTATCATAGGGTTGTGAAATTCAGTATGTATCAGAATTTTTCACTACATGATTAATGGACGATCGATATACATACGTATCCCATATGGAATTGTCGTAGATGCTTCTAAATGCGGGATTACTTCAGATATATTTCTAAAGATTCCAATTTTTAAATTTAAAGGAAAATGAGACAGATCTGAGAATTGGAAAACGGCTTGTCAAATGTATTTAAAATTTACAATTTTTACTGTGAAGTCTTATGCATTTATGAAAAATTTGAAGATGTAAAAATGCACACACCGCATGCTTATAATATGCGTACTTATAATATGAGTATATGAGATATTTAAAATAGGATACTTGTTATTATGTTTAGTAAATAAAGAAATTTTCTTTTGTCTAGGTTCCATCTTTTTAACATTTTGACTGCCGCGTTGGTCAAATATGACCGGCCACGGTTTCTCCTGTGACGCCACGGTGGTCATTGGTGACCGGAGCGCTTGAACTTCTTACAATTGTAAAAATTGAATGAAAATTAACAGTTAGGGCATTTTGAATATGATCGATAAATAGAAAATACTTTGAAATAAAAAGTGCCCAATTGAACAATTAAACATCTTTATTAGAACACCAATAAAAAGAAATGAGAACAAATCTTGCATCTAACGGGACACTGTGTTTGCATCCATATCTTTGAGGAGTAATCTACGAATATTATTATAAACACACCTTAGAAAATAATCGTAAATGCTACTTTATAATCATATAATTAAAGTTAGAAATGTGAACATTCCTTACTATTATATATAGAATGAACAAATACTGTTTACTAATATCTTCTACACGTTTCAACGATATATTCTGCATGTTTTGCTTACGACGAAATAACGAATGCGAATGGTTTTGTTGAAATAAACGAAGCCTTGTTATAATATGTCGCTATCAACTATTACCCGTGACCACCAATAAGATAAACGGTCCGTTGGGGAACAATGTTGTCTTACATCATCAATTTATTATTATTTTGCCGTTATATGCTTTGTACAATAAAAATACTCCCGTGGCATCTTGTGCGAAACATGTGATTTCGGCGTGGTAGTCAAAGTATTAATTATATTTACAAAAATCTGAATGTTCATAAATATTCGCAGTCTATCGGTGACAAAGAATCCTATTCTTCCTATAGTATCAGAAATGAGCAACGTCAGATACTTTTAGGCTGCTGTGTCTTCAAACTGTATTACATATGTAATATTCTTCGACCATTTTCCCATTTTCTGTCGATCAGATTTGCATTAAATCGTAAATTCGGCTTGATTCCAATGCAGAAATGAATTCCGCAATTGTTAGTATTCATCGAAGATAATCATTCAATGAAATGCCAGACTGCGACTGAATCGTACTTCACGAGCTTCATCGCGTAGGGTTCTGCTCTCTTAATCCTCTTCGAACATCAGTTAAGCGTGAAAGATCCCATAAAAACGCGCATTAAGCGAAGATTAAGCGGTGGAAAAAATCTTCCGCCTCTCGGATTGCCCTCCTATCTTAATCTCGATGGATCTTGTAATTTAAATTCGAATAAACTGTTCGTCCTTTTCTTATCCGCGACGATCGGAGATGCGTTAGCGCGCGTTACACTTTTAGTAATTAATTAAGCGCATTGTATGATTTCTTCGATCATTCTAGATCGTTGCAAGTAATATGGCCGGATCCTTTTATAAAACTTTCAATTTTGTATAACTTTACTGAAAATAGTATTAATAAAAATATAATTCAATAGTTTCTACATATCTTGATTCAGATATAATAAAAATCTTTGATTAGCCATTATTGATAAAATTTTAATGTATTATCATTCATAGTTATGTTTTGATATTTAGATCAAAATATATTTTTCAATGAGTTCTCGTTATTGCATTCCATTTTGTAAGATCTAATGGTGAAATAGAATCTCGCAGATTTGCTTTGATATTTTTTTCATCGCTGGTTTCTTGTATCATCTGTTACGTAAACAAAATTTTCTGTTGTTTTAGTTTTTCGATTTCTGTAGCTTTAACAAAACTGTGTTTAATATTTCTATATTACGATAGCTCGTGACAAACCTTTTCTCCTAAAATATTCCACGTAATAATTGAGGGATTAACATCGCTAATCTTCTGCAGAAATGTAGGTAAATTTGCTTCCAACCAAAGTCGCGTCGTTTCATCTTTATAACCTCGTGCAGATTATCGCCGAAATCCCCGATATCTTCCAGAAAACGGAGTACGATTTAAAAGTATGTTATTTTTAGCTATTTTTATATTTTTTGCTTCGACGAAACATCTGATCGAACGATCCATTTCCTCTTATCATTTACGGGCTATAATCATATAAGACGATCTGCATCTACATGCTGAAACATCGGACAAAATGTGTTCGTGTTACCGATTATTTCTCTTTACGAAAAATGGCATCACCAGCTTCCTGATTCAATATGGATATTACGTGTTTACACGAAGGGTTTCGATCGGTATTTTAAAAGATGAAAGATTGAAGAGCGCAAACACCACGTGAAACACCGTCGATTAAAAAGGAATATACGCTCGATATAGTGCTGCAGATTTTTACGATCTTTCGAATTACATGTTTTTCTCTTTTTGTTATTCCTTTTAAAGTTTTATGTAGCTCTGGTAGAAATACAGAGTTCGTAATATTTTTAAATGTCGTTGTTATTTTACTCAACATTCAAGTTTCTATATTTTTAATTACACATAGTTCTTGTAACTGATGTATCTGTCATTTATTCGGACGTTTAATTCGAATTTCTCATAGCCTATTGTATATTCTTATCAATTAATTGTTTTTTTAATTTTTAAATTAAGAATGTAAAAATTACTATTATTCTTGCTCGCTGCTTTAGAATCATAATATACTCAATTCTTTGTGTCCCTTCAAACGATCGCAGTTGATCGATAATTCGCAAAGATGTGGAACGCAGCAGCGACGAGACAATTGAAAACGCAGCCCCTGTGTGTTTGTTTTGCTTAAAAGCTTGCAATGACACGGCGATAATAAAATACCGAACGATAATTAAACCACTCAAAAACGAACAAGGGAAACGGGCGAAAGAAGCTATGGGCGCCAGTTCAAGCGCAGTGAATTCCTTTTGTTTCAAACTAGACGCCAATGATGCGTGCGCATACGACGGTATAAATCACGTAGCCGGGCAAAAACATTTATTCGGCACACGGTAAATCCACGCAAAATCTTTTTATCGGACTTGCTTTTGTCCGATAGCGGAGATCCCCATACGCGCGTACCGAGCCGCGATTATTCGTGTAATCGCGAGTTCCGCGTGTACGATACCATCATACGCGGCCCATAGTCGTGCTCGTCGCTACGATGATAAATGGGAGAATATCTTGGCTACGTACGATCGATAAACCGGCTACGTTATTCTCTCCTAACTCCCTCCGTATCTGAAGACGAGATTTCTTACGATACAACGTCGTTCATGCGACTCGTATCATACTTATACCACTGTATAAATTCACATATTTACCTTAGAATACTTACAAAGCAACTTAAAACGCAGTTCGTCATGAAGTTACTTAGATTTAGAGTGATTGACGAAAGAATTCGTGCACTCATCGACAGTATCATGATTTGTAAAATTTGGAACAATTCTGAAAATGTATTCACGCTGGTATATGTTTCACAGAGATCAGAAAAATATTTAGGCAAACCATGGTTCGCGATAAGAGATCTTGGTATTCAGTGGAATCATTTTTAAATTTTATCACGCGTTTGACACGATTATTCAGGCTGTATACCAATTTTTTATATAACTGATGTTACTTTGTTTCCTCTAGTAAACTTAGCAACTTACTTTTCATGCTTATTTTAACTACTTTATATTCACATTACTATATAGTGGAATAGTTCATTTTTACTCGACTACTCATTATTTTTAGATAGCATTGTTCCAATAGTAAATATTAAAATAGTCAATTCCTAATCGTAAATAAAATTCAAGAAGCGAATATTTAATGCTATTTTATCAGATTAAGGGATTATAGAAGTTCTGAGTTAAGCGAAAAAGGTAACAATAAAGCACTGTGGCGAGTTAACCAAAACATCCGGTAATGTTCGATAATACCAGGCAATGTACGAGAAACGCTGGAATGCAAAAATTGCAGTATTAACGGAGCATGTTGAAATTCAAAGCGAAAATCGATACGCCAATCCCACGGTGAAATAGCGCGAATCAGATGCCCGTTATTCTTGCACGAATTTGATATCTCAACAGTGACTAGACACATTCTTCTTCTGTTCGCTCGAAGTCATTGAACTGTTGCCTGATAGAAACCTTCGCTGGCCATAGTAAAATTGATGAGTGCTTTCTAAAAAAAGGAACCAGAAAAAAGGGAGCATAAAAGGAGAGATGAAAGAGGGATCTTTCGCTATGAAAACTGAATACGCGATATCGTCTTTGAAAACTGTGTCTGAGCTGTTTGTTTGAAGATTTATCAATGAATTAAAAAAGATGTAACGGTTTGTCTACTCGCTTCAGAAGCATGTGAATTTGAATTACAAGTGTATTTCGCTGAATAGCTCGATTCAAACCTTGTGTTCTTCAAAGTTCAACCCTTTCACTTCCATTTTACGACAAATTCAATTTATTAAATTAAAATTGAAAATCTGTGTATGGGTTAACACGAAGAGGCTGCAGAGGGTAAAACTACATTTTCGCAAATCTTCAAACTATCGTTAAAGTCACACCCTGTCGATCTTGTGCAAATCTTTTGCATCTTAAAGCTTCTGTTTATAAATACAATTGATTAAATTAACATTGAAGATCCATTTAGGGGTTGATAACAAGAAACTAGAGAGAACGAAAGGAAAGTTTCGCAAATCCTCATACTATTATTACAATCACACCCTGTCGACGTCGATCCTCTTATTTTATATCGCTAAAATCCATATACGCAGTAACTGCAATTTTAAACGATTTAATAGTTGGCGCGTGTTTCAGCAAAGTTCACCCCCTCTCGCTCTTCGCTTTGACGACAATTTTCCTCGCACGATAATTATTCGCGCGGCCATTATAAATGCACAGTACCGAGGAAACATTCGCGTGCTAATCACAAAGTAGGTCGAACCGAATCCCCAGGATAGCTGAACGCTCGCTGCTTATATACGACGCGATTTTCTCGCGATATGAATAATTTATCGGCATCGGATATCGGATAATAGTCTCTAAAATTGACACAGCTTGGAAAGCAGCATTTAGCGACTATTTGACGCACCTCAACGTCCCCAGGCTTCTTATCGTTACATCCTGTAACCGCTCTACAGTTACGTCGTACGATGTTGAAAGTTTAAGATGTGACCGAGATTCAGTTGATGAAGCACATACTTAATAATGAATTACAGTGTTGCCGTGTTAATGGTAACGTTCGTCATGAATGTCAGAATCCCCAAGGAATACATGAAATTCTGTAGAATAAGATAACGATATTTATTTTAACCATAAAAGCACATGATTAATCGACTGAAATAATTTTTGTTTACAGAGGCACGAGCCAGAATAAGTGGCCCATCGGATATTTACGTGAAAACCGGCAGTCTTCTCACGCTCACTTGTCTAATGTCTCAAGGACCTCACGATTTAGGCACAGTGGCTTGGTACCGTGGTAGTCAGCCAGTAGTAACATCTCCGCATTCGGAAAACGACGTAAACGGCGAACCTCGCATCGCTGTCGAAACTGAGTGGAGCGATGCCCTCACGTCGAGGTATGTTTTTCTCACTTTTATTAGTAAGTTATTTTGCTATTATAATGGCAATTGCTACTAATATGAAACGAAGAAATATATTTTCTTTTGAAATTATCAATCCTGATATTATCAATTGGTATTCCATGTATATGAAAATCACGCGTAATAGTCCGTTTTTGTCGAATTTCTGAGTTCAGAAAGATAGTTTAATTTCTCTTCTATAATTCTGTATAGTAATGAATATTTGTTGGAGTACAAATTTGATCGAATTTTTAATAAATCAATCTTTATATTGAATTTGAGATAGAAGATGATATAATAAAAGTTCGTTGGATTATTAATCACTATCATGATAAATAGATAAACCGAAAATGCACTTTTTTGCTAGTGGTAGCTGGTATCAAAATCAAAAGGACATGCGTCGCTGACGCCAAAAGCAATCTGTATCCTAGTCCGAACTTAGCAACATTGCTCAGATATTGATCAATAGATTAACTGGTTGAACGCATAACCTAAACATAGATAAGCTTTCAATCTCAAAACTAGAACAAAACAACTATATTCGCTACACTGAACCGAATTTACCTGACCGTACATCTAAATTCACTTATCGAAACTACAGTCATTATTTAACACATTCGTATACGAATCAAGTAAACTAATCACTTGTGCCAACTTTCAAAAGCGAAACAAGTATATTCATCATACGAGACGCAATACCTACCTTCAAATCTATTCCGGTTAACTACGGAGAAGGACAGTACAGCAGAACTCGTTTATCTGAATAGGTCCCTTCCATCTCTTCTTGTTAGTTCGAATAACAGAATATATCTGTTAGGATTTCAATTGCTTCTTCTTTGACAAATAAAATTTATTTTGCGTACAAACAATAATTACATACGTCAATATATTATCCATATTCATTATGAATATATTTATTGTAAGAATAGTTGAATGTATATTATTGAAATTGTGCTCAACCGTAATTCGAATAATAAAGATTAACTATTTTATAAATATTCATTAAAAACTTTGGACTAAAAGTTAGTCACTGAGAAATAATATCCAAATACGAACTCGTTTTCAATAGAACTGAAATTATCGGTAAGCTCATTGAACCCATAAATTACAGTCCTACAGAGTCGGTATACCGAAGCTGATCTGTGGCGTTAGCTTCGACGCCATCCGTCAAAATTATACTCATTGATCAACTCGTAGCCGCCACGTTAGACGTGTAAATATCTGGGTGACAATTCGACGCAGGGAATCTGGCTTGGCCGAAATAGGAAGAACGCGTCGCACGCAATGTCAGCCACTAGACAATTAATTTCTGCTTCTTGAGGCTGTGGCTCTGGTGGAGGTCGGCTGCAGGGTGATCCTCGTCGTAAATTCATCGACGTGAAACGCCAGCCTGACAATCGTCAATCACGTCCAAAAACAGACGCAGCCTGACTGCAATATTCCCGCGACACACAAGCGCCAGAGCTTACAAGGGTTGGCTAGAAATGCAGAGCATGCCCGATGCGTCTTCACGGTGCACAGGCTGCCTGACAAAGGACTACCCTGTTTCCTCTATCATCTGAGGACCGACTGGATATCATACCACGTGCTGAGACACGTTGTACTCCTAAGACGTAATACAGACAAACAGAGGAAAGGTTATGGTCCCGGATAAAAGAGTTTCTGACTCTCGTATTCGGCGGATTCTCTTTGGCAAGAGAAGATGTTCGTGCGCATCGTTTGGATTAACGCACCAGTTGAGAGCGGTCTTCCTATTTTTCTTTACAAAATCGCAGACGAAATCTGTATCTTCTAAATTTGTATCTACGATACATTATTTGTCTATTATTAGATAGATAGAAATAATCTTATGCAATAAAGTATAGCGGTCAGTACTACACAACTTTCCTTTATATTTTATTCTTTTTATTATTTCTATTTATTGATTATTATATAATTTAAAACTCATATCTAGTCCTTGATATGTTCGATCAAACCATCCAATATACTTTCTCGAAAGCTCTTTCTTTCTCCCTCCTCCTCTTTTTTTATTCTCTCTATTTCCCTATCTTTTTCACTCGATGCAGACATTTCCAGGCGACATTCCTAGGAGACATCCAGACATGTCTACCCAAACCCGTGGATGGCCCTACACTCTTCATTCACACCATGACCTCAGGCATTCTCATATCTGTAACACTCTGAACTACATATATCCTTATTCCCTTCTATTGCTCTGGTTTCAAACACGTTTCACTCGCTTAATAAAAATTCTATCATTCCTATGATAGTAACAATGACAAAAAGCGAATAACGTTATTGTCCATAAAATGCAAACGCAAACAGAAACAGAAGTCCAACATTAATACGTATCTTGCCGTGTAATTCTTCTCCATTACTCGAGGGAGTTTATCAAGACTAGATACAGTTTGGTCCCTTAAGCATTAAAATAATTATTTCTTAAGGCCTCTTCGGTTGCAGCAACTACAACTGGGACGCTGTTAGGCAACTCTTAAACGGCCGTTATTAGCCTCAAGGGTGCGATACGTTATTATACTACACGTTGAAACTGAGTAGTAAAATGCAGCAAGTAAATGATTAATCGATAATCTATTGGAAGCAAGCTGCCAAAATTTCTTTACAAGTTCTATCGTCCTATAATCTGACTACCGCACTGTGCATTTAACATGGAATTATTTGCTGTTGTTCGAAAGGCTATTCGAATTGCATTCGAGCGTTTCATGTCTGTGAAAGAAAGAGATAAAGCTGTTTTTATTGAAAAATTTGGCATTTTAAATTCTCTTTTCATTTGTCTCTTTCTAATTCTCTCTGGTACCCAACAAAGAACAGTATTTGTCCGAACGTTTCGTTGTTTGATAGAAATTTATAACAAAAACGCGACGAATCATTTAAACAATCTAATGCAATAAACGTTGTTAACACTTCAAATTTCGCGACGGAACCATAATTTTTCAATCGTATTAGTTAGAAGGAGGTACGAAAATACACAGCGATAATTATAAATATGAAGTAAGAAAATTTCTTGCAAGTAAACCTCGATGAGAAATTATATTTTAAAAAAAAAAGTCGAGTACAATCTAATGACTACCAGCGGCGGAAACACGCTGTTCGAATTAATCAAATGTACTATCGTTCACAAGTCATAAACATCTAGCCAACCGAAGTTTATCATTTAGAAGCAGGAAGTACTTGTATTTGATTCACGATTTATTTCTAACTTGATGGAAAAATACTCAGTGGATTTTAACAGTAATTACGGTAGTTCGTATAGCAATGAATTACTATGAAGTAATTAAATTTTCAGTTGATGAATGGCCCGTGAAATTGAATCATGAAACGCATGTGTTTTTCATACTAGAGAGGTAGGAAGTGGACACAGGGAGGAGGATTAATCGTACCGCAAGCGCTATTTATCGTCGATTAATAGCCGCTAGATCATCGATGCTTCATTGTTAATTTCGTCATCAATTATTTCATATACATATAACCCAGCACCGGAACCGCGTATCGATGACCACTCACGAAATTAAAGCCATTTCTATCATTCATATGCAATTGCTCGGTCAAATTTATGCGTCTGACATGTTTTTGTGTATTGGAGCGATAATTACATCGGACGCGAATGACAGTCAAATTACGCGATTGATCGTTTGCTTGATTTGGGAGTAGACATGAGTGGTTTGAGAAGAGATAATGCAAGATATTTCGTGTTATTTTTACAATTACGGTGGCTGCAAATGCTGTTTGTACATACCCTTAATTTTCGATTAAGCATTCTTTTTACCAGAGTCCACGTTTTATTCCCGTGTTATCAGATTTCTGTGATCATATGAAAATACTACTGCAACGTAATCATTTCTAATTATATTATTACAGAAACTTTTTTCAAACATTTATTTCACTCACACGCAATAAAAGTACGTATCAAGCTGTACACAATAAATATAATATATTAAGGAAAAGGAAGCAATTTCTAGTAAATAATTTTACAGGATACATATATTAGTTACAATGTATTAATTCTTAATCGTAAACGTCAGATAAGACTAATAAGGTTACAAGTTGCGCTTAATGAATAATAGAGAGCAATATTTTGCTTGAGACGAATGTTGGTTTTTCATTCTATTACAGATTGAGGATCATCCATGCAAAACCAAGCGACTCTGGGAACTACAGTTGCGTGCCCACTGTGGCAGAGAGGGCCAGCGTCAACGTGCACGTTATTAATGGTGAGTTTCGTATATAAATTGCTTAACATATTGCTCTTAATACGGTAAATTTTATTCACTGACGTGATTATATATGGATTATATATCGATCACAATTGTACCGTGTAACATTCTAACAAAGCTCACCCATGATTCTACAGTAGGTTATCATTGTATGTAAAGCTATCGTTTTAATATACTTATTTCACTCCAAATGCAAAAGAACCTGTTGAATAAAATTTTTGAGCAGAACGTGTAAATAGTAGTATTGTAAATAGTAATTTTGGAAATACTGTTATATGTGAAGTGGTGTTAGATGTAAGGTGCCCAAGAAATACTCTCGATGTTCAACAATATAATTTATTTAACAATCAACGATCAACAGTCAACAATCTTCGCTTTTCGACTATGTTTGCTTTGCTGTTACACTTGACCCTTCGCACTTCGCTGTTCAAAACCGAATGAATCTTTGGACAGATTCTTTTCTTTTGTTGTTGCTCGATATCCCCACTATGCACGCGTTCGTTAAACGTCCGAACCCTTGGCGCGTACGCGTTCTTCCGAATATTCGACGGAAGGACCGTAGGGATATCGATGGCACATTAGGCATGCCGGCCTTATGCTTTGATGACATTATGTTATGCCGCCACAGATGTTATAGAACAAAAACATACATGTGTTATACATATTTGAATTTTATTATTTTTTATTCCAAGTTGTGTATATATATACATAAACTTTATATACAATAAATATTTCAGAGTTTAGCCAGAATAAGCGTGTTGAGTGCCGCTTTATTTTTACGATACGGAACACGTAGTATCCATCCATGAAGTTCGAGGAATTCCAAAGAAAATGTGCTGCAGAAAGTCCATAATAACTATATTATAAGCATATTTCATGTTTCTTTCTATCCCGTTTCAAGCATCCATCGAAAATGCCCATACGATTCCCGAAGAATCCATGGAACGAAAAGACGCTGTTCTTCGACAACCTTTTTACTGCTTCTCAAGGTTTTTAGTAGCCTATAAAGGCCGACGGACCGTTTTCCGAAGCGATCTTCTGAAATTTGAACGTCTCATTTATGAGCCGCGTAAGAACGAACGCAGGCAGTGGGAAACGAAGGAAGAAAAGTTCAATTTCGTCTAGTTACGAGAGTTTCAAATTTTTTGGTAGCTTCAGGTGGGTCGTTCGCACTATCTGGAAAAATCGAGGAATACTGAAAATGAAACGTTTTACGAGAAGATGGTGAGATAAGCTATCTAGAAAACTGTAAGGGACAAAAATTGCCAGAAGAAAGATATAACAGCCTTTCATGTTGTGCAAGGCGAAAAAAATGAAAGCGTTGAAAATTTATTATTAAAAGATTCTTCGAAATTCTATCAAAATTCTCGTCTACTTTCCAATAACACGGCGAAGGAATTCACTAAGTACAGAAAGCAAAACCGTAAATACAGAATTACGAAACATGGTCAGCATTTCACGAAAGTTGAAAAAATGGATAAAAAATGCAGGCAGAAAATTCGAACGTAACGAAGTTCTCGGATGGTTATGGATCCAATAATCATCGGTAGAACGTGCTGCGAGTTAATTAACCCGACAGCTCGTTAATTTCGCGTTGTTCCAACAGGGGGAAACCTTTTAATTACAAACAGCCCGCGAAATTCGAGACGACGACTGATCGATCGATATCAACGATCGATAAACGTGATCGGCTCGTTGACTGTTGTACGTCGCGCCTCCATCACTTGAATCGGTGTCGCCTCGTTTCATCGTTGAACGCTCGAAACGTCCACGGATTCCTGTCGAAAATGTAGCAAACGAGCTCGAGTTTCCACGAAACTTTCCGCCAATGCGAGATTGTTATTTCGATGAATATGCCGGTTATTACGGAATGGCGAACAATTGGCCGTGGTTTGATTATGCGATATGCCCGAACGGGATCAGTTTCGATTTTCGTCAATCCATGTCCTATGACGCTGTGTTTGATGTTGCGCACCGATTACCGATATTATCACCTTGGTACTTGGTTTCGATGTATGTAATTGTTGATCGTAACATAGGAGAAACGTTGTGACGCGACCATTTTTTTAATTCCGGTCGTTTTTGCAATCGGTTCCATTCCATTAATCTACCTCAAAATAAATAAATGCTATCCATATGCAGTAGCTACAATAAATATTTATGTATCATTGTATTTACGATAGCATTTACATGTTTCTGCTTAATTGAATCTGATATTAAATTTCATATTACTTGCTAGTATTAGGTTGTCCGAAAAATTTCTTTCGTTTCATAAGATGATAATAAATGAATAACAATTTCTGTTTTATATTATTTGATTGAATTAGGTATGATCTATTTGGTACTATTCCTATTATTATGTTCGCGCATAATTCAATAAACTAATATAAAACAAAAAACATTGTGCGTCTATTATTTCCTTATAAAGCGAAAGAAACTTTTCGGACAACCTAATATTTTCACATGGCTATAAAAATTTGATACCATGAAAATGAGACACATAGAGTCTGATATGAATATGCTTGATTGGAAAATACTTGATGGGCTATAGTCGAATACTTCTTTGTAAATTAATCGAAAATCTCACAAGTAGAAATTCTTTCTAAAATTTCCATCCACTTAAATTTCATTGTACAGTACGCATCACGTACGGATTATCGGATAATATGGTATTTGGAAATCACGCTGAAGTCCTATTAATTTGTCAACGAGAAAGGAACTGTCACTGGAGCAAAGTTGCAAACATATCGGAAAGCTTGTCATTTGTCGTTTCAGCGCGAAATTATAGGCAGATCCATTAACTTTCGCAAATGAGCCCTTTGACAATGGTTAATAACATATTATTAATTGAACAAACTGATCGTAGAATTATGAAACTGTCTTGGTTGCCTTTGCCCGTTGCGCGCCAACACATTTGTGTATCCTGTTAACGTGTACCTCTCGAGTCTCGGGACAACACACGGTACAAACTGCATTCATATCGTCTCGTGTATACATTTTACCGCGTGCTAGTTGAACGTCGACGATAAGCGAGTGTTTAACTACGTGCACAAGTACGAATACGCGAAATGTTAACGCCCGAAACTTTGCCGGAAACGAGTTAGGTGGAAGAAAAATGTTGTTGCTCCATTCCTCGGTGAAAATGTCGGGGAAACGCGTAGAAATGATCTTGATACTCCTACTATGTAGAATCTAGAGTTTAATAGATACTATTACGTGAAAAAAATACTATGTATTAGTTTGTCCGAAAAGTTTCTTTCGTTTCATAAGGTGATAGTAGATGAACAACAATTTCTGTTTTATATTATTTTATTAAGTCAGGTATGATCCATTTCGTTATATTTCTATTATTATGTTTGTGCATAATTCAATAAACTAATATAAAACAAAAAACATTTTCCGTCTATTATTTCCTTATAAAACGAAAGATACTTTTCGGACAACCTAATATTTATTTTCGATATTAAATAATGGAGATGCGTGCAAATGTGTCGGAATTATTAAGGAAACAGTGGAATCACATAAAATCGAGAAAGCTATGAGTAACGAAGAAGATCAGATTACAAATTGGAGTTCAGCGTGGAAAAATACGTAAGGACTTTGTTTCCATTTTTTGCTAATCACATTTATTAATGTGAAATAATTACGTACAGAAGAATATTTGTGTAATGTATCGTTTAATATTCTACATGAAGCTTAGTACCAATTTAGATAATATTTTTTCTCCGATCGATTTTAATACACTTTATGTCATGCGTCTTTTGCGTAAACGGCTATGCAAATTGGAATTAACGTCGGGAACCACATGGAAATTAGACTACGGGACTAATGGGATTTAGCCTTCCGGGAAACCGGATTCTACATGATTCGTTGTGAATCTCAGCGAAGATTAGGGCATCGATTTTAACGCAATATCTGTGTTAGACTTTACCGGCATTGATTAAGGAGATATTACCGCTATAAATCTCCGAGTTATAGAATACATTAAGCTAAATTAAATTACACGGTACTTTTATTTATCGATGTGGAACATTCATGTCTGCGTTGCAAATGAACAAAAGCAATATTTGTCTCAGATTACACCTTATATGTAATATTTGGAAACAAATTGATATGTATATATATAATGCAAATATATATATAATGAACGAAAGTTGTTGACTAATCGCTTGAAAAATTTTAAAATTGTAAAAAATTATAATATAACTCCATGTATTTTATTTTATTTATTTTATTAACTTTAATAAATAACTCGCGTAAAATTTAAAACTTAATTAGGAAAAAGGTTGACTTTATCGTAAAAAATACGGAAATATCTTCAGTAAAAACAGAAATAGCCAATAAATAAAATGCTACTCTCAAAATTGCAATTTTGCTGAAAAGGGGACGAGATAATGGTCAAAAGGCAGTTATAGTAATAACCACTTAGTTAATGGAAAATTCTTCAGGAAATATAAAGCCATTAATGAAATCATAAAACATAGTTTTGAAACATAAAAGTGTACTTCCGTAAAATTTACGTCAAATGATTCCAATCTTTGTTTTCCAACATTTCAGTGAAAAACCTTCAAATCATTTTTTGTTTGAATTACTTTAATGAAATATTTTCAAATGATATCTTAATCTATATACTTTTTATCTGCGTTTCAATAGAATTCATCAATCTTGAAGTTCAACATCAAAATATGAATTATTTGAATGGCACAAATTTTTATAACGAATTATAAGAATAATTTTAAGAATAAAATTAAAAGAATAATTTAATAAATTTTAAAATAATTTTAATAATTAACGAATTATAAGAATAATTTTATAAGAATTGCTTATAATTATGGTATCGTTCTAGATTCGAAATAGTTATATTTATTTTTTACTTCCTGCAAATTTACACTGTAGTTGACTGTACCGATAACTTCACCATGTATAATACACCAGTTCTCATCGGGTTATTTAAAGTTAAGCTGCACGAGGCACGGTTGGTGCGTAAATTAAGTTTGTCGCATAGAATTAAATGTAGACGCATAATAGTATGCTTTGGCTATGCAAAGTATTCGTACACCAACCAATTTGGTCAGAAAGTTTGCAAAGCATTGTTTATTTGAAGCATTTTAATAGGAAGGAATTAATATGAAATGGCAAACTAGAAACTTCGAATTAGAAATTTTAAGGTTTTCTTAAATTAACAAATCTTATTTCCTAATTGCTGTAGCTATTAATACTACATAAACGATATGATATCATTTGCTAGTACTTTCATATAACTACGAAAGTTTACCGCTATAAAAATAAAATGTGAAATCTGATAAAAGAACGCTTCATAAAATAAACAGAAAATGTACAAATACTTTCTGTATATCCACTGTGGATACCAAATATAAGCAAACCGTACAAAAAATTCTACTTTCTGCGAAGACCAAATGACGAATACAATTCCGTCAATTACGCTCATTCTTTTCGATTTTCGTTATTCGTATCTTCTGCTTATTTAACAAAGAAAGGCACGAACATGGTAAAAAAAGTTGCACGATAAAGGCGTATATAGGAAGGGACATTTCGTGACATGTTTTCTTTGTACATTTTCCTCTATGGTTTTGCAAGCCTCGACGCCATTGATTGGACGTTGCCAGGGAGGTTTGACGAGCTCTTTGACATTACTGCGATCTCGTGGTCCCATACGATCAACTGTATTTGACAGATTAATTAGACTACAAGTATTTTAGAATGACATAGTGTAGGATGTTGAGATCAGAAAAAAAAGGTCACAAGAAATTCTTCCTTTTCTCCCTCTATTTCGTCTTTATGCCATACCATTTTATAGTTCTCATTTGACCTATTTTGCTCGGTTTCAAGATAAACCGTAAGATTGGTTTGTTTTTAAGCGATGATCGACCGAGAGCAGTTCACCATGAATAGCTGATGGATCCGTGATTGAAGGCTGCCACGATACGTTCCCTCGATTGCAGTTTCTTTTGCTCGTTTTTTTTTTGGTGTTCGGACTGCAGTGTTCTGTGAAACCTTCACGAAGGTTGATTAGAAAGGTATTTTGTGTCGTCGAAGCTTTTCATTGACGTTTATTAATAAAATTCCTATAAAAAACGAGACGATTGTCAGATATTTTTGCTTTGTACTTTACCATACTTGGTAAAAAAAAGTGTTGAATCGGAAAAGTTTTCCCGGACAAGTAGTTGATAATCGTTTGATCTAAAAGTATAATGCATCGCAATGGAAAATCTGTGCAATGTGTTCACCCGACACAAGCGGTGTTTACAAAGCAAGTTTTTATGAACGATGGGATTTCGTGTTTTTATTAATTTAGTCCAGTGAAATTTTTCTCCTTTGAATCCAGTAGTCCTTGTAAGATAGTTACACCATAAGCGCTTTATGATCGTCACAGTAAATGAAGCTTGCCAAATTTTTCTATAAAGGGAATTACACTCGTTTAGAAATCGTAAAGCCACAGAAAGAAGAAAATATCGAGGCAATCACAGTCACGGAGTCGTTTCAAAGTTCTTATCAAGTCATCCTGACGAAGCTATTAGAAAGCAAAGGCGAACACGAAATTTAAGATCGCGTAAGTTTATCATCAATTGAGCAGCCAATCGAGCCGAAGGAAAATTATCGAGGCAGCAGCTTCACGAGCTAGCTACCTGATGAGTGAGTGGAAAACGAGGGCGGAGGTGAGGACGTGAACCGTCTGAAGGGTAACGAGATTAGCAGCGATCGCGAAGGCTGCAACCTTGCAAGTCACTCAGATATCCGGCTGGTAACCTTTAACCCCTCGGATGGGCCGCATATTGGCATAGCGTTCCCTGCTATCAGCTACAACCACTTCCTTATGCCTTACCGCCCTCCTCTTCGCTCTTGCAAGCCACTTCCGGCGACGTTAGAGCTGATTCCGTGAGCATCCCCCTACTTACTTCACACATGGGAATGAACGTGATTAAAGCTGTCGAGGATGATCTTGAACTTGATTTGGTCTTTGGCGCGTGAACTAGTATCGCGAGCTCCATGAAAATTTCTGTAATTAAAAAAACCTATAATCTTGAGTTTTATATCTCTGGAAAGATTTTAAGTTTTACAAGCTATTTCCGCTTTCATATTAATGATACTAATTAAATGATATTTATCAAACGATATTGATCGAAGATTTTACTCCAAGTTCCTAGGTTATTGAGATGTAATAGATTTTTTAAATTACTAGCTTTCACTTCGTCCGCGTGGACTATTAGTATTCTTTTTTATACAATTTTTAAGGAGAAAACAATTACGATTTGCAGACAAAACCAATTTTTGGGCAGATGGATTTTTATGAATGAGATACTTGCATATTTTTATAACAACAGTTTCAGAGGTTACTCTTCATAGTAAAAAATATTAAATTACGAAAAGGTTCGATTTCAGAACAAACATGACGTAAACAATAATCATCGTTGCTTGTCTCTACGAAACATGGAAGCGCGTACATCCAGTGATGCCAGGCTATTTCGCAGCTTGCACAAAAGGGATCAAAATGAAACAGCCTATTTTTTCCTGCGCTATAAGCTGTAGATATAACAGAAAAAACCCATCAAAATTCGTTCAGTAGTTTTTACGTGATGCGAGTATAAACAGACGAACAAACAGAGAGGCAAAAAATCCAAAAGTTAGTTTTTGCAATCCATAGCTTATGGTCTGTACCTCAATGACTGTCGTATTTTCTTCTTTTTCTGTTCAATGTATAGACACAACTCTTTTACTCCATTATATGTATAAATAAATAAATTTAGCACAAACAATCTTCTTTTATTTTTAGAAAATATATTTCTAAATAGTTCTGAATTTCATGATTTATTTTCGATTTCTCGAACAAATTTGTTGAAATATTATTCGACGGTAGTCTGAGAAACGACTTTTTTTCAAGAATAATCTCAAAAAAGGATTTTGGTAATCATCTGTTATTCCCAAAAATTCAAAATCGTATGAAAAGTCGTCATTTTTATACAATTGAAGTCTGTGATTGACTGTATGTTGTATAGGATAAAGAGCGGGTTATTTCAAGAAATAGAAGAGATATGTCCAAAATTATATTGTTACTTATCATGCAGTTTCATGCACATTTCTACAAATCAAAACGATCATTAAAAAAGGAATACTTATTGAACAATAACCTTATTTATTACTTTTCACTAAAAAATCGTTTAAAAAAGATACTTTTATAAATATAATTTTATTTACTACTTTTCGGATAGATCGACGAAAAAATTAAAAAAAAAGGACAAACATCGTATCATAGAAACAAGGACTAAACGCTTGTTCTACCAAACCGAAATGAAGATTTTATTTGTCTACCTTTTCGATCCTGTCTATCAAAGGTAGTAACAAGAAGCAGAAACAAATGGAATAATAAATGTAAATATATTCAGCGGATATTATGCGCGATTCAGGTGCGTTTGTAAAGGATGCACACTGACGTTGGATACGATTTTCCAGCGCGTATTTCTATGATAATCGAACACAGCACAGTCGAAGGTATTTCTCGAAAGCCTCGAAAATACTTGGTAATTCGATACGTTGCGTATGTATGGAACTTGCGAGTATCCAGTGTCTACTACGATGCATTCCGATGCTTGAAACATGCTGAAGCTCTTGCATTTATGGAAACTAGCAACGTAACTTTAGATAGTACCTCAGTATTGAAACTGTGCTGTCCGTTACGCAGAAAAGAAGAACCAATGGTGTTAATGGAAAGATAATGAAGAGGAAAATTATTGGAACAAGCGATAAGCAGGACGAAAATTTTAACAATTTTGAATAGAGTTTAAAGTTGAAAGTATCGCTGTTCTGGAATTTTTGACACGGTACTGCAAAATGCTGAAACTCTAAAAGATTATTTTATATGTCACTTTGATTTTTATACGTAGTTTTTATTTCTGTAGATTTTGTTGATTATTACCTTAACTGAATTGTAATGTTTGAACGTCGTGTAACAAATATAAAAATCTTGCTCTAAGTTTACAAACTCGTAGCTATCTACATTATGTTACTCTGTGCTGCCAATATTCTACTCATTAAAGGTACAACTTGTTACTCGAATAGTATTTTTTGAAAAGCTTTTAATAACTAAACGAACTTTTGTTCCCCGTCTGGTTATTCTGTATTATAATTTATTTTATATTATATTACATTTAATATAGTTTGCAATATGTTAATACGTGATTAAACTATAACTAATTATGGAAATGAAATATGACGTGGGGATAGAATTTAGAAGCTGGAAAATCAGTAATGGAAAATTAACATATTAAATTTCATTTAATTAATATTAGAACAACAAACAGCAACGTTGCTGGAAATTTGTATAAAGGGCACTGACCCTTTTATCAACGAGTGGAAATGAAAAAAATAAAATTTGAACTCAAAAACGGAAAGTTTTATTTTTCTAATTTTTTTGGAAATTTTGATATCGAGTTGTTCTAACAGAGGAAGTTCGGCAGCTCGAAAATACAAAAATATTCGTAACTTCGCACAAGTGTAGTTTATGTAACGCTAATAGCAGAACAATTCCTTTTTCCAGCTGAAAAGCGATCGTAAGAGTGAAAATACCACCACAAAGAAATCTTAACTTTTCATATCGCATCACATTGTTATTAGCATCACGCGAACTACATTTATGCAAAATTCCAAATTTTTCCACATTTTTGCAGTTTACCAAACTTCCCTCGTAACTAAATTCTAAATGGTTAATCTTTTAGATTCAATAGATTGATAAACGGTCTGCCTCAGTTATTATTCTGCTTGCAATAAAAAGAAAAATTATTCTACATTTTAATTAAGTAATTTAATAATCTGTAATTGAATCTTTTGCAAGAAGTGTCTATTCCCTCTCCTTCCAATCTACATTTTTCGTAATGAAATCTTGAATTTCATTGCACTGTTCCACATGACATTATCAGAAAATTTCAATAACTCGTCCTCCTCGCATAAATCCAGGCCGATTCGTTCGAAGAATACTAAAATAGCGGCAGTACTCGAAAGTTTCTCGCTGTACGTTTGACATTACAACCAGCTGGACGGTGTGTAAAACAGGATGCATGGAAGGTATTTTATTGCACGGCAGTAAAATGCAACAGATTACCGTCACGAAGTGACCTATCGAACACGACACACGTTCAACGCTGACATGACGATTCCGTATCCATCAACGTTCTCAACCTACACCAGAACTCTGATTCGAATGCCAACTGTGTTCCTCATCTGTCGAAGTCTTGAAATATCGAACATTTCACAAAAATATAATATTGAATGTAACATAGTATATAATATAAATAAATATTATCAGAATGGATCGGACACTATCGAAATAGACTTTCATTCAAGCGATTATTTAAACGAATTCTTTATTTTATTTCTTATTTGCTTTGTTACTTTATCTTAAATAAGATGTATCATCGAACGCTCTTCTATTATTTTTGTGATTGATCTCATAGATTGAAATAGAACCCCGTGGGAAATCGACAAAATATCCATCGAAATGAAACGAAAATGAAACAAATAACTTGAAATCTAAACTAAAGGAAAATGAAATAAATATCTTGAAATCTGAAATAAACGAAAGTGAAATTAATGTGCACATTATTGACGTAAACAAATCGATTTTTATGGTAGAACCATAAAATACAGACAAGTCATACGCGTAAACCTGAAATAAATAACAAATAAATTTCAGGTAAACGTATCAAATGTATTATATGATCTTTTTGCTTAAATAATATTAATTGTTAATAGAAGCAGAAATGAAATTAACTTGCTAGGAACTGAAAGTAAAAATAATTAATGGAATAAAAATTAGTAATAATATTCTGGTTATTTTCCTGCAATAACTTTGCAGAAAATTAAGTAAAATATCGATCTTTTTAAAATAACAATGTCACGTCGAAAACATTCAATAAAAGCATTCCATTATCTTTTTTATTTCGAACGTTAAACGAAAAATCAATCAGTGAGATAATTGCCATTATTTTATTTTACATTACTTCTTGCTAATAATGGTTTAATTATAGTGCAAAATGCCATTGCTAATGAAATTCAGTAGTACAACTCAGTAGTAATGCAGCCAACTGATACTATTACACAATCGGGGCAGTGCAATCGACTAACGTGATTTGAAATTGAGAACCAATAATGTGATTTAATGCTGAACCTTAATAGCGCAACTTGTAGCATCAGCGAATAGTAAAATTGGATGCTAAACGAATACTTCAATTGTATATTAGAGAAAGAGAGCAAGAGAGAAAAAATTGTAATATAATTGAAAATTAACATTTTTAATGACACTATCATATCATTTTTCTACAGAGTCTAGTACCTTAATACTGTTAAGTTACGGTATCAACATCTTTATGTAATCAGTTAATCACTCCGTAACCAACCAATCATTCCCATACGAATAAAGAAATACAATTCGGTTAAAAGGGGATGAAAGAAGGCAGCAAAGTTGAATCCCGCTATTTGTAAAATTCAGCATCCAACGTGAACTAAATAAGGAAAGAGTAACGGAAACTAATATCCCAGCCATCTTAGTCGAAAGAAACAATAGGAACGAAGAAAAAAAAGGAAGATTCTGATATTCGATCAGGCGATTCCGTCGAGACACGCGGAAAGCACAGAGAGCGCTTTCGTAATTCGAAGGCTAGTCGGGGAAACTTCTTCCCTGGCTGATTTTCCACGGCGAGGAAACGGCGAATTCCCACGGGATCGCGGTTGGGTATCGAAATCAAATCAGGACCAAGTAGACAAGCGGCAAGCCGGGCACGTAGCTACAGGAAAGTAACGTAAACGCGTAGCGCTCGCACTTCCGCTCTGTGGCTAAGTCTGCGCGGAAGGCCCTTGCATCAGCTAGAATCTCGATCGTATTAGGCCGAAAGACTCGTGAATCCGGCTTCTTTTTATCAGCCGACAATATCAGCTTCTTTCCACAGGCTTACTAGAAATTTCCTTTCTTCGCAAGAAAATTCTAACGACACTGTATAAATACATATTCCTACTTTTGTCTTATTGGCCCGTTTCTTCTTCTATTCTTCTTCTCCTGTTCTTTATCGATTACGTAATCGAATAACGTGACTCTGTTTAGCTTATGGTATGTCGGATGGATTATATGCCTTTCATTGAATCGGATACGATTGTTTGTTAGTTGAATTAGTAAGTGGAGCGAAGGTTTCATTGTTTGGCCAAGGAATTGATGCACTTACATAAAAAACTACATAAAAAGTTACATAAGAAAGTGTTGATAAAAAAGTTTTGTAATTTTCAAGATTTTTAAATCGGCCGTTTCATGTGCGACACTAACCTAAGATTTAGTAATTTAAAATGTTATACGTGCAATTACGACCGAATCTAATGTAACTAGGAAGATAAAGATTGAAAGTGACAGGGGCAGAAAGAGGCAAACCGCTAAGTAGGTGGAAAGAACAATACGTGATAGGGAAAGCGGTTACAGAGTAGGAGAAAATTGCAAGTTACAAAGCTGCCCGTAGAAGATTATACGTATGTAGTACCACGGTGGAAGGCTCTTCTTTCTGTTGTGTTCTTACCACTTTGCTTTTAAAAGTTCTTTGGTAGTTGAGAGACGGAGGCGAGTTAGGGGTAACTATGTACGTTGCCGCGATAATGAACGATCGATTCTTTGCGAAAGAACACGTATGTTCGTTTATAGAGAACGAAGCTTTTCAGGTAATTGAGAATTTCATTTAACGAAGAACGTTGGGAAAAGAAGTTGAAGCACGTTAACTGGAGAAGTAAACGGGGGTTAAAAGTATTATATAAAAGCGATAAATTAGAAAATTTCATACTGTTATGATATATTATTACACGTATTGTAATATGAAAGTTTCTATTTTTAAATACTTTGCTTTAATAAAATTGCAACCTGAATAGTTGCGTTAAAGAGAGAGGTGGAAATGATTTTCAAAAGTAGAAAGTCTAGCCTGTGTTAGCCATTACGCTGCGCTATTCGTCTATCTTCGCTGCACACGCGTTGCTTAAGGAATTCGATTTAACAATATAAATCTAAATTTAACGATATAAATGATAGATATATCGTAATATAAAAATCGAATGACGGAATGAAACCGAACGAATCTAATCCTCACATAGGTTCAAACGATGTCAGAATCAAACGCAAATCGAATCATCATGATCGAATTCCAGAAAATCGTGCTCCAAATTCCGGCCGTGTCAGTGTCCTTGCAGCGGAACGCATAATTAACCGAAGACGTGTTAATTGGACGCACGAGGCGTGAACCAGCAGAAAGAAAGAGACAATGAAATATCGTCGGAGCGTCGCGTCGATGCGAAATTAATTGACGAAAAGCGAAAAGAAAAACCATCCAACATGTGTGCACATGCACACGAACGGCCGTTAGCATTAATTAAAAGCTGGAACATTCTATTTCAATTTCAAATACCATGGATCGGTCGCCGAGCTCCATAGCTTGTCTGTGTGATCGTGATACGACAATACCGTTCCTTCAGTTACCTCGACCGATCATCCGTATTTGCATAATTCGCTGGCCAACTTAATTTCCGGCATCTCCGGAGACGTTGTCGGAAGTCTGCGCACGCTTCTTTGACGTCGACGAGTTGTCGTTCAACGGAAACGGTTTCACGCTGACGACCTTTAATATTTGCTGTACCGTGATTTTATTAGGTTTTATTAGGTAGAAGTAATGAAAATTTAATTAAAGGCTAATTTGTTTGGTAATTCAATGGTCATTTTAAAGCGTTTGTGAAAGTATTTTTTTCGGATTCAATAGATATATCACGTAATTCAACACGATGCAGTAACGCTTCTTCTTCTGAATCGAATAAAAATTGTTGAATAAATTGGAAATAATAATGCAAGAAAATTGAATCCTTCTTTTAAAGAATAAATCAAAAGTTTTATGTAGGTCTATGCAATTTTGATACCTCACACAGGTTCACATACGTTCCGTTGTTTGCGTTCAAAAAAGGAAATTACACACGTGCCAAGAAATTTCAAGGAGATTACAAGTGTTTCCAATTCGCATTATGCTTATCAAAGTGCACAGTAGGAATCGATATCTCTCTGATCCCTTTCGATTCCACGATTGTCAAATCAACGTTTAACCAACCCCTACGTCCATAAATTACAATCCTCTCTACCCTTGCAAAACTCCATTTCTGCCGACAAGCCGATTTTGTATAAACCGTCGTCGTGTATTTATACCAGCACATTTATACCAGTGCACTTGGTACTTCCGTGGGTTAATTCGGTCATAAATATACGGCGACATCTTTACAGCGATAATCACGAATGTGGTCACGAATGTGTATATTGTGTACACAGGGTGCCCCAACAATCACGGTATAATCGGTAATAGGATGATTCTACGTGGAAAAGCAAGACAAAAATGTTGGATAGAATATAATATTTGCTGTGGTATTTGGAGCGAGAATACAGTTTCTTCAGCTGTATTCATGAAGATATGAATTTATGTAAATAGTCCGGTTGTTAGATAGGTTTGAGTGAACGAAAAAGCGTCATAACGATAAATCATGCGTCAAAAAGTGGATTCCTGCTATTTTGCAATTCGTAGCTTCAATTGCATTTAGTATTCAGTAGCAGATTGCTCGAGCTTTTTTGGCTAAAATTTATTTCGAGAGAAAATGTCGTACAATTGCTTTTTACGCCGTATTTTAATTAATTGTTAATTTGCTTTGAAAAGGAACACGGAAGAAGACGAGGATCGGCCGTTTAATTTTATTTACGAGTTCTGTTAAATTTCCCTCTGGATTATTATTAGCCGAATGTGATTTAACTCTGATTTAACCTGCGATTTAACATTTTCAATGGCAAATTAAAAAGATAACCTTCTCGACTGGTGCATCGTTGAAAACCACGGATTACGAAATATAATTTTCTGGGTTATTTCGGAGTATGTAATTAAATTTTATACTTCCATTCTGGGAAGTTTAATACCATTGGACGTTAAAAATATGATTACTACGGTTTGGAATGTTCTGTCCAATCGCTTCGTTATTTTAATACGAAGCGATTTGCCTGGCATAAAATATACATATTTTAAATATATTTTATAAATGCAAAAACGTTTCGCGCTGCGACAACTGGAACGATTTGACTTCTTATCCCGGATTACAGCAGAAAAAAACAATTCAATTTATTAAAATATGAAAATATACGTGTTATGTGCTCAATTAATTGTTTCACCTATTAAATATTATAGTAAGTATACTATACTTTGGAACTTTATATATCCTTGCGTATTACGTGTATCCTATGCACTTTGACACCATTAAATATTTCATAAATGCATAAAAATTTACGATCTATTCATCAGGTTTACTTTCAAGTAACCTAATATTTATAGACCAGAGTATTATTGGTTTGTTTTTCTTCCACAATCCATCCTTCAAGAATATTTCGAAATTTTCCAAACTTTTTACCGATGGCGTACGTTTGATGGACACCCTGTGTACTAGGAAAGTCAGGTTCGACGTGTTTCACCAGAAACGGGGATGATCCCTGACGATAGCGTATAGAGATCCATCACGCGTGTCGCGCGCAACATACAGGTAACCCACGAATTCTAATCCCGCGCCGTGGATACGCGTATTACCATTTTCAAATGAAACGAAAATTGCGCTGGAATAGCCCAACGCGTTCGGCCCGATTGAACCGCGGTTTCGATGAATCAAATCGCGATTACGCTCGCGCTTAAGTAGCAACATTGCTCTGCTGATTGCTGTAATGACCTATTAAACCACCTAAACAGAACTATTGGCACCAAGCTGAAAGAAGGGTTGTTTGTGTCAGAGGTTGCAGCGTTGGAAAGAAATAGCGACAGTGATTAATGCGTGCAATGAATTAGGTACTTTCATGCAATTGTTATTACTATTATGGTTTTAGTGCTATTACCATAGCGAACTTTAACTTTGTCAATGAACACAGTGTTAGCTTTTCGAGCAGAAATTGCTTTTTGCGCTACCAACTACGATTTTCCACATTGTTCCACGCTCCAAGTATTTTTCTTTTTTGTTTGAATATATACTAGAACTTCGTTTGTTAAAAGGAAATTTTAGTTAATGTTAATGTTAGTAAATTTTGAATAATAAAAAATAATATCTAAATAGCGAGGAGAATTGATGAATTGTCGTTACACGCATACAGTTGAACCAATTGAAGAGTTGAAACAAATGGAGTTATGATGCAATGAAGAGCACAGTGAGACTCTTGCTAAACGCCTGGATATACAGCGACTACAAAAAGTATTCCTACGTCGTTGTATTTATTGCAGCATTTATATACCAATTAATTAGCCCCATGGTAGTTAAAAAAAAACCCCAAGTGTATTACGTTTCCTATGATTTAAGATTTGCTTTTTGTCAGTGATTCTTTTTCACGAAGATTTTCCCCGATCAATTTCCTCGTAATTTGTTGCATCCGGCTCGCTTTTCCGTGCACACAGTCTATATCTCTAGGTATCGGGGCAAGTGATTCGCGCGAAACACGGCTGAAAAATAGGTCGAAGAGCAAACAGTCGAGGAACATCGTTAACGAAACACGGAGAGAAGAGCTAATTCAGTCGAAAGGATGGCTGTTCTCCAATGGAAAACTAATATCCGGCATTATCGAGCGCGTTATTTATTTTACTTTACCGTGGAAGCTGATTAGTTTTTCGATATTTATTTCAACTGTTGTCGATTAATCACGAATAGACGAAGGTTTGCTCCTATTGTCTAACAGAATTTTCGTTTCGATTGGTATCGTTGCAACGAATCTCGTTCCACATATATATGCAAATCAAACGTTTTCCTTGTATAATATTCACTTTCTTTTCCTTTCCTTTTCTCCTTGCTCCTTCTCCATCTGTTAGACTAGAGATTCGTTGTTATTTGACATAGATAGCGACGATGTAGAGATCGAGTTCGTTATTTCTCCTGCCTGTTCCTTTGTTTTCGTATCACGGGCTGGATGTATTGCAGTTTTCTTAAATTATGTGAATACCAGTTGGTGAAATTGAACGTGCTGATTGAATACGCTCGAGCGATTCTTTTGTGCTCTATGTTCCGCTTCACTCTTTTTTCGTTCCTTCGTTTCTCGAACGGAATTGAATGTAGTTTGTTCGATGAATCTTTTACCTCACTGATTGTGAGATCTTCTTCTCTTGTTCAAGTGCAAGGGGGAGAAACTCCGTTTTCTTTTCTTTTTTCTTTTCTGCTTTATAAAGTCTATTTGCTTGTAAGAAATAATGTTCCTAAACTCTTAGGTAGACATTTTTAAACCTATGAGAAGAATAGAAATTTTAAATAAGAAATAAAATGATTATGTAAGAGTATTAAACGAGATTATGCTAAAAGAATAAAGAAATATTAGAACTAGAAAACCCATCTTTTAACAGTTCGAATAGTTTTCATTGAAAAATTAGCTTTTAATTGCGTTTAATTTAATTTAAAATCTAAATTTCTATAAAATACTGCTCCCTCCTCTACTAAAACGATTTTCATATGTCTAAAATTTGCATGCTGGTACTCTGCGCATAAATGAGTTTAGTTTTCCCAATTCTCAGAGCTATATAAGTTTCTAGTTTATTTTCCACGCTTTCTACCACTTATGGAATCGTCAACTCGATTTAGCCGTGAACTCCATTTGATTGAAAACTCGAAATCTAACTATCGTCGAAATAAAACTTCGAAACCTGCGCGGTCCCCAAAGCAGCGACGAACAAAATTTCAACCGAACAAATGCATCTATACTATCTCTGGTCAGTTAACATTTTTCATTGCATCTGCTGCTTTTACTTTTCGTTGCGTTTAAAATAATCAAATGTTTCCCCATATCCTTTCATCCAAAAAATTAGTACGCTCGTTTTATTCTCCATTGTAAAAAAATTCTCTGTTAGCGGATCCCACTTTCACATCAATTACTCATTTATAAGTTGCAACCATAGAAGAATCAATAGCGTACTACATCAGCGTTATTAAAAATTTTTTCCAGCTTTACATAAAAATAGACGTTTCAGCGAAATAGCGAAATTTATAATTTCATTGGAAAGAGTACGTTGGAATTTCGAATATAAAGAAAAACGACTTGATAATCAAAACCGGATAAATTCGTTTCCATCGTCTCCTTCACCTTCGTCGTCGAATACTCGACGCGCCTATTCGTTGCGTGGACGTTTGCTTGTTCAGCCGCTGGTAGTTCCGCGATGAAACGATTTTCATAAGGCATTGTTGATTCGAGCGAATCGCGTAGGCGCGAACGCGATGCACACGTTCGTCCAATATTTGCGAAAAGTGTGTCGACGCGACTGCCGTGTGCAAATACCAGCCAGAACGTGTTTGCCGCCTACGGAAGCGTTATAATATTTAATTCGTTGTTTTGAAGTTTGCATTCGTGTGTCCGGTTGATTTGTAACCGCTGGCGTTACAAAAAAAGAATTAAATCTGAGGAGAAGATTGGCTTCTTTTAGAAAGACAAATTGGAAGAACTTCTCCGGAAAGAAGCGAATTTGTGTGTTTTAAAAAAACTTAATTTTATCATATTAGCATACATAAGTACATATAATGTGGATTATAATTTTTAAGGTCAGTCCATCCATCTATTTATCAAATAAATATTTTTCTTATTATTGTTTTATTTTGTTTCGATTGCTGACTACTAATACGGTCTACAAATATTGTAAAAGAGTACTAGCGTTATCTCAAGAAAACCATCCGACTATATGAAAAAAGCAAAAAAGACTGCAGCTTCTTTGCAATTCTTTAGAAAATGTTACGCGCAGGGAACAAGTTCCGAGGAGGGGAATGGGCAAAAGTTCCGGTTTTGCGTCATTTCGCAAAAGTTTCCTCGCAATGGGCACAAACAATTGTAAACAATTCCACTGATTAAAAAAGCTAGAAATTTATCATTTTTCTAGAGATTGTTAGATACTGGAGGTAGAATATCTTTCTCACAACTTGTTCGTTCAAACATCTTTGTTCCTTCTTTTTTGCAATCTATGCATATCGCACAAAGAAATACGTAGAAAGTTTTGATTTAATCGTCTAAGAAATTATTTCATTGCCAATTATTAGAGACGTCATAATTGTTAGATATCCCGGGATATCTGCCGGATTACAATGATATTCGAAAAAGATTGGAATCACCCGTGATGAAGCCTTTTTGTACAATTTCCTACTCTCCGAGTTCATTAAGCAAGGGGTTAAAGTCTGTGCCCTGGCCCAGTTACGAAGAATGCTCTCGCAAGAAACGTCAGCAACAAGCTAAATTAAAAATCTCACGCTTGCGAAAAACTCGCAATACGGTATTTCGACTATCCAGCATCAAAGAATCTTCAGTCCACGTACATCATACAATCCGAACCACGTGAAACCACGAATCAAAGACGGCGAAACCCTAGACATGCGCGTTCTCTTCCGTTTGTTTAACGAAATTAACCTCTCGGCCGTGAAAAGTGCGACAAAAAATGCTCGTGCTGAATGGCAGCGATGAAGACGGCTTCGTGCGAAACCCTGTGAACGTTCGTCACGGTCTAAACTTCAGACCTGAAGAAATTTAGACCAAAGCAGGTCTAGCTTCTAGCTCGAATGGAAAGAGAAAACCATCCGTGATAAGAGAAAAGCTACCCTCAGCCTTGTACAGGCCACGCGCTTTGCCGATCTCGTGAGGATACCAAACGTCCTGCATAAAAAATGCAAGGGACACCAGCTTCCCTTTGATTGTCGCTGCGGTAGGACGATGCGATAGGCGAAGAATAAAAATGAAGATAATAACAGAGAGCTTAAGAAATCTCGTCTCTCAAAGGAAATCATCTCGTCTAGTAGGATGAGGCTTCTTCCCCGCGAATCGTCGAGGTCGTGCCTGACCGCGTACTTGGTCTTCTTCCACCTTCCTTTTTTCTCCCTTCCTTCATCCTCTTCGTTCCGCCGGAGACATTAAAGTCTGGGGAATTAAGAGACTACTCTGCTCGAAAAGCAGAGGCTGGTTTTAATGGAACGGCGTAAAGTGAACTAGATATGGTTTTGGAATTCTTTTACATGGGATTAAAGCGGATAAAGACGAAGAACACGCAGACGAAAGGGGTTAATTGTTGACGGTGGTCGAGTAACACGCGGCAAGGCACACGTTTTTATATTTTTATGAACACGGCTAAAGAAATGAAACTTAGATATCGTTTCATCTGGTAAAAGTTGTAACAAATATTCCACTTTGGATGGTTTACATTTTCCATAAATGCATAAAAATCTATAGTTTAATTAATATAAATATTATATTCATTTTTAGCGATAGTGGACATTGTTGAAAAGTGTGTTACAAGTTATAGATTAATTAACGAATTGAAAGGTTTGCAGCGAAGAATAAAAGAACGGATGACTTGAATTCCAACCAGTCAGAAAGTGAAAGACGAGGGGTAAAGTGTAGCACCGGTGGAGAGAATAAATTTATTTTTTCAATGGAGTATTTTTCTTGCATTAACGTGATTAAGTTAAGTTCATTTTAAAAGCGGTTACGCGGTGTTTGCGCTCGATAGCGATGCATTTTGTCGGCGATTGAAATTGTTAAGTTAAAAAAGGGGTTGATTTTAAATGATCGATTTGCGTTTAAAATGCGAAAGGTAATTTAATTTCGATGAAAATGTTTAACACGATAAATCGAGGGAAAGGGAGACAATTCTAACGTCGTGCTAAATTAAATGCACGAAACATAATAGTCTCTATGCTCTGAATTTAATTGAAGTTAAATTATGTGGTAAACTGGAAAAGGAGCAAAAATCTCGAAGCGAGGTGAATGTTTTTCTAACTTTATTATTATGCTTTACTGTTTATAACATTATCATGCATTGATGCGTTAGTTTTATATAAATGATTACCTTTAATTATAAATCATTTTCTTTAAGACAATTCATAGAATATGAAAGAAATAAAATTGCAATTTTTAATGTCATTCACTAAATCTTCCGATTTAATAAATAAAGTTTAATCAAGGAAGCACGAAATACATTGCAGACTATACGATTGACATGTCATCAATATGCAACAACTCCATTGTTTTTCTTCAATTAAAATGTATCGTATAACGTATCCACTATATATTAAATTCTCAATATAACAATTCCATTGTATGTGATTAACACAGCCATTCGAATGATCCATTTGTTCCCTCTATTAATTTAAATAAGGAACCTTCCAGCGACCCTATCGCAGAGGTGCTCGGCTGGCCTAGTTTCCAATGGCAGACGAAACGTATCTCCCTAAAGGCGGCGTTGTATTGTATCAAAAGCATGTTCTGAGCCGTGGCCAGAAAGCATGGGTTCGCAAACTGAAATGACTCGGCGAATTCGCGGATTTCAATTCGCCAGCGGCTCCTAAACTGTTGAATTTGGCGATAGGAAACTCGCCCGCTCGCTCACTCTAATAATTGCACACTGTTCGCAGAATTTCGCGTTCTTACAAACCATTTAAATGTCGCTCCATTGGAACTGGAAAACTTTCGACTGACATCTTCGGGAAAGGACGCCGTCACGACGTTTACTCCAAAACTTACCAAGGAACCCAGCACCTCTTAGCGCTCTCTCTCTCTCTCTCTCTTTTGAAGCTAACGGAAATTGTCATGAGTTTTACGACTTAACACTTCTTACGGGCCTTAAGTGTCCGTTTGAGTCAATGTCGGAACATTGCGTCTATTTAAACAGCGGAAAAATCGGATCTGAATTCCGGAGTTGTCTCAAAGAAGGAGAACAGTTGAATATTGAACACACGCATAATACAAAACTGAAATATTTTATACTTTAATGTGACTAATAGGAGAAATTAACAAGTCAAGTTCAAAGTTTGAAGAACCCAACAATAGTTCCAAATATCCGTGTTTCGTTCATCCAAGTAGCGAATGAAACAGTCAGCAAAAAGTTAACGGGTAAAGACACCGCAAAACGGTCATGCAGAATATCATTTTCCACTTACTATACAGAACGAGCTAAAATTCTCATCAACTCTCATTAACAACTTCCCAGAAACAAGAAATTGCAAGACAGTAACGCAGATTACACTTTCAAATATCATTTACTGACCACAAACTGTTGTTAAATCGTAAACTAGGAACGAATTGTCCTGAATTCTCTACGAATAGAGACAAAAGTAGTCGTAAAGTGTCTTCGAAACGTCAGGTTTTTCGAGTGGCTACAGCGGAACTGTCAAAGGCACGTAAGGTACGAGATCTCTGACGAATGAAAGTTTGCGAGAAACGGTGCGTCGTTCGTATCGAAAAGCTGCGTGTAATCTTGTGATACACGGTTGTAATTAACGCAGCTCGATCGACCGAAAAACAGCCGGATTATCCGGCTTGTTGCTTGCCGGTGGATCGACGAGAAATTTCCAGCGACGTTTCAGCAGCGATGCTGCTATCGCTTCCGATTGATTGATTTATGAAGATAAAATGGACTATGCCAGCGAGTGATATTGCAAGCTTGATCTAATTTCGCGAGAAGCGTTTCGTTTAAGTCACCGAAATTTTCAGTTCGAGGCTAAAATTGCGGCATTTATTTTGCGGCATGTGTTTTGTCGGTACTCTTTCAAATTATCACTTTGACTGCCACGTTGGTCATATATGATCGACCGCGACCACGATATGATTCTCCTGTGATGCCACGATGGTCATTGGTAACCGGAGCGCTTGAACTTCTTACAGTTGTAAAAATTGTATGAAAATTGACAGTTAGTGCATTTTGAATATAACCGATAAATAGAAGATACTTTGAAATAAAAAGTGCCCCATTGAACAATTAAACATTTTTATTAGAACATCAATAAAAAGAAATGAGAACAAATCTTGCATCTAACGGTGTACTGTGTTTGCATCCATATCTTTGAGGGGTAATCTACGAATATTATTATAAACACACCTTAGAAAATAATCGTAAATGCTGCTTTATAATCATATAATTGAAGTTAGAAATGTGAACATACCTTACTATTATATATAGAGTGAACAAATACTGCCTACTAATATCTTCTACACGTTTTAACAATATATTCTGCACGTTTTGCTTACGACGAAACAACGAATACAAATGATTTGTTGAAATAAACGAAGCCTTGTTATAATATGTCGCTGTCAACTATTACCTCCTGACCACCAATAAGATAAACGGTCCATTGGGGAACAATGTTGTCTTGTATCATCAATTTATTATCATTTTGCCATTATATGATCTATATAATAAAAATGCTCCCGTGGCATGTTGAGCGAAACATGTGATTTCGGCGTGGCAGTCAAAGTGTTAATATAGCGTGGATGTTTCGGTAAATTCATATTTTCACGAATAAGAAATAGAACCTAAACAGAGACTTTCAAACCACCTTTGCCAAATTTAAATGCGCGTAGGAAAATCAAACGAATATCTATCGACACTTGGGGAAGTCTTTGTAAAGATATTTTTCATCGCTGCTATTAGGAAATAAATGGAGTCCACATAACGGGAATTCTACTGTACTAGGAGCTTCAAAACCTCGTATCTTTGCAGATTCCTGAAAGCGGTATCAAAGCAAAACATTCGACTTCGAATATACCGAATTGTCAACAAATCATAATTTCCTGATATTCATTCTTGAAGCATATTCAATACAAATGTTCCCCTTTACTTCGCAAGAGAAATCGCTCGCTCAGCGTTTCAACTACTTTCACGAATCAGCAGCTTTTTGAAAAGTCAACCTGTCATACATCCGCGAAGGTGGTCCTTTTGGAATAGTCCTATTGAGTCGTAAGAGCAGAACGTTCTTTGATCCGCCATTGATTTCGTAGCAGCCGGTCAAAAGCAAAGGTTTTCCACGAAAAGGAGTACGGCTTTTGGTTATCACGCGTCGTTGAATCCTGAAAAAGGGCTGCCGATTTCACCATTTCCACGTAACTTCGAACTGTCAACGAATCTGCACGAATTTCCAACGCAACTTCTCCGTTCCTTATTTTCTATTTTCTTTTCTCAATTCTTTAAATATATGATTTAAATATTACGATTTAATATATGCGATTAAATCGATTACGATGTTTTAACCGCACCACACAAACATTCAGTCTTTCTATAGCTTTTTAATATTTTTTTTCTCGTTGCACATAGAATATACAATATTTCCTCGTTTATCGTTCGACGTAATAATGTAGCGGCAATAATTGTCGATTTTTTAAACGTTCGTATACGGCTTCAGTTACTATCTTCAATAACGAGTTTCTCTATTTACAAATTCTCTTCACACACGCATATGAACTTATAACGTAATCGTAACGTATGTATGTGCGTGACTTAAAAAGCCATCAGAATTGAAAATGCTTTGTTTGTAGCGGCTCCATCGCTAGCTATCAGCTAACCTTCGACAGGAAGCTGCTTGATCTTGCTCGAATTAATTTAGTCGCGAAACGTGACGACTTTGATGCATCCGCGAAATAATGCAGCAGTCACGACTTCACAGGCCGAGGCTACCACACGCCACGAGTAATTAATGAAGACGAATCGACTTCTAGCTCTCTTCTTCGTTTCGAGGCGAAAAATTCACCCTTCTACAAACTGTGTACGTTTCCTGATGAATTACACTTAATTAAGGTGACTAACGAGCTTGGAATCGCGGCTACTCATACGCCACTATCGTATGTCGTTCTTCGTAGGAATCTTTCATTTTATCTCTTATTAACATTCGTAGATACTCGCTCCTTTCTTTTTCACTTTTACCGCATTATTTGTAACAATAAAAATCTTTACGTTTACGAATTGATTCTTTTATTTTGAAAAACATGACATATAAAAAACAAGGGACGGCGTAAGGAATTACTTCTGTACTTGTATCCATAAAATACATTCCTCGCAGCACGTACATATGTTGTCTTTCGTACGACAGCTTCTACAAAGTAAAAGTTAAAATATCTATTAAAAATTAATAATTTTTCTACCAGTTATATTAAAAGATATAATAATATAAAAGAACATTAATCGAAATAAAATAAAGGAAAGCAATAAAATTTACTGTACCAGATACAAATCAGACAACTACTATTAAACGTTCTTATATAGAGACACAAATATAAAAGGATACCGTAAGTCATAGACAATTTTCTTTCCTATAAGTAGCTCCCTTATCATTTGTTACTCCCTATATATCATTGTCTTCCGTTCTTTTAGTTTCACCCTATCTACGTACTTGCTGCTTATCTCTGTACTTCACTCTCCCTTCCTCTATGCCCCCGACTATTTTTCTCAGCCTCCGCCTCTTTATCTTTTGGCCTTTTTCCACTCGAAAACGCGAGTAGGGGAGTGGTCAGAGGGCAGAGAGATAATTATCTTTGGTGAATTACCGGTAATTGTATTTGTTAAAGGGGTATTTGAATTCATTTAATTCGGACCATTAACGAGAGAAAAATTAAAGAGCAGGTGAATAGAGAGAATTAGATTTCTTTGGCGGCCAGACAGAGACACGCAACATGCGATTTCGTAAATAAAGCGTTACCGGCTCAACGAATTAAAGGGTTTACCCGTTATTTCCCTGCGATTTTGAAAATATTCAATGCCCGTTTCTACCAGGGTGTTTAATAAATTCATTTATATTAGACCTATTTAAAAAACATTAAATGCATAGTTAAATCCATATACTCTTATTTTCCAATGAAGAATTTCTTTATCAGAATATCCTTTAACATCTACAGATTTGTTTCACGTTTTACCGATAAAATTGTGACAGTCATTTTTCATTGCCGAATTACATTGCCAAAAAGGTTTCGAGATGTTTTGTGTAAAACATACTGTAGGATCTTTACTACAATTAGTTTATTTACAATAGATGGATAAAACAGATGTTGGTTAAACAGGAAACGATGGTTGTTTAATGTGAACTAATCACAATAACGTATTATAATTAAAACAACTAAATAGTTAATTTGCAACTCTCGTCATCACGGATCCAACACTCCACGCGGACCACACTCTCTCGACAACGCAATTCGCATTACTTAACTTCTCAATTTACACTCTCTGACTTCTCAACTAACACTCTCTGACTTCTCAACTGATACTCACTGTTAATTCGTTTTTGCCCCTTAGCATCCCTTTGTCTTTTGTCTTAGCTCTACCACGCACGTGTTCCACAACCGCTCGTGGACAGGGTCACGCAGACCTTTTCCGCGAAACTATTCGATTGAAGGACCGACGATATATTCTTGGGCCTGTCGGCACTTTGACTTTCTCGCGACATTATTTATAGTTCGCCCAATATCTTTTAGGCCTTTCGTCCACGATACTATAGTATAATATCACGTGCCGGACAAAAGAAACAAAGAATTGATCGACATCCGAGGTGGAAACCGATACGCAATCGATAAACCTGGTGCGATCCTTCGCTATCGAAAACTGCTTTTCTTACTCAATCCGTAGAAATGAGTTGTGAACTCATTTCAACGGCTATTATCTCAAGCAAAGTGCATAAATTCATCTGTGCTCCATGCTCTATGAATGCAGCGGACGCCGCGAAAGATAAATATTCAAATATGCATAACAGCCACGAAGTCAAAGAACGTTGTTACCAACTATTTCTACTACTCGACGAATGCCGTTCCTTCGAATTCTCATCCTTTCGCTGTTCAATGTAGAAACTCTGGATACGAATTAACTGCTTTGGGGAAAAATAGGAGCGGTAAAAACAGGTATAGCGATAAAGGGCGTGGAACGCTCATGAAAATGAGACGAACTGGAAAAGTCTATGAGTGTCTTGCTAGGCAAAATGTACTAATGGAACTTTTGTTGCTGTTTCAAAAAATTATTCATAGAAATATTCATGGCTAATCAAATGTAAATTGAACTTATTAGCTGTTATAATTCATTGGCTATTATAAAAAAAAGTCGAGAATGTCATGAATACGCGAGTCTTGCTACGTAAAATATGCTAATGAAACTTTTGTTCCTGATTCTGAAAATTCTCCATCGAAATATTAGTAGACAATAAGATTGTAAATTGGATTTGTTGATTATTATACTTGGGAATTATCGCGCTAAAAAAGTCTCTGAAATCTCTGCTAATTTCGCGGACCTTTGCAAGTATAGCTTTGATTTATTATTTAACGGCCATGGTTCGTGATTTATCACTTACTATGGTGTTAGTCGACTCTCTTTTTTTCTGTCTCTCATGGCGCGCCGAAATAAAATTGCCATGTATTTTCGGCGCAGTGCCAAGGCTTGCTTTCGCTACTAATTTCAGCCCGTCATACACCTTACTTGTTGTTGCACATCACGCGCAATACGATTTACGTGACGTGGCCGGCCTCGTGACGAGCTTTCCCAGTGTTCCGTAACAAGCTGCATCCCTTTACCTGGTAATTTCTAGCGAAAATATCGCGCTACTGACTCACGGTTAATACGTTCTAAATAGAGCTTTGATGATTTTGGTTCTTCGAACAATCTGCTTCTGGAAAGAAACGACCGAGATAACGTTAGGAACGAAGATTGTTAAACAAGAACATGATGAGTGCATATTTGACGAATTTCTTAATTTGATGTTATTTAGCGATTAAAGAAATATGATCGTACGTAATGTAGTTAATTAAGAAGATCAAAATTTTAAAAACAGAAAATTTTGATAACAAGAAAATGACTTCAATTGTGTCACGAAATTATGTAGGACCACGGTATATGATATTTCAGAGGTGCAAATGTATAAAATCGTAGAAAAAAATATGAATTTTAGTTCTCTAAGAGAAAAAGATAAAGTTTATTAAAAGTTCTCAGGAAATGGTGCAAAGGAAGAAATTAGCCGACATTATTGATTTAGCTTTAATCAACATTTTATTTTATTTCCACACGCGACTTGCTCGTTAAATTATTCTGCAATTAGCAGAGCTACTAATTAGTATAATTACAGCAACAAATAACATAAAGTACTGACTTTTACGTTTCGCTATAAATTTGGAATAATTGATGAAAGTCATTCAAAATTTCGTAAACATCAAGTTCGTGAAAAAAGATTCGATGGAAGCTTAAGAATTAATTCGTTTGCCTTGTTATTTGAGTTTTGATTTCTTGAAAATTGAACGTTAATCGCGTAACTGGATGATGAGAGTGACAGGTTTAAGAAAAGTGACGTTGATGAGTTTGTCTTCTGAAAGGTTCAATTGCGAGAGTAATTCCAACGCTATCGTTCAAATCGACTCCCAAAATCTCAGAATCCTGTGCCAAATACAAATCCCTCTTTTCAAATCTACATTCAAGATTATATATCACCTGTCGACGATGATTTTTTCTAACCCAGTGAAATCAATCTTCCACGAGCTATTTCATTATCACGACACGTAACTTGAATGTCATGTCATCTCGTCAGCAACGTAAATTCCCTTTCTCAATGGGACTTAAGACACGGAACGTTAATCGGGCTGGCCGTCAATTGCGTAGGGCGACGGGAGCCCTTTAAACCGTCACGACAGAACAGGAATTAGAGCATCGATTAGACGGTCAATTATGGAATTGCGTCGGGCAGACATCATACGAGTAATTCGACGCTTCCAGCCGGAATACTCGTGCCGGGAATGTGGATCGTTACGGGACCGGGCACCGTTCGAAATATAATTAGTTAACGTCGTGTAATTAAAAGCATTCGGTACGAGACTCACGTAGTTTCGACGCGATTTCACTGGCCTGTCGAAATGATTAAATATTCTATTATCAATGATGGAGGCACAGGTTAGAGCGGTTTTTGGCGTCCATTAAAACAGGCGACCGAATATAATCGGACGCGCTGCCACCAATTGACAAATCCTTGCCGCGCGTTTTAACTCTCTCTGTGAAATCTATTTTTCTCTGATTTTCCTATAGAATCGCACGTGCTTCACGGTCGAGATTTTATTAGCAGATCTGTGAAATATATCTCGATGGTGATGTTCGAGCCACGTATTGTAGTCGAATTACAAATATAAAAAGAAGGTAATATTATTTCATACGAAAAGAAACATACAAATGAAACTTTGAATCGAAAGAAGTTCCATTTAATAACGTAAACTGTAAACTGAAATCAACGTTTAATTCATTATTTCAGTCAACGCGATCAATAATTTCATGTCAACGGTTATTACATTCATTTATACAAATGAAATCTACAGTCTAAATATTAGTAAAGCATCGTGCAACCTATAAACGACAACTAACGCGCGTGACGTACGTGTAACACGATATAATGACTGAAATATAGTTGATTTGTCATTTTATTTCGCGTAATATATCGATTTTACGCTTGCTAATTACAATGCTAAATATATTGAACATTTTACTTTTAGATACTTGTTCAAGTAACTTTTGTAGATAAACCTACCGAAAACCGAGTTTTTACTCAGTCAAGAATATATCACGAACAAATTTTACTTTGAATTTTAACCGGAAATCTCTTTCAACTCGAATCAGATTGGTCGAGCGAATGCAGAATTTATTGAACTGAAGATTACCATAAGCGTTTCTGGAAGATGACTATCGAGGTAATGACGACGAAAATTGATAACAAGCTACTAAATCTTGATAATAATATACAGTGATCCTATATACAATGATCCTGAGATAATATTCTATATAGTGAAATAATATCTTATATAGGGAACAGCGACAGGAAATTAAGTAATATTTCTTCATAATTGAAACAAGTGGCTCTTGTTCCTCCTGTATCATCTGCAGTACAGTGAAGCCTGCTGCATGCAATTACTATCTAATTGCCTATACGAAATGGACATCTAATCTGGTATACATCATGGTACTCCTATAGCCGATAGCAGTAATTCTCCGGTTTATCCCGTCAACGAACGTCGTTCTAGCTTGCTGTAATTAGCGAAAAATTAATCAAGGATACGATTCTAGTGGAGAATGTGGTGCATTTCCTCGCTTTGATACGCATATTTTATTTTTTTATTTTTTTTTTTTTTCGTTTTTCTATGGTAATATGGCAACACTTGTTTGTAAGCAAAACTTATGGTTTTTATTTAAGCAAAACTAGGTGTATGGAAAAGTTTTAGCCTTTTTTTAAGCTTTCACCAACAATTATTTTTAATCGATACAATTTCTCACCTTTTTGCGCAATTGTTTGGTTGGTATCGATCTGTCTGAAACGCCAACTTTGTGATCGATTGGCGACTGCTTCACAAAACCACAGTGAGCACGATGATCAACGACCACAACGCCTAAGCCGCATGTGGTTTGAATCACTATCTTTAACTTGGGCTGAGAAGTTCCACAGCACGCGGCGTATTCTCCAGATTTGACACCGACAGATTATCGCTTATTCCGGTCGATGTATTTAGCTCTCTTTAGTCGGACAACACTTTCGAAATATTGCAGAAATACGAAAGTATTTTGTGTGGTTTCTTTGCGACGAAATCTGAAAGTTGACAGAAAATCGTATCAAGTGTTTCGAACATCAATTTGTAATGCATTGAAAGTGATGTAGTTGAAAATGTAAAATTGATGAAAGGGCTTGAAACTTTTGCCTGCGTCTAATATTTGAGGGAATAAAAGATAGAACTTAAATAGAGATCAGTTTTAGCTACGAGATATTATCATTGAGTACTTTACTCTGCATATTCTGTATATTTTTATCTTGTAAGAATTATTACCGTGGGCGTGTCTGAATTATTACACAAACGTGGAACTACCACATACGTAAGTGACAAAGAAAAAGAAAAGTTACAATTTGAAAATAAAAGTTTCTTTTATATCGTTAAAGATAGTTCAAAACGGGACGGAAATATCTCAGAAATTAAGCCACCGTGGCTTTATATCCCTGTGAATTTTGTACTCGTTTTAAGTATCTCCACGCTCTTCGAAACTTTGTCCATTTAAGCCAAAAGCAAGCTGTTTATGTTTCATGAGTTTACGACTACCAAGACCATTTGGAAGGAACACACACAGCGTTTTTGTACGATACTTCCAGGTTTCTTATTCCTCAGTATGACCTATTTAAAGAGAGTGGTCATCTTGTTCTTACTATAGGAAAATTCTTCGAGCAATCAGAAAACAATGACCCTGTTTTTTCAAAGTCAAAACGAAGTCGTAAACGTTCCATCGTAAGAAAATAATCTCGAGAAGTTTGCAATCATAACCTTAAAAGAAGGTACCCTCAAAACCCAAAGACCGTTTTAACTAAATTTCAAAAAGAAAAATAACAAACTGGTGGACCAAGCGGTCGAATTTTTAGTAACTTTCTACCTCAAATTTCCTATTTCAAATCGACGTCCTGGAAAATTGACTTCCTATAGCTGTTATTCTCTTCCATCGAGCCGTCATCTAAAACGGTAGCTTCTGAAAGTTTTGTAAAAGATAAAATTCCGCAAAAAAATAAAAGATCTTTTTTCTTCCGTTTCGTTCCTTTTAAAATATACATCGAAATCTCCGTAAGGCCCGATGCGGTTGCTCGTAATTCGAGTAAGTATGCCCAACCTCGGAACAGAAAAAATATAGAATAAGAGGAAAGACCCGAAACCAAGGAGAAAGAGGGTAACAACACGAGAACGTATAAAACCTTCCACTTTTTTTTCTTCTTATACGGTGCAAACCATGAAAAACCGAAGTGTTCCGGTTGGAACCGGAAGTGCAGGACAGACACTAATCCAGCCTTCGTTGCTCTTGTTCCAGGAGAGCATCCAGCTGCAATGCAGCACGGAAACACGGCAGCAGGCTCGCCAACATCGAAGACGGTCCTCGTGATGCTAGCTTTCCTTTTGGGTCAATTGAGATAATGTGCGTTCTCGTACGTGCCCGTGCGTGTGTCTCTGAGCTGTCTGTCTGCGTGTATACTTTCTGCACGTACTTATATGTGTGTGGATGTGTGAGAGCGCGTATGACAGTGTGCGCGTGGCGACTTAAACGCGAACATGAATGAATATCAACGGGAGCATTAAGTGAAACTCGATGGATCGTTGGACACAATAAGACGTAGCCAACCCTTAGCCTGTTTGTACCTTGATCGGAATTAAATTGCATGCAACCGGAACGATCATCGATGAAGAAGCTTTCTTACGGCCACGTGATGGACGTTTTAAGAGGAAGGTTGATTGATAAGAAAGTTTTACGTTATTTCGGCCTTTTCAGCTTAGTTTTTCGATAATCGTCGATGGTATTTCCTACTTTTAACACGTTTAGATATACACACATATAACAATGAATTTTTGAAATATTTACTGAATGTTTAGTATTGTTTTAAGAAGTAATAAATTATAAAATACAAATTATAGACAACATATACAACTGATAATTAACGCATACATACATAAGAAACGATGCTCAAAACCATAAAAATAGAAGCGTTATAAATTAATAAATGTACTGAATTATTGTAAGTTAAAGAAAATCGATGCAGAAATTATCGTTACGAGCAAATTTCTTTAATAAATCAATTTTTAATATATATTTTCTTTTAATTTAAAATAATCGATTAAACTTCATTGACCGTAACAACTCTCGCAAGAACAGTTATGAACGATTAATTTTAATTATATTTATTTTTTGTCGTCGTGTTCGAAATTCCTTTTCAAAACAACTTCAACCGTCAAATTCTCGAAACCATGCTTGCCAAATTTATCAGTCTAGAAACCCGATGAATTAATGAATTAAGTTTTACGAAAAGAAAGCTTCTTCGAGTGCAATTTCTTTTTATTGCTGCTCGTTAAAAAATGTTCAGTTCTCAGTGAAGGAAAAAACATATATCGATGAAGGAACTCTGTCACGGCCGGTTTCGCGTTGGAAATCGCGACTTTCAATGCATCCATAGGTGAAAACTGTCGAAAACGTCGTCGTAGTATCCCAGGTTCGATATATGTAATAACTTGCAAATTACTAGCGCGTTCTAGTGTCATCGAAATAAGGAAACCAAAGTATCGAAGTAACATTGTACATGGTATATATTGTAAGCGACGATTCAATGAACAAGAAAGAAAGAAATTGTAACATGTAAGAGCGTGAACGTGTGCTCGAACATGATAAATTCGATGTGTAAGTTTGCGAATTAGTAGGGACGATTATGTATATTGTAATTGTTACAAGACGAAAGCGATCGTTCCAATAACGAAAGAGTTCGTTCGTTCGTGGCAAAGAAAGTTTTAATGGATATTTTCATAGCTGTGCGAATCTTCGAGATATGAATTTTCTCGAGAAAAATTTCGTATTTTTCAAAGATTTGATTACTTCGTTCGAACATTGTTATCTGGATTTTTCTGCGTAACAATCCTTCAAAAATTGCGCTATGTGTTAAATATTTAATTGTTTATATATATTCTATGCTTGCTGCTATTGTTTCTCTTTCTATGGAATTAAAACATTTAATACAATATGTTTTATACATTTTTAGTGAAAGCTGCAAAAGTGAGACGACAAATACCGCGTATTAGTTAATAAATTAATATATTTCAACGTGGAATAAGGTAAAAGGGAAAGAATGTTATGTGAACAGTGAACACGTGCGTTTCATTCGCTTTTGTTCAGATATGGAGCTTTCAGCTTCCACAAAGGAGACGCCGGCATTATTTTGTAACACAGGCCAATATTGACAAGGGATTCTCTCTCGCGGATGCCTCTAGTTTCAACGAAAAGAAATTCTGATATTACAACGTTGTAGGATAGCACACGTTTTCGGAGGGAAACTCGCGAATCCCGGAGCATATCGAGTTTTACGCTTCGTTGTGTGTTTCTTGAATGAGACGTGCATTATCCGGTTCCAAATGCATGATGGAGAAATGCGAATTCTTGTTGAAATCCGGTGGAAACTTGAAGGGAATGCGAGACGAGTTTAGCAACTGCAACCTACAATCATGACGATCCTGTTATTCTTATTTTACTTTGTCGAAATATTTTATGAATAGAGAGGGGGAATTTGAGGGAGTACGAGACAAAAATGAAGATATCATTTAAAGAACTCGTGACAAAAACGACCTTTCAAATTCACCAACATTTTAGATAACAATGTATTTTATGAAATTAATCGACATATAAAACATAGCGTTTCTCACATAAAATTTTAACTGACGAGTAACTTCAATATTATTCGATACACTTTCTTCACGATTATTTAGTTTCATCGCTTCCAATTTTCGAGAATTATCATTTTCAAAATTCAAAGATTTTCAAGACCCGAATATCGTGATTACCCATGTTGTTTAATAATACAGTTTCGATGTTTTCATTGTAAATGTCGTTAAAATCATTATGTATAACAAAGTTCTTCTTCGCCAATTAGTTGACAACTGATAATATGATAATGTTTACTGGTTGATATTGGCTCGCCAAATTCAAACATTTGTAGAGATCGAACTCTTCGTATCTGGAAAAAATATTTAACATATGATGATTCTTTTAATCTTTCGTGATAAATGGAAGAAATGTAGAGAACCGCGCGACGAGGAAGTCGAAGAATGAAAGGAAGTTGTTTTACGGCAAACATGCGTATCAACAATGTGGATCGTGAATTTTATTGCGGAAGCCTTTGGAAACATTCGACTGTGCTCTTGCGAGCAAATCCGCGCGAACTGTCTTTGTGGTACAAAGAGTTTGTTTGATTGTTCTGTGGTGAAATAACTCGATCTCGGTCTAAAAGCAGAAGAAAGGACGGTTCTTAAAGAGGAGAAAACAATGAGGGTATTAACGTCTGAATTGAAGTCTACGGGATTCTTTAACGTTCAGCACGGTTTTCTTTTCCTAATTTTCTCTTTTTCGAATTTTTATTCGGTGAAAGATCTTAGAAATATTAATACGGATTTATTCGTATAATTGGAAATTACGTTGTACGCCGAATTTAGTTTCATAATGCTATTATGTGAGAATAATTAGGTCGTTTCATAAGCTTATAAAAAGATTGATAAAATATCGTGGAAAATATCTCGAAGTATAAAAATTCTCCGTTACTCGATATACGAACGAACGAATTCATCCTATCGATTGTCAAAATAGTCTTCCGATCGTCAATTACCAAAGACTATTTGACAATCGCATCTAGAAACCAAATGATCGTGAAAATCACTCAAACTCAACGCATATTTAATCTAAAGACGTTTTATAATAATTTATCGATCGTCATCTGTGTTATCTTATCGTTAGATCAGCTCGAGGGCTTGTATCTTAAGTAGCCAACGCTATTCGCTGTCTCTCACCATCGATATTTTTACAAACTATTTCAGAAGCTCAAACAACTAATCACCAGAACCACAACATTTAATATAAAACAGGAACAAGCAGAATGCAAATAAAAATCATGTACCAGCGATTTATAATTTTTAAAATAAAACCCATATATAAAATGTCTAAGTTCCACACACAAGCAAGCCACAAGTACGTAATCGCATAGTACTCGTACGATGATAAATATTAATAAAATAGATCGTTAGACGCGATCTCCACTCGATTAACGAAACAATGTTTTGTAACGTGCAATTTTATGGAAAAGAGAGAAAGAGAGAGAGAGAAAGAGGAAAAAACTGCGTATGTTGCATAACACGTACGACACGCGCATGAGTTTGTACAGGAGAACGAAGACACACAGAAACGACGCGTGACGATGGAAAAATTACTCTGGATTCGCGTGATAAATTAAAATAGCGGAGAGACGAGACCTCTGGAGGCTTAAAGAGCCGTAAAAGAGGCCAAACGAATCTTTCTCGTCCGCGTACCAATTATTCTTTTCTATCGTCGAGTTGTTCATTTCCCTGTTGAATCCAGAAGGATTTTCATATCTTCAGGCTGCGTCATTCTCAAATAGCTCTCGATCTCGTTCGATTCCACGTGAGTGCTTTCGTTCGAATAAATTGCGAATCGATCGAGAACGAGTACCTGGTCGAACAAGAAATTTTGTATGTGCGTTTGGCGAAATATAGCGTGTTTCAATGAACGAGAATCGTAACGATTGCGATGGATCTTGGTGTATCTCGTTGCGTCAATTCTTTTTCATTTGCTAAAATTATATTCTAAATTAATTATTCTGTACTTAATTTTGACTTTATTTTATTTACTCACCCTTTTAATTTACATTTATTTCAACGTTTCAACCAGTTTGAAAACTATGTTGGTCCCAATTTCGCTTTTTTTACAAAACTATTCCAGAATCATATACATGCAATTAGAAACATGAGATTGTTACTTTTTACTGGCAATATATCGCGTAATGTACAACGCAGTGCAATCAAAAAGCACGTCGCCTTTTGGGACAATTCGAATTTTCATCCATCCGAATACAACTTTCGATCCATACCTAATCGTTTCGTTAATTTTCGTCTCATACTAAGTATACAAATGAAACAGAGAGTGAATGTGGTAGAATGAAAGGAAACAGAGAGAGTCTGTAAGAAGAATGTTAATTAGACGAGGAACGTATTAAAATTTCCGAACAAGAGGAGAAACTAAAAAGGCCAGACGTCGTCGTAGAAAATACGATGTCCACCGAATTATCCCCCTCCATTCCCATCTACACTCCATCCCTTGACGAAATACTTTCTACTACCGAGTAAGCGTTGATATAAATGAAGATAGAAAGCGAAAAAGAAAAGAAGAAATGGGTGAAACAAAGGAGATTCACATCCCTGGACTGCCACTTCCGAACAAGTTCTCGGTGAAGCGAGACAGAGTAAAATTTATCATCGTCGCGAATTTTATATTGTGTGCAAATATTCGTCTGTCCCTCGTCACGATTTTAACGATTTATCGATTTTTTAATAGTTGTTCAAAGCGTCGACACCCTGATCGAGCAACATGGAGATCGTTACGTTATCGTTATGTTCGTTTATGGTTTATATTCTGAGCCGTTGTGCTTTTATAGTTTCTTTCCAATGGATGTTGTTTATTGGTTTTGACGAATTTTTTGAATTTGATAGTTGCGCGGAATATTGTCGGCCGAATTTCCTAACGAGTTCGTTTTGCACGTTTTGCTAAAGCGTAGAATGGCAAAGTACAATGTTTAACAGACATGGGCATTGTTTTGGTAAAATGTTTGGAAAATTATCATATTCTATAATATGTCCAAAGTTAATCCACAAATGGCTTGTAAATTCAAAAGGACATCTTAATGGGAAAAGACTGAGAAAATATATAGAATAATAGAAAATTTCGTTAAAAACTTAATATTATCCGTGTGTTCAGTAAATTGCAAGTAGTTGTTATTCCTAAAAAAAGCAAACCAAATATTAATTACAACACGGACATCAATTAATACCGTTATACGAGCAATTCCATCTCGATAAAGTGTTATTATTATGCGGGTCTCGTCCTAAATAATTCAATTAACATTTGTCTGTGTACATTACTGCAAGTGTCTACTATTACTAACATTACCATGTGTAACGGACGGTTACATATATTTCAATACATTTAATAATATATAAAAAATATTTCCCCGTTTATTTCTATTATATGCCAATTGTACGAATACTTTTATATATTTATTTATTTATTTACTTATTTACTTAGGAGGTTATTTTAACCTGTCTCATTTAACAATAAGGTCGTACGAATACCTTTGTCTCTTGTCGTACGCTTTAAAAGATTTGTTTCCAACATGAAAAAGGAGTTCACATCTTTTTTCTCTGTCGAAGTTTCCCCAAACGGAACGACACGTAATTAATCACTTTTTTGTATTAAGCACGGCCCTCGTTGCTGGAGTTCAGGGTCGTAATGCTCCAACGACGACTTCGAAACGTGGTCGAATATTCGTCGGTGGGAAAAATGATGGCAGTTCAGGGCTACGAGAACGATCAGAGGAAAGAACGAAATAAGACGTAAGAAAAAATCCCTGTGTATGTGTATACCACGTGAACTTGTATAATTTCTTACGTGAAACTAAACGCCGGTTAAAAAAAAAAAAAAAAAAGAAAAAGAAAAAGACAGAAATAACGAATGAAACTGTTCCCTTTCCACGACCTCTCAGCATGTATTGTTTTCACACGATTCTCGACGCATTCTTGTACATAATGTTTTACTCTTGTAAATAAATTATCCATATGATCCGGACGAGTTGGTTGATTTCATCCTGTCGATAATAATTACGGTAGAACCTGAAGCATCTGAATCGATAGGAAGGCAGAACGAGGGAATTTTTGGACAGTTCTTTTTTTGGTCGCGTCTTTTCTTATAATTCCAAAACATTTTTCATATAATAGAGATGTAGATCGTAGCAGATTTATAGAAAACATGAAAGAAACAAAAATGTTCAACGATACGAGTGGCTCAGAGATTACATTGTCAGAAAAATGTGCGCGAATACGATATGATATCTTGCAAAAATTAAAAGTTACGGTGTATAGTGCATTTCAACGTTTTACGTGTATCAAAATATATGAAAGTTAAGTGTCAACGTATTAAAATGAGAGAAGCGATTGTTCCATTACACGAAAATTCCATTATTCACACGTTTCTGTCTCCCTAGTAATTCAGACATGGAAGGTTCTATTATGCGAGTCTTTCTAACACAACACAAAGTGAGTAAATTTCAATTCGAAAGGTTTGTTTCCCAAAGCGGCATTTCAACTTTAAAGGTATCTCAGAAAGAGAGAGAAAGAAAAAGAGAGAGAGAAAGAGAGAGAACTGATTGTGATTCGGAAGTAATGGGAATTGGAGCGAAGGCGTAGGCCAGAGGAAGATCGATAGGTCTGACCTCGATGCGCTTGAACTTTTCTTACCTTTCAGGATATTTAAGGATGCTCGACTTCGAATCGCGAAGCTTCCGTTGGCACACGATCGCGAACTAACAACGATCGACCGATTAATTTTATCGTTCGCGTAAATCAGCCCGACTCGAAACCAACGAAAAATAACGGTGATAGCGAGGTTAATTAGACGAGCTCGAATTACTCGTGAATTATATCGCTTGCACGAACAAGGATGCAGAAGCAAAAATTAACGCAACGCAATCGCGAAGCCGCTTGCAATTAATTCATCGAAACAGGTCATCCTTCGTTACATGATTCTTTTTGCGTTCGTTAAATTGGAAAGATGATACTAGTTTAAGTGGCAATTTAAATAAGTATTTGAAGAATACATTTTCTAATAAAATATCGAGACGAGTAAGTTCGAATTCTTACCGCTTTGCTTATCTACGTTAAGGTTAACAATCGAAAGAAGAAACTATCAATCTGAAAGCGATCGTCTAAGAAAGTAGGTGTCCAGTTTCAACGTGTAATCCAACTTCAACTTTCAATTACGGTCATCCGTTTGAAGAGTTGTAATGTCGTAAAGCTCATTAACGAATAGTCCAAGACTATTTTAATCTGAAACGTTCTTTTTTTCGACTGTCAAACGACGAAACCCATGCTCGTTTATACCTTCGCTTCGATCTTACTAAAATGGAGGGTAAAGTAGCATTCGCCCGTTCGGTCTAAACTCTAAACGCACCATAACGTATCGGCTTTAAAATGTATCATCTCTTATCTCCGTGCAAACTCCACTCTATTTGACAAGGAAACAAACAAACGAATCTCGTATAATTTTTCCGTTAGCGAAGAAAGCAATGGTATAGATGGCATAAACGTATCACCATGGATGAGAAAACAGTCAAAAATTCTCAGCGTCCAAGCATCGTATTCGAACACGATTGTGTCCTTTCGTCGGCCAAGTGAAAGTAAAGTGGCCTGATTAACGTTGTTAATTAAATTCGACTGGCAAACAACAGCAGACCAGCTTGCAGTCTCTCTCGAATTTAGTATACTGGCTGGCTCGAGTGTTAGTTAATCAGCGCTACTTGTCTCTGCGTCGGCAATTTCGCGAGCTCGCGAAAAATGTTGAATTAGCATTCATCGCGGCCTGCAATAATTAAGGCTAGTCATTGTGAGCGAGAATATTTTATTGCCGGCTGCTGCTCCGTCACCATTCCTGTGTGCCTCGCATTTTTTTTGCTTCTTTTCATGTTTTCCTTTCCTCTTATTGACACGATTCGTGAGAACGCGTATCCCTGTCGCCCGACTGATTCGTTCTCATCGATTCTACAGAGAGATACTGGTTTTTCCGATTGTCAAGTAAAACAGGAAATCGTGATTTAAATATTTCTTCTGAAAGGTCGAACAACGATTTTGTTCTTCTTTGCTTACGATTAGCTCTGTCACTTGAATTTTGCCAGTTGGTGTTCCTGCACTCTTCGTTGGAAAAATATAGATGTAAATTTTCTTTATTTTCCATGTTTCCTATATCTACGCTTCCTTTTTTCTTTATATTTTTCGTATTTTCTGTATTTTCTATATTTCCCTCTAATTTCTACATGTCTGAAATTTCTCAGTGTTATGCAAGTGTGTTTAAATATATATTGAATACACTTAGATTCGTTATTCATATTCCTATAAAAGTTGGCCGAAATTAGCATATAATACATCGTATAATATGTAGCACCGTAAAGCGAACGCCGGTTCGAGAGATGGATTCTGCGTGAAACGGTGCCAACACAAATTCGTTAGCGTTTTCAGGTCGCGCGTTTTAATTGGAAGTAGTGTTATAGCGTTGGATGTACATGTTTCTTTGTGTGCCAGTTGCATTAAATACAAAGTAAAACGAAGAACGCTAGTAATTTGTTGAATTTGGCTGCATCTGCTTGTTAGTTCCGTTGATTTGTAGATTTTTCCTCGCATATTAAAAGACTGTCGTGAAACTGACGTTTATTACCCCAGTGTTTCGTCAAAATTTTAATGTCTATTCGATTAAAATTAACGACGTAAGTATTAACGAAGTAAAAAGCGTTATTTATATATAAATTCTTTTTCGATTACGAAACTGATGTTTAACGTGTTTAACTTAACTTCTCAGAAGTAGCGGATATTTTGTTCCCATCATAAATTTAGTCTGTTAACCTTAACAGTATGAGTCAGTGGTATCAGAGGTGTCAGCGGATTGAAAACTTTGGAGCATGCTGCAAGTTACACTTGAGTTTTTCCGCTAAGTTTCCAGTGAAAATTCGTCAGCTGCGGCTAGTCGACACCTGGGCGTTATAAAGCGTCTATTACTCAAAACTTACAACTTTCTTGGCTTTGTAACTTTACGCTTTTACGTCCCAAATATTAACTTTAACACACCAATGCCAAGATAATATTGATTGTTTTTCACGGTACGCTCTAAGGATATAAAATCATACAACTATATGAATTATAAATTTATCAAATTACAAATCCATTCTAAAGTCGCGTGTAACAAGTGGCGATTAATACGACTTTAACAAACTATTAAAGAAGAGGAAGAAAATGAGAAATTCCATCGAAGAAGAAGACGATTAAAGGAAAAGAACGTCCAATAATTACGTCTTAACTTTTAACCGCTTACAAATCAAGATCTTCGACGAAGATTCCACAACCGACCGCTCTCCAGCTTTCTACAGCCGCGTCTTCAAGTATAAAAACCTACGAACCAGTCAATCAGATTAATAATCGAATAATAATCAGTCGCAGAAGTTACTCGACGCCCTAACTGTTCTCATTCTCCGCTTCATTTCCCTCGTTCGACTTGCACCGATGAATTCACGCGAAAAGACGCTCGCTCAGTATAGAAAGCTGGTGAGTTGCTCGGTGTTCGCGGCGTCGCGACGCCCTTACCTTCGCGCCGTTCAAAGGACTCGAGATTCGTAGCCACGCGCGTGCGAGTTACGCCACGCGTATTGCTGAATTCGTGCGAAGCGCAAACAACGACGAAGGGAGAAAGGTCAAAAGAGCGGCGCCAAATGGCTGAGCCCTGCCCTTTTCAATTTCCGTCGAAATCTTCTTTGGACGAGGTCTCCTTCAACGTCGTAATATCTCTCATCCGCTTGATTTCTACGAACTCGCTCCAACATTTTCTTCGGACGACATCGTGAATTAAACGTCCGTTACTTTCGATACTCTTTGTGAAGAAGAAGGTTTTCTAAACGTTTCCAGTGGGATAATGGTAGAATTTGCGAGGAAGTGGAAGTGGAGTATTATTGGATTCTTTGTCTGCGGGATTTTTGACGGTTTAGACTCAATTAAGCGAAGTTAACTTACCTTCGGTCGAACTCAATTTTACAATCTCGAGACCAATGTATAATTTGATCTAACGCGCAGTTGCATTCGTTATTGACGTCTTGCCATTGAACTGCGAATTGAAAACATAGGGTGTCGAGAAAGTAAGAAAAGAAAAAAATAAATGGCGTGAGAGTAAAAGAAATTTACGCGATCGATTAAGAAATCGTATTTTCAGGTTACTGGCGCAAAAAGTATTAATACGTTCGATTCGAACCCTTTCTTCTAATTCATCTATTTAAATTTCTGTGTTTGATACATTGAATGACAGAGTAAATGATAAGAAAGGAAAGTACGAGGAAAAATATCGCATCCAATATCAAATAACGAGTGAAATATCACGATTTCTGACTCCACTGGTACTTTATAAAACAGAAACGTTCGTTGACATTCCACTAAATATTCGTCGGAAATTTTACTAGCCGACTCTCTCTAACGGAACCTATGCTTCTGACAAACGAGCAACGTCACCAAAAACGTATACCGAATGGTAACAAACAATAAGAAATACGCGCGCCGGGATTTCCGCTGACAGCGTCAAAGCCGAACTCAAAATAACCACAAAATCCTGCCTGTACGGGAAAATATTTTTCCGGAATTTTACGAGGCAGATCGCTTCGTGAAACGTTTTCTAAACGCGACAGTCGTACGTATACGTAGCGTTCCAGAGCATTTATTAATCCCGAAAACAAATCTAACCTTTTAGTTTATCAACGTTACCCTATCGATAGCTAACGATTCGCGTAGCTTCGCGTCAATGGCCGGCGCATAATATTCATACAAAATACGTTGGGCAAACACGTTTCGATATGGTTATCTAGGATTTCGAGAGCACGCATCGATAAAAAAAAAAAAAAAGGTGAGAGGATCTCTGGATGCGGGGTATACCAAACTTCGATTTACTAGTGGAACGTTGCTGGAACGCGTTCTTTCGGTACCGTGCATTGTTACGTTCCTATTGGACGATCGTCAATAGTCGAACAATTTTAGTTGACAGCCATGGTCAGTCGACCGCAACTTTATCGTAACCTGGTCTACCAGAAAAATTTGAGAGCGTGAATCTAAAAACCTGATTTTGGATTTTCGATGGATTTTCTAGTTGAAAGAACGTTGCGACTCAATTAGTTCGCCGTTGAATCGAGTTATTCCAGAGAAGTATCGAAAAACAAGTTTTATAGCAGGTAATGTTTAACGCGGGAACTATCGACCTACGACGCACGTACACTCAATCTTTTTAGTTTTGATATTATTTAGCCTGCGCGAAAATTCATATTCTCATTAGCAATGTATATTAATGAACACAAATATGTTTATCGTTTAGATAATTAACTCGACTAAGTACGATATCACATATATAGGCGAGTAAATACTCGCTGTAATAGGAATAAATTTTAGAAACGGGTCTTGGTCCCTGATATTAAGGCTAGTCTCGTTACGTGCTCGCGACCATATAAAGGTGCTTAGCTAACCGTGCGAACCACCATTCGAAATCAGCAGGGAGGATTCTCGCATACGTTGGAAACGATCCACGCGCCACTTTGATCGGCGAACCGAGACGTTCAGTGTTACGCAAGGCTCTTCTGATGTCTCCCTTCTGGAAATTAGATTATAACGACACTCGACCACGGTGTTTAATTAAAGAGCTAGGATTTCCTTCTCCCCCGATACACGTGTCGTTTCTACGGTTCTTTAACGCTTCCGTTCTCGTTTCAGAACTGCCGGATATGTACCTGGAAATTGATAATTGCACGATCAAAGTGTCAAAGGATTAATAAGAGGAAAGTTCAAGGGAAGATCGTTTGTGGAATTTATTTAGATTGCTAATTTCGATCATTTGACCCTTAACTACCAACGTGAACGTGTTTCTGTCACATTATTCACGTTATTCGTAATTTTCACATGATCACGGCTATCGTCATTCAATTATTATCATAAACTTTGAAAGAATTACAATAGATTTAATTGCAACATATGTGGGATTAAATTATTATATATATTCTTTTAACGAAAATTTTTTATGAAAATAACATAAATTATTTTATGATTTATAAAAAACAAACATTTATTATACGCATTAAGAATGAACCACTGTTTCCTGAAAGATAATCAGTTTCTATTGAACATTTATTAGTATTATTGAATATTCTGAAGAAGAGTTATACCGAACACAATGTAAATTCAAACTGTTGTAATAAATGGCGGTAAATAAGTTGCACGCGGCAAAATGTCGAAAATAAAGCGTTTGCATAAAGTGCTGCAAAAATATTTACAAGCATGCATAAATTTAACATCGCCATAAATTTAATCCAGATGTAAACGCTTTTGCAGCAAATATACATAAATTCTGCTCATAATAATTATTATAAAATTCAGAAGGATGTGCATATCAATGCAAACGATGATATTTGCAAATTGAAATTTAATATACAAATTAAAATAATTATAATAATTCAGAATTTTAATGTAAGTCAAAAGGTGTTGCTTTTTTATTAACATTAAATGAAAAATATAAATTGTTACGGAAAATCAAGGGGACTAAAATCTTCCAATAAAACGAAACCTTTCAGAGCGTTACTTTGAAGTTTCAACAAGCAACAGAAAATTTTAGAAAATCTTGTACCATACTTTAGTTCTGAATAATATTTTATATTCAAATTAAGACGAAAGGGTAAGAGCTAAAAGCATCGCTTTTGCAGACACAAAATCCTGGCTGATTTCTAATGTCTTTGCCTGAGTCATCCAAGGCGACGAAAAACAATTAGTTTTGGCGAATACAATAGAATTTTTCGATGGAATTTTAATACGTTGTTTATTGATGAACACTGGCAGATTGGCAATATCATCGTGCCACTCACCCTACGTGATAAATGTTTTCGCACGTTTAATCTTCCACCGATGGAATTTTAATGGTTTCCTTAGGATTAATTTTGCGATGACAAATGGAATTTCCTGCGAATATCGAGCTACGTTATGTGCGAATTTTTCTGCGAAATATTTTGCCATATCTTCAAATATTATTTTATCTTCTCCTTTTAATAGCCGACTACGCATAAATTTCTCGAATAAATTTCTCAAACGAAGAAATTCAATCGAAATATTAAATATTATAAACCTTTTATAATATTATAAAAATTAGATATTATAAAATAATATCAATCCTACGCTGTTGAAGTCAATCTTCATCTAAAAGATCAAGTATTATTCGGGAACGATTTAAGAAGAAATTAAGTTCTGACAAATAATTCTCTAGAACGTGCCAAGATTCTTCTTCATTCGCTGAGAAGTACTAAATAAGTACTAACAACTTTCCCGCTCAGATTACTTTATTTTACGTAAATAATAAAATTCTCTCGGGAAAGTTTCTAGTTTCTAATTTTCTGGAACCAAGATAAATTGTTATTCCGTTTGTGTTCCTATACTGTTATATATCACTGTAGCGACGTTCTTTATAAAAAAAATTTCATTCGCCAAGCCATATTATATACTGTAAAATATTATTTTATACAAAAGGGACGATCTATCACGTTTCCGTAAAAAAAGTGCGAACAAATTTATCACACAAGCTAACAGTTCCTAACACTTGCAACCTTTTGGCTTCCTTTCATACACCTCTTTTATCTTTCTTCCTCCTAATCTCGCCAAATACACGAATCTAATCTCACGACAACTCGATAAATCCGTTATCGTGTCACCATGACCGTCAATGGAGTTAATGGACTCGATTGAACTTCAAACATTGAGAAGCGAGCATGTGCATCGCCTCGCCATACTTGGCGCGACAAACAAGCCGAAGAAACATTGACAAACTCATTTTGGCATTCAACCACGCGACAAATTTGTCGATCAATCTGGACAGATTAGCGCACGACCACGCTCTAAATTCCGCACGAAACGAACATACAAACATGAGATTGATCTGCAAGATCAATGGTATGCGGGAACAGTTTTCCCTTAGTCAGACACGAAATTATGCAGCTGTTCATACAATCGTGTTAAATGGCTACAAGACAATCGTTTCACGTTTGGTGTGCAAACAAGCTTACGCCGAAGGGGGTCGTAATACGTAAACAACATAGTCTCTGGTTACGTTAACAGTATTCCGTTCGTGCCATACGTTTCTGACTGCGCAGCCGAGGAAACCCCGTCCAATGATGGAATTTGATTAACAGAGACGTTGTTATCTGGTTCAACACGCACCATCGTCAAATCTACCGAATTAAGATTTATAAACTTTTTCCTGCGAATTGATCTTTGTGTCGAATTTAATTTTGAGGGGCAGACAAGAAGGGGAAACTATAGAAAGACCGACTATCCTACGATTTCGATGATCTTTGGATATGTCGTAAAACTCGATATTATAAACAACTTTTTGTGGAAAAAATTCCCAGTACTAACACGTTCAATTCTGCCTATAGCTCTACGTCTATGGCAATGTTTGCGTCAGTTTGGTTGCCTCACGCCTACCCGATAACATTACACCTCCCGATATTTTTTTATTTAACCCGAACCTAAATATAAACTAAAAAGTGAAAATAAAGATCGGGTTTTGGTTAGATGTTATTTCATCCTCAATCAATATCGATGTATACGTTGGCACAGACGCGCAACAGTAGACAGAATTCACTGTAACTATTATGATGTCGGCAATTTTTTGGTATCTCGGGAACTAAGCGAGTGCAGCCCTTATACGTATCGGAAAAAGTTGCTCAAGATATCAATTTCAACGACGTATCCAAAACTCATCGAAATCGGAGGTTAGACAGTCTTCTTACAGTTTCACCGATAAGAGTTTGTCTGAACGTCCTCTATAAAATAATCCCTACAATCTATTCAAACCCGTAGTTAAGTCCTGGAATGAGTAACGAAATAGTCGAATATGGTGAATTGGAAGGAATCCAGTTCGGTAAAATAGGATGAACAACGGAAGCGGAACGTTTACGCAAATGGAACATGAAACGAGGATGAAGTTCGTTTAATCTGCAGCCATCACCTTGCAAAATCTGTTTCGTTCTTTGAGGATCGCGGATTTTTGGAGACTCGGATTAGTGACATGTGGTTTGAAAGAAAATTTCGAGGTGTAACTAAGGAAATTCTGAACATTGTTCCATACTTATTAAAGCGGTTCTACATTTTGTGAAACCCAGCTTTATTATTTAATACATGAAAATTTAATATACAGGGGAGAAGTTATTTTTTGCGAAGGACGGTAAGTAGCTCGTAAAGAAAACCTTTAATATAAAGCAAGATCAGGAAGCAGCTTAACCCTCTGAACAACCTTACATGCTTGGAATAAACAGTTCCCTTTAAAAGAGGAACAAATATTAAAACGATATTGATACATATTGTTACTTACTTAATATCGACCAATTTCAGTCTTTCTACTGTAACTTGGACTGAAGCAGAGAAAATTCAAATTTTAGAAATGTCAGTCATAATATGTAGATATTCTGCAATGAAGTTAACAATAGTCAGCGAGAAAATTCAATTTCGCAATAATCCGTAGGGTAGAAATTTACAGAAATTAAAAAGAATTTTGCGTAGAAATTTAGAAGCTTAGAAAATTGAAGAAAATGAACTTTTAACTTAGCCGATTAAAATATTCTCCTTCAGAAGGAATAATGTATACGAACTTAAAAAAAATGTGCTATAGGCTTAAGGGGGTATCCTAGTCTAGAGGCATGAATTTCGGGCGGTTTTTGAAACTCTGTACAAACGAAACAAAAAATATTTTTATTATTCATTTTTTTATCATTTGTTTATTGATATTTTAAGATTACATAAAAAATTAACTGAAAAAAACTCAAAATTCACCAAGTTATGAGCTGGCAAAGTAAGGGGTCCGAAAAAGGGGTGTCCTGGCGTGCATGATTTCAACCCTTCTGGTCATGTGAAACAAAACAGCCGAACGGATTTTTAATTAGTATAGATGAGAGGCTATATCATGAACCTTGGGAAAGTAAAAAAAATATTTTTTCACAAAATGGCGGCTGTTTGAAAAAAAAAAGTTTCCTTTTTGACATGTTTTTTTGGCAATTCCGAATTTTTTAAACATAGTAAAATTAAAAATTTTAATCCAAGCGTGGCTGAGGCGATAGAGGAATGTATAAAGGACATTCATACCAAATTTTAAATAAATCGGTTTATTAGAACTTAAGATATCGTGCACGCCAACTCGAAAAAAGTAGTTTCGAGAAAAACGCGTTTAAAGTTTTGAGACAAGTTTCCGGCAATTTTACTCATAGAATGGTACAACATATTTACATATTTTTAATCGGCGATTCCTCCTCTATACAAGAAACCTTCCTCTACTTCAAATTGTTCATTCTCCGAAGTTCTTTTATAGAGACGAGCAGTCCTGGCTTCCTTTGATGCCTCTGAAACTCGGAGTTCAGACCGCTCGATGCGAACTTCGTCTTGCCTGACTGCGAACGCATGAGCTTCTGAGCCAATCGTGATTCCCATAACATTTAAGATTTTTAATATGGGTATAACCTTTTTAATATGGGTATAAACCTTCATTAAAAATACATACTGCGAGGAAAGTGGAAATTTGAATTGTCTGCGTTACTGCGTGGATATGCTTCGGAGCAAAAGTCCATATTAATGAATTTAAAGATTCGTTATTATTTTGGATTTCAGAATCCAAACATCATTCCAATTGAATTATCGAATTAAAAATACATTAAAAAGGGATAAAATACAATAAAGATTTTATGAGGATATTCATACGTAGGTACTCGGGCAGCGTCTACCGTCTATTGTTCATTTGTCCCGGTCGGACCGGAGCAGATGCCGTGTCACAAAAATGGCTGTAACTCATAAAATAATTGAAATTTTGAAAAATCCTTTTAAGAGCATATTCTTGAATGCCTAAACTTTGGAAATATAAAAAAAAAATTTTCGATTTTTTCAAATTTGTAGACTAGAATACCCCCTTAAGATAAAAAAGCGATTTATTTTTCGACAAGTGAAAAGCGCAACCGCGTGTTACAGCATGAGGTTACTGTTGATGAATTAAAACTTCAGTTCTTCTAACCTTTTTCCAGTGTACTTCCTTCATAGTTTTACAATTAGAAAGTTGTAAGTTAAACTTTGTAGCGAAGTATCGGCTTGTGAGAGGCCAAAGGGGAATAAATAAACGAGAAGATATTAAAACAATTTCGAGGATGTTCGCATGTAGAGTGCATTCTACCCGTATTTAAACATTCTCTTTGAGAGACGAAAAGAGGGAATAAATTAATTAAAAGAGCTTGTCTACTCGTGTCAAAGTGTCGCGCTGCAAATTACTTCTCGCGAATACTTGTCAAAATACTAAAATTCGAATTTCATTTTCAAATCCGTTCAAAATAAAATAACCCGGTTTCTTTACGTAGTGTATTAAATTATTTTATTTTTCGAATTTTCAGTGGAAACCAAAGTATAGTTCTCTGATTGATTGTTTACAGTCGCGTTAATTATCACCACAGGTTATCAACAATTCAACTGAAGTTACAGTTCGAGTTTATATCATTTTTGTAATATACATTTATCTTTCGTATGTCTACAATAGGTCCAACACTATGACAAAAAAGAATTTAATTGATTACAAAACCAATGTAAAAGAATGATCTAATATTAATGTATATCGAAATAGTATTTTAACAATAGACATAAAATCAAGAAGATCATGTACGTTCAAAATGTCCGCTATAGTGTTTTTAGACAGAATAAAATCACCGGGGTCCTAGCGTTAAAACGCCGAATCACTCTCGGATTACCATACAAAAGCCCTTTAATTTCAAACGATTTTATATGACGATGATTATCAACCAGCGAATTCTCTCTCCATCAAGAACAAATTGCCACTCTGCCTTTCGATTTAGCGCGATGTAACACCAGGGAATAGAGTTACGATTCGAGAGATCATCCGATAAGATCAACGCCTAGCATTCGTACTCTTCCCTAGTCAGAAGGGGTTTAACAAAAAAAAAAAGTAAAGGAGCAAAAAAAAACAATAATAGAAAGGAGGAAGATTATCTGACAAAGAGATCGAGCAGCTCTCCCTGGTAGGCGATCGTGCTCCCAACCGATCGCCAAAGCCCGTTTCCGGTATATTCGATTTCCTGCACGTGAGTCAGGAGGAAATTGATTCGAACGACGCGCCGCCATCGCTGCATTTCAAAGTTAGGCTTGAAAAACGAATTTGAAGCGAGAAAAATATGTTCAGCCGATGAAAGTTGGCACCGGAAGTACGGCTGTCTGCACGCACCCGATGTTCCATTGTGCTTAACCCTTTCAATAGAAATATACCCGCAAAATATTGTAACAGTGATCATTAAAAGAGCTTATGTATCGATGCTGTATTCTTTCTCTCTGGTACTAATTTTTTTTTACTAACGAATTATTAGTGAATGATCCAATTATTATAAACCTATTGCCTCTGCTGTTTCGTATCATTTTTGTATCGCTGTTTCAGAAACTTTAATAAAATCTATTGTTTCTGATGACTGGAGATGGCTTTCGCCACTCTTTTACTCTACTTGCTAGTTATATGAATGAGTTAACAGCAGAGATAAGTAAAAAAAGATCGTCGATACGATGTTTAAAAAAGCAGCCAAAGGATGCGCACTGAGAATAATCAAACCAACTAAGAATGACCAATGGCCGAAATAAGTGTACGAAGGATAACTGTGCGAAATTTAAGAAAGAATCTTATAAAAAAAGACCGCGAAATATCTTCCGAAAAATTCCCGAAACATGACATTTCCCAAAATCAGCAAACTGCGCCACCTCCTACGTTACCATGTTCTCGTAATACAAAATCTGAAAATTAGTCGAACAAAAGAATCATGCTACTTCCAATGTTATCATGTTCTCCTGGTACAAAATCGCAAAATCGGTCCGAAATTTTCGACGAAACCTCAGAAATTTTGTACGTCACCTTCCAATATTATCCTGTTCTCTTTATAGAACATCGCAAGATCAGCGGTGATTAAACGCTTTGTTCATTTGCGAAATAAGATCGTATTGTTCGATTCAATTTGCAAGCTTACATCAAGTGTGTAATTTCACTATGAGTTCATAGGTTTCTGTGCGATAATTTGCGTAATTGCGTAGCTTTGTAATAATTTGATACCGTTGCTCGATCGGTGAAGCTGAAACAACTCTTCTTATGTAAAAACGTCAGATCAGAAGCTTTAGGTGCTCATGGAACACTACAGTATTTTGTCGCTTGTTTTCAAATCACTACTAAGCGCCTACTTTCGATCAACTCTGTACGACCCGGTACGAACACACATTTCCTCTCTCTCTCTCTCTCTCTCTCTCTCTCTCGCCGTGCATACGCACGTTTTTCCCAGCAAAAGAAAACATGTGCGTATAGATCAACTGTTTTAGCATTACAAACAGTAATTCATGAAGCAGTACTTTTGCCTATATTTCTCCCATATCTGTTGACGATTTCCCTTTACTCATTACAAATTAACGGTAGTTGTTTTCTTGTACCAGTGATATATTATTCAAAGAAATTGCATTAACAACTATACATGCGTTAAACGCACACCGTCGGCGTAGAGCGTCCATTAGATTTTATTTAAAGTTCGAATAGAAACCCCTTTAATCCACGAAGGCCATTATGAATAATTCATTATAGAATTTTGTTGAAATAATTACTTCAAGAAAAACTCAACACTTTTTCTTTTGTATATCCGTAAGCTGGAGACCGCTGTTACGAAGAGAATAGAATTTAGTGAAACAAAAATATTCGAAATAAGTAGAGGTCCATATTATTGTGTCCTTGAATATAAATTTTGTTTTGGATTACAAGGTCTAGAAACAAAAGAGTTATAAGTAGATTTCTATTGCTGTTTCTTGTAGCCTTCAGCTAGAGCTACAATGTTAACTTTTTGGTAATGTCCTTTGCTGTAAATATACGAACTTGGTCCCTATCACAGCCCTTCTTCTAGTGTATTGTAACACTGTAAGAGTGAAGATCTGGATCAGCATACATTATACTTATACTTATACCTAGACTTATTTCAATATATTTTTCCTATTACAAATTCATCCACTCGTTCTTCCATCAGTAAAGCTCAACAAATTTGAATCGATATAACGATAGTCGAATATTAAAAAGTTTGGAATATAAATCACCCGCGTGACTTTCTGCGCACGAAGATTCCTTTATTGACTGTAGCAAAACTCGTCAAAGGAAGAACGCGCTACCCTTATTTCTGCTAAATGAAATTTCAGATACGGTTGACTTTACGACAGCATGGGGGAATGTTGTAAGTTGCAGACAATTTTCTACTCTATAGGTGCTCCCCCCATTATCACACCCCTCTGTTCCTTCTCGTTCTCCTCCACCTAGTAACTACACCTCTTAGCTGCATATCTATGATCCATCTCTTTTCTCCACCATTTTTTTCTAGCAGCGATAAAAGGTGATCACAGGGTAGGAAATTGCCCGCAATTTACGATGAATTTCATGAAAGTCGTGCTTGCACAGATTCGTATATAATCTCCTCGTTTACGTTCATATGCTGATAATTTAAATTTTCTCTATGAAGGAAAAAAGTTATAAAATGTTGCAAACCTTATTACTTTCTTTTTCATGTATTATCGTTTTATTCTTTCCCCTTTCCAATATTGCATCGTACAAACTTCATTTCCATAAAACGTAACAATTCCTTCTCTTTCACCTTACTTCTCGCTTGAAGACGAAAAAACAAAATCGACGAATTCCTGCTCGGCGAACATGTTGCAAGAAAAAAGTCAAATCTCAGGGAAACAGTCTCCATGAGCATCTTCACCTGATGGTTTCGCAGACGATATATCACGCCTTTACAGATATTTCTCTGTTGTAAAGCGATTACTTAACGCGGTCGGCACACATAAATCCCATTGCGATTAGCTACAGGCCGTTTGCGAGGCGATCGGTCAATCAAAGCTTCCAACTATTAATCGACCAGTACAGAGAATGAGAACAACCGGTGGAAACAGAGGAAGATAGTCGCGCCCTAATGAATATTGATTCCCGAAGGTGGCAACACTCCACCGTCAGAAGAAACTGGATCAGAACGGAGGAATTTTACTCCCTGGCGACTGTAATAGGTCAGGCTCATCGGCCAGCATCGCGTAAGTAAGATAAATGATCCTCTAATATCTGTATTCCGCAACAGTTGCTGATGAGCCGACTGGAGCCTGGTGGAGAGAGATTCGAACCGCTTTCAAATTAAAATCTCGACCATTCTCGCCTCGTAATTATGCAATCGATAGATCAAAATCGATCGGTTAAGTTGATGGAAGAAAAAAGAAATAAAGCGCGTGTCTATGAAAGTTTATAAAATGATGGTCGGTTTAAGTTGGTGTACGCGTATCGTTATTGGAAAAGTACATTTTCCAGGAAATTAGATTAGATATAAAAGAATACAGGGTGCAAGTTATTAGTGGAAATGTATAAAATTATTATTGTGAAAAGTATATAAAATAAAACATACGTATAAATGGCATAAGGATAAGGATAAAAATCAAATTTCGAAAGAAATAGTCTTACACATTTGTCTCCTATATTCCAATATAACGAACGTTTTTCCAACGGTTGAAATGACTTTTCAGTGATAAAATTTAATTCGTATGGGTATGTATACATACATCTCATTTTGCAACTTTCTTTTCTTTAATTCATACGTAAGCTAGAACTATATTTCGCGCCTTACCATTATAATTTGGAAACTGTCTACATTAATGCTATTGCACATTTTGAAATATACATTAAATAAACGAGTAGAATTGCCATTGACTCGCATGCAGGATAATACAACAATAATCGTTTTATGGTACCGTTGTAAAGTCTACAGCTGAATCTGTTATCTAGGTCAAGCAGTAAAGAAATAAGTATAAACGATAAAAGCTCATGCGTACTCCGTCGAACAGAAAATTTTTAGACGAGATAGGTGGACAGAAACTCCCTTTTTGTGTCTCTTGACATATACGAGATGAAAAGCAAATAACAGAAATAAGAAGCGAAAAATATTATTCCTGATCCATTCGTGTATTCTATATTTTGGTATCATTTCTTTATCGCAATTTTTGCGGTAGTTTATCCAAGTAAAAGCATGATTTTTCGCCGATTCATGATTCTATAGAGACTGACATAATCTATCAAATATTTTCGGTAACATTTATGTATATTACATTTAACGATATTCCATTTTGTATATCATATACGAAAACATAAATTATGTTAATTAATTGATACTAATTATTATTATTAAATATAAGAATATATAATAAATATTACCATATGTTATATATATATTATAACATATATTACAACATGTTATATTACCGTATTACTGAAATAAAAATTTTATTATTCATAGAAGAACTTACGCTGAACTTGTGGGACCGTTGCGTCCTCTCCAATTTCGATGGTTTTTGAATATGTTAAAGGAAATAACTCTTTAAATAACTTTTTTCTATACATATAACCATCACCCTCGCTCAATTTCTGAGATATTCGCGAAAAGCTTGCTTTACTAGAAAATTGAATTCTGCGTCTGCTTATAAATGAGAGTCGGGTGAGCTTAAAGGCTCCGTACACAACGTGCATATGCGAGGCTGCAAGAAATGTCTGTTATAATATGAGTTTATATCTCAATTAAAAGTGAAAATCATCAATGTGATTTGGATTGTGTTTGGGTTAGAATTTTCAATCCAGTCACTGCGATCGTTCTATTTCGTAAAATAGTATCAATTATTCATTCATCTATTATTTTTATAATTAATTTGTTATTATTTCACATAAGCGTAACCAAAGTCAATACATTGTCAGTTAATTTTTAGGTGAATTATAACAAACATCTCGTGCGGCATACGCAGTTGCGCTCGAGACTTTTAAGCTCGCCCCGCTTTCGTTTATAAACAGAAAATAAGCGGCAACCAATACTGACGCATACGTTGCCACAGACGCACGATTATAGGCAGAAATACGTTGTGTGGTACCGGCAGTATTACGCGAATATCTCAGAAACTAAAACCGACCGACGGTTATACATACAGGAAAAAATTACTCAAAATGTGGAGCTTTACAATATATTTAAAAATCATCGAAATCGGAGAGGGCGGATCGACATGACAACTTTTTTGACATCGGAAAATGATATTGCATCAATTCAAATAATCTTGGATTAAAAATAGTACTTTTGCAATTATTTCCCTAGAATTTTCGATATTGATAATAATTTAAGGAGAATACATCGTGCAGTAAGCTATAAATTTCTCGAGCTTGAATGAAATATAGACGAATACGCGTGATTCACGAATTAACACATTTCCATAAACGCCTACATCAAACCTAAAAATAAAATATAGTCATTTTATGACGAACTGCACCTATGATATTTGAAATAATACGAAGAAGATATATATCTTTCTTAATCCTAGTGTCTGACTTAAAAGAAATTTTCAATATTTAACATCTTTTAAATTATGCTCTTTAAGTGCAATAATGTTTTTAAGTTTCTTTTGTAAATTAAATTTTTCTATTAAATGATAGCTATTTATTCTATTATAGCTATTTATTCTATTATTAGCTTTAATTAAATTATTTGGACTTCATAAAAAAAATTCTCAATGCTAGATATCTCACATCACTTTATATGCATCTCATGTAAATTTCTCTCATAAAAAGTCGTCGAAATAATTATACAAATGTAGAAACAAGAATGCAACATGATATCATCGATACAAATTGCAAGTGATGTCATCTCTCTAGCATGAGTTCTACATCATGCCTCGCATTTTCTATTATCTTTCCCGCATAAAACGAGAAAAGCATTCGTCAACGCGTTTGAGTCATCGTACTTGTGGTAAACAAATAAATATAATTCAATAATATTTCTAAATCTTCAGTGTAAATTTACGCGTTCACTTTACTTAAAGCAACTTATTACAATAATTATTATGACTTCTATATTTTATACAAGCTAGAACCAAATTTATGTGTGCTCCTTGTACCAAATTTATATTAAATGTCAGTTTATGACAAAAATAATTACACTATAGTAGCCAAACATTAAGTCAACCAATGGTCAAGAATTATCACGCAATGATGATGCATGAAAATCCTAGACTTATAGAAGTTTCCTTTCTCTAAAGTTAATGTTGCAACAGCACCGCGTATTATCCCAAAGAAAAGAGAATTTATACATTTCAATTTCTAATAATTAGAAATTTTTCGATTTGTAGAGGAAATTTTTCGCATTACGATATAATTTATCTATTAATTACCATGTAGTTCATTGCTCATCAGCGAGTACGTGTTAGATAACTCAGTGAACATCAAAGTGCCATTCATATTTTCTCCTTTCTGCTTAATTAGATTTAATTCCGTTCGATCGCTTTAAACTCATTAACAGAACTCGGGAAAAGGAAACGCGATGTCGGGAACCAAGAGTTTTCCCGTACTTTACTCAGACGTGGATCGCCTTTTATTGCGCTTCTTCGTTTCCTTCGAGTCTGATTTCTTCTACCTAATAACGCTAGTTTTACGTTCTTCTGTCTGGTACTTAAAAAATAAAGAACCAGCTTGTTTCATATCATACTACGAAAATGTAAATAACCACTCAATATGTATATATATTTATACATATATACTATTTTATATTTCTCCGATAAAGGTATATGTGCGCGATACATGTTAAAATTTCATTCGCATTGCAATGAGACATGCAAATTATAATTGCATTGATATTTGAAACAAAGCTGAATACAATCACTCATCACGATTATCGATTTAATTCGAAACTATTGATGGCGTACATTCACAACCTGAATAAGAATAATTCTAGTGATATTCTATGGAAAAAATTATAATAATTTTAGATATCATTAACGGGTATTTGTTAACAAGTAGTAACAGTGTTAATACTTTATTTTTCAGTATCCCGGCCATGAAGATGATTCGGTTTACTGAATCATACATTCTTTTGATACATATATCTACACGCTCTTATTAGACTGTTTCAATTTTCCAATATTTCATTCATGAAATTAATAATCCTCTACTACCATCAATCTCGATGAAACATATGCGATGAATAACATATTATATTTATACTAATTTAATCTGCTTTACAAACAATAGGATATAAAATATCATTATACAATATTTTATAACTAACACGATACATAATCCGCGATTTTCAAATTTGTGTAAGGTAATAACTTACGATATTCTTTTATCCTTTAAACCACAATGATACTCTCTATAATTCGGTTTATTTTCATAATTATTGACGTTTACTCCTGCTTAAATTAGCACGCATTTCTTTCATTTCTTCATAAATGTTAATTGTAATTCTTCATAAATATTTCTTAATATTCTGTCTCTTACGATTCTCTGCTAATCTTCTCGTGCGTCTCTCGCTCTGTCTCCCTATTCATATACTAATTCTATTTCTTTAATATTAAAATTTATAGTTTTCTAATTTAGAAATTATTTTCGCCCTTTTTGTACATTTTATCTGTCTGGGAAAAACATTTCCTTAATTTAGTAGGAAATATTCTCTAGGAATTATTCTCTAACATATAATACTCCAAAAGTAAACCAAATATTGGGTCATCCCATACGTTCGGTCCGTTTTTTGAGCGGTTATATATGTTAAGATTGTTTACATACCTTTCAGTTTCATGAAAAAATGTAATCCCCCTCTCGTTGTACAACTTCTTCTCATTTTTCAAGTGTATTGGTCCCTTATCGCCGTATGTTTATAAATCGACACATGAAATGTATACACAAAAGTCGGCACGAACTTATGGGATGACCTAATAATTCTACAAAAATATATCTCGGTCATTGAACTCAAGCAAATTATTCTGATGTGCCCCAGCTATCTAGCTTTTAAAAGAATTAACAGCACCATCGTTCCATCTTGAACTTAACGAAGCCGGGAATTTTTTCTCATTACGATTTCCCGGCTGAAAAGTATGAGAAGCTATCCGTGTTGTCGGCTGATTCGACGGAAGAGGTCTTGTCCAGGATCTTCGTTTCGAATTGTTTGTCTCTACAAAAATGCAAATGAAGAATAATTATCGCCTTGGATAAAGACACGTTGACGTATAATTAAGCACGAAAGGACGCGTGGAACACAAATACTACTTTTTCCATCATAAATTTTATACATGGAGATAGAAGATTAGAAAACGGAACTTTTCTTAAAAACCTAGGCGTATATAATATCGAGCTTCGCAGAAAAATTCCAGGCGACCAGAATATTTTATGTTATTATGTACAATGACGTTAATATTCAAACATTATGAAAAATTTATATATATTAATGTTATTGAGTTAGTTGTTCTTTATTATTTATGTTAAAACATCTATTACATTTAGTAGAACATTTACGATAATTAATATTTACATACACATAAGGAACGTACATCTTTTATTAAACTGTTAATCGCTAGTAATTACGTCAAACAGCAAAACCAACTATTCCGAGAACAGCTGATGGATATCGTATGTTAATTTAATTAAATTAATTCTTAATGCTTCAGGGAATTTTCATCGAGCGAATATTATAAATAAAGCAAATCTTATGAACAAATATTACGAATGGACACGCAATCGCCGTCAATTGTCTTCTTTTTATCTTCCCATCACACAATTATTTTTTGAAACTCCTTCTACGTGCTTCTCCCTCGTTAAACGACAGAATATTTTGAAAAAAATGTCCAATTTTTAAGCTGATATTTTCCCTGAAAAATTGCATGGACCGTTCGGCAATAAACAACAGCACTTAACAATAAATGGAACTGGATGAAAACAGTGAAAGAAGAACATAAATTGCAATGAACAGAATTAATTACGCGAGCGGGTGGCCGCCAGTCCTAACGATCGACCACGAAAACCACAGATTTCTGGGGCGGTGTGCGGTAATTGTGCGAGTAAAATCGCATAAAATCCACGTGCTGACCAGAACCCAAGTAACGACATGTCGACAATGTGCCTGGCACAGGCTGCAGAGATGACCAGCTTGCGTGGAGGAGACCAACGTCGTTCGAAATCAGCTCCGAAACTTAACGAGAGGATACCACAATCTGTCTGTACGTATTATAATTTTTTTATCATATTTAGACGTTATGTACGTATGTACGAAGTAACACTATTTCAAGTGGTACGCGCAATTATCTCCCAAAAAGTATTATATTATTCGTTATGCGAAAAAATGTTTCGCATAACCCCCCACCAAATCCCCAGAAACCCCCGCGAAGTGCATCCACTGTCAAGGAGAGCATCCTGCGAACTACAAAGGATGCTTAGCCTATAAAACACTGCACAATAATAAGTACCCTAAACCCAGACCCAAAGAGATAACCAAACAAGAACCTCGACCCCAAAAATTCTCCACACCATCAATCTTCTATGCTCAGGCAGCACAAGGAAATATAAATAATTCGAAAACCCACAGTGGACACTCAGACAAATAGTGTTCCCACTCCACAAAACACAGACAACTTCACCAGACTCGAAAAACTAATAAAGAAGCAAATGAAACAAATTAACAACTTACTGTCACTACTTACACTCTTCATGGATAAATTAATACGCACAGAAGCAAAATAAAACCAATGCGTAAAGCCCTGTGGAACGCCAACGGTCTAGGTCAGCACAAATTTGAACTAGAACTCTTCTTAAAACAACAGCAAATCGACGTAATGCTCATATCTGAAACCCACTTCACCGACAAAAACTACCTCAAAATACAGGTCTACAACTTCTACCATACCCAACATCCCAGTGGAAAGGCACACGGCGGCACCGGAATCATCATTAAATCCAGCATTAAGCATTACGAGCTTCCATCATTCCAGAAATTCTACCTTCAAGCCACAAGCGTAGCAGTAGAAAACTACCATGGTACAATCACCACTTCAGCAATATACTGCCCTCCCAGACACTCGATTGCAAAAGAGAACTTCGACAGCTTCCTTGACGCCCTAAGCAATAGATTCATAGCTGGAGGAGACAATAACGCCAAGCATACCCAATGGGGCAGCAGACTTGTCACAGCAAGAGGCAATAACATCTTGAAAAGCATAACCACCAACAATCTCAACTACCCCACCACATATGAACCCACATACTGGCCCACTGACACTAAAAAAATCCCCGATTTACTCGACTTCTTCATAACCAAAAATATCTCGCCTAGATATGTCCAAATCAACTCCTCCGCTGAACTCTCTTCCGACCATTCCCCCGTGATAGCAAGAGTCAATTCAGCAATAATCGAGAACCCACCTAATGGCCTTATTCACAACCAACTCACCAACTGGCAGCTTTTTACAGAAGTCTTTAATCACTCAACCTCTGCCTCAATTTCACTAAAAACAAAGGAAGATATCGAAACAGCCACAGAATACTTAAACTCGAGCATAATAAACGCTATCAGCTCCTCAACACCTACTAAGACTTCTATCAGCAAACACGAATATCTCCATTACATATTAAACAAAATCACAGAAAAACGAAGACTAACAAGAGTATGGCAAACCCATAGAATACCGGACGACAAACGCAAATTAAACCACGCAACCAGGAAGTTAACCAAAATCATTAAAAAATACAAAAATGACTGTTTTCAAAAATATCTCGTCAATTTGTCTTCTACCGCCGACTCCAACTACTCACTATGGAGGGCTTTCAGGAAACTCACGCGTCCCCCGCAAATAATCCCTCCAATTCGCTATCTGCAAGGTGGATTGGCACGAAGCCCTATAGAAAAAACCAACCTGTTCGCTAACTACCTATCCAACGTCTTTAAACCCCATTCCTCCAATACCGCTCCAGAAATAACAGAATACCTGCATTCTCCCTTCCAAATGTCTCCCCCCCCCCCCCCATTAAACCTTTCACTTCTCTAGAGGTTACAGAATTAATCCATCGTCTGAACCCCAGGAAAGCATCGGAACATGATTAAATAAGTAATAAAGCAATTAAGGAACTATCCATAAAAGGGATTGCACTCATTTCTTCAATCTTCAACGCAATTCTTCGCCTTGAATACTATCCCAAAACCTGGAAAACGTCACTGATTACACTCATCCCTAAATCCGGAAAACCAATACACGAAACTAGCTCCTATCACCCAATTAGTCTTCTAGCCACTTTGTCAAAACTATTCGAGAAGTTGCTAACGAATCGACTCCTTCCACTCCTAGAGGATCTGAAAACACTGCCAGATCATCAATTCGGTTTTCGGAAGCAACATTCCACAATAGAACAAATCCACCGAATAACACACAATATCAGCCAAACCCTCGAAAAGAAAAAATACTGCTCAGCGGTATTCGTTGACATTCAACTGGCATTCGACAAAGTATGGCATGAAGGATTTCTTTACAAACTTAAAAAAGTCCTACCACACACTTACTACTCCATCCTAAAGTCCTACCTAACCAAAAGATAATTCATGGTTAAATACGTAGACGCCATTACCACATTTCCAATAGAAGCGGGCATACTCCAAGGTAGTGTCCTCGGACCCCTGCTGTTCTCCATCTACACTGCCGATTTACCAATATCAGCAGAAATAACTATAGCAACATTTGCTGACGGCACAGCGCTATTAGCGTCCCACGCCAACCCGATAATTGCCTCATCCACTCTCCAGTGAGGCCTCGCCTCAGTGGAAAAGTGGTTCCATAAATGGGGCTTCAAAATTAATGAAAAAAAATCCACACATGTAACCTTCACGCTGCGAAAACAAACCTGTCCACAGGTCTCCATTAACAATATAACAGTTCCTAACAAGGACACAGTCAGATACCTGGGCATGACTCTGGACAAGAGATTAACATGGAAACAACACATCGTAGACAAATCTAAGCAACTCAGGAATAAACTCAAAAAATTTTATTGGCTCATTGGCCGTCGCTCCAACCTAAGCACGCGGAACAAAATTACGCTCTATAAGACCGTAATAAAATCTGCCTGGACTTACGGAATCCGAATACTCCAACGCTTCCAATCGAAAACGCTAAGATCCCTAATAAATGCACCCTGGTATGTTACCAAAGATGAAATATACAAGTCCAGAAGCAGATATAACGCAAGAATCAACAACCACCACAACCCATTAGTCACCCAACTACTTGACACGACGGACCAGATCCGCAGACTAAAAAGAAAACACCCGTTAGATTAAATCCTTAGATCCTACTAAAACCAACAATATAAAACTATTATAAACCATGTCATTGTATCATGCCTAATGAAGTTACTGAAAGTTCTCAACGAGAATTGATTGTAAATATTCTAATAAATAAAAAAAAATAAAAATCTTGCGATGATCACAAATCTTATCTAGGTGGATGTATCTTACAAATTTCAAAGTGATCTTTGTTTTTTTTATGCATTTTTGCAGAACTATATGTTTTTGTGCAGATAAGTGTGTAGCCTGTTCTGTGACGAATTCATCGATCTATATCTTACTTTTCAAGGTCATTCAAGATCGTTTGTTCCCTTCGACACCATCAAGTGACTTCGCTATCTCTCCCTAGAACCAAGGATAACGGAACCCAAGCAATCGCTACGAGCGTTCGCTACGAAGTCTCGCGTTTTCAGACATCACAATAGCAAGACGTCGGGACTGCTGGCCTACCACCATGTGGGTGAGGGCTTAAATTTATGGCACCTTTAAGTGTTGATGCTTTCTCTTTCCTATAGCCGAAGGTAACGAAGAAAAATCCGGCAGTAATTTGCAAAAGAAAGATGTTGATTCATTGATTGTTCAAGATGTTGATTTCTACAACATTTTGAAGCAGTTTACTAAATAATTACTAATTTTTGACCATCATAAAATGTTCCTCGAAATAAAATAAGTTTTATAAACTTCAAACATTTTTTTACATAGCGAGTATTTTAGGAGGTAATTACATGTATCACTCCAAATGGGTAACACTGTATATACTACAAACTAAAAGATTAGGCACTCACATGCTGCATTGTATTTCATTAACTCCATACTTAGATGCAAACTGTAAGATGTAATATTTCATTATATTTTTATTGTAGCATCTTGTTTGGGTGATTTTATTATCTTCTCTAAAATGCAATAAAAACTATTCAGATGCACATCAATCATATCACAAACTATTATTATCTTGGTTCCTGTATCTGAATAGTTTTCTTTTTTTCCAAAAACAAAACCTGTGACAATTTTCACAGCTTTTCGCTCACGAGCATCACACTCTATGCTCGTTCAACAAAAATTTGATGCAATCTTTTTATATCGAAAAACGCAAACCGGAAAAACAAAAACGGGCCAGACGTCATGGCTGGAAAAACATGAGATTTTGAATCGGTATTTTAAAAAGGAAAGAGAGACGCGTTGAAAACTATTTTATGCCACTCTCGTAGTTTTACTACCTATTTTTATTTTTCTCGTTTTATACTCTTTTTTTGTTTTTTATATATTGTTACATGATTTAAAAGAGAATTTTATTACAAATAACACTATTTTTTCTAAACTTTGTATCGAACTATTTTACATCTAAATTATTCTCCGTTTAATATGCCATTTATGAACGCTGTATAACACATCGAAAACAAATCATTAAAAAAGGAAAACCATAGGTATATTATGATAGTACCGTTACAAAAAATACTACTTATTTATTTATTCTGTCACATGTACCAGAAAACGCAAAAAGAATCCTAAAATCAAAAACGCATGGAAATTGAATATTCAAATAGAAGTTTTTATACGAATTTAAAAGCAAAAATCTAAATGACAGTAGAAGCTATACAGTATCGAATAAAAACTAAGTTTTATTTCGGATTGTAGTAGTTTAAGTAACAAATGATATAAAAAAGAGATAAAAAATAATCTTTATATTGGAAAATTGTGTACATAAATTCCACGATTTATAATTTATTTCATTTTTTAGGGACATTGCAGTATAGTGTAAAATACTTAAATATAACAATACCTAATCTATGTACCTATTTTATATCATATCTCAAGAGCTAATCAATCTAACACACTTTTTACCATATACATATTTCTTTCATGAATTTATCATAGCAAATGATCAAAAGAAGCACCATTTTAAAGAGCCATGATCATCTCCATATTCAATTGAATACAACATTTTTTTCAATTGCCAACTGATTAAATTTTGTTCGAAACATCTTTTTATCCGATTAAGGGAAATGCTGACAGATTGTAATCATCGTTACGATGAACATTCTGCATACGCATCGAAATTAACAAACGCGCGTTTTTATCCTTCATACTTTTTATTTCCTACCTACGTAATTTATCATTCACCAACTACCACGATATAATACCTACAATATCCCTATAACAGTTTTCCCAAAAGGTATCTCGCTCGAACAAACAATTATAATCAGATAATAATCAGACAGACGAAGGATGATTCGCCGTGCTAAAGTTAGGCAAGCCAAATGAACTAATATCGAACGTTAAGAGCAAGACAACAGCCAGGGATAGAAACACCAGATTTTCCACCAGCTATAATATCAGTGGTCGTGTAGTCAAGTTATTCTGGTACACGCCCACACGGTACACTGTGTACATTAGAATGTATATAGCGCCACATGCTAATTATACCAACAAACGAACAACACGCTGCATGTTTTGTACGAGTTGATAATACAAGCGCGTTTGTCATTTCACGATTAAAGAGACTAAGACCGTGAACATACAAAGAACCGTAAACGGTAAGCAGCAAGCGGTAAGTGGTAAAATTGGCATTTGGAGCCGTGCTCGGTACCTGACTCGATTCCGGTTGTGTTATACCTGAACGTTCGCGATAAATCAATCGGTGTCGACTGTGCGAACAGTTGCGAATGACACGAACCGGGAAGTTTGCCTCCCCATCGCGTTGATCAAAAATCGCAACTTTCTTTTAAAATCCACACCGGTCGTGAAGTGATTAAAGTTTCTGTTTGAATTGACTTGGGCCGCGCTAGGTAACTACTTTTAATTAAAAGAAAAGTAAGAACGCCTCTTGGTCCGTGAGAAGGGAAGGCGGGAAAAGGGTTCTTCATTATTGCACGCTGATCGCTGTTCAACAAGAATGGAACTCGGGGAAATTCCTTTTTTCATTTGATCAAGGATTACGACGCTACTTGTGCCCAATTTTTAATATTGAGAGATAAAACTATTTAATTTGTTGGATTGTTTGATAGTTATAGAAATTATTATTAATGATCGTTAAAAAGAATGAATCAGGAAAACCGATCGATAGATAATTTTCATAATTGACGTCATAGATTGTTAACTAATTCTCATTCTAACGTTCTCATCGTATTTCGTTACGTATTTGGATACTTAAATTTCATTAAATCGGATCGAATTTCAATGACAATATGTCGAGTAAAAGTTGTATTGTTAATCACGATTGATAATCAAATATTTCAATATTAATTGTCGGTTATTAATTGCACTGAATAATTCCAACACTGTTTTTGGAATGTGATTTTCCTGCTCTTACGCATACCTCGGAAACCGAAATTTTGTACAATACGCACGATAACAGGATTGATGATATGATGAAGAGAAAAGGTAATTGCTTGCGCAGAAATAAATCGAAAATGTGGGGCGACAATTTTTGCAGAAGATTGGCTGAAAGTTTGAATAATCCACCTACACATATTCGTTGACGAATATATCTTTTCGTAATTCGGCATTTCTAGTTAAAAAGGTTCATAAAAATTCAAACTTAATTCACTTCCTACACAACCGTATTTTATGCGCAAAAGCAGAGGCAGACAGACAGGATGATTTTATCGTTTCAACGAAACTTCGTAAAAATCGCGAGCGCATTCGATTAAATTTATTTCGTAATTCTCAACGTAGACATACACAAGTTGGATTACAAATTGTACGACGTTTCTTCGGTGCAAACGTAAATTTATATCTGTATGTCATTACTATGCAACTCGAGGCACATGAAATGTATCAAGTATACGATTAATGGGACCGTTTTAATGTCGCTAAAAGCACCAATTTGTTTCCAGAATTAGAATACATTTACAAAGGAAATGCATTGCCGCTGCTGTTTACCTGATAACTCTGTTACACAATGTGTCTTGATATCGTGTTTCGGTATTCATTTATTACACATCATGAAACGTAATCGTTTTTGTAATTTTGCCAACTTAAATATGTATGTAATATACGTCTCGTGATTGTTTTCGCCGTACACGAATCTAGGTATCAACGCAACGGCCGTAACATTATTTTCGATACATTTGCTACGCGATATTATCGCCATTATTAGTTATTATTATTTAAATCGTTCGTTTTCATGGGAATTTATCACTCGCCATTCATGAACGTTAATGTATACTTCTGGAAATGTTTCCAACATTATAAGTACCTGTTATCGTTTCATTATGGAAATTTTACAACTATCGCGTCAGCAATCAACGATTTCATAGGTGTTTCTACGATTTTTAATTGCATTTTAAATATCGTGCACCGTAATAATTGCATTTCACTGTTAGTGACTTGGATAACTCTAGGCTTCGAAGCCTAGAAGATTTATTATCTTCTCAAACTCTATTATGTTCAATTCTCCTTGTTGTAAAAGCTGACATTATATAATTAGCTACGTGATAAATCTATAACAAATAATCTGTGATATCGCTATATGGTTTTTTAATGCGATTTTAATTATAATTTGTAACATTGTTTGCGTAGCTTATGATTATTTCATTAGATTTATGACAATTTAAATAAATGTCCATTCTATTATTAAAAGATTATTTCGTAAAAGTTGCGAAAATTATAGTGGCGTGATTTCAATAGTTAATTTATTTTCTTAACGTATCAGAGCAGTTTATCGATATAAGAAGTGACAAAACAGGATTGACCTTTACTTACGTTTACGCGCAGATAAATGATTCAATAAATATTGCAATAGAGGAAAATCGATATTTCTTTCTGAAGAACATGAGATAATCTATTTAAGACGGGCAAACGAAACAACTTGTAAGAATGTTTGAAATTTTAAAACACAGTAAAGGCGAATCAGACCATTCTTTTACAAATTTCCGGTTTTCTATACATATAATATATTTATAAATACATGCTTTTTTAAATATCAGCTACTACTTTCATGTATTACACGAAAAATATGCATTTCTACGAGAAATGTCTCGTAAAGTGGAGGAAAAGTAACACCCTTATCAATTATCCGGTTGCCCGCAACTCGTGTCATTATTAAACGTACACGATAAATGCGTGTGTAAACCACAAACGTCAGTCACATAATTATTGCGTTACAAAACAACATATTCTATTAAAAAATAACAAGTAGTCGGCGAAACGATAAGATTCGGAAAATATGATAATTTTGTCGCACATATATTCCTGCAACATTTTTGAAGTTAAAAAAGAAATATAGGGGATTACCCGCTTGTTATTAAATAACAAGGTCGTATCATATAATTTCCAGATAAACCCTTGCATGTTTCTGCTTTATTTATAAGTCTGACTATCGCGTTGATAATTTAAATAACATATTACTACGTATTTCATGTTTGTAGGCGAACGTTCGATGCATTTTAAGAAATTAAATAGAAAAATAGGATATACGATTATCATGTTAAAAGATAAGATTTTTCTTATCTATTGGATTAGCTTTGGATTGCGTTTATTTGATTAATATCTAATGTATCGTTGAAAGTAACTGTTATGTGATATTGCTATGAATTACTATTGATTTTCAGTCTATCAGTCAGTCATTTAATACTAAGAATTTATTAGGTCGCTCGGGAAGTTCATCCCGATTTGCATTTCGATTCGATATACATTTATTGAATTATATAGGTGCCATTTTGTTCCACAACCTTTCTCCATCTTTCACGCAACCTGAATATTCCATCCATCCAGAGCCTCTCAGATTTTTCGGCGAAAAACTTTTCAATATGATCTTTCATGTCGACCAAATTCCTTAAAGATCAGAACAAACTTTCTGGGCGACCCAGCAAGAATCGTATTATGAAAATAGTTACGGTTCACTTAATATCTAGCTATTCGATATAAGTAACTATTAAAATTATAGGTGACTTATTCGAACAGTATCCAGGAATAAAATTGGTATTATGTAAATAATACCTGTAATTATATTAATAAATGTGTTCCACGAGCACTCTCTCCAAATAGAAAAAGTTCGATGCACACAACACGCGACGCGATTTTATCGCTTCATTACAATTCTGGAAGTTGCATGCTTATCACACAATACGTAATACCGTTCACAAATTCTATTATCGCGTTCAATAATGTATATCACGTCGTGAAGTTTCTATTCGCAAGCGACAACTGTATAATTTATCAAACTTCTGATACACAAGAAACCGTTAAATACGTAGATAGTACGGCCGAAGACAGAAACTTTGTCTTATTGATTTCATTTATCTTCGTTTTTTATTTACTACGAACAATTAAACCAATAAAAATGCAAACAACCTTCCTCCACATAAAACAGAGCTTATTGAGAGTGTGTTGAATAAAGGGACGCAATATCGTTCGCCGTTCACTTTCAATATATTCCTTTTTTCCTCTTCACATGTTTAATCTGTCAACGTGATAGAAAATCCCCGTATTGATAGGAAGAAAAACTCAAGTGCTATAGAAAATTTTTCTTAAAAATATAGAAAATATACAAAGCTGATATTATTCGTAGATATAAATATGTTTTCAATTTTCCTATTTTATAATTGTATACTAAAAAAAAACTTTAAATGTTTCGATATAGTAAACTGAACAGTATTGTACTCACTGGTGTGTGAGTCAGACTTTAAATTTATTCAGATATTCAAATAAATAGTGCCCCAAATAATTATTACTTACGTACAATTTTCTCTATTGTTCGTATTATACTCTTTTATTGAATTGCAAAATGTATCTACTCAGAATCTGGATATAATTTTTTAATTCTCTTCAGTTTTACATTTTGGTGTCGAACGTATTTTATTTTTCAGGATATAAATTTAAATCAATTACGTGCATTCCCTTATCACAATTTCATGAAAAGTTTGGGAATGAAACATACCGATTGCCATTTACTATGTAAAAAAAGAAATGTTTTTATCCATTAATACTGACTTTTACCACGCCATAATAATAGACTTCCTCCATAAATTATAATGTCATGAAAAGTTCTAATTATATGAATTCAGTTCCTCGTATGTAATGTGTTCTTATTAAACGTATTTTATCCGTATACTCGGAACATTATTAGTCTTACAAATTTTTAATTTTAGCTGTTTTTTATCACTTTGTATCACTTTTTCTAATTAACCGCTTTCACGCGAGAAGTAAAACTATACATACCAAGACTAAATAAACAATGATTTTATCTAAAATGGAAATCATACTACAGCATCTGCCAACATTTTCCTTATTAACCAACTAAAATGCTTGTTACACGTGATTTTTATATAAATTATCATATTATTTTTTATATTAATCTTCCTCGATATCTTAACGCGCTATAAAATATTTCTTAATAAGTAAATAGAGAAATGTAACCGCATGTAACTCTTGTCGTAATTGTACTCAATATTTTTAGTGTCATTTTTTCTAATTTTATATTAATTAAAAAGAAATCTTCGTCTAAAATTTACAGAACTCAAAAGATTTTTCATTATATGTTATTAATAATCAAAAATATTTCGATCATTTAAAATCGTTGTTCGTAACCAGAACAACTAACAATTAATATTTTTAATCATTCAAGATCCCTTTAAGATTTAGTCAAGATCACAGTCTTTTATTTAAAGAAAAATTGACCTTATCTTAGTGAGTTCCATAAAAATGTTAAAAATAGCTGCTAATTCTGGATCCTGGCTCAAATACTTTTGTGAGTCATTGTACTCCATCATAACACTGCGAAACTTCAGAAGCCCAAGCCAATAGCCAAGAATGTCCGTATCCTAAGTTGTCGCGCATCAAGAACCGCGGTTGCACGCAATGCGCGAGCGATGCAACCTTATCACCTGCTCGTTGCAAATCGCTCGTATATCAGACACGTTGCAGGTACGTGCAAATCTCACGATATCTTACGACGCGATGCGTTGTTATCAGCGAAAGCGTGCGGCTACCGAGTCGAATACGAGCGAAGTCGATCGTTCGCGGTACGAGTGGGGCCCATCGTTGCGTCGCGTCGGGTGGAGAAAGCTGGTAAAACAAAAGAGTAACGAAGGATAACGCGTGGAAATGAGATAAAAATAAAGATAATGCTAGGGAGCCAAAAACGAAGGGAGACAATAGACTGTCGGAATCTGTGCGTCGAGTCAACGGTCTTTTGTCTGCGTTTCACGGCGTTCACTAAGGCGTCACGGTGAACAGAAAGAATTGAGATCCAGGAGAAAAGCGTCACGTACGCGGCAACCGCGGCGAAGAATCGTTTTTTAACGACCGATCATCGAAGTCCATCCATCGAAAGAAAGAGTAATCAAGATCCAACGGTGTAACAGCCTCCTTCACGGCGGAATTTGCAGCAGAATCGTTCTGTATTGTAAGTCTTTCCATTTATTCGGAATCTCTTTTACCGATCCTTTAGATTGTATGGTTAAATTAAACGTTGACGTGAGTTACGTTCGTTTGGCTTGGAGAATTGATCAAGTGATAAAATCGTCGCGGAAGAAGAGGTAACCGGTCTCGAATTAATTTTGAACGTGCGATTTCTGATAATACGTGATGCGTTATTCAACGATGGATGTTTGTGCTAATTTAAATTTATAGAAATACAAGAAGTGGAGTCTAAATAGAGGTTTGTTTTATCATATGATTGTTGTAAAAAATATTTTATATATATATATATTTTTTTTTATATATTGCATGCACTCTCCTTTTTACGTATATTTGTATTATCATTAATCGATTACTATTAAATTTCCAGACTGTACGTTGTACGTTTGTGGATTACGTATTTAATGTTGAAATACGTACACGTATTCTTTCAATAAATAGTTCCACGTATGACATAGATAATTAAATATTTTTCCAACAATTTTCTTCTATTAAGTAGTTGATACATCGAAAGAATGCATAATATTATTGCTCATATAACATTAACGTCATAAATGATCGTTAATCTAAAAACGTAGAAATGGAAATATTCAATTAAGGAGCCTTTGAAATCGTATCTCTGGTGCTCTCAATGGAACTGCATAATTTAACAACATTTATGTATTATATTTGATATTCCTTTTTACCATTAACATTTAAAATTACTTGTATAGGTTATCACCATGCTGTTATCACTTGTTCCTTTGATATAAAGTAGAATTATTCTAATCATAATACATTCTGTGTAAAAAGTAAATTAGGCATAAAATACTTGATTATAGTTGAGACAAAAAAGTCCTTCGTTATAATTTCATGCGATACGTACGTAGTTACAGAGCACGTGAACTTCCAACGAGTTACACAAGCCAGTATGTAATGCAGCACAAGGGTGAATGAATTTCACAAGTGTCGGATATGAATGAGCATCTCATGCGTTCCATGTGAATGACAAGTGCAAAATGGATTGAATGGTTGTTTATGGTTGAAATTCGGTTTCATGCAAAATGTACTTGTGAATGAACCCTAGAAACGTACATGGTGCTCTTAGAATGAGAAGATAATCTCGAGTAAACAATGTTGACATGTCCGTGAGATATCTGCATGATAGTTTTTATATTATATTTTTTTAATATATTATCACATAATGGAAAGGCTAATTAGTCTATCAGAATCAAAAATTCAATAAATGAGTGCCATTTAAAGCAAAAAGCGTCCAGCTTGACAAAATAAAATTAACTTCAAATGATAAAATAAAGATGTGAACAATCGTTGATGAAACTTGACATAAATTAAATTCGTTTTAATACTCGTTAAAAAAGTAACGTTAAAAGGATTTGTTTGTAACAGTACATTATTCTGTATTTAATATCGTTAATAATTCCTCGTTCGCGAAGGAATACGTCGCGAACTAATTTTTACGCCATGAACGAGATATCTCGCATCTTAATGAAAAGGTGTGCAAGATATATCTCGTCCATAACGTCACATCATATGAACAACATTGCGTCATGAAATATCTGATCGATAGGTGAAAATGATTTTTATCTTCGAATGCAAGATTAAAACTATTATATGAATCAATATCATACGTATCGAAAGTACAAAAATGTATTCAGTTCAATACGATCGCTCGTAAAACATATAGAATTGATAAGATTAAATATATTTTATCGTGAAAATTCGCAGCTTTTATCATATCTATTTCGTATTTTTTTTTACTATCTACCTATATTTATTTTACGTATATGTAGACTGGATTAGAGTTGATGATCTATTGATTCATTTGCAATATTAAATGAAAAGAAATTTTTCTCCAATTTTTAAAACGATTCATAACTCAGGACTCTCGCATTAATTGATCCCTTTTCTGCGTTTATCTCTCGTACTATGTTTGCTGATGGCACTATTACATCTGTAGGTGATAGACTGAATATTAACAAAGAGCAAACCTGTAAATCTAGAATTCGTTTTCCGATATTCTCCATCTACAGCCATTTTCCATATTGAATTCTGATGCTTCGTTTATCTTAATAGTTGTGATCTATTTAATCTTCAAAATTCTTAAGTAAAAGATCTATTTGACCGGAAACTTCAACTATATGCCGTTTTAATTTATCCGAATGATCGTACTTAATAAAGAACAGCAGGTTTCTCAGCATTTAACCTCTTCAATCTCGACAGAAACGTACCTATGTACATACTCACGTCGAGTTTCATTTCCCGTTACCATTTTTTAATTTCAATGAAATACTCTACTTTTTTTTTACCAGCCGGGGGTAGAAAATGCACCGCTAGAGATACAGAGAGATGATCGATTTTATCATGTTTGCCGAAGCTAGGTTGAATACTAATCAACCTATCAAGGTGTTTCAATATTCCCTCGCCAACCTCCTTCTCCCTTTTTTGCTGCCGAAATCCACTTGAAAAGCAATCGTGATATTTGAACACGATGTTCATTATACCAAGTGAAGCGCTTCAAAGAAATCATCGACTTCGTTAAGACGCAATTTCTGTCGTTGCCATTTTTTCTCCCGTCGATACCTTGTTATTTCTCTTTCAAAAATATTCACATCACATCGACTACACTTAACGTATTTTCATTATCAACGATTACTACGAGGATGAATGATTCCTCTTTCACCACGTTTCATTCAAATTTTATAGTATCAACATTTCCTATCAGAGAGCAGATATGAAACTGTCGAACACATGCACAAATAACGAAACCAGACTTGAATATTAACCAATACCGCTGACGCGAAATGCTCCAAGCGCGTTTTAATATTTTTTACTATTTACATGGGATTTTGCTTTGCCATATATTGTAAAAAGTGAACGTGACGGCTGAGAGAAAGCTTTCAGCCGTAGTCGAAACTACAACAGATTAGTTTTATTTTACGTTGAAATTCGTGAACTCCAGGGACTTTTTTTATTTTATTTAAATTTCGATGTTTAATTAATTATTGTATTTTTCGTATCTCATTTGTGACACATTGTTCACGTTCTACTATATGATTAATCATTTTACTTACATGTCATCATTGATATTTCTTTTACGATTATAAACTTTCAGGATAATAATATATCGAAATGAAATTATTTAAACTTTTGTAGTGATGTAGTGATGTACAAAAATATCTCAAAAGTCATTGTATTTTTACCATAGCAAAATAGAATACATTCGACTAACAATCCAATTAAAAATCTGCAAAAATAATTGAAAACTATTGTAATCAATGATAGCTACATCGTGGATTTATGTTGTAAATTTATCAACAATAATGATATAAATCATAAATAAAAAAGGCTAAACAATTTATGCATAGCAAATCTATGATACACGAAGATTTATTACAAACAATTACGAAAATGAAAAAGCTATGAATAATTAATACATTCTAAATTTATCATAAACGAAGATGAGCATAAATTTGCTCGATATGATCTTACTCGAACATCTTGAAAAAGTTTCATAGATGGTACATTTATTAGCTACAAGAAAGAAATGATAATAAATAATAGTAATATTACGTTTACTGTGCATGTTGTAGCGTATGCATTAATCTAATGACGGTAATTACCGCCCTAAACAATTATTCTTATGATATTATACGGAAACGTGCATCATGAAAGTGCATAATAATTGGAATTTAGTCATAGAAAAAAATTCAATACAGTGATAGTTGATCGTATGCAATTCGCCTTCCAATTTTCTCACGTTTAAACACCGCGGAGAATTCGATAAATTCGGAACAACCAGCACGGGAGAAATTCCGCGGATAAATGAAAGACAAAAACGAGCCGTGGCGAACGGATGACCCAGTTGAAACAATTTATCAGTGCTACAAAGCGTGCGGCCCGCTCTAAAAAAGGATAAATAACAGATAACGAGAGATAAGCTGCAGGCCAATTTATCGCTACCGTCAACAATTTTCCTAGAGTGCAACGTGCAAATGGAACTTTATGCAGAGGCGTCGTAACAGTCGCATAAATAAGAAGTACGATTCACGCCGACTCGTGCTAATAAATTTTACTTACAAACCAGTATTTAACGATTCATCTCATCGGAAACGATACCGATATGCGAAAACGTGAATTTCTTTTTACGCTCGACCGTCCGTTATGCAGTCACTTTCATGTTAAATACCTATGACACACGTATATCTTTAGAACACGTCGCTATGCAACACACTTTCGATTTGTTTCAACCAGTGTCTATCTGCCAATCTCAACTAGAAAATAATGTAATTGAATGTGGATCAAGTTATTTATTTCACTGATGGTTCTCATACAGGTATCTAACTATTTAAGCATCGAGTCACGAGAAATTAATGTTCGTACTGTTTAATCGCCATCTTTCATTTCGAACACGTTCAATATCTTATTACAGAACGAATATCAAATCGTTTATTGTTCGTCGAATCTCACCTTTATTATTCTACATGCACGTGAGATACTTTCAATCGAACATTTCCTAGTTTCGTTTGCAATGTTCACCAACTGCTATAGTACTAAAGTTAGATTAAAAAGTAACGCTACTGTATTGAAATACGAAAAACAAATATGTACACAACCGTTTCAATTTGATTCACGTACTGTTTTAGCAAATCTACTAGAACTTCAACTTCAATTGGCAGTCTCTCCTTCACCTAATAGTGACATTAGAACCACGTGACTTAAGAACGAGTACGCAGGCGCAGATGATCGAGCAGGCGGTTTACTGCCAATTTCGCACGTGTGTTCAAATGAATTTAGTTGCGTTCCAGTAGTTTCCAGTATCTACAAAGGATTTATAGTACTGCCATCAGTTTCGGTGATCGTATCAAGAAACTCAGTGAATAATACGGAACTGCGAAACCACGTGAATTGGTGAGCGAATGTAACGAATCTAACGTTGAGTTAATGGAAACTAAATCGAAATCGAGGCTATACATGAATCGCAATCGACCCACGTGTGATGAGAATATCTGTTTTACATACGTGACACGATTCGCCGCGAGCTGATATGTAATGCGTGTTGCATAGACGTCACGGAATCGCAAAAATCCATGTAACATTCAGTTTCCTTAGTGGTAGATATACCTGTCGCGAAACAAGATAGCAACTGTGTTAGATCGTCATTTTTTTACATCGTTGTTGATGGTGATATATTACTCGTTTTGATAAATTTCTTGTTCCCGACATTAATATTAATAAGTTTATTAAACGTGAGACTGCGTGTGTTTCATTATTACCGATAAATATTTCCATTGCCTTGTTCTTGGCACAGAACTTCTTTACACAAACGCTTCTGGATAAGAAAAATTGCTGCATGCGATAGGAGATTATTTTTATTTGATAAATAATTTGTAAGTCTGTCGTAGAAGGTAAGATATTATTGGATGTATTCTAAGCCATTAATCTTTTGTTCTGAAGTATTTGTGTACTGTATTGAATTTCAAGGTCGACCTTGCCGATACCATGTATAATCTTCTACTCTACGCACGTACCAAAATATCTCGCCCTTGTGCAAAAACTGAGCGTTCGTTTCAAACATTTGCTAAAAGAAATCTTCGGAGACTCATAGTTTCTACGCAAATTTATACATTTTTTTATTTTTTCGAAATTTATATATTTTTAAATGATAAAATTTCTATGTTGAAGATATTATATATGTAAATAATATATATAAATTAATTAAGAATGAAAAATTAAAAAAATATTTAGTCCTTATTATTATGTATATAATGTATATGAATCGAATCATGTGTTTTTATTAATATTCATTCATTATTAACTAACATTGAGTTTGATTAATAAAATTTACGTTAATGAACTATTTTTATATTGATCCATTGAGAATATTTTGTATTGTTATTAATATGAAATATTATTATTTTAAATATTCTGCTTTGTGTAAATAAAAACCTATATTATATTTTTTGCAGATTATTAGTTTAAGAAGATGGTATCGTCAACAATAATGGAAAATGGGAAATCCATCCCATCAAGGAAATCTACTATGGGTATTGGCCCAGGCAACTATCGTTTAGTTGGTTGGGATATGGATACTACAGGCAAAAAAGTTATAGATGAAATATGCCAAATAGCTGGGTATACACCTAGTTCTTCATATTCACAATATGTAATGCCATATAAAGATCTTAATCCTCCAGCTATAAAAAGGCATAATATGAAGATAGTAACTATTGGCAAGTTTCGTGTACTTAAAGATAGTACAACTAATAAGGTAAAAAATTTCATTAATATCAAAAAATTAGTATTTAATCTGTATTTGATTATATTACGCTCTATATTCTTTTACAGGCACTAAAAACTAAAAGTGAAGTGTCTGCATTAACAGACTTTCTAACATGGCTTTCCTCTATAAGAGGAGACGCAGCAGATGGTATCATATTAGTTTATCATGAACCACGTAAAGTTATTCCTGCTATGTTAATTGAATCTTTAAAGAAATATAATCTTCTGGAAAAATTTAAAGAAATTGTGAAAGGATTTGCAAATGGATTTAATGTCGCAGAAGTAAAATGTGCAAACACAGTTCGTGCATATACTCTTAGGACATTATCTCAAAGTTTATTTAATCGAGTAAGCAACATTTGTTTTATAGAATGTGTAATTATATTACATTGATGATAAGTTTTAATAATAATATAAAATCGCTATAATAATTTTAATTTTAATATGAAATTGTTATTATTTAAGGAAAATCAGTTAAATAATGCAAAGGACAGAGCATGTTTGGCTTTACAAATAGTACAACATTTGAGTTCACTAGAAGTTACAAAAGGAAATGAAACAGATGGTAGTGGTGATAGTGATAGTGCCATGAAAAATACTGTTGATTTCATTAGAGAATTTGTTCAACCAGTAGAAATGGAAGAACAAGAATATGCAGGTATATAAAATAAATTAAAATTTAAATGTTTAAATATTGATTAGAAAAAATTCTATTATATAATATTATGTATTTCAGAATTAAAAATAGTATTTGAACGTCAAAATACTTTAAGACCTATTTTTGGGGCCCTATTCCGTGTGAATCGTCGAGAACGGCAACATGCTAGTCCTTTACGTCGATTGCTTGCCGAAGCAGGCATAGAATATTCTCAATTACAAGTTTGTATAATTCAAATAAAATATTAATATCTATAGAATTGTATTTTGAAAACTAATAAAACTAATAAGATTACTGATTTAACTTGTGTTACAGGAAGCATGGAATAATGGAAAGAAAGAAGGCTTAGAAAAATTAATTAAGGAAAAATTAACTTCAACTGAAGAAAAGAAAATCGAAGATTTATTGATCGTCCTTGAAGATCATTTCGATCCTAATAAGAAACCCAAATTAAGAATATCAAGAGAAAAGAATCAGATGAAGATGGAAAACTCTATTATTAATGAGGATAAAGAAAATAATAACAAATGTGATTCAAGTATCGGAAGTCCGGATACCACCACTCCTAATTCACCGCTTAAAATTAAATCCGAATCTTCTGAGAGTAGTACAATTATAGCAGAGGAATAAGAACTAAACAGTTCGCTTCTTTTCTCCAGTGCCTTTTAACTAATTATAAGATCAATATTGTTATCAGTAACTGAGTTTATAACCATTCCGTTCATTCTTATGATAACGTTATTCTAGTGTGATAAAGTATGAGTGTTATTTGTTGCAGTATTGTATTTAAGTTTTTATTTTCGTTATAACAGAGTATATATTGTATCCTTGAAGGATATGAAACTCGACTTATTGCTAGTTAACAAAAACATGTACAAATAACACATTAATTATTTTTTTAGTTTATGATAAAGGAATATTTAATGTTCGTTTTTTTTTTAACGGTTAATTTTATGCTCATTGATTTTTATTTAATCGGATTAACGTTTAACGTTGTAACAAGTGATTGTTTAGAGACTGTCGATATAGAAATATATTCGGACGCTAAAGATTTTTTGTTTTTCATCATTCTGAGATTACCATAAAATATTCTTTTTTTTTACTTAATGTTAGTAAGATTTACGTATAGAGTACAGATAGTAATATTTGAAGAAAGATATAATATATTTTTGTACGCCAAAAGTTTAATAAAACGAATCATGCACCATGATGTTGCATTTAAAAGTTAAATTTTGTTGTACTAAACAATTGAATAAAAACTTTGAATTACAACTTCTTATTTCGATCGTTAACACAAACTTACGGTATTTTATTTTTACTCGTCTCTTTTTTTCATCTCCTTTTTTATGAGTATTACAAAGTTTTAATTTAAAAATAATTAAACGTATCACGCAATATCGTTCTATGTTCCGAAACGACGGTAACGGCATGTTTAAAGGAAAAACAAGAAAAGACTCCAGCGTGACTTCTCTCTGTTATAAAGCGCATCTCGAATCGGTGCAACCATCGAGATAAAGTCAGAAATGAATTAAATATATGAATGCCTATGCAGTGGAGCGTTGTATCCGCTTATGGGGTTCCATAAAGCATGCCAAACGCCTCGAAGCGTAAACAGGCCGGTGCACCGCGAAAAAATTAGAGAAATATTTACTTGCTAAGAAAAGTATCGACGTGAATCCCTTTAGTACTAGGTAAGACTTAACTGTTCAATAAAACTTTACGAAATGTACTTGTCGCATTCATCGATGATTTCTAGCTAACCGACAGAATACAATATATAATACAAAGGATATTTCTTATAATTTTATTTCAATCCACTAAACTATGACATAGCATATCAAAGTTTTATCTTGGAATCAATTATCTCTCCATCATTAGCTCTAGATAAAAAATTTCTAACTTACAAATGGTATTGATATATGATTAATTAAAATTTAAATGAATGCAGAAGATGACAACAGTATTTAAAAAAACATAGGTCTAACAATATTTCAATAACTATCTGCGTGTATTTTTAGCTATCGGACACTCAACTTGGCCTTATTAATTTCTTTTCATGGACGACGAACCATAAAGCACAAAATACACTTACTGCATCGCCATTACTGTAACAGGCAGCGAAAAGGAAATTGCTGTTACTGGAAGGCTCGTTAATTGAGCGCCTGTAACCGTACGAAAGTATAGCAATAATAAATAATCTGGTGATAGTGGTGTTTGTTAAATCTTTTGTTGTACAAGATCGAAATGTTAATGAGATAAGAGATCAAGAAATAAATTGAATTGCATGATATAATATCAATGTCCAGTATTAATAAACGTGGAATGCTTGTTTTTGGTGTTTTCGATACATTAATTTTGTTTTACAATAATTTTGCAATATCTATCATATATCAATATACATAGCTAAAAATATAGAAGAAATATTGGATGTAAATAGCATATTTTAATATAAATATTATACGACGTTTATTTGACATTTCCTTGATGTGTTAAACACATGAAACACGCGTTGAAATTGAAATGAGAAAACAAAGATTTTTAGAGAAATTTCTTCTTCCACGTACATTTTAAAATAAACAATAAAGGAGACATTTTCATTAAAAATTCCAATATTAAGTTCCATAAATATTTTCACAAATTACAATTAAAAACGCTTAACTAGTGAACAATTTTATATCTCGCGTTTAAATTTTTACTCTGTGGTAAAAAGAATGTACAGAATAATTATAAAAATATTAAATTTAATTTACGTAAAATAATATGTAATAGTGCTCAAAGAATATTTGTGTTGCTCAGTAATTTTTCGAAGAGTATTCACTAATGTGATACACAAATGTTTTTTACAGTTTTATAGAACCATTATTTTTCATTTTTAGCGAGTCTCGAATTTCTGCAATACCGTAATTCTCTACTTCCGAATACCTACTGTTCATCCAGCTCGAGTTTAAGATTCATAGAACATAATTGCATATACAATAGCGAGGAAAGCATGAAAAACGATTATGATAATGACTTAACAAGTGTCGGTGATTATTTTCCCTTCTTACTCCTATATAAAGCTCAAATCATATTGTAATATGCTGTAATTGAGCATAGCCATCAAAAAATTTATCTTTCTTTCAGATTTAAGTGTTTTATTGCTTCTTTAAATTAATGGAATCTTTGCATGCTTACGTTAAAAAAGTTGCACTCAGTTTTGCCTAATTATTTAATTAGAATTTACGGTTGCTCTATCCATCGTAGGAAAAAGACCAATCTTTCTTTCAAATTATTTGTATGTAAGTCGGTTTGGTAAAACCGTTATCTAATAATTTGAAAAACGCTGGAGAACGCTCGTGAATGTACAGTTTCAGTTTTCATCGTCAACACTTTCGTAATATGCAACTAACGGATACATTTTCCGTCTTGAAGCGTAACAAACGATAACGGTGAACGATTATTACTAAAACCTTTAGCGAGCGAGGCCGCGTAACAAACGTAATTACAAAGAATACGCGCGTGCCACCGTTGAAACGGATCCCTCGTTAAGGGAGCGTGCTACGGAGAATAGAGGGACGAGAACGATTCGATTTTCATTAAAAAGCAATCGTTTCGCGGCGTATGTACGGTCGTTGCCGATGATTCACTACGAGGCCTGGGCAGACAGAAAACAACGAGAGAGCAATTTTCCCGAGAATCTCGGTGCGTTCGAAACGCGTGACATAGCACTGTGCTCTATTAGTCTCAGTCAGTCAGTGACAGGTACAGTAAACCGGCACGAAAATGACGACCAACACGACGTCATTCTCACTTTTTACGCAGGCATCTGACACAGCTGATGAAAGACACGATCCTCGATGAAAAATAAAATACTGTAACAAAACTAGAAACTTTTCATTTTCTTTTCTTTTCTTTCTTTTTTTTTTTTTTTTTTTTTGACATTTCATCAAAATTTATATTCGACTGTGTAGTAAGTTTATTGGTATTTCTTTGAAAGAGCGGAGATCATTACTTTTATATCAGGTGTATTTACAATCACCGCGCATTATTTTGTTTCATTATCCTTCGCAAATGAATTAAGTAAATGAAATTAAAAATATTTTAAACGTTTGCAAAATATATCAAAGTTTTCTTTACTGAATATATTGCCACAAGGAATTATTTTTCAACATTCTGATTTGATTAAAGATTTTCGGTATTTTAATCTAAATCATCTTTTATGTATTCTTCTTTGTCTGAATACAAACCCTAACAGTGTTCCAACATGTTTGATCGAATACTGGCATTGACCTAAAATCAACGCACCGGAAAAGTCAGCAACCGGCTAAGCAATTCGTCTTTTATGCATGTCGGAATCACGTAATGTCTCGCGATTCCGTCAGTTTACTGAGGCTTCCTAGACTGGAATGCCGCCGCGAGTAAAAGAAACCGAAATGAAATTTTGATTCGTAATAAAAATGCTTCACGCATAATGAACATTTCTATTCTTCGTTAGCGATTGCATCCTCTTCCGATAGAATCAAACGTGGAATATACATGAAATATAAACTCACCATTGAAGATAATCACCTCGATTTCTTTTATACAAATCTCCTCTATCTATGTATCATCCTTCCGTTACCTGAAAAATAAAAATGAAACGTCAGAGAGAGAGAGAGAGAGAGAGAGAGAGATTTACTCCTTTCAATTTTTGATCCATACTTCCGTTTAAAAAAGTTGCGAAGAAATCAGATAAGAAATCTTGCAAGGGATCCTATATAAAAGTAGACAAGTAAATCTTTAAGGATTCCACGTAGATATTGTTTTGATCAGAATGTAACAGCTATCGTACCTTTTTATGCTATATTTTAGAAAAAGTAAACTGAAACATTGTCTCGAATTCTACTTCACTTCTTTCATTTTCGTATATCCAATTGTTCATAAATTGTCCAAAAGAATTCAATTAAACTCAAACGTTAAGATCGAATATACAGGGCGATTAAGTCTTCTTGAAACTAAATTTCTAAAAAAGGAAACAGAAAAGAATAAAATTAAATGCGGAAGAAAATGGGGCGAATGCTATCCCGAAGGAAGCTCGGAAAGGAGACGCGGTGTCCGTTCGAGGCCGTCACTGCTCGCGAAGAAGACGCGGTAAGGATGGTTGTTAGCGGAGGCAGCAAGCATGCATTAACAGTACTCTGGATGGGCCGGTGGTTCTCTGGTTCCTTGATTTCCGTTCCTCCCCTCCAGGAGACAGTACCCGTTGGAGGAACATCTACCACGGAGGGAGAATTCTTGCGTGGTACACGCGCCTCAGTTCATCGGGAATCTTCGTCAAAATTGCATCCCTCTCTGTGCAATTCCTTCTACCAGAAAGTGTGTTTCTCGCGTGTTTTGCGTTCTCGATTAAAGAAACAAGGATAAGGGAGACACTTCGGCTGGATCATGTGGATCGTCTTGATCGCTGGATTTTGCACGGTGGGTGTCAAACTTTGGTTTTTACCTTTTTATGTGGATCCTGCGAAAGGATTCGTACGAAGCTCGGAACTCCGGTGAATTTCCACTTTAAAATTATCGATCTCATGCCTAACACTTGTCGTTGATTACGTAGGGAGAATTATTTGAAATCATATTCCAAACAGAACGAATTCTGTGATAGTATAATAACTCAACTTTTCAACCCATTTTCCTCCTGTTCTTTCGTTTCACTTCTTACAACTTTGTCGAGCTTTTAGATGAAGGATTTATGGAATTCTGTCTTTCTTTTTTTTATGTGTTTCCACGTCTTGATAAATTTATAGGAAAACTTTCAAATTCTCTGTAGGGTTGGGGTGATAATGATGTTTTCATCTCGTAGCGGAGATATAAAATTTTATTTGCATAAGAAGACCGCGAGTATAATCCTTAGAAGGCGTTTCACGTCGAAATGTTAACTCGAATCTTTTTAACGCGTTCGATGCGAGCGGTATTCTATCAAACTTTTTCAATTCCGACTGTTCTTTAAAATTACTGATTTAGAAGTCACAGATAACTGAATCGAAATCTGAAAATTACATCCATACAAACGATTTGAATACAAAAAAATAAAATTTATTGAGTTACATTAGAAATACCTCTTTAATTTAATCACGTATCGCTTTGAATATATATTTTTAGTAGGACAGTCTATTTATATTAACACGTATTTTGTATATTCAGAGTTCAGGGTTACAACAGTGTAAAAGACACTATATATAATATAAAAGACTATAATTTATGACGTGCAATAAATTAATCGCAGGAGTATAAAATATAAGTAGACCAGTATACCAATATTATGTATATTGATACAAGAGAATATAATGAATAAACTAACCGATAATCAGATATAAATCTTTCCAAACCAGATTTCGTTAATTTATACCGTTTCAAAGTCTCAACGTTCGACCATTAATAAATTCAAGATTTCTTCATCAACGGGCTATTCAGGAAGTTATTAACTTGTATGGTATCCCATATGCGGAGACAAATCCATGTCATCCTGCCAAAAGCACCAGTGAGAAATAAGGAATTTACGACGCCATAAAAGAAACGGGTGCGGTTCTTTCGTAAAAAAGAATAAAACGAAAAAATGTACGTGTACATAGTTATCTAGGAAGTAATCTCGAGGGAAGCAGCACATGAGGGCCCGTTTCACGTAACAGATTCGGCTGTTTGTCTCTTCCCGTTAACCTTCCGCGCATCAATCGAATCGGAGCGTACCGCGCACACGCGCATGTAACACTTTACGTAAATTCCTCCACGCGTGTATTATTCACCACTGCTCTGTTAATTTGCCTTTAATTTAACGACACGGTATCTACAACATACCTGCAACAAATTTAACAATTACATCTGAGATATTATAACATTTATTAATTATTTATCGATATCGATGAAATTTAATTATGTATTTGACTGCGGATTATTATGCAAATTTACATTTTTGTCAGTACAAGGAAAGGAATAGAATCTGAATAGAAATTTATAACATCTATAAAAAAAATAACGGCAAATACGCTATCTTGGAAGTTTGATGTATTTTTCCCTATTGTATATATTCTACCGTATTCTATTTTTATAATTCTTTATTTTTCCATTTCTTGAAATTTCGTATAAATGCACAGAAATCCGTAGTCTACTTGATCACAATTTTTTCAAATTCAAGTCATTTTCATTCGTATCACACTTTACCCGTAAGTCTCTGAAATATGAAAAAGTTGAGAAGGCGATACGTATACGACTGTGGAAAGTACCTTACAGTATGATAAAAAAGTGAAGTGTTACGTTCCAATTTCGATAAGCGGCGATTTATACGAAATAAACAGAAACGCAGCGATACAGCGTTCCTATTACCGCCGTCGAGTTTGCCATTATTACGGCTACAATCGGTAGCATTATTATTCGCAGTTTCAATTGAATTTCGTGATACAGAGAACAGGATCGCGTTCGTTCATCGAACGAGACCCGACCGGTGTCGGACGATCGATCGAAAAAACATTAACGTTTCGATAAAAGTCCTATCGACCGGCAGCAATCCATAGTTTGGCATTCAATTTGAAACAAGGCTTGATCAAACTTCTATTAACTCCACAAATTGGATACCTCGACTGTCACGACCACGCAGTAACTGGGGTCCTCTTATTTTTCCCTTCCAACCGGTCGGTTTCTTCTTTAATGCGAATAGTTTCCGTTTAACGATTCGGAAATCATCGTCGGACGTTCCAATTCCATCGAAAACTTTGTGTTTCAGCGTCGTTTGCTTCACCCGTGTCCGATTAAAGTGCTGTTACAATAACAGTTTCGACGCACGCCATATCGGCCAAGTAATGGCTCAATGCTTATTAACTCTTTAACCGTATCGATTTCTGAATTAGTAACTTATTTCGGCCATGGATTTAAAATTTCGTTGAACGATCGGATCTTTTCGTTTTTGTTTGCTCAGAATTTATCTTTTACTCCTTAAACGAAACAAACTTTTGAGTATAATTTCTCTGAGATATAAGAACGTTATATTTTGACCTCCATTTTGAAGTATAATTAATTACAGTTTCAATAATATAAAATACTATAATGTATAAAATATTTACCTACATGAGGAAGTCATTATTTCTTTTGGAATTCCAATATGTTTCAAACTTTTGTGGTAGAATTATGTACATGGGTAGTAGACATTAGGATCCTACTTGTCGTTATTTCTACTTAATTCTACTTATACCTGAGGAAACGATTTGGATAACTGGATATCTTATAACAGGAGATCGCTGATTTTCTTCACTATCTATAATTTGTCACTGAAATAACCAGAGAGCATGTTCGAATAACTGTATTCGAACGTATGTTACCCATTCTTTTGCTTGCCAACGTACGCAAAATTGTAAGCGATTGTATAATTGGAATAAGATTCACCAATAGTTCGATGTACAATGACTTACCAACCAGTAACATTAGATTCCATTGCACATTACAGTTACAAGCTAAATGACTAATGTTGTTAGTATGTTAACTAACTATATAGATCCTACCAATTCTTTTGTTTATATAAGTATATAAGAAAGTTATCAATAATATGATAGATATAATATTGACACATACATCAATATAAATGTACCTCTAGATCTTACAGAACACAGAAATGATGTATATTTCATATTATAATGATAAGTCAGGTATTGACATGGTTTTATTTCTTTCGAACATCATAAAACAGTTTAGATAAAAGGGACTAAGTAATTTTCTATGTTAAAACACTTACGCAACAAATTCAGTATCTTGTTTTTTCTAGCCAACGGATAAAAAACACAATATATGTGACAACATCGAAATTAATTATCTCTGTAGTGTTTACATCCATGTGACACCTTAATTGCTAATTAAGGTAACTACGCGAAAAATCTATGAATTATTTATAATTTTATGTAGTTTTAATATTCTGCTATTTAATATGCATGCAGCTGACACAGATGATCCAAGGTAATTTATTAGCCCGACTTGAAATCGTTAATTACGCGGCTGCATTTGGATCGCGTTTTTCCAATTTCGCCGCGAATTTTTCGTAAATCCGCTCGTTTCATATCGTCGTCCATTCAAGATTATTGATGAAAAATCAGTGAACCTGAAATAATTAATGATACGACACAGTAAATCGATGTATTTCGATTAAATCCGATGAGATTTTGTTTAAATTAATCGCTCTTCAAGTACGTTGACTCAATTACCCTCGCTCATACCTGCCCTCAATTATACTCATTTTTTTCACGTTTAATATAAAGCTTAATAAAACCGGGAAACGAGTGAATTTCTATAATATTTTTGCAGTCCATGGATGATTATCACATTCAGTATTTAATGAATATAAACCGCGCACATTAAGCGTTTACTGTATGAACATTGATTTTGACACATTAACTTTTATGATCATTGAATATATTCAGTTTATTGATAAAAATTCGTCGAACAATCAACATCCTTAATCAGCGATAGGTCATTTTGATTTGAAATAAGTAGTTTTTAAGTACTTTTGTAATAACTTTTTGCCTCTCATATTACTAGACTCAGCATCTAATTATCAAAATGTTTTAAATATTTTTATTAAAATTACGTAATAATATTAATTGAATGGTGCTTGTTACTATAACGGAATATTAAATAATTATGGATCATGTAAATGAAATTGTTGATTGTACCTTCTATCGGCAAATTATTTCCCTCTTTCTCAATTATGTTAATACTAGTGTGAGTTCAATGACTCTTTGGTAATTATAAAAAATAAAAGTAATTCGATAAGTTACATTGTTTTTAAAAGATTTGTGTATCTGAAATTTCCCCTTCCTGGATAATAATTAATAAATAACTATTAATTTCAACATAAAACAATTCTCTACCAAGATTCCATGCTTTTAATCGTATTCGTAAAAATATGATCTTGCACAAATACTCGCTAAATTAGCATATTAATAAGACATCTAGAGAGTTGACAAGGTACACCCTTTTATCGATCAGCTTATCAATCGTATCGCGGAAATCGAGCAATCTTGAAAGCTGAGTTGACCTACCTCGAAGAAATAACCATGACCTGTACTACGATTATACGCCTGGCTGACCGTACGATGAACAACCAGTATGGTACGCATACATATAACGAATAACTTAGGCGGGCACCAGAGCGTTTCTCTACACCGTTACTCGTATTGAAGTCTTTTCTTTTCGCGTGTTGGTCACCTTGTTTCGTATCGAAGTTTCATACGGCGCTGGATATCGGCAGGAATGGTAAAAAGGTGCCTTGGGCTCGATATCGAGGAAAAATTCCAAGGCGACCCACGTTAATTAAAGAAATTACTTTATTTATAGTCGTGAGAGGTCACTCAACGCTATCGTCCAGATGTTCAGATGAAAAAACGGCCGTCTCGAGGACAGTGACACGGCTGAACAGATGTTATTTCACGGTGAAATAGTTCAAAAGTTTGTTAGTAAAGTATGTTAATGATTAATGCACTCCTGTTACCGCGAAACGTTCGCTCAACTATGAAATTCTTCGTTGCCATGCCCGCATTGTATTTTGTATCATTAACACCAAGATTACGGCATTCTTTCACCTCTTTTTATCTTGCCCCTCTCTGTCGCTGAATCTCATCTTTAATTACGATCAAACGTAGCGTAAACTCATGCTGATGGTGTATGTATGTACACTATCGTTCAAAAGTATTCAGATACTTGATCTTTATTATTCACAGGATGTATTTTAATTAGAAAAGTGCATATTGTAAAGCTACACTATGGATATTTTGACGCATTAAACAATAAATAAATGATGAATTAAATCGTCCGAAGTGACCCAATGCTTTTGAGCGGTAGTGACAGGTATTTATGTACGTTGTACATCGTTTATAAGATCTTGTTATGAAAATATACGCGATAGATAACGGCATCAGCGGAGACTGACGTAAGAGATAATTAAAAGTGTGATTGAATTTCCATAGATAGTTTTATCTCTAAGTGTCCATGAATATTATATTTCAAGGCAATTGGAAAGGAAAAAACTACATGCAAGAAGGAAATGAATTACATACCAGGAGGTCACGAATGTCGTTCGAGCAAACCTGTGTAGATGAATGACTGTCGTATTGTTTCAGGTTGCCGCCACCGTTGCCCAGGATTACGAGGTCTCTGACATCCAGTGCAGCGGCGCAGGATCAGCAGCCGATCTCCTGACAGCGAAGATCAAAAGACCAGTTGGCTTCAGAGGGGCGCCGCTCTTTGCCGACGACAGATCCGCCAATCCGCTTACCGACATTCACTGCCAGATCAGGCCAGATCCCAATGATCCTCAGGAAGATAACTATTTCCTGAAGGTGACTGACTTCTCGAGATGCGGCATCCTGAAGAGAAACGTGAGTCATCGATCGAAATTTTGTTTCCTGCGCTCGTTAATTGTCCGTGTCCGCATTTTGTTACGCGCATCAATAAACCGAAACCGATCAACTAATAAATGCTTTCATATTACCAACTTGTCACGTAACTGATCGCAAAATTCGATCATCAATCGCTTCTTGCTCAGATCAGATGATCGTTGAACACACGCGACATCTATGATTATCTTGTATGTACATTTAGGGAAGATTTTTATATATTTCTAACGAAACTTAACTACAGTATAACAATATAAATATCGTACATTGCAAACTACTCTGACATATCGTATGAATTTATATAATGCGATTGTATATTACCGTAATTGTTAAAAAATGAGTATTCAAAATATTTAAATCTAGCACTTGAAAGAATCTTGAAATTTATCATTGACATTACATATAGATATGAGCTGTTAGTTATCTAACTCGTTAAGGACCAAATAATGAAGTACATAAATAATTAAATAAAAAATACATAAAAGCTAGGAAAGAGATACGATGAAGAAAATTTTATTGTCATTAGGGTTTCATTCACCTGCGAGTATGGTTTCCGGCATTTCCCGGAGTCGTCATGCTAGCCGATCAAGAATTAATCTTAATGTGCCGACCACCTGAGCCCACGTTACTCCGTCACAAAGCTGCCGGTTTCGCTGGAACCTTGTAAGTTGTTGTTCCACATTGACAAGATCGTGTTTTATCTGATAACTTCTATGGAAACAGACATGAATTGCAAAGAGACTCGAATAAATATTTACTTTGTTTAAAGTTATTTATGGTATTGGTGATAATTCTGATCGTTTAATTATCTAGATCATCGACAAAAGTATATATGTATGTACATATATATAATAAAACTTTCAGCAGTTCATTCTATAAAAAAAAAAATAAGCGTAAACAAAAATTTTCATGTTGGCACCGTATTGCGGAAGATATTTGAAACATTTCGTGTACAAATTTTGTTTTCTAAATTTTGAAATTCTAATCTCTTTCAGTCCTCACGGGGCAAGAGTATCTGGGGTGGTCGAAGAAACACCTGGACGACTGGAGTACGAGGTAGCCCTTTACCGCGAAGCTACGGGCAACGTATCGGACGCATCGGGGTCACAGACTGTCGATCAAGCGGTTCCCATTGGTACAAAGCTTCAGTTAAGAGCTCGAATCAGTGCAGACAGTGCATGGGGTTACATTAAACTGTTGGAAGTGACCGTTAGTCCCGATCCCGATCAGCCTCACGCACCAGGAAGTGTCGTGTTGGTGAAGGACGGCTGTAGAAATCGAGATTTCGCGTCAATAATTCCTCATCAACCAGCCCGTTATCGAGAGAGAAAGAACGAAGTTTTCCTCGATTTCGAAGCCTTTCTCCTCAGTTCCATGAGAGAACGTTCCACGCTATGGATTCACTCGCAGATCAAGGCTTGCATGGAACCTCAGGACTGCCAACCGGTAAGGACATAATTTACGGTCCAATTTAACTTGTGGTTGACGACTGAATGAGTGGCTATTCACCTGTTCAGTTTTGTAATTCGCTGTCTGACACAACAAAAACATTCGTCCTTTAGAGGGCTCGTGCTTGGGAGTTTGCGGTTTTTCAAATAATTGTTTGGGCGCGTTTTCGTAAATGCGAACGGTTCAAACATAAAAACGAGATTGACGTACTAAAATGATAAAGAAAGAATCTAAATTCATAATGCATTTGTAATTAATTCGATTGATATGTCAAATTTATACTTTTATTTTCTTAAATTACAAATTGTTAATTATTTAAAAATCTCTTTGTGATCAAGTGACAGTACAAGTGTCAATATTTAGTAACAGAAGATGGCAAAATTAATATTTTAAACGATCATAATTTAAAAGTGTTAACATTGGCAAAAGTGTTTCTTCTATTTACAGAAATCGTAAGAATAAATAACATATAACAACCTATTTACAGGATTTTTGTCTCGATCTTTTTGAACCATCGGGACACGGAAAAAAGAAAAAACGATCTATCGTAGAAGGTACGAACGAATATTTTCCTAAAGTCGACCGCTTGATAAAGGAATACAACGATTCGATACCTTATACGAAATTTAAGGAAAATATCGAATACACGGTGATGATGCCTGATGGTGAGTTAAAAAAAATTCCACTCTTTAAACTCATTAATACTAAAATAGTAATTGCTATTTTCAAGTATTTAAAACATATTTTTATTGTCATCGTTGAATTATGTAATTTTAATAATATGAATCTTCAAAATTCATCACCTACGTATTTTGTGATTTCTAGATATATATCAGAAAGTGACTGCTGGACTTGAAAACAGTTGCGGTAGTTTTCTTTACGTTGCAACAGGACTTGGTGCACTTCTGGTTTTATCAGCTTTTATCATGTGCTATCTTGCAACAAGACTTCACAATTTGTCATCAACTATACCACAAAATAAATCAATCGACGAACTAGTACGAGATCGTGCTAGAAAATATTCTGAACAAACACCAGGCTACACCGGCCGATCTACGGTACAATAGCAAAATGCAAATATTATATTACATATGTACTTTATTATGCTCAATCAAAATGAAACAGTAGTTTTCGTGAAATGAAATAAGAAACCAAATTAACAAAACGACTTATGGTACGGATATAAGCAAAATATCATACAAAAATAATACAATAAATACAATAAATTGTATTATAACGTAATATTTTTTTTAATATCTGTGAGCGTTAAGAAATTATACTAAACTAAAAACACAGAGTTTAAAAAATATATGAAACTAATATATTTAATTAATACACTTAATGTATATTATTTAAGGTAGATAAGATAGATAAAATTTGATAAGACTTGGTAGAATTACTGCAAAGATACGGATATGTTATATATTATTACATATTTGTGTGTAACAAAAAAAAAAACAAATGTAATTTACGAACTTTAGCAAATATTAAATTCTTCATTATTGCTCTTCGTAACTGATCATTCACTTTTGCACGTTTTATACAACAAATTGCACGAAAAATTTATTTTATTTTATTTCTCACATTAAATACTTATTACATAATTGCAAATCTACTTCTCCGCTATTTCAACATTTTATTAAACGTGCAGTGCTATTACGTGACCTGAAACAGTGCGTATATAATCTTTAATAGTAAGTAATCCTAAATGAACTGTATTAATTTATTCATTATAGAATAATTTACTCATATCCGTTACGGTTGAATATAACTATAATGTATTTTCTTTTGAGGGTGATTGTATACATTTGACTCAATGTACATACATACAGTAGTAGAATACTATTTGTTGTTTATAAAGAAAATGTTATCATTTAAAGATTCTAACTACAAATTTCTTAATTGGTCGAATAAACGAATAGGTATAGAAATATTACAAAATAATTACTGTATTAATATAATCGCATATAAGTTATTTATTGCAAAATAAAACATCACTGCATTTTTATGCATGTCACACATTTAGGAATATTAAATTATTGATAGAAATTAAATCGATTGCTCCATTTCGCAATATTTTATAGCATGTCATTCTATTACATGTTTATGAATATAACATAATGAGGGATGTGGTAATGCTGTGCAATCGCGCGTATATAAATTAGGATACAAGGGCGGACTAGGACTCAAATTTTTATTGTAGAAATATAAAAATGGGACCTCTTGTGTTCTTATCTAATACGCATGCACATTCATACAGTAAATATGTGTGTGTAATTCAATTAGCGAGCGGCATCAGTTGCATGCCTGATTAAACAAGAACAGAAAGGTCCTATGCAGAATTCTCTTTCAATTCCCACATCGCATCCACTTACACGCTAACATACGACTCGCGTACTCTATCTTTATATCTCTATGAGTTTTACTGGGAGATTACAATTCTACATAGAGCGGATCCAAGTCAGTAAAACCTCTAAACCCTACTGTCTCACCGGGAATTTTTCTAAACCCCCCAATAGCTAGTCCGCCTCTGTAGATACAATTTATAACAATCAACTTTACTTAAATAAAATAGAGCATATAAGAAAACAATTCTACATCAAATAGATTTCGGTCTACAAATAATAAGAGCGTAATAAGAGCAAAATAAAAACGTAGAACAAATTGCATACTTTGTATCACGATCAAAATGTATCTTTGGTTAATATTTAGTTTCAAGTAAAAATAATGTAACATGATTATGTTACAAAATGTGGCACTTACGATTTATTTTACAATTTTAACATTTGTTTATAAATGTACATTTTCCTTGTACAATGCATTGTCAATTCGTATTAATTAAATACACATGTATTTGATAATAACGATTACAAATATTATTTCTTGTATACACAATAAATCTACAAATACTGCACAATTAAATATTGTAAAAAAAATATTGATTGGAAATGTATAAAATTACAATACATTTCATAGGACAATTATACTATAATAAACAATTTATTTAAATAATTTTGCTACTATTATCTTTAATTATTATAATATTGTGTCTTTATGTGCTATGAAGAATATATATAGTTATCTTTCCTTCCAAATAATTATGCAAAATTATTATAGTCATACTCTAACTATATTCTAAGTTATAAGAAAAAATATTTAATGTAAAAACAGATTTAAAAATAATCATAACATTCCACAAATTAATCATTTAAGAGTTAATAAGATAGATTTAATAATTTATACTTATAAATTTATTTGCTATTTCCACTTTATGTGCTATACAAAAAGAATCCAATTATAAACTAGATTTAACTAAGTGACTATGAAATTAAAAATATACATGTTTTGGTTGTAAAATGTTTATAAAATCATTTGCTTAAATTTTTAATTTCATATAGAATAATTATAGTAATAAAATAGTGCATATATTGTCAAAAAAATAAACAATGCCTTAAATATGACGATAAAATCTCTGTAAAAAAAAATACATAAAATATATAAATAAAACCTAACATTGTAAAAGTTTCACTTTTATATAATATTCACATCATGATACATAATCAAAAGCTTATTAATAATATCCTAGTACCAAGTTTTAATACCAGATTTATATATATGTGTGCATATTTAGACTTAGCATGTAACATAAAATAAACTTCTCTAAACCTTCCTAATTAGAAATATTTAAGTTTACAAATATTCACAATCTTTTGCATACCTTTATCGTTGTATTTGTTTCTGTCGTTGAGTTGTTGGAAAAAAAATTGTCTATAATATGTTAATACCTTAAATATTTAGCATGATTATAAATATTTAAACCACACATATTTTTAAATAAAATTAAATAATTTAAATATTAGTGTGATATCATATTTACAAATATGTTCCATAAAATATAATTATCACACACTTTGAGTGTACAGAATAAATTATTCAGTCCTTTCTTTTTTCTGAGACTTTATAAGGGCTTCGTAAGCTGCTTGTTCTTTTTTTTCCTTCTTTAAATTCCTATTTTCGAATTCCAACCTGCAATTAAGCACTATATCAAAACATTGTGAGTCTGTCTTAAAACGTTGGGATATGCAAATGTTTTACAATCTTAATTATGATAAAATAAATAAATTATAAATTTCTTTGTAAAGAATACAGACTTACACAAACTACACATAAATAGAAATATAAGATGAATCCATGAAGTGTTTGATAGCATAAACTTGCATATCCCATTATAAAAGCATGAAAGATGAATGATATAAAATTTCAAACTAAAGTAAGGAAAAAGATGTTTATTTGAAGCTGAATGAAGAATGACAAAATGCAAGATGGCAAGATTCAACATATCGACAGTTGTTCAAGTTTTTAATTATTATTATTTTAATTATAATTATTATTATATTTAATTATTATGTATTGTTTTAATTATTATATGTAGTTCTTGTAGATCTTGAGTAATATTGAGTATCGACTATATTTATATTATAAAAAAAATATTATATGAAATAAAAATATTTCTATATCTTTTATTTAATGAAGTATGATAATTTCAAATGCTCATTAAAGTTACACAATCATTATTAGATATATTTAACATTTTTAATTATATTTATGTTTAATATAAATGTAAATATTTTATAATATTAAAATATAATATTAAAATTAAAAATTATTCTCAACATTTATTATTACTCATTTTCATTTCTTTTAAAACAGCACAATTAATTTCAAAATTTTATTTTTGTTTAGTTTTAATCTTGTATTTTAAACTAACAATATGTTAATATTTAATATATTAGATTTATGCACATTATATGTAATTTTAATTTGGAATCTAACAGTAATCTTTGTAATAATTTATAAATTTTTTTTAATCATACATCCACTTACAGCATATAAAAATAACGTACCTGTGAAGAATTATGCGTTCAACAATTTTCTCCGTTGTCATGTCATTACCACTATCCAATAATTTAAATTTATTCTGTCTTTTAGGTTCAATATATGGGTCTGAACCATCCTCAGAAGGCATGATAGGAGTCTGACCATGACAAACAATAGCTACATCAAAATGTTCCATAAGATCTTTAGTAACTTCATATGGAGCCCCAATTACTACTTCATTAACGTACTATATGTAAATCAAATAACAGACTTTAAACATACTGTAGCTCAACTGGTATTTTATAAGATATTTGAAATAATATTTTATTTCTTACTTTGCATGCCAGCACACTAAGTACTCTTTCATGAAGATTCATAATTGGATGATTACCATATTTGTATCTATTAACCACTGGATCTGTATGAAGTCCAACTATAAGATAATCACCTTCTTTTTTTGCAACTTCTAGGAAATCTAAATGACCAACATGAAAAAGATCAAATGCTCCTGCTACATAAACTATTTTATCTCCAGGTTGTGGACTTTTCCCATCACTGAATTGGATAATTTTTTGTGTAGTAGGTAAGAATTGTGAACAACCTGTCCATGGACTTCGTGCTGTTCTATCTTGACCCATGCTTTTACTAGGTTCTCTATCAACACTATATTCACTATCTCCTTGTTTAAAATGTTGCCGTGTCATTAATAACATTCTGCCTACTAGATCAGTTGTTGACACACCAGCTGTTCTCTGAACTTCCCTGTAATAATTATATTTACTTATATTTTATTTATTCCTAACTTTTATTATTATTTATATAACTCTCTTATATTAATTTATTTTATATATACCTATAACGACCTGCTGCTTTGACCAAATGGTACGTGTCTACACCATCCGCTGTCATGGTGATATCATCACCATGAACACAAAAATCACAATTGTATTTGTCTAATGTTTCTAAAGTCGTAACATAAGGTGCTCCTTCAACTACCTCATCTACCCACTTGATACCACGAACCATTTTGTACCTAATGTAAATATATTTAATTACAGAACAACCATAAATTAATTTGCTTTAATGCTAAAAGTATAATAATTTGCTTATGATATTACTTGCACAATATTAATTATTTTTTATATATTTATACATAATTAACAAAAATTGCTATAAAAGTTATTTAAAATTCAAAGTAATTCAATTGTTTTATTTGAATAAAGACATACCTTTCTTGTTCCATAAATACTGGTGGTCCCTTATGCTTAGTAATTTCTTCATCTGTATGTACACCCACAACTAGATAATCACCTAATGCCTTCGCTTGACGCAAAGAATTCGCGTGGCCAAAATGCACCATGTCATAGCTGTGTTGAAAAAATAATCATTTGAAAAATATATTTGTACATTTATAACGAAATGTACAGGTGAAAAGTTTAAATGTATTTGTTTGATAGCGGAATTCGCATAGTTTAATATAATAAAAGTTTTATAAATTGTCTCATACATAATACGTTAAAACGTAAAAAAGAATGAAAACGGCAATTATAACAGTGTCACAAATATGAACTACTCAAAATTATCACTGTAATTTCTGTTATACGTATAATTTTCTATCACTGTATACATATAATTGTATCATTCGTATCAAAACTTTATTGATTGACATCCTATTAACAAAAAGTCATAGTCATACACCAATTGCGGACAACAAGCACGTAAAATTTAAATTAAGTATAGGACAAATATAATTTAGTAAGAACTTACCATCCATCACACCATACCCTTACTTCCTTGCGATTTTCTGTCATAATGAATGAAATTGATATTTATAATACAAAATAGAAAAAATTCTTTTGCTCAATAAATAATAACCGGTAACTACGAAGCACACTACACGAAATCTTGGAGTGCACTGCGCTGACTGCGCGTATTGCCGACTCACGCGTCATTCGTCGCGTCATATACTTTTCATCAATTCATCCCCACTTCGATTATCATTAATATGCATATGTGTATAATACTGTATTAGTAGTAGACGATATATATGTATAAATATATATATCTTGGATATATCTCATAAATCATCGAAATTGAAAAAATAAAATTATGTTCTTTACCTTGCAATTATGAGATTATTGCAATTAAGTTCTAAGGATTTTTTGATGAACATATGTCTGATTCATTCACCGATAGCACTTATATCTCACTTTCGCCTTCGAATCTCCAATAATTTATAGGTACATACTTAAAACGGAAATTCACCGGAAAATTAAGATAAATTTCCTATGGTACACTATACTAAATTTAAAAATATTTGTTCCAATATGTACAGAATCGTACCCATCAAAATTAAAATATAGCACGCCTTAGGAAACATTTTAGCCTTTGACGTAAATGATTTCGTATATATGTGTTAAAGCAAATATTTTTTAATTTAATACAGTGTACCATAATTCAACTTAGCTTATCAGTGGATTTTTGACCTTGAGCGAAAAAGCTGAAAAAATAACTGGCAATTTTCACACACCTACCTCCCTTGTTAACATACACAACTCGGTTCCAACATGCGTCTGTTATCGAAGTAATACTGTTGCTTAGCAATTGTAAATATTTAAAAATTTAATAATTGGAATCGTTCGTAAAGTTTTTTACAATAGTAGATTTTGTATAATATATTGGAATAATATCCATATATTAAATATGTAAAGTGATTTGCAATTAAGTATTGTGAGCCGAAACAATTTATTTTATGTTACAAATTTTTTAATATTTCTTAATTTCGTAAGATCTACCTATATTCCTATAAATTCTATAAATTACGTAATTTGAAATTGATATATTTTTCCTATTTCACAAATTTAATGTTGCAATTAGACATAAACTGGAATAGAAATACACTAATTATGGAACAATAGCATAATGACATAATATAACATTACTACAATGAGAATGGAATACTTCATTATTTATTAGACAATATTGTACAATATAAAAATATTACGACAATTTCAGATCTACAAAATTTACTGTATTAATAAGACATGAATATTTTATTTTTAGAATTCTGACCTAATGATTCTTTAATTTATTCAGCTAACATCAAAAAATATATTCACGCAACATCATAGAACACTAAAATATACAGATTAATATATCATACGCTAAATACTATAAAGAATGACTAATGATATTACAATATAAATTCTATTATCGTAAAAGCAATCAGACAGGCACACACAATCGGCAGTTGTGTAATTCTATCGCAAAAGTGTAACTGTACAAGATTGTGTTGGAATGAATCAATAAACTCTGACCTGATCGCATGATTTCTGATAAATGCCACAATACCACTCAGTAAGAAAGATATCTTTTCGTGGAACAGATAGAACTGATTACTCGCAATGTCACATATTATCGTAATATTTTACCATAAGTGATGAAATAATAAATAAAAAATATTGTTTCAATGAATAAAAACCCTAGTTATTTTTTAACAAAATTTGTATATAGAATATAGTAAACTGATTGTGACATTGTTCCAAGATAATATGAGTTCCTAATTTAGTATTTTTGAATCCAATAAAAAATTTAATGAATACAATTTACCTTCCAAATAAGGAAAGTAAGCTGTGATAAAATTTTATATAGAATTATCGAAATATTTTATACTTATATTATTTTATTAAATGTCTAATACTACACTGCATAGGATATCCTCTACTTAAGAGGATAAATACAATTTAATACGCTGGACGTTTGAAATAATACAGATGATCCATGCATTTACGACTTATACCGATACATTTACAAAAAAACACATCTTTATAAACTAGGCAACTCTGATATAAATAGTCAGCATAAATTAAGTATATTGTTCTGAAATAATTTTTTCATTTTTTACTATTTTTCTTAAAAGTCCCATATTTTAAAGAATATTATTTGTCAATATTTTGTATTCGATTTTATAAACATTTCGTTTTACTTTTGTTTAATGTACCAAATATATTAAGACTTTTAAATAATTAATTTAAGTTGTACGTGAAATATATAGTCGTATTTGCAAGTATCACATGTCAAAAATCATTAGTAACATTCTACCTAACATTACATTTGCATATACACTTTTTATCTTTTTTCTTCATTTTTTTTTTTTTTTTAAGAATGATTATGAATGTCCTTAGATTTTCGTAACCTAGCTTGCTAATACATTTAATCATATTACTTTAACCGGTCATAATATCACGTGCATTTTACTCTACTTTGTGTTTAACCATTGCGAGAAGCACGTTACATAAAAAAACCTGTTCTATAGAACATTCTTTAGTTTGTTTACATTTCTTTACTATATTACATAAAACATTCATTCAAAATGAATTATTTTGTAATTAATAGCCATTTTGTTGTCTATAATTACTGCCACTTCCACCTCCTCCTCCACTGCCTCCATATCCACCATTTTGACTATAACCACTGGAACCACCACCAGACCCTCCTCCATAATTGTTTTGAGAAAATGCTTTACTATTATAGTTGCCTCCTCCCACACCACCTACATAAACATAGATTATTTAATAATGTACATTAAAAGAGTAAAGTAGAAAGAAAATAGAACTCTTACAATTTTTATTTGACGTTATACTGCTATTATTACCATTCCATTTATTTCCTCGATCTCCTCCACCGCCATTAGAACGATCAAATCTGCCACCTCTCTCTCCGTCACGACCACCACGCGAACCACGGGAAGTGCCGCCACGGCCCCCAGAACCACGTCCTCCACCACCTCCACTACGTCCCCCATAACGACCTCCTACAGTAAGAAACATAAAACAAAGATTAAACGCAAAATTAATTACTTCAAAGAAAAATACATACTTTTATAGATATACATACTTTTATAAATGCCTGGATTCCTCGATAATTCATATAGTTTGGGATTTACAACTTGTTTTGCTTCTTCTAAAACTTGAATTAAGTCACTAGCCTTGTGTGCGTTACCAGGAGTGAAAAATGCGTACGCAGTTCCCGTACGCTGTGAACGTCCTGTACGACCAATCCGGTGTACATAGTCTTCAGAATTGGATGGATAATCCAAATTTATCACAAACTTAACATCTTCCACATCTATATAACATTAAAAGTTATAATCATGAAAAACGAAAATTACTTCTGTCTTTGTGGTTCAATTAACTTACAAAGCGAATTAATTAAAGCATTAGTAGACATGTTATGTGCAATACAAATGGAATTAAACAGTATTTTTTTATATATAAAATTTTATGAGATAAAACATTTTATATTAGAAATATTTATTCATCATTATTCATCGTTATCTCCTCAGTCCTTAATTCCACTTATAATTTTCACATGAAATACACAAATGAGTTGACCACAAAGAGCAAATTTTTATATTATTTACCTGTGGTTGCCAAAAGCTGGAAACGTAAATACATTTTTGGAAATGTAGAGGAATCAGAGCTCAGATGGTTCTCATGGAATTCTCACTTTATGCGTTAGCGAGCTGTATATTTACTCTTAGTAACTTCACACCCTTCTCTCCCGCACCAAAGTATGGATCTGTGCTGGTCTTTCAAAATTTGGTCCTTGCGCATTGCTTCCGTGAGGTTGGAACATTGGATGAGCACCATGTGCATTCTCCGATCAACCCCACACGCATTCCATTGTATGAGTAACACCAACATTTATTTTGCACTGTTGGAAGTTTACAAACTTTCTTTTGCACTAATGCATATTTTTAACAATGTGTAAATCGGACATATATAGATTATAAATTTAAACTAAATTTACTTTTTTTAATTTAGCGGAAGTATAATTTAACAAACAGTGCAAAACAAAGTAATGCCGTTTCCTACCCTTCTAATCTAAGAAAATAAATGGTACAACATCTATCCTGTCTAGTAGTCCTTGTTTGCTAGATACCCTAACTCTATGATTTCCATACTTTGGACCGTCGCAGGTACAGAGTGAGAGTGTGTTTTTTCAAGTGGCACGGTGAGCCGAGGCACAGCGTTAGGTTAGCTTGTTGCACGGGGACAGACCAGCAGTCACGCCCCATTCAATTATATATTCCAAAGCAAGCTCTCCAGAGTTCTTATCATTGATAAAACTCCGTCGCATGTGCCTCTGAAAACACATAGAACAGCACGTTAATACCAGACTGACAAGACTTTTCTCAATCAGAACAAAATTTAAAAACATGAATCTTCTATCGTCTTACCTGTTTACCTACACTAATTTCAATGCTGAAATACTTTGACTTACTTTTAATTCCAATATTGATAATAATAATATAGCGCTATAATCAGGAATTATGATGTTCCTCAGAACATAACTCACATTTTAAATTAATATTAAAATATTCATTTATTAAAATTAATAAAACTTTATTAAGAAAATATTACGTTATAGAATTTATAGATTATTAGAGATTAAAAGTATGTCAAAATCCACCTAAATTGTAATAAAACTAAAATTACAAAGTATCCCTTCAGTATTGTTGTGCTGAAAAGACGAAAATAACAGCATTAACTTTCTGTTTGTGATTTTATAATATATCATTAAGTTCCCTAAATAATGAGTTAATGGAAATCAATTAAAATATCCTAAACGAAATAGGAAAGAGACCTGAATCAGTAATTGTATTAATTGATAGTTCTCTTCTTGAACCTCTGTGTTTTTTAAACAATTTCCATTCACACCAAGAAAGGACTAATGTCAATCAGTCTGGCACATGCCGTTATCCGTTGCCACATCACAATTATACAACTCTCACAAATGTGAAATAACCATCGCAGCCTGACCCTTACATCATACCCACTTGTATGTAAACGGATTCTTACCTAATCCTCTTGCTGCAACGTCTGTAGCTACTAGAATGGCAGATCTGCTATTCCGGAACTCTGAAATAAATTCTCTAGTATTGGACAGAATATGTTTATATACATAAAATTTTACAGTTAATACTTACGATTTAATACATAATCTCTTTCTTGTTGGCTTTTATCTCCATGGATGCCAATTGCTTGCCATCCATACCTATTAATTGCACGTGTTATATCATCTACTTTCCTCTTAGTTTCAACGAAAATAATAGTTTTATTCTCTGGTTCATTTGATATTTCTTCTAAAAGTTTCATAAGTTTACCCTCTTTTTCATATTCTTCACATACATCAACAATTTGAAGGATATTATGATTAGCAGCTAATTGTAGAGAACCAATATTAATTTGTATATAGTCAGTTAAAAATTCTTCTGCAAGATTGCGAACTTCCTTTGGCCATGTTGCTGACCACATAAGAGTTTGTCGATCAGGTCGGATCTGTTCTACAATTTTTCTAATTTGTGGCTCAAAACCCATGTCAAGCATTCTGTCAGCCTCATCAAGTACTAAGTATGTGCATCTACGTAAATTTGTTGTACCACGTTCTAGAAAGTCGATAAGTCGTCCAGGTGTTGCTATGCAGATTTCAACACCTCGCTCAAGATCACGAGCTTGAGGACCTTTTGGAGCTCCACCAAAAATACATGTATTTCTTACTTGTGACGAAATACCAAAATCTGATGCAACTTGTTGAATTTGCTGTGCAAGTTCTCTTGTTGGTGCTAAAATCAAAGCTATAGGACCATCATTTCTATTTAATCTTGGTTGATGATTTATATGTACTATTGCTGGTAAAATATATGCTAATGTTTTCCCAGACCCAGTTTGAGCAATTCCAACCATATCACGTCCAGATAAAGCAATAGGCCACCCTTGTGCCTGAATTGCAGTTGGTTCTCCAAAACCTTGCCTGCGAATTTCATTTAACACATAGTCTGGAAATCCACCTTCCTCAAAAAATATATTTGGCCCTGGCACATTTGTTCCTTTTACAGTAATTTCTTTATCTGAACGATAAGCTTCAACTAAATGTGAACTTCGAGTTGTAACATTAGGATGAGGTTGATAGAAATCTTTCCTAAATGGTGGTAATGTACTCATATCCCATCTTGGTTTTCGAAGCCGTTCCCCAGGTTGCCGGTTTTTAAAATTATTGTTTCCAAAATTACTATCTCTATTGGAATTACTACCAAATCTCCCACTTCCACTACTTCCATCTCGACCACTAAAACGACCTCCTCCGCGTACTCCTCCTCCCCCTCTTCTATCACTACGTTCACGATCACGATACGCCCTTAAACATAAAGTAATTTATATGTATTAACTAAATGTGAATACAGTACACAGTTTATATACATAGATATAATTATGTGAACAGTTGAAAGTCATATTATAAAAAATATTTTCTTTTCTAATATATCATATATCATTTATAACATAAGTATATGTATTTAATACTATTTTAATCATATGAAGTAAATTAAATTTTAATAATATAGCTTAAACACGTGCTGTGAATTCGTGAGATTATAATTATAAAATCAAGATCCATATATTTCATACTTATAAAAACAAATTATTAATATTAAAACTTTCTTTTAATAACTAATATGTTACAAATAAGTTTAAAAGCCAGATATATATTAAGTACGAGCGCAAAAATTTCGTTAATATAAGAACAATATGGAGTAAAGCAGTCAATCATAGGCATCAAATGTCAATAAGAAATTTAAGGGAAATAAGTATTTTTACGTAATGGTAATAGAAATTTCATATAACTTACATTCTCATAAAGATACTTATTACTTCAAAATTAGAGTTACGATGATTTTCCTGAATAGAAACACGTACCACTAACAAGAACCAAGCAAAAGTATGTTCTACTTTCTACTACGCGTTCTCGTTATACGATTCGAAGAGGATCTGTGAAACAAATATCATGGCGTCGTATTGTATCAGGAAATACCTCCATTTTACTTTCAATTTTATCATTTTATATATATTAATACTTTTATCATTTAAACATACTTTAACCATGTACAAAATATTTTATTTCTTTTTTTTCAACTATTAAAGTTTAAATATTAAGTATAAATATCTTGTGAAATATAATTGCATAAAATACCGGAAATAATAGTATCGAGTAGGGAAAGATACATTAAAATAAAATATCGGATTGATAAGCAAACTATCAACTTATTAATGTCTTTTGTTTTTATAGCTTATAGGTAAGAACAACTCAGTTAATTTTGTTAAAAAGGATACTTTTATTAATATAGCTTGAAATACACACGCACGCATGCACGCACGCGTGCGCGCGCGCGCGCACACACACACACACACACACACACACACAACATAAAACTATAACAAAATACATTTAGTTATAATTCTTTAATGGGAAATTTTAGTACTTATATAACTTGTTTGATATATTCATGCAGTGAAATAAACTTAATTTATTTTATACATGTACCGAAATTTATTGAATAAAATTTTGTCATAATAAATGAAGAATAATATATATATATATATATATTTGTGAAAAATATTAAGTTTAAAATTTTTTGTAATTATATTTAATAAACATCATTTAACATTCTATATGTATATGATATGTATAACAAAATATAATAAGTTAATTTCACTTAAATATTATTTTTCACAAAGCTTCCTTAATTAAAATATTTTTTACTTTAACACAAAATATTATTAACATAAAATATAGTGTAATTATAAATTATATAATAAAAACATAATATATATTTATTAACCTGAAATGTTTTTTAAAATATTTTGTATAATGAAATCTAATTTTTAACTTTTAAAATAATACATACATATTTAACAAACATTATTTTAACCATTACTAACTATCTTTTTATTTTTTTCTTTATCATGTATATAAAACACATGATATTTTTTGGTTCTGTTTCATATTTTGTGTATTCTTTATTTTATTTATCTTAAGATTAACACAAATGTAACTATACTGTTATTAACATACTTTGATAGTAAAATTTGTTTGTAATATAGTATATGTATTTTTAGTATGTTGTTCCTCTATACTGATAAGTACTTCCATAATTATCTCCTCCTCCATAACTTGGAGTTAAATTGCTTTGCCCATAAGTTCTCTGTGTATACCCATACCCTGTATTCTGATTAGTTGAATTACTTTGTCTCATATTGTTATAGCTATTGTAATCCGAATTTGAATAATTGTTTGAAGTAGATTGATAAGAATTTCCACCACGACCTCTTCCTCTCGTAGAACCACCTCTTCCTCTGGTATCGGTATTACCTCGTCTAGTATTACTTCTGTCATTGCTCATAAATCGTTTGCCACCTTTCACAAAAAATACAAAATAAATGAATTATGAAATTTATTTAAGCTTTACATGAAAACAATTTAAACACATACTTCTGCTTCCATAACTTCCTGATTTAGCTAACTCTGCCATTTCAGTAAGTCGTGGATTTATATTTTGTCCTGCTTCTCTTAATACCTCTATTAAATCTCCTGCATGTTTCATGTTATGAGTTGTAAAGAATGCATAAGCGGTACCAGTTTGTCTTCTTCGTCCAGTACGACCAATTCTATGTATGTAATCTTCTGACGATGATGGATAATCAAAGTTTATTACATATTTAACATCATCCACATCTGTGAAAAAATATTTTACAAAATATAAGAATTTTCCTAATATTTATACTTATATGTATATTGTTTGTAATAATCATCACCCCATTTGTTGAGTGTGTCAAGTTCACAGAATGATCTTCAAACTTGCAAAAGTAATTATATAGAATGCTTGAGATGAAATATATAAAATGGTTTCGAATATATTAAATTATTATAAAATTTTTAAAAGTTTTTAACTTTTATTGAGATGGAACAATATCCCCCAATTTTCGCTTAAATATATTTGTCTATAAGTCAGGTTTGAAAACCACCCACCTTTTGGTTGGAAATTCCATTTCAAAATCAGCAAAAACAGCCCCATTTACTTTTAAATGTAGGGCTATTCAGTCATGTATGATGGCCTAGAGATTAGACAGACACAGCGGTAGTGTCTGGTTTGGGATAAAGGCAGCATTTTAATGTTTAAGCCTGAATGCATTGACCTTTTTAGATTTTAAATAATAATTTTAACAATTAGAGGCACTAGAAAACGCTTGAGAATTGTTTGACATACTATAACAGCAAATCAATAGACAAAGATAAAAAAATAAATATAATATATACTACTTACATATATATGATAAAACAATATTTTTGTTTAAAATGTATTATTACTTTATAATTATTCTATTATAAACATTTTCGATGTAATCATTATTATTATTATATTATAAAATTAAAATCTGTATTAAATTCCTAAATTTAAATTCAAAAATATATAATACTATATAAGAATTTAAAAATTGAAAACACAGGCGTATGTTTAATATTTTGATATTGTTATTGATAATACAAGCAAAGAAAAATAAAACATTCACTGTGTCTGCCCAATACTGGCAGTACACTGCGTTCACTTAGGGTACTCTGTGCCTCTGAAAAAGAAAAGCAGACAGTCTTAGTGGTAGCTTGTGTGCATTTCTTTAGAACCCTTCATATAAATTTTATTATTGAAGAAATATGTTTATTTAAATATTTGTACATATAAGTAACCCTATATATTTTATTAATGATAAAAAAAATACAAACCTGTTTAAAACGTAAATCATATCATAAGGTATAAAAATAAAATTAAAATAGAGTTTAATCTGTGTATTGTAAGGGCTCTGCTATTAAAAAATTTCAATAAATCACACATTGCTACATACATAGCTGTCCACTGGTCTTATTAATAACGCATCTGGCTAATCCAATAAGTGTTGCCAATTCCCATATTCACCCGATATTCTTGACTGTGTAAATAATCTAAGTACTATGAGAAAGTAACGCATACCTAAGCCTCTAGCAGCTACGTCTGTTGCAACTAAAATAGGAGCTCTTCCACTTTTAAATTCCTGTAATACATGATCTCTTTCTTGTTGATTTTTATCGCCATGAATACTCAATGCTTGCCATCCATCTCGCCTGATATTTCTTGTTATATCATCTACTTTTCGTTTTGTTTCAACAAAAATTATTGTTTTATTTTCTTTTTCATTTCCAATTTCTTGAAGTAGTCTATATAATTTTAAATCTTTTTCAAACTCCTGGCAAACATCCACAATTTGAATAATATTATGATTAGCTGATAAGGTCAGAGAACCAATATTAAGATGTGTATAGTCAGTCAAAAAGTCTTCAGCTAATGCACGAACTTCTTTAGGCCATGTAGCTGACCACATCAAAACCTGTCTATCAGGTCGAATTTGTTCAATTATCTTTCTTATTTGAGGTTCAAAACCCATATCCAACATTCTATCAGCTTCATCTAATACTAAATATGTGCATCTAAAATAATGCATATTCAATATCATATATATTGAAAATATTTTAATTGTACATAATTTTAGTAAAAATAATAGTTATACCTGCGTAAATTTGTAGTTCCTCTTTCCAAGAAATCGATAAGTCTACCTGGTGTAGCAATACATATTTCAACACCTCTTTCTAAATCATGTGCCTGTGGGCCTTTGGGTGCACCACCAAAGATACAGGTATTTCTTACACCTGCTGCTTCTCCGAAACAATTAGCTACTTCCTGAATTTGTTGGGCTAATTCTCTTGTAGGAGCTAAGATTAAAGCAATTGGACCATCTCCATTACCAAGACGTGGTTGATGTATGATGTGAACAATTGCTGGTAAAACATACTGAAATAAAAATATTTTAAAAGTTCATCGATTCATATAAATTCATTAGAACTTAATTTTATATATATGTATTATGTGCATATTTTAACTCTTAATAAAAAAAAAACGTCTTTACGTTTCTACAAGTTAAAAATTTATGTATCTCTAATTTGGCTCACTCCTAGCGTTTTTCCAGAGCCAGTTTGTGCAATAGCAACTAAATCTCTGCCACTAAGTGCAATAGGCCATCCTTGTGCTTGAATTGCTGTAGGTTGAGAATATCCCTGTTTATGTATTTCATCCAATACATAAGGTGGGAAGTTTCCTTCCTCAAAATATTGAATAGGATTAGGTATATTGTCACCTTTTATAGTTATTTCTGCATTTTCTCTGAATTGGCATACTTCTTCTTTTGATCTGGTATATTGTATTGAAATTTATATTGTAGTTAAAAAGAATAATAAAGAGTGGATAAAAGGTTTTTACCTGCTTCTTACTGTAGGATGTTCAATATAAAAATCTTTGCGCAAAGGTTCTAAAGATCTCACATCCCAATTGATTTTTCTAAGAGCTCCTCCAGGTTGTTTGTTTTTTACAATACCTCTGATATTATTAGTAGTGCCTCTACCACGTATACCGCATATATTAATGCTATTACCACGAATACTATCACTACCTCCTTTATTGTTACCTCTGCCACTACCACCTCTGCAGGCTCTATTGTGATCTCTGTCTCGATTAAACCTGGATACATAATCTATTTTAATTTATAATCAGTTTATTATTATATTATAGGATACAAATTTATTAGATATATTATATGAATTTCATATAAATTTAATACTTTTTATAATAACTGAAATATTTTAATAACTTGTTTGTTTATTTAGAGATATAATACATTCCGTAATAAATGTATTTTTTTCATATAAGAATGTAATACTTTTTCAATAAAATTATGAGAGTAATGTAAAAATTATTTTTTCATTTTAATATCTACTTTAGTTAACGATCTATTGTAAATGTACGATAATATAGACACCTATATAGAGATATGTTAAAATATACAATCATTTTTTATCATAAATTTTGATTATTGATTACCATTATCTGCAATACGATTTGGCGCTACATACTTGGTAACTACGATAAAATAAATAATTAAATGCCTATACTCTGAATTACATCCATGGAAATTTGAATACAAATGTTTATTATGTAATTTTCAATTAGGTTGTCAGATCGTACTTACATTTGGAAATTGGAATTTCCTTAAATACAACGAGCAACAGATTATTCTGCTTTGCGGTCACTTTCGCGAACGCCAATCGATACTTTAGTAGAAGCGAATATTAGGAACAGTCAATAATCCTAGTTGAAAAATTGTATTAAGCTTAACGCAAGCTATGAAGTTTCTTGACGATGAAAATGCAATTGATATACTACGAATAAAATATAATCGTTGTTTTTAAACTTGCCGGTAAATTCGGCGGATCAAATTGACAAGTGAACTTCCGAAAGTAGTTCCGTATAAACTGTTTCCATGGCAGCATTCGCGTAGTAGTACATAGAGAACGGATGAATTAAAACAAAAAAATATAAAATAGAATAGAATACTTATAGAACAGTTAGAAAAAATATCAAATATAAAATAAACGTAAGCAGAAATCTTCTTTTCGCGAAACTTACATTTAATTTAAAAACTTTGTAGCTAACTTATTAAATATATTTATAGTTTATTATATAATTAATGGATTAATCTGGTTTTTGATTTTTATTACTTCTTGAGGTAACAATAAAAAATATTTTATAAAATCTATTTCTTGTGGTAACAATAAAATTGACGAAAACTTTAGTTTAAGTAAAATTTCTAAAAACTATAAGTAGGAGCAAATAAAATTGTCAAAATTGAATATGCCGCGGCCTTATTAATTAATATATTTTATGAAGATGTCGCTGGACTTTAGCCTCCAGGTTCATAATTTCCTTTCTGATGATGTGTATACTCCATACAAGTTCTTTATGTTTACGATCTGCAGTATGATCATAAATATAGTTTGATACTATTTGATAATTTTTTAAATTTAGGATGTCATCTGAAATAGCACATGTAATTTGATATATTTATATACATATGACTGAGAAATTATAAATAGAAATGAAAATTTTATTAAGTTTATGTTATAAATTATATCATTAATACTTAACCTGTCATAATTTGATATTTACTTAGATTCATTGTATTTTTAGTTTTTATTTTATTTTTCAAATTTTATATGGAAATCAGAAATACGTTTTTAAATATATTAATAAAAATATTTATTCTTATTAAATATATTAATGAAATTATTTATTTTAGGCCTCAGATACACTTAGAATTCTTCATTTGCCACCAGAACTTTCTGATGAACGACGTACTGAATTATTCAAAAAATATGGTGCTACTAAAACACGAACTTTGAGGTTTTCTAAAAAGTACACTATAACTTTTGCAAAATTCCAATCTCAAGAAATAGCCACACAAGCATTGTTACGTTTACATCAATTAAATGTCAAAGGACAATATTTAACAGTTGAATTTGCTAAAAAGTCTATGTCAATAGAAAAAACAGAAAATAATGTTGATAATGACAAACTTACAAAAGGAGAAAGTAAGAAGGAATCCACAAACAGATCTAACTTTCAAACATTTCTACACAAACTAAATAGTTGGACTATGAACCAAGTTTTTACTCAGCCACCTCCACCAAATATACAATATAAATATTCAGCACCAACAAAAGGCACTTTAATAAGAATAGCCATACAATTATTAAAAGAACCAGTGTTTTATACTCAGGTGAAGAAATTAAAATATAATATAAAAATATAATTTAATATACTATATTCTTTATTTATTCATCTTATCTTATGTTTACATAGGTTTTACATTTGATGAATAGGATGAATTTACCACCTCCTTTTGAAGAATTAGAAGCAGAATTTCCAGCACTTAAGGAAGCTTATGATATAGAAAAGTATAATGATATTTTTATAAAAGAAAGTTTATATACTAAAGGAAACAAAGGTAATGAAATTATATTTTTTCTTCTTCTTATGTTATTTTTTAAGTTATATATATATTTAATGTATAATATACAATAGATATTTTTAATGAGGAAATAGAAGAAGAGGAATCGGAAATAGAGTCAAATGAGGAAGATAATGCAATACCTATGGAAATTATACCTGTAAAAAGAAAACGTCCACAACATAAAAAACGTTTAAAAATTCCAAAATTTATTAATCCAAATAAACAAATAACATCTTCAAATTCTACACAAAAAGTTGTAAAACCAGCAGATATGTTTGAGCCAGTACAACGTGGTGAAACAAAAAATCTTAAAATTGAACTGAAAATGGTGGATAAACTCTTAGATGCTTCAAATAAAGAGGAAAATATTGATTCTAACAATGCTACAGATGGTGGCTTTGGGTTAATGTTTCCGCTTTCTAAACCCCTTGATCTTGCCGAAAATATCGAAAATACTAAGGGTGTTGAGCAAGAAGTAATTACATCTAATCAGTTAGCAAATAATAGAATTTCGGCTAATGGTAAGAATTATTATATTCTCAATAAAACATTGTATTCTTCTAAATATAACAAAGCAATCAAAGAAAGAACACGTTAAATCTTTTTTTCATTATATTTTGTTCATTACAGATCAAAGATTACTTCCTGTTTTTAAAAATTACCACCCTGGGAAACCATCAAATCGTTTATATATAAAGAATCTTACAAAGCAAGTTGAAGAGAAGGATCTACATTTTATTTACCGAAAATATATAGTACCTGAATTAAAAACAGAATTTGAGTAAGCATTAAATAAGAAGCATTTGCTTGTTATATAATTTAATAACAATTGTTTCTAATAATAATTTATTTTGTTTTAGGTATGATGTGAGACTTATGCAAGAGGGTAGAATGAAGGGTCAAGCATTTATCACATTGCAAACTGTAGAACAAGCACAGTTAGCTCTTAATGAAACAAATGGTTTTATTTTAAAAGATAAGCCAATGGTTGTACAGTTCGCTAAAATATCAAAAAGTTAATAAGAATTTTATTTAATACGTTATATGTATTATATTATTTATAATCAATACTAATTTTAATAAAGACAAATTTTTTACATGCCTAGTAATTTTGTGTCACAATATTTAATATGTTATATGTATTATATTATTTATAATCAATAGTAATTTTAATAAAGACAAATTTTTTATATACCTAGTAATTTTATGTTACGATATTTTGTTTGAAACATGATAGAACTTATTGTAATGCATACTACATATTTACATTTACGAAAACTTTAATCACATATGTTTACTCTTGTAACGTGGATCTTTGGATCGATGCGGCGAAGTGATTAAATTCAGTACTCTCTACACAAAAGAATGAAAAATTTATATGATACATTATTCTTCAATTATTGATAAATTATAACCGTTAATTTTATGATATTCTGATGTATCGCTATCCGTAAATGTGTTATTTAATTTCCATAGAAATTTTTGCGAATATATGAAATAAGACCTCGCTTGAGTTATTTAGTGGCATGTCACAGCCGCGTCAGCGAAGATCGGCGCCCGCCTGGCATTTAGTAATTCGAAGACCTTCCAGTAGAGTGCTATGTTTTGAGTTGTTCGATCTGTATCGAGTGCGTTAAGCGTTCGGTTCACCGATCACCGTCGAGTTGTAACCGTATGTGCTGTCGCCGTCACTCTATTGCCGTCCCTCATTTCCGTCTTCGGTCTCGCACACGTTGACACGTCCTTTGTATTGCCATGGACGTCAGCTTGCTGCTTCAGCATTCACAATATGCGTTACCTGTGGGTATCGTGCTTGTATGTGCGATTCTCGTTTTCGTCTTTGGTTTCAAGAAAGCCGAACAACCACCTTTTGCACAGCTTTCGGTAGGCTCCGACGTGGACCGGAAATTTGCCAACAAGAAACGTAGCAAGATCAAAGAAAAGGTTAGCACGACATAAGTGAGCGATTCAAACAATATATCTTTCTTTTTTTTCGAATCAACTGACAATGCAAATCTAACAATCTTTATCGTTTACCCTCCATATGGTTGTCTATTTGTTGCAAGTATTTCTACACGAACACATGGTTGATAATCAGCTGGCATCACCAGTTGAAAACGATTATTCGTTATCGTCTTTCTCAATACGTAAAATGCAATTTAATTATGTACATGCGGTTCAGAGTCAATATTATTATCCCTTTCTCTACTTTTTTGAAATATTTTATTATTTATTGTATCATAATAGACATTTATGTATCCATTTTCAAAAAATTCATAAAACTAGGACAATCTTTATTAATATAATTTTCTTTTTTGTCTGTATACAAATTATAAAAAATGAAAAATTTATGTATTTTAAATTTTTATTGAAACAATTTATGTATATTGCAGAAATCTGTTAATGGCCAAGTTACAATTGAAAAGCCAAGTCCTATTAAAAAATCTGTATCAACAAAAATAGATGCTGCAAAGAAAGCTGTGTCTAAACCAGATGATATTGAAGGAAAGCTGAAAGAACGAAAACAAGAAGATAATAAAATTTCTGTAACAAAAAAAGATAAAGATCAAGCTGTAGTAAAAGTTGGTAAAGAAAACAAAGTTGAACAAGTGAAAAATAAGAAGAACATAAAGAATTTATTCCAAGAAAAGCCAGTTGACTTTGATGAAGGTAACATTCTATTGAACATTTTTAAATGACTTTTAAAATAGTATTCTCGATAAACATTAATTTTATGTTTAAAATATAGGCGACTGGGAACAAGCTTATTCACGAAAAGATAAGAAAAATAAGAAAAAAGAAGAAGAATCTCCTTCAAAGAAGAACAAAAAGAATGCTAAAAAGGCTGATTTAATTAATGAAGAAGTTACAAAACAAAAAGTTTCAGAAAAAACAGAAATTAAAGATAAAGTTATTAAGGAAACAGAAAATAAAGAGTTAAAAGAGAAGGAGAAAAAAGATGTGATACTTACACCTATTTCCAATGAGGAAATAAGTAAGGAAAAAGAACAACAAAAGGAAGAACAAACTAAGGTATTCTTTGAATGTTTATTTAAATATATGCTTATGCTTATATGCTTAATATTTGATATTATAATAATTAATGCAATTTAATTATATTTAAGAATGAAACGGTAGAAAAAGAAGAAAAAAAGAGTGGAAAGTCAAAGAAGACTAAGAAAGTTTCTGAAAGTGAAAACACCTCTGTAGTGACCCCACCTACATCAAAAGTAGATAATAAAGTTCAAGAACAAAGAGCAAAAAAGAAGGATGAGAATACAGAAAAAGATTTAGATAATTCAGAAGAAAAAAGTCCTAAAGCTATACAAACACAAGAGAAGACTGGACCAGTGTTTGATGAACTAGGAGGTAATTTTATCTACTGTAATAAATCTAATTTTGTAGTTTCGAATATCGCAATAATAGTATCAATTCTTGGATCTCAAGAGTAGAAATCTTAAACGTGTTTTTAAACATATTTTAGATGCCTGGACAGAAGCCAAACCTCAAAAGAAAAGTAAAAAGAAAGCTCGTAAAGATAACTGAGGGTGATTAAGTATGATGAAAATTACGTTCCTTGTGAAAAGGAATAGAGTGAGAATCCTGCTTGGTCCAAACGACATGTGTCATTTCGGACTTACCAGGTGTGTTTTAAGTGACTTACCAATTAACCACCTGACCAAATTGTTCCTTCCCCTTGTACATAATGCTAATTGGGCTAGGTTGTTCGATCAGTTCGATTTTACATGCTACATGACTGCAGGTGCAAAAATCGTTGTATGCAGAAAAAATCTTTATTAACTATTGATTTTTTCAACATACTAATTATCTGCTTTAACGAAGTTGCTTTGCATTTAACGAAAGAGGCATAAGTCATAGTTTTCACTATAAAATAGTTATTATATATATGTATTATTCTTTTAAGAATTTTCATATATGTCTATAATGATGTATTAGTATTCTATGAGTTACAGCTACATCTCTTAGTATGTATTTTTAAGAGTTTCATTTTAAGTATAAATTGTTAACAAATAGTACTTATGTCCTTTACGTTTTGTCAACAAGTCCTATGAACAATATTTTTGCTAGGTTATTTTGCAACATGTTTGCATTCACGTTAGTAATAATTTAAATATTGATTTTATGCATTATATGTAATTCAAATGTTATAGATGCGAACGGTTGAAAGCCAAAACTTAGAAAGTATGAGATATATTTCAAAACAATAATAAAGTGCAGGACAATCTCTTATGGAGAAAAGTTTGCATTACTGATGTATATGTCATTTTCAATGTACTGAGAGAAATATTTTCTTATACTTGATAGCGGGTAATTTATTCCATCATGTAGATCCAAAATTATATACTTTGTAATAATAAACTGTATGTAATATTTTATTATAAAAAGTACATCAGTAATGAATTTTAAGGATTGATATGCATTTATAAGCATATGTGAACCTGTGTCAAAATTTGTGCCAAGTTGTGAAGAGAAGTAAAACGAGGTACAATGAAAGTCATTACACAATTACATATGATTAATTTATTAATTAAAATAGATGGTTTTAATTGAGATAACTGAATTTTATTCATTATTTATTTGTACAATATATAATTATATATATTTTTGATTTCGGATTTTAATGTTTATATAATACCAGTAGATATGTATAATACTTAAAAATATGAAAAATATTTAATTCATACCTAAAATACTTTTACTAATTATATTATGTGATTTAATAAGAATAAAATTGTGTTCTGACTTTCAAAGTGTCTAGTTATTAAATATATTTAATAGAAAAGAAGATACTTTTTTTGTAAATATTATCTTTTCATGTATAAGAATAATTCTACTGAACAAAAATCTGATGGAAGTCTTATTAACGAGTATGATCAAACGTGGATCAAATAATCAAAGTTATTATGTTGTCTTTTAATTTTTTACGAACAATCTAATCCAACCGTTCACATTTTATGCCATGTATAAAATATAGTGAGTATATTGATTATACATTAAAGGTTTTCTTTGAATGATCTTTTTAACTAATGTAATTTCATCGTTAATATCTACGTTATGTATAGTAATATCGCATATGGAAATGCAAGAGTTAAACTTTATAAGAGAAGTTATATCTTGAAAGAAGAATTAAATATTAAGGATATCTTTAAAGAAAACATTAACATTAAATACTACATTCAGAGTTTTTTGGCTTCTATTTTCTGAAAAAATGAAAAGACAAAAATTTGAAATCGAAAAATGATGTTAGTTGCAATCGCGTTATCGCGAATAAGTGCGTAATAATTAATATAGGAGTTGCATTGTAACGTCATTTGCTCGAAACAATTTACTAATTAGTGTTGTATGTTAATATGTAAAGATAAAGAAAGAATACTTAGGGTTTATGGCGAATGAAATATTGTGATAAGTATACTGTATACCTGAGCGTTACATGAACGTTGTAAAATAGTACTATTAAATAATATTATCATTTATAGCTTTTACTTATAAAAAGAAAATGAAAAAATATTCGTTTAAATAGCTCTCCATATTTTGTACTTTTATCCTTAATATATTTTCACAAAATATTCATTCTACCTGTATGTTTTGAGATATACATACAAGGTGTTAAAGACTTTAGTATTTCACATATTTTAAAAAATTCTTTATTATAAAATATTGATACTTTGAGAAAAAGAAAGGTTTCTTTATATAATTACAATCTTTTCAAACGAGCTTCAATTCTATATACATATAGTGTGGAATCACGGATCGTTATTACTATGTAAAATCCAATTAAATATAGTCACTTGTATCGAGTGACCCCATCAAGTGCCAAAAGTATATGTTATACTTTACTATGGGCAACTGTTGTATAATAATTTTTGGTAATGAAAAGACTTTAATATTCATCTTTCGATTATTTATAAATATATCGTGTCTACATTTTTAACTTTATGTAGCAAGCACTCCGCATTTTTATAATTTTACTTTCCTATACGTAATTATTCAAACGAATTGTTGGAAGTACCTCTTCAACTATAATTGAAGTAATAAAAAGGAAACGTACGGAATATAAAGATATTTTTACAGGCATTATGATCAGTGTTGAAATAACGATTTTTCTTACTAGTACGAGTTATTATACTTCGTTGTTTAAGGTATAAACGGCACTAAGGAAAAGTAAAAAATGTAGTCTTTATTTTGTTTCTATTGCAATTATAAATGCAAACATCGCTTAAATAATTCACGTTGCATGTATACTATCCATGTTCAGTGTTACAGCTGTATTAAACTTATATATTTAAGTAGACAATTGATCGAGCAAAGCTAAATATAATTAATTATAGTTTTATATTATGAACGATTATGTAATGTTATTGTTCAACGCTGGTCGTAAGAAACGTTTATATTTACCAAATAATCATTGGTGTACTTAAGTTCAACGATTGGGACAATTTGAGTAGCTGCCGAATCATGCGATCTAGGTATTTAATATCATCATATTTTTGTATGTAATATTCTTCGAGTTACTAACTCGCGTGACGATACAATGACAAAGAGGCGAAATTAATTCGGTTAATCAGCCTGGAAATTAAGAGAGTTTTTAAAATCATGTTGATAGAAGAATATCATATTTTGAATAATATTTATATGCACTTTACTCGTTTATCGAGTAATTAAATATCGATGTAAAAATCACTATAAAACTGTTGCTATCGCAAGATCCTAATAAAAAAAAAAGAATTAAACAAAAAATTAAATACTAATGATATAAGGAAGTCTTTCCAGCAAAACTAAATTTAATTGTACTGATTATGATTAAAAAAATATTATCGCTATTGTATATATGTATAATATATTAATCAGCAATGTTCTTTCTAATTAAATATATATGTATGTGCAATTTTATTGTATACTGAAATGGTACTGGTTTGAAAAGCTAGTGATTGAATAACGCGGTCTATACAAGTACGATTGTAGAGATATTTCAAAAGTGTCGAACAGTGTCCAACGAAATTAATTATATTTTTAAACATACATATATGTACTTTGATTGTAGCTTAATGAGACTATTGTAGTTTCATATAGTGATTATAATGTGACCTCAATATCTTGCTTGAGTGTAGTTCAAAGAAACTGAAATATTTTTTGCTAAAGAAAGTCTTTCTCTTCATATAAATAAATGTATGATACGAAGTTAAGTTTAGTGGCCTAACGCTTGCAATATTATTAACCTGATAGTGATGCACCTAGACTCTGATCATAATAGAAATATCGAATATAGAATAAAGGAAACTAAGTGCAGACTAGATAAAAGGATATTATTCCACGAAACAGAAATGTCATGGTTATTCACGATGTATTTTATTCACCAAAAGTGTTAACGTAATTACTGATATTACGATATCTATATCGATATATTTGTGTAAAATGCGTGTATTTCAGTTAGTTCAAATATTATGTATAGCGTACGATTTAATGTTGAAATCGATATAAATTTCTTTCAAAATTGATGGAAAAAATATAATTCAAGAGAAATATTCTGTTTCCAACGGCTGCATATTCTTATTTGAATTATGATATCATTATAAATTCTGAAAATTTATATAAGTCCTTGCAATTTAGATATTTCGTAACTGTAAGTTTAAAATACATGATCAAAGCTACTACAAAAAAAAAAAAAAAAAAAAAAAAAAAAAATCGCGCAATCGGTACAAATGCGAAAATAGAATATTTCTCGTTCCGTACTTACATTTCTGATTGTGACATTTTTGGGATAGAAGTATAAGCGAAAAATATAATGCATTACAAAACAAAGAAGAGGCAAAAAGAGGTAAATGAAATGAGGAATAAAAATTATATTTTTCAACATTCAGTTGCAACCATTCACTGCGCCCGCCCACTAATTATCGTTACAATGAATGTTTTGTACATATTTAATTGTTATTACAGTTTTTAAATATTGTATAAGGAAGGCTAGTTTATTCTACGTTTCAAGGGACCACAGAATATAGACAGATAATAAAACGTACAGAACCTCGTTTCTCATTTTACTTTTTCATCAACTGTTCCTTCATTATTCTCTTTTAGTTTCTACTTCCTATATGAAATTATTTACATTATATAAACTTGTACAGTATCTATTCTTTTTTTTTTTTACTAATTAATCTACTCATCGTTGGGAACACCAACAATGTCGTTAGAATACATACGTTTTACATTTATGATTATCATATTTCACTTTCATTATTAAAAAAAATCATTTACTTAAATTCATTTTTCTAGTTTTTCTAAATGTTACTTTCTACGCTTATTTTCGAAATCCTTTTTTAGGGTATTTGCTGCATTTCCTTTTGAATGGTTTAACAGGTTTCGAATCGCCCTCGTTCTCGATCTTGACTTTATTGCTCTTTCTTCCCAAATCAATAGATTTTATTCCTTTGTGTCTAATTAACAATCTACCATTCTTTCTGGACGATCTGTTTTTATTCTTAATTCTTTTCTTCCTCTTGTGTTTCTTTTTACGATCCATATTAGCTATTATCGCTTCTGTGTCGGCGGACACTTTCACTTTCGGCTGCTGAATCGTAACAGTTACCCTCACAAATAGATCGTACAGAACATCGCCACAAAATTCACCAAAGCAATATTCTTCTCCACACTCAGCACAAGTTTTTACGCTGCTTTCGATCATACCGGCACGGTTTTTACTGCGTCTAATGGGGCTTATAATTGATCGTCGTTCTTTAGCAACTGTTTTTGCTTCTAGTTTTCCCATTTCTACCTGAGAAAGAGAACGTAATACAATATAAAATAACTACACGACCTAACGATACTACTTAATTTTAAAAATATGGTTTCCAAAACGCTACACATAAATAATAATATTCACAGCTTAAAGCTATTAATGTAGTGTAATCTACGAATGATCAAATATTCAAGTTGGCTTTGATAGTTCGAAATGTTTCAAACAAAAGTTTATTGGTATAAAATGAGGAATCTACAGATGTAAAAAAATGTTTCAAAAGCTAATTTGATTGGTGTGTGCGGGATTACAAGGCCTAAATAAAATAAATACCAATCTGGAAAACATTTCTTCGTCTTGTCGATGCTTTGGTCTGATCGGCGTTAACATTCTCCAATCAATAGCAACCTGTTGTAATTCGTGAAGATTCAAAGCTCTCATGTCTGGAGGTATCGGATTTCCATAATTCCATTCCTTTCCAAATGCTTTCAGTTCTTTTCTGGTTGGCTTCCAGGAAAATTCTTTATCGCGCACTTTTGCATCATCTTTTTTTACCTATTACCATAATTATTCCATAATTATCAGGGAGTAGAATTTTCAGATTTTGATAGTGAACTTTTTGTCATTTTATTACACTGCCAAAGGATCTTAATTGTACGTAATCATGGAGGAACAATTAAATTATTCGTATTACTCCAACCTTTTCCGGTTTAATTTTAAATTCAGGGCAATTTTCGAGCAGTCGCCGGAATTCTTCTTGAGAATTACAGGTTGCTTTACTTAGATCAGGTAATAAATTTGCATCCTTCTTATCTTCTTTTAGAAGATCGTCCAATTGGAAGGCCATTATTTATATCTGCAATCCAAGAAAAATATTCAGATCTCATTTTCCGATACGTAAATCATTATTCCTTCCTTATTTTATACTGTCTGTACAAATTCGTTTTCTACAAATATAAAACGAAAGAAACGAAAATGTGAACAAAAACGCGATTGTTTGGTTTTTGTTAAAAGATCTCTGATGCAACAGGAGAGATTAGGCATCTCTCGGAATCCCATTCGATCTGTTTCATTAAAAGACCCTGCAAGATAGATTTACATATATCAATTTATGGAATACTAATATACATAAAGACGTCTCTATTTCGTTATACGACACGTACGTTTTTCAAGGTAGATAATTTAGATAGAATTTCTTGTCCGCACCAAATATTAGAATCGTCATTTCGTGATCCTTTATTATCAGTATTATTAATATGAACATTGTTCAATCGAGCTTTATCACTTTGCTCGCTCCTATTCTCTTCGATAGTGATTCTCCCATTCTTGTCAGTTCTCAATGGTACGATAGAGTTCAAACTATCCATTGAGAGATCTGCGTCATAGTTGTCAACTTTTAATTTTGATCTATTTAATGTTCGAATTTTCGATTTAATATTCATAAACTTTCTTCTGTCAGGAGATGGCGATCTATCAAAAAACACAGTTGATTATCTGTTATAATATTTATAATATAATATTTTTAATGCACGAATCGAAATATTAATAAGAATTACGTCTACCTAGAACGTTCATCGCTGGATTCAACTTGACGTCTCCTCAATCGCAATCGTCGTTGATAATGAGGATCTTTTTCGCTTTGCGTGCGATATCGAGTTCCAGGTCTAAGAAATTAACAATATTTAAACATCTTTCGTACTACGATGAGATAAGCTTTAATTAAATATTAATCTATGTTTGAACATTATTAAAAATTACCTATTAGCATTCCACTGTGGTCTAGATTCGATAGCTCTTCTAGGTTGAGGTTTCGATCGACGAAAAGTTTTTACGATAATATCTTCCGCCAATCCAACGTTAGCAGACCTTTTAAATTAACGAAACATTGCACATAACATTCAATACCATGCAAATGTTAGTTAGAACATAAAATATTTGCATATTTATAAACACCCAAATATAGCAAAAGCAAGCATAACTTGTGTAATAATAAATAATGTATATATGTGCAAATAAATGTACAAAAAAGATAGTAATATAAAATAAAAATAATTGTGTAATAAAGTGCGTAAAAAATAGAATTTCGAGAAACGAAATGAAATCATAATTACCGCTTCTATTTGCAAGACAGAAGAATAATATCCTCTACGATTCTTCAAGTTTTGAAGTGATTCAATGCATCATATTACGACTCACTTTTCAATGTCCCTTTTAATAGCATTCGTCGCATCCTTGCGGTCCTTCATAGAAGTATCCTTAGTGGTCAAGTCCTGCACTTTCTCCGGAAAATCCTGAATATTTTTCTCTATATCTGTTTGCGTACCGAAATCTCGGCCATTTATAGCTCTGTATTTGCTTGGCGTGAGTAATCTATTCTCTACGATCATCGATGATATCCTGGAGGAATTTGGGGTAAAGTTCGAACTGCCTATATTCTGTATGAAGGTATTCAAGCCTACAGATAAATTACTGTTCGAATTATTTTCTAATCTTCTTGGTGTTGGAGTCAACACCAAATTGACCAATTGAAGATTTGCCTTGCTGAGTAGTTCCGAATCTTCGAGTCGACCACTTAGCACAATGGCTACGTCTTTGCTAACAGGAACTTGGACTGGTTTTATGTCATCCATATTTTGTTCTGATTTGTTCATCGTATTATTGTCATCGTTATCGTCATTGTGTGTTTTGTTACTATCGTTATCAACATTATTATATTGTCCTTTATTTGATGTTTCTTTCTCGATAGTTTCGTTTTCAACATCGTCATTATTAGAAAGTAGATTCTGTTGACTTCCTGCACTCGCGGAATTTTGACCGACCTGGTTTTCATTCGAAGTATTGGATTCACAGTTTTTAAGAGATGCAATGGGATTCTCTTCGCTATTTTTTTTGCACTTTCGCCGAAATTTCTTTTGTTCCTTTGCTAAACGCTCTGCTGCTTCTAACACTTCACGCATCGCTTCGGCTTGTCTTAATTTAGCCGCTTCTCGGTCTTTTAATTTTCTTTGTTCTTCCTCAAATCTAGGATAAAGATGATTTCGCATAAACTTATTGAACTAATTATACGTGTGTTTACTTGGTAGAGACATGTATAATCCGTTGTAAAAATAAACTCAATATGTTTATACCTTTCCTTCTCCTTTTCCCTTTCTCGTTTGATTCGTTCTTCCTCTAATCGTTCCTCCCTCAGACGTCGCTCCTTCTCTTCTTTCCTTTGTCGATCCTTTTCTTCAAGTTGTTTTTTAATCGCGCTCTGAAGTTCTAGAGCTTTTTGTCTTCTTACTTCTCGTTCTTGAAGAATTTGTGCATCGACAGGAATATTTTGACCGCGAAGATAGGTCTTGTTATCGGATCCGATCGAGCCCACCGTTGAGCTGTCTGAACTACTCGCACTCTCGTGATTAATAACCAGAACCTTGATAAATATTAATATAAAGTTACAAATTCTGATTATAGAAGATAATAGTTAACATGATATATATCAATAGAAGATACGATATTTGTTCTATTGATTAAAATTAGTATTAAATAGTTATCGAAATCGAGTTACAAGGTATTTCTGATAGTCATACTTGGCTCGAATGTCCCAATCTTGACAACCAAGATGGTGGTGGTGGATCTCCTCGTGTAGTCTCCTGACCCCAGACACTGCCCCATCTTGGCCTGTTAAGTTCGCCTATTCTACCATCAGATAATCTCCTCGATGGTGGTAATGAACTTTCAGGTGTTGTGTGATAAGGATTCTGCCACGTCTTTTCGGTCATGTCCGCTCCTAGTGGCTTGCAACTGGGCAACAGCGCTAGAGAATCAAACAGGAAATTACCTGTTATTTAAAAGCAAATATTTTATCGGCAAATGTGAATGCTTCTTTTTTAAAAAATCGAACTTCCACATACATATGTAAGAAACTGTAATAACTAATAATAGAAAATAAATAGTTTAAGGTAAGAACAAGATGATTCCATCGAATTCGTAGAAAACATACTCTAGCGTGTCATGAACTTATGCAATACGATCTGGTACTTACTGTATGATATAATATGTTAAGCTTCTTACTCCAAAATCTACCATACGAACTTACTTCCTTTCGCTGACACGGGTACGTCTACAGAGTCGCTGGCATAACCGGAAGTTTCTCCTTCGCGTTCTTCACCTTGCGAGCCGTAATGATTGTTTTTCGAATTCTCGTAACGATCGTAAAGTCGACGTTTCTCGGAATGGTAGTGTAAGCATTCTGTAGCGAAGTCGCGTTGTTGGCTCTAAAATACGAAGCAATGAATTTGTTCTATAAAGGCAAAGATAAAATGGTTCGCGTGACGAGAGAGCAATTCCCTACTTTTTCATCAATCTGGATATCGTGTTCCCTTTAATGCGCATATACATATACATATACTTATAGTTGGATATGATTACTGTACCAGTACGAGACAGGGACGACAAACGGTGATCTGTATCGACTTTTGAGATTTGTAGGGCCTGTTTGCTATCTTGACATAGATTTAAGCTTAAGAGAATACGATTGCTTTGCCTTTATCGCGTTTCGTTATTTTAACGAGAACAGTTTTTATAAAATAAATGCTTTGCAGGAAAAGAATTATTTTCTATTTTAAAAGTACAGCTATATATCCTTAAGTGCTTATGTTATTTATTACGTTATTGATTGCATTGAAGATATTTAAATTGATTTTATATAAGTATTTGTGCAAAGGCAAATCAATTTTTTAAATACTGCTATATTGTTATTTTATATGAATTTTAAAAATATGTAACTATCTTAAATTGTATATATATATATATAACTCGTTATATAGCATTGTAATTTTCTTCTAGCTCAAACTACAACAATCTACATCAAATATATGTAATTGCTTCAACTTTACATATACAGTGACTTCCAAAAGTGTCGCAACACTTTTTGAAACTGAATTTGATCGTTTGGTCCAGTTTTAAAAAAGTTACTCAGTTTTAAATAGTGTTGCACCAGGTTTGGTAGTCATTGCATGTCCTATGTACATTCGATATGAAAATTGGGGTATGTACAAAGTATGTAATTTTGGTAAGAAACTTGGTCATATACAGACAAGAAGTAGTCAAGAGGTGAGTGAACTTTGCTTGAAAGATAAGAATCGATTTGCCAGACTGCCTTACTTTTGCTTTCCCCTCACGAGTAACACACAATCACGTATAACTTTCAACACAGTCTCGAAATGGCAATTAAAAGCACGTGCTCATTTGTTATTCCGCTATCGTATAGAACGGCATTTAGAACAAATTTTACGTAATGAATATTAAAAAATAATCAATTATACACAATACATAAGCGCGGTATGTAGCGTAAATAGTAGGACAATGTTACGAATATTCAAGCATAAAAAGAAATTACGATCATCTTAAATTCTGCATCTACATATTTTGTTGTTCGCTTATCTTCCTTATATATTTATATATTTATCGTTTTACAATATCTTTTATTTAATAAAAATCATATGTCTAATAAATAACGTATACCGTTATAATTTGTAATTTATAATTTATAATTTATAATCGTTATTCCTGGTCAAAATCATTGAAAGTATTCGAATATTTTTGTGAGCCCCTGTATGTTGATATATGTTTCAGTCTCTATGTTAAGCGTATCGCATGGACGAACCTGACAATGATATTGTTGCTGATCCTTGTTATAAATCGGTGGCAAGCTCGGACTTCTGTGCCTAATCTGCGAAACTTCCGACTGCTCGTGCAGATTTACCAAGCTACCACCATTGCAATCCAGACATTTTACGCTCGTGCCGCCGTTTCCGGAACTCTCTGTCACCAGACTCTTCAAGCTGACGGTACTTCCGTAATGTCCAGCAGCACGAAAAGGTTTTGAGGGCGATTGCTTGTCTTTCGTTTCCGTCAAGGACATTCTTGCGCCATTCGGATAGGTACTGCGTTACACGTTTTATTAATACATCGTACAATAGTAATAGAAACACCTTGATTTACAATCGGATCGATGCGAGCCTGTCTGACTAACATTGAACACGTTTATTTAATATCACTAATCTAATGAATTAGATACGAGTACCTTGACCCTATTCAATTGTTGATCAGTTCTTGAATATTTAACAAAATTCTGAAGCTTTTATATAGAATTTAAATTCATAATGCTTACTATATTAACATATTAACCGAAAAAGACGAGTTAACTCGTCACTCAGATTGCCAATCTCTTGGATATAATAACATCTTTATTTAAACTTTCAATTTTGCAAAAACCAGAAATCTAGCTGAAACTGATTTAGCTTTGGTAACATTTGATTGTATAATTATGAAAGTTTCTGGTTAAAAGATAATACGTTTAACAGATGAAATATCCTTCATCTACTCCTCTAGTGTCTAAATATTATTTTAAGCTATATACGAACAATTAAAAAATAATCATACGTAATGTCTATTTGATTACTTGAACATAATCTTCTTAATAATTTTTTACACGACTTACTCTATACTTAGAATAAATTCAATTAGTAAATATATTTAAATAGCCTTGGTGTTTTTGAATGAAAATTTTAAAACAACTAAATTTATCATGACCTTTCCATTTATTGTATTTTTGGTATTCAATACTTACCGGATATTGGTGCGGATATTGATGTTATTTTTCAGAAGACCCCAACTTCCGCCAAGACGTGCCATTTCTTCTACAGTATCCGTATAAAGTATTAATTTGCCGCGTAATATTATCATATTTTCATGCTAATATCTCTCTCATATTTAATTCAGTTTGTATATAAATGTACATTATTTTGTATTCTCTACCGGCTACTTGTATTAAGATTTCATATGACCTGATGTAATTTACATTTCCATCTAAATTTACTACGATTTCGATACGGTACACAGCACGCGATATGCTATTTTTGTATCAAATACATTATTGCAACTTTAGTTTTCATATTTTTCAATATCTACGATCATTTTGAGCAAATCTCAAGGATGCTACATTTTTTTTCAAGATTATCGAGTATAGGATCATTCGAATGATTGGAATTTCAAGACCTACCTCTCTCTCTCGCCCATTGGATCCTTTTTTGTTCCACTAATGACGTTCTCCCGATCATTCTTGGCGCGCGACACGTTTCGCGCGAAAAGATATTTGCACGTTCGGTAATGAGGGTACAGTCAAATACGTAGGGAAAAAGTAAAACAAAACCTACATCAATCAGTCATTATTTAATGCTAACACACGGCAGTTTTACCTATTTAGCCGTTTTCGATCTCCGGACGATGAACCATCCAATGTTTCGGTGCGCGACGACTTCCGGCGCGAATTTGAAACCCTTAGATGTCAAAAGACGTTGCTCGAGTTCATCGCAGGTCGTGTCAATATTTGAGACTGCGGTAGGCCTGCAAGACTGTACAAGGTTCACCTGACAAGTACACACACGTGTGGCTTATATTAAATGCGAAAGGTACGCGCGGTCGCGATTCGATCACGCGGTACGTTTCTATGGGAACAATCGTGAATCAACCACGGAACCTCTTGTACTATTGTCAGGGTCGATAATATTGACCAGACAGGCTAGATAAGGGATAATGACCTCCAACCGTCTATTTGACGGTCAGAGATCACATCTTCGACAGTGGCATATGAACGTATGTAGGTACATCGTTGAAGAGATAAAACTGCTGTAATGAATAACAACTTAAATAGCTGTACCAATGTAAAGCAGAAGATGCAATGTTTCATAGCTTTCTGCACGACTTAGGAATATCAGTGACATTTCAATTTAAAATTCTATGTATCTTATTTGTTATATCAAATTTTCGTAAATGTTATCTTGTATTGAAATAGAGACAAAGATCATACATATATTTATGTAACGAAGGTTTATTTTACATAAGTTTATGTAGAGCAAACAAAACCTTGTCGTTATTAATATAAGAAGTACATGTTTATTTAGCTAGTCAATCAATTCCATATTTCTAATTTAGTTTGTCTTAGATTGGTATACTAGATAGGTGTAATCTAAAATTATGTAATTTATTTGCAATATATACGTATTGTATTAATACAGTTTATGTATAGTTTAAATATCATCCACAGATATGTTGTTTTATAAAATTGTAAATAAAATAACATTATTAAGTCTTTTATAAAACCAATATTTATAGGATAAATAAGTAATTTTGTTAACTGTAATTGGAGCTTGTTTCATATATGCCGCGTTTAAACGATATTACTATGAAAATACACGTTGCTACCATCTGTTACTAAAACTGTAAATCAACAATTAACAGAATTCTCTAGCGACATCTTGAAACGATAAAGTTATCAACATAAATGCATGTTCGCCCGGGAAATCTTTCTTATGAAAAAGGGAACTATATTAGAATGTAAAGCAACATCTTTCCTGTTTGCCACAATCTTCTATTTCTAATTGTTTCCATTTGTTTAATTTTTATAGTCCTAGTCCTTAAACATAAATAAATTCTGAAAAACGTAACATCGCTATTAAGAATTCTTACATGAAAAATTATACTTTATTAGTTTTTTGTTCAAAAGAAAATATCTAACAATACTAAAGTATTATATCGTATTTGTGAATGTCCGTATAAAAATGTTTATCAAAAATATAATTACATATTTATTTATGTGATAATTCATATTTTCAACGATAGTGGCGTGCATGATGTGATTTTATAATCGGAATTATTTGTAATCCGTTTGCTTTAAATGTATACATATGAAAGAAGTAAAACATGTCTTTAGATCAAACAGTGTGTGAAGGTAAAAGTAATAATTTAGTAATTTAAATGATTAATTTAACGCATTTGGTGAGAAATAGTAGTAATGTTATAATAGCGAATACAAGATCAGTTTTCAGGTTATATTATGTTTGCTTGTAATTTCTAACTCTTTGTTGTTTTCAGATCTAAAAGCTTTTGAAAGACGACTTACTGAAGTAATTGCTAGTTTACAACCAGCCACTTTGCGTTGGAGAAGTATGTTTTTCTATTTATCTGTGTCTGTTATATTTTATAAAACTCTCTTATTAAATGATAATGTAACGTTAATGTTGCTTATTCATTTTGTTACTCGATGTAAATTTATTCTATGTATATTTAATGTAACACTATCTTCAGTGCTGTTAGGTTTCATTTCTGTGTGTACTGCTGTTGGTGCATGGCATTGGTTAACAGATCCAAATACACCAGCAGTATCATTTACACAAAGTCTATGTAATCATCCATTTTTTGCAATTGCTAGTATTATTTTAGGTAAGCATGATCAACATGATCTGTGTTGTTTCTGGTAACATATATATAGATATAGAAATGGATATGCTTAATTTGTTTCAGTTATATTATTTATGATGGGAGTCCATAGACGTGTAATTGCACCAAGTATCATAACTCAAAGAGCTAGAAGTGTTCTTAGTAATTTTAATATGAGTTGTGATGATACTGGAAAGCTCATTCTTAAACCAACGAGATCACGACATCATGAGACTTAAAAAATAGAAATGATATAGATTTTACATTAGTTTCTGAAGTGTTCATTAATACCTAAATTGATATGCAGGGTGTCTATAAAAAATATATGTATACTATATGTATAAAACACATTTTTGATACTAGTGTTAGATTTAAGATATTTTCTTGTTGTACTTAGTATATAAAAGATTCAAGTTGGTATCTTTTATTTTTTAAACTCTATTCATATATTAAAATTGATACACATATAAAAAATGTTTAAATTATATATATATATTCCATGTACATTCATTCTAAATACTCTTAAACAATAAACATAGTAAAAATGATTGCCAATAGATGATACAATAATTTTCATTTGTATCGAAGCAATAACAATTAATAGGTTTACAATGATTTATTTCAAAGCAATGGTAAATGTAATTTGATATATATTTTATTTCATGTACGTCATAACTTCCTAAATAATATAAGTTATAAATAATATAGTTCTAAAATATAAGAATATTTGTAATGTTCTTATTTATTGTGTGTATATATATACGTAAACATATGTATATGGCTAGAGATATAAATATTATATATTTATTTGATTGAAAAATGTTCACAATGTTATATATCTAAATTAAAAATTATATATATATACAATATTATATATATTATTTATATATATATCGTAATTTAAAAATTTGTTTAATTTAGATATATAATATTGTGAATATTTTTCAATCAAATAAATATATAATATTTATATTTTTTCCCATATATTTGCTGAGAGTTGATACATGTTAAAATTTCTGTGTAGCATTTCATTAATATATATGACATGTCATGTATATATGACATAAAGATATAAGTATAAACGTAAGGTGTTGTAGTAATTTAAATTCATATATAGATAAATGATACATGTAACATAATTGTGTTGTGTGTGTGTATTTATATATATATATATATATATATATATATATATATATAAATGTAAAATAAATTTTGTTAGTATACTTTAAACAAGTAAAATTCTTTGTTATATTCATTAAATATATATGCAATGTACTACTTTAAATGTTATATGCAGATTAATTTTTATTTTTATTGGTCGTGTATGTGTTTCTTTTTATAACTTTAATTACAATCAGATTATTTTAAGTCATAAACAGTACTATCATACTATAAGTAATGAAATATAGACAATAACATTGAAATATTTACTATAAAGCAGAATTATGACTATTAAAATGAAACATACTATTATAACGATCAAAACATTTATTCGTATTAATATTCTGCATATTATTACAATTTTTTCAATGCACAATCACGCGATTTATTTCGTACAATATTACATATACAATATTATTTATTTACGCAGATCAGTATTCATTCAAAATCAACTATAGCATTATGTATTTAAGACGCATTTCTCAGTCCCAGTATTACATTACCTACGATATATATATACAAGGGTTAATTACCAAGTATTGTAAGTGTAACATTCTAATTCTAACATTGCTAATAGCAATGTCTGGACAACTAAAAATTTTCTGTATTTGCCAATTTCTAAGTGCATATTTTTAACGTATATAATATATTTCGTTATTTCATAAATATATACTTTTCTTTTTCATTTCTATTGGAAGTTTTCAATGGAACAATTAAATTGAAAACAAAATTTCCAATTTGTATCATTTAGAACTTCAAATAATGGACGTGTTTATTCATATTTTTCTTCCGTTTTATTTCTTTATAATATACTCGATTTACGAGTAATATATTTGAAAGTTATTAACTTATTAAATACTTTTTATGAATAAAATATGAAAGCAGGAACATTGTTAATTTTGGACCAAAAGTTTTTGTTTAATTTTTCAAGATATCCTAGTAAAAATTAACTTTCATTTGCGTTTTACTTAAAAACCCAAAAAACAAAAAGTAGGTAGTTTACAAATGAAATGTAACATTGAAAATGACTGGCACTATAGTTTTATAAATTCTGAAATGTTATACAATTACTTGGTTCGTTTGCTTTATTCACATTACTAAAATATTTTGTGAAACGATCCTGTGATATTCATTTATCAGTACCTTTCTTTGTAATTACATGCGAGGATCAATATTTAATGTATTAAATATTGAAGAGTAGAAAGTTATAATATAAGATATATTTCATCACAAAAACCAAGCTAACGTAGCATGGTTGCATTTATTTATGCATGGAACTAAAAAATAATTCAATAATCGTGTTTTCTAAACTCACGTGCTAGTGCATAGAAAACAGATCACCAGCTGAAGGAAGTGGTGCCAATCCGCCCGTAACATCAGGTAATTGTGTCAAATCAGGTAAATTGGAAATGTGTGATTTCACCTCAGATCGGACAGCACATACTTTTTTAAGTTTTTCTTTATAGTCCTGTAACGTTATTAAATTTTGTATTATATGTATATATATTTAAAATTATATAAAAAGTATTAAAAGTATATATATTTTTTATTTATATATATATACTTTTTTAATAGATATTTGTGATTTATTTTCTAAAAAGAGTACAATCGTACTTCTAATGTTGCTTGTGCCTGTTGAAGTAATTGCCTTTGTGCCAAAGTGTAATCTCTGAGCATAGTTAGCAATCTCCTTCTGTCTTCCATTTCTGCTTGGAGTCGTCCGTTATAATCTGCTAACAATGCAGCAGCTTCATTTACTGCAACACTTAATTGATCTGCAGCTGCTCTATCTGCTAAATTTGCAAGAAGTGAAACTTCAGAAACTTCTGGTGGTAAAGAGGCAATACGTTCTCTAACACCAGCATCTGAAGATGCTGTATTTTCCAAATCCTGAAATAGAGAAGGCATTCTTTAATAATTGCCTTCAATATGTTCATGTATATATACATGTTTAAGGTATTTGTGTTATACTATTTACATGATCATATGAATGGATCATTTAAGAGGGTGAGGTATTCTTTTACACAAAACTACATTTTATTAAATAAGAATATTACTTCTAAAAGACTAAAGAGGCTATATATGTAAATTTTAAATAAATCCAATGTTACTATTTTATTATTTATGCGATAAATAAATAAAAATTTTTTAGTAACACAAAAGGAAAATGTATTGTGAAGTAGATTAAGAATAAAAAAAATGGTTATGAAATGATTAAAATTTCTATTGGGGATGGAAATATCAAACTGTAAATATGCTTGCCAATATGCCTTATGGATTCAACATATATTTTTCTATATATAAGATAGTTTATTGCTAACGATACATATTCCGAATTTTTGTTGTTTTTATAAATGGTATTAACCATTAAGGCTTTGATGAGTTCCTCTGTTTCCGGTGGGTCTCCAGCAGGAGTACGAGGACTTAATGTTACATGTAGCTCTTTGGTTCCATCCACTTCAACCTCAGTCTCTGATTTCTTTCTCTCCTTTTTATCTTTCTGCAATGTATGATACACATAACATAATTAGAAATATTATACTTAACATCATCTGAAATCAGTGTTTTATGTTACCTTTACTTTTTCTATGTCATTCTTAAATTTTTTTTTTGGAGGTGGTGTTCCGGGATCTTTTGAGATATCTGTAAAAGCAGCCTTAAACTCTGCAATTTGTGTCTTATCATAAACTCCTCTCTCTTCCCAAATTTGAAGTAGCCTATTTAATCTCTCCCTTGTCTTTTCATCAAATCCCTTCATATGTTCAAAAGCTTTCGGTAAAACTGTCTCAAATTCTTTTCCAAACTCTGGTCCTTTCTTTTTACTATTTTGAATAACATCATTTGCCAAATACATAAACATCAGCTTACGATTATCCTTCACTGCAAAAATATGTTAATAATAATAATACTTGATAAAGTATAAATTTATTAATTTCATAAATTAATTGTATATAAAAAAATAAACTAATTTGCATTTTTTCTGTTAAAATTGAAATTGTAACGAAATGTAATATATGAGAAAAGCTAGTAATTATACAATAAATCAGATATATTATAACACTTTATTATAAAATAAATTATGACAGTTATGAAATAATTAGTTCAAACATATATTATGTAATATAATTACAATGTGACAAGTGAACACCTAACATGTAAAAAGTGGAGAAATATTTTTAAAAAACTCTAAATAATGATGTCATTTATATAAAGAATTAATAACAATTGCATTGTATATGTGAAAGCATATTATGTACTGAATTTTACTTTTACATTGAAAATTATAATATCATGTAAAATGTAACATGTTCTGATTGTATTAAATGAATACTAACGATATAAATACAATTTTGCAGTTGACATACTGTTACGAAAAGTATGTTCATAATTACGTAGCGAAAATTTAACTTACGAGTTAACCTAGACATTTTTTAAGATTATTTCACATGTATTCGATTTGTAATACTTTTTTACAATAATTCGATAAGAAAATAATATTCGACCACGTGTCTAAAGTTTTAAATATAGAATAAATAGCAAAGATATACTTACGACAAGCGTCACGTACCTTTACACATCTCTTTAAACCAGACTTTCACGATGGTCGGATGATGTTTTCTGTGGTGAATTAACCAAAGAGAAAGTGTTTGAATACTTTGTTGAGAGGGATTTAAGTCCATTAATCTTTTCACAAGTGCACTTTCTGTAAACCCTGTCATTTTTAAATTAGAACGTTTGTTTTGTCAGCAAAAGATGTATAAAATCGCACGTATCCCAACACACGAGCCGCACAACTGTACGACTCAACAGCTGAAATACAAACATGAACGGCGTATAAAACGTTGCACTTTACCGCATATTATTTTCGTCATTTCAACAACCAGTGCCACCTTTCCGAGACATTTTCGAACTACATCACATTGCGTTGTAAATTTCATGATCGATAATTCAAATATTACCATATTGCCAAATATGTCCATGTGACAGAATTTTTTATATTATTTTACTTAAAAAAGAAACAATTCATAATATTAGTAAGTATACGCTATCAAAGCAAAGTATATTCTAATTTCATTTTACATATATAAGAGGTGTTAAAAGTTTTTTTAATGAGACAAATCAATAAGTATAGACAAAAGAAATATAAATGCATATATATATATATTAAAGAATAAAATTGCAAATTCTTCTTTATCGACTGTGCATGGTTTTAGTAAGAACAACGAGTAGAGGGTACTGGATTGCCTTGAATAGAACGCAGCGGTGATTTCCAGAGACCGCCAGAGATCAGTGCGTCGTCGCAGACGAGGGGTGAAAAAGGGATTATGTATCGTTGGGTTAGTTCGTTCTTCGAACCTGCCAATTCGTATTTCATGTTTCGTTGCGCGTGAGACTTGTGCGATCCTCGAGCGAGGCTCATCGTAATGGCTGCGACCTGACTCGGGTGGTGTGCATGCGAACTACCGTGTTTGCGTTACGTGAAGTAGACGAGCAGAAGAGGAGATAGAATAAAAGAAATACAAGGAACGAGAAAATACGACGGAGTTTAGGGTTACGCGATTTCTGTGTATATCGTGAGTGTGTGTGGGTGGGCGAGGTGGGTTGAGCTCGCAAAAAGTCTGGAGGACGGCAAGCCAATGAACGAGGATAGGAGCGAAGAGGATCCCCTAATGGATCTCTGGTACAGCAATTGGGAAGAACAGTGCGTTGAGGCACTGGAAACGGAACCGGATTACGAAACGCAACTGCATAACGAAAAGGAACTCTATTCCCAGCAGATGTGGACAAGTTTTCAGACGACAGCGTCGGCCATCGCCCAGCTGTACAAAGGCAAGATAATTCAACGATAATACCGATCGCCGTTCCTGTCCTCCTTTTTGCTCATCGTTATAACGAGTTCTATACGATGTTTACGAGCAGCAAAACGATTTGCTACCTCGCTGTAGTTACCATTTTGCGTGACATCCATTTTGTGCGACGTACGAGAGGATACGCCACTGTTCTCGCTTCTCGTTTGCTTCGATTCCCTTTTTTCGCCGCGTGTTGCATATCGATCTGATCGTGTAACCAGTTTCTTTCGGCTTTGCTCTTTTACAGATCGTACGCAGGGTGTCTCTCTATGGGTACCCTTCCAGACTGCCGCAGGTACCATCACGTCGTTGTACAAAGGTGCGTGCACTTCCTTGGTCTCTCTTGTCAACAATGTGAGCAAGATAAACCTACATTCTATCTTTCTCTCTCGTGATCTTTCCTTCTTTCTTTACAATATTATTTTTTTTGTGTCAGCTTTTCTTTTCTCTTTTTTTACCTACAGTTTTACTATTCGGTCATCCTTTTGCACGGCTGTCATCCACACACGTACACACATCCACATTCACACACATTGATAATGTGTTTGCATGTACATGTGCGTCAGAACGTTTTGCACAGCTGACCAATACTGAAGGTCAGCTGTTAATTGACGCAAACTTTCAGGACTATTACGAATATTTATAGAAAACAGAAGTACATCCCTATCATTTCCTGAAAATTAGATCATTCTTGCAGATAATTATGAGTCATATAATAAAATAATATCAAATGTTCATCAGTACAAGTTTCACATGTGTTGACTATAATGCTTGTTTTATAGGTAATTATTGATATTTTTGAATGGTTTATTTTGGAATAAATTTAACGATTCTTTATGTTAAAATTTTGATTTGTTCTATCCTATTGTAATTTAAAGAAAGCTAATATTGGCATTTTTAAATTATTATTTTAATTTCTAATAATTCTTTCAAAACGTTAATTGTTTTTATGAACATTAAATTTAAGTTTGTGACCATATTACAAAAGATTTTAATTTTATTTCAATTATTCATTGATTATGTCTTTTATTAATAATCTTAATAACGTGGATTTCTATTTATTTCAAATATCTATTTAACTATAACTATTTACGGATAACAATTTTTCCTTTTTTCTTAGTTACTTATGCTTATAATCATATAAGTTATATATTTAACAAAGTTTGGTATATGAGTGTAAGACACATTTCTACAGATTCAATGGATAGCATGCGTCGATGTAGTGAATTAGGTATAGAGATGGGACGACAAAAACGTTGTAAAGAAATAATGAATTGGGCTAGGAAAAAGAGACGTATGATTCGTAGAGAAGACCTATTAGCATATCTCGCCGGAAAACCACCTCCACCTCGATCACATTCGCATAGGTAAGTATTGTATCAATATCTTTAATAATATTTAATGTACAAATAAATGTATGTTCTATAGTTTTTACATAAAATAAATTTCAGAAGCTGAGAGAAGCATTAATGTCATGTTACTGTATTTCCCTATGAAAAGAATCTTTTAAATGTTTTATTTTATAGGACCAATAACTTTTATAAGGTTTGTTTTATTAATGAAAGTAACACAGATGTAAAATGAGCATTAATAAATTTGCAGAAGTTCACCTAAGCCAAGAATGATGGTATGTAGTTCGCCTTCATCAGAAAGTTCATCACCAAATATGGTCGTTGCACCAACACCACCTGGTAGTGATCCTGATCCTGAATTACATACATTTAGAGAAGCAATTTCATTATCTGGTAAGAATTGTTGCAATATAGTAGTAAATGTAAAAAAAATTAAGCTTACCATGAGTTATTGAAATCATTTTGTGTTAGTTATAATGATGGAAAGATCCTTATGTTGATGTTCAAATTCTGTTTATTGTAATTAATATTGTCTTTAAATAATCAAAATCTCTTTTTAAAAATTGTGTATAGGTTCACCAATATCTCGGCGCACTGGGAGACAAACTGAATTGTCAGCCTTTATTAGTAGTGAATTCGCTCGGCATCATAAACGGCCTGCTTCGCACGATGTGGATATGGGATCTCCCACGCACAAACGCTCGCGTTTCATGTAACGGCGCGCGATGTGTAAAGTAGCCTCGCTCCCTTGTTCCCCATTAATTAATCAATTGATAAATTAATTATTAACGGTTCAACTCCCCTACATAGTTCTCGGTTAAACATAATCACTTCAAGAAGATGGCAGTGACTTGCATTGCTATATGAAACACGTTCGTATATTTCGACTGTTATAATATTTGCAAAGTTACATTATTATTATTTATTAATATCAACTTTAAAGTTGTGGTCCTCTTATTAATGATTAGAGCAATTAATTTAATTATTAAATAATTAATTTAATTGCGAGGGGCAATTAAGCTATCAAAATTATTGTGTCATTGTTTGAAAAATTATTAATTTGTTAACTTGTTTTTAAAATTACCACAAAAAAAATGATTAGAATTTATTTGAAAATTATTTATTTATTTATATATATATATATAAGTTGTGAAGTAATGAAAACGTGTTGCAAAATACTATTCAAAGTGCCCATACGGAGTGAATGTCATTATTTCTTGTGCAAAAATCTGTATATGTGATGATTAGTTGATCAATTTATAAACCAAAACCTTATATACCTTGCCAAACGTACTATGAGATGTTAAAAGCTGCAACTAACATGCTTTACACATAATTAATGTGTATTTTGAAATTAGCAGCTAATATTTCGTGATATTTTTTAGTCACTTCATAACATACTGTAATTTGTTCGAGTGCGATGTTTAACAAGTGATGAATTGGTGATCTAGTATTTTGTAATTATATTACTGTCCATGATTGTAATTTTATAGGAAAAGAAGGGAACGGGGAGAAAATGACTGTAGATTGTTCTTTCACTTTCCAAAGGATCGCTTCTCTGATTATAATATTGTTATGATTATTAAATGATCATAGGTAATTCGTACTTGGACGCTTTTGTGAATAAAAAGATCACATTTTATACGACTTTTGTTGGTGATATAAGGGAAATATGTGATGGGAGAAAGAATAAGAACATAAGTGAAAGCAATGAAAAACAATGTGTTAATGAATTGGTTTCTGTAATTCTGTAATTTTTATTTATCATGTAAAAACAAGGGATCTACATTTTCTGTTGTATGACCTCTATATGATGTAGAGGAATCATAAAAATGTCTTTTGGATAATATATTTAATTGTTTCTGCAATCCGTCTTGTTTGTAATTGTGCATCTGCTTTATTTGTTTTGTGTGCGATCCCTTGGAAGCAATCGAAAAGTGTTTGCTACCATGTTTTACGCGTCATGACATCCACGCCTAAGTTTTAAATAACATGAGATCGAGTGTAGAATTGAGGTTCAAGGAAAATGCTGAAAAATGATGTTCACGTCTTATTCTTTCCATATGTGTCGCGGGTGCTCATAATTGTCTAACTAATTGATAAAAGGTTCTTAAATAGACTTTGTGTAGTTATAAATCTTAAGCAAGTTAGGGTAAGCAATGCTTATATCAAACAGAATCGACAGATAAAATTAGAGGATCGGTGGAAAGGCTCTATAAAAAATTTCTTCCAATCTTCTTGTATTTGACATCAATGATGGAAGGTTATCATAGTATCGAACTTAATTTTTATTTTTTTGCGTATTTGTTACAAGCAAAGGGTTGAACAGTGTGTAGTGAAGATGTGTCTCAGGCAAAGTCAGTATGAAAACCGTGCAATGTAAAGGTATCTACTTTTCCACAATTTCTAGTATGGACTTAATCAATAAAGGAGTTTTCCGTCTTAGATGTAGCCATTGTCGGAGAGACACAGGCAGCTCTTTGCTGTATATGCACATACACATATACACATGTAATGTATATATGTGTATTTGTACGTATACGTGCATATTTTATAAGAAGCATTATGTTCAGAGAGAGAAGTTGAAATAGAGTGATTCATCACTTGGATTATAAGGTCATTGTACATGTATATTGTTTCTAGTGTTGTGCCTCGTAACTGCTTCTACTTGAATTTTGAAGATCATCAATTATAGGAAATTCGAAAATGTTTTAATCGAACTGCCTATAAATTTATTTAAGAACAAAGTTCATTCTTCCTATTCACGTTTCGAATTTCCTTTCATTCGTTCTTCGAAAATCACTTAGGAGCAAACTTGTTTCTGTTTGTTTCCTTCTCCTCCATATCGTTTGAGCACCGTTCCGGAAACAAGCGAAAAATTGTTATTCAGTTGTAAATATAGTGTACGTTTATAATGATAACGATAAACAATAGCCTTAGGGGTATTGCTAATATTATCATTATTGATATCGACAACTATGCGATAGCTTTAATAATATTTATCATATGATCGGCAATTAATAAAACTCCAAGGATTCCACTTGACTCAATTTTCCTGACCACTTTGGTTACGCAGGGTCACGTTTTTGAAACTTCTGAAAGTTCAATTCAAACGAAATGTATAATACTATATCGAGAAGTATCTTTGTACGTAAAAGATATAGTCGCATTATTTGTTTTTAAGTTTTTCAGGCGATAATATTCTATTGATCTGATTCATTTCTTGATAGATTTTCGTACAAAGGTAATTCTACTTAAACATTTACATAGAAGAAAGTAACACGCTGAAGATGCCATACTTAGGAATACGTTATTGATAAGAAAATAATAGTCAATGATGGAACATCGAATCATTTTGTACAGGCATTGTCATCTTTATTTTCCCTTTCTTAGTAAAGAGACATTTTCGATTTATATTTGAGAAGTTTGTTTTTGGTCGTAAGAAAATCGATATTTGTTTATAATCTAATAACGTGTTACTTGTTCGACTATTTGCAAGAATTTGTTACTATATTTGACATTATCCTACCTTGTATAATGCAAGACTATTCATACACGTGAGACGACACTTTGAGATCAGCAAACTAGGTTTTCCCACGTATATAAGGAGTTTTTCCTTTCTCATAGGAAGTTAACCTTGTTAGTAATCTATGTTGTCTTTTATACTGATACAATATTTTTTATTTATGCAGTCAATGCAAAATATTGTGCACAGTTTCAAAAGAAAATATACGGGTTTATTAAAATTTCTTATCATTTATAATAAAAATTAGAAAGGCGATATTTTTTGAAGGCTAGAAGGCGATATTTTTTGTAAGTAAATATTTTGAGATTGTAAATGAATAGGAAACGAATATCTTTTATGAAGAAATTAAATTTTACGTTATAAATAATCTTTTTGTGAATCGATGACTTCCGTGTTTCTTTAACGAAATTTGTCATTCATATTTGCTGCCAAAAGGAGTTTTCAATGAAATTGCCATTATGCAAAACCGACTGTTGTGTATAGAAACAGAAGACATAGCTTATAGGGCTCTGAAATTAATCGATTAATAGTAAAAATAAATTAATCCGTTTTTATATTAATAAATTGATAGTACTCTAGAATAATCGGACAAGTTAAACATCAATATTTATTATTCATTAATCGATTAATCGGGCAGCCTTAGTAGGTGAGATCGCGAGAATCACTTCTGTATCATATCTTTTTCACAATAATGGTAGTTCGTACGCTAATTATACAGGTGCGTAGAAACGCGTACGTGTCACAAACACAGGGCACCAACAAATTTTCTACAAACCATTTTTTTTATTCTGATGCACATTAATCGCAACGTGATGTACTTTTTTGTCAACAAATGTATCACCAAATTCTACTTGCACGAACACGGAAAAACCGTAAGAGAACATGAAATGGGTGTTCGCGGCGAGGCGAAAAATGGTGCTGTAATTTTTTGCGACTATAAGAAGCTTGTATATTTTTGCGTCTCTTGTTTGTAAGATAATCATTTACAAATAAAATTACAAAGAAAAAAATATTATTATATTGTTAGTATTTGCCTTTTGTGTACAAATTATTAATATATTTTTTACAAAATAAGACTATCTTATAAAATGTTTTCGATATTTATTCGTATCATATTTACATGTTTTAGTTTTATGCGATTTGTACACTTTGTATATTGTATTTATATGACCAATAAGAAAAAATTAATTTCACTTATCCTATTGTCTAAAGAATCTATAAAGATACATTCTATTAAATTGGCATTTACATTCTCATTTACATTAATTAACTTAGTAATGTATTCTATTGTTTTAAGGCACCATACAAGCAAAAAATTAGGATTTTTGCACGATGAAATAGTATTTCAACATGTCGTTCATACAGTGAATTATTAATTTATACTTTTATGGCTTGTAATTTTTTCCGGAAATGAGTAGCTTTTTGTAGTACATTTTGTAGTACATTTTTTGTAGTACATTAATTATAAGGAAAATGGCAAGAAGCGATACATCGCGTCTTATGATTTGATTGTAGCAAAAAAATAATGTAATTTTATAACACCTACACATCCGTGTAATTAAAATAATCACGCGAAATTTTATATGAACTATAATTAAAGTTTGTATTGATTTTTTATATGTTGTATACAATTTAGTTTTGTGTTAGAAATTAGTTGTATAATTTTTTAGTAGGTACTTAAGCAATTTATTAGGCAAGATTAAAATATTTGAAAATAAAGCTAATATTCTTTTGTTTCCTCAGTAATATTTCAAGTTTCACAGTCTACTATCTTTAATGACATTTTCTGGAGTATCTAATGCTCTTTTCCTGTTAGCTATTGCATTCATTAATTTCCTTTTAGGTCCAAGTGGAAGTTTAAGTGCCGCTATATCAGTTTCAGTTAGTAACATTAGGGCTTCTAGATCAATTTGTTCTGATTCTAAAACCGGATGTACCGATGAAAGATTATTGGCAACTAAAAATCTTTGCAATGGCGTCCATTCTTCATCGGTTTCTTCCTCTATAATTATATATGATTTTATATAAATTATTAGTATTTAAGATAAAAATTTAACAGACATATAAATATATTAACAATTTGCAATAGAATTTAGCAATATAAAGAATTTTACCTGAAAGCAAATCATCATCCCACATACTTTGTCGGCGAGCTAAACTACCTGCGCTTCCTATGCTGATTTCTTCGTTGTGTCCATTTGAGTTGGTTCTATGACCATTTATAGATCCGTTTACAGAACCATTCACGCAAGAGTTACCGTTTTGTTCATGTGCATCCACTTGCGAGACTGGTAGATTATCAAAAGTAGTTGTTATCTAAAGTTAGAAAACAGCAGTCTTCTATACACTGCTTTAAATAAAATCATTATATTTGAGACATTTCAATAATATTAATGAGCTATTATTCTATTATCTATCCATTGTAATATTAACAAATTCTTTAGATGAATATATTAATATCTTTTGTTGTTAATTTTGCATTTGAAATGCATTACGAATTCAATGTCTTTAATATTGTTGAAGAAATGAGTAATATAATCAAATTGGGTGGAATGTAACTATTTAAAACAATTATCGTGAGCAGTGACCGTGTAATCATTTAATTTTACAGCTATGTATGTCATTATAACATTAATAAGTGTTGTGAAGTAAAATAATCACAAAAAATAGAGCACGCTAAGGTATATTCTGCATTCTATGAATGATTGTTATAAGGAACGTTTCGCAATAAAAATTGTATATGTTCGTGAAATCATAATTTGAATTAATTAAAATGTCCCGTAGTCATATAAGATATCATAAAATATCACGCTACAACATTTAAATTAATTAATAGGCATTTCTCGTTTAATCTCTTTTACCATGCAAAAATATAATACATAAACTTACCGCTCTTCGAAATGCTACCGATCCAAAACCAGGACGATTGAAGATACTTGCCGGTTCTTGCAGCAAAACATTATCTCCTACGCCATCCATGTTTTCTCTATCATCTTGTTCGATATCTTCGTCAAAGGATCGATCGCCCAAGAGATCAGGAGTACTTTGTGCTTTGCTTAGTGTACCCCAAACGTCAGAGATTTTTCCTCTTCTTCCTGCTTGTTGAGTTTGCGTTTCGTAAGTTCCTACGTACATTACTTCAGAATCTCTTCTAAGACCAGTGAGACTACGTATCGATTTTTTTCCATTTACTTCAATCTAAAAATTTTTAATCAGGAAGAACAGAGCTTAATTCTCTTTGATAAAATAAATATTATATATATAAATAAAATAGATTCAATGTTGATTTTTAATTATATTATTGAATTATGTTCAAAGAAACATTAATACACTTATGTGCTAGTATTAAAATTCGTTTCTTAGTTATTTACAATCATGCTTAAAAAAATGTAAGTTTAAATATTTATTTTACCTCTACTACTTTGAAATCATCAACGGCTTTTCTCGCTAAAGCTTTTCTGCACACTGCACTGCCTTGTTTCTTTGCAGTAGTGCCAACGATATCGCTGAATGTTGGTGAAGGCTTCACTCGACCTTTGAAGGTCAACATACTGGGTTTGTGAGGTAGAATGCCGGTTTCGTTAACCGTAGCTAAATCCAATTTCGTTCGATCTTTTGATAACTTTTTCTGTTCCTTTTCAGCTCTGATTTCCGCCATCTTCTGTTTTTTCATATATTCTTTTAATCTGTTTTATACATAATTGATGATGATAAAAATTGAAAGTGGAAGTTGTATCAGTGTTGAGGTATAACATTTTTTTACTATATTCTTTTATATATTCTTATATCTATATACTCCTTTTGCACATATTTAAATAATTGTATAAATACCTTTTTTCAGCATCTTTTTCTGCCTTTTCTCGAAGTAAGCGACTCTTTTTGCGATTATTTAATTCTTGATCAGCTTGAGCGAGATCTAGAAACTGAAGAGTCATCTCTCTACCATTTATAGCAGCCAAGTCTCTAGCTGAATGCCTGTCGATATCCAATGACCAAATATTGCAGCCGAATTTCACGAGGAACTTGACGCAATATTCATGACCCCTTGCCGCTGCCAGGTGAAGGGCCGTATTACCAAAATAATCGGTTTTGTCGGGATCCCCCCTACAAAGAAAATTGTTAAAATACAAATTATTCCACATCTACTACTTGTTACTCGGCGCATATATTCACAAGGATGAAGTTGCGTGTTCATTTCCACATTGCTCTTGCAAATATCGTCATTAGTTTTTAATTTTAAAGTTTTGAAGTACAAGGGATTATGTAGAATGGAATGTAGTTAAAATAATATAGTTTGTATAATATGTGGTGTCATTATTTTCCTATTGACAAATTTGAACGACGTAGTAATAGTTTGTATTTTTACAATCGTCGTTAAAAATATATATTTTTACCCTAGGGGATTTGACCTTCGAAAACGAATGGAGGGAATAAATGAGTTCTGTAGCATCACATCCTGTCACGCAATGACACACGAGCGGAACAAAGTTCCGGAAAGATACCAGGTCTTATATCGAATTTCTATCGTTCGTCGACCACACCGAAGCCAGTCGAACGACATATGATCTTATTCATAATAAGGCACGTGCTGTCTTTCAGCTTTTATATCAGCTCTTCACGGATCATCGCTGATCCTATGAAATAATGTACAGTCGTAAGGTAGTTTCAAAGATCTCATACGAATTATTACCCAAAATAAATCTTGAGAAATAGAACATTTGTGAAATTGAAACAGATAATAGAAGACACCTGAATAGAAAAATTGTAGTAATATTCTATTAAATGCATTTACCCTTTTATTTTATACATATTATGTTATTAAATGATACTGTATACACTACATTAAACCGTGTACTATCCGTGTATAATAATGTAAGTAGCAGTAAGTGCAATATGTGTAAGAAATGTGACTACTTTATATTATACTAGATTTTATATCTTTTATCGCAGTGATCAAACATTACTCTTTTTATGTATGTATTTAAAAATATTTAAGCTTAATACGTAAATACATGTAATCCATATAATTTGAATATTTTGTGATAATGTATATTTATCATGATTTATTATTTAAAGATAATTATTAAAAACATGATTTCTTACATTTTTTAAGTATTATATAAATTTATATTTCTGCTAATTATAATTGATTAATTATAGTGATATTTGATTTATTTGCTCAATATTTCAAATGTCGCGATAGAAAATGATCGTATTAATATCAATGATCGAATTATTGAATGTTTCTGTTACTTCAAGAATAAGTAAGAATTTCTGCATTTTATTTTGCCTATAAAATGGGTAAGTAAATATTTTAACTAGGGAAGGTTAACGTCCAACAACGATTTTAAATGATTACATGAATGGCAATTCCTTGTTCCCCTGTTCCATTTCATTCCGTTCCCCTGCGTTTTGTTCCGTTCGTATTGTTTCCCATTCCGATTCGATTGTTTTCCATCGGTGCTTGCTTGGCCGTAATTTCCGTTCGTGGGGTCGATAGATGCCAGATTATAGCATATATTTCCGGTTTCGCACATCTGTCATCGTTTAATACAAAACTCTCGTGTATATTCATACATGTACGTACTTAAAGGAAAAAGGAAACCACGAATATTTCATATTAGAGGTACGTTTTAAAAGTAATCTACGTTTCAGCGATTAATGCAATTTTTTTCATGTTTTGCGAATGTTATTTATATGGAGTATTGTTAAAGTTTCCGCGTTCATTAACCATAACGGCCTCGTACTTAATTTACATGTGACTTTCAAGGTTAACTAAAGATACATACGTATAAGCTTCTTCAATTTCGTATATTACATGTTGATAAGTCTACTTTTTTAAGTAATAATTTTACAAGATGTTATGAATAGAAATTGTTAAAAAAATCGGTAATACAATATAGTAGGACCAAATTTGTTGCAATGAGATTTTTGAATATTTTAATTGAACTATTTGTTTCAAAATATAGTATTTATATTTAATTTATCTTATCTAATATTTATATCTCATATTTATTAAGAAATTTACATTTTCGAAGCGAAATATTTTGTGCAAAAAATTACATCAAAAGTATCGTCTGTGCATGCGTCAGTAGTTACATTTTACCGCGAACCTTTTCTGTTTTAATGCGCAGATGCAGAAATAGGAATGTAACCAGAAATAAGAAATGTTTGACGACAAAACTGTTCATCCAAGAATCGAGAAGTATTACATCGTTTCTGTTTAAGGATTCTATTTTCCACGAGCTATTGCAAGTGATATGGTAAATTAATATAAACATGCACATGCAGCGATAAAGTCTTCTTTTGAAATAAACTGGTTATTAATTGTAACTCGTAAAAAGAGTATAGTATAATATAGTATAGTATAGTATAGTATAGTATAGTATAGTATAGTATAGTATAGTATAGTATAGTATAGTATAGTATAGTATAGTATAGTTTCGTAGAAACCCTGTGATGCGTATGGATGTTTCTCGAATGTATTTATAAGTAAATAGTTTTGCGAGTATACCCTCTGGCGACGAGCAGTCTCAGAGCATCTATATGACCTTCAAAGGCTGCCCATAATGTAGGGGTCATTCCACCGTCATCCCGCGCGTTACAATCCTTTTTTGTTGCTTCTTTTAAGATGTCTAAGGCGCCATCGCGTGCAGCTCTATAGAGAAAACAATTATTTTCAAATAACCACTGATCACATATAACCGCTAAAGAATTATGTTATACTTGATATAGTATGTTTTTTAAAAGATAAATATTTCAATTATATGATTTTATATCCAATGATATTTGATGCAAAAATATTCTGATTTTTTAATGACAAACATTAATAATCAAGATTACAAATTTTATAATAAACGAAGTTACCTCTTTTGACATTAATACAATTAGAATTACAAAGAAGTCGTATTTTACTAAAAAATAATCGAGTCTTTAAATAATTAGTATCTTTTGTTGTAGGAGCACTTTCCGCTATACATATATTTAGAAGTAATAGATATTTCATTACTATGTAGTTAACTCGTTTCTTGATAATTTCCTAGCTCTACTTATGAATTAAACTGCATATCTTGTGTCATGATAATGTGACATAGCACGTCATCGTTTTCTCCTTCGCTCGAGTTTTCTTCTTTTAATTAGTCTTTCCCTAATTAAGAATTATTATACAAGATTTTACATTCGTATATATATGTATCGCTTAAAGTTTACATTCACTTTTTAACACTTCGATTATTTGACGTTACTCTATTTTATTTTATATATTTTTAAAGATGTATGAGTCTATTTGTAATATGAAAAAAAGAAATGAGAAAAGAGTCCTAAATGAAAAATACGAGCGAAGATGTCAGAGAAAGTACGTACAAAGTTCTAACGAGCTCCTTGCATGATAATTTTCTCTATGTTACAAATCATTAACCATGAATACATCTTGACATGTATTGATTTTACTTAAATGAAAGTACGTAGAAGTGTTGTAAGAGAAATGATTACTTTTATTAAATTAGATGAGATTCCTAAATGTTATTTTTAAAAATTATAATAATTGCATATAATTATGTATAAAATTTTATAAGAAAATATAATGTGTCCTACAAACTCTATCCACCTGAAATATCTTTGTTATTTCAAACAATACGCGAAAATGTTTCGAAGTTGAACAAATGGTATCAAAAGCACAACAGTACCATTTTGTACGTCTATTATTTGTTTACATTTGAAGTACTACGTACATCTTCGAGCATGACTCATAACGAAAGTAAAAAGACAAACATAATCAAATATCTCAGAAACGGCAAGGTTTAGGATAAATGTACCTTCCTTTTATAGCCAGAATCCGCTATGGTATCGAACTCAAGTATGAAAAATTGGATATTGCATTAAAAAAAATAAGATTGATCTCCTTATCTTCCCTGTGCATCTACCTGTAAAGAAACCATTATCTGCTACCATATGTATGTATTTCTTTAAATCCTACAACTTGAATTCGTAATACTTTCGCATATTGTTTGAAATAACAAAGATATTTCAGATGAACAGAGTTCGTGGGACGTAATTGTATATGCGTTACTCATTAGAAAGAGCATTGACGATTTACATTTTATATTCTTTAAATAATAATTTAGTTTATTAAGTATTTCTATTCGAAAAGTAAATTATTGCACCTTTTAATTAAATAGATACTTTTTTCAGTGAAAGGTGATATTCAGAAGCGGAGTATACATTATACAACTGGTGCTTGTAGAAGTGGGCTGGATGATAAATCTTCCTACTGAATCAAATAAAAGCAAAGGTGTTCTCATGCATAAATTCCGCACGTGTGCTATGATGTACATATACCGATGAGATAGTACTTACATGATCATAGCCATTGTACAGTTCTGGGTAAGTAGGTATGCTTCAAATTTTTTAAATTCTTTCATTCAGTTATACTGCACGTATCACTTATATTAAATGATGCAGTATTGTTACCAAAATTTTGTTATTAAATCAATTAATATCCGTGTACTATCTTTGAATGTACTAGTTAATTTATATTAATAAAAGACCCGTTTTTTATAATTGTCACAAGAAACAGAAATATCTACACCTATATATAAAACTAGAAATTAAAAATAAGTGAATTTTGAACTGTGATGTTGCAGTGATTATGAAACAATAAATTTCTTCGATTGATTTCTTATCGAATTGTAGTTGGTGGTCAAGATTTCAAAGTGCAATACTTCGTTCTCATGGTTAACCAGGCATGTCATTTTTTCATTCTAGCCAGAGACAAGAACCTGGCTCCACGACATTTCTCTGCTTCCTGGATCTTAGATAGATATCTTGTTGTAATATATTAAAGCGTACCGCGTACCATTGGTAGAGAAACAAAAATATGAAAACTCAGAAAAGTATGTACAAAGATTGTTGCTCGTATAAAAGGAAATTCACCTGTGAAATCGTTCGGACGTCATTCTGTTCCTCTGTCCCTTTAGGAAGTTTCGTTACCGATGGCAAAACATCCCTGCTAGAGGCAGAACTTTTGGCACTTTTTCTATGAGATGCACTTTAAATAACAACAAATGCAAGTATCATAGATCCTGCATATTTTGAGCAAAGTGAAACAACCACGCGCGCTGAGTATGGCGTCCAGCAGTGTACTGCTCAAACGAACGAAGGTATTATGCTCTTACTGTATTACTTGGGCCGTGTTCTGTGGCCCTCACCAAGTCTATCTTACTTTCGACCGTTACATTGATAAGTCCTCTCTCGCTCTTTTACCAGTTCCCGCCGTTGCTTACCTGTCTGGTACCACCATAGGAATACTTTCCGCCACCTAGTGTTCAGTATTCCGTTGCATACATGTGCAATCTATTTCTACTCTACCGACAAACTTTCATACTGCCTTTTAAAAATTAATCTTCTGTAGCATTGTCAACACTGGTGTATTTTCTATAATAGCTATGCAATTTGATCTAATATATTTCAATTATCTAGAAATTTGAAAGTGTTTTTATAGATTAATTGTATATTTGAGACAATAGAAATTTAAATTAACCTGAATTAGTGTTAAGTTCTTATTTGCCGTTTATTTATTATGCGCGCATTTACATTCCTCATGTTTTGTTGGTTTTATATATATGATCATAGTTAGGAAACATTTAATAACTTATAATAAAAACTTCTGTATATACATGATATAGAAATTCTTTTGCATGTTACAGATAAGGAAGATGTAGTATGATAACTTATATTAACGATTGTTGAATTAGTCGGATTCCTTTCATCAGAAATGAACGGAGAAAAGTTGTACTTATGAAAGTTACCAACATGAAGATAGAATGCTGCGCCGCAATCGGTAAGTAGGTATTTTAAAAAGATAAATGATTCACGCCTAGAATGCAATCGCTTTTATATTTCTTAAGTAATAATTTATGTACAAATTATGTTTTCGAAGTTGTTTTATTGAGACGTTACAACAATTAGCATGCAAAGATTACATTGAGTCCAGAATCTTACAATATTCATTTGTTTCAATATATTTGCTAAATATACAATTGGCTTGCAACAAAACCGCTTATGTCAAGCAAAGAATATTGTTAGTGCTGCAAAAGATACCCTTGAGTACAGATTTTGTGCACATTCAATTGTCAATTGAGATTCCTTTGATATGTTTCTTTATTGCTTTACAACATGGACATAAAATAATGATTCTTTAAGAATTACATTTTTTAAATAAGTTGTTTATATTGCACATTTATTGCCTTCATTTGATTTTAATACAGACATTTAGGAATAATGTTACGTGTAATATAAAAAAACATTAAGTATTCATCATGCGTAGTTCTTAATTCTGTAAGAAATAGTCTTTAATTTAAACAAAATGTTTTGAATTAGAAACGAACTAAATATGTTATTATTAAACTTTTAAGAAATTGATTTTTCTACACATTTTCAAATTTTATAGTAATAAATATATAAATTGACATTAATCATGTATTTCATGAGTATCTTTAAGTCATTAATAATACAATCCGCTTTTCTTGAGTTCAATTGTATATCTTGAAATCTTGCACCGAATTTGCAACACTAACGATAATACCAAGCAATCCTTCCTGTTGTTATTAACTCTTATTTATTTACAATTTCATCACAGCTTGATTATGTTTTTATTATTAATTGTTAACTATGTATTTTGTATATTTACATGTTATCAGTATAAATAATTAACAGAGCAACAGATGCATCATTTTGAAATTTCATCGTGTATATGAAATTATACTTCAAAAGTTAAAATTTCTTATTACATAAATTTAAAAAAACGATATAAATATTTTGTTCCTTCAAAGTTATGCTTCTAATAATTTTATTCATAATTCATATAATAATAATTAATAATTTAATACATAATTCATATACACAAAATATTTAACAAAGATTTCCCTAAGTAAGTACATTGGGTGGGACATATTAGCTCAGAGAAATAATATTCCAAATATTACCGGAGATTTATCATTTTTATATGTATATTTCTTTAACCATTGGTCCATTCAAACTCGAATAATAAACAACTTTTTGTTTTCTGAACAAACTCAATTCGTCTCTTCTCGTTTTATTCCGTTTACCAAGAAAATGTTCCTCAGCAGTTTTATCACCAATTTTTAGTGCAAAATATCGAATAAAAATAAACGAAGAAATTTCTCTGTACGTACAAATGCTGTTTTACTGATTCTATATGTATATTATTCGTACTAAAAATAAATTAAACTACAGAACGCTGTTTTTTATTATATGCTGACTTAATATGTTCAATTATGTTTTATCAATGTCACCATATCATCGTACGAGAGATATAAAAATAGATTTTTATATTCATTTGGCTAAGCCTCTGCTTTTAAAAAACAACATATATACGGTATATCACTCGACGTCAATGGATTGTCATTTTTGCTACATTTTTTTTCTTTTACACTCGATTCGAGTATACCTACAAAATTCATTTAATTCCTTCGTTCTTATTATATCATCCAAGGAAAAGTATTTTTTCATGGATATTAAGAACGATTTTGATATTTTATGCAGGTATAATGAAATAGGCCTCAACTCGTGAAACGTTTAAAAACAGAACAAGAAAGATTTCGGCAGTTAATTCTTTTCGAATTACTGCACTTTCACAAATGTGTTACAAGGGACAGCTCAACGCTGTGTAAATATAACATTGTACGTCATAGGTATTTAAACGAGTTTGATACGATATGACAAAACCGTGTCATATATAAATGTCATAAATACATTGATTTTTCCTTTATATTATTTAATATATCGTTTATCGTTTCAATTTAAGAAACACGTTGTTTGAAATGTCAACGCATTCTCTTATATATATATATATATGTACTATATATATTTTTTTGTAGCAGTCATTTAATAGCTAATATAGATTGAGGAATGATAATACGATTTATCATATGTGTTAAAAATTGGAAAATACATTTTTAGTAAAATTTCGCTACAAATACATATCAACAATTTTTTCGAAATATTTGAATTGCATGTATGTATTTATGTTAAATATTTTTAAAGCGACTTGGAAGGCTTTTTATACATTGCCAAATATGAAATCACGTGAATATTTTTCAACATTTTCGTTTTGCAACTGTCATTGTCTTTTCGCTTTATTTTTCGTATCATAAAAATTGAGAAAATTGTATAACGTAAAAAGAATATAGAGTAAAAGATTTGTATGATTATTCTCGGTAGAAATATGTATCGCAATTTCAACATAACTTTTATGTACCTTCGTTATAGGTAAACGTTAATTTCATACAGATTGATCGATCACATAAGAGGGTATATTATTTCTCATCATCGCGGCAAGCTTTTATGTTTATCATGCTTCTTTCATCAAGAAAATAATGTTCTTTGGAAATGATTGTCTTGCAAAAGAACGCAATTTGTGGAAAGCCATTTAACTTCACTTATACTATGTTTTGAGATCATTGAGCACACATTACGTTACTGTACATTGTAGTTCGAAATTGAAAGATAGAATATCTAATTATACAATAAATCACAAAATAAGATATAGTGAAACAACGTAAGATTCGGAGTGAGTTCGTTAATATTAGGCAAAATATTTATCTTTTAAAAAGCAATTATTCTAATTTTAATAGTTAATACACCTATTCCTGATTCAAATTTTGTCTAAATTACAAGTAAAAATAGGATCGTAACAAACTTGCACGTAAAACTATATCTAGACTTGTAAATCTATCTTGCCTAAATGTGGCTGTAATTTTACTAACTCGCGCAATGTTCCATTAAACTTACATATCCAATATTATGAATATTTACCTTTCTAAGGAATACGTTATCAAATAACAAGTGACTGTATCAACCTTTTACAACAATTTCACAATATCCTACTAAACGTGTATCTAACGTGGAAAATGCGAACCTATTCTCACTCAAAACTTGGGGATTCATTCGTGTAAATTTGTTCACAATCAGCCTTTACATTTCTCATTTTTACCTGTTGCGAAGTTTTTCTTCTTTCAATCATTCGAAGTAATCGTACATCTCTTAAATCTTTCAATCCAATTATTTTTTTATAGGTAATTAGACCATTAATTGAGAGTATCGTTTCTTCAAACTTCATCATCCTCTATATACAAAGTAGTTCCTTTGCTTTTTACAAAATCATGCAATATCGCATCATCGCTACGAATATTCTTTTTCTGTTCTTGTTTCTTCGATACTTGATTGTTACATATCAAATTTTCGGTTATTAATGAAACTTCATTGCGTGTTTCAGTCTCGTCCAATTCGTCCCTCAGCGTTTCTACCTCTATCTCCGGGACATTTTCTAATTCAGGTTCCTCAAGTAAGGCATCAACTTCAGTCGGTCCATCGGACGATACATTCGCCGCGATAGGTTCATCGACATCGATCGCATGACTATCGTCAGAATTGTCTGCTCGACTTTCTTCAGTGTCGAGAGATGCTGCCGTGAAGTACTTGAACTCGGATTCGGATCCGCCACTTTCGATAACAGCTTGCGTGTTCAAAGAGTATCTGCTCGATTGCGCGTCTTTCTGCTGTTTCTCGAAAGATGCTCTCTTATTGTCGTCCGACCTAGAATGGTGCAGTTTCGCTTGTCGTTGTCGTTTTAGATTTTCACCACTGCTTGTCCTTGACCTCATTTCCACCTCGTCAGATAGGTATTTCGTGCAATCAATGGAGAATCTGTCCACTGACAATTTTCTAGGAAAAATTCATTAAATAGTTTAGAATCTCCCTTTTGTTCATTTTTTACTTGATATAAAATTAACACGCTTCGCATCATGGTGGTCTGTGATAATCATCAAAAACGAAAAATACTAAAATATTAGGTAGGAAATATAGAAAGGATATTTTTTTAATAAATGGAAATTGTAAAGTCTTAATTTAAAGGTTTATTTTAATAAACGTTTAATGTGCATTTTGAACCTCTTTTCGTTTTCTAAGTTCCGTAATAACTTTTGGTATTTGTACGTTACGGAACATGTTATTAAATAATTCTTAATGTTACCTATAATCCCCTCTGCGAAAATCAGGACTCTTCCTGAACTCCAGGCTAGCTTTACGTTGGCCCATCATTTTTTCAATTCTACGATCGCTTCCAGTTTTGTCAAATGACATTTTATGGAAGCTCGGCGAGGAGATTTTACGGAAGTCTCTGGGGGATATTTTTGTAAGATCTTTCGACGCGGTCAATTCCTCAAATAATCTTATGTCTATCGAGTTTCTTTTTCTCGGTACAAAATCGTCTGGGTATTTGCTGTAGGCACCTGCAAAGAAAAATAACCGAACATTCATAATAAATGTCATAAACCTATTACAATTCAACGTTACGCGAATGTGATGTTTCATTTGTAATGTTGATTATAAAAATGAATTCTAAGAATTCGTTTGTTTTTTTTTATAGCGTTTATTGACCAGTATTTGAATATTACATCTGTATGTTATCCCTAATAAACAATGAACTTCGGTTGTGGGGTGGTTTAGGCAAAAGTACCGATTCGTGACGGTACGACATAGCCATACAATGTTTCAGAATTCGTCTGTATTTATAGCACTATGATACTTTTATTTTTTAGAAATTGCTTTTATGTTTGAAAGTATTTATTATTCGAATATATTTCGTAATAATATTGCATTTGCGCATTATTTCTTTGCTTGGTCCTTGATTGGTTGATATTGAAAAGTTCATTACTGTAGGCTGATCTTTTTACTTCACAATTTCCAACTGACCTGATAATTTAGGCGAGTAACCACGACCCGTCGGGGATTTAATTGCTTCCTCAACTTCTTCGACATAATCAACTTTCGTTTGTCGAAGCAGTTGATGACGTCTCGCAGTATCTGATCTATCTTTAACTTTCAACGTAACTGGACCTTTATTAGGAATGTGCAAATCCATCGCCATTGAAACTTGGCTGCCTGCCATTTTTTGTTGATCCAAACTTTCCCTGCTGACCTATTCAAAAAGTCACGTTAGCTATGTCCAATCTTATAATAAACTCTCATGACAAAAACGGTCTTCGTCAAAATTTTTCAATTTATAGATATTAAAGATATTAAATTAAATTGTACAAGTAAAAGACAAGTATGAACAAGGGTCATTTTTGTTATGAGTTTAATTGTTTATTAACAAAGAATATACGGCTATTGTATTCTTGTTATACCTGATGAGGACTGTAGCTTGGATTATCAACAGAAAGAGCATGCCTCTGTAACAATTCTGGATTTAATAACGCGCATCCAGCGTATTTTGGCGTTCTTTTACGAGGTGATTTCTTCTCAATTAACGTTGGTGCACTGGGGCTTTTCTTAATCGAGTGCCCAGTCTGTTTCTCGCCTAGTTCTTTAGAGAATTGCAAGAACTCCGCGGTCAATTGTTTCCTAGAGACTTCGTGTATGCTTGGACTTGGACTTCTGTTTACTTTGAACACACCGAGTTGGTGATCCCATTTGGTTGTTTGACTAGATGTAGACCTACGACTCCGTTGATTTCTCGTGTTTTTTATTGTCGACGTTTGGTTAAAGCGAAAACGGGCCGGCACCACTTTGGCAGCGTTATCACGAGCCTCGAAGGTCATTACACAGGCTGCTACTACGATAAAACCTGTGAGATTTCATCGTGTTATTTGTAGATCGCGCTTTAGTAAAATTGTATACCTAATTCGGCAATACTTAATGATACTTAACTATCAACGTTCTGAAGAAAGTTAATTGCGATTTTTTATTAACATAGCGCACTTCGAATGACTGAAGAAATTTGTTTAGATTTGATCGAAAATTGAAAGGAACGTTACAGAGTATGTTGATAATTAGTTCTTTTTAAATTATTTTTCTGTGAAGAAAAAAATCAATTCGTGAAGCGAATGGGAGAACAAAGCGATAATAGATGAATTAAGTGGTGCGATAAGGCTTTTGAACATTTATCCGTAATGTCGGATGTCGAGAGGAAGCATTTATATGTGTTAATTTAGAAATATGTTTCAACTTGTATCATATTTTGTACTAAATAAAATTGTGAGACAATATTAGTAATGACCTTGCATATATATGTCAATACAGACAATTATTTAATTTAAATAAAAATTTGTTATAATTATTTTATTAATTTCAAAGTAGGAAATTTTAATTTTAATCATAATACATATGTGTACAAATATTAAAGAAAAAGTTATTTAATTATTTCAATTTAGAGAGAAATTGTCTTATATTATGTTATATTTGCATAAATAATAATTAATTTGTGTCGAAGTTTTTATATATATTTTATATATTTTTAATAAATGTATAAAGAATGATGTAAGGAGTTCTCAAGACGTTTGTAATCGTCAAGCCTCCATAGCTCAGGGGTTAGAGCACTGGTCTTGTAAACCAGGGGTCGAGAGTTCAAATCTCTCTGGGGGCAAATATTTTTTTTCACTTTTTTCCAAAAAACAAATATTATGTACAATGTACAAGCATTGTTTCAGTCATGATCAAACATTATTTAAATATATTAAAGTTTTAACAATATATAATCTATCCCATTTGCTATCATATTCTACAATATTCTAGATTACTTGTCTTTTATAATTCTTTTTTAGAGATATATTTAGCTGTGGTTGATAAATTGTTAAACGATATATTAAAAATTTTATATTCTTTGACATAATTTTATTCGTAGTTTGTAATTTTGTTGAAACTTGTTTATCTTTGCATTTGAAATTAAATACGGAGATTGTGAATAATAAAACTGTTTGAAATAGTTATTTTGAAACAGGGACATAGTTTTTGACGTATAAAATTTAAACAGGGGATAATATCATATAAAAGTTTTTATAAGATGTTATCATTACCTCCTACTCCCATTACGATCGGACCAGCATAACTGAGGTTATTTAGGTGGAACCCACGTGATTCATTCTTCACTCTTATCGTTAGATTACCTCTGATTTCTTGTGCCACGGACAGTTGATCTGCGAAGTATCCTGTACGATGTACAAATACAGATTTTTTAAATTTTATTTTTAAAAAGAAACGGAGCAATATCAATACATTATCTGGCTTTGTATGTAAAATGTGGCATTTTATTTGAATTATGGATATATTTGGTTATTAAAATAATATAATTTCAACTTATGCTCTTAATAATTCGCAATATCATTAGTTGATGTTAAATAAGTTGGACGTGGTTCTTGATTAGTAATATTCTAGAGTTCTTTTTGCACATACTGAGCAGTAATAAAAAATTCGCGTGTGATATATGTATTATGTATGTATAATTGGGTATTGCTTTACGCAGATGTTATAAAATAATTACACGCATTGAACAAGCAGGAAATTATTAATCAATACCATGCAGCTATCTTAGTGTTTTGTTTTTCATCTATTTTAAGAAACAACGATGGCACTCGTGATTGTTTACTGTTTCATAACCCTTTCGCTACTATAGCGTCAGAGCTCAAAGCGTTTTTGGTATACAGACTAAAACAGTATTTTTTAATACAGGAAAATTATGCATATGAATATTTATAACGTATTATATAAATATAAAAAATATGATACAACAAATATAAGTAAATATAATAAGATAAATATAAATATAATATAACAAATGCAAATAAATATAATGTAATGAATACATATATACATGTATCGTAGCAAAAGCGTTAATAATTACGAAGTTTTAAAACGAATGTGTGATATCATATAAAGATTAATTTATTTTGACCAATAAACAATCTCTAATTATTCAGATAATCTGTAGTAATAATTATATTAATTGAAATTTATTAGTCTTCATAAATCTACTCACCTATGGTCGCCATGCAAGCTCCTAAAAGCATTAGTAGTAGACCAATTCCGAGAGCTTTGCAGGCGTACCACAAACACCGCGTTGTCACTTTGCCTCTCACCACCTATTCGATTTAATTGCTTTCGTTAACAGTTAATAACTTAGACGATGTCTAATAACTTACTGAGTACATTCATCGACGCTTCGTCATTTCACTTTACCTAGTTCTGTGGTCTGCTAAAACGATCACATCGATTCGTTCGTCACATTCTATTATGACGCAGTATGCAATAATACTCGTCTGTTATAACTTTAGCTTGCATGTTAAATATTTCCCGGCACAAGAGAAATTCCAAAAAATAATCTTCTCTGTACGATTTAAAGTACACAATACAATAATTAATAAACACAAACAATTAAAACGTATAAATCGATTCTATATAATAATTTAAAAATTAGAGGAAATTATCAGAAAAGTACTAAAAAGAACATAAATTTGGCAGAACTAAATTTTGATACAAGAGACAAATCTTATCGAATGTATGCTTCATCTAATGTTCAAGTTTATTTAGCTACGTGTTAATTATCAAAGATATAAAACACGACTAAACTTATTCGGATTACTTTTTCTTTTACAAAATATAATTTCATCGAGTTTTAGGGAACACAGACTGCGACTTTTATTTGCACGAAATTCTTACCTCGTTAATGTATTGCTTCTCATATTGCGAATATAGATACCGTAATCGAATCTGTATGCACAAGAGAGTTTCTGTTTGCATATACTACGGAATAATATCGCGAATCAAATACGTGTTTCAGTTTCAAAATTATATGTGTATGAAGATTATTCAAGTAACAATCTTTCAAAGAGAAAGATATACTGTTCATGTTTATTAATGTATTCCTTGTTGAATATTTCAGTTAATAGTCGAACTGTGCCAACATTTTCTATGGATACAAATAAGAAAAGATTATTTGTTTGAAACAGAAAACTTTTGGATCATAACTCTATATTCTACTTTTAACGTAATGCCCTATATAAAAAATATAATACTTAAAAGTTTTTAAAAATATTGAATTAGTAATAATGCTATTGTATTTACATATTTATTTTCTTAATACTTATAGTAGTATTATTATATGTATACAATAATAAATATTATAATAATATACAGTAGAACTTCATATATCCAGATCTCATTTATACGCATAAATAATTATTTAGCGTCAATTATATAAACCCATAACTGGGCCTCTATTACCCGAACTACGATCCAGCGTACTTTACAGTTATATGAACATATATTCTCAAGTAATACACGTTTGATATCCAACTGAATGTTGGGTCAGAATTGTTGTTGAATCTCAGTTGTCCGAAGGTTATCAGCTATCGGACCTAATAAGAGGAATTAGTGGAGTAGCTAGTGAAACCTCATTATCGGAACTTTCTGTTATCCCAACAGTCTTGTCCTGCATGTTCGAATAAACAAAGTTCTACTGCAATTAAATTAATTATAATTGTATAATATATTATAATAATACGATAATAATAAATATTAGTTAAATCGACAATATTCCTAATTGAATTATATGTTAATAATTTAACAATTCTCTCACAAATTATAATATTTCAATATTTTATTATAAGAAACATTGGTTACTTTAGCAAAAATTCTTTTATTAAGTTTACAAAGGGCATTATGTATTTTCTATTACACTGTTTTATATCTTCGATATTTTCGTAATAAATTTATTTATTTCTACATTTGTTCAATATTTATTCTTAGAAAATATTTATCAGCATATGTCAACTTTGCGCCAATTTATACACAGGTCGTGCCTATATTACTATACACGCTCTATTTATACGATATATATCTATAACACGACATAATCGATCAAACAAAAGTGAATGAATTTTATTTCTATAAAAAAAAGTATTTACGTAATTCGACGATTGAATATATATTACACAATAAAATTCTATTTTATTCATTATGATCGAAAAGTTATTTTCATTTATTTATAAATAAAAAGATTACGATATCTATAATATTAATACCCGAGAGAAATTTTTGAAAATAAAGGTGCAGGTCCAATGAAGTAATAAATTACAAAAAAAAAATTAAGACGTAACGTTGTAAATTTCGTATTTATCAATGATAGAAAGTGAATTTGTTTCGAATAAATTCTTAGCGATATATTAATATTAGAGGTTCTAGTTGGAAGTTTGAAATATACCTGGACATTCCAGTGAGCTCCTGGACCGCAGGCTCTTCTCTGCGTCCCTTGCCAGTGAATGCTTCCTTGGGGCATTTTGCGTTCCTGAAGTTGAATAAATCCTGCGTTATTAACAGAAGTTAGTAGTGCAACAAATTTAATAAAAGATACTGTTCTAAAGAGAAGTTAAAGTGAAAACCTAGTTGCGAAGTTAAAATTAACTGAGTTGAAACAAGATAAAACGGGAACACGAAACATTTATCACAGATTTATGTGGTTTGAGATATTTTCACCGTTGTTGCAATACTCAAACGTTTTCAAAGTTTAATTAATTTGATTTAAACGTATTTTGAAAGTAGGTATATTGGTTTTCAATAAAAGTATTTTGGTTCTGAACTGTCGGTAGAATATAGATTGATAGTTCAATTCGAAGATCATTGTAGACTTTTATACATATAATTTTTATAGAACTGAGAATTTTGCATAGATTCATTGTTTTTTTACTTTACTTCAGTACTTTATGTAAAATCGATAAATCGGTTATTCCTTTTTTAATTTTCAAAGTACCAACTTAAGGTTATAGTTATTAATTACGATATCCAACTTTTACACTTTAAGAGTACAAACATTAAAAGTTTAAAGGTGAATTAATACTTTTAAGCTATTTGGTGTAATAAATTTGGTTGAAAAACTGTGCTATCTTCAAATCAATATTATCTTTAAATTTTTAATAGTTTGATAACGTTATAAAAGTACAGTAATCTATCCATAACAAGATTTTCAAAACTATCTCAAATTCGTTACAGAAAGCAACTAACGTCTTCCTCGTGGATACTATGGTTATATCGAATTTAACACTCGTATGCATCATTTCGTAGCAAACGTTTCCGGTAAACAAGTTACGGCTGTAACTTGTTCGCACGAAAATAGAGTAGTAGCTCACTCAGTGCCTCATTTCATTTAACAGAAGGCGTAACTTCTTGCTCGGCATTCGCTTTAATTCAACTTCGCGATACGTATATAGTACTTGCCTCGGCTTTTACCACCCTCTCATGCTCATTCACTTTTACATAAGGATAGGTAGACATAGCCTAGGCGTGCACAATACGTCCGTGTAAAATTATCTATTAGTCTTCGATGTGTATATGTGCCACGCTCGCATACTACACGCACATAACAACTAGAAGCATTGTTTGGGTCTGTTTCCTATCTTTTCTGCATCTTTCACCGTAGAAAGTTCCCACTTCGTATCGATCCAAATCCTTCTTTAAGATTTCTTTCGCAATCTCTGTTTACAACCCGAAAACTTGTCTATTTTCTCTTTTACGGGTTTACTCCGAATTCGAGACCCATTCGAACTCGATTGCGGTTTCAATCGCGTCTCGAGAGCCTCCGCCAGTATATTGCTACCTTTTGAGTTTTACTGCTCCAAGTAATCGCGAAATATTTCACGAGAAATATCTATATTATAACCGTTAAAAAGATATTAATAATCTAAAGCACTTTGAATCGCTAACGAGGAAACTTGGATATACTAATTGTTTTACAATACTATTAGGTCATCCCATAAGTTCGTGCCAACTTTTTTGTATACATTTCATGTGTTGATTATAACATACAGCGATAAGGGACCAATGCACTTGAAAAATGAGAAGAAGTTGTACAACGAGAGGGGGATTACATTTTTTCATGAAACTGAAAGGTATGTAAACAATCTTAACATATATAACCGCTCGAAAAACGGAACGAACTTATGGGATGACCTAATATAATCAACGTAATGTTTGAGTATATGTAATTGAGATCTAAATCCGGAAAATTGAAAAATATTATACAGTTTGTTGAACAGGACCTAATGTTTTAAACGCTAATTACTGATTATAAAACTCTGAGAAAGTTGATTATAGATTTTACGTTGATCAAGCGTAGAACTACGTACTGCAAATTCTTAAAGTTATTAATTTGTATTTTTTAACGTTCTATGGATATACTGAAATCTGCTTTTAACATGACGTACAAAAACACAGAAGAAGGTTCCTCTAAAAACACAAGAGTTCAGAAAATACAGTCGATATTGTAACATCTGATTTCTTGTTTTTTATTCGTATTGTATCGTATAACTCGTTCCTGAAAAATTTCTTTACTCCTTCTATGCTACGTTCGAACACAATGTTCACAGAGAGGAGTCTCCATTGTAGGTCAAACGTAAGCTCCATTGTGCATAAAGTGAGAACTTCCAAGCATGAAAAGATTCATTACAATTATGGTGATTAAAGCTCGACACGTTTCGGGCTTTTAAATCCTTTTTGATGATTGTTAGCATTTTTATCAGACGATAAATTTTTCAGATGCAACGTTCAGTCATATTTTTTCATCTTTATTTCAAGAATTTCTCGATACATTTCTTTGTTGTTATTTCTCTTCTTCTATCTGGATCCTACAATTTTGTCAAATTTGAAAAAAAATCGAGTACTTTATAGTGTTATGATGAACTATATCTTTTTCAAATCATAAAATTTCTTTTTATGATTACCTGACGAAACAACTTTATTCGTGTCCGTTCAATAATATTGCGTTTACGCAATTTCTCTATATATTACTTTACTGCTCAACATGAATAAAAAATAAATAAATTTTACTTTGGTACTGGATACCGCAAAATGAAATACAATATAGAATGAAAGTTTAAATAAAGTTTGAATATACGTTCGTCACAACGACTTAGGGCGGATAGTGTAAAACATAGTTAAAATAAATGACGAATTCCATCTGTTGTGGAGTATTAGTTGCTGTAACGATCGAACCGAGCCATTTTCATTTGCATAACCACGACCTTTGACTACGTTTCAGTGTTCTCCTTTGTTCAATTCGACCACGGGTGCAAGTAACGGAATGGTTCTTTTGAATAATTCATGGCAACAGAATTTGGTATCCCTGTAACTTTCTCTCCGTGTTCTCGAATATTTCATCGTTAAAAGAAGATGTTCTTTCCATTTATGAGATTATTTGTGATAGTCGAACATTCTCGGGAACACGAGCAAAAGCGTTCGGCTTTTAAGTTCGCCCTCGAGCGGTGTTTTAATATGCAGAAAGCAGGATTGCTTCTGTGATTAAACTTTGTCCTATGGAAGCGTTTCCTTGAAACGGTACGTACACAGAAACCGTTCACGTGGAACGTAAGATAAGAAATTTCAAGAGAGATAATGTAAGCTCTGATTCATGCTACTATTTCTTAGTTTTAAGCGTTTCAAAAAATTTTACGTATAAGGTTTTAGCGAACTGCTGGTAGAATTCAAGTGAAGTCAACATTCGGATTGAGAATCTCTTAGATAAAATAATTTCTTTATTTAGAGATTTTTCATTTTTCTGAAAGTAAATTATATCATATCTACATTTGCAAGGATTAAGATCGGCACAAGCGGGATTTATTTGTTTCTATCCACTTTAATTTCGAAATTACGAAAATTTCTGATTTAGAAATGATGTTAAATACAGAAGGAAAAACAAATTCCTTTTTTCTTTACTCACTTTCCTGCCTCTTCGGATTTGTTATCGCAGCATCCTCTTCTATTTTTCCTTTTAACGACCAATGTGTTTGCGTGTCTCTTGTACCATTTTCTCTCTTCGAAACTCCGTTGAAATTTATCGTACAACGTCTGTATGTCATAAATTTTCAAAGAAATGTGAACGGCACTGTAAGTCGCGTGGTTACGTTCAATCGCGATCACAGATATATAGAATAGAATGTATATAAAACGTATGAACATCAAAGTACAATCAACTATTGTGAATTCACGAGATAATAGTTGGCGGACTCGTACCGACGGGACTACGCTTTATTTTTATTCCAGCACGTGCTATAGGTATGCGAATTACCCCGGGCGAGAAACCTCGGCTCGGAGACGAGTGTAAAATGTACTTAGACTGTGGTTCTTGAACCGCGTTTGTCATTTCAACGAGCTCTCTTCACGATGTCTCCTTAATTCCGTAATTAACTAGGCTGTGTGGAACCACCGAGCAAATTCCACTCGTCGATCTATCCGTGATATCGTCGCGTATCCTTTGTCTTGTTCCTTTCAACAGTTTCTTCTTTCCAACATCTTCTTTCGCAATTTTGGGAGTATCGATTCGAGTTCGCGTTACAAGATAATTTTGTAACTGGGACAACCGGATGAACTTTTGAAAAATACCCTCGAATGTTTTCCTCAGTCGTTCGTGTGGACCCGCTTTGAAACGTCTCTTCTGTTTGATATTTTTAATGGATGCATATCGTTCTCGTCTGTATACCGGTAAATGATTCTAATTACGTTGCAGCGCGCTGTTTTCACAGATCGAACATGTATTTTCTGCGAAAGAGCAACTCAGATGTCATATCGTGTTTGGTCGAAGGAAAAGTTTCATTGAGAGCCAAGCTAATTCATCAATAACTCATGCGAGTGTTATCTCGATCATTTCTACGATTCCTTTCTTACGAATATAATTTTTCTTTTTTCGAATTTGATTCAACAGAGTTGTGTTCATTAAATGTTTTTGTAGGAATTTTGTTGTATTTTCTTACAGTATGCAAATTTTTCTCACGAGTATTACAATGAAAGTTCGTCTATTTTTTATTATTAACTAGCTTCTTAAAGCTACTTACTTAGCTAATACTTAGACACGTCGATCTTATTTAGCAATTTGTCGTAGATTAAATTGCACGGGAATTTCGTTACATTATAATATAATCAAATAAACCAGAGTCATTTCGCAATAACGATTGATTACTCCAATTTTGCATGTTCATTCCGAATTTCCAGATGCTGTTTATTTGCATCGATTGTATCTGCATTATTTATCGCTTCGCACTGTTTATGCCCACTATATTTATCTATTCATTATACGTATGAATATTCTGTACATATTTTTGTTTCACACTTGGTTCCATAGAATTCTTATATCTTAATTTAATAGTTTAATTTAATAGCTTGAAGATTTTAGAAAGGGATTTTGATATTTGACATCAATTTATTCCTTTGTATAAAATCTACGAAGGTGGAAGAAAACTATTTGTTCGTGGTTTAATAAGAATGCAGAAACATGATTTATATGTGTTTTTGAAAACGATATTCGACTAATATCATTAATATTTCTACGATAAATTTTGAGAGAGACAGTCATTTATCTCGTAGAAATACTGAAAAATACCTCAAGAAATCTTTCACGGTATAAATATCTTGCAGGTTTCTTTCCTCGATGAGATGTTTATGATCTTCGTATCCATTCAAATTCTTAAACTCTCATAAAATATGAGACAAAATTGCAAAATATAAGCTTCACTTTTTCATCGATACTGCAATATCGAATCTTTATTCCATTTTGCAACACTATTTTTCAATCATGTTCCTCTTTATTTTTATTTTTTTGCGGGTTTACTATGTTCGAGAAATCAACAAATGGAAGTGTTTTACTCGACTAACTCCCATTCCCTTAAACCGAGTCCAATGGAATTAAATTTTATGGTCCGCTTAACTCCTGCCTTTTTTCACACGATTCTGCGTTTCATCGCAGAAGGAAGCCACTAAATCTGCACTGGATCATCGTCAGATCGTAACTCTTCTCTGTCCCACCATCGGAAAACGATTCCCACCCTTTCAACCACCTTACGAGACACGCGTTGCTCACAACTTTCGAGCTTCGTCGTAGAAAGCACGAGGTGGAAAGTGCGATCACTAGGTCTTTCTAAAGCGGCCAAGCAGAGTAGATATTTCTCGGTTTATCGAAGGTTGATCCTTTTGGCGGTATATTCAGTATCTCTTAAGGTATCACAGAGTGCTTGACAGAAAGTCTTACGTAAAACTGAAATAAATAGAAAGGAAAGAAAACACCGAACCGATGGAAACTGAATCGTTCACTAAATCATCGCGCGATGATCGAAGACGCGACGCTGATCGTCAATGTTTCAACCGCCACGATTTTCTTCTTTGTTCATCGTTTCCTGCGTCTCTTTAACGAGATCCGGTCCCCCAGCCTTGTCCTTGTTCACCCTGGATGGGTGCTGGCTGTTCGCCGGAGAAGGAAAAACGGCTGGAAACGCTACTAAATCACCGTCAGGATCAGGACTCGGGGGACGACGATCAACGATGCCGCTTGAGGGAGTGTCTCTACTCCTCCAGCATCACCTGTTGGTATCGTATCCCGGTCACAGGCTATACAGGGTGGCAAGGGGAAAATCTGCTCGAGCTAGACGCCGAAAACACGCTTGCGCGAATGCAGATCGATGTGTTATATCGCAAGCTCTCTTATACGGATCCTCTGCTCTAGCTCTGTCTCCTTCTCTTGAACGTTTGTTGCGAATGAGACGTGACGCGACGTCGACGCTTATCGTCGATTTGACGAGTGCTATTGTGTTTATCGGACGTTGCTTTGCATCTTCTCTTTTTTTGCTTCTCTTCCTTTTTTGGGTACAACTCGATGAAACCTTTCTGTTCTTCTTTGGTCCTCGTTTCGAGCTGAAGTTGGAATTCGATGATTAAACCAGATTGATGACTTTTGGAAAAATTTTGGTTTAATTATTAGTACTGTAATTTGGTTTGTTTTATTGATTCAGTTATTTGAAAATGTTTTATTAATAAATAATTTCAGTTATTTTGCGATTTTTCTGCTACGTAGCTACTTTGCCATATTATTTCTTTCGTTTTCAATCCAACCGTGTTTTTCTGTTTCGAAGCTTTCCAAAGTTTCAAAAGAATGTGGTAGATATAATTGATTTCATGTTTCAATTTTATTCTATTTTTCTGGAACATTAAAATTCTTTGTTTATTGAACCAAGAACGAGATTGAGATTAAATTTCAAAAACTATATATTCAATCCGAAACGAAATGCCACGATACATTATACGTTTTTAAGTCACAATTAAAGTCGGAGTTAAAGTTGAAAGTAACTAAACTTTGGTAAAAATTCAATCTAATATATAATATATAATATAATTATTAGATGCACATAATATTTTTATTAGTATAGATTTTTTTAGTTCAACACGTTTCGAAATTATTCTTTTAAGGTATGCACAGAGCTGTATATTCTTTGATTAATCGATTTTCCGTTATCGATTCTTATATTTTTCTTTGCGCTTCGTTTCAGAGACGGATGACTTCTTTTGACAAGAAATTGTTGATCAAGTCCATTGGCTCGTAAAAGCTTAGCATACTACTACTACGTATACTTACTTTTTATCCCTTTAACAGTTTCGATATGTTGGTACTATTTATACGACATTTATTAGACTCAGGAAGATTTGGTTTTAAGAAAATTTTATAAAAGATTAAGCGAGAATTCAATATGCATCAATCGTATAACGTTAATATTATACGTTTAACGAATTATTGTTTCGTATTTATGAATTGTCAGGGAGAAAAATGAAGAGATCCTTTTGTCACTGTATCGACTAGTTTTGTAAATAATGTTTATTAGATAATGCGTGCTTACGAGTATTAGGTAACATAATGTATTCTACGGTCCTTCATAGAAGGTGTACAAATCATTGTTCCAGCAATGTCTTCTAGATTAACATAGATAAAATCATCATCGTTGTCATCGCTATCGCCTTTGTCCTTGTTCGATTCGTTAAATCTATTTCTCTCGCCTGAGTTTGTTACCGTGCGAGCCATTTATCTTGACCGACACTTAAAATCGAATCTGTTTGTCAAACTCTGAGACCATTACTCGCACTTTTGCTGAATTCTCAGAAATTTTTCCCGCATTTCACGGCAAATATCTTAAAATATCGAAGCGTCAACGGATAGTAAAAAATGTTTCGCGAAGTCAGTAGAGCCAACATGTACGTGTGAGAAAAAATATTCTTCTGGATGGATCTTTATCTGTTTATTTAAGTACGAGGTTTATTCTTCAGGTTTGTAGCATCTTTTACTTCAAAGAGTTAGAACTTTAATCTAGTTTAACTCACGTTCTAAGAAAAAAAACTATTAAACAAGATCGACTACATCATGCAACGTGATGAATCACTTTGTTGAACCGAATGGTATGCTCTTCCTCAAAATCAAGCTGATCAAATAAATATTCGGGCGCGATAGAAACGCGCAGTTGGCCTCCGATTTCTAATAAACACCATTCGATTTTAGTGTTCCGTTACACGAGTCCACGATGATCGATTCAGCATTCCCACGAGTCTTTCAACATCAAACAAACCGAAGTCCCTAAAATTATAATAGCTTATACACGATCTACGGTTCACCACTTTGGGTATAACTAAAACTGTTAATAAATAACGTATCACTTTTGGATGTTTTCTTTTTCTAAATTCGTCAGGGCTATTCGGAGCGTATATAGCTCGTGAAAAATTGGCCTGACTTTTCTTTTAAAAAATGCTCGATTTCTTTCATTTCCCTTTATGTTCGCTCAGTCACTTTTCTCCCTCATCCGCATTCTGCATTCATCCTTTACTTCTATATATATATCTATATTTGTTTTGTTTTGTTTATATAATATATATAATATATATTTTTATGTAGGTAATAGCAAGTAACTTAGTCTTATGTGTCCGTTTCACGTTCGTAATTATAGCAATCTCGAGTCGAATGAAGATTAATTTATTTACGCACGGCATTCTGCATATTCTCACCATTTCATGTTCATAGGATTGTATGTCGTGTACGTGTACATGTATGCGTGCGTATTCCCCAATGATTGTATAAGATCGTGTAAATGTTTGTATTGTATACATGCTTGTAAACGTACTATTTTCCTTAGGTAGTAGGTATCAATAGTGTCTCTTGCTTGTAGCGTTAATAATTAATTTATTAAAACTTTCTATATCATTTTAATCCTCATAGTCTCTTTAATAATCGCCTATACATTCCATCTCGCTCTCTCCCTTTTCTCTCTGTTACTTATCATCATACGTCTTCTTTACAATCTCTCTCTCTCTCTCTCTCTATCTATCTCTCTCTCTCCCTCTCTCGCTCTCTCGTAAATAGCTGCCCTTTTATTTCGTAAACTCTCTCTTTTATTAGTTTAAATTCATCTAAAAAGATTTTCGCGTGCAGTGTTTGTCGAACAGCTCGAGAATCGGTTTTATCATAACAACAAACTTGTATACTTCCATTTATTTAAAAAACGTTTATTTCAAAATTCGTCTATTTGATAATTTTCTATTTAAAAAAGTATAATTCAATCGTAACAAACAACTAGTTGAGTTAATGAAAATAATAAACATGATATAAACAAAAATGCTTTATTGATGTTTTAAACAGGATAGCAAGTCGAAAAAAAGAAAGATAAAAAATATTTGTACGGTACATCTTTAATATTGGAAAACGTATGTTTCTATATTGATTGGGTTGTTCTAAGTTTAGCTTTTCTTCTCATCTATATTGCATCCTGATCTGATTGCATCGAAGCATTATTAAACAATCTAAAATCATCGAATCTTACACACTTTTCTCGAGCGTTCGACATTATAACAGTTTAAGTTTAAATAGACAAATGAACGAAATATCAGCATTATGTTTTCCAAGTATTTAATCGGTTCCAAGTCTAAAAGTGGCAATTATTGAGAGTTTAAACATTAAATATTAATTTGAATTTTTATTAAAAGTAACTTATAAATCTTCAAACGCTAAAACTTGCGAAGGAGAAAGCTAAAGTGAAACAACTTTAAGGGAAAAGGAAACGTTAGAGAGGAGAAAATATCTAGAAAAGAAAACAGCCTACAAATTCAATCATTTAGGTAATAGTTTATAAATATCTAAATTATCTAACGATTATTATTAACGAATTATATCTTTACCGAATAAATAGGGAAAACACAATTCTGCAACTTCGTTCAATTTATCTCTTCATACGTACATTGGCTACAAAATTTTTCGCCACGAATGGTCGCAAGTATTACATTCTCGAGGAATAAAGTGAAAAATTGTAGCCAAGATCAGACAGAAACGGCTTCAAGTTTTCTCAAGTTTCGGTTTTTGAAACTGCTTCTCTTGCACATCCCCTGTTATATACATCTGTGGATTACACGTCGATATATCCTATTTACATGCGCGTGTCTCGTCTTGCCAAACTTGCCCTTTTGTGCGTTTGGACATGTCGGTTGTAATTGTATATAATATAGTAAGTTACAATATTATTAATCTGAGTTTCTAGGCAGTTGTGTGTTGTTTATATTATGTACGTTAAGATTTATCTCTAAGGTCCTTCTGCTTCTCTTTCTCACACTCTCTCACACTGTTTCTCTCTCTATCCAAACGTTTTACTTTCGCCCTTTACACGAACAATTGATTTTGGCCTCTGTTTTCTTGCTAAATCGGTTCAGAAAAGGAAGGTTCATCTACGCATGCGTGCTTGATCGTTTCGCTACTTAATTCATAGAAAATGAACACGTTGAACAGTTTTCGTTCGACGTTCGAGCCTTTTAAAAAGATCTTTCAGCGTGTCGATACTCGACTCACAAAAGAAAATCATCGATAAATAAAATTTGCAAAAATAAGAATTCGACTTGATTCTCACGCGAGAATAAAAAAATGTAAACAAATGTTTGCCTTTATCTTCTTGAAATGCTCGAAACATCGATTTGCTTCAACTCGTTCGATATTTCTCTTGATTATTATACAACGAATTATTTCAACCGTATCCATTTCTCATTCTTCCACTTGCACTCATGTACTCACGCACGCTCGAAATGATTATCTAGAGTTTCCTCCCTCACGAGTCGATTCGAAATTAATTTCTTTTCGGCATTTCACGCGGCTTCGAAACCCATCTTCGGCAATTTTTTTTCGCCTCGAAGAAAAAACGTGATCTCTTTTTCTCCCTTATTTTTTCTCCCTATTTTTTTCTTTATACAAAGAATACACCGTTGCGGCTATACGAAACTAGAATGGTACCATTTTGTCTACATGTGAATAATTCCATGAGTCGTGTGGTTGTAACGCTATCGTAAACACAAGAGTGAGTCTTGTTTCCATCTCCATGTCCTGATCAATGGTATTGAGCAATGTACTGCCGTCGAATCAATCGTTTGAGAAATATACTTCGTCTCCCTCGAACATCGTTCATGAAAAATTTTGAACAGCTATAAATAATGTATCATCATTGATAGAATGTCGAAATCAAAGAAGCGAATCAAATACGAATTTCCTTTTCTTTTTTAGCATTCAAAGAATTTACTGTTCTCGACGCCAAGTATTTCTCAAAGAATCGATCCAATCAATATTTTTAACGTGTTAGACTTACTCTTTACGAATTAGAAATCGTAAATATCGTCCTATTGGTCTTTTACACTACTTAATCGTTCACTACGTGGCGGTTATCAGTGTTATTGCTGCTAAGAGTTCGTTCAACAGGATCCTGTTGTCTCGCTAAGGTTATTTTATCGGTAGACAACAAATTCTGCTTGTCGATTTGAAATTGTTATCCTTGTTAACGTCGAGGAAAACGCAAGCGTACGTATTTTTACTTCGAGGAAAAAAGCTTCCACTAACGATCGTACTCAAGACCTTTCGCTTCGTGTAAAGTAATTAACGATCATTCGCTGTATAACCCGATAGCCTTTAACGCAATTGTTGTTCTCTACGTCCTTTGAATTTTACGATATATTGTGAATATCGATATAGAATATAGTGTTGAGGGGCTCAGTGAAAAAGTGGTACAAGCGAATTTTTTTTTCGACATTAAATAGGGCAGAAATATGAAGAAATGATATCTGCGTTTATGTAGAACGCAAAAGATTTTGCTATGAATAATCAAACCTTTATAGATATAATAACGAGTATTGTTATTGTGTATAGTTGAAAGAATAGGAGTAGCAGAGATTTGTTTTGGCTAATACGTATTATAACAAGTGATAGTGCAAGTACTTTGGGTATTTTATATACTTTTTATATATTAAATGTATTCTATCCATTTTTGCATCTTTAAATTTCTCATAAATGCATCAAAATCCGCAATCTAACAACGTGTTTTAATTAGAAGCATATGCATTTCTCTATTAGAGTTTAATTTTATTTATAGTTTTCTTAATTGAGAATTTTTTCATTCGTATTAGCTTTCCTCTGAACCCTTCTTTTGATCCTGTCGAATCTATGGACGATATATCTCTTAAAATTTTCTTTTGTACAAAACGATACTTAGTTGTATTAGATCATTCAATAAATTTATATCGCGATCCGTGTTTACTTTTCGTAATGTGTTTTATGTACGTATTGGGTAAGCGACTAAAATGACTAATCTTGTGGCATGGAGTTGAAGAAAAGATATGAAGAAAATAAATGATAAGTACTACCCAATAGTGCAATAAGTTTTTGATTAAATGCGATAATATTAAGCCAACTAGAAATACTAATGTTTTTGAGGTGTAAAACGTTATAAATACGGGACACAGAAATCTCAACAAAAAGTAAAGATTTAATTAATGACGTTAATTGACGACGAATTAAACATGCAAGATATATCGTCCAAAGTGTTGCAGAAGCATCGTGTGGCGAGATATTTTGTCCTTAAATGCGTCTGTGGATACAAATAGGTTGATACAGAACGAATTTTTGTTAATTCCTTCACCACGGATTAATCTTCTACCAGAGTCGTAGAATGGTGCTGCGAGTTGTCGAAGGCGCCTTGGTTTCTTTTATATAATATATGTATATAATATATATATATATATATGTATAGTCGTTAACAATGTTAATTACAGGTACCTAAAAATTTCTCGCACGCGTTCCTCACGTCGGAAAAAAGTAAGAAAAGTCGAAATGTTCGTACAAGCTAGGACAGTCTACGCTAGTTTTCGGTATCATTCGCATCTTCTGATTCGCAGTGCGTTTTTTGTCTTTCTTCTTTGTGTCTTATTTTCATAATCGAGCGTTCCGTTTGCTATCTACCGGTGATACTTATCGTGATATTACAAAGTCGATAATGGAAAAACGTCGTTACGAAAAAATCAAAGACGCTTGCGAGAATTTCGTCGAGTAAACGCTAGGGAAATCGGTGTAATATTTGATGTATGCGAGCACGACGTTATATATATTTACAGTGTCTGCAATAATAGTAATTGATCCGATATTATTTCCCAATGTTTCACAACGCGTTTCACTTCGTAGCTCAGCTTTTGCCTCGTTCAAAATTTTCGCATCCTTCTCTTCTTGATCCTCAGCGTGTATCGTAGATTTTCGGATGACTTAGGACAATATCCGAGAGCGATTGGCAAACCAGATGAAATATTTGTTTAGTACTTGCTCACTGTCTCTAATTTAAGTTACATCCCAAAAGAAGTTCCCTTATCTAGATATGTAGAAGTATTTTCTACGTGTTCTCATTCCCGAGTCCTCGGCTTTATTTTATGATTTACCGACTAAAAAGTTTATTGCTACGTGTCGACTACTATATCGAAAGGGGATTTCGGCAATTATAGTTTCTCATGTCATAATGGTTCAGTATAAATTGGCTTGGCAGTGTTTCATATTGGTGAGCATAATAAATAGACCTGCCAATTTATCCGGATTTTCAATGCTTGATCTAATTTAGATAATATTCAAGTATCCAACATTAACGTCATTACGCCAAAATGACCACGTTAAGTAGAGATTTGATTAAAAATTTCATATTGAATTTAATCTTCTATCGAAAAAGGAAATTTTAGATACAAAAGCATTTAGTATAATTTAAGACTATTCGGTTAGTGGTTGAATTTTCTACTTAATTTTCTAGTAAAAGGAAGGTGCCTGACACAAGGATGTTTCATATAGATTGAAAATTATCCATTTTGATTGGAATCTAAAGAATTTAGAAGAATTTAGTTATTTAAAATATAAATGTAACACTACTATAAAAAGTATGCATATACATATGTGTGCAAATCTAAATAATGATAATTGAATAGCGCAGTTGATTCTATGAAATATTCAATTTTTTATATAAATATTAATTGAATATTCGAATATTATCGATATCCGGATATTCGCAGTCCTAACAAGGTATTTCGTTTACAAATGAACCAGCAATTGCGTTAAATAATTGCGTCATGCATGCGTAATAGAAGCCTCGTTATAACAAACGTTATAAGAACATTTTTAAGGATTTCAGTCGGAGGTTGGAAACATTTAATAAGTGACGAACAAGTCTTTCCTCTTAATGGTCTTTGGTGACGAACTCTAAATGACAAAAGTTCTTTGCCATTTGTAAATATAGAAACTCTAAAAGCTTGAAACAATCGTATATACGTAAATATTGGTTTTTATGATCTGGTTTCAAAATTTCTAATTAAATGTTACAAAAGTTTTATTATTTTCTCGCCGATTTTTCTAGTTCTTCGTTTTTTTTTTCTTTTTTGGTTTTTCTTTAATTCCTTGGTCTTAAGCGCACTTGTTAAGTTGACAAGGAGCAAGCATTCAAATGATTATCTGCGTCTTTAAGGGTATAATCTTCATATCATTCGTATTAAAAAAGAAAGTATATCAAGGATAGGTATAATATTTTGGAGATTCGTCTATTTTATATAGTAGTTATTTCGAATTAACTAATTACTCTATGTCAAGGATATTATCATGCAGTTGTAAATTATAAAATAAAATTTATCAAATTATTCAACGTTAAATCATGATTAATAGATCTTTTCTTTGATTGACATTTGAACGCGTGCCACCTAATATCGCTTGAGATCTTATATAATTATTCCAAGGTAGAAGTATCGAAAAACATTTATTGGAATTCTGTCAGGATAATACCGAGAAAACGTTTCTTAAAGAGTATCCTCGTTCGAAAGAAATTCTTCCTAGCAAGCATTTTTGGCCGCCTCGATTGTCCGCATCATTATACGCTATTCATTCAGGAACGCTTTTTCCTACGCTTATAAGTATTCATCTATGAATATCTTCAGGACGAGCTCAGATTTCTGTATAAAATTTCTATGTAGATGAATACGTTAATAAATACGCTTTATGCTATAAATATATTTCCAGCTGAATATATTTATGTACCTATAAATTTCAACAGTTTCGGTGTTAACACTTTTATAAATGAACAAATGTTCGTGGTTTCTCAGTAAAATTCCTTTGGGAGGTAATACAGGCGCAGTGTGTATCAAAAAGCTGATTTCCGTAAATGCAATCGATACAAGGAAATAAATAAAAAGTTCTCAATAATTATGTATCTGCTTGAAAGTATGGACGGACGTATCCAGCTATTAAAATAGCAGCAAATTAACCATTATACGTTATACAGATATGTTCTTTCAGCGAAGTGCGACAACAATATGAAAAACAAGATAGTTTGTTCATAAACTTAGTCAAAAATGGCCAAAAAAAATACAATCGCATAATTCATGGCGGCGCGGCGTGTGAATGAGAGGAAAAAAAGATAAAGAAGAAAATTGAACTTGTCCTGAAGATGATCGTTCAACACATGGTCTCAATCTTATCAATTTTCACAGATGGAACGTACGTTCTTGTTCAATTTTTCATCTTTCATAAGGCGCGATCGAGTTCCCCGGAGAACTCAAAAAGATGTTATCAGGGAAAAGCGATCTTTCAGCTGATCCAGTCCGCACGTTTACAGGGTCCTATAGTTCCATGAGACGTGTCGAATCTTCGGCGATCGTAGAAAATCGAGGAATCCTGCTGTGAATGTCCTCAAAGAAGATCAAGACGCTCCGTAGACGCATGCGGAGTTGTCAGGTGGACTGATTTTCTCCACTGGCAATACCGCCGCTCTGTGCCATTCGTCGCGCACCTAAAATTCCATTTTTTTTAAATCTATAGAGTTAATAGCTAAGAACGTACGGCAATATACATAAATATCGATAGAACTTAAATAATAATCTCGCGTAGAACGCAAATTTTAATTACTTTGGAATCTTTGAATTATTCAATGTTTTATAAGTAACAAACCCGAGGTTATAACTTTTTGAATATTTTATGATAAGGACATTTTGTTTATCTTAGATTCCTTATTATTTTAACTAGTTTTGTTTTTAAAATTTTAGTTGGTTGTTACAACAAATTTTATCCGGTAAATCTTATAAATCGTAATAAACAAATAAAGATAATTTTCATATTATATTCGGAATATGAATTTTTAATATAAATTTATATTATATGTACTGTAGTATAAACTTATCCATTCCATCAATTCCTTTTGAACAAATATATTTCCTATACAATTAACACAAATCCTATTTTACTCTTTGATTATATCCATTTTAATTAATTGGCAAGAAATATAACTCACCTGCTCGACTTTAGCGAATACTCTCAATAAATTGAGGCCAGCTAGCTTTTTAATGTCTTCCTCCGTCCACGTTGGATCCTCCAGCAGAGTAGCCAACAATTGCGGATACCTCGAAACATCCTCCAAGCCGGTAGGAGTGCTGAAAAGCGCATCGATAATCGCAGTGTCGGTTTGTTTGATTCATAATGACCTCTATCATTCAGAGAATAGATGTTCGACACTAAAATTCGTTTCAGCAGTCTCGTATCAATGGAAGCAATTTTACGATTTACGCGTTCGCCTAAGTGTTCATTGTGTGTGCCAATGAAATGTTGGCAAACTCCCTCCCCATAGATACAACAGTAATTGCTTCATTGAGCCGAGTATCGATAATGATTATTCTCTGAATGCGCGTTGTTGTGCCGAGGATACTCGAAAGATAATTACAAATTTATCCCGTCGAAGCCGGCTCCTATTCCAACGTGATCGATCCCCGCCACCTTTCGAATGTGATTGATGTGTGCTGAAACAGCATGGTCGTCCTTAATAAACTTGGTCGTGCCGTGGCATTTGAAATGTGGATTTTATTATTTTCAACCTGCACTGTCATTACTGTACTCCATTTGAACAAAATGCTTTCTGCTTGATTGTTAATTGGTCCCGGCGCGCGTGTTAATCAGTTTCATATTAATTTACGTAAACGCGATCGAACAGAAGAAACGAATCATTGTTCAGCTCGAATATAAATGTGTTTTATCAACATAGTAGAAGTCAATCCATTCTTATATTTATTGTTTTACATCATTCCTCTCGATAGGAATGTCGCGTGTTCATTTCGCCGAAGTTCGGACTGGAGAGATTTCCGAGGTAATTTTTCGGAATTTCAAGGATTCTAAGTTCCAATTATTTTTTAATTCTCAGTTCCAACACAGAGCATGGCGATCTCAATCTTTCAGTCAACAGTCCAGTTATAAATTATATTATCTTGCGTACTTCACAAATCAGTTCACAATCGATGTTGAATTTTAATTTTTACTTTTTAGAAATATCCGCATTTTCAGTATTTGCAAAGGTTTGACAACATTTATCGAAATAATAAATTCAGAATTCGAAATTAAATGTTTTTATATCAAACAATCGTGATTTGTAAAATGGACCATGTTATTGCGTAGTGGAAAGGATTTCAAAGCTAATAATTGCAATGCAGTTTCTCCTACAGCCGACTATTGCTTTAAGTAAGAACGAAATAACACATCGATGATGCTTTACGTACCAATAACGTCTTTTATGGTGGCTGTACTGTTGCACGTTATGAAGTATGTATAAAACGGAACCATTGCTACACCGCCATTTTTAGCCTGCGAACAGATGTATTAACCTGAGATATGCCAAGATTGTACAACTCTGAATATTATTCGCGCAAAGAGAAGCTATTGTAAAATGGTGCGGAGAAGAATAAAGTGGTTATTTCATTTTCTGCGAATATACAAAGGCATTGGATTTTTATTGTGTTTTCAAAAAATTCTTCTCATTCTTGCAGTATACATATGGATTGTTTCAAAAGATATATATAGGTAAAAAATTTAGAAAGCTGCTGGTAGTTCGCAAAATTCATAAATAGAGTCGACAAAAAGCTATCAATTTCAGAGTATGTGGTAACTGTTGGGGTCAATTTGTGGAAAATGCGCATATCGTTCGTAATTCAATTCGTTATTTATGTAGGATAACAGTTTTCGGATAAATTTAGTAATTTATCTTGACGTGCTGTATTATGTAATTTACAAAATGTATTTACAGAACGCAATAGCGCACAATTAACGAAATCTTTAAACAAAAATTACATAGATCGTTCGAATAAAGTATTCGAATCTGTAAATTTAATTCTCTAATTGTCAAATCTGAAAAGCACAAGATGCTATGATAAAGTATTCGCGAGACACGCAAGCTTTCGGAAGCTACAGAAAGTAACAATTTACATCGATTCGTAGTTTACGATTTCTCCGCTTCAATCTATGGTTCGAATGTTCTACGCCGTTGGACGATATTAAAAAAGTTGCGATTCGAGACGGCATACTTTCTGAAATGCGACTGGGAAACGCACGTTGAAATTCGATGAGCTGGTCGCTTGCTCAAATCTGGGGCGCATTCGTAGCTTTCCATATTGATTTCGCCCAGAGTCCTTTTTCAAAAGACAAACGGAAACGACTTTGGCTACCATCAGAATCATCTGTTTCCACTTGCTTTTATGTTCCTGTTCTTATAGCGTTGGTAAAGGGGACATCTGAAGTTATTCCTCGTTGCTTTTTCTTTTGCACGCATTTAATACTATAGGGTAACAAAGAAATCGGTGGTTATGTCGTAAAAAGTTTACGCGGTTGTTCTCCGGAAGTTTTATTTACTATCTAGTATAACTGCGTTAGATTATAAAAGGAACAACTTCCTCGTTGTTAGATGATCGAGTCATTGATAATTTTCTATTTCAAGCCGACTTTTTGAAGCATTTAATTTCTTTAGTTGTGTGATTCTTTTCAGTAGACCGGTGGTACGGGTCTTATGGTCAACTCTTGAATTGCTCGCCAATAAAATTCAAAGAAATCGTAAAGTTACTCCACAGGAATGAAATTTCATTTCCATTCCACGGAGACGGTACACATTGCATTGAAATTTTAATACCGCCAACTGCTATAAATCATATTCCCCGCTTACTAGGATTTTTGAACAATTGATTCGAATTCCATGAAACATTTAATATCCACGACGCGACGTGTCCGCGTGTCGTGTCATCGGAAATCGCCGTGTTTCCCGATACAAAATTTTGCTTTTTCGAATTTTGCCATAGTACAATGAAAACGTTTCTCTCGCTCGGCGTTATAAAGTTCGTATCACCAGTGTCTGTCACGCTTAAATTTGGCATGAGGTTGCTTTACTCCTTTTCGATGCTATTTACATGAATATTCATTTGATCTATCCAATTTTAATTTGCGCCATTAACCAATAATTTAACAGCTTAAGCGGAATTTATAAGTGGAATTTACGTTACTCGCATTTGTTAAGATTAGCATTACGAGAAATTATTTAAAGCTACTCTGCACTTCCCTTATCAATTTGCATGGTAAAGATTTTATGGATTTTACGGTACAGTAATCGATACACTCTAATTAGAAAGAAAAGTTAGATATAGACATAGAATCGGTACGAAAGAAGCGCGATGAACTACTCTAATTTCCTCCTGAAAATGACCTCTATAGCTGACCTCTATATTCCTCGTTCAACTTAACTTTATAATCCGGTCCAAGATAGCAACGCAGTTACATCTGGCCGATTCGTCAATGCCGAACTTTTGATGAAGATCTAAAGAATCTCCTAAAGTACCGGACCGATCTTTATCCGTTTCGGTTAACACGAAATGCTTGGAGCTAGTACGCCATGGCCATCCAGTTTTATCAGGACCTTTTTATCTCTACCTCCTATCGACAATTACTGAATGTGCCAATCGAGAGAAGAGACAATGCCCTCCCGTCTAGTCGATACCTGACCTGACTTAAACTATGAAGTAGCCAGCGTTAATTGGGGCAGCAGTGTGGCACAGCTAATAACATGTTACCAGACAGGCCATCGTTCGGCCTCTGATTGGTGTAACTCATCCCCTTGTCGCTTCGTCATGATCGAGCCAGTATTGATTGTACCGGTGAAGCAAATAAGAAACACATATTGATTCTCTCTCGTAAAGATACAATTAGCTGGGATTTTAATCAAACTAATTGGATTAGTAGATATTGCTTGTCTCTTAATATCCGACTGTGATTTGATTTTCATATAATTCAAATTTTATTTTAAGAATATTTATATAATGTTTCAATATTTTTTTTTAAATTCTTCATCAAGTTCACATTAAAAATTCGCGCGCCTATTACGAATTTTATACAAAAAAACTTTCCATATGCAAAAAAGAATTAATAATTGCCAATCGAGTGCACGAACACATGGTTAAATGAAATTTAAGGCATTGTTTTCGTCGTCTCAAATTTAATCCGATAGATTAATTTGAAGCATCGACACAGGGTAATTGTCATTTCGACGTCAGTGATTGGCAGGCGCAGGGCAGCGATAGGATTAAATTTTAATCGAGCTTTGCACACGAGACTTAATCACTTACAATCAGTTTATCCAATGTTGTGTCGTTAATGTGAAATCACTTACGAATCCAATAATTGTGGAAGCTTGGCCACACGGTACAGCGTAAATTACCGCGAGAGCTTTGTGCTTTGAATGAAAGATCATCGCGATTCGAGTTTCTTCTGATTTAGAATCCTGATGATTTATTTCTTCAGCTTTCTGGCTTTCGTACGCGAACTCGACGAAAACCGTGGAGAGTATTACTGTCCGAAAAGGAAAGTTTGACGCACGTAGGGGGTCGTAAATATTTACATAATTGTTTAGCCCGAGTGTTTGTGATGCATGGGAACGTTTTAAAAACAGATTGTACATTCTCATTGGCCAGTTGACTTCCTTGTCGGATAAATCATGTACCTTCACGTATTGTAATCCCAATTTAATCCTACAGAATTCTCTGCAGAACCATTTTTTGCCAGCCTCATTGACCCAGCTCGTATATTATTTTATACGAGTATCCCGTGTGACTTTTTTCCACCATTATCCCAAGCGCGAATTCCGTGCCACGTTGAACATGTACTTTCTGCCCTGAATATATCCTCTTGGTCGTTTCGAACTCGCTTCGAATTTCCCTCGTTTTTCATCCCGTATGCTTTTTTCTCGATTCGTTTGCACGGGCCTGACACATTCAACGGACGAATTCACCCCCTTTTCCTTGTCGTTCAGCTGACGTTTCAACCGCTCGACTGGTTTCGAATTTCAGACAAGAAGACAGAGGAAGAAATAGATAGATAGATAGATAGATAGATAGATAGATAGATACATTGAGAGAGAGAGAGAGAGAGAGAGAGAGAGAGAAAGAAAGGCACGTAACGCGTTTTCATCAAATCCTACAACGAGGCTGGAGCGGGCCAACCCTGAACTTTTCGAAACACCCGACCTGGTTTTAGTCGCGTGTTTGCTGACCTAAAACCAAATAATCTCTTCGTTGGCCAACGTTTGCGAATAGTTGGTCAAAACGGATGGAACGGTTAGAAATATTGGTGTGTATTTTTGTATACATATACTTTCGAACTATAAGTATGTCAATCACTCGATGCAAGAGGTGATAGCCTATGATAGAGGAAACATTTTGATCTAGTAACTACAAAGTTTAGTTTCGACTATTAGACTTATTGCTGGGCTATTTACGAATGTATATATGTACGAATGTAGTAACTTAAATGGGTCTTAAAGTAAGGACAAGTAATGATGTTTTAGTTTAACAAGCAATACTAAATACAACGAACTGATTACAATATCGTCGTACGTCTTATTATCATACTCGGCTCTCAACTTCCCGATTTATACTCTCCGGCTCCTCCACTCACACTCTCCGGCTTTTGCACTCACTCTGACTTCTCTACTAATACTGTACGACTTCTAACTGATACCCCCTGGGCTAGCATCCCTTTGTCTTTTCTCAGCCCCACTACGCATGTGTTCCGCGAACACCCGTGGCCAGGGTCACGTAGGCCTTTTCTACGAAACTATTCACTTGAAGGACCGACGACACATTGATGGACCGGACGGCACCTCGGCTCTCGCGACATTGTTTATGGTTAACTTGACATTTTTCTTAGACCCTTTTCCACGATACTACATATATATATATATACATTCATGGGAAATGTAAATGTGCATAAATGGACAAAATGTATAATTAGGATTTAAAATTCATATTTATATTCAATATTGATTTCAACGCCAAAATCAATATTAATATTAATTATTACTTTTTCCATTAAATATTAATATGTTTTGACATTAAACATTAAAGGTTTACATTAAACACTTATAATTTATTATTTGATGTTAAATTTTATAGCTTCCATTACTATAAAACGAAAGCAGATTGAACGTAAATTTACTAAACGCAAAATATTTCCTTTATGTTTTTCAATCTTACTCGACCAATCTGCAATTTTAAAGTATCTCATGTCCTTGACATTATAACTAGTGTTACTATATCCACATATTTCATTAACTTTAAAAATTATATCGCTGTAATTGATTTCCAGAGTTCACGCACGCCTTTCAAAATTTGTTATTTAACATTAGAATGCCATGAACTTTAAGTATATATTATCTGAAAGGGGATTAAACTTAATGTCGGTTCACTAACTTTCAATGTAGCAGTTGGAAAACTGTAACTAAAACGTTAAAATTTATCGAGCGACCCAAAAAGCTACGACGACGCGACGGTCGGTAGTGGGTTAAGCATGGATTACATCATAAATGCTCACTAACAATTTTATCTGCTACCGTATTTACGCTCAAACTGAATTATTTTCTCCTGCTTTTTTGCGTACAAAGACCATCATTTTGGGCGGACCAACGAGATTGCTTGGAGATTTTAACAACGCTGAGCTTGTAAAAGATGCACGACAACTAGATTAGTTAGTGCTTCGGTTTATTTTTCAAAATGTGGTATTAATATTTACAAATTTTTTATTTTCTGGAAGAAGTATTCGAACGATTATCTATTTACCCCTGTCCAGCCTGGAAATTAGTTAAAATTCAAATATACTTGACAAATTCTAGAACTCGATTTTCTCGATAATCAAGCTTCGAACGAAAAAGATTTATGCTATACATTCGTTTCTTATTTTTTCGTAAGGAATCACCCGAGAAACATGTTGTACATATTATTCAGTTACGCTTTATGTGTATATAATGAAGTTAATTATTGAATATTTTATGATCCTGAAACAGATAAAATAAAATTTTCGTTGAAAAGCAACACTTATTGCTACAACTAAATAATTAATCTGTTAAGTTCAACAATCGTCATTGGCTTTGCCCTAGAAATTCAAAATGCAAAATATGAGGTTACCTTATTTATGACTTGATATATTTCTACTGGCGCGCTTAACGATAATTTATCGGAAATTTTTCAGAATTATACGACATTGCATATTTCAGCGTAATCAAGGGTAGGAAAAACATTGATGATTGTATTTTCCACGACTCTACGACTTGGTCCAGAAGAAATTCATTGGTCTTAATAAAATATCTACTTAGCTCCTCCGAGACGTAGAAAAACTCGTAACCGTATTGTTAGGACTTTATGTTGGTTCCTATCTCCTATATCCGGTTAATAGTTTCTACGCGGAAAATGTACATAGACACGTGCATACCGTGTTAATCATGCGAGCAAGCTTTATACATGTTGCTCTAGGAATCGCAATAGATTGAAATATACTACACCATAACAATAAATTTTTGCAAAATATTATGTTCTATTCGCTCATTTTTTTCTCCTGCAATGTTGTCTCTGGTATTCACATTGTTGAACATTTCTTTAGTTCATGAAATTTATCTTGTTTTAATGATTTTAAAAAGTTTAATAAAACGCGGTTTAATAAATCATCAGTGATTACCGTGACAGTTAACATGTGAACAATTGAGTAACATAAAAAGTAGAAAATCAAGAGAAGTGGACTTATCGAGTAAATGGATGAAGGTAGACAATGAAAACATACCACCCATCGCACATTTTCTATAACTGGTCAAACCTGCTCCGTTCGTATGCAACACGCGGCACTCTGCTGCACTCATTACATCACTTTGTGCAGGCGTCGAGTGCTTTTGGCGGTTCCACTCTTACACCGCGTCGTGGCGCCTTCAGATGAACTTGCGAACGTGTAAGTCGATTTTTCTCCTACCATTTTTATTCTTACTCTCTCTCTATCTACCTTCCCTTGGTTTACAACAACATTCTGCGCGACCCTCCCTTTTTTCGTCCACATTCGTTTCCGCAACCAAATACTTGGCTTTTTACGACGTCCTTTCTTCTGCTTTGTCCTTTTCTATACGTTCCTTTGCTAATTGACATACAGTTTTTCTCCTATCATTTGGTACTTCTGTTAAATGATACTGTGTTTATCGAGTTATTGTCGGTTTGTAGCGAAATCGAAGAATTTCAAAGTAATATATTTATACAAAAATAGCAGTTTCTATAGTAAACATTTTTTAAAATGTATACGCTAGTCAACATCGAACGATCTTATTATCCAGCTCAATATATATTATTACATTTAAAGAATAAGAAGTTTGGTGTTGAATATTCTAGCTTCATCAATACGTAAGATTTAACATTGTTTTATTGTATTTAATTATTTTTATGCTTGTCGTATTTAATAGTTTCTATTCTATTTTACATATATATATATTTTTTATTAATTTTTTATTGAACGCTCTGGTAGACTTTCGACACTACGTTTTATTGTCTAAAGGTTACAGTTGAAAAGAATTGAATTCTACTGGAAACAAGGATTTATGCAGTGTCCAATTCATGGAAAGGGAAGCGCATAACGTTCGTCTGATCGAGTATCGAAATTGGCTTAACCTTGCCGCACTATCCTATCGCATTTCCATGCACTCCTAACTTTTCCATGTCGATGTGGTTGCACGGGAACTTACCAGATTTCTAAGCACGTCGTCTGGCACGTTTCTAGTGGAATTGCAAAGTGCCCTGGCAGCACTGTGAGAGAAAATCACCGGTGCCCTCGTCGTCTGCAGGGCCGCCCTCATAGTCCTTGTTGAGACATGAGAGAGATCCACTAGCATTCCCAGTCTATTTAGTTCCCTGACAACTGCCTGAAAAATAATAAGATATAAGTATGCATATTTCATGCTTAATTTTTGTTAACCCTTACTCTCTAAACATCGACTTTTTCTTTTGAATAAACAATTGTACTTTCTGCAGTCGTTACAAAAATTATTGTGCGAATACAAATACTTCTATATGGAGAGTTTTCACACTTTTATATACTTCGAGTCCTTTGAACTTCATAAAATGATAAGAACTAGAAGGACGAAAAAAATAGCGACGAGAAAATTGACTAATCTTTTCCATAGAAAATTACTCTCTTTCATAACCATACCGTGAAAAAAACAGACAATACAATAATGGAAAAAGAAATTTCAAGCAAAATGTTACGTTATGAAACACAACGTTGACCCTTAATTAAATCAGCACATCACTGTGACACTACTGTATAATTTCAAGAATAATTTCAAGGAATTATCGCGTACGTTATCACCGCACACGTGACTGAATTAACTCTTGGCTCTAGGTAGGATAAATACCGTCGACTGTTAAACGTGCCGATGACGTGGCTAAATAATTGTCACGTATTTAAAGATCGACAGAGGTTGGCTTTCGATACGTGGATTTGGTCGAACCGCGTGTAATTCCATGAACACGGTTAGAATGCAAATTTTCATGCTGACCACTCCCGCCAAAGAGATTACATGATTTTATAGTTTGCATTACCTTCAGCCACGGTGAACTTTATTCGTACGCAAAACGACTCGAATTTCGTTTCGGCAGCCTAGTTTTCGAGCAGCCACGTGTTCCTGTTTTGCATTCGCCGCTGCCACGGACATTATAGAAATTAACTGACATAACGGATGGTCGTGTATTCTGTCGTGATGCATACGTATACGTGCTCTTTAATTAACAGAACGAAACTCACAGAGCGCAACATTGACCGTACAAGGTTGCGTTGCTCTAACAATCTTTTTTTCACCCTCTCCAGTATCCGCCACCCTAGCGAACCTTTTTCTTCGTTCCATGCACCGTGGTTTTCTGTTTCATACCGTAGCCCGATTAGCGTATAAAACTTAATTGCCCGTGAATCGTGAGCAACTCGAAAACGAAAATATACACGTACTGGCCATACACTACATACACTGCATTTTGAACGTATTATTCTGCGTCGATTTTTTCATCTCTGGCGCGGCCGCTGTGTTTTTTCAGTAAGATCAAAAACCAAAGTGTACACTGTTGCTCATGAATACATGGACATTTTAGTCGATTTGTATTCACGATACACGAACGTTCACTGCAAACAAACGATCGAAAACATTTTCTTATGAAATTACACATTCTACATACGCGCAAAGAAAAGGAACGGGATTAATCGAACAATTTCGTAATCAGAATTTGTACAATTCAAAAATTATTGGCGACCAAAGTGGGGGTGCTGGTACATCGTAGTGCTGAAAATTGCTACGCCCTCTTTGCTCCTTAATGCCGCGGTAAAGTAATATGGGAGCCCGGCAATCTCGCACAATTACAACATGTGCCACTTGGAGGCAATTATTCTGAAACGCCGGAAGGGTCAGTATATATGTACGTGTGCATGGACTTAAGAGATACCTTTAATTCGGCGCGATTTCACAGGGCGTTGATTAAGAAAGATGATCGGAGTTTCTCGTAACACGAGAGACGGGATGGTCCCGAGGTATTACGTGCGAGAGAAGGAGGAAAGAGAGGAGAAGAGGAAAAATCAGAGATCGTGAAGGTAAAGGATGAGAGGGGATGGATGGTGGTAAGGTTGAAAAATAGCGTAGAGGACGAAGAAGCGTCGGCATTTCGACTGGCGAACATTAGTCGATGGCGTAAGCAAGCCGCCTCTCCTATCGCGCGAAAATAGAAGAAAAAAGCTGCTGCGGTGCATAGACCAGGACGTCGATACGAGAGAAAGGAAAAGAAGGAACACAATGGGCGCTGTCTTTTTTTTTGCGAGCGCACTCCCGTTCTAACAAGAAGCCAGTGATGTTCGTTTTTCTCGGTATGCGCGATTTTGTACAGACAACGAGGACGAGGTGTTTCCATCGATTTAAGCTACCTTTCCGCGCAGCCATTCCTTCTTCATAACGAATATTTAAACGTTCGCGCGTTCTCAGATAACGAGATTCTATTAGCGAGGTTGCTGGAAATAATTTGACTTTGCGGAAGCTATAATTTTCACGCGCAATTCGAGGGAATATTCTACCGTAGACCTTTGAAAAGATGGATTATTTTCTGGCATTATCAAATGGCATATCAAAAGGATATGGCTTAAAAAATATATTTGTCAAAACTTTTGCAAAAAAACCATGGTGTATGTGTTATGTCCATACAAATTTCATTGATCGATCTGGGCAATGAAGTAACAACGAATACAAGATATTCTTTCAAAAATTGATGTAACGTATTTCCTTGAATTTTTAAGCTTATCGCGAAGAATCGTGTTCTGGCTGAGCTATACCGCGTTTCCCAGTGTATGTATTCTATAAAGAAAAGCGTGCACGTGCTTACGCGAAGCAACGAAGGAGAATACCATGGGTGTGCAATACGAGTGTTAGGTAATCGAAGAAGGAAATAGAAAAGGAACAGGGAAAATATCGTAAATATCGTGTACTAGTGTACATACACATCGAAACGAAATCTTTTCTTGAAATATATTTGGTCCACAAGGTACAGAGATGCAGTTTCGTATTTAAATGAGAAAAATATTCCGTGCAAAAGTTACGCGGCTCACGAGGACAAATAAATATGTAAATACGAAGCTGATCGTAGGATTTCCAGCTGTCAGTTTCTTTTATTTTTGCATCTGTTTGCGATCACTTTTCTAACGAAACGCGCTGTTTGTTTTCAGCTTTTTCGTTCGCCACCATGCGGGTCGGCAAACTTCGAACTGGTGGATATTTTTTTCGATATTATCTTATTTTGTTCAAGAGAATAACTTTCATACCTTATGCTATATAAATGACGACAATAGACAAATATTTAAGACTTTAAAGTATCCTGATATTTATTTTTAGTGAAAAAAGCGTTCAATATTATAAATATGAAATTCGTAAAAATATCCAGTTTGAATCTTCCTCTTTCAGAATTAATCAAAATATGCATGTACTTGAAATATTTATATTGCACGCGAGGAAAGTAATTTCCTTCGATATTATAAGTATTAATAATATTATCATTTTACGAAAAATGTTTAGCTCGATATGTCAGTTTTCTTCATCAAAAGCTTGTACCATCGAATAACATAGACAACGCAATTTCCTCGCGAGCGTCGTGGAACGAAATATTAGATTATTTCTCAGCGATTTATACGAAAGATTCGCGTCGTCGCCGGATGCTTATGTAATGTCATACAGTGGTATTGAAAGCCACTTGAATTCAATATCGAAAGAAACAAACGCGAGGAAAATCCTTTCGGGAACTCGGTTACATCACGAAATTATTTACAGTCTGTATTGTAACAGCAGGTCGAGGCGAGGGTGCAGTAGGAGAGAGAAGCAAGACAACCGGGAATAGCTTTGAAATCCTCGGATTAGTGGAATTTTGTAGTAAATTGTCTAGCAAGGTTGCCATGTGGTACCTTCGCAATAACGATTTTGTACCGACGTTGTTTCAATATAGTCGATGGTGTGCTTGAACAATCGAGCTACGTCTGGCAATGTAGCTTGCACACGAACACAATGGAAACCGTGGTCCACGATGGTGCGCATGTAAATGAGAGGGAAAAGAGGCAAAGAAGAAGAAAGAACGGGGAGTAACAAAGAGAAAATGGTGGAAAGGGCAGCATCCAGTAGAACGAGACGAGAATTCGAAGGGGAGAGATTAGTGAAAGAGGGATGGAAATACTGAAAAGCAAAGGTGGTGGGGAAGATAGCAGAGATGGCTTATTTGATTTACGTTCTCGCTTGCATCTCTTCCGCTTCCAACCCCTTCCTTTCTTCTTTTTTTTATCACGCGACAGAGACTAGCACCGAGAGAGTGCAAATTCCGCAAGATCGATAAAAAATGCTCCATCTCGTCCCCATCTCTGTTCACAAAAAAATTCACCAGTGTTTCTTTTTCTCTTTCTTTATTTCTTTTATCTTTGTCGTCAGTATATCGAGATTCGTGCAACGAATTTCGGCTGGAAAATTTTCCCCATTCCGTTTTAACAATTGAAACTTCTCCGCGAGATTCTATTAAAATAGGTCACGCGCTTATAACTTCAGGAAGAATGAAGAAATGTGGCGTAAATAGAACGCGCATCGTCATTGATTGCTTTTCATTGATTATTATTTACCTTCGTTCATCGAGAGTACTACGGTTACTTATAAATATAGCGTTTATCGCTCGGAGACGATCGATCGATCATTCTTTAATATTTGCCCGCCTACCTGTTTTCAATACGCTGTAGAAACTGTTCCCAGCGAAATGTTAAATGAGATGGAATATCTTTTCAAGAAAACATTTTCATGTACTACCTTGGTCGTTGATGGCACAGTTATTAATATAATCGCCGTACAGCTTACGTTTTAACGAGTATAAGTAACGTAGTTTAAATATAATATTTCGCGCAATTGATTTATAAATTCAAGCAATGTATTAATATTTATTCCAATGGAATTAAAATTCGATGGAATTTGATTTAAAATTGCTTGCTCATTATGACGTACAAAGATAGCAAGAGGGATTGTTTATTGACAGCTTATTCGACTTAAAAATTATCTTTTTGTAAAACAGGGAACAGTGACTTATCATTTCTTTTCCTTGTTACCTGCATATGCATGTATATGGTGACTTCGTTTATTAACTTACCTTTCCAAACTCACTGAGGCCTGGTGTCGAATCCTGGGTACTGTTCGTCTCGCCAACTGAACAGACTGCCCTGCCAAGAAAATGTCTGTTAGAATTCCTTTCTTCTTTTGCGTGAAGCCGCCGGAAGATTTAATAATTTTTTAATACACACGCTTTCTGTCTGTTCACTTGGTAAACATGGATTTCTCACGAGTTCATTTTTCATTTGCCAATGGAAAAATTTCATTTAATCAGAGGAAGGAAATGCCAGGTCGAAATCCTACGAATCGTTTTAAAATCGAGAAATAATTTATCACCGCGCGGAAAAGCAATTTCTGATCGTAAGAACAGTTCGGCAGAGGCGTAGAATCGTTCGGGGGTGGTCGCAGTTCAGAAGGTAAAAGATCGAAAGATCGTCGGCGACTCGCGAAGCCATAGAAAATTTAATCCGAGCCACGAAAGCCGGTAATCTTTCTTCTCCGGTCGATTCTCACCTCGATGCCGATGTCACCGCGGAAACGTTTTCAGAGGAAGGAGGGTCGACAGCTCGTCGTCATCGAGAACCGCGGGAAATCCAATCGTCTTGGCAATCCCCCGTTCCCACGAGGAAATAGCGGACGAAGACAAAGGAGAATGTGAGAAAAAGATGGAGAGACGGAGGTCAAGGATTAGAGATCGATTAGGCCTACGTAACATTTTCTGTAAAGCGATTCCGGTATCGTCGCAAGAAAACGATTGTTTGATAATAATTAGAGACGAGACCAAGTTCAATGAAAACAGAGTGGCTGACGAAAATATTGGGACAGTTCGAGAAATTTTTCATGGATATATTATGTGTGTTATGGAAAATATTTTGAAATTTCGTTAGCACGGTACCGAGACATGATTATCACGATTACATTGGTCAAATTTGAAACTAATCTGTAAGTAATTAGTTCGGATAATCGAACTACTTACTTTCTTACTTGCTGTACTTTTGTTTAGTCTCGACTGATCCCTAACTTTTCAGCCAACGCAATTACAATATGTACACGAATTCGTTGTACACGGAGGCTGAATTCCATTAGATAAAATTTTCTCGGCATGCTTCCCTCACATACGTATCTACTTTTCCTTATCCGTGACACCTTGCGGCGAAGCACGGCGCATTAGGCCTGTAGAAGAGAAAAATATGTAGCATCGAAACAGAGATTTGTTCGAGGACAACGTGACTCTGGTTCTTATTTACAGCGCCGCCAGCCACGGCGTCGAGGGACTCGTAAAGTAGGCAAGGATTGAAAAGCAGGCTGTGAATCGGGTCGACGCGGCGGCTATTGTCGTCTGATACTTTGGACTCGAACTGTTAGTTACGGGTAACGATATCGGCCATCGAGTAGTACATTTTGCATTTACAATCATAGACGAATACATAGCCGGCTCGCTCCTCGTTGCAAACTCTCGAGGGTATAAATTCCAGCTTTGTGACAGGAATTATTCTATCTTAATGGTGAGCTTTCGGTGTGGGAAGTATGTAGGTCGTGTTGTGGATACGCTTTAAGGTCTGTAGCTTCGCGAAGTGTTTTCTGTAAAATTGATGCTCAATAGCGGCGTATCTGCTATTTGAAAGGAACTTGTTATTCCGTTGCTCCTATCCGCCGCGTTCGATACGTTTTTCGGGCTTCTATCTATCGAGTTTTTAACCACCCGTTGTTCTACCGGTGAAATAAGTTTGTTGGTTTTTGTCGGATATCTGAATGGATATTTGTTCGTGAATCGTATCGACAAAAATTTATCAACACTGGGATACAAATTTAAGTAATTAAAGTAGTCAAATTCATGTAAATTCATGTTTATGGACGTTGTTAAACAAATGGAGCCGGAGATTTATTGTACCTAAATTGGATTTAGACCCAATGGAGCAAAGATGAAGAAAATTTTATGTATTTTTCCAAATTATGTTTCTTATAAATGCTTAAAAATCTACAATCTACTCGTTGTTGAGCAAACAGAACTGTAAAAAGTTCCATATAAAACGCACGATATATCTATAAAAGACTTTTTACGTTGAATTTTCAAATACTTTCGTAAGTCACCGTATCTCAGAACTATACGACTCGCAGGAACAAGGATTTAAAATGTTTACCTCGCCGTTCGCCAGGGTAAAACCCAACAGAATTGAAAAGATGCATGAAGAAAAGCTTTATTTACAAGGGAGCCCGGTACAGAGCGTGGGGTATCGTGGGACGCATAAAACTTGCCTGTACGATTGATGTCCTCAAGGAACTCACATTTCTAGCTCGTTTCGACATTATTCTAGTAGCAATCCCATGTTTCTGGAAAGTCCGAGCGCGACGATTTCGGGATTCTCGCGAACAGAGAGAAAATAATAAGAAACTTTGCGGGCTGTAAATGCGGGAACCCAGATCGGGTCTCCGGAGATTGAACCGTATAGCGAACACGGGGAATTTCGTTGAAATATAGCGACTGAAAAGGAAACCGCACGAAACTTGTTCGATGCAGAGAGGAATCGATGCTGAAAGAAATTCCTGCGAAGGATCAACTTCTCGTAAAAGGAATCGGTTATCGGACGTACGGGAATCTGTGGACTCATTGAGGCATCTTTCGGTCCATTCACTGCTTAGTTAGGATCGAATAAATATAATTCGCATGAATTTTTGTCTCTAAACACAAGGAACATTTTTACGAATTTTCATGCGGGTAATTCCTATACGTGCTATGTACTATTAACGAGTCTGCTTTACTCTGGACAATTTGGTTAATTTACAGTAATAACACGTGAAATTTGTCAAAACGTAAGTGTCTTACCAAAGATTTGACAAATTTCTATGAAATCTTTCTATGAGATCTTTCTATGAGAATGAAACGTATAGAATCTGATAAAAAAATGCTGCATCAGAAAATAAGAGAACGAGTAATTTTTGTCGCCATTGTAAAGTTTTGATTTCAATTGAATAGCATTGAAATGAATACGAACGAATGTAATATAAATATAAATGAATATAAATGAATATGTAGTATTTGAATTTCATCTTTTCTTTATATAGTTCGGGATCAAGAAACGTCCTAATATCGATGAAAGGGGATGTACTATGCTGTGTATTGAGACAGGATTGTCGATCAGAATCAAAGTTCCTTTGTTTCCTTTCGAAACAAGCTTCTTTTGACCGTTCATTTCTTCGAACGTAAGACGCGAATGGAGGTTTTTGGCAGGGTACTGAAGTCGCTGAGATGGAGGAAATTTTCTGTGCGCCAAGGTTTCAGATTGCGTCGAGCTCTTTCAGGTTGATCGGCCATGGCATAGGTTTTTCTTCGGCGATGGATCACGGTACAAAGCGGGGCCGAACGACCTGGTAAAAAGTACTCGTAGTAGTCGTATTTGACGAAAGAGCGGGACGAAAGAAGTTTCACTGGCCGATTAATTGAAATGGAAAAGGGTCCTTTGGTTGAGAAATGTTTTGTACGGAATCAATTCAATGTGCGATTTCGGTTGATAGCAATGCTTTCGGGACTTCCTTTTTTCTCACCGAACTGAAAGAATACCATTTTTCTTTTGTACGTTTCTTTCACGATCCCATTATATTTTTACGGGGTATATTTTGTACTCGGTAGCATAATTAAGAATAAAATTAAAAGAATTAGCATACGAATAGAATGGTCGACTAATATTGGCAGCAATAAACTTTTTCCATTGAATACTAATGTGCTCCTTCCGCTATTATTATAAGTGTTCCATTGAATACTTGCACTCCGAAAATTTGTACGATCAATCTTTTACAGTGAAAATTTATGAAACCGAAACGAGAATTGTAACTTAAATGTTTTATTCATTTTTATATTTAAAATCATTCTATCCTTTGTTATGCCACTCATTGCGGTTTTGCAGATGTTTGTACGTACGTATAAAGACCTGAATTAAATCACTTGGTCGATACAATGACAACATTTCGACATGAAATTGCGTGTGTTGTAATTCAATCGTTAATTAAATTGCTCGTAGATTCTGGCTTCTCGAATTGATTATCGATTTATCGCAATGTGAATTGTACCGAGTATATTTTGATACATAATTAATGGACTGATATTATAGAAAATGATACAGACACAGTTAAAGGTCTATCAGGTCAATTAGGCAGTTTGGAAGACTATACACGGAATACAGAAATACTAAAATAAATTTGGAATCCAACTTATCTTGTTCGTTAAGTTTAACACCAAATGTTGGAAACTGAAAATTTAACTCTGTTCGATCGTAGCTGTTGATTTATGCATATAGGTCCATAGCGAAAACATCTGCCTCCGCTCCTACCCAAACTTTATTTAGAAGTTTGACTATAAATTTTTTTGGATCTTTCGAAAGTGGTATGGAATGTACTCACCAGGAAGTATCGCAAGCATGCGTTAAGGTAAGGTATCTCGCGCCCAGGCCGTAAAATGTCCTGAGAACACCTAAGGAATTCCCCAGGGAGTGACCACCTTCCACCCCGATAAGACTTGCGATTTTGCCTTCTCGATGCGCTTCGATAAGACCTACACAATATGAAAAAGTACCACTTTGTTTAGTACGTTTATTGCATCCGTATATTTGAAATTGTCCACATTTGTTCACCAGGAAAGGATAAGTTATGCTCGTTGAGAAAAATAAACACGTTATCGATGTATCGATTTAATCGTGATTGAAAGAGCAGAATAATAATAAAGAACAGAATAATTTGAAGATATGCCGACAGTTAGAAAAATATGTATTTTTAATCTCTGTTCCAATAAAATGTCCTCTTTTTCCCCTCAAATATTCTCTCAAACTGGTTCTCCACTTCAATAAAAGCCATGGTAAAATTATTTTTGTCCTTTTTGTTGGTTTTTTTAATGTTGCCCGCAAATTTCTAAAAGGACGGGAAAGTGGGTGGAATTTGCATAGAAAAATTCTTATCACCGTAGACCAATGAGGTATCAAGGAATTGCTTGGAACAAGTTGAACACGACCTAGTATTCTCATACTAGATTATTCAAATCGAGTGAAGAATACGTAAGTACGCAAATAATTCGCTGCTTGTTCGTTTTAATAGTAACAGAATTGTAGTTTCTTCCTGAATGAAGGAGGCTCTTTATTTTTTGATTTTTTATTTACCCAGCATCAGTTGTGCTTATGTAGTTGTCAACAGTTATCGTTGCCTATTTTTAAACAATGAAAATACAGAATAAAATCGTTTCGTTACATACACATGACGTAAACTGGTTGAAACTCACGTGAATCTTATCTGACCTTTTTTAAATTTTTCACTCACTGAACAATTTATAATTTCTTAATTCTACCATTTATTTGGATTTTGTTTGTATTTGGTTTGTTGTATCGTTATGAGATTAGGTGATCGTTACGTACTATTCGACCATCGATTCTCTTCAGCCAATGATAAGTATCCATATACGTATGAATTTAATAAGTCGATCAGTCATACGAGGTTTTGCAGAGTTTAACCACCAGTTTCTCTACGAATCACCTTCTTTTCCACCTACTACCCTTTTCCTTCCACGACCTTGTTTCGGTTTCTCACTTGGCGGAGCTTCTCAAGCTTATGAAAATGGTTGACAGCTTTCTGGAGCAGGTTACTTGTGAGAAGTTTTACAAGGCGTTTGCTATACTTCGCTCGACTCCGACTGTCACACTTGCCTTACGTCCTCCTTTCATTTTTCTGCAACGGCGCATGCATAACGTGACCTTTGCTTTACGTTTGTTGCACCGTGAGTACGCACTGCAATTCCAACTGGCAAAATTCTGTTGACGACTGTTTGTACCTAACCTTCCGAGTTACTTGCAATGACAGAAATTGAAATGACAATTATTTTAGAACTTGCACTATTTTCCGCACTATTTCACGTTGTGGAGTGAAATAAAGGTAAAATAAGTTGTAAAATAAATTTTATAAAGTAAAGAAGCTTCATTATGCAAACATTTTTGTCTTCCTATTAGTTCGGATATGGAAGACTCTACTATCATGTATATACTTGCGACCGTAATATATGTATGTAAGTCAATAACAAATTGACATATGTAACTCAGTTAAAAACGTTAACACGAGTACAACGTCCATTTCTATATTATTTGAAGTTCAAATACGAACTTCAAGATGTAGGTCACAAACTTCAAATACGAGTGCGAAATTCTAAGAATCTAGTGCAAGTTTAAAATAGGTCACACAATTGGAAGTTATGCTAACGTACTGACCATTCATCGAAGATAAATTCTCTTTCCAAAGTACTCGAAGAATTTTGTTCACTCCATAGTGATAAAAAATGGGGTCGTAAAATATTCAACGGGAATATTAGGGAGGTTCTTTTGCGAAGGAAAAACGTGGGCGTAGAAACCGCATTTGACACGATACTAAGTTGCAAATTGATGTTACAACACTCTGATAGGATTTGTACGAAGCTTCGTATTTTTTTAAGTATCCTGGTTGAAAATTTTTCGTGCGTCGAATTTAAGTTATACTGTCTCATACTGTATAGGAAATATTAGCGTCCATATCATAAATTTTAGATTAAGAGCAAATTAAGACTGGTTTTACGATCATCTTCAGGTTTCAACTATAAAAATGAAGATTATCTCGAACCAGGACTGTGCTTAAAATTTCAATTGTAAGGATTCTGTATTATAAACATAACTTGTCAAGAAGTTCCCTACGGGGCTTCTGGTTTTATTTAATTTCGTATATTTCCGTTACGTTACCCTGGTAATGGTTTCCGCGTGGAACTGTCTGGCTTCGTTGAGAATTCAAGGAAAATGCATGTAGAGGCTCAAAAGACAAGTGAAAAGTTCTATTCCTGACTTTCCGTTGGATGTTCCTTTTGCGACCCCGATTCGGTTTCCTAGTTGCCAGAGTTTCTTGAGCTTATGAAAATGGCTGACAGCTTTCCGACGTGGGTTACTTGTCGCCGAAACTTTTGCAAATTTCCTCGCGCAGGTTATAGACTCCTTCGTTTTTGTTTTTCTTCCTTATCATTCTCTTTCGTCCTTCTCTGTGGTAATTTTCCAAACTCTTTGCCAGAGGAATAACTTTGCGTTTTTAAAAGTCCGAAACTTGCGTATTGTTTGATCGAACAAAGCTGGATGAGAGAGAAAAATGTCTTTGGCGGCAAATAGGATTTTATCATATTTTTAATAGAACCGTCGCCGTCGACGAATGGATTGAACTTTATTACGATATTTGAAAATTTTAATTTAGTTTGCGAAAGAATATTCGGTGTATTCCTGGCAAAGCTATATTTTACGAAATATAAGTGCGCCGGAATTTTGACGTCAATCTACGCAGTAATGAATGAAACTAAATTTGCTTTTAAAAAACGTGTAGGAATTGTTTGTTCGATTTGTGAAATTGTTTGATTTAAACGAGCAAATAGGATATTTTCGTGGAAACAAAGCCTCGAGTTACAGTGTATTTTTGCACTACTTTATTCGTTAACTCAGTGAGAAAATATAGGAAAGAGTAGAAGCGACGTGAAAATTTGCATGAAGGCAATTTTATCGATTAACTAGCCGCCGATAAGCAAACATTTTTCTCAACCGTCGGTAAAGCTACGACAATATGAAACGGTGCTACCAAGTTGGAACCAATAATTACTTTCCTCTTGAATGATACTGCTTCAGAGAAATCGAGCAATTAATACTAGTTTCCTTTGTCCTCTTGAGTTTCCTCGAGAGCAAACTCCCTACCCGACTCTGTCGTTTTGTTGCATCCATTGTTACTTGCAGTTGGTACGCGATTCTAGCAATCTAATTATCAGTAGAACAAGTAGCAACATCTTAAACTTGAAAATCTGTTTTGTTACTGCTTATTGACTGTTATTGTACCGAGTTCCTCAAAATTATTAATTTCCATCGCTTGTATAAACTTCGCAAGATAATTATAGAAACTTATAATTGCATTATACTTTGTTCAATTCGTTGAATATCTTTCATTTTATACGAGGGGCGACTCGTTTCAACAACTCTCTACCCATTAACATATACACTGCTACGAAAATATGGCTGTTTATCTTCAGGAGCTGCACAGTTTGTTCATCAAAAATATCTTTAGCTTCAATGAGTCATTAAATTTTCGTGAATTAAAATGGGTCATACGTCCATTTACGTAGCATTGATTTTTAATTTTATTGATTTCGAATTATATGCAAAACTGTTACAACGTAATTGTTTATCTTGTACATCACTTGGAAAATATTATATACAAAAATGAGTTTTCATATTATTTGAAAGAATAAAGAAGAGATTTGTTTACTGCACTTAGTTCCTATTTTTTTATTATATTACATTTTCATTTTCCAAAGTAACTTTTACGAATTGTTAGAATTGTTAAAATAGTACCTTCTCGTACATATAATTTAGCCTGAATAATAATTAAATAAGGAGCAAACAACATCGAAGTTCCATTCCACGATGCAATTTCTGCTGTAGTAAAATAAAGAATTGTAAATCTTTCGAAATCCGTTGTAATGCATTGTTCGTTCGTAGAACGTAAGTCTCGCTCTTTTTCTGTTTCTCAGTGCTATGAAGCTGCATTTTTTATTTCTGTAGCAACCTTAGGGAATCGTACCTGATAAATATTGCTTGCACCATTACGTACACCTTGATATTCTGTGCACCAATCTTCCTCAAGACGCTCTTATCTCTTCTTCGTAAGTTGAACCGAACAAACTCTAAATCTCATATCTTGCATTGTGAAATAAAAACTGTTATATAGTTTAATGTTTGAAAGAATAATTTCAATTATATTAAATGTATGCTGCTTTATATATGTAGATCTTAAAGCTTCGGTAAAATATAATCAAAGTAGTAGAATTAGTGCGATCAACAATTTTATTCGCATAGCAATTTTATTAATGTACTTTTCATGTATTACTTGGGTCAATGATTACTAAATCAAAATACTATTTAATAATTTAAAAAATTCATGTATTTAAAAAAAAGATCCATGTTTCTGTCCTTTTCCAGATCAATATTTGGCAATTAAAAACTGATCGTGAATTGAAGTTTCGAAGCTCACCTTTGACGGAGGTAACCAAAGTTAAATGTTGAGCATTCATCTCGGCGAGCCGGCGGATCACGTCGATCTGTTCCAAGGAAAGTTGAACCGCATTCAACTGTGCCGCACCGCATGGAACGTAGGCAGACCAAAACTGAAAACAATTAAAGCAAATGTTACGAATAGTTTACAACTTTACTTCTATGAGAGATTACTAAAAACACACGTATAACTCTTAACCTTTTCTAAAATACTTTAATAATTCTAACATATTAAATTGTGGGTAATATAAGCCGAAGATGAGAGGCGATGAGTTCTTGATAGAAACATTTTTAATAAATCATGCTTTCTACTTATTTCGCATATTTATGACATACATATTTAACGCTTGTCGTATTGAGTAGGATCGAAGACTTTGATAGAGTAAAGTGGATTCGGATGGATTATTATTAATATTGTCCACTCATTTGCATGGTTTCGGTATTGTGTGCCGCTAGTTAGCTACTGATTGTAGCGGGTAATACGTCCATAATCATAACACTTGAGAACACTTAGCACTGGACGATAGACAGTTAATTAACACTCGTCGTTGTACGAGCCGAATTACATTCATATGCTCGCGTGGAGTGCTTCTCCCTACTTTGAAAATTATTGTGCACGGACAATTAATCAGCTCGTACATTAACGCTAATTTCGTTTCGTGTCAAACAACGAAAGCATAATATTGCGGCAGAAAAATAATCGTAAAAATTGAATTATTAGGTATGTACTATAACATACCAAATTACCATTTTATTCATTATAGATGCTTTTTTATAAATATTATTTTATTCGATAGGTAAATGGGATGTAACACGTTGACGAACGTATTTCTCGATTAGGAATGATTTCCGAGTACTATTAAATGATAAAAGAAACCAGTTAATAGATCTTGTTGATATTAAATGCTGTTATAATTTTAAAATAAAGATTATAATATATTGTGGCGTAAAGAGAATTGTCGAAAGAGATTATCGGTTAAAGCTACGCGATACCTAAATGTTATTAAGGCTGTACACGAGACGGTACCTAGTGATGAATAAAAAGTTTTCTGGAACAGAAGGGGACAAAGCAAAGAGCAATGAGGCGCGCCTCTGCATTTCACTAGGTTCCGCTTTGAGAAGCAACGTTACCAATTACTCAGCGGTCTGATTACCGTAGAGTTTCTGTGCCAGTGTAAATATTGAATTTCGGCTCTCGTCTAACCCGATTGGCATCCCTGATTCCCATGGTGCAGCTGCCATGACGTCAACGTTATTATACTAATCGCGTGGCGATATAACATCGGCGGTGGCAACATGAAATTTTATGGAAAACAAATCACCTTTTAAACAAAGGGGAATGATTAAGTGAGATACACGCCGTGAGCTCGGCGGTGGCTCCTTTGTTAATTTTACCCGCTCAGCATATTTTATACGATATTCCTTAATTTTCGTTTAACTTAATTTTAACGAGAGTGGTATAAGAGAGGAAAAAGAATTTTAATCTTCAACGAGAGTGGACAAAGGGATGTCTTATTAAGTCAATCAAAATTACAGGTTTGAAAAAGTTCGAATATTCAGTTAAATATCGCTTAGTAAATCCGAATCGGCTCTTAAATTTCCATTAATCGCTTGATTTTCATTGGAATTTATATTTTTCTACCACAGGATTCAATTTTTCGGATTTTATCCACCGATTACTATTTGCAATCTTCGTAATGAAACGTTTATCTCTCGTACTCAATTTTTTATCAACTTTTGTGGCAATGAGTACGAAAGAGAGAGAGAGAGAGAGAGAGAGAGAGAGATACAAAATTATAATATTTGTAATACTTAACAATATCTTCAATATTGTCGTAACGTATATTTATAAAACTTTAGTAAAACCATTGTACAAACTAGTGCTTGTATCCCTATAACATATAGCACAAAAATAGTATTATCTTCTTATTCTACGTAACGCAATTGTAAATCGATCGTAATTATAACATTAATGAAGCTTTAACGCGATTTAAACGTTTCCAAAGCTGGGGGTAATGCTGAAAGCCAGGTAATGAGAAGATGGAAACAGCAAATATAAGTTACACAAGGCTTCATTTTACTTTAACTTATGCGCTCCACGTTTCGTAATTTAAATCGGCTTCGTATAATTATTTAAATCTACTAGATTTTAATGAGAGTCCTTTATCGCTGAACACGATGCCCCTTTTGAAGTCACCTGTTATTAATTAGTCGGTTACAAATTAACCGGCCGTCGTCGGTTTTCCTTTTTTTATAACCAGAATGTTTCCGATGTGAATATAAGGAAAATGGCTTCTCCATCTCGAGCTGGAAAAACGGATTAAATATGAAGCGAGACAATGTTTCATGGTTGGCTTTTTACACCTCGTACTCAGAGAAAATAATTGAGTTGTTGCCGCGTTGCTGAAACTTTCACGGTAAATTGGGTATTTTCCCAACTATAAAATGACAGGATCCAGCTAAAAGGCGCGACACTGGATATTCTCGGAACGCAGTTATGTGCGTAAAAATGAAAAATCTAACAGGAGTTTGTATATCGCGCGTAAAATGTTTTATGAACGTATCAAATAGAAATTCTTTTCCTTGTTATATCCGTTCATCTGAGACAGCTAAATTTGCTTCTCTACATGCACTATATGCTTTCACTCGTATACTTATAATTTTAAGATCGAAAGATCTGACATTGTTTATTGATCGAGTCAACGTTTCAACCAGTCAGCGAAGCGAGTCTGATAAGTCTATCTCTTCCCTGACACCCGGTACAGTAAGTAGTAACACACACTAAGCGTGCATATACAGGTAGTGGAAATCGCGATTAATAAGCGGACAGGAGATAAAGCCGTCTGACTGGAAAGAGACGCGCGTTCTTCCAGAAGGGAAGCAGATAATACGGTAGTAACGTAGTACGTAGGTAGTTCGGCTGGCGTATTTTATTCAAAACATGAATTCGCCGTCAGGGAAATATGCTTTCGATAGAAAAAAGGAAAAAAGAACAGGGAAAATGCAATCAAGCCGGTGACGATTTCAAAGCAACTTGTTCGTTGAGTCTCGTATAGCAGTTGGCGTTCCGTCAAGTTAACGTTCGATAGGAAACAATTTGTTCCTTCTCGCGTGGCCAACGTCGAAAAGCGTTGTGCGGCAATTAAAATTCTTTTGGTTTTCATCGTGGCCGAGTTTTCGCCGAGAAAGCAATTTCGGACGTCATCGCGAAAGTAGAAATTAAAAAGTCTCGTTGATTCAATTACCGATTGAAAGTTTCCTCGGTCGTGTTAATTAAAAGCGAGACACGCGATGTGATTCTTCTGCTTTGTTTTTCGTATCGAACAGTAGGTCGTCGTTTTTTCTTGTCTCCTTTTGTGTGAAATTAGTTCGAACATTTTCAGGCTATTATCCTTAGCGGCGCAATAATTGGACTAACGACGTTTGCTTAACGTCTTATTGGTGTTTGTCGCACTATCTATTAAGCGCGTGTCTACCTTATTTTGCGCAGTTAAAATATCTGATACGCCAGAACTCCATCTATGTCAACTGCATTTATCTGAGCGAAATTTTAATTAATGCTCGATTAACTGAGCTTTTGCTGGTTGGATCCATTTATCTGAACCTGAGCTCCTATTATATGAATGAAAAATAGTAGGTAGTGGTGATAATTGCTCCAATTACATAAACTGTTTGCCCTCTGACAAGTTCAGATAAATGGAGTTCCAACGTAAATGGAGTTCTACTGTACTGAAAATTAGCGTCGTTATTTCTCAAAATGTGTCGAAATATGGAATTCAGATATATGCGGTTCTATTGTACGTACTACGCTAAACATCGGGCGCATTTAATAAGAAAGTGATACCAGTGCCAAAAATGATTCTGTTGTAGCCGATGTTGTCACGTTAAGAATCCAAGATAACGAGTAATTTCGAGAAAGTCATAAAAGGCCAGGTTTGCTCAATATTCTTAAAACCAGTCGTTTAGTCCGATCCCCTTTCTTCTCTTACGGTAACTAACAGAATGAAAAGTTCCTTTGATAGCGAGGAGCCGTAATAATGGTGGTTATTTACGTTATAACGAAATTCTTTATAGGAAACAGCTCACGAAAGACCGTTGTAAAGGGTGCGTTTACACGACACTGGGTTTCTTCGCGTATTTCCTTTTTGTGCTATTCGTTCTTATGTTTCCTTCCGTTCCCTTCTGTCCTCTCTACCGTCGAACAGCAGTTTCGCCACCAAGAAAATGACTTTCTTGCCTGCCTCCTGGTTTTAAGCGGTATCTCGCCCGTTCGAAATAACGGAGTATTACTCGAGGTAAACGAGCAACGATATTCGCAGATTATTGCCGATGGCTCGTCAAATTCAGTTCACGGCGTGTGTCTACGTACTGTCGATTATCTTTCGCCAGTGGTTTTCCATACGTTTTCGAGGGAAATCGATAGGAGAAGAGAAAACGGAGCAAGTCGATTTGTGTTTTCGTGCTTTTAAGGATGAAATTTCGTTATTTTTCCATTGTCCGAGGATCCTTCGTAGACCAAACTCGGTAAACAGGATAATTTTCGCGAGATATTTATCGACGCTCGTGCATTCTCTCTTTTATTGGTGGGCGCTTCCGGTAACCGGCTCTTTTATTGGCTTCCACGGTTTCCTTCTTGACTTTCCCGAGGTTCAACGCGACCTTCCGACTAACCTGACTGGAAATAGAAATTCTCTGATCTGTCTCGCGTAGAAAGATTTTTTATCAAGCAGGAATTTAGTTCTTTCAAGGAGAAATTTCTTTTTTTTATTCTTTTACAAATTTGAGGTATCGATTCTCGCTTTTCATAGCTGCAAAGATTTTCAAGAATGAAGTTACTCTATGCACCAGTGACAATAAGAAGTAGAGGCTTGTTACGTTTTTTACTCGCGATCTTCGATTATCCTCGCGATAAACTAGAAAATCAGTTTCTAGTCCACTTTTTCTGTCGCGCACATGCAACAAATCGTGTTAGCTGGTCGCGTAAAATGTTTTCATATTCCTATGATGGTTTCACAGGAGAAAGAACTTTAGCCTTCTCTGTGGTCTGCATCCAAACAACTCGAGGGGACATCGAAAGTGCGTTAACACGCAAAAGAAATCTGCATCGACAAAGTTCGCTGCACGCGGGTACTTATGCATAGATAAAGACTCGCAGAGAATATGCGAGAGTGGTGAGGGGACTATGGAATCTCGTTTCCATTCTAACTCCGACGAAAACTCGAAGAAAGCGTAGTAATCGCGAAAAGAGAATCAGCCAGGACGCTCTGCTACATCATGTTCGGTTCGACGAAACAACCGCGGCAACTGTCGGATGCCATAACGCGAAACTTAACTAACTGCGCTCCGAGCGAAAAACGACAAGTTAATTTAAGCGAATTGAAAATCGTTAGTGAGTTGTGCACTGTTAGTTTCCGTGGGATAAACTTTTCCAAATGAGAATGAGTCGTATCTCTTTAATAGAGCCGCGGAACTGGTGGGGAAAGTACGTGCCGAGAAATTTGATTTAATACGATTAGACCGTGGATAGTTATGCAAATTCATGTTTCTATGAAAGCAACTGAAGAAATGGAATTTGAATAGAAATTTGTCTCGTCTACTAAATACCATAACGAGTATTCTACTTTGGATATTTTACATATCTTTAGATCTTTGCGTATCGTTGTATTATGTGTTCTGTAAACATCTTTAAAACGCAATATGCATATACAGTCTAAGTATGATTCGATAATTTGATAGAATATAGATTTAATATTCGTAATGATTTTCATACATATTTACGCGAAATAAAAGTAATGCAAATATTCAATAATAACGTAGCTTTAGGAGTGTAATATAAAAACGTAGAATGATACGATACGGTTCTATTTTTTTCGTCAATTTCATATTTTAGTGCTCAGTGTAATTCTCTTTCATGGAACTAAGAATTTTTCACGTATACAGACGTAATCGTAGTGAAATTTCCGCGGGCTGCAGCAATTTATATCGCGAGGCAAGGAAGCGTGATTCAAATTGTCTTCCATAGGAATGTGTCGCGTAATTAATAATTGAATACGGACAATGACACAGAAGTAACAGCAATTGTTAGACTGCAACGTTCGCGTCTGAAAGCTCGTATAATTACACCAACGATCACGAATACATCAACGAACCTTGAAATCAATTTTTAAAACGAATACAGGAACGAATTTGCAAATAATTTTACAAATTTCTCCATCTGTAATACTTCGTATATAGGATATCCCAGTAATCGTAATCGTATTATTGACAAGAAAGCAAGTTTTCGTGAAAAAATAAAACACTTATTGGCAAGTAAATATACTTAAATAATTTTGTGATAAAGTGTTTAGTTTCCTTGGTAAGTTAGATACACAAAATTAGGTAGATGTATGTATGTTTTTGTGACTGACTGTAGGTACACGAAGAGTAACCAGTGATCAATATTGTTCGTTATATTTGACGTTAGCCCGCGGCATGGTGTCAATTCATTACAACGATGGTGGAACGAAAGCCATACAGAGCGGTGGGGTCATAATACGGGGGAAAAGAAAATGATCCTTTAGGAAACCAATTCGGATCGAATCTTCTCCAGAAGCCGTAAAACATACTGCTCCCCCAATTTTTGTTGCTCTCTCGCAAGGGTGAGAACAAATCCATACTTGTTCTTTACTTCTGCAAACGGCCCTATTACTTTTCCTCGGTTGATCATCGTATTCTTTCCTTTTTTTTTCGTCTCCGACTTTGTGCTCCGTCCTTGTTTTCCAAGACGAACATAAAATCCACGATTGCGTAGATATTAAACCTTCATCCTTTGAATTCTTAGTTATATTTGTAAAAATATGAATTTGCAAAAATATCTGCAATCTAATCACTATAAAGTTCAACATTAGATTTGCTTATAGATTTGCATTAGATATCGAGTAATCGTTAAGTGGAAACTGGCGGCAAACATTGGCAGAAAAATACGAGAGTGAACACAACATGTCGTAAACCAATCCTGCCTTTAAAAGCATGAATTTCTGGTTCCTCGATTTTCCGTGCGAACGCTGTATTGCCTGTTTACATTATTAACGAAATAACGGATGATGCTTTTTTCTCTTGAAAATTGCAAGTTGGAAGCCCACGACTCGTGGATCTTCCCGTAGTTAGCAAAGTCGTTTACCAGTTAGAATTCAGGTCAGGGAAATGGTTTCGCATCCCACTTCCGATCGGCTCTCCATTTTCTTGGTAGGCCTTTATCTATTCTTTCGCTATTCATAGACAATCGCGAACAGAGTTCGCTGAATATGATTCTCGTCGTTCGTCCGTCGTTAATACAATATGGATTCATTTTCAAGTAGCTACGATCGATTTATCGGCGTGAAAGTGATTCCTTCGGGAAACCTTAGAGACGTCGCGTCGTTTCCATGGGAAAGTACTCAATTGGATTATCGGATGACTTGGCTTTAGACCTTTTCCTACACTTATCTTCCTTATATTTCACCTTAATGCTATTGTTTTTACTTAATTGTTTCGCTTCAGCGAACGTTATTATCTTGCGATCAATTTTCTTAATCTCTCTCTCCCTCCCTCTCTCTCTCTTTCGAAAAAAGGATAGAGTATTTACCAAGCAGTGCAATACAGGGACTTAGAATCTGCAATTTAAATCGAATGAAAGAAATTTATGCGTTGAAGAAACAACAGAACATCCGCAACGAGAATTTCCTTCTCTTGTATGCGCTGCTCGTGTTCGATCAATTTACAGGGGTCCGCACTTTTCCGAGTAGTTTCCACTCTCACGTAACCCTACCTTGTTAGACGTCAAAGTCAATATGCAAACGAAGAAGCGGCGAAGTGCTGGAAGCGCGCCGAGGCCGCCGGTCTTATCGAGTTTTAATATTTATTCGTGCTGCGGGACTGCATTTTCTCGAAGAAACTAAAAAATTGAATTCCCCTGGAGTAGGCGCTTACCATCGATGACAATGGAATCGCCACCCTCTTGGAATTGAGCCTCGATAATCAAATTACAAATCGCCAATAGCACGACAGGGGATTCTTTGCCCTGGCTTTCCTTACTGACCTTCCAATAAACGCAATCGGAATTTCAGATCCCGATTACCTGCATTTTTCGCGCTTATGCTCGCGTCCATTCTATCTACATTTGCATTTCGTTGCTTTTCTCCCTGTTTATTTTTTTCTTTTTATCTTGTTTAATCTTTCTCCATCAGACTCTTATTTCTTCTCCTGTCCTTTCGATTCGGATAAAAGCGCCACCATTACGATTTTGTCCTATTTCTCTGTAAATCTTATTTTTTAGTTTTATCACAGTATTACTTTATGATATTATTTTATCATATTTGCATACCGTTGCATTTATTATAGCATTTGCATAATAATCGATTAGGTCCAAATATATTAAATTTACCATCGTGTTGTTCAATTTATTATTGTTAACTTACTAAATTCCGACCGTGAATAAATAATTGCAATGAAAATTTCAGATCCAGGCTACCTACGTCTTTCGTCCTTATGTTCGTTTTCTTTCAACTTTCATTTGCATCTCGCTGCTTTTTTCAATGTTTGTTTCATTCCTTTTACCTTGTTTAATCTTGCTCCACCAGTTTCTCATTCCTTTACCCATCCCTTCGATTTTCTTACCCTCGTCACGGTTTCCCTATCTCTCATCCTCCTACTTTCCCTCCCCCCGTTCCTTTTTTCGAGTAAATTTAAAGCTACCCCATTGCCTGAGGAAACGCCCTGTCGATTTATCAGTGAAACTCAGGTTAAGTAGAGAGGAAGGAAAACGAGACCGAGAGACGAGGGAGGAAATGCGAACGAAAATTGGCGGATGTATTAGTGTTTGCGTTAGCTGGCCGGAAGAGCCGCTGGTGTACCCAAACGTATCTAAAGAGAATAGAAACTACCCTCGTGTTAGTGGGAGAAGAGAAATTTTGTTGGGCGCTCGAGTACTCTTCTTGGCTTCATATAATATGCTGTATTTAAGGCGTGCTTAAAACATTTACAACTGTTAACTAGGATACCGTTTATTACGGAGCTTGAGAATCTTATTTTACGAGTCGCACCAAATTGTTCTACATTCTACGTTCTCTTCTATAATAAGATGTTACATATGTAGCTTACGTATGCAGTAGCTTCAAAAAATGTTTCTACGCATTTTTATTTTTTAACGAAGTGCTTTCTTATCAGGTTGTATATATTATTTCCATGGTACGAAATTGCAATTGTATAAATATAAAAGTGCTACCTCTGAATGATACGAAAATTAATACAACGTGGGTCTAAATTCGTGGTACAAACAAAATCAGGGAAATTCTGTGGTTCGAAATAAGGCGAAAATCAAGAATCAATTCGATAGAAGCGTGGTGGTGGAAGCTTCGTTTTCGAGAGAAACGAACTTGAAAACCTGTCAAATATACGTATACTTGACCAATTGTCGATAAAGGAGATGCATTAATCTTTGGACCATCTGAAATGAATCTTCGACACGATGCGATTCGTTGTTAATTACTGAAATAACTTTCTAGAGCGCGTTTGCGAATTCCTGTTAACCTTCCCGCATAACCATGGTTCGCATGCGCTTCGTATTTATCGCGTGGAACGCACGCAGGTATTCATTTCCAAGTATCCGGCAGGACGTTCGTGTGCTCTGGATCGTTATGCACGTGTTTAATTTTATGGTACACGCCAGTGTATGCAGATGAATCTCATATGCGAGTGTGAGTATATCATTTATCGAGTATTTTCTGCATTCTTTGCAATATTCCACTCTATATAAATCATAAAGATTATGATGGTTACTCGTGATTTTGTAACGAGATTAAATCTTGTAAATAATAAACAAACCGTGGAATATTTTTGTGCGGCAATGTACGCCGATGCATATTTTAAAAAATTCTGAAATCGCGTAAACGAAGTATGTGAGAGTATTGCAAAATGAATTAATAAAGAAGTTGCGTAGCACGTTTGCAACCATCAGGATGAATTATGATTATCTCTGAAAACAACTCTCGAAAATAGCGTGTAGTGGTGAGATTACAATTGGATAAATCCTTTCTGTTCGAATTATATAAAATTTCTATCTATGAAGGAGCTTGTCGAACGTTAGCTGGTAGAAGAAGTTCAATCCCTTCGAAATGCTTGATCGTGAATTTCAATCGATACGCTGAATTCCTCCGAATATTAAATAGAATGCAACGCAATTTTATGAAACTTGCTGTTAAACGATGCATACAAAACGAACTCGTTTTTACGTAATATTATGCAAATACACTTTCCAAGAAAGTTAATCTGGTCGAAAACTTAGGTGGTGCGTTTCAAAACACTCAAAAACGCATAATCAAGTAATAACATGGCAGACTAAGAATTGTGGTCATGTAAGACAAAATTTCGAGAATTCAAGTTTAATCGTGTGGTTCAGCTTTTAAGGATGCCGACAGTTTAGTTCCTTATCCGGCGAATTACAATTTATAATTTCATTCTATGGCAAAATTATAGGTGGTATATTGGACTCCTGAATTATATTTCTATTATTGCACAATTTGTTTTTTTATAAATTGAAAAGCTACAGATTCAATGCCATGAACAAATAATTTTCATCAGGTTTACCTATTACTGAAATGATTTTTAAAATTAGATAATTTAAACCTATAAGCTGCTAATTGTATAAGAAGATATTAAGTACTTTTTCTAGTCACCTACTGCTTTTTTACTGAATCTTATACTTTGATAAAATTCACATTATGATTAAAAATGATCTCAGATACAGGATCCATGTGAAAAGATAAAAAGGAAATGCCTTCGAAGTCTGTTAGAGATATCTAACGCGTCAATAGTAATTTGCGATATCGAATTGAAGTTCGAAAAAAAAGAAAGTAAATGAAAAGATTAGATGGTTGGGGTTGTTTACCGAAGTGCAATATCTGGATGGAAAAGGATGTTTCGTAACACTCGACGAACAAAGAGGAACGATGGGTCATACGCGAATAGATCGGAATAAACGGTAGATGCAGCCAGGGTGGGAAAAAAGAAACTAGCCTGCAGCCTGTGAGCCCTCTTTTTACGAGTTTGCATCTCGAAGAATGTTTGCGAATGCCGAACTAACGTTGAAGAAAACAAACACTTGAAATGAACTAACGCAACTGCCGAGAAGTTTGCAAATGCGAGCATCTCACGCATACATAGGTATATGCAAGATGGATGCATCTTTGAATTACGAATGATCCATCTGCGAACTTCCAGGGAGAAGTTTCACGAATTTCCGTGAAAACATCCGCGAACGAAAGATGTGTCTCAAATTTTTCACGTGTGTCGCCTTCGTGATTTTAATAAATCTCTTCTGTTGCTGTTCCCACATGCGTGCGCTTATGTGCGTGCCTGTGCATATATGCATAGAATATCTGTTATGCTACGAACGCGTATTCTATTCTCCGCTTCAAAATTCCTCAGTTCTAAAAAAGAATACAGATCACAGTGGTCTTAATATTTCCTTTCTTCTCCACAAACAGAAACGATATTCCCATGACATTCTTAGTTCCGTGCGTTTTTCAGTGAAGGTTTATACGGTGTATTACTATCTTTACACAATTTCAGGTTTTATATAACTTTAGAATCTGAAGTTGGCGTGATTTGATTACTACGGTGTTTAGTTTGACATTGTAAGAATATGCAGGCGGACTTAAATTTGCAAAGTATTAAATGAAAACTATGTTTAATAATGGAATTATTAACTTAACATTAACAGCGAATAGTCTGATTCTTAAAATTGTCCAAAACTGACGTATTTCGTGAAGAATAGAAATTGAAATGCCTGAAATCGAAGATAATTTAAAAGTCAAGCATAACACAAATGATGCATAAGCAAGTCAAGCATAACATAAATAATATTGTAAGCTACTGTACATAATATATTGTACTACACCTTTTCTCTTCTTCTTGATATCGTAAAGGTAGTGATGAGTAAAAAGTGTCGGGGCTTATTTCTTTTCTTTTATTACGTTTTCATAATTTAAAAGTCGATCAGAGCAAGTCATCCTTATTGCAGAACCGGAAATTAAGCTTTTGGCGAACAGCCTATGCAATCAATACTTCTCATGAACAGCATGCAATAAAACACACCTCTCGTTATTAGCACCCGTTGAATTTTGTCGAGCCATTTCTTACACGAGAAAAATGGTCCAAAACGGTTCGATAAATTTTACTTGAAAGGATTGAACGTAGCATTGTCTCGATAATACATTGCACGAAATCGATTAGAAAATACACGCATAAAATTGTAGTGGTATGAAATTAGACGACACTGCGGGTCTAAATATTGTCCTTTTCGTATTTTATATTTTTGTCATAACTTTTTAATGAAGCTTCAAACGATCTATGTTTATATAACTATGTTTATATAACATTTTTTCTTATTTATATCCATAGAATATCCCAAACAAGTTTGGCCCGATAAAACTGGATTACTATATATATACCTATTTATTTTCATCCTATCACTTTAATTCTCTTCGCTTCGCTTCGTCATTTTAATTCTGGTCATCCATAATACATATTTAGATGCACGTTACAGGTACGTAGTTTCAAACAGTCGTTTCTATCGAATCATAGCATCTTCTTACGAAGCAAGAATTTATTTCGTTTCGATGCGTACTAACTATAATCAGTGCTCCTTTTCCACTGTTTTAATTACGTTCGGTCGTATTCATGGTACGTTTGCCTAGAAACATTCCGCATGAAAGAATTTTCCATTCCTCTGTACGCGATTCGTTTGCTTGTAACCAACACCGGGGGTTCGTCGGTTTCGTTCAAATAAAGAACCCAATGAAATCCTCTCGTTAAATAGCAGAGGAGTGCGTTTACTCTTTGAAAATGGCTGCGTGCATCAGGACTGGCTGGTATGACCTAATTATGATAGCGGTACGCCAGCCAGAGTGCCATGCGCCTACTATAAATGGATGCCCGTAAACCAGTCCTGCATGTGCTGCATCACGATTATACCCTCTCGTAATAACAACCAATCCGTCTCACCCTTCCCAGTCACCGCCATAAATGACGAGGAGAGGTGCATGTGCGGAAGTAACGTTTTGTGAGCCGCATCTCCGTAACCCCGGCGAAGTGATTGACATATCGACAAACGCAACCACCCCTTTGCCCGATTTTATCAGCCCCTCATAAAACTCTGATTCGTTGTTTAACGATTAATCGTTAACGAGGACAATTAACCACGCTCCAATTTTCACGAAAATTTTATTCAGAGTTTTTCGATTCAACTCAAACAGATGGAGAAAATTCTTCTTCCTTCGAGTTTGATATAGATGAAAACATTGGAATTTCATTGTACAGGATGATGGAGAAGTTGGAGGAGCTCGTATGCATAAGCTGCATTCATCGATCGTTCTTTGTTCGTTGATTATTTTCGAGTAACGGCGATGTACGCGAGGGAAATTCCTTTTGTCGAAGGAAGGTGCTGTTTTATGTTGAAGATAGAAGAAGAAACGTCGAAATCAACTTTCTCGTATAAGTAGTGCGGTATAAATTTTTAAGAACAAGTTTCAACCCTTATACTGCCAATCGGAAAAATCTTATATCTATATAAAATCTGCGTTCCTAAAATTTGTAAATGTTTAAAATTTGTTTAACACTTGGTCGGTTCGTTTTGACTGATTCATTGATTTGTTTTATTTTTCACGCGAATATTCTCCACGTTCGTCCAGTCAGTGCCTATAGGATAAGTGGAAGAATTAATTTCAACGTGTGGTAATTAACAATGACAGGCAATAATTTGACCCGATGCTCGTAAGTGACATTTTTGGTAGTTTATCGTCGCGCGGAATATATATAATTGAATAATTTAAACGTTCGAGCAGAATTTTGTTCGCGTTGCGTCAGTCGCAGTGGCGTGTAAGCACAGAAGGCCCGCATGATGGTGGCGCTTCTGTTCGTAGGTGAACAAGAGGCAAAAAGAGGATGTGTGTTATGCAGGGTGGATTCCAATGATTTTCATAGTGATTGACGTATCGACACGTGCCATCTCTTTCACCTGGTTTTCTCGTCACTCGTACAATGAAATTTCAGTTTTTTCTATTTGTGACTTTCAATGTCGAATTAACGAACCTCGAATGGATACGCGTTTCAAGCGAAATTAATTCCCTTCACGAATCGGATTCGTTGATTTCGTTCGAAACGTGTAGGTTAAATTAACAAGACGAATTTCTACGTGAAAGTGTGAATAAATGTTTTAACATGTATGCCGATTCACGAAAATATAATGGATATATCGTATATATCGTAGAGAACTTTTGGAAATTTCATTCACGCAATTTTGTGTCGATTTCGTTATCTTCAATCGTGATGTATCGACGTTACCGAACTATGGAACATTACTCATTAGTAATCTGTGTGGTTAGATCGTTAGAGGGCAATCCTTTGAGTCCAACACAAACCAGTTTACGTATGAATTTGGTGATTAGAAACTATTGATTAAAGCTTGGCAATTACGTGAGACGCCAGTCGTACGATGCTGGAATTTAGATGCGGCTCTTGTTAATTGTTGTGATAGGTACATTCCGAATTCATCATTAGTCCTGAGAATCAGGAACAGAAAATACCAAATATTTAAAATTTACAGAAGCTATATAATACCGCTTGACATACGTCGTAATGAGTTCGTAAGAAACAGGATCATCGTAACGCATATCTCCAATGAGCGAACAAAAGAATAGAACTTTTAATTTAGAAAAAAGATATAAAGTCTATGAAAAGTTGTTAAAATCATCTTACTTGACTCTGTTTTAATAGACTCTTCCGTAGGTTATAACCGCATTAGTTATAACCATAAAATATTACGTTCTTCGGAATTCAGCCGATAGAAATGCGAAATTGAACTATTAAGACGGTGAGTAGTAGGTGATCCGCGCGAGGTAACTAAGCCCGCGTAATTATCGTGTCAATAATCGAAGGGCAAAGTTTCTTTTGAAGCTTCCCGGCCCATTGACACTGGCAGAGTCGTTAGCAAGCCTTCTTCCTGCTCCGCCAAGTCCAAATAGTACCCGGCGCAAACTTGTCGAAGTTTCGAATGCACCACGGCCCAGCCCGAATACGTAATGAGTACGTGGCCTCTTGGCTTTGGACCATTATGCGAGTCGGACCATTATGACTAATCGCTTGGAATGCTTTGCTATCGGGGCCAGGCAAACATTTTGCGACGAGAATGATCGGCTGAGCCTTCCTACCCAGACAAGAAGAATGAAAATTGCTCGATCGTTAACTTCGATTTACGTTAAGTTTCTGTTGATTTCAAACCTGTTCGTTATATCGTACCAATTATGAGATGCTTTCTGCAATGGAGAAAAACGTCATAGAAACGAAGGAATATCGTAGGTATGAATAGTAGGTCGTTAAAGTTTTGATACTTTTTCCGTTGATTATACTCTGAGTCTCATTGAGAGATTTACCGATTCTGTAATACATTTGCAGTAGATTAATTATCTGATTGGTCTCTTTAATGGTAATATGGCGCTATTATGAAAGAAAGTACAGCATGCTATTAAGAAGAAAAATAAAGGTAATCTGAAAATCTTCGAAAGCCCTCTACTTCAGCTTTTGTAAGCGAACTTCCAATATTTAAAAAATAATTAATAGACAAATAATTAAAGAAACGATAGGATACAATCAAGTATTTCTTTGTTCACCCTGCGTACAAAGAATCATATTCGGTCGTTTTCCGATTTCTTGAAATACCTCTTGTTAGGAAATTTCTTAACTTCACAATATCGGTTTTTCTTAACAAAATTTCCTCTGCTCGCGACGTAGCTTCCCTAAGGAGGCAGACTCACTTGACACGACATAGCGTCATCTAATCTATGACCTAATCTCAAACGCAAGTACAGTTCAGCTGGTCCAGCGGGAGCGCCGAAGAGGGAAAGAGAGATGACGATATGTGACTAAGTATACGAGTATGTACATGTTGCCACGAAATTGGAGCAATAGAGATGGACATGAAAGCTGTGGCACTGAGAAGGACAGTGATATATATATATATATATATATATATATATATATATATATATATAGAGAGAGAGAGAGAGAGAGAGAGAGAAAACGTGCCAGGGAGAACAAGATGGAGGAAGAGAGAGGGAAATGAACGTTCAGACATTGGTAGCACCGTATTAGTGCACCGATTGCCCGCAGCAGGTCTGGGCTAAGTGAATGGGTCTGCGGAGGGCTTTGCTGATTATGGTGTCGTCATTGATCCAGATCGAAATTGGCTTGCTTCTGTCATGGAACGCGCCCAGAGGACCATTAATATCCTCCTGGGGGCCTGGATGGAGGCAGAGAAATAGCCAGGGGAAAAGGGAAAGGGGTGGATGGTCACAAATTTTGCGGTATACGAAGACTTTGCGCCACCCTGTCACCATGAATCTATTCCATAATTAGACTATTAATTTTGGATCGGGACAACTTTCTCTCTGACTCTGGCTTTTTATGAGGTCTCTGGAAAGACTTCCCCTTATAGGCAATCTCTAGTGATTCTGGCATTGGTTTAATGATTTTTTCATTGATTTCCCTCGTTTGTGTTTTTCGGGAAGACGAGTGAACTCGAACGTGTGAATTGTCAATTTTTTTGACAGGATATTTTTAATTACGAATCTCGTACTTTTTACACTTTTACACGGTAATAAATTGTATAAAATAATTTTACAGAAATTTATAAATAATTATATAAGTATCTTCGTATCACGAGATTGTATCGTCTAGTATGATATTTAATAATAGCAAATTAACTTGGCAACATCTTTCAAGTAACGTCGATTCGACTGAAATTTCTATAGAATCACACACAAATAGAACGAGCTCTATGGTCTGGAGCAAGCACGGAAAGAAGAATGGAAGGAAAGGAAAAAAAAGGAATGATTACAATGGTGAATCCATCGAGTGTCTGCATTCAATTCGTGAGATTGAATTGGTTTTCTGAGCGAGTTTGTGCAAGATATACTGGTTCGATAATGTACGTTGACGGACTTCATAATTAGGGGAGAAGTCAATTATATGGAAATGTGGCGCTTTCCTTTGTCGAACGCGCTCAGAATTCTTGCAGGTTCTTCTTGTACGGCATTGTACATTCGGCCTTTCGAAAACTATTATTGTACCATCTGCGAATTACGAATCAGAGCAGCTTTGCCATTACCACTTTAAATTACGACCGTTTTATCCTATAATATTTATCCTTCTGCATTCGTTTTGGTAATCGATTCATCGAGACAATCGACAATCTAGCCGGCCAACATGCATCCGATAAACAAGCTATCCATGGTCGAAAGAAATACATTTGCCATCTTTCCAGCAGCACAAAAGCGACAATTTCTTTTCTCCTTAACTCCTACCCTCTATCAGATTTCGAGATCAAAGGATTAATTACAAGCCTGTCTCCAATTCGACGCGATAGAAAGTCCCTTAATTTCGAATTTCCAGTGTGTCACGCCAGTTCGCGAGAACAAAGGTTATAACTGATAACAGTGAACGCGAAACCGATACCCTGTCGACGATATATAGCCTTTCCAATCTGTTGGCAAAGTGGAAGTTATAGTTGGGCTTTTGCGGCTGGACAACGCACGAAGGGTAACTGGAAACGTCGAGTCAAAAGAGAGGTACTTCCATGACAGACTTTTAGGATTGTCGAAAGATTGTGCGGCTCTATATCCTGCTCTATTGACTAATTGAAGATCCCAAGGAAGATACCTACTGGCTATCTCTCGAATCAGATTAAAAGCTGTCTCGTTACGCGAGATCAAAGGAATCCATTTTCTAGTGGTCGGGTAAAAATACTCGTTTCGAGTTGCACTAACGTCGATCGCCGTTCCGGTTGGATCGCAAAGGAAGACGCAGGTAGATGGTAGTAGCCTTCATGGCCGATCATTGCTCTTTTTTCATTGCCTCTTTCTCTTACTCCCCAAGCTCTCGTTTATCTGCCCCTTGTTCACGGCCTACCTATCCATATCTGCCGATTGCCAATATCTTGCGAAGATGGTAAAAATCGACACGACGATACAAACAGGATCTCTAGGTCAGATAAGAGTTAGTGCTCACTTGTTGACCCGTTTCAATAGTCGTAATTTATCGAGATACGCGAGATGAGCTGGAGGTGTGGTCAGTTGCTGAAAGATCTGGACTTATTACTAATTTATCGGGGAAAAAGTAGGATTAATGATATACGCCATCGGTTGAAAGCATTCGCTTGCTTGGTTTAGACAGGATGTAATTTTATTACAGAATTGTTGATAAAATAATCGCAGATTATTTTGTTGCTTATAATTAAATTGCGGTCTTTTATGCATCTACAGGGAATTGAAAAGTGCAAAAATGTACACAATGCATGTAATATTGTTGAAGTAATTACTTTAAGAAAAGCTCTACATCTTTACTTTCGTATATCCATGATCTGGAGACCGCTGTTACAAAGAGAATAGAATTTAGTGAAAAAATTCAAAATAAGGAGAGGTCTATATTATTGTGCCCTTGAATATAAATTTTGTTTTGGACTACAAGGTTTAGAAACAAAAGAGTTATAAGTAGATTTCTATTGATGTTTCCTGTAGCTTTCAACTAAAACTACAAGGTTAACTTCTTGATAATGTCCTTTGCTATAAATATATGAGTGTGCTCCTTATCATAACTTCTTCTATTGTATTGTATTGTAACACTGTAAGAGTGAGGATCTGGATCAGCATACCCTATACCTGAACTTATATTTATACTTATGCCTTTACTCATTTCAATATATTTTTCTATTAAAAATTCATCCACTCGTTCCTCTACCAGTCAACCTCAACAAATACAAAAATATACGAAATGTCCAAAATAAATATATTTTAATTTATATTTGTATAAATATATTTTAATATAATAATATTTATTATAATTTGTGATGAAACTACATAATGTTCCATTTCTTTAATTATGTTCATGAGAATATAGAAACGCATAAAAGTTCGTCTATTTACAATCATTATAGCTCTGTTCCGTATACAAATATGCGTATGCCAATAACGCATAGGACGAAATGTTTGTAGCTATCATTTACTTAAAAATTTTGCCAAATGCAATTACAAACGCCCTAATTAATTTGCACTTATTATCGATCTATCGATATTGATGACATACATATACCAATCAACAATTTGTATTATTAATTAAACGTTAAATTACTGCATCTCGTGCAATTAAGCACAAACAACAAAATTACCAATTACGCTTTATTCCTTGCATTGATATATTTACATATATGCGTTATATATACCAATAATGAAAAAGATTCTAATAATTAACGAACACGTAGTTCCGTCTTTTGCAAAATTTAATTCCAAATATTTTTATTAAATCATTTGGAAATTGAATAATCTCCTATGTTCGATCCCAATTAAAATATACTACTAGATCGAATACACATTTACCAATTAATCGTATTCGGGTATTTAATTAAACACGAAAGCATTATCGGAATTTTTCGATCGACACTGCTGTAGCAATGTATTCGACTCGTACTTAACATTCCGTGATTTCATGCACTGTCTGTAAGCAAACGTTGCACAACCAATTTCTATTTCCTCCAGTTCGACAGGTTCTCTCCGAATTTAATTGAGCGCTCTTGGATTACTCCCGAAGGGTTTAGGCATAAACTTGCTTGGGATTTACCGATACGTTCCTTCTGAAGCCAGTCGAATAGTTTCAATCGAAAGTTAGCAGGTTTCGGTGCCATTAAACGGTAAGTAATCATTCCCACCAAAATTGTCCCCGAAGTGAAATTCGAAATGACTAGGAATTTCCAACTGCGTGAGCCAAGTTGCAATGATAATATCGTTCAAATTTTCCACAATAATTTGTATGTTCTTTGATTCTACGCTTTACTATTTATTATCGTTATTGGTTTACATGTTAGTTTCTATTTTATATATTATCAATTTTCTCTTTATTACAGAACGTCTACAATAATTCTCTACAGTTTCATTTCACGTGTTCATTTTAAAACAGTGGAGTCGAGTGTCGTTCACCGAGCTACAATAATATTTGTACGGAAAGTCTCTTTAGACGATAGGTCGAAGACAGTTGTTCAAACAGAAACCGCACGATCGAGGGTCGACAAGGTGCTCGTAAAGTTTGTTTAAAACGCAAAACAATAACGTTAAGTTGGATTGAAGTAATTAAACGCGGATATCTCGTCACATTGGCAAAGTTGAAATTGTAATTAGAGATGACTGAAAAAGCTACCAGGAACCGGGTTGGGATCTGTGTTATTTCACGCTCACCTGTGCACCGACGAGACCAGCACGTAATCTAGGAATGTCTGTGTGACTCCAGTCTGATCTAGCCCAAGGATCAACTCTGCCGAGATCGCTGCTCAGATTGACCTCGCCGAGTTGATTGTGTACGAACTTTCTGACGTTCCAGGGCAAATCGTTGTGCCTGGGGAACAAAGCCGTGGAAAACGCTTCGTGAAGAATTACTTAATACAAATCGCTCGCTAACTATATTGCTACATCTTTTTACGTGGATATCCTTATGTATTATCCAGGGCCCTTTTATACGATAATTTACCAACTAACAATATTCGTGAATCGACACACTACTACTTATGAACTCCTTTTTTATAATTTTAGAACTTTATACCCAACAGAATAATAAGTTGATTTGTAATTTGTACAATTTACCTATACAATTTTAGTTTTTTACCTAGCTCGTTATCGGTAGTTTGCAACTTGTAAAATTTCGCTAATGATTTTAATTCAATCGTGCAAGAAGGCCTGGACGAAAGGGAGAAAGTAAAATGTAATAGATATTCAACTAGTAATTAGAAAGCATTAGAACCTGTGAATTATTAATTCGTTTATGTCATAGAATAGATGGTACTCGTAGATGCTTGCAAGAACTGGAAGGCTGATTTCATTGAAATTTCGATCGATACCTCCGTTAGTTTTCTGTGACGCGATTCTTCTGTGAATGCACGAGCTTACCCGTCGATCAGAGGCACTTCAGTGAGGATCCTCCTGATCACGTCCAGCCTCTGCTGATGCGTGACAGGCGCGGATTGTAGAAGCAATGGTAGACAAAGCCCTCCGAGAAGCAGAGCCGTCACTAGGAGCAAGATGGGCGCCAATACTCGGCATCTTCTGCGAGGACTCTCTTCCCTGCGGTCTTTGCTGCTGCCGCTACTTGGGGAATCCTCGCACGGTGGTGGCAGTCGCACTGTGCCGTTGCACGGTGCCACGTCTGGCAGTTCTGTTAGGCACGTCGTCTGTAAGGCAGAAATAATTCCTGAATGTTTTTGGGACAAAAATTCAATGGAAATAAGAAAAATTACAATAATTCACACATAGAATTTCGAACTTAAAATAAACTTTAAACTTTCACGTTAATTCAATCAGACATTTGTGACCCTTCGGGTTTCAAAGATGTTTTGATCGAGAGATCATGTGTGTTAGAAAGTGTTATTTATGCATTTAAGATATTTTTTTCGTCAATAATATGATTGCCTTGTATGCCATCAGAGGCAAAAATCAAATGAAGAAGTTATATTTCAGATACAGCTAATTTATATACACATTTGCAATAATATGGAACGGTCCAAATATTCATGGACGGCAGTGTACAAATAATGCATAGTTAAATATGAAGAGGGAATAAAACTGACCCAACTGTAGAAAAGGATAATGATATTAAGTGAATTAATTACGTTATTAATTGGCGATCAAACGAACAATTGTAACTACATTTCCATATTTAATTCCAAGCCGATTTACCTAAATTGTTGTATTCTTTTAATTTTATTGTGAAATGTGAAACTGTAATACAGTTAAACAAATTTGTGTCCATTGAAACCAATCATTAACGAGCGTTTAATTATCTTTTCGAAAATATCGTAACAGGTCATCATTGGCTAATTCGTAGTTGAATGAATGGCAACCATAATCTGTTCGTATAGAAAGATAACAACCAGAGCTACACCGACACGTAACCGAGGAGATATCTTCCAGAGCTACCGACTCGCATTGCAGACACCGTGGAACTTCTCTTCACACTTATCCTAACTCCTATAAAGTAGAGTAAGACTGAGACCGGTTTTCCACGCGTGTCTTCAAATCCTTATACCATCTACTAACACCCTGAGCACCGATGAAACTTTTATTGGGCTGACACGAAGCAGAGGATTCTTTCTCCCCGTATAATAACAAGTTCGCAACGACTTCGGCCCGATGTTGAATTTATATGATGATTTTAAGCTTCGATTGATGTTATTGAAATGTAGCTTACCTCTGTACTTTACATGGTAAGGATAATTAACGATATTTATAAAAAGTGTAATGTATAAAATGTATATAATTAAATACCTTAAGATTAAGGTATTTGATCCATCTCAAATTTAAGGCTCAATGAAACTCAACGTCTTAATGTGAAATTTTTGTCGATATTTTTTATCTACATATCATTAAATAGATAAAAACGACATTTTATATGTACTGAGCTAATACAATGGTTCTTTCTCGGGAGAAATTTCAATTCTTCCGTATTTATGAGACAGTGTTTTAACCGAGCTGCTGCGTAATCCTATCTTATTGAGAAGGCTAACGGATCATCGAGTTCCATGCGCTAATTGTCGGTCCTTTCACCGTATAGGTAATTCCGTCCGTAACTCTGGCAGTTTAAGGCAGCATTGTGCACCATGGAAAGCAAGGGAAATCCCAGTTTCATTCGGATTCCTCTCGTTCCGCAATTCTCGAGTTTCTTCTATATACATATGCGATATCCACTAGAAACTTCGCATCCCTGTGCATCCGCATTATTGTGCGCCATAAATACAGGAAACTCGCCGCTGCCGTCTACACACGACCAAAGAGAGACACAGAGTTGTACGTCAGCCAGATAAAAGTTTCGCCGATGCCCGAAGTGCCAGCTTCTTTCAACTTCCTCGCTTCCGCAGGATAAAAACGTTATATCCAGCGACAGCGAGGCGGATTGCGGATGCGGAGGAGAAGACCGTTGAAAATTACTAAAGCGCGATCATCGTCGATCGAAATAAGAAGCCAGATTCGTGGAAACGTTACGGATGATGGATATTAGGTAGTTGTATAATGAACATATGATATATGAAATATCGTTTCGAGATAAGTACCTTTTAGTAAGTGTAATTTAAACTTAAAATTACAGTACTCTTATTTGTAACCCGTGATCTTGGGAAAACATTTGATAAAGCTGAACGTAAATTGGGGTTTTACAGGGATTACCGGCTAATGGGAAAATTGGATTCATTTAGGCGAAACACACGACCACCTAACGCGTTCGCTCGCGCGAAATTTAATTTTCCTTTTAATTGATCGATACTATTTGGAATTCGTATTCGAATTTCAGTTTTAATTAGAATAGATCTACGATTCATTGGCGTAATGTTCGTATAAACTATTGGGCTGCGTGGCGTTACGGTACGTTAACAAGGAATTTCGTGCTGGTTAAATGTTATTAATGTTACACGCGGTTCTGTCGAAACTTCTCGTAAATAAGCGTTTAATTACACGCGATCGTTGTTTGATATGCGTGGTTTGAAACATGTCGTAACCGACCGTATCTTCCGCATCGATGGATTCGAAGTTTGTGGTCCACGTTAATTGATGCATTTGTATCAAGGTTCCAATTCGTTACGATGTTTTTCAAACGTAAGGCCGTTTGTATTTCCCGTAATTATTTCATTTCGAACTTAGTTATAGCACGATATTTATGCTATACAAAATTTATATACGTATTTACATACTCAATTACATATAATTTTAAATATAATAAAATTCATGTTATTTCATTAAAAATGTATCGCGAATAATATCGAAAATTTATTCACACACACACACACACACGCGCGCGCGTTGTTTGAAGCTGCGTAAGTAGTATGGTCTACGCTTAGTCCGCGCATAACGCCTTGTTCTGCTGACAACTTATACGTTGTCATTATGAAACAGCCGCTGTCTATCTCATCCCAAGTGAGCCCAAAGAATTGATTACTCTCTGAATATCTCAGAGTGTATAATAGTCAGGTGATGCTGTCAGAGTACTGTGATAATGCGCTCATTCTAAAATCTTTCGGGGCCAAAGCCGCGAACTGTCGTTCGACTTTCGAACTTCCGAACGTTCCCGTGCACTGCCTAGTTGTCTCTGTTCGTCACTTCATCGCGTCCTTCTTCTTCTTCGTGTATTCTCCTCTGAGATTCCATTTTCTGTCCTCCTGCTTCCTCCTTCCTCGTTACTGGCACATCGCCACGCGTTAACGAGGGAACAAGATGAAACTTCGCCGACAGATATTCCTTAGCAACGGAATTCTCCGTGCACGCTTTGGGAACCGAAATATTCAGCATTGATGTGACATCACGTACACCCCGAGTTCCGGGTTTTCTGTGCGGTCGAACAGTCCTGTTCCTCTGTTCAAGACCATTCAACCGATCTGTGTCGCCGAATGCCCATGTTTCGTTACAGAATAGAAATTGTCTTCCAGTGCAGATAGTGGTTTGATGGATTGCTTACCAGTCCTCCGACGACGTTTGCGTTCGTTTGGGCGTCACATTTCAATTCGTATCATAATTTTGAAACTGAAATTTACAGTGTGTATAAACATTCACTTAAACATCTATCGCACCAAGAATGGAGAAAAGTATTCGATACGTTTTTCGGATATATCGTCAAAAAGAGATTCGTGAAATACGTTAAAAGTACGCTCACCCATATGTGGAGCGACTTTAGAGAAACCACTCTTGATATCTCGCAACTTCATGCTCTTCAGAGAGACCCAGAATTCCATTTTACCGTTCGTTCGGATTTTATCTCGTTTCACAAAGTGTGTCAACATTTTCTACCCATTCAAAGCAATCGAGAAAAGCCAAAATAATTGCCGCACAATAATTGTTCACACTTGTAACTTCGCCTCGTTTGCCGAAGCGGTGCGCTGCAAACTAAACGCAGGCGGTACGCTAAGTTCCTGTGATCATCGCACCTTGAATTCATTGTACAGTAATAATCATCGTCCATTCGCACGCATCTGGTCGCTCTTGACCGGAATGAAAAGAACGAAAATTGCAGCGCGCAACGCTTTCGTGACCGTGGTAATTGTTCGAAAGTTTTTCAGTTGAGCTCATCAGACTCCTTACATTAGGGAAGCACGTTAATTGTGGCGACTGAAAACGAAGCGACGAGGTAATGTCGTTAGGGGAAACGTGACAGGGGTTTTTTTTTATTGTAGTTTCCTTCGCGACTCGACCGCGTCCTCGATAAATCAGAATTATTACGCAATGCGGAACCAATTTCGATATATATCCTCGGGGCGAAATTGCCAATTCATTTCACGGGCTTCCTCGAAAAATTACAATCGTACGGGATAAAAAGTAATTGAAATTTCGGGAATTCTCGTGATAAGGCATCGATCTAGTTTCGAGTTTTATCTTGATTAAGTTTACACATTTTACGTTGGACTAAAAATAAATTTTTCAAGAAATCCTTTTCGTCTCTAATATCGCGTACTGTCTTAGACCGTGGATCTTCTTATCCATTAAATATCACAATAAACATTATACTCTACGTATTTCGTATATTTTTGCATATTACCTGTATGTATTTTGAGCGTTTTCGCAATTTTAAATTTCCCATAAACGCATAAAAACTCGCGAAAGAAATACTTGCTTTTAATTACCAAGTAATATAAAAAACTAAAATCAACAGAAACCGACCAATCGTACCTTTTGCATGCGGTCTTCGTTTATCTTCTACCATGAAAATGAATGGATTTCCTATTTCGAACATTAAAGTAGACAATTAAAGATCGCGTCTCTAATGGAGCATTCTCTACAATTGAGTTTTACCAGGTGGTTCGACATAATTATTCGGTCGGAGGGTTGCTTAAGGCGCCTTGCTCGATTGCAAAATCGATTGCCGCCGTAATTTTCCGTTGTTCTGTCGCCTTCCGTTTATGTACTCCTTGCCGTCGTTTTTTGGCCATCGTCTGTTCTAGTAATTAAGGAACGGTCGACGGCGGAGTCGTAAATGGTTATTAAAGGCCGCGTGTTACGGTCGTTATAGAGTTTCTACGAAGGTGGCTTCATTAATTAAAAATTCTTTAAAACTAGTTCCTATGGTTGAGCTTGTGCGATACCCGCGAGACATCTCCCGTGGACTTTCCGTGAAAAAAACGGACCTCGACGCACAAACTGACTCCTCTTTTCTTTTTTTTTTTCTTTTTCTGCATGAAGGAAACTTGTCGGCCAACGAACTTCGCCTAACGTCTGATATTTTTACGAGTTTCTTAATTTCTCCCGTGAAAATTGCACAGCCCTGAGATGTCGTAAATTAGCAGCGCTCTTTGGATTGAATTTAATTAAATGAATTCCTCGACACATAATTAAAATTCAAGCCTCAGGGCCGTGTCGCTGTGTTTTGTTACAAACACGTATATACGCGTGCGTTTCATGATCTGCTTTGGGGTTACCGCTTGTGTACAATTACATGCTTTGTGCTGGTTTCGTGAAATTCTCAGGGTGTTAACATTTTGTCGAAAATATACGATGCAATCGATTTAGACGAATACATTGGAAATTAAAGAATCGTAGCTATTTACTTGCTGGTTAGTTGAAATGATTTGTACTTGAAGTTTGTCCACAAATAGTAGCTATTTATTTTTGTCGAAATCGAAATATTAATCTCTGATTAAGCAAGTTTCTTAAAGTAACGAGAAGACCCGTTTAATCCAAGAATGTACCAAGCAGAAAGCAATGGGCATTATGGAATGCAGGTAAATCGATATATTGCTGCGTGAAACGCGAAGCGTGAAGTGTTTATCGAATTAACGGGCATCAACGTTACGGGATTTATGCTGGTAATCAGATTTGTAGTTTGCAAAGCAGATAGCGATTCCGTCGTTTCTGCTGAAGTTGCAAATCCATGAATATCATCGAATTCTTGGAGAGAGCCTTCTGTTGTCCTTCGGAGAGGTAATATTATGGAAAGTAGAGCAAAGATTAAAGTGTTTGGAGTGGGGTAAGGGTTAGGCAAGGATATGAGAGGCGATCTTATTCGAGTGTCTGCAATTCGCACAAAGAAAAGGAGGGTCAGACCGTGCTGAAAGGTGCCTGCCAGTTAATGGAACTAAGAACCATGCGAATCTGTTACGTCTGGCAAAGGCTTTTCGCTTTGATCCGTCAGCTGCATGTACTTCCGTCTTTAGTCGTCTGAATGCTTCGTCTGGCACTTGATGCGCACTCGTATCTGCATTCCCGTGTTGTTCATTTGTCGTTATCTTTTTCGCCTGTGATATTAAAATCCAAAGCTAACGGACGCTGTTGAACTACTTTCAGTGGAGAGCTTATGATGTTACATGATATTTTCTATCGTATCGGTTTAGCTGGGAATAAACAATGACAGTCGTGCAGGATGGCATATCAACTCTCTGTCCACGTCAGCTATATCTATTATTTCAACTAACAAACGGAAACATTACGGACAAAAGGTGTATGATTCCGCAAGAAACACATAATGTGATGACGATAGTTTCTGTTGAAAGGCGAACTTGTTGGCCATACCGATGGTCAACACGGTGGGCTAAAAATATACCTAAGTCAGATATACAATTTTAATCGATCGAATTGCGTTTTGTCGTAGGTAAGCAAGTATACTTTAGGACGATAGTATAACTGTCGCTTCTGGACTCGTATTCATCATCGAACTTTATCTTTAATTACACTTTCATATCTCTGAAACCATGCGAAAGCGCATATCTCTGCAGTAAAGCAGGTCCGTCGAACACGTACCGCCCCCGAAATACTAAATCAAACGCTACCCTTCGGAAAAGTTTCGAGAGTCGAGCAAACTGTTCCAAACTATCGACAGCGCGATAGTTTTCATTGAGGACAGTCGCGCAGTTTCTCAGATCCTACCACGTCGACCTCAGGAAGCTCTCACATCGAGGATGACATCGCCCTTCTACATCGTGAACGATGTTCTCCACAATGCTTCGAAGACTATAACTCACGCGTCTTCATCATTTGATCGATTTGACCTCTTAACGTCTGAGTTATGAAGATAAAATTTTGCGAGTATTCTGTTGGTGAGAAAGTAATATCAGTTTTGTGCATATAAAGTGCATTATCTTACGGTGTTATTTTTTTATTTAATCAGTTATATTCTATCCGTTGTTTTCTACGACTATTCCACCAGTTTCGAAACTTCTGCATGGCACCTTCGAAGAAGAAACTGATTTTCATTGAAAAAATGAACCGAACTGATTGTATCGCGTCCATTCAAATGATCTCGCAATGTCTCGAAAGAGCGGAAGTCCGTTCGTGCCATATCTGGAGAATAAGTAGAATGAGAAAGAATTTCACATAACTTACATCTTTAAATTTGCGTATAATTGATGGCAGTCAGACTTAGGTTCCATGTCCACCTGTCAGAACTACGTATTCGAAAATGAGCAACAGCGTACACAGTGGCTATAATTACTATAATTATAATTTTTGCCAGGTTTCATGATATTTCATGGTGTATATATTTTTTATAGCTACTCTAAAACATATCAGGCGCTAAGAAGCTTAATATACGACGTATGGTCTAAGACCAACGTCTTGTTTCTTCGCTAGGTTCAGAACCTTTACTTTGTCGTGTACGATCTCGTACACACGGTCTTCGTAAGGATATGTATATATACATCATATGTGTGTACGTGTGTAAAAGAGGATAGAAGGGAGGAAGGGCCAGAAGAGGACTTGAAAGCCAGCGAACTCAGTCCGAGCATTGTCAAGTTTTCGTATAAATTTCTCCTCGACGTAAATTCAAAGGCCGCCGTTGGTGCACAAAGCCAGCTCGAAGGGGGTAGCTGAGACAGAGCTGGTGTAGTTAGAAGGGGTTGAACGAAGAGAAAAGAGAGGAGCCGAGCCAGGACGCAACTGGGGTACTTTCAAGTCTCTCTCCTTACTCCACCTACGCTACCTTCCTCATCTTTCTGCTCGTTCTCCTCCTCTTCCACCATCGTCTTTATCTCCGGCTGCCTGCTCGTTCTCTTAATTCTGCAGCGATTAACGATCCATGCCGGCGAGAAATTAGTCCTGCTTGTTTTCATCCCCTTCCGCATCCGCCTGCTCTTCTTCGTCAATGTTCTTTCCTTCTCTAAACACCTTACTTTTTGCTCTTCCCAGTAATTATTATTTGCAGATTTGAACGTTCCTTTTGTAGAACTTTCCCAATTCGTTCTCCGGAATTTCCTTCGAGTTTCATAAATTAAGCATTGGTATTTCACGTAGTGGTTTAATCTTACAAGATAACGCCAAGAGAGGCAGTGCGACGTACATGACGAGAATCGCGACCGAAAGATACAGTGGAACGGCTCTGTTTATTGCCCGCTTCGCTCGATAATTTCAAATAACAGTCGCTAGTTCTTTCCCCGTTGGTATGGAGCTCGGTTTTATTGCGGGAATTCTGTTTGGAAATTCTATTTTGTCGGTTAATCCGTCTCAACTTCCGCATCGATTATTGCCCCCTCGATAGGGTTTCGTGGAATTAAACGGATGTGGGTGTAACTGCGTTCTACAAAGAGGTCGTCTTTTATTTTAAATTAACAGGTAGATACAGTAACATAACAGGCAATTGATTGCATTTATCTGTGTATGTCTTCCATTTATAATATTACCAGTTGCTCTGCTTTCTCTCCATTCGATGTACTTCGTAGAATTAAACCAATATACGATGGATGATTAAATTATTATGATCATCCCGTAGTCATCGGCGGTTACACTCAGAATATTCGACAGTATGTCGACGACATATTTCGAGGTCATCGATATCGGTAAGACGTGCCCTATTTTGCATAATTACCCGAAAATACGTACGTATATGTAATAAAAATTCCTATGGTCTATTTACTAGATCGTCATAACAGCGTCTGTCAGTACGACGAAACGTAATTTTATCTCGCCTATACTACCACAGGACCATATTCCGTGACATATTACTTTATAATCCGAACGCATTTACAGAGGCTGACATTTCCCTGCTGGTAGCTGGTAATGAGACAAATCGCGTTCGACTGCTCGTCGATGTTTTATTTCGACGGCCACACATTTCCCGTTGTTTGCTGTGGCCAGAGAATGGCGTGTGTAGCTGTTTCATGTTAATTAGTTTAGTTGGACTGCGTTTGTGTATCATCGAACGAGCCGTGAACCTGAACGATTTTCTGGACGTTAAACAATGCGTCCTCCGCCCGCCTCCTATTTACGCATAAAATAAGTTTAAACACGGCCAAAATTCGGCCTGCCATGCCAGCTGGAAATCGCTTCAATTTACATCGTCATGGGAGAACGTTTGCGCTTGTTCGTAAACAAGCTTGGTCGATTTTCGAAGATTATTTGGATGCATAATTCTCGCATACTGGATCCATTCAACCCAGACTTTGCAATTTATATTTTTCGTTCTCCATGTATTGAATAATCCGCTCGAAGAATAATGAGTATTATAAATATCGATCATGTACGGAGTGTTTTGTATAACGTGCAACATATTTCAGCAGTGGTCAGAGGATACAAAAAGTGCTTTACCTGGTTCATAATTACAGTCCTCAATATGTTACAGGAATATTATGTTTATTCGCTGCAGTTAAGACACATAATATTCTATAATATTCTTCAAAATGTAACGTACAGAGGTGAACAAATGCATTAAATAGCAACCTAACAGGAACTTTTATTAGGCTATCTCTAGATTGCCAATTGCACCGTAATTACTGGAGCATTCCGCACATTACTTTTTGTTTCCATTTTTAGCTCCACGATTCCAAGTACCCTTGCTTGAGGAAATTAGAATTGAACGGAATTAGGGTGAAAAGAGTAACACGATGCGAAAAACGAATATTCTTGCTCCTTTTATGAGACCTTTCAAACAAGCGTCACGACCCGGTGAAACAGTGTGACGAAATAAGCGTCTATTTCTTAGTGAAAGGTAAATATTTCATTAGCAGTGCGCGCCTAAGTGGACCACGGTCAAATCAAGCAACACGACCAAACAACGCCGCGTGGCCTAACTTCTCGTCGACTTAATTGAAATGCATTCGCGGTCGGTGGAAATTTTACAAAAGTGTACGAGCTTGTGTAGAAGACACTAAGAGGAAACATCCTGTACTAAGTAAAAAGTTTGCGAGCAAAGTTGCTCGTGCAGGGCATGTCCTATTTCATTTGTTCATTGTGGAAGTACGCTTGAGCCTTGAAGGGCTGATGTCTTTCTCGCAGATGTAAATATTATACTTAGCAACACTTAGAAACAATTAGAAACCGAGAAACTGTAGTTTTTGGATACCTCTGAAGAATCCGTGAGATAAACGAGGTATGATGATATTCTTAGCGGAGCCTTCAAATTTTCCAAGTGTGATCGTGAACAGATAATTGTTAAATAGTCTCATCTTGATCATAATTATCGTCGTATAGATGTAATTAAATATATAATAAAACAGCTTTCAACCATTACTTAACAAAATAATTTAATTATTTCCTTCAATTACATTCCGAATAGTTTATTACGAATAACGAATTATATTATTCGTAATTGTGCCTATTATTAAAATAAATCACGTTCGTTATTTCATATCAACCACCGTACTTTCTTACCGATCAGGTTTGGAGTGGTAGACAATTTATAGTGATAGTATGCAATTATAAACAAACGGTATTTCTGGACAGTTCATGAGATTAAAGGGCTATTCATGACCTGATCGTACAATTTAACGATGCGGTTATTTTCGCCATGCTAATGGTACCAGTGGTGTCGTATTTACAGTAATGAGAGAAAGCTATTATCACTTTCGAGTATGCATTAGAACATCGGTGTAGCGTGAACGTGCGTTGCCATCAAATGGGAGGAATGCAATATGCTGTACGCTGTTTCATATGCGATCCGTGGAATGCAAATAAAGTTTGCGTATGGTGCACTTCATTATCCTTCATTTGGCATCCTGTCCGCTATTTAAGTGTACATAAAAGCTCGTAACATGGCGGACAAAGATGCGTTCTTTATTTAAGTAGAAGTATATTCTTGTTTCAATAAAAAATTGCCAGCAGCTTTGGAATAACAGTATTTTCCAATTACGCTGATTATTTTACTCTTTTCGCGACGGCTAGGTAGACAATGTTCGAACAGCTGTAAGACGGTAGTGGCAAAGAAGAACGTGATATAACGTAATCAGAAAATAATTGGAGCGAAAAGAAACGTTGCCTGGAAGGTTTTCACGTTTAATTTTCTATAGCATTGCGTTATAAAGATTATAACATCACATGATGAATATTTCAAAGATAAACGAATCTCACTGTTCTTTCCACGATGTACCACGACAACTGTGCAGCAAATATATTTTACGTTACGTAACCAGAAATTGTTAAGTTGATTGATTTAATATCGGCTACTCAAAATGTGATTGCAACGAAATTTTCAATGACTGTATGAAAACATGTGAGGCTTATCGTAAACACTTTGTTTGTTTTCAGTTACTTTGTTAATGTAATAATCGATAAAGTGAAATAATTACGCGAAGGAGTGTAAACATATTCGGCGATTCAAAGTGCGCCCATTAAAATTGCATTCGAAGGTATTCCATAGAAATGACAGAAAACAGATTAAAATGATTAAACGGAGGCCGCTCTGATTGCATTCGAAAGTTGCATTTAATAACATTTTTGATTACCTATAACCATCTTTGCTATCTCGCGGAAATAGCGGTTCGTTAATCAACGATATCCGATTACGTCCTGACTGTTTTTGCGTTTGCGAAATTTAATACGCAAAAAACTAAGCGGCCGCCTTGAAATAAAACCATTATACCGATCAGATAACGTACCGATATTGTTTCTTTCCTGTCCCGAGATTCGATTTCAAGCAATATCGGTCGATCGCTCAAGCTGCAAAAATACCCTGCAATTTATATTTCGAACGAGGTTTCGTTTTAGAGCGAATCGAATTTGAAAATTTATTACAATTTTCTAGACTGAACTTTCTATAATACAAGGCCTTAAGGGGTTAAGTCCGGATTCTTGTCCTGTAAGATGATAAACTCAAGGAAAAATGTGGAATACAGCCATTATTATACAAGAAATAAGAATCTCAAGAAATAATTCTGTATTTTTCTTTTATCTTTTATTTTTTGCGAAATAGTTAGACTGCGATCTTATTAATGCAGTATAAATTCTTCACGGTGGCGTAGATTACGACGCTACGGTTTGAGCTAAAGAATAAAACCAAATATTTTTAGTTTTTGCGTAATATTTAGTACGGAAGTACGTAGGACTTAAAAAAATGTTGATTTTTGTGGAAACTGTGCACTTTTAAATAAAAAGTTTCATTTTTCACGGTTTAAAGCATATGTTTGCAAAATATGACTTTTAAAACGAGTGGCGTAAGTTTCTTCTACAATTTTTATCCGATTCACTTTAAATTTTAACACGATTTTCCTTTTTACATAATCTAGGAAAGTACGTATGGTTTTTGCGAAATATTTAAGGCTTTCTTCGCTACAGATATTTTTATAATGAATTTTTCTATGAAAAATGAAACTCATCGTTCAAGAGTTTTCACAAAAGCCAACATTTTATTTAAGTCCTACGTACTTCCGTATGTTACGCAAGAGCTAAAGGTATCCGGTTGTATTCCTTAACCATCTACTCCACCGCGAACAATTTGTGTTACGTTAATAAGATTCCAGTCTAACTTTTATGTAAAAAAATTATTTTTTAAGATTCTTATTTCTTGTATAATAATGGCTGTATTGCAAATTTTTCTTTAACGTCGCTCTTTTACCAGACAGAATTGCCAAAGGTTGTAAGAGACTCAATCAACTCAAGGTAGCCTAAACCCTTAAACGAAAAATTGTATTCTACACTTTCTACTTTTTTTCGTAAGTAGTATAATGTAAAATGATCTTCTATCGGTCGTTTACTTCTGTTTAGTTGTTAAATTTGTGAAAAATACTAAAAGAATGCGTATGATAATAATCATTAATATCTTTCTGTCGATTGTCTCCCATTATCAGGCTAAAACCGAGTAAAGTAGTAGTCGAAATCAATAGTTGGAAGAAAGTCCTAGAAACGACCACAATAGTCAACAGGAATAATTTTGGACAAAGTGACAGTTAGTGACCACCGACAAACCACAAAGTGGACATCATCTCCGGTAGGTAGAGCGTCAAGAGTTAGTTGATAATGTGCAACAGTTTCAGACATTCTAATGTACGTAAAAATGGAAGATTAATTGATTTAATTGAAAATAAAATTAATATCAAAATTTAAAGATTCGAATAGAATTTCTGACGTGACAAATGCGTAGTTGCATGTCATTTTATGACGTACCTATGCAATTTCGTTCATAAGTATCCCGACACCTTGGCCGATGTAGCTCATAACTTTTGATTTTGAGTTATACAGACTGTAGAAATTAATAATGTATCAACGATTATGATATTTGTATCTTTTTATTGTTAGAATATCAAGAAAGTAAACTGATCCACTAGTTGAATTTCAAAGACAGTGACATTTTATAAATTACATTTCACGCTAGCGATTCTCGGTCACGTAAACGATCTTTCGTCCAGTGGAACAATACGGACCAGAGGGAACGAGTTTCTTGCTTTGCTTTGAAACAAAGTGTCCATTTCGTTTATTTTCTAAGGCACTCGGTTCTATGTCACAACTCCGAGAAGCTTCTTCGCCCAGTAATCAATCAATTTACTTCTAGATCAAATTTCCTGCCCGATCCGACAAAAATGCGAACGGATTAAAAAGCGAGAACTACGTTCACCTTTGACGGATATTTTTATGTGCCATGGGCTTCTTTCGGTTAATAACTTTATGTTCAGTTACCTTTCTCCTTTTTCTTCTTTTTTTAGCTTTCTTTAGATATCTTTCTTTACATAACTACAATATTATATTATTAAATATTATAAGAATATTAAACATTTTTTGCGTATCGAAGTAAATCGACAAAGATATGAAAAATAAGTAAGATAATGTTGACTACGGTAACCAAATGGCCTGATTCAGCTTCGACTTTATTTGCATGTATAAATAAAAGTCGGATAAACGTATGTTTTATTTTAGAAGGTTACTTTTTCAATTTTGGTGAGTAACGCAAAACATTATTTAATTGCATTAATCGATAGCCACTGGATTATCTGATTTATTACCGCGATATACTCTTCTCATTGACCACAATTGTTATCGATCTCACCTATTGTGATTATTATAAACGGCTAATTTCTTCGAACCGACAGGGAATAATGTAATTGATTTTGCATAATTGATATTTTAAAACTGTACTAGATAAGCCGTTTATTAATTTAAATTATAAAATATAATATCACAGAATAAAATGAAAATATTAGAAGGTATAATAAAAAGAATAAAAAAATATAGTAGAAAAAATTTTTTGAAACGGTCGATAGTATCAAAAGAAATGAAAATTAATCCATAACTGCACAACTTTCAACTAATATTTAATTTCTGGAGGCTCTCACTTAAGAGTCATTGTGACGTGGATCAGCTAAATTGCTGCGATTCGCAGTCGACTATCGCGAGACGACTTTTATCGTCGAACCGAGCGTAAATCGTAGCTCGAACCGATCTCTTTGGAATCGGACTTTCGAAATAATGCAGCACCGCTCTAGAAACTGGGGCAGCGAATCGAAAGGGGCCAGAGTCGAAGGAAAAGCCTGTTCACGGCTGGGCGTAGTTGGAAGTTCGCGTGAATTCCCGGCTTTCCTGTGTTTCCCGAGCGAAGCCGTAATACCAACGAGCCGCGACCGTGACTTTTGTTCTCGAATAAAAGGAAAACTTTGATCTACGCGAAGATCAACGTGAAGAAAACTTGAACAACCGTGAAGCCACCGCGAATGAAAGATGCATAAAACATTATCGACGTTCTATTAGACTTCGCGACGTTCGTCCTATTGAAAAGCTATCTTCGTCCAGCTCACGGTGTTCCTTGTGATAGCGTCTACTTCCACAAGGATGCTGCGACGCGACGTTTATGAAAAATAGCTGTAGGAAGTAAATCGATACCCAATTTCTCCCTATAGCCACGCTTGGATAAGATTGGATAGTTCAAAAAAACGTTTGTGGCGAACTTTCAGAAAAATTTTATAGTGCTGTATCTGTTTACTTTGGCGTTTTACCGAAGCCAAGTCAGTCCACGCTCAATTGAGATTAGATTTAATCTCAGTCTAACAAAAAATTGACCCAGCGAATTTGAATTAAACGTTGTATTTCGAATTCATTTGGATCTGTACTTAGATTGAAAACAATTCAACAATCTCGTACAAATATGAAATCACAAATAGATCTATTTCAAGTCATTCATGATTTTATAAATTTAGAATCGTTAGAGATAGATTCGAATTACGATCCCTTAAATTCTATGTGAAAATTAAAATATCGGGATGTATTCGTTGGTGAAAAGAGTATGAAAAATGAATAAAGAAAAGAAAGTTAATGAGATAATTAAATTTTTAATAATTTCGTGTAATTCATCTATTTATTTTTAACATTTTACGTGCAGAACTCAAGCTAAATCGATAATGAGATAGCCATATTCACCCTCGTCAATTCCCTACTCTTTAATTCCGCTAGATTTCGCACCAATGCGAGCTTTTTATTTTCTGTCGTTTCTTTCCCCGTCACTTTTTACTCTTCAACTTCTCTGATATTACGTTTGCCCGGTTCTTTACCACTTTACGCGCTAGTTCAACACGATTTTTTCCTCCCGATGAAGTCTAGCCATCCCAGCTCGCATTACTTCCATTTTCGGTTCATTGTTCTATGCCGTTTCCACCCCGCACCACGTCCCTACGCTTCGTTCAGCTTTGCTCATCTTCTTTTTACCGCATTTACCTCCGCTATATCATCGATTCTACCTTTATCTCGTCTTTATCACCGCCACTTCCACCTCTATTATCTCTTTCACCCTTCGCTTGATCTTTAGGTCTAAGGCGGCGTCGTTCCACTACCTCTTAAGGGTTGAAACTTCAATGTCTGGCTAACGTTTAACTTTACACCGCAAACGCATTTGGCTATATCGAACGCAGTCTCCTTATTTTCTGTTCCACTCGAATTTTCTTCGGTTCCTTTGAAAATTTGTATTTTGCATTAAAAAATTTGCCACAGGTGAATGATAAATACAGTTACTCACATTAATATTCTGACACGGTACTATTTATGTATTCGTCGCTTTGTATCAGAGAAAATGATTTCAATATCGTGTTGCCGATTCAGCAGGAATATGTATTATCGTAGTCTGAAAGTACATAAACAGTTGCTTTCTAAATAATTTTGGGAGGACGCAAGTATATTTGAGAAAAAGATTCTTTCTTTCATTTTTTTTTTTTCGTCGATTCTACGTTTTTCGTCAGTTACATTTTGTGATTTAACCGTTCCGTAGCAATTTGCATGGTAATACGTTATAGATATTAACAACGCTTGGTAACGATCGATATTATTAATTAATTTTGTTAAAATGCCGAATCAAAGCGGCGATTTATGCTGCAAGGGTAACTGATTGAATAGGATAAGTTATTATTGAAATACAATTATCAGATTAATTACTGTGGCTTAATTTAAAGATGAGTCGAATCATTATTAAAAAAAAATCTATTCTATAATTAATTTATTTGCTAGAGATAACGATTAATTAGTCTTTGATTATTAACAACTTTTCAATTGATTGTACAACTCTTCAACCGTAGATTAGTGGGAATAAAAATTAACGTTTATTATCACTATTTTCAAAATCCAAGCAAACGCGTAAACACGCCATCTCAACCTTCCATCGCGAAACGCGAAAACACCGAAGACGGCTACACCATAACGAACACCTCGCGTTCCGTATTTCAGTCATTGATCACGCAACTGATACTTCTCCGTTTGTCTTCTTGCAGTCGTCCAATATCGAGCAAAAACGACGAACGTGAGAGAGAATCATTTTAGTCGCCGAGTAAAAATGCCGATCGGTTTGAAGAAACGCAATTACGGCATTCCGCGTGAAAGCATCAGAGAATGAGCTTGCTATATACATGTATAACAGTACTGTGGAAAACGCTAGCTGCCGGAAATCCATTTTGCGCGACGCTGTCGTTGGAATTTCTAACAGGCCAGCCTCGCGGATACATTTTGGTGCACAGCTGGGTTGATATCCTCGATGTTATTAGAGGAAAGAAGAACCAGGAAGGAGCAAAGAGAATGGAAGCTGTGTGCCAGACTGATTGCAAACGAAAGCACAAACGTGAGTCGAAGTAATATTTGCTTTCTTTTTTTAGTATTTGTTTTGAGGAAGTTTACATGGGTTGACGAGAGTCGATTGGATTTCATGGTGACTACCATTGACCCGCTTTTTTCTTTTTTTATTCTTTCTTTCGAGAGGGAAAATCGACGTTCATTGTTACGGAAACTGGAATTGCATCGTGAAGGCAATTTGTGGAGCGTGTAACGCTATTGTGATTAATTCTGGCTGTTCTGGCTGTCAGAGAATTCAATTGGAACGTAAAAGTATGAAACTGATACTAAATGAATGAACGGCCATGATGAATTCGCGAAACGCCTGTTTTATCACCATTTTATCGGGGAATTTTCGTGAATTTTATTGTACAGTTCGCATTCAGTTCTCTTTCGGGGTGTAATTAGGGTGTCGTGTCCAGTAATTTCTGTCGTAGGACGTGTATAGGATGTCGATCGTATATTTCGGCAGACTTTATGAGCTGCTTTCTATTGTTATAAAGTCGAAATGTTCTAACAATCACATATATACGAAATAATTGGTATTGTAGAATATCGTTAATTATTCGATGTTTAATTATAATTTATTATAATTTAATATAGTACATGTTTGCGTTATCATTGTTGGACCAATATTTTTAATTTTCTGCTCTATACAAATGATAAAAAATGAAAAGCAATTTCTTGAATTGTAGATGGAGAAACGTATGATGTGAAAAATATAACTAGTAGTTGTATTTTTAAATTCTAATTCAGATTCAGTCGCTCGTGTTATCGCGTTATGTGATCAATACCTTGCTGCTCTCGTCCTCGTAGCGAGTACACTCGGTTCGCAATGAACCGTTGAACGACGTCCAGATGACTGACTTTTCCCCGAACGACACACGTTCAAGGACTTGCAATTTCGTGGCACCGAAGTGTCGTGATACTTTGAAACGTCCTCGTAAAACAAGTGATTTTCCAGGAAACTGTGAATTCGCTACTAGCGATATAAAAAGTTGTCTGATAACGCTTCCAGTCGAATTCTGTATCGTTCTTGTTTTCTTTCTCTTGAAACAAAGGAAATAGGCCATATCCACAAAGGAAAAAATTTATGATTTACATTTTTTTATAAAAGGGACACGACGATTCTAAACTCGATGTTGTAACATCGAACACTACCAAATACTGTTGCTGTTTTAATATGTTTTAATATTTAATATTGTTTCGTATGCTGGAGTTAGACGTTATATGGAGCATCTGAAGGCTTTGTCGGCGAGTCGGGCGAGGGTTGGACGAGGAAAAGCTCATCTGACAATTTTTTAATAAACTCACTTTTTGCTGTCTACTATCCTACTATCTTTTTATCTACTATTTTCTACTATAAAACATTTTTAATCTGTCACTTTGTTAACAAAATCATAAAAAATATATTAATCGAATTTCCACGATTGATTTTTCCTTTTGATGATAAAATATAGTTTAAAAAGAAAAAGTGCGGATTAAATAGTCAAACTTGGAAAAAATCATTACACTGCGTACTTATTACCTGTTTTTGTAGGAAATAATTCTTAGAAATAATTTTTCTAATAAATTTTAATTTCCACTTTTCATTTCAAATGGTCACATTTTCAATCGATTTTTTTTTCTCTACTGATACCCATTCAGATGAATATTGCAAAAGCTTGTTCCGTGGGCAATTCTCTGGTTGTATAAATAATCTAATAGTATAAACTCGCCGCAGTACATCTGCGGCTGGTTTGTGTAATCTGAGGGCAGTTATCCCCGCGGGAATCTCCCTTTACGTGTTCAATCCTATATAAACAGATTCGTAGTTCCCATGTAGCGTAAATCTCGTCTAAACAAACCCTTTGCAATACTTTTTAATATTATTTGATAAGCTAAATAGTTTCTATTTTTCAATTTTTTTACAACGGAAATTCGCAGGGAGTATTGCTTTTTTAGAGAAATTCCATCTTGTTTCATTAAGGATGAAATTATTAAGAAAAGGTAAAAGTGACTTGCGATTAGTGTGTCTTAATTCTTTCATTTCAATTTCCTGATTCAATTTAAAAAGTTACTTATTCGCCCAAACGATGGCAATTTTTAAATTCAAACTTATAATTTTTGAGACGGTTTTCTTTTTAATTAGTCAAAAACGTATATTACTTTTCACATCATTCGGCATAGAGTAAACGTGGTAAACCAGAAGGAAATTATTTTATCTAGAATTTCTCAAATTGCTAAGCACGTTCATAAAGTTCTTTCAAAGTTATCCTCAACGAAATGAATTTTTTTGCTTTAGTAATTTCGCAGCTAGAAATTGTATCTCGTGGAAATGAAAACTCACGAACGAAGCTACTTAAAAATCGATGTATCCATTACAACGGGTGAATCTGCTTTGATGCCTTCGGTGCATCGGGACATCATCTCCCACCCGTATGCGCGTACTCGTAAGTTCATTTCATGCTATACGTGTGTTCTTCGGTCACCAGGACCGTTCCATTTCTTGACTCAACAGGAAGATCTTTGGTATTAGGAAAATGTTGGTATTTTCCTTCATTGAATATACAGGATATTTAAAAAACTTGAAATCGAATTTCAAGTATCTACATTTATCAATATATTTCTACTTGTTTGGAGTATTACATGCTCCCGAGGGTTTGATCTAAACTTTCTGAAACGTCCTGTAAAAAGAAACAGAAAAACAACATAGGGTCTGATGAATTTTTCTTCCCATTCGTCTTCTTCGTCTCCTTTCTCTCGATCTTAAATGCGCGTTCTTCTACACACGGAACACGCAAGCGTTTTTACTCGAGACAATTGGACGACAAAGGAATTAAAAGCGGGCTACATTATGTAACCGCCAGGCTGCTGTTTGCTTCGTTATGAAACTAAGCGGCATACTTTAAGAGGCTCTCGCCTTTAAATAGCCTCCCGGGTACGATGAGATGGACAGAGATAGATGAAACTGGAATGAGAGAGTATCTGGAAAACCGTGGGGCACTTTAGCAGTTAGGACGCTCCTGTTTTCTGTCTTTTCGCTCTCGTGTCCTCTTTACTCGTCTCTTTCTGACTTTTTCCCCCTTTCTTCTTCTTTCCTTTGCCTCTGTTCTTTTCGTACTCCACCCACCCGGCCAACCATCCACGCAAACACGAGCACATCTCTTTCTGTCACCTGGTTCTTTTGTGAAATATACACTACCGCTCATACGTATACGGACGCTTTGATCGATCTGTAGTATCAGAATGCGAGTTCTAACAAACTATGCGCAGTGACATTTTAACGTATGTATATGGGAGACAAACACACGGAAGAAATCTTATACAAGGGCAAGATATGTTTTTAATTAATTAAAAAAATCCCTCAAACATTTGGCAGTCACTTTTCACCATACTCTAAGAAGTCACATAATCTAAGACTTACATCATCTACCTATTAAATAGTATAACGAGATCTCTGCTTTGTATATTTTTACACCTTTGAATTTCTCGTAAATTACACAGCAGCAGTCTATTATTATTATATCATTGATATAATCATATAATTGATAATAAAATTGGGAAATTTATCAAACACTAAATTCATCAATTTTCGAGAAACAGCTTCTGAGAGATACTATATACGATTTGTATCAAATATCTGCTTTGTATCAAGAGATTTGTAATACTGATACGGCTTACTGTGTGTTATACGCTATGTATCGTATTCATGTCATAACTGTATATCATCCCGCAGCAATTATGTAAATGTCTGTTGTATCGGTATATATTATAAACTCTGATTCTCTAATCTTTTCGTAGAATATTATTTTCACATAATTCAGGTTTTAAGAATTAATGTTTCGATTTATATTTATTATATTCGTAAACAGTTAGCCGATTTAAGAAGCCGCAGCCGTAAAGAATTCAAATAATTGCAGGTGCTTTTATCGCAGAATTGTATAATTACATCACGTGCAGTTTAAAAGTAAACAAATGTGTAGGTACTCTTGAGAGATAGTGTATCTCGGTGGACTCAAAGGAGAAGACTTTCTTTCTTGCAACCCGTTTTTCAAGTGACGACCAGGTTTTATCCTCGTTACTGTACTAGGCCTGCAAATCTCTTCTCTTCCTGTCTTCTTTTCTTTCTCTCTATCTGTCACCTTTTTTCTCTCTTTCTATGCGCTCACAAAATTCTATGGGATCTGGGATTAACTCCGTCTCGAATGTGATTTTGGTGAAGTGTTTAATCGCGTTTCTCTTCATTTCTTTCTTCGGTTCCTTTATTTCCCTTTTGAATCCTTCTTCCCGTCAAATGGGAAACCTGGGCGTTCACGCGACGCTCCACGCGAGAAACCGAATTAACTCGAGCAGCCGCGGCATTAACGTAAATAATGCTGTTCACTAGATGTATGCAAATTAAACTTGCGACAGATTTAATTGCGTAATGGCTTCATTAAGATTTATACGTGCACCGGCTCGAGTGTGCTTCCGGCGTATCGAGACAATTTGTTCGAGTGTGGCTCTAATTAGTCTTGAAAAATAAAAGATTCTTAGGAAATAGTCATGAAAAAATAAAAGATTCTCATGTACGAAGAGAATCGGAGAATTCTTAAATATTCAAAATCTAAGGGATAAAAATCGTCTTTTCGCGTATTGCCTTTAATAAATATTAGAACATCTAATATTTATTATATACAAAACGTAATAACTGATTTAAGTTAGCAAAGTATGAATTGACGAAAATTATGTTTCTTGCAAGACAACGACCGAAAAGTGGACGGTAGTTTAAGAGAACTTGGAAACCTGAGAAAATCGAACTCTTCGTTAAGCTGTAAATGCTAGAGAAAATTCCAAAATTTATCGTGAATGGTCAGTGTGAATACATACCTATGCGACTTTAGTTTCACACAATAGTCTTTATAAAGGATTTGCAACAGAGTAGAATTATTGGAAATCGATAAATTCGGTCCGTCACCGAACTGATATCTATGGAATATAGTTATTTGCACGTTTGCACCTAGATACCACCGAGTCTTTAATAAATCCAGACTTCTGTATCACGGTTGAATTAATCGGTCTACCCAGTTATTTGTTTCAAGTTCCACAAATCGTGTCATCTGTTTATTGTTCAAATCCTTCATTAATCAAAGTATCAGAATCTTGCTATTGACCATCATGGTTGAGATGACATATCAGAAAAAGAGGACACCTAAGATAAAAGAAATACCAGAGAAAGAAATGTTATTTAATTAATTTCTAATCTTATTTTACAATTCTACTGTTCTTCCACGCTATTTTACCGAGAGTTCATCCATTTCATTTGCAATAAGTACCAGCAATGCGTACAAAACGAAATCCAGATCGTTAAAACAAATAGTTCGAGTAGTTAAAATAAATTGTTCGTGATAAATAGTTAAAATAAATAGTTAGAAGGGAAAAAGCGGAAAGCGATCGAGAGATTCTTCGTCGTTACACTTTAATTCGTTATAGATCAGCGACACCCTTTTAAACGCGACGCGAAACGGAGCGTAAAGTTGATCCTAAACACAGCAAGAAAACGTACTTTGGATGGGATCGGTTTCTCCGCCGGTGTAACAACATTTGTTCAGCGAAAGCATGCGATCCACTACGTGTTTGCTATTCTTCGGCCGCCTTCGTATAGCGTGATGCTGCCTGTCTCTCTCATTCTACCTAACCGTTGCTTGGATCCCTTTTAGAGTTATCGGTCGTTCCACAGACGAGCGATTTCCCGTTAAATCGGCCGCCAGGCAAACTGAATGAGAACGAGTTTTCGACGATGTAATAGGGTTGTCTTCTTTCGTCTCCCCAGGCTTGGCCTATCGTTCGGATTAACGGAGGGTAATGGACACCAGAAAAGTTCTCTGAGACCTGCGTTCACCCTGGTACCACGGGACTACGCTCCATTTTTGTCTCCATCCGGCTATCTCGTCGCGCGAGAGGAGCCATGCATAAAAGCCGTCGGCAAAGCAACCTACCGACACATTATGTAACGACGTTTAAGCTTGACGAGGCGTGAAGCGTAACCTTCCGCCTTCGTCGTCGCTCCTGGTCAGTTCGACCGATCTCTCAGGATTTAATGCAGTTACAGGTGAGCAGTCTGTGATGGTAGACAGCCCTGCACCACGCCGTTTCCAACGCTACCTCGAAGGTCAATGATCTTACGCCGACGTCTGTGAAACGCCTTCGGGTATGTTAAGAGCTTCAGGCATTCGATTTTGCGATAGCTACATACGTGTTTGGAATATGCTCTTGTGGAATTTTTAGACTGAACAGAATTTAGACTGGAGCGTAACTACGTCCTTATTCAAAAATTTCAGATATTGCCAGTTTAGGGATTAATTTGATTCTTTCGGTGTAAAAATGATGCAAAATGTCAAAATGTGGGCTAACCTTGTAGATCGTGTTGTTTGTCCCCTCGTGTTATATTGTACATCTAACGATTTTCATCTAACAATGTGTTATGTTTATTAACACATTGTTATACCACCGGTTATATTGTTATATTATAACAATATAACACAATCGTGTATATATTGTACATCTAACAATTACTTCACGATGTTCCTTTGTTTATAAAAATTGTATAAAAACCTTTCAAAAGACACGACGTTTTGCAGAGGTTGCACGATACCAACGAATGAGCTAACATTAAAAGTCATTTTTGTAAGCAAGCTCCGTGACAATACAAACCGCGTTTGGTATTGTACGTCAAAAGCGAGTCCGAGCGGCACCGTTATACAACCGAGCACAAGGCTCTCATTACAATTGTTGCTTCCTGCACATAGCCAGACCAGCGAATTTCTACCAACAAAATGTAATCGGTGTTCTATTTAAGAAAATAGAAGTCATCGTCATTAGTTCAGAACTCGTAGCCACGTATAAGGTTCAAAAGGTGCGAAATAAAAAATAACAAGACAAAAGAAAAGGGAAATGTAGAAAAGGCCAGAAACATTGAGTTATTTACTTGACTCGAAATTGATTAAAATTTCAGGTTAGAAATTGGATAAATTTTTAGTTCAAAGACAAGCCAAAATTTCAATGTAGAAATTTTGTCGAAAAAAATTACTTTTCTCCTTTTTATTTGATTTATTTTTCCACCAAAAAAAAAGAAAAAAACAATTTTTCACTTCCTTAAATTCACTCGATTTCATGAGAATTGAGTATTTGAGCTACACACTGGAAATTGGAGTATTTTATTCCCTTTCCTCGTAACAGTAAGTCGAAGGAAAAAAGGAAAAAATTTTGGCAATTCGTCCGAAGCGAGTCCGGATTAAATGTTTGAAGAAACGTGGCTCGCATTCCGCTTGTTTAAGTTATGAATAGGTTCCGTAGGAAATCTCATCAGAAAGTTTTCATTGAAAAGTGCAATCGCGTTTGCGTTGCACGCCACGCTGTTTCCTTTCGTGTTACTCCGGAATTTTGCCGGTACTTACTCCTACGAAAGGAAAGAGTAGAGTTTCATCCAGGAAACAAATAAGTAAGACGTATCTTCTTCAAAATAGAGTCTTATTATTAATGTGTGTTGCAGCTGGAGGCAGCAGTTTGTATTCTAAGAGGGTCATGCACGTTTTTCACAGGTAAAACCACGGGGAATGAATAGGAAAATACCGTGATTTCGTGCTTTAATATTTCAAATGTATTTCATTTACTTTGTTCCTTTCCTTTTTTCTTTCTTGTTCTTGTAGTAGTTTGAACTTGCGTTTAAATATTTTAAATATTTTATAATAGAAGATTCAATTTCTTTTTATATATATTTAACGTCGCGTCGATTAAGGGGTCGTTAACAACGACATTAGGCTCAAACTGATTAAATTTTAGTGCACGTATTTTTATTTCTTTGAGGAAATTTAATGTGTTTGATAAGTGATCTTGCATTGTTAAACCTGTGTCACGTTCCATTCCATGCCTCTGTCTTTGCGTTTCTGTATATCTACATTGATAAAGTATGTGAGTGGCTTAATTGTTGATTACGGTAAGTTCTAGTTGTTCTTGCGAGCTTAATGTATGTTATTTGCAGTGTATTTTTTTTATAAGAGAAGAGCAACTAAATACATTTATTTATGTCTGCAAGAAAGAAACGTTTCATTGAAAAATAAGAGCATACGGGGATAGTTTTTGCAGTCACCGAACATTGCCTATAAATTATTCTTTCTCGCTACGACTTTCCCAAGCAATCCGTTATTTTCGATACACCTCGATTTTGATTTATCGACATTCCTGTCACAGTGGCCTAGTTTTTTACACCGATCATTAATTTATCACGAGTTAATTGATACTCTGCTTTAATTGCGAATCGTCTAAATTAGCTCTATCTCAATTTTCGCCTGATTCTGCGTTCAGCTGATTCTCGGCTATAATGTTGTTTCGAAGCGAGCCGTACACGCATTCCAAACGCTATACTCGCAATATTTCGAATTTCGATTAATTGCTTTGCCGTAGGCCACGTGCCCCGTATTGTTCTAAAATCGTTCACTTAATAGTAATGCACCCCCAATATTCGGTTTTCGTGAGAACGTGCACAATGCTGCAAATTAAATCGCGAATTGCCGTTTTCGTCCCGGGCGGAAATTAAAATGCATTGTAGAGCAGATCGATACCAGTCGCTATTTTCGTTAAATCTGTGCGATCTGTCTATTGTAAATATCATTATCGTGAATGGGTTTCGATAGCCGTTTCGTTACTTATCGTTATGAGAGAAATTTCAAGTAATTAGTTTAATACGCGAAGTTCGGTGTTTTGTGTGCATTCCAGTGGTTATAAGATATCATGACGAGTATAATAAATAGATCGCGTGTTTCTATACAGATTTATATTTTCATTATATTTTATATTATTTATACCAATGTATTAGGTTGTCCGAAAAGTTTCTTTCATTGTATGAGGAAATAATAGACGCACAACGTTTTTTGTTTTATATTATTTTGTCGAATTACGTACGATCCATTTTGTTCTGTTGAGATAAACACCGTGAGATTTCACAGACTTGGTTTCATGTTTCTATGAAGGTGCATTGTTGTAAAAAACATATTTGCGGAAGAAAGGCACTTTTCGGACAACGTAATATATATAATATTTATATATTATATTTATATTATTATATTGTATATTATTATATTTACTTTTACATGGGACAGAGCTGAAGCAATACAAATTATTATAGGCAAACTTGTCATCAACCAATCAGATTTTTATACTCAAATTGAAATATAGAAATGTTAATACCAAAACATTTATTCCTATCTCTCCTATGATTTTCATATAGCATTTTATAATAAAGTTCCACACAAAACGCGCTGTCTAGAATCGTATCAGGCTGGAAGATTAAATCAGTCGTCCGAAGAAATATGTTGGTGGAAAATATAAAGGAAAAACGTGAAGGTGAGTGGGGCCTGGATACGATGGAGTAGAATAGAAACGAAAACGTGACAAAAGGTAGCACACGTGGCAATCACCTCGTTAGCGCGCCATTCGCCTGGAAAGGCGCTTTTTCAAGTAGTTAGGGTTCGGGATTTCACGGGAATGGAAAAGACGGGAAAAGAAAATTGTGGGTAAGGTCTTTGTGCGCGCGAAATCATGGCTCTCGAACTTCTCGCATCTCGAGGACGCTATTGTGTCCGCCTATTGGCTGGATCGTACGCGATTTTTCACCCTTCCTTCAACAGGGACCCCTTCTTCAGACGCGTTTCTCCTTTCGCGATTTCTTTAAAGTTTCTCTGCTGCTACCACAGCAGATGATTTATTAGTCATGTTGAAAAGAATCGTTAATGGCTTGGCATTTCGTATCAGCGACGAAGAATAAAGTAAGTGTTATAATACATAATATAGCGTGAGTTTACGCTACGCTTGAGTGAATTTTATTTGAGATAAAGATAACAGATAACGTCTTGAAAATAACATGTCAGTTTCAGTATTGCGTCGATCAATCCGAAACTTTTTAATGTAAAAAGGACAATGATTTCATATCGGACTAACTCTTGAACATTTTGAAGTAAGAAAGATATAATAGATTACACTTTAGATACATTACATTTAGATTACATAAGTTTTAAAAAGTTTTATTCGCTGAAATTTATAAAGCACGAGGCATAAGATAAATATTGTTACGAGAGCTTTCATAGTGTCAGAAATAATAAGATATTAATAACGATATAAAACGTGCTTTATTAAAAATGTCAGAATGTAAATTAAAATTATAATTTGTATGATAACATATATTAATACTTTGTAGCCGAATCGTACATATTAATTATTACTTTAATCTGAATATGTATGAAAATTTTAATTTAGTTATATGTAAATTATTTGAAAATTGAACGTAAATGATGATAAATATGCAAAATTATTCATTAGATGCTTAACAGTGAATAAAATTTCGTTAAACATAAATAAGACTGTCGCGTATTCCATTAATACATATGGTCTAACATTGTTTGTTGAAACAGATCATCTTTTCTATTCAACAATCCACTAGATTTATTCCTTCGTTATAAAGAGAGTGAATTCAATATTTTGTTATCGAAGCTTTTTAGCAATCAATTCTTCTTCGATCTCGAATACGTAATAAAATATATCTGGTATCAAAAACGCTACGATGTTCTGAACAGCCTAGTGAATTTCAAATTCTTACTGTTGCCTTAATTGTGGAATTCCCGCTTTAAAATCTTGGTCAAATTACGAGTACAAATATCTGTTGCGTTAATACGGTTGCGTAAATATTCGTTTCGGGTAGAAACGCGACAAAAAATTGCATTTAAGTTTAGCAACAACCTTAATCCTAGAGGCTGTAAACAACGCGGACACATCTATTAAAACATTGTAATTTAATTTCTGCATGCTGTGCACGGTACAATATTCGTGCTCAAGAATTTTAATTAAAAACATTTCATAGAGAAAATTCGATGCTATGAAAAAAGGGGCAAAGCGGCGACGAAAAAGAAAAGAAAAAAACGGCACAACGTAATTTTCGACTCTTCATAAATCCAGGAAATTTCGTTCGATTCACGTGGAAAGCACCGATGGCATCGACTTTTGAAGGTGGCTAGTATGGCGAATTGAAACCACAGACTGGCGGTTTCCGATTAATTCGCCTGGATACACCACACGGATACCTCTTTAATTCGATCGGTTCCTTTATTTATATGGCATTGCGTCCTTGAAAAAGAAATAGAAAAGAACGCAATAAAACATGAACATTTACAATAACAAATTTATGACACCAATTACTTTTAGATATTTAAATGGCCATTAAACAAGGTATTAGGTTAATTGGAAACTTCTCTATGGAGTTCTGTCTGAAGTTCTGAAATAAAAAGAAAAAATGGTTGAGACATAAAGGCAACAAGATCGCCTCTAATTTCGCGGCCTCCTCTGTAGCTTGCGATCGAGAATTTAATTTTCTCTCGAATTACGACAGTCTTCGTACCTTGCTAAAGCGAAATAATGAACCGAGTGGGTGGCACTGTTTCTTTTTCCTACCTTACCTATTTTTCTTTCGCTGACCGAGTTTCGAGTGCTGCTGACCTTCTATAGGACTTCAATTGACTGAAATCTCTTCTTCCATAATTTGCCTGCTATCTCGCCACGAAGCTGTATATGCAATGATGTACTTCGAGATGAAGAGAATCGACGCGATTCAGGTTGAGAAGAACGACGAAAGTTTCTTCTATTTCGAAAAGTTGCAAGAAGAATTAAATTCGACGGATGTTCCAATTCGATTCTCCGATGTTCTCCAATTTTCACGCGCAACTTTTTCTCTCAGATTGCTTTTCATTAATAATTTCAATTTAACACAGGGAAGCATAGATAAAAATCAAAATTTACCGTCATAATGAACAATTCCTGTAGTCTCGAAAACACGATTGTACATTGCGCGGATTAAATTATAACAAATTGCAGGGGGAAAATGCATGGAATCAGCGGTGCGAGAAGAATGTAATAATGATAAAAAGGATAATCTTTGCTGTAGGGTCGTTGTTGTTTTAATACATTAGTTAGGCGCTTCTCTTTATGGAAATCCACCATCTGTTGGATCATGCAAAGATTTTCTTGTCGTTTAAATTAATTCACTCGCAAGTTAAATTACTTCACTATACAATTATTCATTATCCTTTTACTTAAAATTGTATTAGTTCATATCAAAACTGACACGTCTATCGATAATTCTCAGTCTAAGCAATATCGAATTATTTTTACTTCGCTTTTCGCATTTGAGATTTACTGGATAACCGCATTTAAGTGTTGGGAGAAAACGTAAATTTACATTAAAGTATTAGAGTTTGAATTTCTTCTATTTCTTCTCGGTGCTCCATTTTCCGAAAAATCTTAAATCAATGTGCACTCTGCCGTGTAAATTCTCTTTATAAGTGCAATTTAACACCAAATTCTTCGTAAGCTGGTAAAAGCGATCAGACACATCCACATGAGAAGCGGAAAAGGAAAACCGTCGAGTCATTGCTTCGGAGCTGAGGCATTTACTACTACGTGTTTAATTTGGAAAATTCGTTATTAATAATAAACCTTATTCCATTAAAACAATGATAAAAGGAGAAATTAAACTTTTAAACAATAATCATGTTCAACCCATCTAAATACATAGACATCCCTTATTGCTTGTTATTATAAGCTTTTATCGTCGTCTTATCTAAATTATTTTCTTCACAAACACCTAATATAAATATCTCCGATTATATTTATCTATTGCTTTTGACTACTGTTTTAATTAATGGATATTTTGATGTCTCTGTAGACAGCCAAAAGAAAATGAATTAATGTAATTATCGATTTTGCCGGACGGTCTCGTGAAATTCACTTGCTTGTTGATTCGTCGAGAGTCTCCTTGAAATGAAATAAGGGGCGTGAGGTATTCAGGTGTTAAGAGAGGTCAAAGTGCCTGGCTGATGAGTCGCAAAAAGGTTCGCAGAATGAAAAGTCAGGGTTGCTACTTCAATATTGATCGATCTTCATTCTACGAAATAAGAGTCACGAGTTTCCTCATTTGTATTTTGTCGATCCAAAAATTGCTTCTCATCAGATTTCACGCTCTAATTAAACAATTTTTTGCTTTGCACGAGTTCAGAACAAATGTAACAAATATAACATTTTAGTCAGCGTCTCTAGTTCTTAATCTGTGATACACTGTAACCATCTTATCGATTGCTTGATAAATTTTAAAATTTTTGTAGTGGACTATGTCATTACAAGATTTGTCAATAAGATATACTAATCGTCGCACAATCAGTATAAATCCATATAAATATATGGAAGTTCAATTCCTCGTGTTCCATAGGTATACAGGTACATAACAAGCGACAGTCCCTTTTTTATTTTCGCGATTCCAGTTCACTGAAGCTCTGCAACTCATCTAGTAAGAAATACATCTGTACGTGGAATAGTTACAAGGAACATTCCATGTTAGGAAAGGGCTAAAAGTTTTTAGAGGCTTTTAATCCAAAGATCGATATAAATCGTCGAGTTTCCACGTTGCTTTCTGTATTTCGTTTCTTTCATTCCTCTTGCATCCCTTTTATGTATCGCCGCACAGCTTTGCTAAGCGAATAAATTACTCGGAATAAATTTTCCTTCAGGAAATCGAGTGATTTGGAGAATTTCCAACTTCGATATCTCGAGGTAGTCCGGAAATTAGAGACCCTGGTTTGTATACTCAAAGGAGACACAATCAATTCGAGAAGCAAAATGCTAGGGATGCACGAAATTGGCTCAAAAAATTATATTCCAATTTGAAATGCTGACTTTTTCCAGTATAGATAGTCAAAGATACAATCTATTTGATATTTTACCGAATGGCCCGCAATATTACAATTTTTAACATTAAAACTTCTTTACATTAGATAACGGGCGATAGTTCAACGCGGTTCAATTTCATCTTCCTACGCCGATAGAAATTTTAATTGGCTGAGTTTCTTAATTTCGCACACATTTAGAAGCAAGAAGCATCACCGTTTCGGACAATTAGTTTTTCCGCCTCGTTCGTCGCGAGCTCATAATAAAGTTTGCACATTATGCACGCAAATTATACGTCCTCTGCACAACAGAGATGTTTCCATGCGTACTATAATGAATAATAAAATTTATTGCCACTGTGCTGCTGTTGAATCTCATATCTTGTTTATAATGTTCCGTGGCATATATCATCGTGGTTTGACGTAAAATGAAATTGGCAGTGTGAATTGTGCATTGATCCTAGAGAAAGAGTATTGTCTTATTAGTATATCGTTCGTTTGCTGGAAGCGTGATACGGAAACAATTAAAGCTTGTTTTGATTACCGAAGCCAAAGAATCACAATTCGTAAGGGTGAACAACATTCGTAAGGGTGAATTATTGTTTTGGCTTTATTTTCATTGCAATATCCTTAGTAATCAAAGTATAATTTGCAGTGGGACAATTTAATAATGCTTTACCTATGAATGAGCTTGCTTTAATGAAAAATAACTATAGAGGCTAATACTCACGTACAATACGTTCAGAATTTAGGTCAATGAGACAATGAAAAACATTCGTATAGAAATACCTCTGTCCCTGTTACCTTTGTTTTTAAATAAATCATATATTTTCTATGCGAATTAAAATGCGATCGAAATTGTCCAAAATTTGGATACAAAATATATTTACAAATACGTGAAATCTTTATAGAGAATCGATCCAGCTAAAAAGTGCGTGCATTCCTAACCGGTTAATAAAAAAAAATTATACGTTAATGGGTTCAATCTCCCAATCTATAGCATCTTTATGTAACATCTACTCGCAAGATAATCTGAACAAAAGGAACTAATTAACCTGCAGACACCATGAAACGAGCAAAAAAGGCGCAGCAAACAAACCATCGTGGCACATTCATGCAAACAGGAGCAATTAAAACGCATGTCTGAACACGATTCGTTCTTTTTACTATCGGTCGTATATTCACATGGGGGTGGCGGGCTCCATTACCAGAGATACGGTTGCCTGGTGTGACCAGGGGCCATGTGTATGGCGGTAAACGAGAGTCGAATGGAAATTCGATAATAATTATTGCGAGACCGCGGCGCGAACCTCCGTAGCGTCGAAAAGCTGCGGGAGCAGGTCGCGGCTGTAGCGGCCATAAATTCTGGGTCGGGCTACGTTATACGGCACTGCACCGCGCTCAGATTGGCCAAGGTACAGCCGGGAGCTAGACGAATGTGCACATTTATCAGGGTCGCCCCCGGACGGCGGCTGATAATTCGATTAAAAAATCGTCGACCGCCGTCGTTGCGAAAAGACGAATCCCATCCTTGTCCTTTTTCTGAATATTTATCCCTCAAGCTAATCCCGCCTTTCCACTCTGGGCAAATTGCTCGCGGAAGGCGGAGAGTCCAACGGCAGGAGATGGATTACGCGACGTCCTCGCGTGTTACCTAAGAAATTTCGTAATTTACGTTTGCATTTGCTTCGTCGTCTTAGAAATTTCAGAGGAGATTAATAAATTTTGGCGATATTTGTCGACTGCAGGTTGTCGGATTGTTTCATAAGCTTTGTGACATATCGCAGAAGAGCACGCTGAAATCATCGTGTATCATTTAAGGGTTTAGAATAGGAGCTTCAATGTATAGCATTGTTAACACGTACTGGGCGGTTTACGATGACGGAGCGAGGCGACAATGCTGCTTTTGAAAGACGTTATTCTGAGGATTTTTGGGATTGTGTATAAAAAAGATGTTAAGGCCAAGTATTATGGTTCCATATCAAGTTTGCGAGATCTGTTCGCTGAAGGTAAAAAGATTTGTACACGAGTTAAACTGGCGTGGCAACATTTGTCGAGCGAAAAGAAAGCTGGAAAGAAACATAGACAGATCTGTGCGAGTTATTTCGCGGATTTCCACGTTCATGATTGGTTTCCTTGGGATGTTTTTTCCCATTTAATTGTATGAAAGATAATCTGTTCCTGTTTACCACATATTGTACCACGGAAATATTAACGTTGCCATATTCCACGAATTCCTTTCGACAAAAATGAATTTTTGTATTTTAAAAGGTTGTGGTATCTTTGAGAAAGATGTAAGTTGCTAATTTGAATATTTCTTAATTCATGAAGATTTATATCGTAGCTCTATCTCACGATAACCCAAAAAGTTAAAATAAATTATTCCAGCATTTATAATTTTCTCCGCCATATTCACCATCAAGTTACATCTTTTTCACTAAAAGAATCGTTTGCCATTTTTTTTGATACTTCCATCGTTTATCGTTTCAATTTCTCCGTTAATATGCCGGTATATACTACAAATAAGAAAATGCCTATGCAATTGAATAACCACCTCATCTCATCTATCGATCGATCCCTTTTCGTTCGAGTATAACGATACTGCTGCCAATAATGCGCCGGGATATGCGTACATTCGAACGGGCATTACGGAATGTTATTATAACCGAGTGGAATTCTGTTGCGTGTACTACAGTGGATCACCATCCCGATTAAACGCCACTTCCGAACGATGCTGACATGTAAATGTTCGGTTAATGAGCTGCATATAATCGCGATTTCGCTTCGTTGTTCTTCACTCTGGACGCGAAGGCCAGTCGACGTTAAATTTGGCTAGGTTATTGCGATCCCTATGCTCGAATAGCGATCATCTCTTGAATCTCGAGATCGTAATTTCATGTTCGAGTGAAATCCTTCATTTCCTAAACTTCGATGTGTATTTCCTACTATAGAGAATATTTGTCATATGGAACTTTTTCCCACTTTTTTGATATATTATTTCATAGAAAATGGTCATTATTTCTAGTTTTAGGAAATAATTTCTCAATGTTGATAATTTATGCTTCCCTGAAAACATAGATATCACCTACGAAAGTAAAGAGTTTAGTTGTAGCCATCGCATAAATTATTCTTCGAAATTATAGAAGCAAATTTTGGACGCTCTTTTGGCTTTTCGTTTTCTAATTTACGAGCAAGGTTCTGACAAGCGGATGAAAATTTTGCGAGTATAACAACAGAGCTCTAACTTCATATCAATTTCTAAAACTTTAACGAGATATAGAGAGTGTAGTGTCGTAAACTTTCCTTTCTACAAGTATACGCAGTTTGCCCAGATCGGGAATACTTTCTCATTTATTGGACAAGCGATTAAACGGCGCTTTATCACGAGACAGCATTATGTCATACGAGCGTTTTTATGCTGTCACCCTTTGATGTGGTTTCCATGAATTACCCAGAACGTTGAAACGACAGTTTAAAGCTATTGAGCGTGTTGCATCATTTTCGATTTACGCCGATAAATTTGAAAAGGAAAAAATTCGGCCCGAGCCTATTAACAAATAATAGTATCACTTTAACGATATTAATCTCATAGTAGCGTGTAAAAGAAACTTTAATAAATAATTTATTTGATAATAATCTTCGCCGTGAAATTAATTAAGAAAGTATCTCCGAAATCATTGTGATTGTAGAAGAAAAAATCGAGGCCAAACGAATCTGCCATTATATCGAACAATGCCGGTGCGAAACATATTATACCGCCCTTTGTTTCTTCCATTATACCTGTACTTAGCGCTTAAACACTCCTTTGAAGGAATGCAACCCGCTCTCGAGAGGGTTGCTCGCTCACCGGTGAGTATCACGTAAGAAATTACACCGAAAGAGTGGGACGCTAAAGGAGGTGAAAATATGGAATGGAGGACGGCAGGCGGTGTGGGTGTAATTATTTAAATATACGTCGCCGTCGGCGAGCTTCGAGCTGGAATATTTCACAGCTCGCGCCATATTACGCCAGTAACTTACGTCCGGCTATTCGGGCCAGATGTTTCTGGGAGGTTCAGATGGACGAGTATTTACGAGAGGAGCCGACCTCATCCGATTTCTCCGTCCCTCGGCTCCGATTCGTGTCACGTGGTCACGTCTAGCGATGGAGTGGGGATAGAACGCATAGTAGTGGGGATGTATTGTGCGGTGGTGGGGTAAGCGTTGTTGGAGAATAGTTGCGAGGGTGGGGAAAACGGAGGTGGCTGTTGTGCCCGATATTGATGTCAAGGTCTTCCATCTCGGTCGTACTCTCTTCTCGCGTGGGTCGCGCGAAATCAATAGGATAAAATCGTTGCCGACAGGCATCTCGTTTCTTCTCGCGTTTCAAGCGATGTAACTAGCGGCGATTAAAGCGTAACATGCTTTGGAATTTATTTGGGGTTTACATTGTGCTCAAGCTTCTTCTGCTCAGCCTTTGACTTTGAAAAATATCCTTCGAAAAATATCCTTGTTACTTTCGAGACGAAAAGCGAGGTGGACAACATAAGCCATAAAAAACAATGCTTCCGCTGAGAAATACGATAAATTGTTTTCACATTTGTAAGAAATATTTGATGTATTTTTTCCATTTCAATATGAAATATTAATATCTGCAGATCATGGACGGTCTGGTATCAACGATAGAGATGTTTTACTCGTTATAATATGTCTAGTTCATTATTTCTGACTAGAGTCTTTAAATGTGCTCACAAATGACACCCATAAAGTTCCAGTCAGGTGATTGAAGATGCAATTCTGCTGGACCTCCTCTCTGATCTATCTCTCACTAAAGATTCCATTTAAATGTTGTCTCACATTCATTAAGAAATATGATGGAGCATCTTTACATCAAATATGATCATAGCAGTTGTGCTTCATTATTATGCTAATGAAATTAGAAATGTTAATGAAATTTCAAAATGTTTTGTATAATACACACAATACACGTAATGATTTTTTATAGTAAGAGTTTCAATATATTCGCGAGCCACTGTGCGTTGATTAAACATTTTTTATTTTTCTCGGTGAGTACTATAAGCTCACTAAATCTTAGAGCTCAGTTTTAACATCCTATATATCCCCAACTGCGGAAACCTTTATCATAATTCGTAAAATTTTATGCTTTCTTCCAGAGAGTTTCGATACTTCTTTTTCCTTTTCGTAAACGCAGAAACTTTGCAACTCCTTAGTACCATCGGTTTATATTCGTGCATCGTAGCGGCCGTTAATCACCGTGACTTTAATTCCAGTGTTATCACATGCAGCCTCTACTCTACTCCTCCGGGAGGACCAAGTTGTCGTATGTAATAAATTATGTCTCCTGCTTTGTTTCTATGTCCGATTGTTTCCTTTCTTCCCTGTGTTCTCAGCAACGATGCTGTACGAAGGCCGTTTCTTGCACCTCCGTCTTCATTTCGCTCTTCTTCGGAGAAAGCGACTCCAAGTTTCCACGACTGTTTAACACCTTCGTTATCGTTAGAAAGGTTAGTACTTTTTTATCTATTAACGTCTGCTTTATTCATAAGAGAGGTAATATCAAAAGAGAAGTTTTACTTATGACTATAATAAAATGTCAACTATTATAATGAAAATCCTTCTAACGATGATGATTATTTATTAACATGCGGAAATATTGAATCGCCTTTTCTGAACTTTTTGTTGCATTTGGAATTCGTGTATCGATAGCGATAAGTAGCGACAGTTTATGTATTTATGGGAAATATATAAGTATAAAAATATATAGAATGCATATAGTAAGGAGGATTACGTGAAATACCTCAGCTAAACCGTCCATTATGATATTTAATGAGTGGAAGAAATCTCTCTATATATATTTTACTTTGTTATCGTAAGAATTCACTGCGTAAAGATTTGCATTTAAGATCCAACGATAATAATAATTTAAATTATTATGATAAGGTATACAATATCTTAATAATATTTCTGCGATTGTAATAGCAAATTCTATGTCTGCATGATCACAGAAAACGTTTGGATAGGTTCAAATGGAATTGTTCTTGCGTGGCAGCTCTGCGAACACTCCATAACACATATTCCCCTTTATATTGTCTGATCACAAAACTCGATATCTACTTTGACGAGTTCGAATCTACCTATACCATTTCGTCGATTGACGTCAGTGAATGCACTAGACACGTTCATCGATTTACTTTCAACGTCTCTTGTTACCGATTAATATCGAAGGTTCATGGTTTAGCGTCCGTTCCCCGAAACGCATATTTCATTTTTATCTTTCAAATTTATTCATTTTCTTCTAATACTAGAGATTCTTTAGAATCAATATTTTTTAAATTTATTTTTAAAAATAACAAGTGCAAAAATATTAATTTAAAGCAACAGAAAAATGTTATTTTAAATTAACATTTATTTAGTTCTTATGTTTGAACAACGAAGTGACTGAGTGAAAACATAAATGTAAACTATTTTTTAATATACATATGATCCGTTTTTAAAAAATATTTTCAAATAGTGATTACTGGAATTAAATATCATTTTTCATATCCAAATACTAAAATTGTATTGTAAAATTAGGAAGTTAGGTTGAATAGTCGCATACAACAAAAATAGTCGCGGTTGGTATTTATGAGAGTGCTTTGCCTTGCGGAAGTTTTAAGTTTAAAATAAAGTGCCACGCTCGTGATTATAAGAAGCGGATATGGTTTCAATGACGTAAATGTTTATAAAAAGATTTCCTTTCGATATATAAATAGGCGTTTAGTATTAATACAGTGATGTATATCAGTGAATGCAAATATCGTTTAAGTAACACGCGAAATATGTTGCACTCTTTCACCTTTTGCATATTTCATTCAATTGTGGCTGTTTCAAGTTTCAGAGTGAGACTTCTTGAAATATATGGAAAATGTGTCACACGCGTATCGATCGATAGATAATTGGTATCAATGCTATCTTCCATAATTATTAAAAAGTAGAGATAGAAGATCGTACTTTACATTAAACTAAACTAAACTAAAAGAGAATCTGCAATTTTTTTATATACCCCAATAATTTAAAAAATTATAAGATTTTTATTAAATCTGAAATTCCTTTTCAACACGTTTCCATAGATAGCAGCTTTGTACATATTTGCATTCGATGTCACCAAGATGTCCTCAACTGTCAATGTTTTGTATAAAAAAAAAATCCTCTCTAAAAAATTTCTAGAAAACAAATAAGCAATGTTTACCAGCACTATTTATCAGCAAACACTAATCGTCTTGTCTGCACATGATACCGCACCGGCTCGTCAACAAAATTTCGATGTCAACAATTTGAAAGTTTTTTATTTGTCGAGATTCAGCGAAGAGTTCTCGATCCATAGTTTGTGATCTCCACCTCGCAAAAAATTATTCGTTTACAGATGCACGGAAAATGGTCGAGTATAACTTTTTAATTGCTCGACTATCAAAACCTTTTTCCACAACGATGCCCATACACGAATGAAAGGGTCAGGCTAGATCGAACGCGTTGCAGATGCTTTTAAATATATAACGTCCTTTTCCCTCATCGATCAGTCTCGTAAAACGATTTCGATGGCAACAGGTGCACGAGTGGGAAAAAAAGTAGGAAGAAAGTTATATCAACCCAACGAGGATTTCAGATTAATGGGATAACCTAGAGGAGAGGTTGCGGAAGAGTGACTAGCACGGAATAGGAGGAAACGATCCGGTAACACGATGCAAATTGCAAATGAAATTTCGAAAAGAGTCGCTGCTTGGAATCCGGTGGAATTTTCTCGAGGATATCATCTACGTTCGTTTCCCATCCTCCTGTTATTCGCGATGTTATATTGTTAATCACATTTGGCAAACTGAATGATTGTTCCCTGTGATACTGATACTGGTCCCTGACGCGCATCGTCATAAAGATTTTATTTCTATACATATATAACTGTATTATTGTGGGGACCTTTATTCTGAGCATTCTCAACTATCGTCCTATACGTCCTATATATTCAAATTTAGAGAAACTCACGTACTCCATATGTTATGCTAGTTGGTGAGAACTTCATTAACGTTATCTGACTAAACGGTGTTCGAATAATTGGTTGTTCGATTAAGCGGCGTGTACGCTGTTTGGATAATGTTCAGTTAAGCGACATTGCAGTAATCGGATGTTCGGTTAAACGCCGTTCAGACAATCGACATTCTAACGTAGTATAGCTCATAGGTTGAAAAATGATTAATCGACAAATCAGCATAATCTACCAAGAAAACATACACTGCATCACAAAAGTATGTGATGGTCTAATATTTCATATTCAATTCTTAAAATATAATTTTTCATTCTGCAATCTGCTTTATTTTCAAGTAAAAAGAACGAAAGAGCAATATAGGAAACTCCATTTTTTCTGTGCATCATTTAAGTAATTCTAAAGCTAATTACTTGGAACAGAAAGATTAAAGTGTTTAAACGTGGATGATAGTTCATCCAATCTGATTTAATCGTAAAAAACAAGATGAGAGAGGATATTTAATAGAATGATGATCGTAATAAATGTTTTCATAACTGATCTTTATTCCGATCTTTTCTAAACATCCAGAATTCTTGAAATCGTTATTTTAATAAATAGCAACTGTAATAGTAATTCTAAAAAGGATCAGTACACTACATTATTTCATAAAATTTTTATAAAAATACGTAGCCTCCAAATCCGTTACAAATTTTTCGAATAATCCGCAATATTATATCCACGAAGCTAAAATCGTAATATTGTAGCTGTAGTGCTCATGAAACTCACGATACGCATCACAGACACAACGAGGTCCGCGTAGCACCATAAAAATTGCCACTAAAAGAATAACCGAATCGTTCAATTGTTCAATCGAAATCTGTTTTCGAACGGCGTCTTTAACGTTTCTTTTTTTCTGGTTCGATTTCTCACCTCGAAACGCTCTAATTGCATCCAGCTGTGGCGTTTTCTATTTAGTTTCCGGACTGTGGTAACCCAATTAAAACTTGATCGAGGCGACGAGGAAAGAACGGTAAAAGGGGAGGGGAAAACGAAGCTGCCGGATGAAAGAAGCAAAATGCCCCGTTACAAAAATGCCACGCTACCCAATGAAATAGACGGCGGCGACGTCGATTTTGAAAAATTCGATTAGCGAGTACAATGGCTGGCTATCCTCCGCGTCCTGCAGCAACCTTTCGTCGTTCGCTCATTTCCGACTGCCTCACCAATCATCGTAGGCCCCGTCTTTACCTTTCTTTCGATAGACACCTATTCTTTCACTGTTTCTCTTTTTCACCTTTCTGTCGGACCTTTTTCCACATTTCAGCTAAATATAGCGACGTATATTGTTAAAACATGATGATTCTGACATGCTAAATTGTGAAATATCGCAAGAAGTTACACTGGCTGGTATTTTCATTTATATAGATTTGGTATCATTTATAATAATTTTCATATCATTTAATAGTACTTTTGTATGGTTACAAAAATTTCATACTATGCACGTGAAATGTAGAATCTAATAAAAAATGATGTATTGGAAAATAAGAATGTATATAAATATTTCTTTTAGAAATATATCCTCCTTTATATCGTTTGTATATCACTATAGAAAGTCCAGCAAACTTATATTTGGACTGAACTGAACTGAAAATTTATCTTTTAAAAAGTAACTGTTCACCGATGTAACCAACAAGTGCATTAAAAGAGCGGTGTAATTATTCTATTCTATTCCAAACTATCAGAAATAATAGAGAGTTTTTCAAAGAGCGGTATAAAAGTGGCACGAAACGAGGGAGATAATAAGCTCACAATCCGCTAAAAAAATTTCTGTAATTCGTCAGAAAGAAGAAATGAAACTCCGGGGTTAGGGAGTAGAAACCGTAAGCTGTTAACTAGGAGTGCGAATGAAAGACACAGCCATCGCACCTTGAAGGCAACCACGCAGAGAGACAGAGAGAAAGTTAGGATTAAAATGCGAGAGAATAGAATAGAATAGAATCGATTTTTCCCGGCAGTGGACGAAGAGTGAAGTCACGTTTCGAAATTTTTCGCCTGTATTGTTTCCCCGTATAATGTTAGAATTACACGACACGGCGAGAAATTACAAAACAGCCGACTCTGCCACGTAATGCTCTTCTTAAAAGCTGCACTGCCGCAACGGAACGGTGCCTGAAAGTTTCTCTCTCCGGACGCTTAATACAGTGCACGGGACTGAGTAATAGCGTGACACTCTCTAGGAGTAATTAGATGATCGCCCTGTGAAATGGTTCTCTATCGTTAAGTATACGACGTTTCGTTCGGTTAATTTCACGAAATTGTCCGGAAACGTGATTGCTTCGTGCGTATAAGTACACTTTTGTTGATTTATTTATGTTAATGTCATTTTACGACTTAAAGGCATTTAACATTTTATCGTAAAGTAGCATAAAAGTGTAAAGAACTTGTTAGATGTAACTAAAAATATATCTAATTGTTAGGACAAACAATAATTGAATATATTCAATATTTTAATATTTTTACAAGTAATATCTTTTAAATTATAAAGACGTTTTAGCTTCAATATCGAGTAAAGATATAATCAAAGGAGGCAATTTTTTTTCGAAAAAAGAATTTTTTATCACACGTTACAGTTCTCTGGTAAACACAAATTAGAGAGCCATTTTCGGAATTGTATCGCAAATGATCGCATTCTGTACTTTAATAAATTATTATACTTGTCAGAGGTCTGATTGGCTCCGATATTGTTATATAATGAATATTCGTTACCCGCGTATTAGGCTATCAAACTTTCAATTCGCATTAAATAAATTCAAAGCAGCACGTTCTCATTATGAACACGAAGCTCACAATCGTTCTCTCCTCAAGTCCAAACTTTGAATTTTACATCGCTCCGCGAATTAATATAGGAATTTCTATGTATATGCGAACAAACGTAGCCAGATGTAGTTATATACATAGTATATAATGTTTTATTACCTTTCTACTATTTTTCTATTATCAAATTAGATAAAATGAGACATTTTAGATCTTTTTCTATTATTATTATCGAAAGCATGCATATGTCTTTAACCAAACCTATGTTGGCTTTAATTATACGAAAACTACGTTATTCGGATATGGGAATTTTTATTCAATTTACAATAAATTTTTATATGTGTCTGTGGGTCGCTATCCAAATTCAATTTTGTCTAGATCAGTTAGATCGCTGAAATATCAAATTGTACGGCTTATAGCGCAATAATTCGTAACCACAGTGTCGCCACAGCCATAATTGAAAGCCTTAGCTCTGTGTATACACATGTTTTACACCTCTACCAAAATTTCGAAAAGTGTTAAACTCGTCTCAGTCGCACGTAACCCAGAACTAATTCCAATCTTCTGCGGCAACGTAGACAGGTTAAAAGAAAGCCAGGAACTCCTGAAGAAGTTTCAACGCGGAAACTTCGATTAACTTCCACTCGGTTGAAGAAGAAACTTCAACTAATATCTGGGGTCCATCGTGTCTCAAAAATAATTTCATCGCGCGCGTTTGCTGGAAGAACGGTCGCGAATTTGTCGCAGACACATTCGATTGGATGTTTCTGGTAAATTCTCATTTTTAGAATTTTAAATGATACCACAATTGTTAGTAGCTGCACCACTTATCTATATTTCTAAATAAATACAATAGATTTTTCCATCTATTCTTAAACATATTAACGTGACAAGTAAATAAATACATATACAATAGTAAACAGTATTTATTTGTTATAACTTTAATATCTTTCACTATCAATTAACTAAAATTTCTCTGATCTGTAATTTTGAACGTAAATGTGTAAAATTAATTTGATTTGGTTATTTTTACACGACATTGTATATGACTTTAATATTTTTATAGAATTATTCAAACATTTATACAAACTTATACAATTTAGCAATATTGAAAATTAATGCCACTTGTATTCATTTCTTCTTAATAAATTGTTGCATTGTAAATGTTTGCAGATATTCATTTTTAACAGGAATAAAGTTTTAATCGCTCATAAACGTAAATTTGCTCACTTACAAGAGGAAAAATCCTAATTGAGTAAGGTTTCTCATTCTGAACTGCAAACTAGGAATTGATAATTGTTACTATAGACAGTTTCGTAGCGGTATAATAGTATCCTAAAGTGAACCATAAGTTCTTGCATAGTTTAAGCGGAAAGTTTATTTCTCTCGTAACAGTTCTATTCGAAATTAGGGATACTGTGTTCTATAGTCTTATGTTGATCGTATGACTTTCCATTATATATGAACATTATCTCGCGGAATAATTAGTTGCAAACTGAAAACTGATAGTATGATTTAACTTTTAATTGTCGAAAATTTTATAATTATGTATAATATGCTCATGTGTGCTCATAAATTGAAAATATTCAAAAGTTTGATGCGAAACATCTTTCATTAAAGATATACGATGACTTCCAATGCAGCTGCAACACCCTTTAAAACTGAATAACATTCTTAAAGTTGTACCAAATGACTTGTGTTCTTTTTGAGAAGTTACGAGAATTAGTTTACCAAATGACGTATAAAAATATTTTTGAAAAAAATTACTATTGGTAGAAATCATGTAGAACAAGGTAAAGGTCACAAATTCCAATTTTTTTATCTGGGCTTGTAATAAACATTTAAACAACACATTTTGAATATTTATATCAGTTATATGTATATATGCTGAAAATTATATTGAAATCGGTTGATACGGAAACAAGTGACAGGCATCAAAAGATGTAAATTTTAATCTGAAAGGCGTGAAAACTGCGATTTTTGCTACTTTTACCCATTTGTAGCTAATAGCAAGGTTAACTGACCTTAATGAATTTTCAGCATATATGTAGCTGATACAAATGTTCATTAAAAACCCAGGTAAAAAAGTTGGAAAATGCGACCTTTACTTTTTTCTTTGTAATTTCGATCAATTGCAATTTGTTCAAAATCTTTCTATACTAAGTAGTCTAATGGACTGACCCCAACTTAAACCTCTTAACTTCTCAACAAAAACCGAGTCGTTTAATTCAACTTCAAAAATGTTATGCAATTTGCAATGGCGTTGTGACAACTTTAGAAGTTAATACATTTCATAAAATTTTACATAAACTAAGTCGCTTACAGGTACAATACGATACGTTCGACAAAACGATACAAGAGATGGAATTAGTTGAAAATCAATTTTTAAACTGAAATAAATTTTAGCATCTGGGCAATTTCAATAAATTTTACGCAAGCGATGTAAACTTTAAATTGATTCAATAAATTTTGCTGGCTATCTCTTTCGTTACTTTGTCGAAATAAAGTTATTTCTTAATATTTTATCGTGCAATTTATAGATACGCGAAACAATTTGGATAAATTTCGCATAGAGTGATACAAGATTAAATACGAGATTGTAGAAATATTTAACGCAAACGGAAAGAGATACAGTGAGTGTCAAGGGAAATATATTTATTCGTGGTTCTGTTTCAACACGTGGAATATTAAAGCTACAAAATGTATGTAGATTTAGAGCTCAGATGTTCCATTAGCTTCTACGATTTGTGCACACGCCCGTAAAGAGGAAAATCCTTTACATCGACCAGTTGAAAAGATAATCTTAACATCTGCGAACTTTGCTGGTGTTCGTGTTATCGTTTGTCATTTTCACGTAAAGCTGAATGCGCAGCTGTTAAACGCTAACGGTTATGTAATGCCTGATGTTGAGAAAAGAGATATACTCATTCCTTTAAAGCTAAAATTTATTTTCCGAAAGGATACCATCGGTTTCCTAAAAGAGTAACGTAACTAGAAAAACTAAATTTTTTAGGAATTTGACTTGAAGTAGAAAGATTGAAGTAGAAAATAATGGACAAATGTTTTTTTTCCACTATTTAGGTAATAACTTTTTGAGTTTGGTCTTAATAAAATATTGTTTATATGTATTTTGCTTATGATTAAGGAAAAGATTAAAACAGTTCCTTAATTTTAATGTTCTTCCCGTGAAATAGCATACTTTTATTAAATAAAATATCTTCTATTCCAATGAGTAATTCACTTTTGTAGTCATTGTTTATTAGCGAAACACAAAGCCGCGAAATACCGGCTGGAAGATGAACGGAAAAGAAAAATTACAAGTCGGGCAGCGGTGTATGATGCTTAATGACAAAGAGAAAGCGCGATAAAAAATTCCGGCCTCGTCGAGACGCGGAGTATTAAAGCCGCCTTAAACAACCACTAGATAAGCAACAATAACGTTGTATACTTCTGCGAACCGCGGTCGTCAGCTAGATCAGAACTGGAGAAAAAATAAAGAGAAGGGGAGAGAGGGAGGAAAAAACTTATGTCGTGCACTTATGTCAACAAGCAAGCTCGGGGTCAACTCAAATCCAACACGCGGAAACACAGAAAATCCAATATCCGTCGTGAAACGAAACGACGCTTGAATATTCCGGCAATGCTCTACCCCTTCGAGACGCACGCCAACCGAATGGCCATGAATTCGAAATTCTCAGATCTAACCGGGATTTATTGAAGTTTTTGACAACGTTGATTTCGAATGTTCCTTGTACTGGCGTCTCAGTCGTATCTCGCCTTGTCGAAACGCGAGCTTGTGCGTTGATACATGTATGATGTAAGTAAGTACAGTTATTCTTAAATGTATTCATACACTTAGCGTAGAAAATTCTCATATATACAGGGGGATCCAAATAAAGTGTTACGAGTTGTTATCTCAGTAACTAATGAAGATATCGATTTTATTTTTGCTGCAATTAAATGGTATATAGGGACTAATTATTTGGGATGCAATCAGTTTTCTTATGATGAGTTGTAGAGTGCAGAAAGAGGCATCTAGTTTTCTTTAAGTAGGAGCTGATATTAATTTTATATTATTCGGATACCTTTTATCAAAGTGAATAACATTTATTTAAACCATTCTTTTTTATTGCGCGTGACTGCAGAATTATAGTAAGATCAAATAACGAAATGGTGTAATTAATGTGATGTAACACATAATATCAAAATAGTAATTTCGTACCAAAAGATACATATTTGCAGTAATGATCATAATAAACTAAATATGCTTATAACGTTAACATTAATGTAAATTTTACTTGATTCGATTAATAACGGCCAATAATTTCCTTCGGGCAACATTATCATGCACTCAATATAATGGTCTGTGTCGATGATAGGGGATAAAATTTTAGCTAAAATGTTAGGCAAAATTTAATTTTCCTGCTATTGTTTTACAAATGTTAATGGATACTGGAATTTAGTCGATGCAATTTAATTTCTAGATTGATGGATATTTGTGTTAAAGCAGTATTTTCATTATTGTAATAATTAATAAGTTCACAGAACTATTCATGTAACATTATGGATGGATTTTATAATACAAATTTGTAATGGTCGACATTTCATAATCAATGCCTTCTACTTGATCTCATACTTAATTCTGTATTATACAGAAAGTCCATAATTAAAAGTAAGGTATGTAGGACATATACTTGTACAATGCTTTTATTTATTTTGCGTGGGGCTTCAACTACTGGAGTATGACGTGTATTTATGAGTCACTGGGTATAATTCTAATTTGCTTCATATTACACGACAATTTGATATGTAATATTAATACAGCGATATTGCAAGCATAAATGTCATTCTCGTAGAATTTAATAACATAAATGATGAATGTCCAGAACCCAGGAAAATGTCTTTTCAAAGTTTGTTAATTGATCAATGTCGAAACCATTGAAATATTGTATAAATGAAATTCAACACGAAGTTCAACACAAAAGAAACCACTATTTATTTTGTTAAGAAAGATGACATAAAATTTTTTAAATAGCGAACCTCGTATTTTTACAAATATACCAATTCAATAAGTAAGAAGAAAATATTTGCATCAGTGTGACTATTTAAAATTAGAATCTCTGATGATAAAATAACTTTCTATTCTATTTTTACCTAATCCAATATTACATTTTTACTTTTACGACAAGCTAACATTAATCAGAAAGCTACATTTATACGCTGCATAAAATAATTACGAATTGCACATGGATTTTATTACGCCCGCTTTCTGACCTATACAAATTGAATTCTGTACAAATATCACCGTACAAAGTACACAGAGTCATCTAGATACATAAGTTTTAATTGTTTCGAGCAATTCGTTATCTTCACTGAGATTAATCAGCTCGATGGAAGATTTAAAATTTTCAGCTTTAGATACAAGAAAATCTGAAGATAAGGATTACGATAATTGGAAACTAAAGATATGTAGTTTTAAAAGGTTACGATAAAATAAACGTAAAAATCGTTTAATACAATAGTTTCTAAAGGTATATTCGTAAATTGCAAATGGCGAATATGATTTTTCGAGATGGCACTTCTCAGGTCGTTTACGATGAAACATGAACAGAAGGTTGTTAGCTTCCAAGGTAGTACTTGAAACTAACCCCTATTCATAGTCATGCACGGTGACTTTTTGACGAGAATAACGCGATCCATCGTAGCGTGTCTCGCTCTCTCGACATAATTATACGAAGTCGAGATCTTGAGGAGCTCGAGAGATCATGGTTAGCCCGAAAGCCTCTGGCAGCACGAAATTCCCGGATATAATCCGTAGAATCCCTTTTACGTAGTTCTCAAACACCCCAGAACATGGAAAACCATTATTGTGTCAAATATTTCGAATCCAATCAAGTGCCTAGCTATGGTGGTATAACGCGGTTCATCCTAGCTCGAATAACTTTCCCTTTCTACCAGATAATCCCGATAGATATCGTTTGGAAATGCCAGAAAATATTAAGGATATTACTTGAGAAATTCATGACATTATAATTGATATAGAAGTGAATTGCTATGAAGTGTGACAAGATAACTCGAAACACAACAGAAACAAATTAATTGGCCATACGAGAAATAGTTTACTTGCTTTTGATGATGATTTTTATATTTTTACGTAAAGGAAAGCAATATGGGGTAATGTAGAATTTAGTAAATTCAGTATAATACTATTTCATTAGAATAATTATTTTTAGAGTGCTACTTGTTCAATAATTAAATTGATTTAAATAACAACTGTATTGGGTGAATATATTTTTTTCAGAAAATGATCATACGTTTAATTTATTAAACATTTTATTACATTATTCATATATTTTGTTATTGTATATTTCATTATATTGTACAAGTCTGGATTATGTTATTTAATTGTATTGCGTAATATATAAAATATGTACGCTATGTATCTACAAATTTAAATTAAATAACCTAATTTGTATCTAACTCAAACTGTTGTGGTCACCTGTGTCCCAACGATACCAGCTGCGGGTTAATCTGTTTTAGATCTTCTGGGATCTATAGATTATTATATTACAAGCATAGAAAATAAAAGTAGCTAAGTTTAGATATTATATGCATTACCATTCAAACGTAAAACTATTATTTAATTTTGAATATTTAATTAACATCGTGATTATCACATTCAGTGAACGCAGGCGAAATGACTGCACCGTAAAAATATACAAGAAATAATAATAAATTTTTCGTTTACGCGATATACATATTTCAGTGTTGAATAAACTTCCACTAAATAAGATTCAAACGCTAATTAGAACTCTTAAAGCTGCTTTTTTCCATTGCCAATGAATATAACTGCCCGATAATGGCCAGGTATACACCTGGATATATTTTCAACCTTTTCACCACGATCTCGTACACCAGCCCTTAAAAAACAATTCCTATTAACGGCGAACCGTTTCATTCGCAAAACGCTATTTCCCTACACAAATGAAAAAATATTCAAACTAACCAGAGCGATCGATAGTGAAAACAAAGCGATTATACAACCCCTTCCGAACCTTTCGTCACACCTGCACCGGCTTGTTAGAGACGACAAAAATCAATGTAAACGTATGCCATGGCCGAAAAACCGAAACAAAAAACTGCACAAAAGAAACAGACACATATGTAAAATGGTACCTGGAGTCCGAACGGTATGTAAATCAGAATCAGGGAAGAACAACGATAAAAAAAGAAGGAGATATACGAGTTCCATCAAAGGACCTGACTATGCCCATGTGCGTCCCGCTTGCACGGCCGCCAATGCACACACAGACCAATATACATATGTATATTGCCGAAGTTTACTTGCTGCAGTGCAGTAGTAACGTTGCCCCTTTATCCCCCGGGCTGGTACCGTGCACCCTGTGCATCTCTCCTTCTTTCTTGCCGCACGATTCACTTTCTGCCTTCCTGCATGCACGCTTCGTTCCTCTCTTTCATCCTCTCCCTTTCTCTACTCTTTCTGCACCTTGCATCCTTGTCTTTTTCCATTGGTCTGCCTTCATCCGGTATCTCTCTCACGTGCCACCCTCGCTCACCCTCTTTTTCTCTCCGCAGCAACGTCCGAAAATGGATTCTCTACCTGGCCCGGAATAGTTTTCGAAAAGTTTTGCTCGCACGCGAACGGCCGTGCAAACACACGCGGGTCCAGCTGTGCGCAAGTATGTGACAGCGTATATGCAACCGGATACACGCACACACGGCCGCTTCTGACAGGTATTACGATGATAGATACGCGCGTGTCATTTTTTTTGCGCGCGATCGCTCCACCCCCGCAGCCAACCCCTCGTGCTGGCTGCTGGATCTCTTCCGGTCCTTTTGCAACTGGCTGGCAGTCAGCCAGAATTCACGGTGCTACCACGAACCAGGACACTAGAGTTCGACGTGTAGCATCTCCGTGGGCAGCGCCATTTCAAAATGAATTTTTCTTTCCTCTATTCGTATCTTTCTCTGTTCCGCTTTGTACGTGTAACTTGTGTATATGTGCGTGGATGGACGTGTGAGTGTGTGTTTTTACTTTAACCGCGCGGCTTGCCCGGTCAAACGAGAGCACGATAGCGAAGTTCGAGCCAGAGGACCGCGCGGTTTGCCCAAAAGAATCCGTTTTCACGAGAGAGCATTTCCCCCCGGCCACTTCTTTGCGACAGTTTTCTCGCGCGCTTTTTCCCTCTTTCATAGTTTCTACTTTTAATATTTTATGTTTTTCCCCGCTCTTTCTTTTTTTTTCACTCGTTTCTACTCTTTGATTTACCTGGACTATTGCCTGCTGAACTTGCTCTCGATGATGTTCAATTTACGCCACCGATGAGCGAACAGTGTTATGTTTACCAATGGTTTTTGTTTTGCAGTCGCAATTCGATTTCTATAAGTGAAATCAATTGATTGGAATAGTTAAAGAAATTTGATTAACGTCCAGGTCTTAGTCGACTAATCTCAAGCGAGCTTGAATTAAATAAGTTACTAGTAATTGATAAATGCCTAGTCATTTAAAGTTATTCAGACTCTATTTACTTTCCTCAGCTATAGTATACGATACTCTACAGCGCGATTCATTTTTTCACCACGCTTTGTTACCGCAGAGTCAAAAATATCGAAAATGAACTTTTTTTAACAAAATGAGAACGTTTCTCACAATCACTGCTATAATCAACAAACACAGAAACTGTAAGACGCTTGCGTGTATATTAAACGCACAAAAAGAAAGGCTGGAAGTGTAGAATATATATAATAGATCGTTTGGAAAGGTGCACTACAAGTCTTGAAATTTTTTTGGTGTTGGTTGCTACGGTTCCTGGAGATGCTCGAGCTTTACCGTCCCAGTCATGTGTAAAAGATGCGTTCTAACACGGATCCCCGCTAAAGGAAAAGTTCGCTCGGATGGACCGTGCATAATCGTAAAGAAACAATGTTGCGAAGCTCGCAACAAGCCGGAACAAGAGGGGCCACCTATTTTGCCTCGTCGCTTCCTCTTTTTGTGCGGCCAGGAAGCAACTTTAAAGCGTTTCAAATTAGTACGAGTGTTAGGGAGAGGAGGGGAGGGGGAAAAGCGGAAATTTAAATGGTTCACTTTGGACGGGGAATTAATTAACTTGCAGAGAATATCAGAGAATTTTTTTACTTAATGAAAATGGAGGCCAAGTTTGTTAAGAAGAATATTCGGTATTCTTTTATTTAATTTGCAATAATTGGCCAATGTTTACTGCGACGAATGCGTTGGATTTAATTAAAACATTGCCGTGTATGATGTTTCAGTCGAGCACGTAGTTTGTTATTTGGAAGGACAAGAATCATAATGGTGTAACTCAGTCATTACTATTTTTTATCGAATAATAGGCCACGTTTATTGTTTCAAAAAGCCCATTATATTTTTCCAAACTATGAAAACGTATTGCGATAGAGAATAACGTTATAATGTAAATGATTATAAACTACGATATAATAAATTCACGCTCTCGAAATCTTCGCGTATTATAATTTCAATCATTTTTACAATATGTGCACTATGCATAATACACAATCGTACGGTAGCTAATCTCAAGAAGAATCTTCTGAAACGTCGTTTATTTTGAAACAAACAAAAAATTATTCGTTTCATATCGAACACAATTAGACGTTTATATCTTATCTAGACAAAATGCGATTTGCCTTATTTCGTCTCTCATTTATAACAAATTCACGATTATTAGCCTATCATCTATCTTCGAATTGTCAAGAATTGTAAAGTCCCTTAATCGCCAGTCATGTAAAAGAGCCCTAGAAAAGAGGAAGTGGTGAAAACAAACATTATTCCCCTGATCCTTTTCCACTATCCGTCCTGGACAAAGGTTGGCCAAACCTTGACGTATATTTTCCTCGGATCGACAAAAGAACAATCGATCTTTCTCATCGCAGTTGGACGCGTTCCCGTGGCATCAGGGAACCTTCAAATTTTCCCCAAAGCACACAGCCGAAGTAGTATGCGGGATAGAGAAAGCGCGGTGACAACAAACGCCCACCATAGCCCTCTATAAGAGAAGTAGCCTTTTGTAGAGGTTCCATAGAAGGCTCGTACGTTATCGCAAGTACGTAATCGTAAAGACTTAAAGTATAACGCCGTCGGGTCCTTTCTTTCGCCGGAAACTGAGTGCCGCCTCACCATCCTTTCTTTATCCTTGGCTCTCTCTTTCTGCCTGTCTTTTTCCCCTCTTTCGTCTTTCACTCGTTCCATTCTATCGCGGCCACGGTGTTCGTCGACTTCACAGAAGAATTTCAGGGTCCGATATAAAAGACAAGAAGACGCTGCCAGAAACTAGGAAGCGTATAGCCGCGGCAGACGAGAAATTCTTTGAGAATTTTTCAGACTAGCAATGAATTACTCGCGATAGCGGCATTAACGAGCAGGGCTTAGATAGGGCGAAAAGAGACAGAGTGGGAAAAAGCTTGGTTGAGAATTGGAGCACGAAATGTAATAGTTCGACGAGTCGCTATCGTTCGTGCTTGTTATTTGTTTCTTTGCGTCGCGACGAACGCCGTGTCGCAACGACGGAACGTTCTTATGAAATGATATATATCCGTAATCTCTGTTAGAGCGATGCCTCGCGAGGTGCGTCAACGCGAAAGCAAGCAATATTTCACGGTTTTCTACGATCTCACGATCTCCGATCGTCGAACTCTTTGTTGACTCAGGATCTGGCCCGATGTATCGCTCATAAAGTACAGGAAAGTTTGATTTCCTGGATGTTAGTCAGTTCGAAACTAATGTTACCCTTTCTGATGAGTTTGTAGGTGATATATGGGATTTGATATCAGTTTCGATTATGATTTCGACATAAAGAGACAAATTATAATAAATACTCAGAATCATCGTTACTTTTTCTGAAGCGTTCAGACACGATGGCGCGACGTCGAGGTTCGCGTGTCTTTCTGGTGAAGTGTACGACAGGGTTGAAACTCAGTCTTCTGGTAAAGCGTACGGCAGAGTTTCTTCAGGATCCAGTTTCAGAGTCAAGGACTTAAAAGCCATTCGTTCGATGAAGTTTGGACACGTTGAAAGTTGAAAGTTGGACACTATCGTCGTTTGTCGAAGCAGGCCCCGACGAACACGCCGCGTCCAGCTTTTCTCATGCAAGTGAACCAGATCGGCCGGTGCCATTAACGTTAAAACGTTTACTTTCGACAGATGGGAAAGCAATCAAAAAGTGGCTGTTCCGAGGCATAAATGGGGCGTCGCTGCTGAACTTTCGTCGTACTTGCTCGAAATCCTGATCGAAATGTAGGCGTAGGTTGTATTTTAGTAGGAAGCAGGTTATTAGGAGGAGTAAGTGATTTTAGCATTTGAATTTGAAACTCTTTCAGCGCTACGTGCATTAGCTCGTTTGTTAGAAAAAATAGCTTTGTTCGTGAGTTGTTCATACTTCTACAATTTTCTTTTTTAATACAATGTACAATATCATCTTTTTGCAACTGAACATAGTAAACCCTACAGTCTTCGACTTCACCACAAACATTAAATAGACGTTGAACATCATTAAACATCATCGAAACGAGATTATTGTAGTTTGTAAACAAGCGTTTCCCCTGTACACTCTACTTCATCGTTCGAATTTATTACTCGGCTGGTCAATCCTTGTAATTGCCAGCTGGCAGAATTTTGAAATCGAGTTTGATATATCCAGGCGAATGGTATTAACGTTGAAAAGCCTGGAAGAGGGGTCGTACTTCCAGCAATATATTTCATTCGTTTTAACTTTCTCGCGTTTAACACGCTACTTTTGCACGAATGCGACCACAGAAACAATTTAATTCCCGACGACCGATAATCCGGCCCCAAAACAAAGGCGCGAACGCTAAATTTCATTTAGCACCGTGAACCCACCCGTTCTGCTAGAAATAATCCTTCTGATGAGTGTGGTGCACAAACGAGAGAGAAATGTTTGAATACACATATCGATGCCTGTGACGTGACGTTCAAATTAGTGTGCTAATAAGAGTAACATTATGCGAGTGTCTAGGATAAATGTCGACTTTTTATATCAAACTAAGTATTGATCAAATTCTTTACAGTGCAAATATTTTTTGTACGTTACACTAGTCGCGGTCTTTATATTTATCCTAATTTTGATTTTCCAAACGATATCCCAAAGCAGCAATCATCGCTGCCGCAATACGGTAACGTTAGCAAAAACGATCCATTCGCTCGAACATAGTTGCATATAATTAATAAAGACGAATCGATTAAAAGGATACTTTACCTGATAGTCCATGTAGTTCCCGTAGCCCATGTGGTTGCAGGTGCAGGCACATGCCTGGATGTGCCTCCGCATGTCTAGTTCAACCTCCTCGCCGCAGACGCCTCTGCTCGCGGCCATCATGGTGTCACCCATGCAGTAACCGCTGGTGCAATACATCCTTGGATCGCTCTGGTCCAGGTAGCCACCTCCCGTGTCATCGTACCCGAGTCCGCTAGCGCACCTAGAATCCGAGGTATATCCCACGCGAGATTGGGGACGTTCCTCGTATCCCAGTCTGGACTGGGGTCGATGGAAGCTCGGAGGTACATCCTGCGACACAGAGAAGGTTTTGCGATAAGCTGCGTTCACCTGCTGCATTATTGAAGAAGGTGAGGCGAGGTAATGCGTGGTGGGATGGAAGTTTCGATAGAAGTTTCGAAGGAAACGGAGGATGAGATATTCGAGTGGAGAGTTCGATTGTTCAAACGTTTCGCATTAATTAAATTTTCATTATTTAGAACTACGGATGTTCGTAGTTTTTGGGAACAAAATTAAAGACATAGATTATATATGTATATATATTCATAATTGCATATCGAACGTAAACCGTATGAAATTCGTGAGGATAATAAAGACACGAGATTTTAACGTTAAATTTTAATGTGAATAAAATAAAGTCAATGGATATTAAAAATCACGCGGAATTTTTGGCGATGCAACATGGGGGATAAATTAGAAGGCCGGAATGAAATTTTTTTTCAATGGAAAATATATTTTACCTCAAAGTGGTGCAACAAAAAAATCGTTCTTCTCGAATTAAATGACAATGAATATCAAATAAAACCAACAAATATCCGATTATATATTCCTCTCATTTCGTGAATTTTAATAGTAGATATAACACGTTAAAGAATTTTTTATCAATTCCTTTGCTTGTTTAGAAATAAAAATTTACTAATTTTCAGCATTATGTCCGGCGTCGAATAATTGCTATGAGAAATTTAAAAAATAGCGATGGAAATACTCGAGAAAAGTCGTGAAATTTCGCACACTGTCAATTTCCTTCAAATCTTCGGTAGAGATGGATGACTCTGGAGATAGTCCTTAAATGCTTTTTAGGTATTCTGAGGTGAGTGAATCATTTAAATGTTGTTTAAAAGGTCTTTCTTGTCTTTACTCTTTAAGAAATCTTTTCGTATTAATTTTTAATTTTTGTTCCATTAATCATAAATGGTTGTATTTAATTTTGTCAATGGAACTAATGGTAAATCTAATTTTTATTATTATAAATGTATATTATTAATTTATATTCACTATTACTTTAAAAATGTCAAAGTTAAATATTGTTATTAATTAAACTTCTATTTTATTTGGATGCAAATTCGAAGGCACTACTTCTTGTAATAAAACTAATTTATTAATAATTTTATATAACAGATAACTATTATCATTGATAAATTAACATTACAAATGTATTCTTTATTGCGTAGTATGGTTTATATAACTTTTATATATGTGCAATTAAATTCGTACAGTATAATATTGATAATATTTCTATACTTTATTTTCATATTTTCTATTACAGAAATCGTATCATCTTTGCAACCCAGCGAAGCTTCAGTAAATTATTTAAGTCACATTGATTGTTAATTCATTTGCCGTTTAAAGATACTTTATATCTATATTGCACTAGACTTAAGTATATTGTATATTACAGCAATTTGAGTTTCAAAAAGGTGTACAATTATTGTATAAATTGTATTAAAAGCCTATTCTAAATCATATCCATATTTTCCTGATACAAAATTGCAATTTTTCCTGCTACATCTTCCCAAGTTATGTTCTTTTGATTTAGAACTACGATTTTAGTTAAAAAAATTTCTCGGAACATAAAAATTTCAGTTCCGAAAAATTTTACGTATCACTTAATTATATTCCCCTGACGCAAAATTTCATGTGTGGTTAAAAATTCCCACCATGATCTGAAAATTTTAGTTGTAAAAAATTTTTGCATGTCAGCACTTCGTCAGTTATGTTTTCCTAATACATTTTCGTTTGTAATAAAAAATTGTTGTCAATACCTGAGAATTTCAATGCTAAAGAGCTTTTGCGTGCGACTTACTTACGAGTTATGTTTTCCTTATGTAAATTCTTAAATTTTCGCAGGAAATTCTTATCAAAAGTTGTCTCATCTTACTTTCTATTTATTTCTGTTACGATTCTATCTTATACATACATGGATGGAAGAAAGGACGGATATATGGATAGAAAGATGAGCAATGGATAAGAAGCAAAAGGAAAAGAGGATGGAAAAGAAGATAAGGGAAGGGAAGTATGAAAGGGGCAAGGAAAAAATATAAGGAAATAGAAAGGTGGGATAGAAAGGAATATAAAGGAAAGAATATAATGAAAAGAAATATAAAGGAAAGGAAAGAATGAAGAGGAATACAGAAAATGACTAGGAAGCGAAGGGAAACGAACACTCTTGGAACTATTATTTACCTTTGTTTTTTCTGCTTTCAAGGTTTAAGTTTAATCGAGAATGAAGGAAACAAAGAAAAGGAAGTACAGGAAAAGATGGAAAGAAAAAATCATTGAATTTATCATTTACCTTTGCTCCTGCCGATTCTAAATATCAAATAGGAATAGGAGAAAGGAAACAATGAAGAGAAAGAAAAGATCATTACTTTACCTGTATTCCTGCTGATTACAAAACTTCAGTAAGATTGAAGGAAATAAAATACAAGAAAACATGGAGGAGTCCCGAAATACATATAATATGTACTGTATACACAAGAAATCTGACAGATAAAGAGTTAATTGTTTTGTAAATCTGTTTTTCTGCATTCTTCGTTATTTTATTACATTGTCAAAGGGTTAATCGTCGTTGTTCCTTAGAAAATATTTAATTTGAGAATTAATCTCGAATGTATTAAAAATACTTCATTGATCTATCTAAATTAAACGTACAATAATCTTAGAATATTGCTCTGTTTTCGTGCTGCAGACAAGAAATATAAATTGAACGTGTTGGTTTAGCGACAACCTATGAAGAGATTTAATGGTTTGCAAAATATTTAATGATGAAGGTCTTAACGTTCGTTGGTTGGGTTACCCAAGGGCTGATTTATACTAAGATTTCGATAAAGTTTTAGAACTGGGGACATAGGAAGTTTAGAAGTATTTGATTTATACTAGACTGCTTGCGTAGACAGTGGTTTTCGGAATAATTAACGATAATGGCTCTAATACAGAGCACATTGATAAATATTTATACTTGCCGTAAGATAATCAACGACTGTAACAACTTAGGTACTCTATACATTTCAATTCTGCTATAGTATTTATTTGCTTACTCTACTTTCATTTAGGTAGCTTTTTCTTAGGAAAATAAAATTCCTTAAAATCATTAAAAAAATTAATCTTTAATATGATCTCTACCATGATTCACTAGGATCGTTAATTTCTTCAGAGTCTGATGATCATCAATGCTATTCCTGGATCTGTCTGTCTCAGACATCTCTGAGAGTCTCTCTCAGTCTGTCTTTCGATGTATTATTTTTAGTCTATCCCTGAATATATTGTAAAAAGTCTAAAAATTTCGCTGAAGATGAACGAATTTACATCTACCAATGTTCCCCACCACTTTATCATTCTATAATTCCACAATATATTTATATTTACCAGGACTAAAAGCGACCTAACCGAAGTTAATTCGTCTTCATTAGTTCTTAATTCCGTGCCAGAAGGAATTTCTCGCTAAAAGACGACCTAGTTGATAGGTTAAACGCGGAGACAACGGAGGTCAGGTCAGAGAAGGTATTTGTACGAACGGGATGATTAAGCGAAAAGTTATGCGAATGTTACTGAATACCTTCTGGTGACGAATATAGAAGAATTGCCACTGGTCTTTATTTCGTAGAGGTATAACAGGCGATAAAGAATGGAAAATCTATTCAAAAAGAAAATAAATTGTAGAAGATGGCGTCCGTTATGATAACGCAATCAGCGCTGATCAAAAGAGGATGTTAAAAAGTGTCCATTTTTGGATCTCGTTGCGAACAAAAATTTGTTGCAGGACATTGAAGGGTATCTATTTAGGAACAAAAAATTTCAATAGCGTTTATCCGAGAAAAGGATGGGAAAGTTGGAAACAATGAGTGCAAAGATAAAAAAAATTACCAGCGGTCGGACTTACTCGTGCGTTACACTTAATCTTCATCTTCTTCAGTTACTAATCCATCTACGAAATAATTTTTTGGAAGTTCTGCTGCTATGCCAATTCCCGCAGGGAGGACTTACTTATGTGACTCTATGGGGGCTGGCAAACCCACGTTCCCGAAGCCAGGGAGGACCGTCGGGACAAGCGTCCCGCTTACGTGAGTCCTCTATGTACACCGCAGGGAAGGTTGTCGGGAGTGTAAAGCGTTTAAGTACGGTTACGCTCTCTCTACGTGGCCTTGGGTAATAGCGCACCTACGATCCTGAAGCCAAGAATGGGACCGTCGGGATAAGTTCCTGGGTACTTTGTATCTTGAAGCCCCCGCTTACGTGAGTCCCATCTGGAACTGTCGAGCACGGTTAGCAGGTCGCCGGTTGGCAGTGACGTGGCCGTACATCCACACGATAGTCCCACCAATGACTAAGGTTGGTACCACGGAGGTCGAGTAAAAGCCCGGAGGGAGTTGGAACCCCTCAGCTCACTCAATTGGTGGTGGCAGTGGCTGATGGCCAAAATGCTGCCAAGAGGGCCGATTTAAGGAGTATTGGCTCCCCCGAATGGCCTTTGGCGGGTGAGCAGTGTCCCACCTGTTCCCGAACCGTCCTGGAGAGACGGTAGGGCTTAGAAAGCGCCCCGTTCGACCTGAGACGAGTGGCAGCCTCTGCCAGGCTTAACTAATCCAGGTAGCAAGGTACTGGCTGCCTTGTGCGCGCTGGTTGGGCGTAATCCCAACCCCTATGGCCCTAGAGGTGCCCGGGTACTGTATGACGATAAATTTGCGCTAAGGAAAGAACCCGTTACCAAAGACAACAATACTTGCTATGCCAATTGGTATTTGTAATTGTCCAAATCCGAAATAGCACAACATCGTTGCTACGTGAGAACGGCAACCAACAACACAGTCTTCGTTTTACTTTTGTCATTTAATACGCAAATAAAATATTTTATATTATTTAAGTGCTTAGAATGCAATTTTATCTTAATCAAAATCCTATTATTCATTTATATTTCAATTTGATACTTTTGATATCAAGGGTATCGAACGCTATTGCAATCTGGAATTCAAGATCTCCATTTTCGTCGATACGGTCTGCACAATATCCAGGTGGCTGTCCCATTTGATGTGTACCACATGTACATAAACATCTTTATGACTTAGCGTTGCAAGAAATTCCAATCGAGCAATTTCTATGCGGTGAAATTGTGCTCGCCTTATATTTAAGTTTTCTCCGCGTATCAATTCAGATAAATGATTAACTTCATTCGAATGATGAAGAATTCTATTCGTAATACGGCGATGAAGAGGAGATGTAGATACTGGTTTAAATGTGGCATTTACAATGCATTATGGTACAAGCTGTTTTATAATTCTGAGATAACGTAGACGATGTATTATTTTAGATACTTTTGTCGAAATACTCGAATTGATTTTTTATGCGTCCATTAATGACCTCAAAAATATACCGGTTTTTAGCAACAAGTCGTAATTGATTTATTCGTTCATCCGAAAAAGATGAAGACAAAATATAACAAATGGGTAAGTTGGACGTCTGCTATTTTTTCATCTTTGCATTCATTTTTTTCAACTTTTCTATCGTTTTTCGGATATATGCTGATAACAGTTTTGTTCCTAGAGAGATGCTCTTCAACAACCTACAAGAATTTTTCATTCGCCATGAGGTCCAAAAATGGCCACTTTTTAACATCCTCCTTTTCATATGCCCACCATATGCAATACCTGCCTTATACTATGCTTTGCGATATTTCTTCTTTTCCATATGTATTGTTTATAAATATTTTTTAGAACATGAAGATTCCAATATCAAATCTCAAGAAAGAGGTTTCCCCCCTTTCAAAAACTTTTTGTGAAGCTACGAGTAATGTTACGATATTATATCAGGCTACATCGATTTCACAAGTTGATTGAAAGCGACTCAGCAACGATCCCGAGAAGAAGGTTCCTCTAAGAAATGTCTTACGGATGATAGTACCGTGCACATTCTATTGACCTATATCGTTCGAATTCTAATCAGTTCTCATTCCGTATGAGTAATCTGTTACCCTATAATTCTTCACGTTGAAAAGCATCCGAGAGGCAGTGGATATCGATTTCAATTTATAAATGGTCTCAGTTCGTAAACGACGAAACAGCATTCTCCACAGGGAACTTTTAGCTAGGCTTTGTTTCTTGGAAGTCTACCGTGGATGTCGATGAATGTATTCTTGACAAAAGTTTCTATCCTATTTTACACTATTCGTTTCTTATGTATTTTTACGCTTGATAGTTTTACCGATAAGTATTAAAAGTATTTAAGTGTAAAAATCGCAAACGTATTATTGAAAGATATCGAGAAATAATGCTGAGATTTACGATTTTATGAGACATAATTTCTAATAATTTCTAATAAATAAGACATAATTCCTAATAAAATTTTTCACGTGAATTGCGATACATTCGTGACTTAATAAGAGGAAATTTTTGGAATTAATATCGCAATTATGTTAGAGACTATGATAGGAGATAGACATATAATTAGCAATTTCGATAATTACCGGCTAAATGTAATTAATTGCTCTCGTGTTCAATGGTTATCTGATGTGTACTGAATCAATTCAGAATTCTATTATTATGTCCCATTATTTGCGTCAGATGATCGAAGGTTTTGCTATCATTTTGAAGATGAAAAATTGAAACTAAAAGAAAGAAAGATAGTGAGGGAAAACTAGTTATTGATACAGATATCGATACAATTATTATACCGCAATAAGATATACATCAAACGAACAGAAGCAAAATCTAATCTCTGCACATGTGCGAAGTAATAATTTCCATTTCGCGTGTCCGTTTCCCTTAAAACGTCATAATGACGCATCGATTTCTCATTTGCCAAGATGAAGATAGCCCGTTTTCTCTTTGGAAAATAGCTTTTAAGAGTAACAGCGAAGAGACGACGACGAAGAAAAAAGGGGAATCCGTTCGATGGCCGTCTGCTTCAACACCGGCTTACAATAAAACACTTGAGAGAAACATTATCGATCTCTCGCGACTCTTTCGCCATCGATATTCCCTCTCTATGGTTGTAACGTTACAACTATCGAGAATCATTACGTCCATTGTTTCACGAGAGATGGTAATGTATTTCCAAGCTTTTAATTCGAACTGCATGGCCGGCTTGCGAAATCAGCTTTAGGAAATATCGCAATATTATTTCAAAGATTAATTGAGGATTAATCGTGAGATCTCTGGAATGTGTAATTTATAAAATACTATCAGGTACTGGTAAGTAATTGCCGCTTAATACTCGAAATATTTGGATGTTTTGAAAGATAACGTAAAGGTTAAAATGAAAGAGATACGAAGAAAGACAGAAATAGGGAAAGGTTATGTGTACGTAATGCGTTTCACATGCGTATTACGCATCGAAATTGCATCGAATAGCAATAGAGGACGAGTTTGGGACAGGTGGCTGCATTCCCAGGCTTATTGCCGAAGAATAAACGTTGATTTATTTCGAACGGTAACATTTCCCGGGACCGCTTTTCTCTCGGCTCAAGCGCGCGTTGCCTGAATTCCTAAAATATGGCGAGGAAACGCGGAACGGAGAAACTGGGCCAAATCGATACCGGCCAAATATACGTACGGCAAAAGTTCGAACTTGAAGCATGCATGCCGGCCCGTCGAATCAATTTTCGGTAACCGAAAAGCCATAATGGCCGCCGCAAGATTCGTCGCTGAATTCGAGGTTCAGTCGAACCGTGGCGAACCTCGCGATTTCTACACAAAAGCTCCACTTTCCACCTGATGAACACACGTTGCTCCTGGACGTTTCATATTGTTGTAGATGGCGATCTATGCAATAATGTTATTACAGTTCGCGATGATGGTCGTTGTTAATGACACGTGCTCTATAGCGTTTTAACAGTTAACAGATAATCAGATTGAGAAAGAAGATAGTCGTAATTAGTGGCAGGACCAAGTTCAACATGTACTTACAAAACCGAATCAAATCCGCTAAGGTTCACCTGAACAACTTCTTGCGAAGAAATGTTCTTGCATTTAATTTCGACTAAGTTGATTTCACCTAATACATTGTAAGAAAAGAAATACAAAGTTCTACGAGAAGTCCTATAAAAAGAAGTCATAAAATGGAAGGAATCGAAGTAACTCGAAGGTAATTTAAACATCTACGCTGTCAATCGAATTCTCAAAGTTGAAACACGAATTGAAACATGTCAGTGAAGTTCGTAACGATCGCTATTGTCAGTAACAAGTCTCTCTACCGTTGAATGTAGTGATACACTTCACTTAACAATCAGGTCGTGAAATGGAAAGCTATGGAAAATAGCGATTTTTTTTCACTCCCTTTTGAAATCTCTTTTTTTCGAATCGTTATTGAAATAGCGTTATGACTGTTCGCGAAGAATATTGTTGACAGTAACAAATATTCTGATATTGGATGTAGCGGTAGCACTTCAGCTAACAACTGAGTCGTGAAGTGAAAGAGTAGAGAAGATTGTGATTCCTTTCGTTTGAATATTTTAGAATAGGTACAAAACAACCGCAGATGAGTATCTGTTTCCAATGAAATGAGATATTATCGCGTTTGTTTCACAGTAAGCACTCTTGGTCTTCGATTTCGTTTCTTTTAATACAAGAAATACATTCTATATATATTTATCTATTTTTTCAATATATATTTTACATATATCAATGAAATGTTTATTTTTGCCGTCTCAAACGAAAGTTTTGATAAAGATCTAGTCCAATTTTGAGAAATATTGACACGCAAACGCATTATATAAATATTACTATTCAAAAATAGTGGCAGTTAATATTGGAAACTATTTATATATAATAGACATATCGATGAATCGTGTTTTAAATTTTTAATTTTACTGGCGATATTTATCCAAATAATTAAAATTTCTTATTTATTGATCTTATAGAATAAGATGGTGATTACTAATTTTGATTATTAATTTTACATCAAACGTATAACAGATCAAATATTTTATATGTTGTACTCAAACAGCTATAAATAAAACATTCAATAGCCTGATATTCCCGATATATCGTGTATTGGTTAAAACAAGTAAAAATATTTGAGGAATATACATAGCCCATGTTATTCTATGTCCAAAATCAATTGACCTCTCGAGACTACTCAACTATGAATAACGTCACAAGTGGTCCTTTCTTTCCTAATTTCAATACACACTTCAACTATGTATAACCTAATGTGTTATAGACAAAGAACACATGCCTATGAATTCAAGTTTTCAATATCTAAAATAAACGACACTGAAAGATGCTTAGATACAAAGAAGCAATAGTTAATGTAAAGTATAATAGTTTAAATATTCAAAAAAATTTTCCATATTATATAGAAAAAAGTAGACATGCATATTTATCTTCCACGAACAACAGGAAAGATAACCTTGTATAATTCGTTCCTGGGAGTCATAATTTCAGGACAAAACCTCTTTGTTCATTAACAACCGTCACTTGGCTGAAATGCAAGCTGCGCGAGGACGGGGACAGCCGGGAAACATGTAACAGCGAGAATAGTTTAAGGTAACGACGCGTTTCCATGAAACGCAGCCACGTTAATATTTACCAGCTCAAAGAAATATGCGCATATCGTTAATTTTAGGTGCAACGAAGTAGACGAGTAGTAATGCTCGCTGAAGCGGGGATCAAAGAAACACAGTCGCGCGCATGCCTAGGAATTTCAAAAGGGAACGAGAATTCATTGAAAGAGAGATGGCACACCGCGCTTAGAGCGCGAACAAAAAATGGAAATGTACGAAATACGTTACGTAGAGATGCAGTTATTTTCGGGATCAATAGTCGCTCCAAGCCGGACCACTCGCGAATTACATGTAAATTGATTCACGATAACAGGAATTGAAGAATAGGTTTCGTTAATTGATTATAAAAATCGCTGTATTGTCACTTTACGATGTTTTGAGAAGAACTGGACATGGAATTAAAATAGAATTTACGTGGCTAATATTTCTGCGTCATCTAATATCAATATAGCCGTTTAAACTTAGGTTCCAGACATAACATTTCCAACGATTGCAAGCACTCTGGTACAATAATCGTCCAAAATTAGCTTCAGGTGCTCGAATTAATGTACCAATTAGAAGCGTTTTAGGGGCACTAGTCGGCTGCGTGAGGTCGGATGTAATTCTTTAATGTTGCACGAATTCCTCGTAACATGAGGTCTTAGAATTAGTTAAGCCCGAAATGCCTCATATTGCTAGCGTCAGACTATCGAACAAAGTTACCTGCTGAATCATCAACGGCTTAAAGTTTCCCTTCTCAGCACTAATTAACCCGCTCTTTTCCCCAGTTTGCTGCCGTGAAATTTAATTTTCAACGAACAATAATCATAAATATTGGGATCGAGAGGACCTGGGTTCGTTGCGCTGCTGCGAATTCGTTCAATTCTAACGGGCCAATTAAAGAAACCTGCACACGCCTCAAGCCAAATTAAATTTAATTAACGCGCTGCAAGATCGAGACATGATATTCACGTAGCTACAATGGAGGAGAGAAGAAGGGTACAAGAGTGCCGATAATTTCATTAAATCTTCATGCCGGCATTTTGTAATTTTCTATGGGAACGAGAGATTTATTTAATGAAAAAATTCTTCGAATTGTTTTCCACTTTGAAACGCGTTAGGAAAGTAGAGAGCGAAAGACGTGAAGAGCAATTGAAATTGTTAGAAAGTTATGGGATATTGCCATGGAGGTGTAACTGGGATAGGATTCGAGAAAAGGAAATGGTGGATCTCGATCGAGATTTTTTGGAATATACAAATCTATTGATTCCACAAAAAGGAACCATGATAACTGTTAATTTTGACCACTAATTTACCATTAATTTATACGTTTAATAATATTCACACACTATTTATAGAAATCGACCAAAGTATTCAGATATTTGTGTGCAGCGGTGTATATGTTGAGGCAAATATTTTTAAACTTATCATAGTACGGCATAGCATAATTTATCTTAGCTTAGCTTCCCAGTGGATCTACGATTTGAGGAAAGCTCTAAAAAATGTTAGAAATATAAAATTTCGATCACGTACCTGGGGATAGGTGTCCTCCTGATATGGAGTCCTGCGATGGCACTCATCGTAGCACCTGCCGTCATATCCGCTGGGCGGCCGTGGATATGGATCCTGGACCCCAGCTGCAGCTGCACAGCAGTCCGGTATCTGCGCCTGGTAGGTCTCATAGGGACACTTGTCAGGTTGGGCGGTAGTTCGCGGCGCCTGGTGCACTCGCTCCTGGGGCCCGGTCCCGTAACCGGTACCTCCGGAGTGATGCATCGTCCTCCCGTCGGTCACTACTCAATCACTGCATCGTCGCGATCGCGTCCACAATCGACGTCATGTACCACGTCTGTATCGCGAGCCGCTCTTCGTGCGGGTCCATCGTCACTCTTCTCGTCACCACACGTGTTCCCGTCCCGTCAAATTGATTTAGCCCAGGCCTAACGTCGACCTGAATAGATACAGGGTGAGACAGGGCAGAACTGTCTCACCCTGATCTAGTGACCTATGCTACTCGAGGTTTTCTTTTGGGTTCATATGAAGAAAGGTCTTGGAGAGCCTAATTAGTCGGAGGATAATGATTTGTTTCAATTACGGAAGTGGTGGTTGACCTGAGAAATAGAAAATTCATTCAACTGATTTACCATCCACCCGATTTTAACTGATTTTAACTTTAGCGTAACCTATCGACGAACTTCTGCTTCACTTTCATAGATTATAAGCGAAGATTTTCTATTATTTCACATACTCATTCGGATAGATACATCAGATTCAAGAGAACAGAGAACAGAGAACAAAGCTATAGATTCGAAGAAGACTTCTCGCGATGTCCAATTATAGTTTATATAATATATATACACGAAAGTATTGGTTTCCAACGGGTTGGTTGGTACGATCGTTCGATTCCAATTTACCACAGGTTATTCTTCGTACGAGGCCATTATTTTCTTCCACATTTCTTACACAGAATGTTCTGGAAAACTCTCGACTTCTTTTTTCCACCTTCCTTCTCTCTCTCTCTCTCTCTCTCTCTCTCTCTCTTTGCCGTGAATCTGAGAACGTCTCGGTGAAGTGATATCGATAGATAAAAGCTTGATTCGTTCAATCGAACGATCGAACAATTTCCTGGAAGCAAGGAACTCGGCACAAATACCTCAGGAAGATATCCGTAGCTATTCAGGGTAAGTACGTATGTTGCAAAAAGGAGGAGGAAGGTGCAATTTCGAACAACGCCTCTCGAGCAATGTGTTTGAAACGTTCGGAGCAATTATCTTTCACGGTTATGTCGTTTCACAGGGTGTTTTAAATTTTCAATCCATCTTTAATTACCGCACGACTAGCTCGCGTATCTCGTTAACATGAGCATTTTGGCACGAAAATCCCACAGCGAAAGATACTTAAGGGGAAATATCGCGTACGAGGAATCGTATCCGTGCTGAATAAAATCGGGTTCTCGGTATGATTCAAGAGTATGTGTTCTGCTCTTATTTTTCCTTTTTAGCTTAGTAATAGCGGTATTATTCTTGTTTCTATTGTAGAGTGGCTATAAAAAATACTGGCACGGTACATAATACAATAGTAAGTACGTAAAACTGATATTCTTAGAAGAAATTTTAGAAACAGATTTAGATTAATTGTCGATATCTACTGGATGATACATATCTTATTCAAATTCCCTTTCTTGAATTGCACTTATAAAAAGATGATTTTGCATAAACACGCATAGTCATAATTCTACGTTGAAACGGTCAAAATCTTGCGATTTCACGGGTTCTGAAGTTCACCCTCAAATTATTCCACGCGATCAATCCTCATCAGCCGAATCATCAATCTTCAAACGTTGGGGGAAGGAAGCGAAATCTCCGCTCGTTTCCTTTTCCATGCCACTCGTCAAGACACGCGTATACACAATCTACCTGGTCGTTTCTGTACACGATTCGACCACGAATTCCCAGCCCAGCCTCGAGTTTATTACGCCAGACAAAATCCTTTGTTTCAACCCGTCCTTTTGCTCGCCGTTTCGACTCGGCGTCCTCGGAACGCCACTTCCGGTGTACGTGCTCGTATTCCATAGGTTTCGCTTCCCCTTACTCTCTACGTGTCGCTGACTTCTTTTCTCTCGAGCGGAGCAAGCCTTTCGATCATCAATCGGCTAGTAAAAAGGTAAAGAAAAAATGACGACGTTGAATCTTGACCAGGAAATGGATGGAACTTTAATTTTTGGCTTTTCATGTTCATGAGTGAAAGTGAGGCATTACAATAATGCTAATTTTAGAATTCTAACTTTTACGATAGTTACACGACATATTTGTGATTTTTTCTGGTTGAGTTAGATTTGGCTGAATGATTGGATATTTAAATTTAAAGGTAATGCGTGATATTGAATTGAAATTTCGAGAAAACGTTTTTACGCAGCAATGTAATAATATTAATTAAGCCAATATCATTAGATAGGTAAATTAATAAAGATTGTGGAATCCATATCTTACAGAACTACCGAACTAATCTAATTGTTCCTACAATACACAGAAGCATCCATTCTCGAATATCACCACGAAACTACGGGCATTGCTGACAATTTTAATTAAAGCTGCCTAAAGCTCTCACAAAGAGGCAACCTGCGAGGCTGTTAAATCCATAATTCCACGATCTAAGAGAGGGTCGACTTGCTCCCTCCTTTCAGCCATCTATTTCCCCTTTGCTGTTCCTTCGTGGACTCTGCTCCTTGATCAGAAAGCTTGCTACGAAGGAAAAAGCTCTTCCATGCTTCCAATAATCAGAGAGGTCGAGTGTAGCTGGTAAAATGCAAGGAACGCAAAGAAAGAAAACAAAGAACGAGTCAAGAGAGGAAATAAAAACAGAATCGAGCTAAGAACTCGTCGGTATGATTTCCTTGATGTTAGCATGCTGTTTTATTCATCACCGTAGTCATCTAGATAAGATAAGATTGGTCAGCTTCAGTCTCAAGTTAGTAAGGTTATCCTGTGGACACTCGATGAACAAAGTTTTCGTTTAATTATCTCTGGTCTGATATCGAAGACGAATTCAGAAACTGAAATGGCAAACTACGTAAGTGCCAGAAGAGAAGATCTCCTTCATCTCGGTGTTATACATTTTTAGTGCCTCTTCTCTTATCAAGTAGAATTGCATTTTTAAGAACTGCACCTTAATTAGCATAGGTAAGGCTTGCAAATAAATTCCTCATTTCCTCTGGAGTGAAACTAAATAATAAATGTTGACAGTTAATAAACTAAATGAAAGTAATTACATAGAATACCGAGATAATTAAGAGGTATATTTCTCACTTCGCCTAGGCTTTTGATAATGGATCACCAACTTTAGCGTTCCTTCATTTTCATAATTCTCAATTGAATTTACCGAGGTACAGCTTCTAAATGAAGAGGCTTTATTTAGTTACATTTAATTCTTACAACAACTGTATTCGCTTCTCCACACTTTCTCGCCTCCTTCTCATTGAATTACTTTGAACACCACAATTTCACGATTTTCATAATATCTGTTGTTCGCTATTTATTTAATGTAAATACTAAATTTTACAATGTAAATACACATTTTCACGAACGTAGTTAAGGAAATGGTATCTACATCAGTAATCTAATTACTACATATATTTCTATAAATAAACGATTATTTATTACTTACTTATTGGCAACATCAACGTTCATCAAAATACCTAAGACACCTACCCTTGTTCCAACATTATTAATGACATTTTTTTCATTATGAATTCTCCTAAAATTTTTAAAATTCTTCGAAACCTTCGATATAAAAAAGAATAAATTCTTAATGAAACAAATTTTTTGCCAAACATTAATCTTCATTTCTACATTAGTGAAAACGCCTATTTCCTCAGTAATCGCCTTGTTCATTTAGATATTCCTACTTGGGTTTATCCAACAAGAGTTCTTCAATAAAATGACACGCACTATTTACTCAGTGAAGAGCACCGACCCCAATTTAAATATCCCGAGGAATACCGTGAAACGCTGCGGTCCTTCGGCTCCCTCGCATCGAACGATTTCGAAACACGCAATTTCTCGCATTGCCGCCGCGCCGAACGGCAAATACTTCGCCCGGTGGATTCCCGGGGGCCGTTTACACGGGGGAATTATCAGTCGTTGGCGCGAAATAAAGGTGACGTCGCGCTTAAACGCGCAATACTCTTCCAGCTAGTCGACGAGACTGCCGTCAGATCGGCTAGATAATTTTCTCTCTGGCTGGATGTGAAAACGCGGCTCGGTGGAGCGAGGCGAGGCGTCCTTCGTCGCGCTTCCAGGTTTTCTCCAGTTTTCTCGACGTACTACCGTTCGTCTTTTCGTCGGGCGGCGATCATCAATCTTAGACAGTAAGGGGTAACACGTTCATCTCCCAATTACGTCGTTCTTCCTTCCGGGAGAGAGGATTTGCATCCCGGAAGAAACATGCCGCCAATGCGATGACTCCTCAATAAATCGACTTCCTGGACGTGCACTTTCTCGACATACTTCCCTTGTATGGAGATAAACCCGCTGATGACGGAGCTCCGCGAACCATAGTTTCTTATTTTTGTCAGATCCTTCTCGTTGGTTATTAGTTGGCTTTTTGGGAAGATTATTGCCACGAATTTTATCATGCAATTGCTTGCTCACGGTTTAAAAGGATTCCGATCGAGATTTAGAGTAGCTTTGGTATACGTACTTTCAGATTTTTCAAGTTTCACTTTAATAGTATTGAAAGATTATGTGAAAAACATAGGATGAAATACTAATATTATAAAATAGAAAATTTTTATCATATGTTATATTGTCGGTAGCTTTACATTTTATGCTATGTATAATATAATATATAATATTATACATTAGGTTGTCCGAAAAGTTTCTTTCGTTTCATAAGGTGATAATAGATGAACAATTTTTGTTTTATATTATTTTATTGAATTAAGTGTGATCCATTTCGTTCTATTTCTATTATTATGTTCGTGCATAATTCAATAAACTAATATAAAACAAAAACCATTGCGCGTCTATTATTTCCTTATAAAACGAAAGAAACATTTCAGACAACCTAATATAATTATAAAAATATATATATACATAAATATATAAATATATATATAAATTGTATATAATATCAATAGTATAAATATAGTATAAATTATATGTAATATTTATGAAATATATATATGTATATACATTTCAAAATTATGTTCGATTATTCCTGTTTTTTCTGTATATTTTTTCACATATTAATTTTCGCTTAATTAATTAATTAATTAATTAATTAAATTTTAATATGTACATATATTTTATATTCTGGTACAATCGACATCACGTAAATGTTGTGCACAGTTAATAGAAAAAAACGGAGTTCAGATTATGACATAGAAGATTCGATGGAGGAAATCCTTCCCCCTTCTGAGTTCAGGTATTTTCTCGTCATCAACGGCTGTTTCTTTGAAAATGCGAGGCACATATCTCGCAATACTTAGGGTGGTCTCTCCATCAAAGAATTACGACCTGGTTCTGCACAAGCGTACACTTAAGAGTGGAAATCCTCGATTTCAAAGAGATAGAGGCGTCGAGAGAAGAGAAGAGGAAAGTAGACTCGTTCCTCTTTGTCTCGGGAGAAGATGATAAGGGTACAGGAACAAGGAGACCCTCTTTCGAAGGATCGTCATCCAGCTTTCACTTACATCGCGTACAAGTAAAATTGCGTCAACGTCGTGTCAAAATGTTGATGTTTTTCTTCCGCTGTTTAAACTTCCTGTACTATTTTCCTCACTATTTTCGTCATTATTTCTGCATTGTGTGGATATGTTTTTTTTTAAGATTGTACGTTGAAACGAAACTTTTAAATCAACAAATCAAACCTTCAAAAAAAAAAAAAAAAAAAAGTAAAAGGAAAAAGAAGGGAACGAAAATACATACGATGCACATTCCACTATAAATCACATTCTTTCCAAAAACTTCAACCACAATGGCGACACGAACTTTCTTGTGCGACGCGCAGTTTTCCATAAACATACGTTTTCGACAAAGAGCCTGGTCCGCTTCTCGCTGTCGAGCATCCTGAAGCAACTCTAACACCATAAACTCCGTGAAAGTCAATTAAATCACAGTATTGCATCCCCGGTTTCGAGCACATCCTTTATCTAGACCTAGAGGATCCAAGACACCGTGTACGCTTCCCTGTCTCTCCTCTCCTTCTCGACAATAGCGATCTCTCTGCTGCTAAGAATTACCCTCTTTTTTCCTCTTTTCATCCTCACACACACGAATCACGTACGATGTCTCTCCCTGCTCGGAAAAAGACTACATTTCTGGAAGTCCTTGGATAAGTTTCTCATTCCCCTTCCGGCTCACCTATTTCTCTATTCTCGTGACGCTTGCGTATCATGGAGCGTGCAACAAACGTCCGTGAAACTCTTCCTAGAAACTTTTCGCCGGACTATCCTCACGAGAACGTCGGATTCTGCTTAGCAAACGCGAGTAACGGTCGTTCGTAGGTGTGTTTTTCTTCTTTTCCGTGCTCGCGAATGGATGATAACTGCGAAACTGGCAAGGAAAAGTTTCTTCGAAAACTTTGCAACGGGTTGGCGATTTTTTTGTTTGAGTGGTCGCGCTGGGTAGCCTCGATGGATGAACGAACTGGGCATTGAA